>NC_063444.1:5873488-8273488 GCF_020379485.1 Brassica napus | reverse complement strand
ATCATAAAACTAAAATGCCTCAACTTCAGACATATATGATTTTCAATTTACTCTTCTCTTGAAAAATTCGTGTTTTCAAAATTCATTGCAACAAAACGCCCAATAAACTAAAATTAACCATAATTCAAAGCTTAATATAATCAAACGAAAGCTCTTCAACACAATAAAACCCTAGAAGAGAAGTGAATCAACAATCATAGACGAAGTCAATCATCTTCAATGAGAAGAGAAATCCACAGAAACGGAGCCCTAGAACCCGGATCAAACTTCAGAGATCAAAGAAGAGAACAAACCTTCGAATCAAAATCACGAAAAAGTTTTCCAGCAGTTACAGAATCTCTCCCACAAGTCACGGAGTTAATGAGAGATTGGATCGTTCAAAGGAAGAGCTCGAAATCGAAATCGAAATCGAAATCAAACGAGGTCCCTGCAACAGCCATGAGAGGACGGGATCGAGACGAACCGCGCGTTCCTTGGTTTCCTGTTTTTGATCGGCAATGGGGGAAAATTGGCTGTTATCAAATTACGATATTACCCATTGGATAAACTTAGGGAAGATCGGTCCCCCTATGATGAGTGTAGGGGTAACTTGGTAATATAGAGTCAAATGGCTTTTCTCTAAGCTGTGACGATTGACGAATGACGAATGACGAATGACGAATGACGAATGACGAATGACGAATAAGGGTTGGGCACAAATATTTGTTATTTGTTTTATACCCGTTATTTTATCCGTATTCGTCTTGCTGGTTGGAATTAACAAGTATCATAAAAAAGTTCTGACTCGTCTTGATATTACTTGATACTTGTTTTACAACTAAAAAAATGATAATTAAACCATAAAAATCAAAGCTCTAAACAAATATTTTTTTGTTGTAAAAAGTAAACAATACTTTCTTATAGAATTCTATCTTTTTCTTTTTTTATATCAGGTGAAAATATTTTATTTAAAATAACTCTCGTGTTTTTACCAAGTCGAGTAGATAAAACAAACTTTCGTAACCTTCTCACGTAAAATATTATCTATCAAGTAATTTTTAGAAATTTGGAAATATATCCAAGTAATTAATAAATACTTGTAAGTAGCAAGTAATCGAACAAGGCAAGTAACATATTTTTGGACAAGGACTCGAAATAACAAGTACTCGTTTCCGACAAGTCAAGTACAAGTCGAAAAATTCGTTATTCGTTCAAGGCAAGCCAAGTATTGTCCGAACAATAGGATAATATCAATTAATAAACTGTATATATATTGTCCGAACAATTGGATAATATCAATAAATAAAATATTATTTCTATTTAAACTTTCTCTCCTTCAAAATTTACATTTCTTTCACTCAAATCTAAAAATATTTCATCCTTTGATGTCATCTTGACTGCAATCAGATTTGTACAATGCAACTACATCATTTGAAGTCGTAATTAGGATCCTTAAGATTAAATATTGTTGAATTATTACTAATGAGTATTGACTAGTTTTCTCCACCCAAAAACGTGTGTTATTGACTAATAATCATTGGTCTTATCTATTAAATAAATATCCAGTTAATTTTAAAATATGTTCAAGATATAGATTCTGTATATAAATAAACAGAAGAAAGGATTCGCTGGAATAATATCTTCAACCAACTAAACATGAAACTAAAGATGGACTCCTGGAAGAAGAGTTTGAGTTAGCAAAATGAAATTTATGATGAGGTAGTGTTAAATGTTGTTCACAAATATAGTTTACCAACATTTAACATTAATTCTAAAAATTAATTCCGCATATGCCATGTGAAAAAAGATAAATGCATGTGAGATGGTTGTATTACCCTTAATTACATCCAAAAATAGAAAAAAAGTGATTAAGGAGCATGCTTATCTCTGATGATGACACTAACATGTTAAACATATAACAGATCCCATATTAACATTCTTACAGAACTTACAACAATGATTGGGAAACACAGAACTCTTTTGCTCGTTTCAACACACGCAGAAGATGAGATTGTTCCATTTGTGACACATTCAAAGGTATATATGTATACACATTAACATATGCTAACTCTTGTTTTATCACCAACAATGATTTTTTAATGGTGACAGGAAGTAGAACGAGGAGGATCTCCGTACGACCTTCATGTTTTTTGTGGTAAGTACAAAACGCTTTCATTTGTAGTTAGTAGTTACTATTGGAAATCATAGGACTCTTAGTTTTACTAATCAAATGCCAGACTCAAATGATTGAAGATACCTTGATAACTGGACTCTAAGAGTGTGGCCTATCTCCACGAGATCATGCGACTCTGTTTTAGCATGCCATATTGGGCCAATACAATCTGTTGAATACTCCACACCGGACAAAAGGATTATAGTCACATGTCCATGATAATCTCAGCTACACCAGTTCTGGAAATAACTATTGAAAAAGCATCGTGATGTGTGATGTGCATAGTTTAAGAAGTTGTTGAAGTTATTATGCATATGCCTTCCTGAATGAAGATCCCACATATTCACGATCCTGAATATTATTTGATCATTATAGCTAAACCTGTAAGTGAAATTTAATACATCAAATCCATATTTTATTTGTGCTATTATAACATACATAACATTCATATTGTGTAGGAGGGGGACTATTCCAGAAAACACCAAATCCTCTTTGTGAAGATTATATGATGTCTCAAAAAAGATGAAAGAACCCATGTTGTTACTGATTTTCATCGTCATTCTATGTTGACTTATATTACTATAAACTAAGTGGATAGAGAAAATGGTCTTCTGCCCACATGAAATTCAACAAAGCTCTTGACTGGAGTTGTAATATACACAGTGAGCTATCTCGTAATTGTTGATTTCTTTCTCCCTTTCTCCCTGTATATATGACATTGTTATCTTTTCTTTGTCTTGGTTTCTTTTGGGGTCAGATGAGATGAGGGGCGGGAGGTGAGGGATGGAGATGGCTACATGAGAGGATCAGATGCAAGGATCGAGCGGAAAAAGATAAATTTTTTGTTTTTGTTCGCCGGAGGCGAGTAAGAGAGAAAGAAAGGCGTAGCGGATTGGGAGTGTATCAATGATGAAATGGTCTAACACATGAGCCATCTTTCCATTTCTGAGCGTTCCATGTACCTCACTGCATATATATTTGGTAAGACTTGCTTACTTGGCAGCATACTGATCAAATGTAAACCTCAATTCTATTTTCCGGAGGTTTCCTATGCCTCTAGATAGTGTGTTTGGCCTTGATTATTGTACGAAGGAGGTGTATGATAAAGGGTATATCTTTTGTTAGTGGGGTTCATGGTAAGGCGTGTTTCTGGAACGAGAGAGCTGAGGAAAGATTTAACGAATAAGGTACAATCTTCATTTCATAAACAAAGTCCTTGGGTTTGGTTTTAAACGTGTTTCTGACATGTCATGTCACTTATTTGGTCTCACACTCTCAATGAGTCGGCTTGCTACAACCTAGGATCCGTGGCACTTGGTTAACTCATTGTCTCTTTTGTAGAGTCTGTTCCGTTCATTCTCGAAGCAATTCGTCGGAGAACAAAACTAACCGGGACAACACCTGTGACTGGTTTTCGACAATGGGTCATTACACTTCACGTAGTTGTCTCAAAAGTGTTGAGTGGCCTATCAGATTGGTTTACCACAATGCCTACATGATGGTAACAGAATCTATTCCTTTTGAGCAAAGTTAAGCCTATCTCTTTGACCATTTCTTGAGTGATTGTTGTGTCTTGGCGTCTTATACAAATTGCTATAACAGGAAAAAGCTTCTGAAAATTGTCTGAAAATCACAGGTTTTAAACTTTGGAACTAGGGAAGTTGCTTGTGTTCTAGATTGAAGTGTACTTGAAATGTTGTTTGCTGTAGTAAAATCTTAGTGAAAAGCTGAGTCTGACTTGTGTCGGGTTTATGTTTCTGTTTCTCTTACCGTTTTAGTATCATCTTTATTTTAGTTGAAGCCTGAGGAAATCAGTGGCATCAACAGTGTTTTTGCTGAGCCTGGAATGCTTGCTCCAACGGGATTGTTCATCAGTGGCATAAAGTACATGATAATCCAAGGAGAGCTAAATGTTGTCATTCGAGGGAAGAAGGTAACATGACTGATTCTGATGAATCTTTTGCTTTTTTTTTGGTAAAAATCTTTAGCCTTTTTGTTCCCAAAGCAGTTGTTCTTAATGAACCAGTGCTACTTTTTGCTTTACATTGTAGGGAGCTGGTGGTGTTACAATAAAGAAGACCACCCAAGCCTTGGTCTTTTCTATGACGAACCAATGACTCCTGGACAATACAATATGGTTGTAGAGAGGCTTGATGACTACCTGACTGAATCAGGTCTATGAAGCTCGAGCTGCTGCTATGTTTATGTCGGCCAAATTGTCTTCATATTGGGAGGAAAACTATTTATGTATGGAATGTGATCGACCATTTAATTTTTTCAACCGTGTCTAACCTCATACCATGTGATGGATCTTGGGTTGAATGATTCTAAAACAGCCTGGTATTGTCTTCATTTGTGTTAGTTCTTATTGGTGGCAGTTTCGTACCATAGCTTTTTAGAGTTTATAATTAGTTCTGCAGATTAATCTTTCTGTGAATTGCAATGAAAGATTGATACAGATCACAAGATCATAGACACAGGTAATTGCATTACAATTAACAAGTAATCTCTGTACAACAACTCCAGTGAAGGAAGAATGACAAAATCTTAAATGTAACAATTTCTAGACAAACCCATTGAGAAACATGTCTTACCTTTTTCCTGCTATTGCTAGATTCATGCCAAAAGTACGTCAAAATATATATAAAATGATATGTAGCAATACAATAAGCGTGGATATTTGATACAGACCGAAAACCCAACCCCAAACCGACATGAAAAAATAAGTTTGGAATGGATATGGGTAAAAACAAATTAATATTTTGAATATTGTTTTTCAGGACGCATGGGTACATATTCCAAAAAAAATATTGTATATATTAAATATATTTGAATATTCATTTTATTTTGGTACTACAAATATTTTTTTTAAGTTTTGGGGTTGAGCATTCGGTTACCGTTTCAAAGTTTAAGTAAAATTTCAAATTTTTTCAAAAAAAAAACCCGGATGTTCGGTTAAAATTATAGGTTCTTTTCGAGTCTTTGGATCAGGTTTCAAGTAAAGGTTTGGATATTTTCCATATTTAAATATATTTTTTGGAAGTTTTTGGATTTTCCGACATTTTTGGGATTTGGGTCTTTCTGAGTTTTCGATTCCAGTTCATGTATTCCATGTCCTTTTTTTAATAGCGAATAACACATATTACATCATCATATTATCTCTAACTTTATTACATATATGATGATCAAACTATTGGCGACATGTGCGATATTTGATAAATAGCTTCATGGATGATGATTCCACGATGAAGCTCTCCACAAAATACTTGGATCGGCAGGCAGTTCTTTATGTATGGCATTCTCGATGGACATGCTCTCCCCATAGCAGACGAACACAAGGAACAGTTTTGCATACAGTACTCTGGAACTTCCGATAAGTTTTGCATCAAGCACATATTTTTTAACAAGTTTTAAAAATCGCAACCAAACTGACTTGGATCCAAATATAAATCGATCCGGGAACCAAACCGGAAAACTAAAAGTACCTATTGAGTCCAAAATTTTCTTGACCCAAAAGATCAGAATTCGACAAGAACCGATCTGAACCCGACTTGAGGTCCTGGATGCACATGTTTACGATCAATTAGATAATTAAAATCAAAATGTCTAGCATAACAAAATTTTAAACAGTAATTTGAAATTTAGTCTACAAAATTGACTTATTTCTAAGGTATTAGTATTAACTCTAAATAATAATTTGACTTATTTCTAAAGAATTAGTATTACCTCTAAATAAATAATATAGTTTTGTTCTTTTTACCTAACCGGAGAAACTAAATTTTAAAATTATTTTGTAAAAAATAACTGATAACTAAAAAGATTGGAACCCATTAATAAAAACATGGAAACGGATCTAGTCAGTATAAAAATGTAAAACAAAGATAGATAGGTCGGTTTGAATTTTCTTGTAATATTTAATGTATTAGGTCTGAACTTTCTACGCTGAATCGTGGGCAGCTTATTAATATTTCTAACTCGTGATTAAATTTTGAAAACCCTCGAAACAAACTTTATTTATTAAAATGAAAACACTCAATACAAATCACTTTTAAACGTTTCTGCCACTGGAAAAAAATAAATATACACGTCTAAATCAACTGCCTCTCTTAAGATATCGTGTCCAATCACTCACTCGTACCTCTACTCGCATTTGAAGAGGATAATAAAAAGCAACATTGAGGTAACCTGAAAATCCAAACGAGAAGAGATAATGTTACTCTACAGAGATACTTCAAAGTTTGATATAATATTCATCTGATCCCACACAACTCTAATATGCCTGCATTTAATAGGTTTGAAACTATTAAAATTCTGCAGTAGCTGAACAAAACGTGGTTATGCTTTTCACGATCTACAAGGATCACTTTAGTCAAACAAGATGTAAACCGATGAGACGAACATAGATTATAATTTTGTATTTGATTTGGTGCCTTTTGGTTGCAGAGTGGTTTTGCATTAGCAATGGAGGCAGCAGAAGGAAGGAATCTTTTACCTGTAATTTAAATCTACAAGACGAGCATCCATCCTCATACCAAAATTCTGATTTTTTTTTTCACTTTATCTAGGAAGTGAGAAGAAACAAATTGATGTACAAAGACGCCTTCATCACTCAGCTTCGCCTCCCTCTTCTTCTTCTTCTTTAAAGTGTTGTGCAAAGAATTCATCTAGTTGTCCCCAGTTTGGGATGCCTGATTCATTGGCATTGTCGGATGGCAACGATCGGATGCATTTGAGGATAAGCTCAACGTGAAGCTTTAGCCTGATTAAAACCAGACGCATGTTTATTACAGAAGTTAAGTTGGTTTATTTTTCAAATATAAGGATATGAAGCTACCTTTTCTTTGCCTCTGGAGAGCTTATCTCTAAGTTGGAAAGCGTTTGAGAAGTTTGGGTGTGGATGGCTGAAATCACCTGCCTACAAAGACCATGAAAATGTAAGGTAAAGTAAGTGACAGTAGAACCCGCAAGAGTACTTCCTGCCTTATGCATTTATAAGAAAGAAACAGTAATCTGTTGTCTTATACTATAAAGCTAAAAGATGAGTGAACCACTGCAAGTAATTCGACACATGGTTGGCAACAAGGATAAATAACAAGAAAACTTCGAAGACTTCATCTCTGTAGCCATAAAATTTAAGTTCTTCAGATCCCAAATGTAAGACTATTTGATAGTTATCGAGATTTCTCTTATAAATGCAATCTGAGGTGCCCTAGCACAAGATTGCTTGTTTTGTTAACTTGACTTCACTCTAATTCAAACAACTGGTTGCCTACTATCCTACAATACGTCAACTCTAGTCCAAAGTACTATTTAGTGCAGCCTTGGTCTTTCTACGGAAGTTGCGTATATGTTTACCTGAAGATTGCTTGAACATCTGCTTCATGCAATGTCTCGGATAAGACCCGATGAAGGTAGCCAACTTCCTGTAAAACGAAATGCACTTTAAACATCTATTATTATCTATATAAGATTGGTGAAATTATTATCTTTATAAGATCAGTGAATGAGAATAAATCACCCTTGTGAGTGGCCAGGCAAACTCTTTAGTTTGTTTATTGCTGTCTGGTGGTCTGTTCCAGCTCTCAACAACTTTTGGCAACCCATGAAGATGCGCCAACAGTCTTTCTCTCATTATCTGGACCAGCTTTGCGTATATTTCATCTCGATGAACCCTATAATCCTGACAATCGGCGAGAATCCAGAATTAATGGAAACGGACACTAAAACCGCCATCTTAACACTTATATTCTAGGAACCTAGAGATGAACAACTAGTGTGGATTTTGTTTCAACTACATTCTTATCAGGCGTGCAACGACATCCAAAACCTTAGAACCTGTAAGAGTAAAGAGAAAGAAAAAAAGGCAGCAGACAAAGAGAAAAACATACCTGAGCGACTCTATCAATCTCTACTGACAAGAGTGGCTTTCTCGTCTCAGGTACTTTTGAAAACATAATTCTTCTGGATTCTAGGCCCAGAAAAAGAACGATACATTATTAACTCCGTTAAACTCACATTATAACTGCAAAAATTAGAAACAAATGACAAAATATCACCTACCAGGAATAATAGTGTAAGTGAAGTCGATTACTTGACTTGCAAGTGCCAAGTGCTTTGCCTTTATGGACTTTAAACCAGAAACCTATAGCATGAAAATGCCCACTCAAACGGTCAATATTACAGATTACATCTATTTTGCGTAAACAAGAACCAAAATTTATGTTAAAAAGTTCAATGGCAAATAGACAAACAGATACACAGATCATTGGTTAGAAAACTCAATAACACTAATCAGCAATGACCATTACTATTTTCAACATTTAAAGCATATTTATACCTGCATAGCACCAGCACCCAGGACAAGTTGGCATGTCCTAGTGTTGAAAAATCTCAAAACTTCAACAACACGAAGAACAACTTCCGAGGACAGAGCTGGCAAAGAATTATTCATATCAATGTATTCTGACAACATCTTGAGTAATATTAACCCACTGCAGACATACAAGGAATTGCATCAGCATAAGTAAAATTAACAGCCGGGACAGCAGCTAAACATAAACATTAAGGAATCAAGCCTAGCAAATGGTACAAATAGATAGAGCATAGAGAGACATATTCATTAATCAACAGCCATTCGAATTACTAGAGAACACGGATATATAACATAACGATGCATAACAAGAAAACTAACCAGTTTACCATGTGGTAACCAACTCCTTGATAGAAAAGGTTAGATTTTCCATGCGCCTTCTGATTACTTTGATTATTCGCAACTGAAGATACAACAGCCTTGCTTCGTTCAAGAGACTCAGGTGAAACTGTAGATTTCACTTGTGCATTACTAACAGCAGGACCTTCACTAGATTCAGAATTTTCATTTCGTAGTTCAGTATTTTGATCTTCAGTTCCTGAAGTGAGAGACCCATTGGGAGTGAGCGGGTTTCTGTGGTATGTTATAGTATCAGCATCATCAACTTTCCTTGAAATCAACTCCTGGGATGCGAAAAGAGAACTGATTATCGATTGGAATTCTTCGGGAACATCCATCTCATCCCATGTTTCTTGATCAAGGACAGCTTTCAGTTTTGTCATCTACAGCAAAGCAAGATAAAACTTAGAATAACGACCAGAACACTTGATAATGAAAGAAGTTAGATGGTAAAATAATAACGGAAAATGCATCTATGGGATGAAGTCAATGTAGCTCAACACTACTCTGTTATCAAATGTAAGTTAACCTTTCTGCTGCACAAAGTATAGAGATGGCTTTGGGCATATTGCTCTTAGTATAACTATTTTCTCCCATTTTTTTTTGTAAGCCATGAAAGTAAACAGAGATGTAGATGTTCTTTCTGTAAAACTTCTAAAGGTATATATACAGAGACTAACCCGAGCTTCATGCTGGGAATCTACAAAGGCTTTGGCTTGTGATTGCAGCGTCCCTCGAATACTAGATCCCAACCGTCCGCCAATCTGATAATTTCCATTAAAAAGTCACGCAAGAACACGCAATGCAATTTCTTATCTCTTCTATGAAAAGAAAAGTTATGAACAAATACCTTTTCCGTAGCTGTTATAAATTCTTGGGTGAGATCATAAATGCTCATGAACTCCTGCAATTTCAATTTTGGATGAAGAAGAGCACGGACTCCTAGTAGCTTTGCCCATCTAGCATGAGTAACCTCACAGGCCGCAAAGACAGCTTCTGTGTTTTCTCTCAAGACATCGGCCCTATATAAATAAGAAAAATAAAAAAAAAGTAATTAGTTTCAAGCATAACAAAGGCTTGTGTTACAGGCAACTGCGACAAATTGGAATACATAAATAAATAAACAAGAAAACCTGAAGTTTCTTGACATGTTTATCAAGCTTGATGTGTCGCTTGATTTTCTCTGCAACGGAGTAGCCTTTGAGATAGCCTTACCCAATGGAGAAGACACTAATGGCTCGCCTAGGAAACCTGTTTCCTGGATTGATTCGGCCGCTACAGCACCAACAGCAATTGCAGCAGCAACGGAATCAGCTGCATAATGTCCATCGATATTGCAGAGGATCCATTCAATTGCCTTTTTCACTTCTGAAGCCCGAACAAGATGTGCCTGCATTCACTAAATGAAATGAAATCATGTTACATCTTAACCAATCGTCTAATTGCTTAAGAGGGTGAAACGTTTTAAGCCTCAATAAGGTATATGTATCAAAATCAAAATAAAGATGCTGCCAATGGTGTAACATAAATAGACATATATGTAGTACTTCTATAATGCTTGTTTAAATAAAAAAAAAATTCATAATTGATGCATATATTACCTGAACAATCCGATATATAGCAGTTAAGAGATTAACAAATGCCTCAGATGACAGAGCCCTCAACTTGCTCGCGAGAGATAATCCACCACCTGTATACACACTAGCAATAAGAATGGATTCTGGAGAGACAAACTACCAGCGAAGTAAAATGCATTATCCTAAGAGGATAAAAATAAATCTTCAGCCAACATTCTTCATCAGTTGACTAATTTCCATGTATACTACGTCCCAGCGGGTCTCAGATCAAGTTACTAAGTTAGAGGACAAAAAAAAAACAAGCATATGTAAATATACAGTATTTTCAAGTACCAAACTTATGTTCAACTATGTATCCGACAAACTAAGTCACATGACAATCTTAATACATAGTAATAATAATTATAATCTCACCATCAACATCTACTGAGCGCTCCCCATGTGAAAAATCAGATTCGAGCGATCTTGCAACAAGAATTGGAAGCAGCTCAGCAACTGCGTTCTTGATTGCGTTTTTCATTTCAGATGTCAGTGCCTCACGATACATCCTCAAAATTGATGGGAACTTTGCCTACAATAAACAGTTCAAGGGAAAACAAATGAGAAACATTCAGACTAAACAATTAATACGAACCAACAATAATGACCAGAGAGATAGCACTAACGAAGATATTAAAACAAAAAAAAAAACATTGTCAACCTCAATGCTAGCATGTGTTGAAAAAAATAAGGGAACGGCCACTCACCGTTCGTAGCAATCCAATTACTAGAGGAAGAAGCCGATCACATAAGGTAGACGTATCTTCTTCTTCTAGCTTAACCTGTACAGGTGGAAGATTAATATCACGAGTCATGCTGGATATTCTTCCACTTATTTTCTGATTAATCTACCGCTTCTCATAGGTAAAGATCTATTCAGTTTTACACCCACAATTAAGCTCCACATAGTACAAAAAAAAACCCAAATTCTTTAAAAATATGCATCTGTATCGGATGAGACTTACTTCACCCGTCTCCCAGTTAGAAGATATGGATCCACGTTTTTTTGCAGCAGATAAAATCAGTACATCTATTTCCCCAGTATTGTGTATTGAGATACGCATAAATTCAGCTGTGAGAATACTACAAAGAAAAAATCAACAAGCTATCAGACATTAGACCAAATAAACAAATTAAAGAGAGTAATAGAGAAACAGGATAGGTAAATATAGAAGGTGAACTAAAACAGTGAACTACTGAAATTTCACGAAACAGCACTGCTAAAGAAAATCAATATACTAAACATTTAATTGACGCAAATGCCTACGAGCCTGGGTATATTCCTAATCATCAGACGGAGAAAATGTCTGCCGCATGAAACGATTGATATACAGTAAGAAACAGTGACCTTTGCAGATTACAGAGATACTATTTGCTATGAATAAACCATAGCTGCCAAAGAATGTCACAGAAGGAAAAAACATAGCTGCAACACCCTGTAAGCATTTTTCAAAATATCAACTGCCTTCGTTATCAGAGAAAATCCAAGAGGCTCAACAACAGAACTAAAAACATAATCACTAGATCAGAATTAGTTGGCTGGTTTGGTACTTGGCACAATTGACATGAAATCCCACTGGGTCCAATTGTGTTCCATTCTATCCACAAATTTAAGAAACACTTTACTAATTACTGCCGTTAAAACAAAAGCTCAAACAATTTAAACGCTTCTCCTAAAAGAGCAGTACAGTCAAACTGAACACAGCCTATTTTAGTCAGTTATCATATTCGCACCTGTTTATAGACTCTATGGAAGTAGTGACATGATCTCGAAGGTGACGGAAGCAATGTAGACCAGTTAGCTCATCCCCGGCCTGATAAGGAGATAAAACAATTTTAGCTTCTTACGAAAGATCAATCTAACCATCTAACAGTACCCCCCACATCAGTCACAGATTACTTACCAACAAGTTCTGGAGATCGTCAGTTATATCCAACGCTCCAGCACAATCTGCGGACGCAACAAGCTGAACAATAAAGAATCAAACTTCTATCAAGAAAACAGTGGAAACACACAAAAGTAGCTAACTTGACACTACTCTAAGCAAATCAGTCTGAGAACAATTACCAATTTGAGTGCAGAGAGAGCTTGGTTAACATACAAAATGACCCTCAATTTACGCTGCAGCTCCAACATATTAATCCTAGTCGAGCTCAGCTCCTGAATCTGCCGAGCAGAATCCACCAAATTCCTATCAAGAAGCCTAATAGTCTCTTTCAACTCGCGGATCCTACTACACCCCTCAACAATCTTCACATTCAAATCCTGCAACTGCCCCTGCGCCTCAAAGAACGAATCAGACCTCACCGAGATCTCCTTCACAAGATGCAGCTCCACCACATCAAGATACTGCGACAGCTTCTCCTGAAGCGCTAGATTCTCCGTCAGGGTCGAGAAAGGGCACGCGGAGCGAAATGTAGCTCCGTCCTCCAACGCGAAATCCTCCTTGAAGTAGAGCGAAGGAACCTCGCGAAGGCACGAAGCTAAACCGGACACGTGGCTCTCCTGATCAAACCCGGAGCTCTCTTCCTTGGCGTGGTTCCTGATATCCTCGAACCTAGCGTGAGAGTCGGAGATCGAGGAGACGTAGCCGTGGAAGTCGGATCTGGTGAGGTCCGACCCGGGGAGCTTGGTCGAAGCAACGGGCGCGAACTCGGAGGGAGCTACGGAGGTTGAGGATGACCACCAGCCAACCCAGGAGGCGTCGGAGCCGTAGACGCCGGATTTGCCTCCGTGTGGGTTGTTGAGGATCGAAGAGAGGCTCTGGCTACTTGCATCGGAGATCGATTTGGATAGCGATGAAGGGGAAGGAGAGGAAGGTGTTGAACGACCGAGATCTACGCTGGATCGGTTGCTGTTGCCGATGGACCTTCCGATTAAGGAAGGATGCGAATCCATAAGGTCTCACGGAATCAAAATCATGAACCGAAACAAAAGGTGATCTGGGGGAGGATTGAATCTCGAGATCGGATTAGAGATTTGGGAGAGAGTGAATCGAATTGAATCAAAATTGTAGAATGGTGAGAGTTTGGATCGGGAGAGAAGTAAGAACGCAAGGGATAGTTGCGGAGGACTGAGGAAGCCCTCTGGGTCGAGACGCGGTGAGATGGTCCGAGGGGTGGTGGTGTTGAGCTGTGCGGGTTCACTGCGAAAAGATTTAATCGACGGTGGATAAGATATCCACGTCATCTACGAAAAGTAATATAATCACACGATTATTTGCGTCAGTATAGTTTTCACTTTTCATTGTATAGTTTGTTTTGTAATACAGTACCAGACCTTTATCTATGCAACCGCCCGAGATTTAGTTTCATTTTTATATACATAAAAATCTTATTTTCACATCATTAAGTAAACATTTTAACACTAACTATATTTTCAGACTTTTATGGTTTTTTCATATTTATCAACAAAGTAATTGTTTGAAACAGTAACATGTATTTATAGCTTACTATTATATATTTATTTTATTGAATATGGACTTCATATATTGAAAGATTAACTGATTTATTTGAGTTATTTTGTATTTAACTCATATATTATTTAAATATCATATCAAAAACCTGAATCCGAAAAACTGAAGCGATTCTGATCCAAAAGGTAGTACCAAATCCGAATAGTAATTGGTTAAATATTCGAAGATATTTAAAATTTTGGTATCTAGAGAACCGAAACTGAATCTGACCCGAACTGAAATATTTAAAGTATCCGAATGTATCAGAAATAGATTTATATATGCATAAATCTTATATATTAAACAGAAGTCACAACTTTGATTCATATGTGATTTTTATAAAAATGGACCTAATAAACATATTCTTAGAAAGTCATGTTAGACCTAATGGATCTAATAGACATATTCTTATAAATGGATCTAATAGACATATTCTTATAAATGTAACATGACTTTCTAATAATACGTCTATTAGGTCCATTTAAAAAAAAAAAATCACACATGAATGTTAACATCAACAAATATTAAAATATTTATTCCAAAAGAGACAATGAAAATCTAATTCCAATTATTTAATCTCTAATCTTATCATTTAAATTTTGGGCATACCAGAAATTTTTATTGGGCTATCAATAATTGGATTTAAACAATAGATGATACATTAGATTTATAGATAATATAAATTAAATAGATATAATTTAATGTTGTAAAACTATACCTCCATATGTTATTATTTAAATATTTGTTGATGTTAACTTTTAAAATTATAAAGAGTTTTTTTTAAATAACAAAAATCATATTATCTAACAATGATTAATCTTTACTACCTTAAACCGATGAAAACAAAACTAAAACTATATAGTTTATTTTAAAAATTAAACAAAAACTAAATGTTTAATTATTTACTCGATAATATAAATCTATGAAGCGAAAAGTTTAATTTTTTAAAAACATTCTAAATTTGTGAAATGTTACAATATATTTGAATATGACAATAAAATAATATTTTACTAATCTTTATATATAGTTACGATTTTAATAATGAAATAATAATCCAAAAATATATATATAGAAGAAGATACAAATACATGTGAATGTTTGAAATAATTTATTCAATGAAAAAAATATACCGTAAACTTATTATGTTTTAAAATTTTATAAACACATATATATTATAATATATACCAATTTAGAATTGAAAACAAAAAGTTTATATAAAAATAAATGAAAACAAAAACTCGCGCGGTTGCGCGGATCGATATCTAGTATATTAATTATTTTTAGAGTTAATATATAAAAATATCTAATTTATATAAGATATTTAAATTTTTCAAAAATATTTGAATATATATAAAACAGTCAAAAATAAATGTCTAAAATACCTAAACAATACTCAAAACACCAAAAATACTTAAAATATTTAAATATTCAAGTTAAACCAATTTATATGTTAAGTTTAGATATTTTGGCTATACTATTCAAATCTGTATGTAATATCTTATTTTATTTTTATATTTTGTGGAATTTAAAGTATATGATGATTTTTTAGAAAATAGTTTAAGTATGCTATCTGATTCCGAACCGAATCCAGACTGAACCTTAACAAAAATTTATAAATATCTGAATGGTACTGAAAATTTTAATTGTAAAATTCAAATATACCCGAACTAAACCCGATTGGATACTCGAACGCCTACCAACGCCTTCCACTAATAGAAAGTACTGCCTAAATCACTTTACATTTACGAAGAATATTCTGTATTTCATTCAAACGAATTTTCAGTTTATAGTTATTTGTGGACATAATTAATTCAAATATTTAATGATATATATTTGTGGTGATTTTTTTGAAATAGGGAGAATATAGATATATTGGCCGCTTATATAGGAGGATAAACTCATATTAATTGATCTCTGAACTATTTCTTATATAAGTTCTTTTTTTTTAACTTATAAAGAAAGTTCTTAAAGAGTAACAAATAATAATCATTTAAAGATATGTTTTGTATTTTATATTAGGACCAACTTTGGAGTATGATTGTTAAAAAAATTATTACGTACCACAATGAACGTTTCCACCAAACACAAAATGTGATTGTTTCAACCGCAAAGTTATTAAGTACCATAATGAACAATCTTAGTTAAATTAATTTATGTGTCTGAGGGAAAGTTATATTATATGCAAAGTATCACAAGAGTTATTTGTTATATTAATGCTTAAATTATTTTAGGAAATTATTAAATACTTAGAAAAGACATACATTCCTTAAAAATAAATTCATTTAATTATTCAGTAGCATTTGATTGTAAATATTTAGCAAGTTTAATGGTTAATTTTAAAGTGTACTCCTGTTTTAGTAAGATAGATTAGTTAAATTAATTTATGTGTCTGAGGGAAAGTTATATTACATGCAAAATATCGCAAGAGTTATTTAGTTATATTAATGCTTAAATTATTTTAGGAAATTATTAAATATTTAGAAAATACATGCATTTCTTAAAAATAAAATCATTTAATTATTCAGTGACATTTGATTGTAAATATTTTGCAAATTTAATGGTTAATTTTAAAGTGTACTCCTGTTTTAATAAAATATAAGATAGATGAATACTTGGTTCTCCATTACCAATCATCAAATCCTTACAAATCTTGCTATGACTAATGAGTCTATGACAAAAGCTTTGCTATTTTTCCTTGTTCTGTATCAATGGTCTCGTCTCTCTAGCAGATGAACTATATCATTGTGGTGCTTCCACGTTACTCTAATATAATCCCCATTGACAAAACTAAAACTTCGGTAGCTTTTGTCCAACGAGCCTGCCTGTCAACAGTTATAACGTTAGAATTAAGACCAGGAATCAAGAACATCTCAATAGCTCTCATGCATTTACCTGTATTAAAACGATTCCCTGTCTAGTGATCAAATGTTGTTCCCTACACTTTTTAAGTTGTAATCGGTGTGAATCCGGATTATAAGACCGCGCGTCTTGGTGCTTAGATCCATCGCGCAGCAGAAACTGGACCAAGATGGACCTGCAAAACGAAGCTAGCTTGAAATCATCATTCATACCGGTAAAATCATCAGTTATTTGAGAAAGAAGAAGCAAATGGTGAAAACAGTTATTGAAGGGTCAGAAGCTATACGTGATACAAATACCTACTTATATGTATGTCACTGAAAGTGTCGGATGTTTTACCTTATAACGATTTGTCTCCAGACACACTCATTAATCGGCATCTCTTATATGGTCATTCCACATGCTCCACTGGATCCATGCAAGAAGCTGGACGTTTTGCACTACGTGCGGTATCACATTTGGCATGTACCTAGTTTATACATTTATATATATACAACTTTTCACCTGCAACTAGAGTTTATTTATAGTATAAGTACAAACCAACTCGGGTAAGATAAATTTACCTCTGCTATGCAAATAATGCTCGAGAGTTCAGATAAGCGAAAATGACTTGCACTGATTCTCCATTACCAAACATCAAAACTTCACAGCTCTTTCCGAGACAAAGCTTACTCCTCTTCCTGCTCTGTATCAATGGCGTCTTTACCAGAGGTTGCTTGGTTTGACTTAGACGCAGAGAGTCTTTTGGGTTTCTCAGTAAACACCCATGTAGGATGATCAAAAGAACAACTAGGACCCACTGCACAGTTTCCAGTGCGAACATACGATCTGCACAGACTTTTTACCTGTGAAAATAGTTGGAAAAGAATTAAGGAAAGAAATCACTCACATGAGTATCCTGCAGACTTCAGGTTAAAGTTCCTTGGACCAGTTTCAAAGTATGGTAGAGTTGAAGGAAAATAAAGTCTACAACTACTAGATTTTACTGGACAGAATATGAGGCCATGGGGCTCAATGAACTCTCAGGGACAGGGGTTTTACCTTAGAAAAGCTTTTGACTGTAGGGACGCTCATTTCTCGCTTCCTTTTTCTTAAGCTTAAAATAACAATTTCAATAACTCCCTTCAATCGACATCTCTTATATGGTGGTGCCACATGCTCCATGCTAGAAAGCCCCCCTGAATCCATGGAAGAAGAAGGACGTTTTGCGCTAAGAGTTGTATTACCTGTCGCATCGGTGATTAAGTAGACTCCACATCTCTTCACTGTGCAGCTATCACCTAGAAGCTGGTTCTCCGAATTGACAGGATGGAATTCAAAGGTCACTGAATCAGACAGGAAATCATGGTTAACAGCTTCTGCATGATGCATTTTCACACTCCCAAAAACAAACATATGATCCCTTTGAACGGTGATAGGTTCCTTTGGAGCCCAACAACGGAAAATTCTCTCTAATCTAGGTGAGAGGTCTGTTCTGGTCTTCCTGCATATACACTTGATGCCAAAACCAGCATTGTTGCTATAATTATCCCAAAATTCAACCACTACTGATAAAGCAAAGCCTGAAAGAGTCTTTAACATGCCGGGAGTAAGCTGTCTCCTTACAAAAGAACCAGCTTGAAAATTAAATGAGGATTGGTGGCCTGCAGAGGCAGGTATACAGATGCTGAATGCAGGAGCGTTGATGTGTTCCTGTTCTAGTGAAGCCTGAAAATATCATATATGCGAAAATTGAGTCTAAAAATGCATGTGAGAGAAAGAGGCAGAGAGAGATAAAAACAGAAATAGAGAGGATACCTGCAGAATCCTCTTGGCCATGCCTTTAACGCTATCAAGAGCTTTTCCTATATATTTTCTGACCACTTTTGGGGACAGATTAAAGCAATTACTGAATGTGAAGTGCCTTGGGAACTGCTCGAAACTCGTTGGAAATGATTTGAGAGACACACAGCCATGGGCGTTCAAGGTTACTAGACTTCTAGGAAGCTCAGGTAGCGATTTGAGGTTTTTGCAATGGCGCAAATTAAGGCTATGTAGGTTACGAAACTCCTTGATGCTTTTAGGAATCTGGCTGAAAGAGTTTCCACCAAGATCTAGTCTCATCACCGAAGCAAGCCAACATATATCTTCAGGTATATCCACCAGGTAAGCATTACAAAGGAACAACGATACTAGCGCATATAGCCTAGACGCCAATGAGTGTAAAATGGGTGAGGGGAACGGAATAACAGTGACCCATGTCCAGCTTTCTTGTGGTATTCCGTTGTTCGACAGACATTCAAATGCCGGTAAGAATTCTTCTAAAGCTTCTCTGCTGAATCAAGAACCATGAATATCTGATCTTAGTTGCAAATTATCCAAATTCAGAAGGGTTTCAGAGCCATCTAACCTTGATTCTTGAATAGCAGAGTGAAGGTTTATGGACACAGATTCTTCCATGGTTATCCTTGTGTTAGAACGTTGTGAATCTTGGAGAAATAATGCATCAAGAACTGGAAGGCTCTTCAGATTTGAACAGCCAGACAGCTTAAGTGTCATCATGGCTTTCAAGTTACTTATCCCCGGTGGCAGGTGCTGAAGACTTTCACAATTCTCCAGATCTAATGTAACAAGTCTAGTGAGATCCCCAATCGACGACGGCAGTTCTCTAATAGCAGCCCCAGCTAGATATAATTCTTTCAGGTTTAATGAGAAATCCTGAAGGTTCTCGAGCTCTGAGCAGCCAGATAGATTAAGAACCTCAAGAGATTTTAGATGAACAGTGGTAGGCATAACTCGCAAACGAGAACAGTTTCTCAGACTCAAGAAAGTAAGCTTGTGATGATGAAGAATAGATGAGTTAACCTTAACCAGACTCGTACATCCTTCGAGATCAATATGCTCAAGGTTCCTGGCCTTTGAAAGCCTTGGGAATTTAGTCAAGTGTTGAGAGTGACTCAGAATGATCCTCTTTAGCTTCTCAAGATTCTGATTACAGCACAAAAAAAACAAGATGATTCATCAAGTAAATGCTAACTACTTCATGTATGCAGCAGACTGTACCATAATGTCAAGACATACCTTTGTTCCTTTCCATACTTTTGTCAAGTTGCTATATGGCATGTTCAGTTCTACAAGATTTTTAGGGTTGAAGTTCCGAGGTAACGATCCAAGAGGATATTTTTCCCAGTGGAGTAGGCGTAGCTCATCAGGCAAAGAATGGAGGCCTTCAGGTAGACAAACCTTGCAATGATTTACAGAAGTTGGACAGTGGATCTTGAGCAATCTAAGTCTATACATCCTCGCAAATGCAGTAGAACTCAAATCAAATGTCAAGCCAGATGCATCCAGAAATATTCCCTCAACTGCTTCTGTTCCCTGAAAAAAATGGCAAACAGTTTTTTTTCTAAGAGAAGAAAGGAACCTCAATCTTAAGTTTAAATAGAACATATCATTACACATTTTCAAAGACTTACTGTATTATTTTTCAGGACACCAGCAATATCACTAGAATCCCACAATCTGCTACGGTTGCCTGGCTCTTCGTGTTCTTGACAAACAACAAATCGACCCGCGTCTTGGAAAATGTTGGGCATTTCTATCTTGTTACCTAAAAGGCTGATGAGAGACTCATCAATGAGACCATAGATTCCTAAATCTGTAGAAAAACCGCAATCATCAAGGATTTTCACCACACGATCTCTATCCTCCCCTCTGAAAAAACAAGCCAGGTCCAAAAATATGCTCTTCTCGTCACCATCTCGTCCATTAAAACTTATTTTAAATGCATCCAGAATTTTGACTGGAGGATGTTGACGCAGTCTTCTCAGATGTTGTTTCTGATCTTTCATAGATTGATTTTGAATAGACAAACCTAAGACTCGCAGAGCCAAAGGATTGCCACTAGCGTAGTCCACAAGCTCCGATGTCAACGACATTCTTCCTTTACAATTTTCTTTACTGGCAAACTTGCAACAAAGGTGAAGAGACTCGAGCTTGGATAGCTTCTCGATCTCGTAAATCACTTTGGCGTTACACTGTACAAGAACTTGCCTATTCCTAGATGTTAAGATGATTGTATGTCCACCAGAAAACCAGCCAAACCCTCCAACCAAAATTTCTGCATCTTTGGCACTACTCACACCATCAAGAACAATCAAAACCTTTTTACCCAGGAACCTATCCCTTGTGAATCTTAGTTTTGTATCACATGCGTCTACGAAAACTTTTTCTGCCCCAAATATTTTCGAGAAGAAATCATCACGCAAATAACTCAACCCTTTTGTTTGACACATTAGATGAAAGTCAGGCAGAAAGTAGCACACGTCATATCGCTCAGCTTGTGTTCTGAAAAATTCTCTCGTGATGGTAGTCTTCCCTATGCCAGCCATACCCCAAAGTCCAACAATCTGTGGGGATGAGGGTTGAGAACGATTCAGCAGAGACAATATACTTTCTAATGAAAGCCTCGTTCCTCTTAGCTTCATGTTGGTTTCGGAACTGAGTGGCAAACAGACATCTCTGACAATATTCTTGGCCAGAATAACCTCATCCCTGCACAAAGAAAACATCAGAATCAGAGACATATACCTCACCATACAAATATAAAAATCCTGCAAAAAAGAGAGAAATCAATTTACCCCTTCTTATACGCATATCCACTGATGGAAGTTAATTCGATCATAGCCGCCCTCCATTTCAGAACTTCGGAAGCCTTGACTGAATTCCTAAGTCGTATGAATGCTCTTCCAAAAGAGCCACTTTGGCCCCTGACGTCTGAAACACGTACTTTAAAAAACACAGGAACAAGGACAAGCTCGTTAGCTTTCAAATGATCCATGACTGCCACGAATCCATCCAGGCACTCTCTGAAATGAGCAAAGTTCATCGAGAAAATGATAATACCAACCCGGGATATGTGTAGCAGTTTCTGATTTTCAGTCACAGTGCCCTTTTTCATATCATATCTCAAAGGGGAAAAGCCACGGCGACACAACTCGTTGAAGATGTAGCTGATGAGGTATATCTCCTCGGAGACCTGGTTGTCACCACAATAAATGACTAATACAGGGTCAGACCCCGTAACGCTATGCTCAGACAATTTTGGCTGGAAAGGAGTTTCAACTCCCTTGAGTCTCTCTCTCATTTCTACCGTCTTGATGGATGCACCCGGTGATGTTGGATTTGGAAAAGACTCGTCACTCTTTCTGCAGCCAATGAAGAGCTTGCTGCTGTCCTTACGATCTCTTTGAAAGGAAACAAAGTCTCCAGCTTTAAGCTGCTTCTCCTCAACGTAGCTGCTCCAGCCTTGGGTAAATTCGCAGCATTGACTGACGTTAAGATATGAGAACCCAAACAACCATGTCTTGCCTTCCTCGTCCTCAAATCGAAGGAGGCTGTCGGTGCCTGCAACGACGGTGGCTAAGAGAAAGTATTCACCAGCGTCCTTGTTCGCCTTAACGGCTAGACGGTCTACGTTACTCACATCAATCGTTGTCAAACAAATCTCAAAGAGATCCTCCCTTACGTCATCGTGGTAATTGGGATTGAGATTCATCTCGCCATGTTCCTTCTCACTAGCTTTTTCACTCGCATGCTCCTTGAAGAACCTGCCCACACCACCAGTATTGTCCCGATCCAGTGAATCAACACCACTACTCAAAACATCGGCCTGAGGCTGAAACCTATTAACAATACCAGAGGAGGAACGCATCTTGCTAGCCTCCCACGCGTCAAAAGAAATCGCCAAATCGTCGGGACCAGAAACCCCAAGGGACTTGTAAATCCGATCCAATTCGCCATCGCCTCCTGCTGCGAGGAGGCGGAAACTAGTCCTATCAGGTAACGTCGCGAAAGAAGAAGTCGAGACTGAGAGATCTTCAGCGAAGGAACTAGAACACCGTTCTAGCCGGCGGCGGCTTATCCCACTCCGATTCAAAGATTTCTTCATACGGTCGAGGATTCTATCCATAAATCGCGGCGGGAGTGACGGCTCAAAATCGCGCAATCCCTGACGGCGGAGAGCGCGGAGTCTGTCCATTTCTGTGACGGAGAATCGTTTCTGCGTTTTCAAATTTCAAGTGGGAACAAGTTGAGTGCGAATCATAGTGTATATGACCCACTGTGAAGAGTTACTGTTCATAGTCAAATTTTCATCCACCGATTCCAAAACCTTATCCTTCAGTTTCTAACCATAGAGATACTTTTGCGTTTATCAGTTTCCGAGGGGCAGACACGCGCCATTCTGATAGGTTAGGAGTGCCTTTGGCTTTCGTATGCTGGCAAGGACGATCAAGAACAGAACAAGCGCACTGGTAAACTATGATTAACCGGTGTTCTTTCTACAATACTAAAAGCAAGATATAGAGAGGGGAGAAACTGTCCACGTAGGATTTTTAATTCGTACCAATCAGAGATTGACTTTATGCCACGTCACTTATCTCATGGGTCTGAACTGGGCCAAGATTCATGTATCTGAGTCGATGTGGCCCACTTCCATACAAATCTATCGTTTGGCAAAGCGTAACTCTCCAGACTCCACTTCATCTTCACCGTTTTTAGATCGAAAAGGTAGCTTTATGACTCCCATTGTTCTTAGCTTTATATAAACTCCTTTACAGAATCTCATTTACTACATCTACAAAATCCTTTCCTCTTCATGTCAACTATAAGCTATTCAATCGCCCACAAGCACATGCCTATAGGGTTTCCATTTCAATTAAAGCACAAACGGAACGTTTTCATCCGAGAGAGAACGCAGAACTTGGTGACCCTATCAAACCTATCCTTTGTTTCGTCTTCGAATCGATCTGATATTGTCATCCAAGTCGTGGATCTCAAGCCTATCCAATCTATATACGTAAGATTTTAACTTTTAACTCTACATCAGTGGTTGATCAAAAAAAAAAAAACTCTACATCAGTGTTTATTCTCCATTGATACCATTTCTGGGTTCAATAATTTCGTCAACATATTGGATTCTGGTTTCACCATCGTCTATGATTCCATGGTATAGATCTTGGTTTACATGTTCTTATTGTGTTTACAGGTTAGTGAGAATGATGGAAAGACGAAAGTTTCATGCTTGCACTTGCGGATGACTAAGATCACAACAATGACAAGTTAAAATCTGGAGAGCCGGAGCTGAGATCCTCTGATCCTCAAGGTGTGGATGCGGAGAAGCCTGTTGTTCTTACTGATGAGCCTTTGAGGGAGGCCTCTCCTGAAAGATGTTAACCCTGAAGTCGATGTATTGGCCACACCTACAGTTACAGGTTTGGTTTCTTCTCTTTCTGTCTTTATAAAGAAAGTTACCATTTCTAAATGTTTTGGTGTGTTTGTGGGTTTAGAGGAAGTGGTAGCGGATGGTGAGAAGTGGGGCCAAGAGTTGCAGAATCGTGAAAACATCCTTCCCTGGATAAGGTTCACATCTAACAATACCCTTCAAAACTAAATTTGCTAAGCCCCAAGATCGAGATCATACATTGGAGTTGTCAAGAACATGTAAGCTGATACATATGGATGTATATTCTGCTTGGGTCCAAGTTCTTCTTCCCAATGTGTTGTATGTTTAAAATGATTTCACTACTACCTCTAGGATCATCTTCGATCCTGAGATATTGTGCAGCATGTGAAACCAGAGGAAGGGAACCAATATAATGGTATTTGGTTCTAACTTTTTTGCTTCATCATTTTTTATTCTGGTAAAGAGTTACATTGAGTTTATGTTCATCTGTTTTTTTTTCTGGTAAAGAGTTACATTGAGTTTATGTTTCACTAAGCTGAACATTTAAAACTCCTTTTCAGGTGGTTATATTACAGATGAATGAACAAGACGGCATCCTGATCTCATGTCTTTACCCTTGGAAGACGAGAATAAAATTCTCTCTAGGATGGATTACAAAGGCAAGAGAAATGTAATCGACCTATATGCAGGTATATTGAGATTGTGATTCTTCATGCTCTTTCACAAAAAAAAATAATAACTTTTTGGACATTCTATGAAACTGTTTTACAATTGTATATGTTTTTTGATACGCACCCACTTTTTGGACATGCTATTTCACAAAAAAAAAAAATAACTCTTTGGATATTCTCAATAGTGGTGAGATCTTAAATTAAATTATTCAGGGGAGGATCAGGAAACTTTCATATAGGTATTGATTCCTAACTTGAATTTAGCTTATCATTAAACCATCTATAATTGAGTAGCACATGAGTCCATCCTTATGCAATACCTTAGTATTGGCGTTGCAGTTGCTTTTTTCACCATCTATAAACATGAACATATTGAGTCATCCTTTGTTTACTGAAATTACTTGAGACTATAGCCATAACAAGTCCATTTATCTAAAGTAGCTAACTCTTTTTGTAGCTAAGTTTTTTCATGGTCACTATTAACAGGAGATCGTAAAAGTATAAAAGTGTCAAAATCTGCTTGGCACATCTATTTGTGGTTTAATGTTGTGGAGAGCTTGCGTTCACAAAAACACTCTTCAAAGGAGGATGAAGACAAAGAGGCTATGAAGACGAGCACACGACCCTTTTGAATCCTCACCACTAAATTGTCCGTTGTTGTTTTCGTTGTCTTAAATGGAAGATTTAAAAAAAAAACCATTATGTCAAAATAAAGTTAAAATAAATTTCTCAAAAAAGTAAGTTAAAATCAGTATAAAATGACCAACAAAAAGTACATACAATAAATTAATTTAATATCTAGGTTAGTGGTTTGAAATTAACATATATTATTTTAATTAAATATTAAAATATAATAAAATTCCATTATTATTTAGTAAGATATTAGAAAAATATCCAAATCATTTAAAACAAAATGGAAATAAATTTCTAAAGATCAAATTAAAACTATTCAAAAGGTACTAAATTGATATTTAAAATGATATTATGTAAATCAACATACAAATTTAACTACCACAAAGAGACAAATTAAATCTTAAAAGTTATAAAATTCTTAAAAATCATATCTGCCAATATAACATAGAAATCAGCATAAATTTATTTTTTATTAAAAATTATAAGATGAAAAATTATGAATTTAATTAGTTATCTATAGCTTTTGATTACGCTCAGTAATTCGCATTACAAATATTTTTTAATTGTTACCTCTAGGCTATCAATATACTGTTAGATTTGTTCATCATTTATTTATATTGTTTGACAAAACAAGTTTGTGTAAAAATTAGTTTAGGTTAGAGAATTACCAGTCGGTTCATTTTGAGAAGTCTTTACAATTTTTGAATTTTTTTAATTTGCTTCTCGCTATTCCAAATCCATCTTAAGTTATTTAATAACAAATTTTAGAATAATGGAAATATGTTTCAACTTTAACATACAAATAATCTTGCATGGTTATAATTTTTTTAGCCAATACCAATGCCTGATATATCAGCATATCTGTAATTTAATCTATCCTAAATATTTTTATGTTGTATTTAAACATGAAATCATTAATATGGAATCTCCTAAAAGTTTCACATTTTTAAAATAAATAATTTATTATTTGTTATTTGCAAAATAATAAATATCAATGAAATTTTAACACATAAAATGATTACACGTTTATGAAAATATATGTATTTATATGAAATGAATTTATTTACCTATTCTTCAATATGATAATTTGAAAAAACCATTCAGATGATTCATAAACAAATATATGATATACATAAAATAATAAAATATGAATATTTTATTAAATATAAATTATATTAATTTTAATAAAGTTTTAAATTTAAATATGGTTACATATAAAATATATATTAAATAGAAATTAGTGATATTCCTAACAAAGAAAATTATATTTCTTCAAACCCTTTCACTCTAATTTATCAAATCTTATATAAAAATGATATAATATAAACCCAAAATAAACTTAATTTATTTTAAAGCTTATAACTTAATTTATTTTAAACTCTAATGTTTGAATTATATTTAACATTAAAATTATAGATATTTAATGGACAAATAAACCGCGCGTAGCACGGTAAAATCTCTAGTTAAGCTAAAAACTCCATCCTATAGTTATCACCAGTGTTCATTTTAGTTATTTTTTATCATAATTTAAAATTAAAGTAAATTAGTGTTTTTACACATTTTATAAACATGAATAATATTGAGGCAAATCGTTTGGAAATTGTTTTACAGAATTACTGTTGTTTTTAAAATAGACGTGCTGATATATGTTTGTAAGTATTTTATGTCAAGTTTATTTTTGCATTTTATATAGTACTAGATCTTTTTCCGCGCTTCGCGCGGATTATTTATTATAAAGTTTTTTTCTTTTATTTGATTCTCATTTATTTAAATAATTCTTCATTGATCAAGCTAATACATAGAAAAATATTCACAACAGTAAAGAAGATGAAAATAGCTTGTGCTTTTTCCTTTGTTAATGACGCTGGTTTTCTATGTTGTCTTGGTTTTCTATGTTGTCTTCTTGATTCCTATATAATCAGTTTTTTATTAAGTGTAATAGATTTATTTTACTTTTTTTGAACCAAGTAATAGATTTATTGTTCATATGAAATTATTCATGTCGTTATACTGAAGTAATAGAAGACTTACGTATAACTTTATGTGTTTTACATTTTGTTTTTATATAATCTTTAGTTTTTTGGGTTTTTTTTTCTTTCTCTTCTTTGAGCATCATCCAAGATTAATATGGTTCTTCCTGTTAATATATTTAGTAATTTTAAGCATTTTTCTTATTTAATTGCATCATCCAAGATTAATATGGTTCTTCCTGTTGATTATTGTGTGAAAACATATATGGTCTCCGACGTCTCTTGTCGATCAAAATACAAATTTATGTGTGTTTATTTGTAGTATTTGCACATATATATGTGCCTGCTATTATACAATATGATACAAATTAACATGCAACTCGATTGAAGTGATTTGATTCTGAGGATGACCTTCATCCAAGATTATTTTGTATGCAATCACATGTTTGAAATATTGGTATTTTTAAATTGAAGGAAGCTAATGCTCTTGGTATGATAGTGTTGTACGATCCACTTCAAAGTACAAAGTCCACTGACTTAGTCTCCAAAGAGTAGATTTTTTTTTTTTTTTTTTTATTTTATTTTTTATTTTTTTTTTTGAACACAGTCTCCAAAGAGTAGATAAATATTAGTAATTCAAAGGAAAATATGAAGAGATTAGATTGATAAACCAACCAGTTACATACTTCAACCCATTTAATAGAAAAAGAGCGATTTTTATTTAGAAGGGAATTATTCTGAAGCATAGTCTCATGCTATTTAGATAAAGGACCCTTATAAGCAAAAAGAATTGAAAAAAACATTCCATTTGTTCCATATTTAAACATCTTTCTCCATACCCGACACCTCGTCGCTCCCCGACCAACCCTTTTGTTCCATATCCGAATACAATTTCCTTACTTCTAATTTCTCTTACATCGGTCCATAGCATCTTCTTGATTCTGTGACAAACCCTGGTAGCTTCTCTTCCTCACCCCACTCAACAAATCCAAAAACAGTTTCTTGAGAACCACGTAACAGCATTATGATACTTGAATGAGCTAAATCAAGATCTCTGACGTAAGCGGAGTAGTACCTGGTGCATTTCTTGGCATTTGTGTTGAGCTTTCTCTTTCTGGCTCACTGTGTATCCAACCACCATATCAGCAGCCGCTGCTGATTTATTTTTAACCAACTCCACATTCTTAGAGCCACCTTATGCCCTGCATACCCCACTGCACCTTCCACCGTCCCTGCAATCGAGTTTGTCCCTTGCACTGTCTACCCAACCACATCTGTTTTATGAGTAGCCACTTCGGCGTAATGAGCAGCTTCTGCCACCATCATCAGACGATTCCTTGCTCATTTTCATTGCTTCACATATTTCTTAAACAATTGTAGCCTTTCGCTTATCCCGTTTTCTTCTCTTTCTCCGTTAAATACTCATAATTCCTCTGAGCTTTCTTAGCTGCAATGTCTTTAGCTTCAAGAGGTTTGTGTAGCGTGTAGTTTTTTTGCTCTTGTACCCTGTTCAGTCTTCTTTTAATTAGCCCCACAAACATTTTAAGTTACAATTTTTTTTTTTTTGATGAAATTTAAGTTAAGATTAACATATAGAGATATCTTTGCAGCCATCTATACTAATGGTACAAAATTAAAAGAAAGCTCTTTCTTATGCAATGATGTGTAATAGCTCAAAACCACTAACCTTTCTCTTTCATCCTAACCTCTGGCACTGATTTTTCAGATCCCTCAACTTCCTTTGGATATTTCTTCTATGAATCTCATAGTCAAACTTGTGATTTTCAGCCTTGGCAACATGAGGTTATTTCTCCTCACTTATTGTGAAACACAAGTATTATACTTCGTTATGACAACTGAGATGATAAGTTAATAACACAACTATGGGTAATTGTTGAGAGAACATACCCCATTTGTCAAGAATTTCCACTTATCTCCACCAGCTTTTGCAACTTGTATGTCCATACAAATAATAGAAAACCAACAAAAAATACATTACAATCAAATTAAAAAGAGGAATAAGGGCAACAGATTTATAGGTTCATCTAACCATCTAACCTGTAATAGATTTCGCAGTAGCCAGAGGAAGAACTTTTTTAAATAAAAAAATTTAACCCATGGAAACTACTGAACACAGAATAAAAGAAGAATTTGCAGGCGATTATTACATGAAAAAGAAGAAGGCCCCGACTGGCCTTTTTGGTTTGTTTGGATCAGTTGCAGCCGCTTTGCTACATCCTGCTCACCTCGGTGGCTCCTTGGTCACATAGATAATCCACCTGGAGAGATCGAAATGCAGTATGGAGAGGAATTTGAAAATGTAGCCAGGTACAGATCAAAAATCGCATACATAGAAGAGAGATCTAGAAGGACACTGAAAATGAAAACAAATATTATTCGGCTCAGAAACAAACTATCAACATGTATAAAACAAATATTCACAAAACGGACCGGGGAACACAACATTGAGAGGAATTAGAGATAAAATCATAGAAAAAAATCAAACAAAACTACCTTGCGAAAGATTGTCGAACAAAAAAGGGAGCAAAAGGATAAATGTATGAGATCTTGGCCTAATGAAGAAGCATTAGTCAAGAGTTGCAAACTGATGAAGGTACCTTCTTGGTGAATGAGAGAACCGTAAAAGAGCTATATATAAAGTTTTTAGGTGTGAGAATTGGAAGAGTTGATTAGCTTTGTGTTAATACAATAATGGTTGGGTCTTTATGAGTGATAGTGGTGGAAATGAGGCGCTACGCAGGTGAATCGGTGGAGAAGATAACATGGTGATTTATGATTGATTTTCCAATGAGAAGGAAGAAGAAGTCGAATGGGTCGAGAGTGGGGGCGATATTTTGTCAAAAATTAGGCAGGAGTTTGGGCTTATAGAAATAATGACGTGGACAAAAACAGAGGATTACTTAAAAATGAAGCTAACATGTCAATTATTTACTGGTTGATTTTTTAGTCCAACGTGGACAGTCTAAAAAGAGCTCATGTGCCCCTTTTAGTATTGTAATATTATTTTCTCATGTCTATTTTTGGGTCATTATTCTACATTTCCTCTTTTTCAGTGATGCTCTATTTGCTTTTGCATTTTTAATGAGAGAAACTACAAAAACTATATAAGAATAACAAAATCAAAAATCTTTTCTGAAGCAAAAGTAAAGAAAAATATTTCACCACGTTTTTTAAGATTTTAAGTACACAAAAAAAAAAAAAAAAAAAATAAGTACACAAAAATATGGAAGACTAACTGGCTGAGGTTAGGTCTTCATCTAAATAATAGACATGGTTCTTCTCGTTTCCATTATCACCTGAATCTCTTACTCTTAGACCCATTTGTTGCTTTCTAATTATCACTGACATTTTTTTTTCTTCTTAGTGCTTCTCAAGTTTTTAGGGTTCTGTAAGTGTGATTTAAAGTAAGCCTCTTACCCTCCTCTGAATTATATCACCAGCAAATTGAGAATTAGTTAAGTCCAATATCTAAAATAACAAAAGGAAAGAAATATAGTATCACTGTATCAATGACATTTTTTATTTGAAATGCTAAAATGGATGAAAAAGCTAGGTACATACTTTCAAAAGTAAAACCACAGAAGCAGTTTTGTAAAATAGTCATTTTGTACATAACAGAGTTGAAGATACGCATTGTCTTATTGATTGCTGATAAAGCTTTCACCTCTCATTCTTTATTGAAGAGTTAAGCTTTGAAGCATGCGTACACAGGACAGAGTCATTTACAACTTAAAATATGTGAAACAAAAAAGATTAAAAGATTATTAATTTAGAATAAGAACAAACTAACGAACCACGGCCAGTGATGGAACTTTTAATCATAAACCTATATGGATATTTTGCTTTCATCAAAGATCTAGAGAATATGAAAACATGGAAAAGCAGAAAGAGAGATGAAAGAGTGAGAAAAAGAGATTAATAGAGAGTAAAACTAATAGATCAACATTATATAAATAATAAAACAGTTTTTAATCGTGATTTCTAGTTTTGAATGTGGGAGTGATATCCGAAGAAATTTAGGGATTTTTAGTTATTTAGAATTTCAGAAATTAAGATCAAAACTAACTTTCTATCGACATTTTTTTTTTTTTTTTTTGTAAAATTTTGCCACATGTCAAATTTCGATTCGCCAGACGACTTGCGCTTTACTATATAGAGGATAAGCCTGGGCGTTCGGGTACCCGTTGGCATTCGGGTCGGATTTTTCGGATTTTGGTTCTTTTTTATAACACTTCCTAGGTCTCATTCTTGTAAATTTGCAAGTACGGATCGGGTTCGGATATAACACATCGGGTTCGGGTCGGTTTTGTACCACATCATAGAACCCATAAAGTAACCATATATCATTCGGATTCGGGTTATATCAGATCGGTTTGGATATACCCGAAATGAAATCTAAAATTTAAAAGCAAAACATAAGAAATATATACTTATTTATATATAATTAAGTATTTAAAGTAGTTATTTAAATTTTAAATATTTATTGTTAGATACCATATCAAAATAAATATGAAATTGAATATTTGAAATATATATTCATGTTTCATATAATTGCATTGTATATTAGTTTGGACATTCCGACCGGTTTCTTCGGATATCTTTTAGGATTTTTTTATTTTTTCGGTTTTTCGGGTTACCCGTTCGGATTCGGTTAATAACACTTCGGGTTCGGATATGTTTTTTGTACCACCTTACAAGATTCATTCGGGTATTTTTTACATTTCAGACCGGGTACGGATCTGATTTTTCGGTTCGGATTCGGTTCGGATTTTGGATTATGGATTATGGATTATGGATTTTATGCCCATGCCTAGTAGAGGATGTGGGCGAGCGAACTGGATAAGAGAGAATGAACGAGTGTGGGAGACTCTTAGCGAAAAAGAGAGTTTCATTATCTTTAGTCTGCTTTCTAATAATCGAGTCTTGTGTTACGATGTCGTATTGCTCATAACCTTATTATGTATTTAAACTTTTAAAGGAAACCTGATGAGAAGAAAATTAAGTATATTTGATTTTTCCCCAAGAGATCTAAATGAAACGATATGGATGAAGCTGTTGTGTCCAAAAGAGGCCGTTTCTGTCCACAAGAAGAAGAGCTACTGAACGGGAAAAGAACAAACGAAGAAATCTCTTTTGCTGATTAAGAGTGTTCTCTTCTTTGTTACATGGAGCCTACACAAGTCTAATCTCTGGAAATAGCTAACTATAGAAAGTTGATTTCGTAAAGGGTTGGATTCAGACAGAATCACGTTACAAATCGATCTTAGCTCCGTCTTTTAAGTGAACTACAGAGACTGTATATAATTTTGTAGTTTCAAGTGGCTAATCTTAAGCAATTGTCAAGAATGGGGAACTGAATCTCTATAGTGCAAGTTATGTTTCTCCAGAAAGAGTTTCATCAGTACAAAAATATCAAAATCAGTTTTATTTTTTCTTGGGAAGTATTCTTGAAAATGTAAAAGCTAAAGTTTGACTTGTGATAAGATTCGAAGTAAAGTTCCAATGTAAACTTATTACAGAAATAACTCTTGCATGTTATGTTGAATAATGTTTTGAATCTCTTGGACCTTAGTCTTTTGAGGCCAACTAGTGCTAGGGTTTTCCGGGACACAACTATATATATTTTGTGCCTCCTCTAAACCTAGTTAGCAGCCGTAGAGAAACTAGATCTGATCTTCTTGTAGACAGATCTCTGTAATTCTTCCATCAATAAAATCTCTCTTTGCCCGTGGACGTAGCCGTTAGGGGTGAACCACGTTAAATCTCTGTGTCTTTCTTTATTGTTTATCCATATGTTAATCTCTATCTTCTCACATCCGTCACAACAAACTGGTATCAGAGCTTCGGGTTGAATCTGGTGAGAAGATGTCTGGGATGAATATGAAGATCGACAAGTTTACTGGAAGGAACAATTTCAGTCTCTGGCAAATCAGGATGAAGGCGTTGCTGAAGCAACAAAGTCTTTGGGCACCGTTGTCAGGGAAGAAGGTTGAACCTGTTACTACTGAGATGGAGGTTACTGAAGAGAAGGCGTATTCAACAATTTTGTTGTGTATGACAGATGAGATCATCATCGAAGTTTCCGGTGTTTATGCTGCAGCTGATTTGTGGTCGAAGTTAGAGAGTCTATACATGATGAAGTCTCTGACTAAGAAGCTACTTCTGAAACAACGTCTTTTCGCTCTGAGGATGCAAGAAGGTGCACAACTCCAAGATCATCTTAACAGTCTAAATTCCATCTTGTTGGATCTGAGGAATATTGATGTTAAGGTGGAAGATTAGGATGCAGCACTGATTTTGTTGGTATCACTACCAAACTCCTATGAGAACTTTGTTCAGTCATTCATAGGGAGTAAGGATACAGTGAGTTTGGAGGAAGTCAGGTCAGCACTTCATAGCAGGGAGTTGCGACACAAGGCATCTGGTTCTGGTACAGACGACCAAGCTTCTGGGTTGTTTGTAGGTGGTGGAAAGAACTTTGGAAAAGGCAAGAAGTCGAAAGACAAAATATTTTCAAAGGGTCCTAAACCAACTGACATTTGCAATTACTGCAAAAAAGGACCTTGGAAATCTGATTGTCCTAAGAAGAAGAAGCAGATTGGTTCCGTTGCGGTAGCCGAGAATGAGGCTAAATCTGATGAAGATATTGCGCTGGTTGGTCATGAAAAAACACATCCTAGAGATGTGTGGGTCCTGGACACAGGCGCATCTTATCATATGTGTCCAAGGAGAGAATGGTTCTCAGAGTATGAGGCAGTGACTGATGCCAAGATCAAGATGGCAAATGACTTTGCTTGCAATATTGCAGGAATCGGTTCTATTAAGCTCAGGACACATGATGATAGAGTCTGCATGTTGACTGAAGTTAGACATGTTCCATCTATGTCTAAGAACTTGATCTCAGTTAGTCTTTTGGATAGTAGAGGTTTCAAGTATTCTGGTGGAGATGGAGTTCTGAGTGTTTACAGGGGTTCAGATGTGATTCTCAGAGGTTTCATTCATGGTACTTTGTATTTGCTGGAAGGTTCTACGGTTTCAAGTTTAGAAAATGTTGCATCTCCAGAGGTTCGCAAGGAAGATATGGACAAGTTGTGGCATATGAGGCTTGGACATATGGGCGAGAGTGGGATGCAGATTCTGTCGAAGCAGGATCTTCTTTGTGGTCATAAGACCAAGAGCCTTGAGTTCTGTGAGCACTGTGTGTTTGGGAAGCTGCACAGAAAGAAGTTTCCTAAGGTTATTCATAAAACAAAAGGCACGCTGGATTACATCCATTCAGATTGTTGGGGTCCCTCCAAGGTGGAGTCGCTGAAGGGTCACATGTATTTTGTGTCCATGATTGATGACTATTCGAGGAAGACTTGGATAACATTCATGAAGCACAAAAGTGAAGTTTTCAACAGCTTCAAGGAGTGGAAGATACTGGTGGAGAATCAAACTGAGAAGAAGATTAAGAGGCTTCGTACTGATAATGGTCTCTGTTCAACAGAGTTCATTCAGTTTTATAAGGATGCAGGGATTGCTAGGCATCATACAATCAGGTATACACCACAGCAGAATGGTGTAGCAGAGAGAATGAACCAGACATTGCTGGAGAGAGCGAGGTGCATGCTTTCTAATGCTGGTTTAGAGAAGAGGTTTTGGGCTGAGGCAGTGAACACGGCTTGTTATTTGATCAATCTTGGACCGCATACAGGGATCAAGTGTCGAATACCTAATGAGGTCTGGTCAGGCAGATCTGTTGATTATTCTATTCTGAGGGTCTTTGGTTGCACAGTTTACTATCATGTTAATGAAGGAAAGCTGGAACCAAGAGCGAAGAAGGGAGTGTTTATGGGCTATGGAGATGGTGTAAAGGGATACAGAGTTTGGTCTCCATCTGAGAAATGAGTTGTTATGAGCAGGAACGTTGTGTTTGATGAAAGTTTTATGTTCAAAGTTTCAGCTGAGTCCATTTCAGAAGCAGAGCAGGAGGATGTTGACAAGCAAGTGGAGCTGCAGGAACTGCAGTCAGACTACCCAAGATCAACCGATCCAATGTCAGGGATCGATCGATCTATGCCAGACACAGGATTGGGCGATGGCAGAGATCTCCGATCGATGTCCGACAACATGAGATCGATCGATCCTCAGGAAGAGAGCGAGCGATCGATGTCTGATGAGCAGCCTCAATCTTCCAATTCTGGAAATCAACGTATTGGGTCTGAAAAATGCAGTATTGCTAAAGACAGACCAAGGAGAGTTGATGTTAGGCCACCAGAGAGATATCGGTTTGAAGATATGGTGGGTTATGCACTACAGGTTGCAGAGGAAGTGGACACTTACGAGCCGTTTACTTAGAGAGAAGCCATTTTAAGTTATGCATCTGAGAAATGGTTTGCTTCAATGGGAGATGAGATGGAATCTCATGAAAAGAATCACACATGGGATCTGGTCACACTACCACCTAAGAGAAAAGTTGTGACTTGCAAGTGGATTTATAAGCTAAAAGAAGGCCAGTCACCAGAAGAGGGAGTCAAGTATAAATCTCGAGTTGTTGCTAGAGGTTTCAGTCAAAGAGAAGGCGTGGACTACAATGAGATATTCTCACCCGTGGTCAGACACACCTCTATCAGAGTGCTATTGGTGATAGTAGCACGTCAGGATCTGGAGTTGGAGCAACTTGATGTGAAGACTGCTTTTCTTCATGGAGAGCTTGAGGAGGAGATCTATATGATTCAGCCTGAGGGTTTTCTATTTCCTGGTAAAGAAGATCATGTGTGCAAGTTGAGGAAGTCGCTGTATGGACTTAAGCAGTCTCCTAGACAGTGGTACAAGAGGTTTGACAGCTATATGGTCAAGTTGGGCTACGACAGGAGTCCTTATGACTGTTGTGTCTACATAAGCAAGGTGGAGGATGAGTCGTATATCTACCTGGTGTTGTATGTAGACGACATGCTGATAGCTGCCAAGAAGAAGTGTTATGTTCAGAAGCTGAAAGAATTACTGAGTTCTGAGTTTGAGATGAAAGATTTGGGTGTTGCGAGGAAGATTCTAGGAATGGAGATCTTCAGGGATAGGACGAAGAAGAAGTTGTTCTTGTCACAAAAGGCCTACATTGAAAAGGTCTTGACATGATTCATAATGCTTAATGTTAAGCCTATCGATACTCCATGTGCTGCAAATTTTCATCCTACCATGAGTGATGAAATGTCTGAAGGGGAAATCGATTATATGTCATGTGTTCCTTATGCTAGTGATGTGGGCAGTTTGATGTATGTTATGGTTTGTACAAGACATATCTTGCACACGCAGTCAATGTTGTGAGTAGGTTCATGGTTCAGCCGCGATAGGAGCACTGGATCGCTGTGAAGAGGATTTTTCCGGGACCTTAAGGGTACATCTGATATTGGTCTTGTCTATGGAGACAAGGATCCGAGACTGGTTACTGGGTATTCTGATTCGGATTATGCAGGAGATGTGGACAACAAGAGATCTATGACTGGTTACATATTTACTTTGGGTGGTTCTGTTGTAAGCTGGAAGGCGACTTTGCAGTCGACAGTGACTTTGTCTACAACTGAGGCATAGTATATGGCATTGACAGAAGCTGCTAAGGAGGCAATATGGTTGAGAGGATTGGTCAGTGATCTTGGTCTTCATCATGATCAGGCTACTGTGTTCTGTGATAGCTTAAGTGCTATCTGCTTAGCCAAGGATCAGGTTCATCATGAGAGAACCAAGCATATCGATGTAAGATACCATTTTCTGAGAGATGAGAAGAGGATTGAAGTGAAGAAGGTAGGAACAGCTGATAATCCTGCGGATATGTTCTTTAAGCACGTTCCTCATAGCAAGTTCAAGCATTATCTTGATTTGCTAAACATCTCAAGCTGTTAAATCTGGCTCTGATGGGCGTTTGGCCTTGAGGGGCATCTGGCTCGAAGAGAGCCTCTGGCCCAAGTGAGGGCATCTGGCTCTGAGGAGCATCTGGTCCGACGGGACATCTGACATCTGAGTTCGACGGAACATCTAAGCAAAGAGAGAGTCTGGTACATCTGTATTCTGAGCACGAAGAAGTGCACTCTGGTACATCTGATTATGAAGGATTCAAGTCAAGGTGGAGATTTGTTGAATAATGCCTTGAATCTGTTGGGCCTTAGTCTTTTGAGGCCCACTAGTGCTAGGATTTTCCGAGATACAACTATATATATTTTGTTTCTCCTCTAAATCTAGTTAGCAACCGTAAAGAAACTAGATCTGATCTTTTTGTAGACAGATCTCTGTAATTCCTCTATCAATAAAATTTCTCTTTGCTCGTGAAGTAGCCGTTAGGGGTGAACCACGTTAAATCTCTGTGTCTTTCTTTATTATTTATCCTTCTGTTAATATCTATTTTCTCACATCCGTCACAACGTGTTAAATAATTAATACTCCAATACAAAGGCATTACCAGATCATTTGCCACCGCATATGCATTAAATTTATGCATTTTTGATACTATACAACGAAATGTATAGTCTAAAAAGTTAAGAAAGTCAAATGCTTGAGTTGTAAAATACCAACAAATCCGCATTAGAAAAATGATGTATCACAATCAAAAAGTCAAAAAGGTGGAGGCCAAACACACTAACTAAATAGTTTTGCTTCGGACCTTACCGATGTTTTTAGACCATTGACCTATAATATACTCCATAGATGTTTAGTTCCTCAATATACCACACCATTACTATTTTTAATATTTGCATGATATTTAGGAGTGTTCACATTGTTTATGTGTAAAAAAGTCACGCAACAAGTCACATGAACGTTTCCCATATGTACAACTAAAGTGATCTCGCACAAGTGATTGAAGCCTCAGCCTCACGTTTCTTTCTTGGTCATATTTAGACGTTACCAAACCACTAAAAGAAAATCTTATTAAAATTGAAGTTAACTTTAATGGACCATCCCCACTTTATCATTTACTTATATTGTAAGTTTATCATTAATTTCTCAGAGATGAGAAATCACAATTTTCCTTTTATCTATCATCTTGTTGAACAAGCAGACACAACATCAGATTGTCAAGATCAAACAATGGCTTCACAAACCAAACTCAAGAAACCTAACTCTCATTTCAGTCTTTGCACTTTCCTCTTCTTCACCGTCCTCTTCACCATCCCGGCTCTCTTCCTCCTCCGCACCTCCTCTTCTTGCTCCTCCTCCACAACCGCCGCAGTCTCCCCCTCCTCTGACACAAACCAGCCACCGTGGTCTGGCGACCTCCAAACCGCCCAATTTGCATGGAACCGCCTTGCTTTCTCCTTAACCAACTCTCCTCCCAAAACCCTAAAACTCGCAGTCTTCTCCAGGAAATGGCCCACCGGGCCCAACCCTGGCGGCATGGAACGCCACGCCTTCACTCTCTACACTGCTTTAGCCCGCCGTGGACACCACGTCCACGTCTTCACCTCTCCCTTAGACCCTTCCCCTCAAACCAACAAAATCACTCCCGCTTCAGACAAAACCCTAAACCCTACAATCCATTCCCACGGCGACGCGGAGCCAGGAAAATGGCGGTACAACAAAGCATGGGAGCTTTACCAAGAAGAAAACAAAAAGGAACCATTTGACGTGGTTCACACGGAAAGCGTGGCTTTACCGCACTGGATCGCCAGAGAGGTTCCAAACCTAGCCGTCTCGTGGCATGGCATTGCATTAGAGAGCTTACAGTCAAGCATTTACCAAGATCTAATCCGTAAACCAGGCGAACCAAGATCACAAGGCTTCAACGCAAGCCTATACGGTGCCGTGCTTCCCAAGATACTCGACGAAATCAGATTCTTCCACAACTACGCTCATCACATAGCAATCAGCGACAGCTGCGGGGAAATGCTGAGAGACGTTTACCAAATCCCGGAGAAAAGGGTTCATGTGATCCTCAACGGAGTCGACGAAAATGGGTTCAAATCAGACAAGAAGCTACGTTCTCTGTTTAGGTCAAAACTAGGGTTACAAGAAAACTCATCGGCTATTGTCTTAGGAGCCGCAGGGAGATTGGTGAAAGACAAGGGACATCCGATTCTCTACGAAGCTTTCGCAAAACTAATCGAAACGCATTCAAATGTTCACCTTGTGGTAGCTGGGTCAGGACCATGGGAGAACCGTTACAAGGAACTTGGAGAGAAAGTTACTATTTTGGGATCTCTAAATCCAAATGAGCTCAAGGGCTTCTACAACGGAATAGATTTGTTTGTGAATCCGACGCTTAGACCACAAGGTCTTGATTTGACTTTGATGGAAGCGATGTTGAGTGGTAAACCGGTGATGGCGTCGAGGTACGCAAGCATAAAGAGGAGTATTGTGGTGAACGACGAGTTTGGGTTTATGTTTGCGCCGAATGTGGAGGCTTTGACGGCGGTTATGGAAGTTGCGGTGGCGGAAGGAGCGGAGAGATTGGCGGAGAGAGGGAGGAAGTGTAAAGAGTATGCGGCGGAGATGTTTACGGCGAGTAAGATGGCTTTAGCTTATGAGAGGCTTTTTCTTTGTATCAAGGATCAGAGGTTTTGTATCTACCCCTAAATTAGTAAGTATAGTTTTAATTACTCGAGTATCTTTGATTTATCAACATTTTAATATATATATATATTTATATCTGTAATGAAAAGGTGAGTCTTCAGTAATGTAATCATTTCATAATTGACGGGGTACTAAAAAATCACTTCAGAATTAACGGTTACACGAGATTGCACATCCAAATACATTGCTTTCTCGAGCAAAATAATTTTTTAAAATTTTATATATTGATTAAAAACTGTATTTTTAAAAACGGTATAAATTTATCAGTCAGGAATGTTTCCACCACCATAAAAGAAAGAGCATAAATTGATTTAATTGCAAGTAGGGCTGTCAAACGTAAATTCTCACAAAATAAATAATATTATTGTAGAAATGATAGGATAATTTAACAATTATCAGAATTTGAGACTATAATAAATCAGCGACAACAAAATATTATCAGCCAAAATCCATAACAGTCCATTAATACGTCTGTTAAATATAGATCCCTACATATACTGTGATATACACAAGCCGTTGGGGAATGAAGGTAAATTTCTATGAATCAATATTTGAATTTATCCGAGCTTGTTCAAACCGTTGATAAGCTCTTCTAGTCCTAATAAACAACACAAGACTAGAAGCGAGTCCAAGAACCGACAAGCATCCCCACCACACAAAGGTCAAGTAATAGCAACCCCGTCCCATACACACGACGGAGTCTTTCATCGATTTGATCACAGTCGAACCATGTGAGTCATAGACCAATGCAGCCAAGAATCCATAGATCAACGATCCTATTGGTATGTTTGTGATCAAGATGTTGTGGTTAACTCCAACACTGTTTGGTCCAAAAAGCTCTGATGTGATCGAAACAGCTGCTGCGAATATGAATCCTGAGCTTAGACCTATCAGAGCTGTTCCCGCTTGTAAGGCTGACGCGGCTCCTGATGATGCGAGCAAGAAAAGCGCGATTGGTGTTGGTAAAAGCGCGATTGCTAACCACCCGGTTCTTGCAAAATAAACCTTCCTGCGTAACTTAAACCAAATCAAAACCCGCAAAACCAAACCATAAACTCTATAAATTAATATTTGATAAATTAATAAATACGATAAATTAATAAATTTCATCACTTACGCTCGGATATAGTCAGGTGTTGCCGAGAGCAATCTTCCAAAGAATGAGAAGGAAGAATAAAGTGTGACAAGAGTTGTAGTCTTTGAGCTTTGTCCTAAAGACTGAGCAATCTGTCCGAGGTTGTTGCTGTACACAAGTCCGATGGTTCCACCACAGAAGTATGCAATATAGTAGAACCAGAAGTCAGCTCTACGTAAGAGCTGCGACAAAGAATGTTCAGTTCCCAATATCTCAAGCTGGCCTCTTGTGATAAGCTTCTTGCAACAAGACTCATCAGTGTCACCTTCCTCTGGAGCTGTAGTCTTAATAACAAGGTTTTGCACAACGTCGTCGTTTAGCAACTGGTAGCTTTCTCTATTGGCTTCATGTGCAACCATCCCTTTATGCAACTCAAGCTCATCAGGATGAACAAGAATGAAACCGGAACCTTCGAGGCGGAAGCTTGTGTGGATTGTGCGATGATACCAGTTACGGGCGATGACTAAACCGGGGATACATAAAGGGAGGACCAAGAGGATGATTGCACCACCAAAGAGGAGACGAGCAGAGGTTATATCGGAGGAGTTTGACTCAAAGAGGAGGAGGTAAACACCGTTTAGAGCGGCGAGAATGTTGAGCAGTAGAAACATGAGAGAGTCGCGGCGAACTCCATCTGGTGGAAGAGGCTCGAAAGGTGGTTGGCGAAGGATCGGGATGATTGCAGTGAAGGAGACAACGAGAGGTATGAGAGCGTTTAAGAGAAGGTAGAGCTCTGGAGAGGTTGGGTTTATTGCGTTGTAAGCAAGTGTGTATAGAGCAGCACTTACACCGTTGAAGCTTACTGTGAGGGAAAGAGCAAGTGCTCTGTTTGCAGGGAAGTTGCTGATGCAGAGCACAAAGCAGACTGTGTTGAACCAACAGATACTTAGACCAGCAAGTAAGCAACAGAGAAACACCTGTATAGTAACGAACCAATATTAATCAAAGTTTCTTCAGAGACAAGAAATTTAAAAAAATCTAACTACTAAATTTTATTTGATTATTTTACAAATTTTGTTTTTGATTATTTTACCCAATAATGATTGAGTTTGACTGTTTGAGAAAGACAACATTTAACTACTAAAAGCGTCACATTTAATATTTGTATATCTATTTCATTGATTTTTCTCAACCACAAACATCTTACTCATCAGAAAAAGACGTTTAATAAATAAATCCGGTGGCCATTTTTTGCATATCTAATAGACAATAATAATTTTATATAAAGGATAAATAAATATTCCTTTTTGACGTCATATTTTAATTATAAAATAGTTGCAGATTTTCGAAATAGCCATCAACCACGAGACAAGCCCGAACATGCCAAGAAGAAATAAAAAAATAAGAAAAATCGACAAACAAAGAAGCAATTGTGAACTACCTATCTACCAATCAATCGTCACCCAGTTTGTGACTCGAAAAGTTTTGGTTTAGTCTCATTTGTGAATCGTGACAAAATTATATGTATGAACATATGAATAACTCTTAAGATATAACAACCAACATGAAAGTCATTTCGAAGAAATAGAAAATTCATTAAACTTTCCACATAAAACTACTTATGATTAGAAAGAACTATGTCTTATACTTCAAATATAATTTGCATGATATGCAATAAAACTATTTCCACATGAAAATATTGCAGTTTGATAACTTTATCATATCATATTTAATAATTTTACAAAATAAATCATATACTTAAATTTCACAGAAATTTACAGTATATATATTAAAATACACTTGTACATTTAACTACGAAGTGGCTATATTATATTTCAGTTTCTCAACAAACAACAACGGAAATAATTTTTGTAGACTATTACATTCTCTGCACATTTATTTTGTGTCTTCACAAGTTTTTCATTTAGTAGTGATTCTCAACAAAAGAGTAGTGATAAGAAGTGTTCCATAAAAAAAAGAGAGTAGTGGATAAGAACTTTTTTTTTTAAAACACACAATTTCATCAAAACAAAAAGTAGAGACGAGTAAAGCTGACATAATATAACTTTTCGTTTTTTGAGTAACCAATGAAGAATGAATTGTTGGGATTTTATTTCATTTATCAACAATGAAGACAATTTCTGGTTTATACAAATCTCTACCTTTCTATTTCATTCTTCACGAGTTCTCTATGAATAATGAACATTAAATAATAAAGAATCATGCCGAATCATGATTTTCTTTCTAATTTTTTATATTATTTATAAAGTTGTGGTTGCTAGGTGGTTGCCAACAACAACAAGATGCACAATATTTTTAAAATGAATAGAAACAGTTTCCTCAAAAAGAAAAGGTAAAAGAATAGTGAAGTTACCATAATATAAGGCAGAGAGATGAAGTTAGTGATGACAAGCCACTGTACTCCATAACCGACGAATCCCATAGACGCCGCAGCGAAAAGCACCGTCCAAAGCGGGAAGTACATCAGCGCAAGCCCCGACGACCAACCGAACACCTTCCCGAGATCAGAAGCCACGGCGAGGTAGTTAAGCTGCACCTGCGAAATCTTCAAAACCGACTTCAAATCTGAAGAGTAAGCCGAGAAATCGAAGTTGGTCCCGGTAAAAGCCTGAATCCAAATCGTCGCCACCAGAATCATCCATTTTCGCGACTGTCCCGCCATGATCTTTCCGCCGGCGTCGGGTACTGAAGATTGAACCACCGATATTTTTGGTTTGTATGGTAGAGAGAGCTCGAGGTGTTTTTGTGAGTGACTTTTTTCTGCTTGGGAGGTGTTGTATTTATCACAAATAAACTAAGTAATCAATTCTTGTGCTGGCAATATTAAAGTAGAATTTTTTTTACTCTCTCCGTTCTTTAATATAAGTCGTTTTAGAATTATGCACGTAGATTAAAAAATCATTAATTTTTTATATTTTCTAAACAAAACCATTATTAATTATTTAACTAACTACAAATCAACCAATAATAAAATAGAAGGTATATTATCATTGGTCAAACAACATTAAATGTTAATAAATTTTACACAGAAAACCGAAAACGTCATATAATTTGGAACATAAAAATTCCTCTAAAACAACTTATATAAAAAAACGGAGGGTGTATTAAAGTTAAATAAATACAACTCTTCTGCAACGTGGCAATCTTTTTTTCTTCTAAAAATAAGACGATTTTGAAAATTTTAAAGACAAACGGTGTCTTTTGGAGATGATTAGAGATGGCTGTAAGATAAAGATAGGGTATGAACGTATATGGCCGTATACTAATTTCCATGTTTGGAAACTCGTTAGACGCGTAGGCGACTATGGCCTAGCGATTAATTGAAAAATCGGGAAAAAATCGGAGAATATACGGAGAAGAATTTTTTGTATTTTCTGTATATAATATTTTATTTATACACAATGTTTGAAACTGAATTAGATGTAAGTCGAGCGGTTAATTGAAAATCTAAGATTTTATATAAATATAATATAGATATCTATTAAAAATCGAACCTCTTACAGATTTTTTATGATATTTTTAATAATAAAGGATAATAAGGTAAATTTGAGACATTATCTTCTTCGTCCCTTCACCTGAGAAATTATTCCTCGACTCCATTACACGTTATAACACATGTTTCACTTGTTTCTATTAGTTTTGTCGTTGGTTTTGATCTAATATTTACAGATCTTAATAAAGGATGTGTGGATTCTGTCGGATAAAAGGATTTGAGCATAAACGTTTTAAAATTTTATCTCCGATTTCAGATTTACTCGCCGCGTTCTTCAATTAGACGGTCAAAGCCGGCAAATTTCTGGTCAACGCATAACACCACCGATCATCACCAACTCGCCACGGTGGGTCTCCGAGTTCCGTATTCTCGGACGAGTAATCGGCTACTCGGACGAGTTTTTGAACATGGACTAATTTTGACGTAGAATAGTGATTCAATAACACGGTATGAATGTGATATATATATATATATATATATATATCGTATATACTACTAAATAAAAATGTGAATGTGGAAGAGTAAATAATATAAAAATAACAATGTGAATGTGGAAAGTCAAATTTTACAAACTAATATTTTGCGTGATATTTTTTATTGGATCCAGTTGTTGATAGAACTGATAAGGGGGAAAAGAGCATATAAACAATATTGATATAGTTTTATTTTTAAAGCTACGAAGTCATAAAAGACAGCAGTATCAACATTATATCAAATTTTTAGCACATGCGCTTTAATGTTACCAGTGAAACCCATAAATATATAAAAGCACTCAAAAATAATTAATATTAGTCAATAAGGGATAGACATACTGCTGAACATTGATGATAAAAATTAAATACTCCTTAAATATGATAAGACATATATATGATGTAGTATTAATTAAACAAATAAAGATAAAACTAAATATTAAAATAAAATAAATAAAAGTTCATTGTATGATTTGCTTATTGTCTAACGTCTCCTTAAATGTTTTTATTTTGTTTTCACTTATGTGCAGATGTTATTTGGTAAAATATACAAATAATGAGAAAACGCCAACCATTTGCTCATCTAGCGAGATGTCTCTGATTCAGTGTCCTCCAAGTGAGCAACTTTTCAACAGCACGTACACTAGTTGATAATGATATTGTTGAGCAGCTCTGCTCTCTGATAAACTAGGTTAAGATCCGCGCAAGTACGCGGAATCAGCATTATATATATTAAATTATTTTATGTATTAAATATTTTTACATATTATGAAATAATAAATATATATTAAATAATTAAAAGTCAGTAACTATTAAATATATAATTAAATTGGTGCGAACATATAAATCAATTTTATTAATCCAAAAAATATTCTTTTTTATATTTGATAGGATATGTAATTAAATTTAAATGATACTAACATAGATAATATATTTTAGTATATTTTTAATATTAATGTCTATTAAATTATGATTTCTACTCATATAGTTTTTTTGATCATTTGTATCTTTTATAGAAAAAAAATTAAATTACTGATGACAAAATTTTCATTGTGGGATTAATAGTTTTAGTAATTTATAATTTTTTTTAAAAAAAATAAGTTGTATGATCGTTCAAAACGTTTATCAAAAAAATTGTTCAAAGTAAATTTTGAAACTAAAATATTGTATTTTATATGATTTATAGTTTAATTTTAAACAACATATATATTAATCTAAATAATTAATTAAATTAGACTTTTTACTTATATAATTTTTGTAATCATTTGTATTTTGTCATAACAAAAATTTTAAACCATGGATCATAAAATTTGAACGTGAGACTTTTAACAGTTTAGTAATTTATAACCGTTTGTAAAAATTCAAAATATAACATATACATAAAAATCTAAATTTTTATTATATGGTTATTGTGGTTGTTTAATTTATTTAATATTTTAAAATTAAATAAATATGATAGAAGATACATTATTTTTTTATCAAATCTTTATTATTCAAAATCATTAATTGTCATGTATAATTCAGCCACATTAGGCAATTCCGTAAATTTTATTTAAGAAAATAATAAAATACATTAATGATGAATTTATTGTTAGTTTAATAAAAAACTTATTATATAATTAGATGGACCAACTTATTTCTCTAATGATTCTAAGAATCATCTTAGTGATAACATGTGGCTACAAAAAAAAGTTGTAATGCTTCTCAAATAATATATAAGGGATTACTAGCTGATAATATATATTAAGTTGTTCCCTTTAGTTGAATATGGAAAACATGTGAAATGAATTTGAGAAATTATAGAGGTCGCCTGAAGCGGCTCCCGTTAATTCAGATATCCGGAGAAGATCACGCTCATGATACTCACTGGAACATGGGAAAGAGAGAAGAATCGGTTGTAAGAACAGCTCAGGCAGTTATAGTCAAAGGAAACACATCTTGCTGTGTTTGTACAAGGATCATGGGTGTCATAAAAGCAGAGTTGTAAATTTGTAATTGGTTGCATGTTGGTAACCATTGATGGTTCACAATAAAGGGGTCAACCCTCTTTAGAGCCTACTGGAAGCTCCTTGGAGATTCAAAGGTGTTATATCCCAGCCTTAGTCAGCAAAGCTCACACCATAAGCTTCAAGACTATAGACAATCAATTATCAAGTCATCAAGTTATTAGCATGCTAGATACGTTGAATATATAAATTCGTTACAAATTCATGCTCATCAAAAGAGATGCTAATGATGACGTGAAACCTTGACAAAGGTTGCAAGATTTAATTTCCAGAATCATCTTGTTTCTTGGATCAATGTTGTATAAATCTCTACTATACAGATCAAACTGTTGTATTGAACTACTTTATAGGATTCTATAATCGTTTGCCGACAAAATAAAATACAAACAACTATGCAGCATGTGAAGTTTTTTATATGTTAAAAGTGCAGCATGTGAAGTTACAGCTTACTTGTTGTTGATCGATTCTTTTCGTCTAGCTTACTAATTAAGCTTTTCACCGAGTATGTACCATATAGACTATTGTGAGGAAATCATCAATCGAATACTAGAAAAAGTCGAGCGATAGATCTTATTGAACTAAGAGTAAAACAAGTGGCAGTCTGATAACATTGTGACAAAAGCATGTTGTCTTTCTTATACATCGCATAGTTACGAATGTTAGTACTGCAAGTTGGCGTGATCCCTGAGTTAATTTGTTTTCACGTGAACCATATGCTAAAGGTTCATTCCATAAGGTGATAACATTATTTTCTTCATGATTAGATTAAAACTGACAATGTGTGGGATATGTCATGTCATGTCACACCGTTACATTTCATTATACCTGTCAAATGGGCTGGCTGACCATTGGTTGTCCATGTCCAAATATAAATGGGTCTAATTTGGTGACACCTATTTGTTCATACGGATTATAAATGGACAAGAATCACATGACCAATAGGTAATGTGCGTTAATGGATTTGGACTATGTGGACATGGGCGGTCCAGTGGTCACAAAAAGCTAATATTTCTAAAATCCGAGTTTTCCCGCCAAAATCGCAAAATCGATTTTTTCCGCTAAAATCTTAATATTAAGTTTTTTTTGTCAAAACCATAAAATCAAGTATTCCAGCTAAAACCGCAAAATCGATTTTTTCCGCCAAAACCGCAAAATCGAGGTTTCTTGCCAAAATCGTAAAATCGAGTTTTCCCGCCAAAACCAAAAATTGATTTTTCCGCCAAAATCAAAAATTGATTTTTTCCGTCAAAACCGGAAATCGAGTTTTTCCGCCAAAACCGCAAAATCGAGTTTTCCCGCCAAAACCGCAAAATCGAGTTTTCCCGCCAAAACCGCAAAATCGAGTTTTCCCGCCAAAACTGCAAAATCGAGTTTTCCCGCTAAAACCGCAAAAATCGAGTTTTCCCGTTAAAACCTCAAAATCGGGGTTTCTCGCCAAAATCGGAAAATCTGGTTTTTTTGCTAAAACCGCAAAATCAATTTTTTCCGCCAAAACCCGCAAAATTTAAACTTTTCTTATATGGTCTATTATGGACTCCATGGCAGTCCATGTAAACGCGAGTGCTAGTGGATCTGGTGCTTAATGGACATGGTCACTTTCTGACCGCAAACAATAAATGGACAAATGGATATGGGCTAATGGACGTGGGCTAACTCAGTTTACGGCTCTACATTTCATGATTAGAGTGCGATTGTATTGTACTTTTAGAGTAAACTTTTGGTCTAGTTTTTTATTTACTCCAAGTTCCACTAAAATTATACCAATCAAGTAGAAATTAATGTTTCAATTTTTACTCCACTTAGTATTTAAAAGAGAGAGAAATACACACTAATTTTTACTCTTTATTTTGCTAGAGTAATAACTAATAACATTTCCACTTTTTTTTTTCTCTTTCTTGTTTTTTCACCATTTTTATTTTTCTCTCATTTCCATCTTTTTATTTACTCTCTATTACTCTAGTGGTATCTAATCACACTCTTAGTATCTTTAAAAATTATGATGTGTATGAATTTTTTAGTAACGTTATTTTAAATTCAATTTTTTTTATAGGAACTCTACTGGAGGTGCTCAAACAAAGTTTCTTAAGTGTATATATTTTGGGTGAAAAGTGTACATATTTGAAAAGGGTTTTCCATGATTTTGAGATCCCAAAACCACACTTTATAAATATGTATTTTTTAAAAATTTGAGAACTCATGTAAGAACATTTTAAAGGTTATTTTTGTTATTGTTGCTACGCAGTTGTCCCACATGTTAGAGCATCCACATCGAAAAAAGCTCGAACAACTAAGAGCAGCATTATCCTGGTCTTTTAAGAGGGTCTCTTACATTTATTAGGATTAAAAAAAAATGAAAAATATCAATAAACCTAAAAGACGTCTCTTAATCAGGGACAAGAAGAGACGTCTCTTGTGATTCCTCTTCCTCCCTCTTCACCTTCTCCAGAACTTCATCCCACTCTCATCTCTATCTCTCTCCCGACTTGTGAAATCGGTTTCGAATCCAAGTCTCCTCCGTCGCCCAGACTTTGGATTGGGCTCAGCAAGACGGGGACGAAAGCGGAGACGTGAGCGCATCGGTCTACCGTCGCCGGTACACTGAATCCTCATCAGTGGTATGGAGACATGGCGAACCGTAGAGTCTCGAGCCGTACCCGTAAGGTTGCTACGAAGATGGCGGAAGCTCTTACAAGCACCGACAATCGAACCCAGGTGTGTTGTCTGATTTCGAAATCACTTTTTGATTATTTTTTTTCCTTGGCAATGAGACTTCATTTGTGTTTGGTTGATTCTAGGCTGCTATAGCTAGGCTGGAAGCTTTAGAGAATGACAATGGAGCCCTAGAGGTGGTTTATTTGAACGACGATGAAGAAGCATCTCTCGACGAAGATGATGATCTCGGTTAGCCTTGGCTATGCTCTTTGAGAAAGCTGGTACTGTTGAAATAGCTGAGGTGAATATGTTTTTTTGAACCTTTCTTGGTTGCTTGTTATTTCTACTTGTTCAATAGCATTGCTTCAAAGTCATGTATGTTCTCTGTGCATTGGTATTTGCATCAAATGGGAGTCAAAATGAGATAAAGTTAAGTTCTTTGGATTAAGTGTCATGTCTGGTTCGAGAGAATTGTTGAAGTGATTAGAATTGTGTGAATTGAGTTGGTATAAGCCTCAGCGTATGCATTTTTGTTCACTATGCATTGGTTTAAGGTCTTGTGTGTTCTGTGCATTGCAATTTATTCTCTTTTCCCTTAGCTTCCTTTCCAATAATGGCTGTATGATGTGTCCCGCTCTCTCTTTTATAGGGGAATTGCTCCTGAACAAACATTTGCTTTCCAATATTGGTATGTTATCTACTCTCACAATGAGCAAACATTTGCTTTCTTTTTCACTTGTTAATACAACTCATTAGTCTGTTAAAGCTTCCTTTGATCTCTATTCTGGTTCAAGTTCTGCAGCTGCAACATACCTAACCCGCTGAGCAAGACGTCTCCTCCTCTATACCCCCACCAAGCGCACAATCAGGATCATTGAAAGCATAAGAGACACTAATTGAGCAATTGGAGTTCAGTTGCCTTATTTTTTTTTGGGGAGGGGGGGGGGGGGGGGGGGGGGGGGGGGGGGGAGGTACTTGAGCAGTGTGTTGGCGGGCTGCTTGTGTGAGGAGACTTCGAGCTTGTCTTCTCCACTTGGTACGTTCTTTTATGTTCCTTTAGAAAATTGTATGTTTTTGTAAGTACTAGTATTCACATGTCTTAGAAACTTGTAATGAAACTAGTATTACTTAGAAAAAGTTTAAGTTTAATAAGAAAAATAAAAAATTTAGTGTTTAATTTTTTTTTTTAAGAACTTTTAAATAAGAGACTTGCAATGGAACAAGTAAATTTTCGGGTCGCTTCATCCGGTCTCTTAATTCACTTTTACGATTAAAACATATTAAAAAAAAAAATAAGAGACCCATTTAGGGTCTCTAGGATAATGGTGCTCTAAGCTCTCATCGTATAAAAGTAATAAAACTTAATACTATAATTAAAATATAAACATAACAAGAATTAGACCAGTAGTTATATGACACGTGATAGAACATGTTCTCACTGTGTTTTCCAGTGCTCTCAAACGAGAACACTATCTCCCCTCCCTCTTTCTATTTTTTTCATCTCTCATACATTTTGCGTTAATATAGTTATTTTAATTGTTAGAGCGCTTGCAAGAGAAAGACGATGTGGATGCTCTTCCATGTTTCCATCGGAACCACATTAGGTCGATATGGAACTTTAATTTTATGAACAGTAGTCGCATTTATTTATAAAAAATAAAACAATAGTTGACTGAAAGCCCATTTCGCATTAGGAGAAATTAAACGGAAAACAACACAATTTTTTTCATTGTAAGCTATAATACCCAGATTTAAACCCATTTAGTGTTATATCGCATAGGCCTGGGACTTATTATCCGAGATCCGGATTAGATCCGAGATCCGCTCCGGATTAGATCCGAGATCCGCTCCGGATCCGCTCCGAAAATAGGATATCCGGGGTGCCCGGATCCGAATCCGGATAGTAAAATCTTGGATCCGTCCAAACCGAATCCGAATCCGGATATCTTAATTTTTAGGTCCGGATATCCGGATCCGGATCCGTATTTTTAAAACACATTAAATTTTTAAATTTCATTAATATTAATATTTGATATATTAATATTTAAACATGAATTAATCTTATAATATTATATTTTAGTTTTTACAATATTATAGACATATATAAATATATTTATAAATATTTGATTTATATATTATATTAAAAAAATTAGTATTTTTTAAAAAATATTATTTTTAATTATTTTTACGGATCCGGATCCGGATCCGGATATCCGCGGGTAATAGAATATCGGGACGGATATCCGAAATCTGGATATCCGGAAACTACGAATCCGGATCCGGATATTAAGTTCACGGATCCGGGTACCCCAAATTTTCCGGATATCCGGATCCGTCACAGGCCTAATATCGCATACATGTTATTTTAATGGTCCTAGCATTCACATCCCATATTTGTAGATCTCGGTCGTGTCTCCCAAGCCTGAACCCTGGATTTTGCCCAATCGCCTCCGCCTTCGGCACAATCTCTCTCTCTCTCTCTCTATCTCTCTCTCTCTCTCTCTCTCTCTCTCTCTCTCTCTCCTCTCTCTCTCTCTCTCTCTCTCTCTCTCTCTCTCTCTCTCTCTCTCTCTCTCTCTCTCTCTCTCTCTCTCTCTCTCTCTCTCTCTCTCTCTCTCTCTCTCTGTATGTGTGTGTGTTCCGAGAACAAGTCCCTCTCTCCGGTGGCGTGGCTCAACAACAACTTCAATCTGTCTTCAACATTGATCAATGGCGTCTGATAGACTATGGATTGTGCAGATAGGAGATGCTATTAGGAGGCCGGAAGCTTCAACAAGAGGAGTAGGGGATGATGTGATGAAGTACCACGTGAATGCCATTATTGAGGATGACCTTTGGCAAGTGGTAAAGGAAGAGAAGCTGCAAGAAGGCGATTTCGAAGTAGAAAGTTTGATGAGTTTCGGCGGGTCACATTGGTGTCGATCGACACCAACCACCGAGCATCGCTCGACATATACCAATCAGAATTGATCGATAACGCCTACGGCGTCAACCGCGTCTTGCAATGCCGTGAAGATTCTAACTCACGAGGAGTTCGCAGCAAAACACCCACATCCGCCCAGCCCTGGCAATGTCCGAATCAATCGACATACCAACAACAACGTCGATCGACACTCAGAAGCTAATATCGATCGATACCCATCGCCTCCTATCGATCGACGAGCCCCTATCACCTACCGAGTGAAAATGCCGAAGATAGATATGGCACGACTTAATGCACTCAGGCCCAAACCTAAACCTTCAGATTAACCACCGGAGCCTGTCAGGGCAACTTCGGATGATGGAGATGATCCTATGGAAGAAGATAGGGTTTCTACTGGAAGAACCCTAAGGAGAAGAAAGGAAAAAGTGGCGAAACATCTGAAGAGGGGGGCTAATGAAAAGGAAAAGAAAAATTTCCAAAAGAGAGTCTTCAGAATTCCTCTACATAAGCCATTCGAAGAAAAATTTCCAAAAGAGAGTCTTCAGAATTCCTATTACAGCCACAGATTGTGGATGTTCTTCAGAGAAACCAGAGAAAAAGAGGAAGACATTAGGAGAATGTTCTGTGAAGCCAGAGAAAAGATGAGGAGAAGGATTACATTGAAGAAGAAGAGTGACCCTGGGCAATTTGCAATACCATGCACAGTGCATGGTATTGAATTCCCACATGCTTTGTGCAACACATGAGCATCAGTCAGCATCCTACCTAGGGTTATGGCAGACCATCTGGGTCTGCAGGTGGAGCCTTCGCAGGAATTGTTCACTTTTGTGGATTGTTCCCAGAAAAGCTCATGAGGAATTTGTGAGAGACCTAGAGGTGCAGATTGGTAATGCCCTAGTTCCAGTTGATTTCCATGTCTTGGACATCAAGTTAAACTGGAACTCTTCTCTACTACTTGGGAGAGCTTTCTTGTCAACAGTGGGAGAAGTTTGCAACTTGCAAACCAACCAGTTGTGTCTAACACTCATCGATCCTAATGCCCAATACGACCCTATCCCAGTCAAGAAGCCACAGACGATCTCCAGAAGAACCAACCAGTTGTGTCTAGCATTGCAGTCTGCCACTGTGGAGATGAGTACGAAACTGAATATCCAGAATCGATCGAGACTTACACAGCAACATCGATCGATAGTTGTAACCAGAGATCGACCGACATACCACATGATGAATCGGTCGATAGTAATCCGAATGATTGGGAGAACGACAACTACAACCCCGCTATTAACGCTTACACCAGACAAAATATGCATACAGACGAGTATGATGAAGACTATGAGGAGGAACGAGCTATTGAGTACAAAGCCATCCTTGATAAGGAAGATAACCTCTTACACCATTCCTCTTGGAAAAGGAATGCACCATCGATCGACAGGACGAGCTTGCCATCGATCGACACTCAACCTCAACAACGATGCCGAAATGGAGCATCAACTGACACTGCCTACTTCAAATCGATTGACACTGATTTAAACCGTGTCCGAGACGGAGATTACTCGATTGGTAGTTGGGCAGATGAACACCACCACGAGAGCTTTGCAGTAGAAACAGTAACCTACACACTAGGAGCAGATAAACTCCAAGATAGCTTCACAGACGAGGAGCTACTCAACATGCAAATGCGCGACGATACATATCAGATTCAAGCTGAAGCCGCTTGGGAAAGAACCCGATCGATCGACACTCATCACCAGCAATAGATCGATAAATATCCTCAACAATCGATCGACATCAATAATACTACATCGATCGACAACCATTCAATACCGAAAACCACTGTAAGCGAAAAAGATAAATTAGATAACCAGTATCTAACTCCAGACGAATTTGGTATTTTCAAGGACCCTAATGGCTACGCAAAATCCATAGACGGCCGCACACTACACGTATCTCGAGAAGATATTGCAGATATTCTTCAGACAACCAATGAAGCAGGCAATCTGTTCATGCATCAACGCAGCAACAGCGAACAGAAGACTACAAAGGAGTTTTATGACGTAGCTAGTGGCATAGAAAATAGCTTCAAACAACGATCTCGCCATACAAATATCCATCGATCAACATAGACGTTCCAACAGTCACCAGATAGCCATAATTCAGCAGAAGAGCTTTTGACCCTTATGGTAACATGAAATTTTACTTGGAAGAAAAGGATGAGTATGGAGTCTATAGAGATGATCGAGAATTTTCCAGAGATCTAGATGGACACACCATCCCAGTTCACAACAAGGATATCAGATGACTTCTGGAAAGAGCTTCAAGAGATGAGCCAGCCTACATATGTCTTCCTGAACATGCTAGCCAATTCACACAGACAAAGTTGGTGCCAGAGATCTACACCAAGGACGAGATTATCGAGATGTTCTATGGCATGGTGAACATGATATGAACAAAGAAGCCTTCCAGATGAAGCTTGATGGTGTCTACTATCCATTGAATGATAGTATAAGTTGGCTAACTACTTGCATGGAGGAGATGAAGCAAGACATAGCCAGAATTCAGAACGCGACCGGCGCTGTTCGACCACAATTGATCGACATCCGACAATCACCATCGCTCGACATCCACCATCACGCATCGATCGACAGCCGCCTGGCCGCATCGATCGACAGCCGCCTGGCCGCATCGATCGACAGCCGCCTGGCCGCATCGATCGACACCAGTCCGCCACGCCCTAACACAATAAAGTCTCAACTGGATTTCCACACCAGAGAGGAGATAGATCAGTTGGTAGAAGAGATCTACAGAGCTCTGGAAACTACAGAGGAGAGGCTTGATGGGAGATGCGATGACATCTATTTCCTAATGGATCTTACCATCAATGCATTAACTTCCAAAGTTGAAGCTATACAAGGAGAGTTGATGGAGATTCGGAGTTACATTGCACGTTGACCAGAAGCATCAATATCGATCGACAGACGCATCAACAAATCGATCGACGCCAACGTTCAGCATCGATCGACAGTGATACAAACCGAGGCCGGCTAGTACCAAAGATGACATCCGACATATCCAATCCACCTTACCATGGAAAGAAGATCTCAGCTGACACTTACGCCACACTTACCAGACATGAATTCAACCTTGAGAGTCTTGGTGAAAGATTGCAAAGGATTGAAAACACAACTGCAACAATAAAGAATAAATGGCGTAGAGGGGATGAAGCAATGAGAAACTTCACTGGTACATGGTTCAACAAGCGCAAAGAGGAGATGGATACTTGCTTTTCAACAAGTCCTAGTTCTCAACATTACTAGCCAAAACACCTCCAAAGTCAAGCCTAAATGACTATAACAAAGCGCTGAGTGGAAGGCAACCCACTATTAGGTAATATTTATTAAGTTTTCATTGATTTACTATTTATGGTAATTTTTAATTATTGCAGGTCATAAAAAAAAAAAGATCCAAGTAGACGATTGCCATCTGTATCAACCGACGCGAACAAGTCGACAACGATCGACATTTCCTCACCTGCGTCGACTGACATCAATGTCCTTGAATCGGTCGACATCTATTCCGGTGTGGTATATCGTTCTACTTGTTCAATTGAGTCCTTATGATTTATTTCTCACCATAACTCTGACTGAATTTACACTGGGGACAATGTAGTTTAAGTCTGGGGGGGGAGGTTTACTGATATTTATTTATTTATTAGTTTTATTAAAAATGTTTTCAAATTAAGTTATTATTGAGTCAAGAAAGAGATTATGAACTTATAGATTTTGCTAGATATCTAACCACTCTTTTGCACCATTCTAGACTTACTGATTGCAGATAGTACTAAAGATACTCAAGTGGATCAACCTGTCAACTATCTACTCTTGCTAAGATTGTTTTGAATGAACCAAAGCTGACCTCCAACACTAAACCTGACACAACTGCTTGTCTTGGGGCCTGATATACATGGGGTCAGATTCTTCAAACAAGTCTGGAAGGTAAAGCCTTGTGTATATAGATTTATCACTCTTTCTCTCTCTATTTTTGAAATTTAGATTATAAATATATATATATATATATATATATAGGAGATTTATTAGGAAAAAAATCGAACAGGACTTTGTGGCTACAACCATTAAAGCTTGCTTCATAAGAATTTCATAGGTAAATGATTAGAAGAGGACTTGGTGGCTACAACCATTAAGGCTTGCTTCATAAATAATCCTAGGATATAGGTCAAAAAGAAGTGAACAGGACTTGGTGGCAAACACCATTAAGGCTTGATTCATGGAAGTTTGTCCAATCTTGATTATTGATCTTGCATATAAGCAGATTTTTAACCAAGAGAGAAAATTAGTATAGAGAGAGGATAAGAACTAATGTTTAGCTGCAGGTCCAGATACTTGTTTGAGAATCATTGAATCCTGTGATCGATACTCCCAAGGTAAAGCCTTCACTTTTATTTTATGCTAAGAAATGAGGTTGGTAGAGGGGAATGAACGACAACAAGATTATGCTAAGTTGTTGGCTAGATAAATTTGGCTGCTAAGCTAGGATATGGTATGATGTGCTTTGTGACTAGGATTTCTTAGATGTGGATTGCAATATTGTAGAGGTGACGATTCTAAGTTTTAAATCATGTGAGTCCCTGCTGTTTTAAAACCTCTTTCTGAGAGACTGCCTGTTTGTTTTGCTTGAGGACAAACAAAAAGGTAAGTCTGGAGGAGTTGATAGACTATAGATTTGACTCGTTTTCATCCATAGTTTATAGATGTTTTTACTAATATTTATATTATTATAGAGTCTATTTATTATATTTATAAGATCAGGAATGTTTTGGAGATAAGTGATGATTTTGGAGCATTTTGGAGATTTTTGGAGCATTTTGGAGATATTTGGAGCAAGCACCCGAGATGACCATCGAGATCGACAATCGGTCGATATTGGAGAACTAGAATCGATCGATACACAAGTCATGGTGTCGATCGATAGCGAAGCGCGCAAAAGTCTGTTTGGTCACAACCAACTTGAAGCCCAAGATTTCACTATTTTACAAGATTGCCCGTGACGAGTTTTACCCTAATTATATAAGCTTTGCCGCCATGTTAGAGGCAAGGTGTGCTTTAGAAAGTGTGTTTTTTTTTGTGTTTCATTGTTTGATAGATAGAAGAGAAGATCCAAAGTTATAATTTGTGATTGGAACTCCATTGATAATTATCTCATTTATTCTATGAAGTTTTTATACTTAACTATTGTTATGAATTGCTTAGCCATGTCTGAGTAGTTCTTTTGTTAGATTTTAGGGTTTAAATAGGTTAGGAGGGATTAACCCCAACTATAGAATGCTGAGTTGTGATAATCATCTTTAGAATTGTTCACTAATGTATGTGTCTAGATTAGCTACCTAGAACTTGCCCTAGGATTGATTGATAAAAGTCATAGCTAATCCTCATCCTGAAAACATTCTAATTGAACTTTGTTTCTTGCTATGAGCAAGGCGAGAGCTGATCTAGTGAGCTTAGTAAGCATTCATTCAACCTGCACATAAAGCTTGACTAGAGCGCGTCGATCGATATCATACTTGAATAATCGATCGACGGTGCAAAAGGTGTATCGATCGATCCGCCCATTGGAATATCGATCGACACTTTCTTTATATCAATATAACGAGAGTTGAGATCAAAGATCTAGTTAATAGTCAACAAGTCAATGCTCGCAAAGGCCGAAAGACTTGTTGATCAAATGGTTGAGCTTTACATTATTATACATGCAACTCATTAAGCATCTATAGGATTATAATTCCAACTTTCCTGAATAAAAACCCTAAGTCTAGCTATTTCCTTTTTAAGCACCAAAACCCCAAAACATCTGCTATTGAACAAACACTTGTTCAATATAAAACTGCAATTTACTTTTAAAAACTCTTAAAACATCCTTACTTAACAAATCATATTAGAATCTCTAGGTTCCCTAGCTCCCTGTGGATTTGATCCATAAGTACTACAACTCAACCTCTTATTTGAGAGAGTATAAATCACTCCTTAGGGTAATTTGAGTGGTATCAAATTTGGCGCCGTTGCCGGGGAGTTTTGATTGCCTATTTTCTAATTTTTGTTAAGTATTCTGACATACTTTTTTTTTCTTGGATTTTCAGGTACATGCCCAGCAGTACCAGAAGAAACAAGGAATCCCAACTGATATTCTCACCAGATCCTGCAAGTTTGGAACGTACGATCCGTAAGGAAGCACGCTCCCTATCGACCGACAACAACACTTCTGTGTCGCTCGATTCTGCTCAACCACCGTCGAACCAGACACCAGTTTCGTCGACAGATTCTCGCTCACCTTTATCGATCGACAACACAAACCTTCCGTCGACCGATACCCTTCACCCGACATCGATCGACATTCCATCTCGGACATCGATCGACACTAAACCGCGAGCAATGGTTGCGCATTTGATACTTGTTCAGGACAACAATGGAGACCTGCATGACCAGGAGGGTCATCTGCGTAATGCAGCAGGTCAGAGAATATATGCTCAGGGGGCTGCAATCCCTAAGCCTGATGCTATTACTACAGGTACTACCTTACCTGTAGATGAGGCTGCGCAACCCAGGACGTTGGCTGACTACAACCGTCCAGATCACTACTACACCAACATATCAGCGATCTTTCCTCCTACCATTGAGAGGGATCTCAAGCTGAAAGCGCAGTACTACACACTTGTGGGACAGTTGCCCTACCATGGACTATCCCACGAGCATCCTATGGATCATCTGGAGAGGTTCGAGGATCTGATTTCTGCTATTAGAGTCAAGGGAGTCTCTGAAGACTACCTATTATGCAAGCTCTTCAGATATTCACTTGCTGGAGAAGCTCTGCATTGGCTCAAGCAGTTACAACCAGGATCTCTTAAATCCTGGAGCGAAATCAAGAATGCATTCTTATGCAATTTGTTTGATGAGGCACGTGCTGAAGACCTGAGGAGCAAGATTGCTACATTCACTCAGGGGCCTGCATAATCATTCAGAGGCTCTTGGATCAGATTCAAGTCTTACCAGAGAGACTGTCCACACCATGGATTCAATGAAGTACAACAACTCAGTACTTTCTACAGAGGCATCGCGGTGCAGTACCAGATGGCTCTTGATGCTTCCAGCAATGGAAACTTCAACACCAGGAATCCAGAGGAGGCAGTCAAAGTGATTGAAAACTTAGCATCCAACAACAGCACTAAAAACACTGATTTTTGAGGAAGAGATCTGCCACCAGAGTATTTTCAAGGTGGAAATAGAAACTCCTATGGAAATAGGAGTAACTTCAACCAAAACTCGCAATACCGGAAACCATACAACAACAGCTGCATCAACAACATGAATTTTGGAAGTTCCTACTACCAAAAGCCACCGCCGCCTACTCAAGACAGCAAGATTGAAGAGATGCTCGATAGGGTTCTTGAGGCACATCAGCGAATGACAGTGGACTTCAATGGGAAGATAGATTATGTCTACACCAACCTGAACAGAAAGTTTGAGACTTTGAGCTCTCATGTGAAGAAGATGGAGATACAGGTTGTGCAGACATGAGATGCTATTAGGAGGCAGGAAGCTTCAACAAGAGGAGTAGAGGATGATGTGATGAAGCACCACGTGAATGCCATTATTGAGGATGACTTTTGGCAAGTGGTAAAGGAAGAGAAGCTGCAACAAGGCGATTTTGAGGTAGAAAGTTTGATGAGTTTCGGCGGGTCACATTGGTGTCGATCGACACCAACCACCGAGCATTGCTCGACATACACCAATCAGAATCAATGGACATAAGTACCAGAGCATCGATCGACAACGCCTACGGAGTCAACTGCGTCTTGCAATGCCGTGAAGATTCTAACTCACGAGGAGTTCGCAGCAAAACACCCACATCCGCCCAGCCCTGGCAATGTCCGAATCAATCGACATACCAACAACAACGTCGATCGACACTCAGAAGCTAATATCGATCGATACCCATCGCCTCCTATCGATCGACGAGCCCCTATCACCTACCGAGTGAAAATGCCAAAGATAGATGTGGCACGACTTAACGCACTCAGGCCCAAACCTAAACCTTCAGATTAACCACCAGAGCCTGTCAGGACAACTTCGGATGATGGAGATGATCCTATGGAAGAAGATAGGGTTTCTACTGGAAGAACCCTAAGGAGAAGAAAGGAAAAAGTGGCGAAACATCTGAAGAGGGGGGCTAATGAAAAGGAAAAGAAAAATTTCCAAAAGAGAGTCTTCAGAATTCCTCTACATAAGCCATTCGAAGAAGCTTATTACAGCCACATATTGTGGATGTTCTTCAGAGAAACCAGAGAAAAAGAGGAAGACATTAGGAGAATGTTCTGTGAAGCCAGAGAAAAGATGAGGAGAAGGATTACATTGAAGAAGAAGAGTGACCCTGGACAATTTGCAATACCATGCACAGTGCATGGTATTGAATTCCCACATGCTTTGTGCAACACATGAGCATCAGTCAGCATCCTACCTAGGGTTATGGCAGACCATCTGGGTCTGCAGGTGGAGCCTTCGCAGGAATTGTTCACTTTTGTGGATTGTTCCCAGAAGAGCTCATGAGGAATTTGTGAGAGACCTAGAGGTGCAGATTGGTAATGCCCTAGTTCCAGTTGATTTCCATGTCTTGGACATCAAGTTAAACTGGAACTCTTCTCTACTACTTGGGAGAGCTTTCTTGTCAACAGTGGGAGAAGTTTGCAACTTGCAAACCAACCAGTTGTGTCTAACACTCATCGATCCTAATGCCCAATACGACCCTATCCCAGTCAAGAAGCCACAGACGATCTCCAGAAGAATCAATGATCCTGGTAGCATTGCAGTCTGCCACTGTGGAGATGAGTACGAAACTGAATATCCAGAATCGATCGAGACTTACACAGCAACATCGATCGATAGTTGTAACCAGAGATCGACCGACATACCACATGATGAATCGGTCGATAGTAATCCGAATGATTGGGAGAACGACAACTACAACCCCGCTATTAACGCTTACACCAGACAAAATATGCATACAGACGAGTATGATGAAGACTATGAGGAGGAACGAGCTATTGAGTACAAAGCCATCCTTGATAAGGAAGATAACCTCTTACACCATTCCTCTTGGAAAAGGAATGCACCATCGATCGACAGGACGAGCTTGCCATCGATCGACACTCAACCTCAACAACGATGCCGAAATGGAGCATCAACTGACACTGCCTACTACAAATCGATCGACACTGATTTAAACCGTGTCTGAGACGGAGATTACTCGATTGGTAGTTGGGCAGATGAACACCACCACGAGAGCTTTGCAGTAGAAACAGTAACCTACACACTAGGAGCAGATAAACTCCAAGATAGCTTCACAGACGAGGAGCTACTCAACATGCAAATGCGCGACGATACATATCAGATTCAAGCTGAAGCCGCTTGGGAAAGAACCCGATCGATCGACACTCGTCACCAGCAATCGATCGATAAATATCCTCAACAATCGATCGACATCAATAATACTACATCGATCGACAACCATTCAATACCGAAAACCACTGTAAGCGAAAAAGATAAATTAGATAACCAGTATCTAACTCCAGACGAATTTGGTGTTTTCAAGGACCCTAATGGCTACGCAAAATCCATAGACGGCCGCACACTACACGTATCTCGAGAAGATATTGCAGATATCCTTCAGACAACCAATGAAGCAGGCAATCTGTTCATGCATCAACGCAGCAACAGCGAACAGAAGACTACAAAGGAGTTTTATGACGTAGCTAGTGGCATAGAAAATAGCTTCAAACAACGATCTCGCCATACAAATATCCATCGATCAACATAGACGTTCCAACAGTCACCAGATAGCCATAATTCAGCAGAAGAGCTTTTGACCCTTATGGTAACATGAAATTTTACTGGGAAGAAAAGGATGAGTATGGAGTCTATAGAGATGATCGAGAATTTTCCAGAGATCTAGATGGACACACCATCCCAGTTCACAACAAGGATATCAGATGACTTCTGGAAAGAGCTTCAAGAGATGAGCCAGCCTACATATGTCTTCCTGAACATGCTAGCCAATTCACACAGACAAAGTTGGTGCCAGAGATCTACACCAAGGACGAGATTATCGAGATGTTCTATGGCATGGTGAACATGATATGAACAAAGAAGCCTTCCAGATGAAGCTTGATGGTGTCTACTATCCATTGAATGATAGTATAAGTTGGCTAACTACTTGCATGGAGGAGATGAAGCAAGACATAGCCAGAATTCAGAACGCGACCGGCACTGTTCGACCACAATCGATCGACATCCGACAATCACCATCGCTCGACATCCACCATCACGCATCGATCGACAGCCGCCTGGCCGCATCGATCGACAGCCGCCTGGCCGCATCGATCGACAGCCGCCTGGCCGCATCGATCGACACCAGTCCGCCACGCCCTAACACAATAAAGTCTCAACTGGATTTCCACACCAGAGAGGAGATAGATCAGTTGGTAGAAGAGATCTACAGAGCTCTGGAAACTACAGAGGAGAGGCTTGATGGGAGATGCGATGACATCTATTTCCTAATGGATCTTACCATCAATGCATTAACTTCCAAAGTTGAAGCTATACAAGGAGAGTTGATGGAGATTCGGAGTTACATTGCACGTTGACCAGAAGCATCAATATCGATCGACAGACGCATCAACAAATCGATCGACGCCAACGTTCAGCATCGATCGACAGTGATACAAACCGAGGCCGGCTAGTACCAAAGATGACATCCGACATATCCAATCCACCTTACCATGGAAAGAAGATCTCAGCTGACACTTACGCCACACTTACCAGACATGAATTCAACCTTGAGAGTCTTGGTGAAAGATTGCAAAGGATTGAAAACACAACTGCAACAATAAAGAATAAATGGCGTAGAGGGGATGAAGCAATGAGAAACTTCACTGGTACATGGTTCAACAAGCGCAAAGAGGAGATGGATACTTGCTTTTCAACAAGTCCTAGTTCTCAACATTACTAGCCAAAACACCTCCAAAGTCAAGCCTAAATGACTATAACAAAGCGCTGAGTGGAAGGCAACCCACTATTAGGTAATATTTATTAAGTTTTCATTGATTTACTATTTATGGTAATTTTTAATTATTGCAGGTCATAAAAAAAAAAAGATCCAAGTAGACGATTGCCATCTGTATCAACCGACGCGAACAAGTCGACAACGATCGACATTTCCTCACCTGCGTCGACTGACATCAATGTCCTTGAATCGGTCGACATCTATTCCGGTGTGGTATATCGTTCTACTTGTTCAATTGAGTCCTTATGATTTATTTCTCACCATAACTCTGACTGAATTTACACTGGGGACAATGTAGTTTAAGTCTGGGGGGGGAGGTTTACTGATATTTATTTATTTATTAGTTTTATTAAAAATGTTTTCAAATTAAGTTATTATTGAGTCAAGAAAGAGATTATGAACTTATAGATTTTGCTAGATATCTAACCACTCTTTTGCACCATTCTAGACTTACTGATTGCAGATAGTACTAAAGATACTAAAGTGGATCAACCTGTCAACTATCTACTCTTGCTAAGATTGTTTTGAATGAACCAAAGCTGACCTCCAACACTAAACCTGACACAACTGCTTGTCTTGGGGCCTGATATACATGGGGTCAGATTCTTCAAACAAGTCTGGAAGGTAAAGCCTTGTGTATATAGATTTATCACTCTTTCTCTCTCTATTTTTGAAATTTAGATTATAAATATATATATATATATATATATAGGAGATTTATTAGGAAAAAATTCGAACAGGACTTTGTGGCTACAACCATTAAAGCTTGCTTCATAAGAATTTCATAGGTAAATGATTAGAAGAGGACTTGGTGGCTACAACCATTAAGGCTTGCTTCATAAATAATCCTAGGATATAGGTCAAAAAGAAGTGAACAAGACTTGGTGGTAAACACCATTAAGGCTTGATTCATGGAAGTTTGTCCAATCTTGATTATTGATCTTGCATATAAGCAGATTTTTAACCAAGAGAGAAAATTAGTATAGAGAGAGGATAAGAACTAATGTTTAGCTGCAGGTCCAGATACTTGTTTGAGAATCATTGAATCCTGTGATCGATACTCCCAAGGTAAAGCCTTCACTTTTATTTTATGCTAAGAAATGAGGTTGGTAGAGGGGAATGAACGACAACAAGATTATGCTAAGTTGTTGGCTAGATAAATTTGGCTGCTAAGCTAGGATATGGTATGATGTGCTTTGTGACTAGGATTTCTTAGATGTAGATTGCAATATTGTAGAGGTGACGATTCTAAGTTTTAAATCATGTGAGTCCCTGCTGTTTTAAAACCTCTTTCTGAGAGACTGCCTGTTTGTTTTGCTTGAGGACAAGCAAAAAGGTAAGTCTGGAGGAGTTGATAGACTATAGATTTGACTCGTTTTCATCCATAGTTTATAGATGTTTTTACTAATATTTATATTATTATAGAGTCTATTTATTATATTTATAAGATCAGGAATGTTTTGGAGATAAGTGATGATTTTGGAGCATTTTGGAGATTTTTGGAGCATTTTGGAGATATTTGGAGCAAGCACCCGAGATGACCATCGAGATCGACAATCGGTCGATATTGGAGAACTAGAATCGATCGATACACAAGTCATGGTGTCGATCGATAGCGAAGCGCGCAAAAGTCTGTTTGGTCACAACCAACTTGAAGCCCAAGATTTCACTATTTTACAAGATTGCCCGTGACGAGTTTTACCCTAATTATATAAGCTTTGCCGCCATGTTAGAGGCAAGGTGTGCTTTAGAAAGTGTGTTTTTTTTTTGTGTTTCATTGTTTGATAGATAGAAGAGAAGATCCAAAGTTATAATTTGTGATTGGAACTCCATTGATAATTATCTCATTTATTCTATGAAGTTTTTATACTTAACTATTGTTATGAATTGCTTAGCCATGTCTGAGTAGTTCTTTTGTTAGATTTTAGGGTTTAAATAGGTTAGGAGGGATTAACCCCAACTATAGAATGCTGAGTTGTGATAATCATCTTTAGAATTGTTCACTAATGTATGTGTCTAGATTAGCTACCTAGAACTTGCCCTAGGATTGATTGATAAAAGTCATAGCTAATCCTCATCCTGAAAACATTCTAATTGAACTTTGTTTCTTGCTATGAGCAAGGCGAGAGCTGATCTAGTGAGCTTAGTAAGCATTCATTCAACCTGCACATAAAGCTTGACTAGAGCGCGTCGATCGATATCATACTTGAATAATCGATCGACGGTGCAAAAGGTGTATCGATCGATCCGCCCATTGGAATATCGATCGACACTTTCTTTATATCAATATAACGAGAGTTGAGATCAAAGATCTAGTTAATAGTCAACAAGTCAATGCTCGCAAAGGCCGAAAGACTTGTTGATCAAATGGTTGAGCTTTACATTATTATACATGCAACTCATTAAGCATCTATAGGATTATAATTCCAACTTTCCTGAATAAAAACCCTAAGTCTAGCTATTTCCTTTTTAAGCACCAAAACCCCAAAACATCTGCTATTGAACAAACACTTGTTCAATATAAAACTGCAATTTACTTTTAAAAACTCTTAAAACATCCTTACTTAACAAATCATATTAGAATCTCTAGGTTCCCTAGCTCCCTGTGGATTTGATCCATAAGTACTACAACTCAACCTCTTATTTGAGAGAGTATAAATCACTCCTTAGGGTAATTTGAGTGGTATCAAATTTGGCGCCGTTGCCGGGGAGTTTTGATTGCCTATTTTCTAATTTTTGTTAAGTATTCTGACATACTTTTTTTTTCTTGGATTTTCAGGTACATGCCCAGCAGTACCAGAAGAAACAAGGAATCCCAACTGATATTCTCACCAGATCCTGCAAGTTTGGAACGTACGATCCGTAAGGAAGCACGCTCCCTATCGACCGACAACAACACTTCTGTGTCGCTCGATTCTGCTCAACCACCGTCGAACCAGACACCAGTTTCGTCGACAGATTCTCGCTCACCTTTATCGATCGACAACACAAACCTTCCGTCGACCGATACCCTTCACCCGACATCGATCGACATTCCATCTCGGACATCGATCGACACTAAACCGCGAGCAATGGTTGCGCATTTGATACTTGTTCAGGACAACAATGGAGACCTGCATGACCAGGAGGGTCATCTGCGTAATGCAGCAGGTCAGAGAATATATGCTCAGGGGGCTGCAATCCCTAAGCCTGATGCTATTACTACAGGTACTACCTTACCTGTAGATGAGGCTGCGCAACCCAGGACGTTGGCTGACTACAACCGTCCAGATCACTACTACACCAACATATCAGCGATCTTTCCTCCTACCATTGAGAGGGATCTCAAGCTGAAAGTGCAGTACTACACACTTGTGGGACAGTTGCCCTACCATGGACTATCCCACGAGCATCCTATGGATCATCTGGAGAGGTTCGAGGATCTGATTTCTGCTATTAGAGTCAAGGGAGTCTCTGAAGACTACCTATTATGCAAGCTCTTCAGATATTCACTTGCTGGAGAAGCTCTGCATTGGCTCAAGCAGTTACAACCAGGATCTCTTAAATCCTGGAGCGAAATCAAGAATGCATTCTTATGCAATTTGTTTGACGAGGCACGTGCTGAAGACCTGAGAAGCAAGATTGCTACATTCACTCAGGAGCCTGCATAATCATTCAGAGGCTCTTGGATCAGATTCAAGTCTTACCAGAGAGACTGTCCACACCATGGATTCAATGAAGTACAACTACTCAGTACTTTCTACAGAGGCATCGCGGTGCAGTACCAGATGGCTCTTGATGCTTCCAGCAATGGAAACTTCAACACCAGGAATCCAGAGGAGGCAGTCAAAGTGATTGAAAACTTAGCATCCAACAACAACACTAAAAACACTGATTTTTGAGGAAGAGATCTGCCACCATCCTTGGGAATGATCAGATGGATGAGGTGAAGGCAAAACTGGACAGTGTTCACATGCTTCTCAAGAAGCAGGTCAGCTTTGTTGAAGATGCATAAGCTGTAGAGGGTGGAACAAAGGAAGAAGAAGTAAACTACATTGGTGGAGCTGGATTCAAAGGAAATCAAGGTGGAAATAGAAACTCCTATGGAAATAGGAGTAACTTCAACCAAAACTCGCAATACCGGAAACCCTACAACAACAGCTGCATCAACAACATGAATTTTGGAAGTTCCTACTACCAAAAGCCACCGCCGCCTACTCAAGACAGCAAGATTGAAGAGATGCTCGATAGGGTTCTTGAGGCACATCAGCGAATGACAGTGGACTTCAATGGGAAGATAGATTATGTCTACACCAACCTAAACAGAAAGTTTGAGACTTTGAGCTCTCATGTGAAGAAGATGGAGATACAGGTTGTGCAGACAGGAGATGCTATTAGGAGGCAGGAAGCTTCAACAAGAGGAGTAGAGGATGATGTGATGAAGCACCACGTGAATGCCATTATTGAGGATGACTTTTGGCAAGTGGTAAAGGAAGAGAAGCTGCAACAAGGCGATTTCGAGGTAGAAAGTTTGATGAGTTTCGGCGGGTCACATTGGTGTCGATCGACACCAACCACCGAGCATTGCTCGACATACACCAATCAGAATCAATGGACATAAGTACCAGAGCATCGATCGACAACGCCTACGGAGTCAACTGCGTCTTGCAATGCCGTGAAGATTCTAACTCACGAGGAGTTCGCAGCAAAACACCCACATCCGCCCAGCCCGGACAATGTCCGAATCTATCGACATACCAACAACAACGTCGATCGACACTCAGAAGCTAATATCGATCGATACCCATCACCTCCTATTGATCGACGAGCCCATATCACCTACCGAGTGAAAATGCCAAAGATAGATGTGGCACGACTTAACGCACTCAGGCCCAAACCTAAACCTTCAGATTAACCACCAGAGCCTGTCAGGACAACTTCAGATGATGGAGATGATCCTATGGAAGAAGATAGGGTTTCTACTGAAAGAACCCTAAGGAGAAGAAAGGAAAAAGTGGCGAAACATCTGAAGAGGGGGGCTAATGAAAAGGAAAAGAAAAATTTCCAAAAGAGAGTCTTCAGAATTCCTCTACATAAGCCATTCGAAGAAGCTTATTACAGCCACAGATTGTGGATGTTCTTCAGAGAAACCAGAGAAAAAGAGGAAGACATTAGGAGAATGTTCTATGAAGCCAGAGAAAAGATGAGGAGAAGGATTACATTGAAGAAGAAGAGTGATCCTGGACAATTTGCAATACCATGCACAGTGCATGGTATTGAATTCCCACATGCTTTGTGCAACACAGGAGCATCAGTCAGCATCCTACCTAGGGTTATGGTAGACCATCTGGGTCTGCAGGTGGAGCCTTCGCAGGAATTGTTCACTTTTGTGGATTGTTCCCAGAAGAGCTCATGAGGAATTGTGAGAGACCTAGAGGTGCAGATTGGTAATGCCTTAGTTCCAGTTGATTTCCATGTCTTGGACATCAAGTTAAACTGGAACTCTTCTCTACTACTTGGGAGAGCTTTCTTGTCAACAGTGGGAGAAGTTTGCAACTTGCAAACCAACCAGTTGTGTCTAACACTCATCGATCCTAATGCCCACTACGACCCTATCCCAGTCAAGAAGCCACAGACGATCTCCAGAAGAATCAATGATCCAGGTATCATTGCAGCCTGCCACTGTGGAGATGAGTACGAAACTGAATATCCAGAATCAATCGAGATTCACATAGCAACATCGATCGATAGTTGTAACCAGAGATCGACCGACATACCACATGATGAATCGGTCGATAGTAGTCCGAATGATTGGGAGAACGACAACTACAACCCCGCTATTGACGCTTACACCAGATAAAATATGCATACAGACGAGTATGATGAAGACTATGAGAAGGAACGAGCTATTGAGTACAAAGCTATCCTTGATAAGGAAGATAACCTCTTACACCATTCCTCTTGGAAAAAGAATGCACCATCGATCGACAAGACGAGCTTGCCATCGATCGACACTCAACCTCAACAACGATGTCGAAAAGGAGCATCGACTGACACTGCCTACTACAAATCGATCGACATTGATTGCAACCGTGTGCGAGACGGAGATTACTCGATTGGTAGTTGGGCAGATGAACACCACCACGAGAGCTTTGCAGTAGAAACAGTAACCTACATACCAGGAGCAGATAAACTCCAAGATAACTTCACAGACGAGGAGCTACTCAACATGCAAAAGCACGACGATACAGATCAGATTCAAGCTGAAGCCGCTTGGGAAAGAACCCGATAGATCGACACTCGTCACCAGCTAGCCAAAGATGGTGGAGAACGATGAGGCGTTTATGTTTAAAGAAAAGATGGTGACTTACAACACTGTTATTGATGGTCTTGGAGTGATTGGGAGGTACGATGAGGCGTTTATGTTTAAAGAAAAGATGGTGGAGAACGGTGTGGAACCTACTCTGGTTACTTATAGTGTTCTTGTTAAGGGCTTGATCAAGGCTAAGAGGATTGGTGATGCTTATAGTGTTGTGAAGGAGATGACGGAGAAAGGGTTTCCTCCTAATGTTATTGTGTATAATAATCTGATTGATGGTTTGATCGAGGCAGGGAGTTTGAGCAAAGCTATTGAGGTGAAGGAGGACATGGTTTCGAAGGGGTTGTCTCTGACATCGTCGACATATAATACTCTCATAAAGGGGTATTGCAAGAGCGGTCAAGCAGATGTTGCAGAGCGTCTTTTGAAGGAAATGTTGTCGATGGGTTCAACTATAAATCAGGGTTCCTTTACCTCTGTGATTTGCTTGTTGTGCAGTCATAATATGTTTGACTCAGCAATTGGTTTCGTTGGAGAGATGCTACTGCGTAACATGAGCCCTGGTGGTGGTATACGAACTACATTGATTTATGGTCTCTGTAAGCATGGAAAACACTCAGAGGCAGTAGATCTTTGGTTTAAGTTTCTAGGAAAAGGTTTTGTAGTAGACACTAAGACTTCGAATGCTTTGCTTCATGGACTCTGTGAAGCAGGGAAGCTGGAGGAAGCTTTTAGGATTCAAGAAGAGATATTAGGCCGTGGTTTTGTTATGGGTGCCGCTTCTTATAACACGTTGATTTATGGATATTGCAGAAAGAGGAAATTGGAGGAAGATTTTAAGCTCATGGATGAAATGGTTGAGAGAGGACTTAAGCCTGACAATTATACTTGCAACATATTGATCCGTGGGCTGTTTGATATGAATAAAGTCGAGGAGGCCATACCGTTTTGGGGTTCTTGTAAACGAAATGGTATGATTCAAGATCTTTATACATATTCAGTGATGATAGATGGATGTTGCAAGCAGAAGAGGGCAAGAAACTGTTTGATGAGATTATTGGCAAGAACATGCAGCCAAACACTGTTGTTTACAATCATCTAATCGGAGCATATTGTAGAAGTGGGAGACTATCAATGGCCTCAGATCTCCGTGAAGATATGAGAATCAAAGGCATTTCACCTAATTGTGCTACATATACTTTTCTAATAAAGGGGATGTCGATCATTAGCCGTGTTGAAGAGGCAAAACTCCTCCTTGAGGAGATGAAGGAAGAGGGTTTGGAACCTAATGTCTTTACATTACACAACCTAGTTGAATGTCTATTGCATGAGATGCATACCAAGAACATACTCCCAAACAAGATTACATATACCGTGATGATTGGTGGGTATGCCAGAGATGGGAATGTAACAGAAGCTTCTAGGCTTCTAAATGAGATGAGGGAAAAAGGAATTGTTCCAGATTCTATCACGTACAAAGAATTTATATGTGGGTATCTTAAGCAGCGAGGTGTTTTGCAAGCTTTAGAAGGCTCTGATGAAGAACATTATGCTGCAATCATTAAAGGATGGAGAAAGACAGATACAGTAGCTGACTAGCTGACGAATAAGTATAAGAAAAGGTTTATGTTTTGGTTCTCGGAGATCATTTTAGTTGATCTGATTGCTTCAGTTTCCCGATGGAAATTGTTCTGATCTGTGTATACTGATGGCTTATATTTGCAGTTGGTAGATCAAGTGGTGTTCTCAGTTTCGATGGTCCTAGTCACGCCCAGGATTTGCATCTTGGTTGTAGAGAAAACACAATTAGCATGGCATTACTTGGTAAATGCATATGGTTCGTTGCATCTTACAAGTAGTGTAGTTTGTTACGTGGTTATCCAGCCACGTTCATTTAACAACGTCAGAGAGAAAAGGTGTTACTGTTGGCATCATAGGCTGTATATGGGTGATTTAAAAATCCAAGTTACTGACGCCCCTCCTCATGTTTAAAATTTGAGTGCCTCAGATTAAAAGCCATATGGTAGATTATGGATCAGAGCAGGCACTACGGACAGCACTCCTGAAAAGATTATACAAGTACAATAATCTATATACAGCTTTCTACCTTTTGTATGTTGCAGCAGGCCTGGGCATTTTAACCTGGACCCGAAGACCTGAACCGGAACCGATCCAAAAATACCCGACCCAGAATCGAACCGAAAATTTACAAGTACTTTTTGGGTCTAATTTTTTTTTACCCGAAAGAACCGGAACCGAAAAGGAACCGACCCGAATAGACCCAGACCCGAAAAGAACCGACCCGAATAGATCCGACCCGATAAGAACCGATTTGTACCCGACTTAAAACATGTATATCTAAAACATGTATATCTAAAACTATGATATTTTTGTGTTCTATTTTATATATATTATTTTATGATTTAGTTGAAATATCTTTTGTTAACAACATTTGTTATTATTTTTTAACATTTATTAGGTAATATAAAGCTTTAATATGTAATATTTAGAGTTTTAAAAGTTTTATTTTAATTATTAATAGTTTCATTTAAGTTGTTTTGTAAAATTTTAGATATATATGACAAATATTCAACTAAAGTTGATGGAATTGGGTATATCATGTCATTTTCAGATCCTAAATACCCGAATCCGACCCGAACTTGATATGGACCCGAAAAATTACGAGTATTTTATGGGTATTTTAATTATAGACCCGAACCGATCCGGACCCGAGAAGAACCGACCCGAACCCGAACCGAAAATTTCTAAATACCTATTGGGTCTAAATATTTAGGACCCGAAAAAATCCGGACCCGAAAAGAACCGGCCGAACCCGACCCGAAGATCCCAACGCCCAGGCCTATGTTGCAGCTTATAATTTTATGCTTCAAGTTTAGCGACAGTAAGAATCACACTAAGATTCTTTTATCGGATTTTACGCACTTTTTTAATGCACTTACCCTTATATTAAATACTTTTCTTCAGATATCAGTGAAAGATCCAAACACTATGGACAGTCAATCAAAAGCAGCATCCATGGCTGCTACTCCAGTTCATTGCATAAGCATGAGAGTGGACCAAAATGGCTTCTCCGTTCCAGGTCACATAAATGTAAATACGTCTTGAAACTCCACTTATAATTCGTCTTGCTTAATCTCTCTATTTGACTGACAGTATTGATTTCTTTTGTCTTTCTCTTCCCCCTTGTGTTTCAGAGAGCTTAAGAGGTTGATTGTTTGCAGATTCTACATTAGATTTGGGTTTTTGTTTTTCTAGAATCTACTTTTTCTCCAATCAAGATTTTGGTAAAATAGATTTCCTATTTTATAGGGAAACCAGATTCTAACTCTTTTGACATTTTTCACATAAAAACCAAAATCCAGATTTTATGGGTTTCTATTTGTATCCCACGATTACTTTTTTTCTTCTGTTTTTTTAACAAACTATTAATTATATTAATATATAAAAAACACATCAATTTTTATAAAACTAACACAAACTCACGAAAATAATCTTCTCTACATATCAAACTATTAGAGTTTTGTATATTTAAATGAATTCCACAATAATTTAATCATATTTTATACCATAAACCTTAAAGTAAAATAATTATTTTTTGAAATTATAAATATTATATATTTATTAAACTAGAATTTATTTTTATCCTAAAAATCGATATATAATGCAATATTTTGTAATATTTAAATTAAATAAATTTAATATAATTTATTAAAATTTATAAAAATACATTCAAATTTTATTTAGTCTTTCAAATAATAAACTAACTAATAATTGTGTACTATTTGATATGTCCAGAATCAAATAGTACTTTAAAAATATAAATATAAATATCAGTTTATATATTTTAATTCGGGAATATTTTTTAAAATATATAAATAATTTTAAAATAATTTATAAAATAAATAATGTATTTTACGGGGTGAGATTTTATGTTTTCTATTATTTCTATAATAAGTAATATTTTATTAATTTTACTAAGAATCAACAAAATAATTTATTTATCATTCAAATTTAAATTCTAAAACAGTGAGTTGAAAACTACTAAGAATCAAATTATTAAATAATTTTATGTGTGCTTTAATAATATTAGTTTATATATTTTTCAAAAAGACATTTTACTATTAATCATTTTTTTCATTTTATTAATTTTAGAAACAAAGACCAAAAACTAAAACAACCATTCATGCTTTTCAAAAAACTAGAATCTACTGCAAAATCAAAAACCAAAATTTAAAAACTAAAATCTAAAAACCAAAATCCAAAAACCAAAAACCAGAAACCAAAATCTAAAAACTAACAAAACAATCATCACCTAAGCCAGTTTTCGTCGGAGCAGTTTAGAACTAATTATAACCAGACACGTCGTCGGGGCCACAATTTTTGCATAATTTTTTGCCTAGGGAGATTATTCCGTTGATTTGAAAGGTAACGATTTCTAATGATATCAACTAATTCAACAACATTTCATCGTTAGTAAAGATTCAGTGGGGGTTGTTTCTTTTATTTTCTACACAATTTTTATTCATTATTATCTATTGTGGAGGTGAAAATTTATTATTTTTGGTGTACATAAAAGAGGGGAAAATCGCATAAAAAAACTTCAAGTTGGCAGCCACTTACGCTTTAAACTCTGAGAGTATTTTTCAAGCAGTTTAAACATTTAAATTGACACTTTTATCAAAAAAAAATTCCAACCAGCTTACTTATTCATCAAATCAAAATAGTAACCGGTACTGTTCAAAATCGATGACGTGTCGTTTTTCTTTTTTTTCCCTTTTTTTTTAAATTATTTTATTAATAAAATAAATATTAAAATATAAAAATTCAAAACAAATCATTAAATAGAAATTGTCGAAAATACCATTTTCAAAGTACCACTTTTCATGTTTACACTAACCACTTTTACCCTCATCTTTAATGAAGGGTAAAAGATATTTATAACCTTTTCATTAACTTTGACAAAAAAAAATATAGTTAGCTAATCTAAACTTAAAACATCAACTCTAAACCCTAAATCATCAACCCTAAACCCTAAACCTTCAAATCTAAACCCTAAAACATCAACTCTAAACCCTAAACGTAAACCATAAACCTTAAATCTAAACTTAAAACATCAAATTTAAATCCTAAATCATCAACTATAAACCCTAAACCATGAAACATCAACTCTAAACCCTAAACCCCGAAACATCAACTCTAAACCCTAAACCCTAAACCTTCAAATCTAAACCCATAAACATCAACTCTAAACTCTAAACCCTAAACGTAAACCCTAAACCCTATATTTTTCTAAAATTTGAACCCTAAAACCCTAAACCTCCAAATCTAAACCCTAAAACATCAAACTCTAAACCGTAAACGTAAACCCTAAACCCTAAAACCCTAAACCTTCAAATCTAAACTCTAACACATCAACTCTAGGGTTTTAGGGTTTAGGATTTAGGATTTCGGGTTTAGGGTTCAGAGTTTAGGAGTTAGGGTTTAGAGTTAAAGGTTTAGGGTTTAGAGTTGATATTACAGGGTTTAGGGTTAAATTTTTAGGGTTTAGAGTTTACTTTTTAGGGTTTAGAGTTTAGTGTTGATAGTTTAGGGTTTAGTGTTGATGGTTAAGGGGTTTAGAGTTGAAGTTTAGAGTTTAGGGTTTAGAGTTGAAGGTTTAGGGTTTAGGGTTTAGAGTTGATGTTTCAGGGTTTAGGGTTTAGAGTTGATGTTTTCGGGCTTAGGGTTCGTATTTCAAAAAAAAAAAAGGTTTAAGATTGATGGTTTAGGGTTTAGGTTCGTATTTCAAAAAAAAGGTTTAGGATTAAAGGTTTTGGTTTTAGAGTTGAGTTTTAGGGTTTAGGGTTTGAATTTCGAAATAGTATAATTCGAAAAAAAAGTAAAAAAATTATTTTTATTATTTTTTATTTTTATTTATTTAAATATTTATTTATTATATATATAAAGAACAAGGACATATGACTCTTTTGCCATTTTAAGAATAAAATATTTTTGAAAATATCCTTTTAATGGTGGTAAAAATGAAAAGTGGTAGCATGAAAGTGGTAAACATGTAATTTTCTCATCATTAAAATCACTAAAAATTCACAAAAAAACAAAATATCACCAATTTTTTTTAAAAAAAATTATTAATAAAAAAAATACAAAAATAAAAAAAATTCATAAAAAACTCAAAACAAATCATAAAAAGTAAATAAAATTCACAAAAACTCAAAAAATTCACAAAATATATTTTAAATTATTGTATTAATAAAATAAATATAAAAATAATCACCCAAAAATTTAAAAAAATAAAATATTCACATTAATATTTAATAAAATACAGAAAATATAAAAGAAATCATTAAAAAAATCAAAATAAAAATCATAGCAATTCACAAAAATCAAGAATAAAATTATATGTGGTTTTATAAATGCGACTAAGGAATAACGTGCATTGAATGCTATAAACTGGCTACCGTCAAGCTATCATTAGTATACATTTTTCCCTTTAACAATCCTCAGCTTTTCCAAATCCAACCAACACACACATAGAACATAACAAATTAAAAAACAATCCAAAACAGCAATCAGTCTCTGGGTTATGATTACTCTAATTCAGATTAGAAAAATTCATTATCTTCAAATGATTCTCGTGAATGATTTGTTTTAAAATTTTAATGAATTTTTATATTTTTTGTATTTTAATATTTATTTTATTAATAAAATAATTTAAAATATTCTTTGTGAATTTTTTGAATTTTTCTGAATTTTATTGACTTCTTATGATTTGTTTTGATTTTTTTATGAATTTTTTATATTTTCTGTATTTTTATATTTATTTATTAATAAAATAATTTTATTTTGGTTAAATATTTTGATTTTTTGTGAATTTTTAGTGATTTTTATGATTTGTTTAGAATTGTTTATGGATTTTTATATTTTATTTATTTTATACTTATTTTATTAATAATATAATATAAATATTGTTGTGAATATTTTATTTTTGTAAAATTTTAATATTATTTTTACATTTATTTTATCAATAAAATAATTTAAAATACTTTTTGTGAATTTTTTGAATTTTGTGAATTTTATTGACTTTTTATGATTTGTTTTGAATTTTTTATGAATTTTTTATATTTTTGAATTTTTTTATTAATAAAATAATTAAAAAATTTTGATGAATATTTTGATTTTTTGCGAATTTTTAGTGATTTGTATGATTATTTTTTGAATTTTTTATGAATTTTTATATTTCCTTTATTTTAATATTTATTTTATTAATAAAAAAAATTTAAAAAAATTCAAAAAAAAAAGAAAACAACACTTCATCGATTTTGAACAGTATTGGTTACCGTTTTGACTTGATGTACAAGTAAGCCAGGTTGGAGGTTTCTTTTGATAAAAATGTCTCTTTGAAAGTTTAAAGTGCTTGTGAAATACTCTCAGGGTTTAAAGTGTAAGTGACTACCAATTTGAAGGGTTTTTTTATGTGATTTTCCCTATAAAAGAGTAGAAAGAAACAAGAATTAAAATTTTCTGCTTCCACTGTTGATGCTTTTGATTTTATTATACCCTAAACAGATATTGATTTGAGAAAATGTAAAAATCAATACAAATCAGAGATTGATTTTCTAGACTCACGTTGCCAATCATATATTCCGTGTAGAAAGATGGTATGAAAGTTAGTAAGCAGTGGATATAGTACTCACGATCCCTAAGGTTGTTTTGCCAATTGCCATTATTATCCTATTACGAGTGACTATTTAAAAATTATAGGAGTTAATCATCCGCTATGGAATGTTAATATATGTTTCTTCACCTAAGGCCAGGTATTATCGGATGGATTCTCGCAATGGGTGGATGATACGTAGCTTGTACACACTTAACGACTGAAAGGTTAACTGAGTTTGGGTGATTTGAGAGAGACGATTACCCAAAACGCTGGGATATGTGAAACATGCAAATGCGTAAGCTCACCGGCTTTTTTAATGAAAGGAACCAAGGAAACATACAGATACCAAACAATTTGCACGTGGGTATGGACCATACTCTCTATATCCGTATCGAAGTTCCATAGATTCTAGGTTCTTCTGTCATAACGTGTGAATAGAATTATTATATATTTATTATAGATAAATAATTTATAGTAAAAAAGAATTTGTGAAAAGGAATAGGTAAAGTCATTTGTCAAGTCATCCAGCTTTCATGCCCGCCCCCCCCCCCCCCCCCCCCCCCCCCCCCTTTCGCCGACTGAGATCCAGCAATATAGACCACATGATCTGCCGTCTAAATAGAATATGCACATATGTATGCATGATTCATTATATACTGTAAACATATATGCGTAATATAGCATGTAGAAATGTAAATTCATACATCAAACCCATTCCGTACAGTACGGGCGTGCAGACTGAATCTTTAGTCTGAAAACCACTCGACTTAACTCTTGAGTCGAAAATAAAGAAACAAATATTCACTCCTCGTTTTATGTAGAAGTGTTAACTCTAAAATGTACGTCATGTGTTTAAAATTAAATAAATGAGCAAAATAAAAAATGAATCAAACCAAAGTAAAAATTAAAATTGTAAAAAGTTTAGATGATGTTTTATTAGAACTAGAACCAAATCAAAATCCAGACTTAATTAACCAAATGCGAGAGTAGTCCGAGAATCTCTAATAATTATCGAATTATATATAAGTAATTATCGTACTATCGAATTTTTATCTTAGAATTCAAAATTTATGGACTTTAATATTCTTTATAGGTTTCTGCCTCTTAATTGTTAGGTAATATTCAACGAAAGATTGCGAAACTTAAATATGAGGATTGATTATCATTTATTTGTTGATATAGTATTTGACAAATTAAAATGAATTGTTTTGAAAGATAATAATTTTTGTGTTTAAAATATCATTAATTTATATACTAATATATATTTTAGATGTAAACATATTTAAAATTTTTATTAATCTTTTGGTAATCAAGTTTAACCTTCATTTCATATACATACACACACTGCATGTGTAATCATTTTTGAATACTTAAATATGTAAATTTTGATGACGAATAACACAATGATTTAATAAATATTTAAATTTTTGAAACTATATTTTATTTTCAATATTTATTTTTTAGTATTTATTATTTTGTAATTAAGGATTTTTAATTAAAAAGGGTAAAATCTGTAGGAAGTTTTAATATGAACGTTTTCTAAGCGTAATCAAAAACCATAAACATAATTTTAATTTAATACTATATGATTGATTTGCTTCAGTGGTACACACCGCAAGCCACACATTTGTATGATTTTAATTTAATTTTTATGTGGAATTATTTTTTTTATTTTCAAATATGATTTCTTTAAAATTTAGAACAAATTTAAGATAAAAGTTGGCCAATAAATTACAGAGAAAAACAAAAGTTGGCTACGAAATCACACAAAATTAAAGACGTAACTATTCAAAGTGTGAATGTATTTTATTTGATACTAAGGCTATCTCAAAATATATAGTCTCCAATGATTAATTCATAACTATATAAGCTGACACTACAAGAAAACGTTTCTATAACAACGAAGATTTACGAGGAAATTATTTCCTCGTAAATTTACATGGCGTTTACAACGAAATTACGAGGAGTCCAAAATTCATCGTAAACTCGATGTAACTTTACGACGAAACAGTTGCGTCGTAAAGTCAATGTTAGTTTACGACGAAAGTACGTGGAAAGATAAATTCGTCGTAACCGTTACATCGACATTACAACGAAACATGTTACCATTATATTTAGGTGAAAACGTGTATTCTATGTGCTTTAAAGCGGTTATAAGTTCGTGTAAAATCGTTGTTATATCCATGTAAAACATTCTTTGTAAAATCCATGTAAAACATTCCTTGTAAAATCGTTGTTTATATTTATGTTTGTATTATGAATTTAAATATTGTATGACTTTTAAATGCTTTTTAAAAATATGTTTTTTATTTTCATATTTCGTTTTAAAATCTAAAATATTTTAAATTTCGAATATTAAATATAAATTCAAATTTATTATATACTAATAATAATATAATAAGAATTGATGTAAACTCCTCGTAAACATTACATGGAGTTTACATCGAATGTTTACGAGTGATTAACATCGAAAGATTTACGAGGATTTTACATCGAAATGTTTACGTGTTCTTTACAACGAAAATGTTTACGTGTGCTTTACATCAAAATCATTACGTGGGCTTTACCACGAAATCTTACGTGTCGTTTATGACGAATACTTTCACTGCACTTTACGAGGAATATATTTCGTCGTAAACGTAACGAGCCGTTTACGACGAAACCTCCGTTAAGACGGTCGTTTAACAACGAAACGTCTTTCGAGGTTAATTCGTCGTAACACCCCGTTTACGACGAACTTACAACGAATACTGCCCTCGTAAAAAATATGTTTTCTTGTAGTGTGATTCTTAAACATCTCATCGACATGTTGGGGATCAAATATTTGCTTCATCTTATCGTAACAGCTAAAAAGATAGCATTCCGGAAAAATCAAATTGCCCTATGTTCATATTTGTACATAAAATATATATAGCACATTCATGACGTTGATAACTTGTGGGTACTCCAAAACCTCATTATGTTCCTTTGTTAGCAAGGACTGTTCGATCACTGGCTCAATAGAGAGAGTTTACAAAGATGCAGATGTTTTGCACTTTAGCAAAGTGTGGGTTACACAACTGAGGATAGCTTTTAAATCAATATATCACTATTTTCCGAAGAGAAGAAGAAGAAAAAACAACCTTTAAAGGCAATTTGTTAGAAGACTGGTCATGATGACAAAAGAGAGAAGAACGATTCACTTAGCCAACAAAAACTCCTTGATAGAGAGTGATAATGTCAACATGAGTAATTGGTGATATTCCTTCTTTGTTAAACTCTCCAAGACATCCAAGAACCCAACCAACGGTGTCGTCACCTCCTGCAAACTATAAAACAAACACCATAGCACATTATAATAGCTAAAAACAATAGTTAAGAAAATATGAGGCTGGACAAATATTGTGTGAACTTACCATAATCCTCAACTCATAGCTCTGCATTCCCACATTCATCTAATTCTACTGCCCCACTCTCCAAACATGCCAATCCAAATTAAACAAACTCATTTGGCTTCGTTTCCGTGAGATCAAAAATATGTCTAATTTATAGAATAAACAGTGAAAATTTCAATATCATAACATATTTGATCCAGAATAAAAAATAAATAAACTTTAGATCAAACACTTGTTTTCACAAAAACACTAATTAAAACTCCAATATCAAAACCTAATCCAAAAAAAAACCTTCACACAGTTCCAGTTATGATAATTTGGTTTGCGTTACTTTGGTTCATCATAGACGGTTATGCTGAAAACTTCTTCAAGCGACTCATGACGGTGTGTCCCTTATCGATGGAAGGCCTGACAAAAAACAAAATAAACCAAGATTAAGTTACATATCTTCTTAAACTATGGAGTTCATAATCCTACTTACGCAAGACTTTTTGAGCATTAAAACTTCATTTGGGTCTCTCTCGAGCATCTTTCTTATCAGATATTAAGCATTTCAGACAAAGATTTCTTCTTATGTTTCTATTTAGATTGATAACAGACATGAGAAAACCATCATAAAGCATATAAAAGTTTGTGAAAGTAACAATCTTACATCCCAAACCAAAGCTGGAGCCATAGTAGCATTTAAATCATCACTCCAAATAAGTGATTATGGATCGTAGTCCTTGGTCAAAATTTCAGCCGGAACGGAAAATGGACTCCAACCGCATCCGTGAAGTTTTCTCCTTCTAACAACAATATATATCTTAGGAAAACAAATATTTCAGCATAAAGAAAATAGCAGGCTTGAGGAACAGAGATAACCCAAAATCAAACAAAATTATAATATGGATATTGTCTTAGCAAGAAGATCATTACTGAATAAGGTTCACCGGACCTCAGACGCCATTTGAAGCCGTAAAATTAAACTGAGTCTCCAATCTCGTGGTACTACCCCTAAAAAGAAACGTTTGATTCTTCTCCAGAAGAAAATACCATTTTCTTAAGTTTCCAAGGCAGAGTATATGAAAACTATCCAACCTGAGATTGTAAATCGGCAGGAACAATCGCGACTGATTTCCACTCCCTGATGATTTTGTTGTGGAGTATTAGTCGAAGCGCAGAGATTTGGAAAAGAGGTATATGTAGCTATAAGTTTTAGGAAATGGCAAGAGTTGAATAAATATTTATTGTTTCAGTTAATAATGGGGCTTTAAGATTCATCAATGTGGAAAGGTGGCGTTCCAAAGGAGGTTCAGAGAAGGTGGAAAAACTAAATTTGATTAAAAAAAAGAAGGTGGAGAGGCGAAGAAGACGATTGGACGAATGGTGGATTTCTAGTGATAAAACAAATTTGGGCCAGAGTTAATTTTTTGGAACCACGAAAGCCTAATTTGATTTTTAATTGACAAAGCAAGTAACGTGGCAAAAAGAAGGTTTCTCATTGGTTGATTTTTCATGCTTACGTGGATAAGCTCAATGGAGCTCATATCCTCCTTTTAGTATTGTAAGCAGATTTGGGCCAGAGTTAATTTTTTGGAACCACGAAAGCCTAATTTGATTTTTAGTTGACAAAGCAAGTAACGTGACAAAAATAAGGTTTCTCATTAGTTGATTTTTCATGCCTACGTAAATAGGTTCAATGGAGCTCATATCCTCCTTTTAGTATTGTAAGATTGTACGCTTAGACCCAAACCAATCAATTTTTTAGTAACCATGCATGCATGATTCCATCCTTTTAAGATATACCCATCGACAAATGAAGCTTTTTGGTTTAATGTTTAGAAAAAAAAATATTTACATCATACCAAATGTTTAACACATATACATAACATACATGAATGATGTGTATGTATAGATGTGTGCATATAAATATCATAAGAAGGACCGAAAAGAGCAATTCAACACCAATCACTTCATACCATATAGCAAGCACACTCAACAGTCTCATGGCTACTAAATTCATCATCCTCGCTCAAGTCCACCGCTCCAAAATCTCAATTTCGACCCGGAAACCTCGTAAACGCAACGAAAACAAGCCCCGGCCATCAAAATCCATAAGCGAAAACATGTTCAACAATGCTTTTCCTGGAAAAACGCGTACGGAAATCTATTATAATGACCTTAAAAAATCAGACCCTCTAGCTAATGCACTATTGTTTATGGAAGACCAGCCAGTTAAAGAAGAGGAGACGAGCCAACAAGAACACGGGGAGCTGTACAACCTCAACCGCAAAGACGGTAAGTCGGTAATCGCAACAGAATACGGAGATTTGAGACGTGAAGTTGCTCAAATAAGCTTGTTTTGGTACATGAAATGTTCCATAAGCTATATATTAAGGAAGGCACGAGCGTTTTACAATGAGTTTTCTTGTGATGCTTGTGTTGGGAGTAGCACTATGGTTGTGGTCGATCCATATTTTTCTGTTCCGGTTTTACCTTACAATAATTAATTAATATCGTAAAGTGTACGTGATAGAAAAGGTTGTATTTAGTTAGTAACTTCGTTGTGTTGAAAGTCTTCATATGTATAATGAAAAACATCAATGTATGTAACTAATGTTGTATTTATATTAATTCCGTGTAGTGCTGTGTTTCGACATGCGTACTACAATAAGAAATACACTTCCAATATTATATTACAATATCGAATGAACTAGCTACAGATAATTAACTAGAGCTATATGATAACAATAACTAACTAGATGTATATGAGTGGGCAATAAATATGAATAATTGGGAATGTTAACACACCATGTTTGTTTCTGTATTTATATTAAATTTTGAATATTTCGAAATATTCAAAGTCATCATATTGTTTTTGTACATATATTTAAATTTTGAATATTTCGGAATATTCAAAAGTTACCATGTTTGTGTTTTGTACATGTTTTAAACCTTTGCCATGTATAACAAAGAGATCGATTGTCTAGGTGAGAGAAAGTCGTTTTGCTCTAGTTTAAGATTTTATATCTATACAGAGTCTTAAATTACTATTAATGTTGTCATTTAAATTTGAGACTGTTTCAAGTTTATTAAAAAATTGCTTAAGTTTTGGACTGTTTCAAGTTTGTTACGATCTAATTATTATATACACTACAAGAAAACAGCGGCATACTGAGGGAAAAAATCGTCGGTATGTCGTCGGAATAACGCTATTCCGACGACATACCGACGACAAAAGTCCTCGGAAATAACTCCTCGGAAATTCATTTTTCCTCGGAAATCCCTCGAAAATTTCCGACGGAATTCCGAGGAACTGAATTTTCGAGGAAACTCCAAGGACCACTAGATCGTTGGAAAGTTCCTCGGAATATACCGAGGGAGGACTTCCTCGGTATATTCCGAGGAAATTTCCGATCGTCCAATCCTCGGAAGTTCCGACGAAATATTCCTCGGAATTTGCATCGGGAATTTCCGAGGAACGTAGCCCTCAGAAATTTCCGAGGAATGTAGCCCCTCGGAAAATTCCGAGGAGGAACATTCCCTCGGATTTTTTTTTTAAATTCCGACGACTTATTCCGAGGAAAAGGTCCTCGGAAAATTCCGAGGAACATTCCCTCGGATTTTTTTTTAAAATTCCGACGACTTATTCCGAGGAAAAGGTCGTCGGAAATTTCCGAGGGTGCTTTTCCTCGGAATTTCAAAAAAATTAATTTTAAAAAAATTATTTTTTAAAAAAAAATTAAAATTTGTGAAATTTAAATTCGAAAATATAAAATTAAAATTAAAACTGAAAACATATTAGATAATTCAAAGTTCTACAAATAAAAATAAAATATTCCGAGTTTTTGGTTAAAAAAAAATTACGGGTCTTGAATGTTCGGGAACACCTCGTTCGGGTACATCCTCTTCATCATCTTCATCATCTGCTCGTTCAGCTTCTTCTGTGTCTCATAGCGCGTCTGTTGAGCTGCCATCTGGGTCTCCAACGCAGATATCCGATCATCCTTGTCCTTCAGCTGAGCCGTAAGAACTTCTGAATCAACATATGGCGGTGGTGCATAAGAAGGAGCAGCCAACCGGGAGCGACGACCCAAACCGACCAAACGTCCCTTCTTCTTTGAAACCGACTGAAATATAAATAGCCAAATTTAAATAATATAAATTGATGATAAAATAAAAATCAAGAAATAAATAAATTGAACTTTAAAAAAAAAGAACTTACCGATTCAACGATTTCGTTGATTCGAAACCGGGACAAGTTGGTCGAAGCCGTCGAAGCGTCATCCTCGGTTTGAAGCTGAGACACTTCGTCTACCACCTGAGTTTGGACCAGGTCGACCACGTCCCTCACAAGACCGTCATCAATCTGGCCGGTCTTCTTGTTGGTATACGCCCTCTTCATTAGGGCGAGATCATCAACCGGGTCGCCATCATTTTCTTCCGCCTTGAAAAAAAACATAAATTAAAGAAACATTAGAAATTAGAAGAAATGCACAATAAATTAAAATTCTGAAACTCAAATAATTGAAGAAAAAGCGGTTGAACTTACCATGCGATCTCCCAGAGTGACAATAGATTGAGCACCCAAGTTATGCTTGTAGATGCCCTTCCCTTTACGGTAGCTCCTGCGGTTGGTGGAGTTGGTGGAAGAAGTTTCTTTCGTCTCTTCCTTATCCCAATGCGCACACAACTCCTTCCAGACCGTGTCTTTCATCGACTTTGGAACCTTTTAATAATAATAAAAAGAAAATATTTTAATAAATAAAAAAATAGTTTAATAAATTTAAAAATTGTTTAATAAATTAAATCGAACCTTATTGATTTCCCACTTCTTCTTCCACTCGTGGATCTGCTTCCCATAGTTGTCCATAACTTTATGGACGAAGTGGTGATAGATTAAGAGTGTCTCATCGGAATTCAAGTTGAACTCTTGCTGAAAAAAAAACACAATTAGTAGAAAATTTATATTAAAGATTAAAAATATAAGTAAAAAATTAGAATACTTACCGCAAACTAACGAAACCACAGATGCTGCTTGTCGGTAGGGAAGTGAGTGAAAGTCGGATGTCCCCTGTCGAGGGCCGAGTACATCATACGGTTGATCCATGCGCTGATCCCGTTCCCGGATCGGTTGAACCTAATAAAAAGAACAAACGGTTAATAATGAATCCAAATTTAAAGAAAAAAAAATATGTTTAATTACCATGTTTGACCCCGTCCATGTGGATACGGAGTGAGATAGGGAAGATGGTCATGACCGGGCTGTTGAACCAATTCCGCAACACTCATCACTCTCGCAGGACCCGGAGGAGCAGGAGCGGATGCAGCAGCGGGAGCGAGAGGAGCAGCAGCGGATGCAGCAGCGGGAGCGAGAGGAGCAGGAGCGGCTGCAGCAGAGGGAGATGTATGGTAGGAGCTGTGGGGCGAAGGGGAATCCTGAAAATGGCTGGAATCCCGAGACTGGCTCCCCGTACCACCACGACCACGACGCTGTCGAGGCCGGGACTGATCATCATGAGACCTGTAAATTAAAAAAATATATATTTAATAAATATACAAATATATATATTTTTTTTAAAAAAAAAAAATCACAAATAATAGTTTTTAATCACAAAAAAAGATTTATAGATATTAAAAATGTTTAATAAATATATACAAATAGTTCTAATAAACAAAAAATAGTTTTAATAAATAAAAAATAGTTTAATAATTACAAAAAATAGTTTTAATAATATTAAAAATGTTTAATAATATATATATATATATGTTTTTTTTAAAATCCCAAATAATAGTTTTTAATCACAAAAAAAGTTTTATAGATATTAAAAATGTTTTGTAAAATCCAAAAAATCGAATTTATATACAAAAAACATTTTGTAAAATCCAAAAAATTTATATACAAAAATCGTTTTGTAAAATACAAAAATCGATTTTATATACAAAAATCGATTTTATAAATACAAAAAAATAAAAAAATATTAAAAAATTCTAAATCAATTCAACAAAACAAATTATTCAACCAAATCACAATTCTAAACCTATTATACAACCAAATCACAATTCTAACCAATCACTCTAACAAAAATCTATCAAAACTGCACAAAAACCTAACAAATAGAACCTAAGAGAGTGTGATAGGGTCCTTACATGATTTGTGTAAGAGAAGGGGGAGATCGCCGGAGATATCGTCGGAATTTAGGGGGAAATCGCCGGAGAGGAGAGAGGAGCCGCGCAGAGGAAGAAGAGAGAAATTGGGAAGAAGAAGCGGCTCGTGGTTATAAAACCTAGGGTCCGACGGATACTATTCGTCGGAATTCCGTCGGAATTCTAATTTCAATTTTCGCGAAATAGTTTTCCGGTTAAATGAAAATATTCCGAGGAAATTCCGACGGATAGTAAAATATCCGTCGGAATTCCGTCAGAATATTCCGATGAACTAATGTTTGGGGTTTCAAAACATCAATTTTTTTTTGCCGTATTTCATTTCTTATACAATTGTAATGCATACCATTGAGGATTCTTTGTATATATGAACATAAACCATGAAATAACAAATTTCAAAACGAATTGAAAGTATTCCCTTTACCGTTCATTAAAGTGTATAAGTGTTTCTCTTATGTTGTGGGGATTTCGTTCATACAATCGGAAAAGTGTTTATTATAGGGGGAAGAACAAAATTTTGACTTCATAATCAGTCTAAGACACTTAATAAGGGTTATATAAGTGTTATTCAAACCGCAAAACGTTGTTTTCGGTTTAAAACCCTTATTTCCTCGGAATTTCCTCGGAATATTCCGAGGGAATTCCGAGGAAACCCTTATCTTCCTCGGAATTCCGTCAGAATATTCCGAGGAAATACCAAGGAACTAGTGTTTGGGTTTCAAAACATCAATTTTTTTGCCGTATTTCATTTCTTATACAATTGTAATGTATACCATTGATGATTCTTTGTATAGATGAGCATAAACCATGAAACAACAAAATTTCAAAACGAATTGTAAGTATTCCCTTTACCGTTCATTGAAGTGTATAAGTGTTTCTCTTATGTTGTGGGGATTTTGTTCATACAATCGGAAAAGTGTTTATTATAGGGGGAAGAACAAATTTTTGACTTCATAATCAGTCTAAGACACTTAATAAGGGTTATATAAGTGTTATTCAAACCGCAAAACGTTGTTTTCGGTTTAAAATCCCTATTTCCTCGGAATTTCCTCGGAATATTCCGAGGGAATTCCGAGGAAACCCTTATCTTCCTCGGAGTTCCGTCGGAATATTCCGAGGAAATACCGAGGAACTAGTTTTTGGGGTTTCAAAACATCAATTTTTTTGCCGTATTTCATTTCTTATACAATTGTAATGCATACAATTGATGATTCTTTGTATAGATGAGCATAAACCATGAAATAACAAAATTTCAAAACGAATTGTAAGTATTCCCTTTACCGTTCATTAAAGTGTATAAGTGTTTCTCTTATGTTGTGGGGATTTCGTTCATACAATCGGAAAAGTGTTTATTATAGGGGGAAGAACAAATTTTTGACTTCATAATCAGTCTAAGACACTTAATAAGGGTTATATAAGTGTTATTCAAACCGCAAAACGTTGTTTTCGGTTTAAAACCCCTATTTCCTCGGAATTTCCTCGGAATATTCCGAGGGAATTCCGAGGAAACCCTTATCTTCCTCGGAATTCCGTCGGAATATTCCGAGGAAATACCGAGGAACTAGTGTTTGGGGTTTCAAAACATCAATTTTTTTTGCCGTATTTCATTTCTTATACAATTGTAATGCATATCATTGATGATTCTTTGTATAGATGAGCATAAACCATGAAATAACAAAATTTCAAAACGAATTGTAAGTATTCCCTTTACCGTTCATTAAAGTGTATAAGTGTTTCTCTTATGTTGTGGGGATTTCGTTCATACAATCGGAAAAGTGTTTATTATAGGGGGAAGAACAAATTTTTGACTTCATAATCAGTCTAAGACACTTAATAAGGGTTATATAAGTGTTATTCAAACCGCAAAACGTTGTTTTCGGTTTAAAACCCTTGTTTCCTCGGAAAAGCCTTGGAATATTCCGAGGAAATTCTGAGGAAAAACATATTCCTCGGTATTTCTTTTAAAAAAAAATTGTGATCGATCGATCGAGTATATCAAGTTTTCCTCGGAATTTCCTCGGTATTTCTTTAAAAAAAAAAAAAAAAATGGTAGTCTGTTTCTGAGTCGTCATCACCAGATGAATTTGAATCTGGATCTTGGTGAAACTCTCCAATCACTGGTTCATCCTCTACGTGAACGACGGCTTCCTCTCCGAAGTCAGTTAAATCGACTACAAGGCCAACTACAGCTAAATCTTCTGCTGCACTTAAGTTGCCGGATGTGCTTGGTTGTAGTGGGTCTTCCAGCTCAGAACTTCCCTGAACTCGGCCTCTGGGTTGAGTCTTGTAACAGTAACCCATGGATCATCTTTGTTCCTTACCCGGGGGTACTTGATATAACAAACTTGTAACATTTAGAAAATTATTAGTAAAATTATAAATTAATACACATGATGATGAATCATTTTGAATAATTAACATTTAATTACCTGATCGGCCTGAGAAGCAAGAATGAAAGGATCATAATATTGCAGCTTTCGCCTCGAATTTACTGATGTAACACCAAATGCATCTGTTCTCACACCTCGATCTGGAGTGTTGTCGTGCCAATCACAATAGAAAATAATACAGCGCAATCCAACCATGCCCAAATACTTGATTTCCAAAATCTCATGTATGTGTCCATAGTATATATCATCTCCTGATGCAGAACAAACGCCAGCATCATAAGTCGTACTCGAACGTCTCCTCTTCTGAGTTGTGAATGCATATCCTCGAGTACAAAATCTCGGATATGACTTCACAACAAAGTTTGGTCCAACGACCATCTCACGTATCCAATCGTCAAATGTTTCACCTCTGGCCAAACCAGCAGACACCTATTAATAGCACATATATATATGTTATATCAATAAATGTGAATTAGTATAAATATGTGATAAAATATATTTTAATTTGTTTAAAGCACTCACATAAGTAAACATCCATCCAGTAAATTCTCTCTGCTTCATTTCTTCTAGTTCGTCCTCTGTGGCGTATCTATACTCGAACCGCTTTTCTGCCATGAAAATCCTGTATATGATGACAATAATGTAATTAATTAAGATTTAAATTTCAACTTGTTAAAATAAAAATTTGTAAGCTAATTTATTTACCTCTCATATTGAAGAACGTCTTCGCAGTTGGTGAGCAAATATGTTTGCAAATGACTGCGCTCCTGCTCAGTAAGTCGACGGTCCTTTGGTTTTCCGCTAAGTCGTCCAACATCTGTGAAAATGTCTGGAACCGTAACATGATATGTTGCCCGTTCGCTTCTATCATCATGCCGAGCAGGTCTTCTGTTTTTGGTCTGGACTTCTGTTGGAAAGTAGTACTCGGCAACGTTTGAAGTTTCTTGATTGATCATCTGTGCGACTATAGAACCTTCCACCCTACTTAAATTTTTCACCATCTTCTTCAAATGGAACATATACCGCTCATACATATACATCCATCTATACTGCACAGGACCACCAAGTTCCAATTCTCTTGCCGGGTGAATAACAAGATGCTCCATAACATCAAAAAATGAGGGAGGAAATATCTTCTCAAGGTTGCACTGAATCACGGCTACGTTAGTATTCAAATTTTCAATACCTTCAAGAGTCACTGATCTTGTGCATAAATCGCGGAAGAAACCACTTATCCCTGCAATTGCTTCATGAACATTTCGTGGTAATAGTTCCTTGAAGGCGAACGGAAGGAGGCGCTGCATCATTACATGGCAATCGTGGCTTTTCAAGCCAGTAAACTTTCATTCCTTTCTGTCGATACAGTTGCGCAAATTTGATGCGTAACCGTTCGGAAATTCCACATCGTTTGAAATCCAATCAAAGAACGCATCTTTTTCCTCTGCATCAAGTCGGTATATGGGAAAAGGAGCCCTACCATTCTCATCAACATGAAGTTCTGAACGAGCACATATATCGACTAAATCCAGTCTTGACTTCAAATTATCCTTTGTTTTACCTTGAACATTAAGGATCGTGTTCATGAGATTGTCAAAAAAGTTCTTCTCAATATGCATGACATCTAAATTATGCCTTAGCAGATGATCCTCCCAGTATGGCAGATCCCAGAAAATACTTTTTTGTGCCAGTTATGTAGTTCTCCAACAGCATCTACCGGAAAACGCTCATGTCCACCGACGTCTGGCGTCCTTTCTGCACCAAAATCTCTTAGTTGTATCTTCAAATCTTTCCCACAAATTTCTGGAGGTGGACTGTCAAACACCCTCTTGTTCTTCGTAAACAAATTCCTACTCCTACGATATGGATGATCAGGTGGTAGGAATCTCCTGTGACAGTCAAACCAACACGTTTTCCTTCCGTGTTTTAGTTGGAAAGCATCAGTGTTATCTTGACAATATGGACATGATAGCCTTCCATGCGTTGTCCATCCAGACAACATACCATATGCTGAAAAATCACTTATTGTCCACATTAGTACTGCCCGCATTTGAAAGTTTTCTTTACACGAAACATCGTATGTTTCAGCACCTTGAGCCCATAGTTGTTGCAACTCATATATTAGTGGCTGAAGAAACACATCAAGTGATCTCTTAGGATGCTCGGTCCGGGAACGAGAATCGAGAGAAACAAAAACTCTCGTCGCAAGCACAAGTTTGGGGGTAGGTTGTATGGTGTAAGAATGACGGGCCATAGAGAATACTGTCTTCCACTCTTGCCAAACGGACTGAAACCATCAGTACATAATCCAAGGTAGACATTTCTTCTCTCATACGCAAAGTCGGGATACTTTGATTGGAAATGCTTCCACGCTTTTGCATCTGAAGGATGTCTGATCTCACCATCTGTTGAGTGCTCCGCATGCCATCTCATTGGTTGCGCTGTGCGTTCAGACAGATACGACCTCTGCAACCTTTCCGTCAAAGGCAAATACCACATCCTTTTATATGGCACTGGAACTCTTCCACTCGTATCTTTATAACGAGGCTTTCCACAAAACTTGCATGTAACCCTTTGTTCATCCGCCCTCCAATAAATCATGCAGTTGTCGCTGCATACATCTATTACCTGATACGATAAACCAAGACCAGCTACGAGTTTCTGAACCTCGTAGTATGAACCAGGAGCTACATTATCCTCGGGTAGAATACCTTTTACAAAATCAGCAATCGCATCCACACAGTCTTCAGCCAAATTATAATCTGTTTTAATGCCCATCAATCTTGTAGCAGATGATAAAGCTGAATGACCATCTCTGCAACCTTCGTACAATGGTTGCTTTCCAGCATCCAACATATCATAAAATCTCCTAGCTTGTGCATTGGGTAAATCTTCCCCTCTAAAATGATCATTTACCATCTGCTCAGTACCTACACCATAATCTACATCCGTTCTAATTGGTTCTTCTAATCTAACCGCTGGCTGAGGTTCGCTAGTACTACCATGTTCATAATCAATTTTCCCATGATGATACCAAATTTTGTAACTTCGTGTAAACCCACTAAAATATAGATGAGTCCAAACATCCCACTCTTTAATAACCTTTCTATTTTTACAATTAGAGCAAGGACATCTTAACATACCTGTGTTTGCTTCCGGTTGTCGGTGAACTAACCCCATGAATTCGGTTATACCTCGTTGGTATTCTTCCGTAAGCAATCTCGTGTTCGGATCCAAATGGGGTCGATCGATCCAAGAACGAAAATAATTTGAAGAAGACATGTTTTTTATGAATCAAATTCGTGTGTAAAGAGAGTAAGAGGGAGGATGAAGATATGGAGTGAATGAAGAGGAAGAGGGGTGCTTGTATTTATAGTTGAAATCATGCCGACAGACCGAGGAAATTCCGACGGAATTCCGACGGAAACGGCTAGTTCGTCGGAATTTCCTCGGAATTTTTAAAATCCCCCAACGGCTCTCTAACGGCTATAATATATCCTCGGAATTCATCGGTTTTTTCCGAGGAATACGTTTTTCCTCGGTATTCCATAAGAATATTCCGACGGATTAGTATTTCCTAGGAATTCCGTCGGTATATTCCGAGGAAATTCCGAGGAAACCAAATTTTGTGTTTACTCGAAATTTCCTCGGAAATTCCTTGTGATATTTCGAGGATTTTATTTTCCGTCGGAATGTCTGTCAGAATACCGTTGTTTTCTTGTAGTGTTTAAGACATTGTTATTACAAATAAAACCGGACAACTTCCATTAAACCAACATATATTCTATTAAAAGTAGACCAATATATTGACACGATTTAATCTAATTCTGGATGTACTATATTATAAGTATAACAAACGAATCATTTGCTATCTAATCTATTAATGTAGACCGACTGTATATATACAATTATATTAGCAATACAATAACTTTCATTGGACCTTTTAGTAAAGATGATACTTTTCTCTAAGTTGATTTATGAGTTTCTCATCGACATAATATCATCACACAAAAACATGTATGAGTTTGGTTCCTCTGTTCTTGAGTAGATAGATTAGATACAATCTCTTTTTACACCTTATTTTTGTGCAATATGTTAATTTGCTCTAACTTGATTGAATATTTGTTATACTTAGAGATACATGCCATTATGAACACACTATGTCATTAAATAAACTTCGATCATATATAAACTTCAATCACATAATTTCGTAAGTGCCAAACTTACGAATATAACTTTTGCAAAGTTTCTTTTTTGAAATACAGAAAAAGTTAGAAATTACATGTATTTTTAACTATTTCAAATTCGTATATCTAATCTATTAATTTAGGGTCATATTTTTATCTACTATTAACAAGTCATAATAGTTTGTTGATACCACTCAAATTACCGTAAGGAGTGATTTATACTCTCTCAAGTAAGAGGTCGAGTTGTAGTACTTAGGGATCGAATTCACAGGGAGCTAGGGAACCTAAGAAATCTAATATGATTTGTTAAACTAGATGGTTTCAGAGATTTAAATGTAAATTGCAGTTTTATATTGAACAAATGTTTGTTCAATAGATTGATTGAGGTTTTGGTGCTTAAAAACGAAATAGTTAGACTTAGGATTTTTATTCAGGAAACTTGGGATTATAATCCTACTGATGCCTAATGAGTTGCATGCATGATAATGTAAAGCTCAACTACTTAGTTAACATGTCCATCAGCGTTCGCAATGTTTGGACTTGTCTATTAACTAGATCTAATGATCTCACTTATCGTATGTCGATCAATAGAAAGTGTCGATCGATGATCCTATAGGGATATCGATCGATACACATTTCGCTCCATCGATCGATTATTCAAAAATGATATCGATCGACGCGCTTCTAGTCAAGCTTTATGCGCGGGTTGATTGAATGCTTACTAAGCTCACTATATCAGCTCTCGCCTTACTCATAGCAAGAAACTTAGCTCAGTTAGAATGTTTTCAGGGTGAGAATGAAGCTCTCGCTTTTATCTATCAATCCTAGTGCATGTTCTAGGTAGCTAATCTAGAGACATGCATTAATGAACAATCCTAATGACAATTGTTGGGGTCAAAATCGGTCACGACGGAATCAATGTCTGAAAGTCCGTAAAAATTGGCATGAACGTTTTTACGAAAAACAAATCTTCGAAAAAATATTTATTTTTACGAAGAATCTTGCGTAGAAAACACATTCACGAAAAATCGGAGAAAATCCCGAAAAAGGTCACGCAGTCGCTACGAAGCGACCGAGCGCGCGTCCCGCTCGGTCGCGCAGTAGCAACCGAGCTCTTCCGAAACGTCGATACGACATTAGTCCATGCATTCTCGTCTACCCTTCGATGCTATCTCCCGAAGACCGTAGCGAACCCATTTCATGTTTACCGCCATTCTAAGTCATCGATCAAACTTTACGGTAAAAACCGCGAAAAGTTCGTTCTTTATCGAAAGAAGCCGTAATAAACGCTTCGAGTCAGAAGACGGCCCAAAGGGACCTAAGACATGACTCGAGGCCCAACTTACGATTTCTTAACCAATAGCCCGTAAGCCGCATGATGGTTTACGCTTGGTTCGCAAGGAAAGATAAATGTCAAGTTTCCGCGGATAAATACGAAATTTTGAAGATAATTACGAAGATCGGAAAAAATGGAATATCTCCACTTTTATGCTATGACGGCTTAAGGGCAGAAGAGGAAAAGCGTAAACCGACCTAAGAGCCAGTATATATGGAGTCTTAGGCGAGAGGCATGAAAGGAGAGACTTTTTTCGGAGCAAACTTAGCACTTAGAGCGATTTAGGCATATTTCCGTTTATGTTATTTCGAGCTGCGACTCAATTAGGTTTAGCCGTCTTAGGGTTGCTAGAACTAGGAATCTCGCCGTCAGCTCTCGAGCCAGGCTTATACCTTGTTGTAACGCTCAAACACGGATTCGGAATAAGATCTATTTTGCTCTCTTTTTACGATTTTTATACTTTGTTGTTGATATCTCGTGTTCTGATTGCTTACCGTGTGGTATTAACAGATCTCTGGGACCTCTGGGAAATTAGGGTTTTCCTAGTTTCCTAATTTAAACGGAAATTCGACAGTGCGAATTTCGATTCCCACAACAATTACAACAACTCTGCAATCTATAGTTGGGGCTAATTCCTCCTAAGCTATTTAAACCCTAAAATCTAACAATGGAACTACTCCGACATGGCTAAGCAATTCATTACAGCAGTTAGGTAAGAAAACTTCATTAGAATAGTAAATAGATATTAATGGACTTCCAATCACAAATTATAACTTTGGATCTTCTCTCCAATCTATCAAAATCCTAGAAAACCTTGCTGTAAAAATAATAAAACTAGAACATCACATTTTGCCTCTAACATGGTGGCAAAGCTTATATAATTAGGTTAAAACTCGTTAGGAGCAATCTTGTAAATTTGTAAAAACTTGGGCTTCAAGTCGACTGTGACCAAACTGGCTTTCTGCGCGTTTCGCTGTCGATCGATGTCATGATATGAACATCGATCGATTATTCCTCTCCAATATCGACCGATGGTCGAGCTCGATGGTCATCTCGGGTGCTTACTCCAAATATCTCCAAAGTGCTCCAAAATCATCACTTATCTCCAAATCACTTCTGATCTTATAAATATAGTAAAGAGACTCTATAAAATAATAATTACTATAAAAACACCTATAAACCATGGATGAAAATGGGTCAAATCCATATTTTATCATTTGTCAAAAAAAAACAAGTCATAGTAGAACCACTTAAATAATTAGTTAATATGAGATATTTGATTATTTACATTAATAATAAACTAACTATAAATTTGATTTTTTTTTTAATTATAACACTATCTGTTGAGAAAGAATCTCACAAAATCTTATTTAAAATTTTAAATATTTTTATAAAATAACATATTAATTAATTTCGTAATTGATAATATAACATTGTTATAAATCAATGTTAACTAATTTTTTTATAAAACAAGAAAATAAAAATTATACTATTCTTTATAGATTCTATAATTATATTCTGTGTTATATAAAATTAGAAGTGCTATATGAATTAAATAAGACAATATTCTATTAAATACGTAAATTAACAAAAAAAATTAAAAAAAAATCATCCAAATAAATCATCACTCATCATTAAAATTGGTTAAAATTCGTAAACTGTATAATATTTTTATACAAAAATAAATTTATGAAAATAGTTTAAACTTTTATATCTACAACTATATATTATATTTTTATTTATTTTGAAACTCTCAACAATATATTGTTTAAAATGTTTATATAAAAAATATAATATTATATAATAACCTTTAGTTCATATACTATTTAAAAAATATGTTATTAGAAAACTATTAAATTTTAGTAATTCATTTAAAATATTAATGACAAATCAAATTTTAATTATATTTTTTTATTTTAATTATAAAGAAATATGTTGAGAAAATGTTTTGAAAATATTACCAAAAATTCAAATATCCATATATACAAAAAAGACTTTCCTTCACTCCTAGGCCATCCACATCAGATTTCATGTCACTAATTCGGAGTTTGTGGTGACGACACGTGTCACAGTCAATCAAAAGTCAATGTTTCATTAAATCTTTCCAAATACAACTTCTCTAAAAAAAACTGTATACGAAACTTAGGGAAAGTGGCCGTTGAGCAACAATTCCCGTTCAGTCAACTGTCGATAGAAATCCAACGGTTTCACCGGTGACGAACGATTTCGATCAATGTCAGTCGGAAGCCGAATAGACTTCTTTAATCTGGCGCCGTTACGGAAATTAACTTGGTTCATGCATCTTCATTAACATTTGCATTAATATCTACTCTCTACTTCTCACACAATCTCACATTCAATGAATCCCTTCATTCATTTCTTTGTATTAATTTTCCATTATAAATATCAAGGTTTTCTTCCAACAAAATCATCCGTTCATTTCTCTTGATAAACAATACAAAAAGGTGATGAAAAAATTTTGTTAAGCCCAGTGTTGTACTTAAAGGATTGTGACAGAAAAGTGATAAGAAACAAAAAAAAATGAGATGAGAAACAGAATAAACAGAGAAGAAGAGAAAAGAGGAAGACGATAGAAGAGGAGAGATAACTTTTTTCAGTGAACCTTTTTTTTTAAGATCTATTTATCTTTAGCTCATAATAATTTCCAACATCTTGGTGTTGATTTTTCATTAATGTGGCTCCCTAAAAGGTTGTTGGTCCTGATCTCAAGGATACAACAGTTAGTGCAGACACTTATGGATATAGAATTCTATGTGAGTATGAATGATTGTGATTTGTGAGTATATTTCAATTACATTTTTTCCATACCGACTACTGGACTGTGAATTCTATTTAATTTGGTTGCTTCTGTGTCTCCAAAATTGGCTAAGTTTTGATATATACATAGAATGCATTTTTCTTATTATACTTCTAAGTTTGAGTCTGCATATATCACAATAAAATGAGGACGGTGGACGAATGAGCTGAGTGTGGAATACTAAACATGCACTACAAGAAAATATGAATATTGCTACCATAATATTTGTCATAATATATTCTTTTTTCGTCACAAATTTTCTATTGTGACCGATTTGTGACAAATTATAAAAAGTCACAATAAAATGGTCACAATTCAGTTTACGTGTCAAAATCGTCACAATTTTAGTGACCATTAACCATAGTAACAAATTTGTCACCAATTGTGACAAAATGTCAAAGTCACAAAAACGACACAATTTGTTACTAATTAAATTGTCATAAATACATTACAAACCGTGACCAAAATTAAGACACGGATTCGTCACAAGTTGTTACCAAATATGTGTCACCCATAAGTTACATATTCTGACCAAAATTATGTCGCTTATTCGTCACAGTTAGCTACCGAAAGATGGTAATGAAATTGTCACAAAATCCTTTAATTTGTGACGTTTTATTAACTAATCTTGTAACATATCATGACTAACAGAGTGAAAAGAAAGTGGCAAATTAGTCAGAGATTGTAATTACAACATCAGTTTTAAATATATAAATATTATATATAATATACGATGAAACACTAAAAACGTTACCAATTAATATACCAAAAAAAAAACTTAACATCCAATTCAAATAACAATGATAGGTTCACAAAGATAATCACATGAAATAGTCTTAACAAAATACATAACAAAAGATATTAAAAACATGGGGTGAACGTACGCTTCTGGAAAGTGGAAATTTCTGGTGGTGGATCCAAGTCTAGACACTTAGATTTGTGATAGACTGAACAAGAGTTTCCATATTGCGTTCTGATTCCACCTCTTGCAATCTTTGTGTTATCATTTCAACTTCTTCAGAAGCTTCGCGTGCATGCACGAAACATCACAAGCTGGTAAAACCTTATTGTGTAATGCTCCAAGTCCAAAGACACGTCCTCGTTTAGACATTCCAACAGCCTAATAGAAATGACAAAACATGAGAACAAAACCAAAAGCACTACAATAACTGTAACTATACAATAAATAAATACTACAAGATGTACTGATAGTCAGTCTCACCATTATCAAAATGACAAAACATGAGAACAAAAACAAAAGCACTGCAAAAAGAAACAAGCCACAACAACAGTGACTAGTTTGACACTATTTTATAATCATATAAGCCAGTTATGTACTGATTCACATTAAGGGAAAATAAGAGAAATAATCAAAAATGTAACTAAGTGTATATATTTAGTATTAATAAACATCACAAAACATGATTTAAAAATTATAACAGTATAAGAGTTTAGAATATTACCTTTACATCAATATCATTTTTTCACATTGGTCAAGATTCTCAAGTGTTACATTATCTAGACCAGAAGATTCAAGCTGTCCCAAACGTTCTTCCATGTGCTTCTCATAAGTTTCTGCAACCTAGCAAGCACGCTCATCAACGTATGTTCCGTCAGGTCTTTGATTAGTTTTCTTCATCACAGCAATAAAAGAGTAGTCTTCGTTGTTTGCATAAACAATTACAAAATTAGAAAAGAAATAATACAAGTGATCAGAAACTAAGAATGTAAATATAAACCTTACCAGCACAAGTGATGGCATAATTATAGGCATTGAAATCGTAAAATTAATAACATTTTGCTAGCATAATTTATAGCAATATTTATGACAAGTTGTTCGTCTCTAATTCGTCATCATTTGTGACATTATTTTGTTACTTAAAATTAAGTCACAATATTATGACTAAATAATTACCATTTAGTAAAGTAATAACTTGGTCACAAGTTAGTTAACAATTCATCACAATATTGTGACAAATTATTTTGACACAAAAATTAGTCACAATATCCATCTTTTTTTGTAGTGATGTTCTTACATGAAAGTGAAGCGTTGTAGTTTTGTCCAAACACTAACTTATGCCTTATTTATAACACTCACTTCCCATAACATATATACTCTCTTCTCGGCAAATAACACCTGCTAGCCTAATAAAAAAAACAATCACAGCGTTGACACATTTTAAAGAAAATTTGTCCAACAGCACCTCCTATTTCGGATAAAAACAACTAAACAACGATATGAAAAGAAATAGTTTCAAATATATATATATATATATATATATATATATGAAAATAATGTTTCATTTGACATCAACCTAAAATAATATTTTAGCACATAATTAATAATATAATATCAAAGACATAAATTTTAAAAATACTCATAAGAGAAAATATAATCTCATATTTTTGTATTAAAAATTATTTTACTTATTATCAAAATTATCATAATTACAGTAGAATAAACAAAGAAAATATTTAAAACTATTATGTATTCATGAACATTTTAATATTAAGATGGTCATGATCTATAAAAAGAATAACAAAACATATACAATAAAAGTTAATATCACCTTAAATTTTAAGTACGCTAAACATTGTGAAATACTCTTTAAACTGATATATTTATGTATTTTTGGTTACTAACACGCCCGTAACGTGAATAGAGAGAGAGAGAGAGAGAGAGTAAAATTATGCTAATAGTAAAAATTAGTGTTTTTGTTAATTTTAAATTAAGAAAATATTATATCTCATATACATTTCTTGAAAATGTAAACGTAAAACACAAACCACAAATCATATAAACGATAATAATCTTGATTACAAGTAAAGTATATCCCGCCCGTAGGGCGGGCCGACCCTAGTTTTTTATAAGATAATGTAGTAACGTAGTAACAAAAACAAATTCAAAATTCATGTAATCTTCCAAACTGAAAAATAGTTGTGTAATTTTTTTAAGTTTTCTTGACAAAATATAAAATTTTGAAAATAAATATTCAAACACAAAAATGGTATATTTCAAATTTTACAAAAGATAAAATCATAGATAATAAAGAATAACTTTTTGAAATGCACCAAAAAAAAACAAACTATATATGTTGTAAAAATTAAAACAATCTAATATTTTGAAATATTAATTAAAAATAAAAAGAAAACTCAACATTATAAAATCCAAAAATATCATATATCAATAACATTTACTAAAATAATGTGTTATATGCTACTATGTATAAAATCTACTAAAAATAGGGCTATATTATTTAAACTAAATAGTGTTTTTCCTTATAAATCTCGCTAAATACGAAAATAATATATGTTAAAGTATATTTTTTAAAAACAACATGTAAATATAAATTATCTTAAACATATTTCTTTTCTATAATATAAATAAATAAAATTTTAAAATGTATTATAGCAAAATGTATAAATTAAAGAAAAAAACGTATTTTAAAGGAGATTGTCTATTTGATTATTTTATATTGTTATTTTATTGGACCGAACTCGAAAATATATTAGTAAGTAATAAAAATTAATAACAAAGTAAAATGTATGAAACAAATCACTATATGTTAATAATGCCGGATAACAAATATAAAATAAAATTATGAGTTACACAATATATAATAATTAAATGAAGTTTATATATTTAAAACATTTGTAGTAATATCAAATATATCTATAAAATGAAAAATTATCCGCACGAACGTGCAGGTTAAAATCTAGTAAATAATTAAGACTAGATCTTGACACGCATAACCGTGCAGGTTTTTATTTATATACTTAAATATTTTAATTTATACTCCCTTTTGATACAAATATATGACGTTTACAGTTGTTAACACATCTTAAGAGAAATTAAATATTTAGTTTTATCTATTACTTTTTGGTTTTTCTTTTAGTTTGTTTAAAGTTTTATTTGATTTCCAATAAAATTCAACCCCTTACATTTTTACATTTTGATTATTGTTTTATTTTTAAAGAAAATTTCATTAATTAAAAGTAGAACATCATACATTTGTATAAAAAAACAGAAGCTAAAACATCATATATTTGTATACGAAGGAAGTATAACAAAATTTACATATAACTTAATGTAATTAAGTGTTTTATATTATGTAATTTTATAATAGCTATGTTTACGTGACTTATATATTATTACTATATATTTTGTATTTTTGTACAAAAAAAATATTTTGAAAACATTATTATGTAACAATACTACTTTACATATTTTTATTTAAAATTTAAAATTTATACATATCTACATATTTTAAATTTAAAATTTATGAAATCACGCATAAAAAATTCAATCACTACAGTATATATATATTAAGCGATTTATTATAAAAACAGTATATGGTTGAATCTATAGTATTGTATTTTAAAATATAATATATTTATCAATACATGTTTGTTAATACAGTACCTATATAAATATTGATACATGTATGATATAATTAATAATAATAATATTTATTATGCAAATTCAATAGTGGTAGGATTTTTAATATTTGATTCGATTTACTATTTGCAAGGTAAAATTCTAACATTATTGTATTTGCATAATAAATTTTATTATTAATATTAATTAGATCATATAAAAGTATAAACTCTAGAATAATTAAATGTTATTATAATTAAGCATATTATAAATGGTTATATATGAATATAATTATATATTGATGGAATATTATATTTTTGAAATTATGCATATCTAATAATATTTTGATGGAATAAGAAGATAATTAAATAGGTTGTTAGGATTTTATCATGAAAATACAAAAACAAAAAGTATAATCAACTTTCTAGGGATGGTCCATTTAAAATATCACACATGAAAAAAATCATGACTTCTATTTTAATACTATAAGACGTGAAATTAGCATATTTGGTGATCAAAATTTACAGTATTAATTCATCACACATTACACTAAACCAGATTTCAAAAATTATATTGAACACACATTGACAAATACATGGAAATCTGAAATATGAACGGAACTAATAGTCCGGCCCTAGAATATAGATTTTTGAACTTAATCCCTTAGTATATTCCTAGCTTAAAATCAAGTCCGGGAGTTTTTTTCTTTTACTGGAAGTAGTTATAACACCCCGACCGTCCACAGTTAATGGGATATCCACGCCCGCTCACTCGGCCCGTGGGTCCCATCCCGTTCCAACGGTCAGTGTGTAAATTTGTCAAGGCTCGAAAATCATGTTTATTGACCCTGCAATCACCACCCGACCTTCTCCCATGTTTTGGCATCACTCACACGGTATCGGAAATCACTTCTCAATAGGTCACCCATTATTTCACTACTCCAGCCCAAGCACGCTTAACTCTGGAGTTCTAAACGGATGTGTGACGAAAAATGTAAGTCAACTTTGGTGACATAGGTACCCAAATCAATTCTCTTAAGTCTTTTCATATATCACAACTCGGGATGTTACGTTGTTTGTTGTTACTGTTATATAGTGAGAGGAACAGAAAGAGTCTAGTTACTTCTGTTGTACACTGAGTGTGTATTTATTTATGTTGTACGTATGAATTACAGCAGCACAACTGTCCATGCACGCAGAATCACATGCATAACGTTGTAATTATATTACTAAATTTCGTGAGGACCACACTTACAAACACTTATATATGGTCCCCAGTCCCCTACACAAGTCATAAATGTTTCTGAACCGTTATATATGGTAACTTATGTTGACTCTTACATGTCCCATTCAATACGAATTACATGTTCTTATATGTTACTTCTAGAACTATATATGATCATTTTGAGAAACTGAAGTGGTAATTCACACCAAAAAAAAAACTGAAGGGGTAATGTTGTTGATGTTGATGATGAAGAAGATGTCATTGTTGCCTTTACCAAATTAACTGCTACAGCTAAAACAAATAGAAAAGCTACTACGGGTAATTATGTGTGATTCCACCTTCAAACGTTTGCAATTTTAAGTAAGACGCTGGATTATAGACTATAGTTGTGCATAAAAGAAACTCAAAAGTAGTTAAATCCTAAAGCCCAATTGGTTTCAACCGGAATTGTATATAGACCCATTAAACCTAGCTTAACAGCCCATATCCAAATTCAAATTCAAGTTTGAACCGATTATGTGATATATTACATGGGAAAAGAGCCTACTTCAACTCGAACTTTACGGATAGTGCAATTTTTTTCCAGAATTTTGTAGTATTGCGTATTTTCTACTGAACTCAACAAAAATTCAAACATATCTCATTTTTTTCATTTTCAAATTTTATATTAGTGCACATTTCATATTAAACTAAACAAAAATTAAAAAATACTACTTAAATTCTCAAAATTGTGCTTATATATATTGACCGTCAAAAGTGTTAGTAATCCATTAATTTATCAAATTGGATAGATTCTGTAAAACTAAAAATTTAAAAATATTACATGAACTCTCAAATTCGTGCTTATATATATTAATGTCGAAAGTGTTAGTTTATCAAAACGGTGTCATTTTGGATAAATTCTCAAAATTGTGCTCATATATATTGACCGTCAAAAGTGTTAGCAACTCGTTAATTTATCAAAACGGCGTCATTTTGAATAAATTTTGTAAAATTAAAAAAATTAAAATACTCCATGAACCCTCAAAATTATGCTTAAATATATATATTGACCGTCACAGGTGTTACTCATCCGTTAATTTATCAAAATTATAACATCATTTTGGATAAATTCTGTAAAATTGATATTTAAAAAATACTACATGAACTCTCAAAATTGTGTTTATATATATATATTTACCATCAAAGGTGTTAGTCATCCGCTAATTTATCAAAACGACGTCATTTTTGATCAATTTTGTAAAATTAAAATATTTAAAATACTAAATAAGCTCTAAAAATCGTGCATATATATATATATATATATATATATTTACCATCAAAAGTATTAGTCATCCGTTGTATGAGAGTTCGAACCTCCCATAAATTAATTTTTAATTTAACGGATGATTAACACCTTTGACGATCAATATATATATATATATAAGCACGCTTTTGATAGTTTATCCAAAATAACGTTGTTTTGATAAATTAATGGATGATTAATACCTTGAGGTCAATATATATAAGCACGATTTTGAGAGTTAATGTAGTATTTTTGATTTTTTGTTTATCTCAATATAGAATATGCACTACTAAAAAGTTCAGAAATGGAAAAACATGATGTGTAAAATTTATGTAGTATTTTTGAATTTTAGTTGAATTAAATATGAAATACACACTAGTACAAAATTCTGAAACGAAAAGGTACAACGCGTAAAGTTCATATTGAAATAGGAATTTTTTTTATATATATAACGTTATATAGGGTTTTTTAAAAAAAAACTTCATAACGTTATATAGTTTTGGCCAACAAACTAAAAACTCCAGTTTTCTAAACAACTTTTTACTTTCCTAGAATCTTAATTTGGTACACCAAAATCTTCTACGATGAATTAAGCCGATCTAGTCGAATAAATGACCAAATGGGGAGAAAATAATCCAACTCGTGTAATCGTTGGGTCACATATATATATATATTTGGTTGATTATGAAATAATCATGTGATTAGCTTTACTGGCTTTACATAATAATTTTAGTTGATGTTTCTTGGAAACAGCCCACATGGAATGTTCCTATGCATATTCACAGATGCAGTGTTGCAACTTGCAAACATCTTTGAAATAACGATAAGCTATTATTTTGTCCTCATGTACATTTTTTCCAGTTAACCCTTATGTTTTGATTTACAATAAAACTTCCACATCTTATAAAAGTACTATAGGTACTCCCTTTGTATCTTGAAAACAGTGTTTTCATACAGACAATAGGTAATTGATTGTATTATTTTCCGATTGGATCAACCAGTAATTGGATAATCATCCATTCATGAGAGGTAGATATATAACGACCAATAGCTGTTGAGCATGGAGCAATTCTACTCAAAAAATTGTTTTCCCTGTATAATAGACCAATTAATTAACAAAACCTGTCTAATTGGTTTGTTCAAAATTCATTAAATTAATAGTGTAACGATTTAATATTGGTACGTAGCTGGCCAGTTAATGTTTTCTTAAATGCGAACATGTTCTTGTTCATACTATTAATGTTATGTTTACGAAAATACTCCATACTGTAATTTTTTTGTACTCCATAGTTTTTTCTCTAAATAAGGTTCGAGCCCTTGATAATGAGATAATATTTCTTCCAACTTAATTTGACCGTTCTATAATAATATAGCAATTCGTTATATAAATCATAAATTTACATTCTACTTTATGGCAAGTTGTGGCAAGTTTGTAACACATTGCCAATATGTAAAGAATGATGCAATGTAAACTTCAAAAAGATGATACAATACATCATTTTATATTCTAATTCTAACGGTTGTTCAAAAAAAAAAATTATATTCTAACTATTATGCTCCATATATAGTGGATTTATAACAATAGTCATTAGCGGCACGATCAATATCGGCTTGCATTATATATAAAAACCATAATCATGCAGGTTGGACTAAAATAACGAGTAAACTATAAGAACATCACTTATCCAAAAACCTATAACTAAGAACATCATTATCTGTGTTTCAAAAAAAACATCATTAACTAAGCACGAACAAAACTAAATTTATCATTATGTGATTCTCCAAAACACGATCTTCCGCTCGGAAACACATCTCAGCCAAACACCCAACTTTATAAATGCGAGAAAGAAAATTGATTTCTAGATAAATATTGATCGTGGAATCTCTTTAGTCCAATGGTTTGACTAAAATTTCATTAATGTTTTTACATCAGCATGTATAGGTTTCAATTCCCAAAAAATCGGTTTATTAAACAATTATGCAAACTACGAAGAAAAAATTTAGAAGGGATTTTTAACATGGTGCAAATAAATCCGGCCAGGTGTAGATTTTCATAGGACGGTTCTGGTGATGCAGTTACACGTAGATTCATGATGGAATACTCTTTGCAATATGTACTCATATATAAATATATATGGACAGGGTGAGACATTATTCATCTAACCGGTTAAAATATCAATACTTAGGACTGCAGATCATTTTTGTGGTCAATGGATCTGGAGACAAAATGATTATGTAATCCAACAAACAAAAGTTATATCAAATGAGGGAATATATATATGTCTTATAAATATTCAACTAACCAATAGTGAAATGATCAGCCGAATACAATCATTTGGTTAACAAAACACAATTTGATTTATCTGTGCATGAGTTCAAGATTAGTTACTCCAGTATATATACGAGAAACCGATATCCCCAAAATGTTAATTCACAATTATCTTTTCATACCACTTGCTTCGTTGATAAGATCATACGACAGTGGATGATATTTCAATCTTGGAGCCCACTAGGTATATGGATTGTAGACTTATCTTGAAATGAGCCTTAGCGATCAACTAGATGAAGACCAATTAGATTGGCTGGATAAACTTTTTCATCTCACTGTCAATCTTAACTTTAATGTGACGTATTTAAATTCTTCTCTTCAATGATTGGTTATAACAAACTATAAGCGGATAATAAATGTTATATAAAAATAGCATTATTTTATGAAAATTTGACAATCACAAACTAGCAGGGTCGTAAACAGGTTCTCTGTGACTATATATCTCTTTCACCAAGAATTTGGGAAATAAATATTATCTATATGGACAATCAAATATTTTGTCTAAAAATAAAAAATTCTATATATATCATTGCACTATTATGTTATTTCATCTAGTTTTGGTTTAATTAAAAAATTTAATAATAAAATATATATTTTTAGTTTAATTGTAAAAAACTAAAAATTCAGTAATTAAAAAAAATATACTAGTTGTGGTAGGTACTATTTAAAAATTTTGATTTTTTTTGTTGACACTAGCTTTCAGATGTTTGGATCACCTCCATATCAAACTATTTAGAGAATCTCTCTTAAAGAGTTTTGATGACAAAAAAAAAAGAGTTTCAAAAAATATCATTACATTACAAAATATAAGAAGTTTTCAAATGAAAATTCATAAAATATTTATGAAAAACTATAAAATAATTATCATTTTCAAGTGGTTCTTTTTGTATACCAGTCAAGATGATGTTATAGCTTATGTTTATCCAAAAGAAAAAAAAACTCATGAAGTTTGAATTTTGAAAAAAAAAATGTTGGATTGAAACACATTATCATTATCGTATAAAAGATTATTATACATTTTAAAATTTGTGTTGATATGCCAACCACATGATAGTCACTAGTTGACAGCATTTACCTTTCAAGATTTCTTGTTTCTTCATTTATTACTATACTTTTTGGAGCAACTTTTACATGAAATCTTGTTAGAGAATTATAACGAGTGAGTCTGAATTTGTAGAAGCTGCTAGGTGAACAAGAAAAAAACCTGTTAGGAGGCAAAGATCTCAAAACGACTTAGCAATGAGCTCTTACAAAAACATATGAGAAGAGCAGAAGATAGAGATCCGTTTTGGTAAACACTTATAAGATCCGTAATCTAGCTTCTTTTTTTTTTGATAAACTCAATCGGCTGATCCGGTCGGTCCCGGGAGGAACGCACTTAGTGCTACTGGACTAGCCCGAAAGCGTACCGCACTGTCTAACCCTAATTTGAAATACCTTCCGACTAATGCCAGGAGGTGGACCAATCATCTGTTATGGCCCACCATGTAAACCACTTGGGTTAAGTCCAAGCCCAGACTGGCCAAGTTGTGATAATTTAGTTCTCGGGGGAATCGAATCCATAACTGATGTGGATACCACATAGGGCTGTTCAATATGGTAAAACCGAACTGTACCGAACCGAGCCGAACCGAAATAGACAATATGGTTTGGTTTTGGTATATACCATATAAACCGAATGGATATAATTTTATAAAAACCGTAGGATTTGGATATGGTTTGGTATATAACCGATTAAACCGAACAAACCAAACAAAACCGATTAAAAGTAGAAACATGTAAATATGTATCTATTTTATAACAACACATGAAAATCTATTTGTTACATAAGTTAAATTTGTGTTAATAACTATTACCATAATTTTATAGTAATAAAGAACCTTAATTATTAAAACACTTGAACTATAATTAAATAACAATACATCGCAATTCAGACATTTTATTTTCTAAGTCTTCTTTTGATCTTTTTGCTTTATTTTAGTCTTCACTAAATTAATATGAAGATTATAAATTTGATGGACAATAATTAATGAAAAATTTTCACAATTTTTTTCTTATCTGTAAACAAACGGAGTTTCGTGTTCAATTGAAAAAGCATGACTTTAATGAACACTAAATATGGAAAAGTGGAAAAAAATTTCTTTCATGTTTCTGTTTTGTTTCATATTTTTATTTTCAAAATTTCAAGCTTTGATTTTAGTTATAGATTTGATTATTTTATTTGATGGTAGAACCATTTTTACTTTTTTGTTCATTTATTTGAACATATAATATATTTTTAATAAATGACTGTGTTGACAATATGACTCTAAAATTCATATAATATGATCTCAAACTAAATAATTATGTTTTTTTGGTATAAAACCGAATAAACCGAAAACCGACGGTATATAAACCGAACCGAACCGAAGTAAATATGGATTTAGAATGGTAGTTATATTTTACTAACCGAAATACCGAAAACCGAAAAAAACTGAATCTAAACCGAACCGATATCCGGATTGAACATCCTATTATCACACTAAGTCCCAAGAGATTGGCATTAAGCTACTACCACTTAGTTGATCCGTAATCTAGTTTAGGTAAACACTTATAATTTGTCAGTTTTTTAGCTGTTTTCGCAGTTTGAGTTCATCATCAAATTTTCGAGTTGATTTAAATACTAATTTTCATTCTTATTTTTCTATTTTCCTCATCGTTTTTTGTTTGTTTTGTTTTAAGGTTACTACTGGCCACAAGACATACTGCAAAATTGAAGATATATTTTTGAACCGTGAAACTGTAGAAGTTATAACGTGATTAGTTTTTTTTTGTCACGAAATAACGTGATTAGTAAATTTGTAATGTTGGCTTCTCAGCTTCGTTCGTTCCCCGTCGTTATCTACCGCCTAATTCCAGTGATCTGGTTGAAATGGAATACACGCGCCGGCTAATATACATCCAGTCCATAGTCGAATTGTAGAATGTAGTATTACTTTGTAGGGACACATGCAAGAAGAATCCCACCGCCAATCACGTCTTTCCATCACTCCATCCACCGCCACGTATCGTCCAAGCGCTCATTCTCCAATCATATGACTCGATCCTCCCGCTGATTAAAATTACTTATAAAACTGTCATTAGTTTCACTAGTTAGAAACTTAGTACTCTATTTCTAAATATAGGTTGTTTTAAATAATTTCGATGTTTCAATATATAAAAAATATTTTTATTTTTATAGATAACGTTTATTTTATTAAAAATTGTATAACCAATCATATTTTACTATTTATTTTGTAATTGGTGAATGTCATTAATTTAAATTTTTTTTAATATGTGTGTTTTAGCATAATCATCTTATATTTAGAAATGGAAAGAGTAATATCGACCATTTGAGCAACATAAGTCACTGGAACCTGTTTTGGGAAAGAACCCTTTTGAGTATATATTTTTTGAACACTAAACCATTAAATTATATTAAAGGCTCAATGGGATAAGTCGGTTACAACCGGAGAAATCTTTGACAGTAAACTGATAAACAAAAACAACTGAAACATAATCAGAGATAGATGTGGCTAAGGGAGAAGCTTCACTTGTAGTTTTGAACACAAAGAAGTTGAAAACAACGTTGAATAACTAACCAAATGGGTTTTAAAGGCGAGAAGTCCGTCAATCTCCGTAGGAGATAGCAGGTTCAGTGAGCGGGTCGTAAAACCGACTCTTTGAAGAACCGTCGATGCTTGAGACGACATAATATGATGGAATCGCAGCGATGACATAGTAGCAATCAAATTTGGCGAGTCCACACTCTTGCATAGTAGTTCTTGCGATGAGGAAAATGATGGGAGGATCGGCAGACTTTGTGAAGAACCGTCGATGCTTAAGACGACATAGTGTGAATGTGTGATGGAGACACAACGTTGATGTAGTAGCGAGAAAATCTGGCATATCCACACTCTTGCACCATAGTAACGGCGACGAGAAAAGGGATGGGATGATCGTAGAGCCAACTCTGTGAAGAACCGTCGATGTTTGAGACGGCGTAGTGTGATGGAAATGCAACGATGACGTAGTACCGAGAAAATCTGGCGAATCCACACTCTTGCACAATAGATTTGGCGATGAGGAGATAAGGTGTCTGTAACAACCCGCCCCGTGGGCCCCAAGCTGGCCCTGCAGGGCACCGACCCTTAACCCCTCACATGTGAACCCTCACTGACTCCCCCATGTAGGTTATTGATGCGCTTGGCGTTCCTCGAACCCAAGACCTTACCCTTTAACAACTCTCCCACAGGACAAGCTGCCACCAATTGATCACCACTTATAAAGCCCCAACCCGCCCACGGCTAATGGCCACGCCTGCTCACTCGGCCTGTGGGCCCCATCCCGTTTCAACGATCGGTCCGTTAATTTTATAAGGCCCGAAAATCTTGTTTACTGACCCTGCAATCACCACCCGACCTTTCCCCGTGCTTTGGCCTCACTCGCACGGTCGCGAATCACTTCTCGATAGGTCACCCATCCTTTCACTACTCCAGCTCAAGCACACTTAACTCTGGAGTTCTAAACGGATGTGTGACTGAAAATGTAAGTCAACTTTGGTGATATAGGTAGCCAAATCAATTCTCTTTAGCCTTTCCATATATCACAAACCGGGATGTTACAATTCACCCCTTCTCAAAAAACGCAATGCCCTCGTTGTGCCTTTCAATAGGTCTCAAGACGCCTCTCGGGCCAGAACCGAGATGGATAACCAGCTCTGATACCACATATAAAGCCCCGACCCGCCCACGCCCAATGGGCCACTCACATCCGCTCACTCGGCCCGTGGGCCCCATCTCATTCCAACAGTCGGTCTGTTAATTTTTCTAAGGCCCGAAAGTCTTGTTTACTGACCCTGCAATCACCACCCGACCTTTCCCCGTGCTTTGGCCTCACTCGCACGGTCGCGAATCACTTCTCGATAGGTCACCCATCCTTTCACTACTCCAGCTCAAGCACACTTAACTCTGGAGTTCTAAGACGGATGTGTGACGGAAAATGTAAGTCAACTTTGGTGACATAAGTAGCCAAATCAGCCTTTTCATATATCACAAACCGGGATGTTACATTTCACCTCTTCTCAAAGAACGCAACGCCCTCGTTGTGGCCTACGACAGGTCTCAAGACGCCTCTCGGGCCAGAACCGAGATGGATAACCAGCTCTGATACCACATATAAAGCCCCGACCCGCCCACGCCCAATGGGCCACTCACACCCGCTCACTCGGCCCGTGGGCCCCATCTCGTTCCAACGGTCCGTTAATTTTTTTAAGGTCCGAAAATCTTGTCTACTGACCCTGCAATCACCACACGACATTTTCCCGTGCTTTGGCCTCACTCACATGGTATCGCGAATCACTTTCCGATAGGTCACCCATTTTTTCACTACTCCAGCCCACGCATGCTTAACTTTGAAGTTCTAAACGGATGTGTGACGAAAAAAATAAGTCAACTTTAATGACATAGATCGCCAAATTAATTATCTTCAACCTTTTCATATATCGTAAACCGGGATGTTAGAGTGTCATGGAGACGTTGCGGCAATTTACTGAAACCGTGTCAAATCTGAGACAAGTTTTTGGAACGGTTAATGGCAATCCTGGTAAAAACATAATGTATTAGATAGAGTATCGGTTTACTGTTAAATCATATCGGTTTGGTTTCATTTTGCTTAACCAATGTAATATATATACAGAACCATGTAACAACCTTTTGGTTATCTCATCCGATTCATTTTACTCAATATAATGTATTCGTTAGATAAGAAATCAAGATTTAAATGCGGCTCGTTGCTTCCACTTAATCATTGACAATGATACATGAACCATAACCATACGGCATGTTAGAGAACTGAATACATTCTCTGATGTCGCCGAACAAATGGTATTAATTGCTTTACTATGTTCCAATAGATTATAAAATATATAGTAAAGAACATTAGTTTTGAGAATGTTTTACGCAATGGTTTCATTATATCGACCCTAAAAATTATTTGGAAGTTATTTGAAAATCAACGTTTAACTAAAGGGTTTTATGAAAACAATTAAATAAAGTTTTCTTAGAAAAAATAATAAATTTAGAAGTATGATTATATTTCTTGATTGGTCGTTTCAAAATATTAATATGTCAGAAGACATAATTTCATGTCATCAAGTGTCGGCTATACTAATTCTATACCAGCTTTTATACAAAGTTAAAAAAAAATTTGTTTGGGTTATTACCAACTATCATGTTGATATATAAATTTATAAGATTTGGAATAATTAGTGAATTATTGTCTATTAAAATAATGATGATTGTTTTTTTTTTTGGTGAGATAGGTAGAGTTGTATATCTTATTTAATTCAGCAGGTAGTTATAAACTCCATAAGAGATTTGACATTAATAAATAACGTCTAAATATGTTTGAAGCATTTCAGACGTAATGAGCTTTTGTTAATAAATGTTATAGATTTAGCTTTAGGAGATAATATAAGCTTCGAAAAGAATAACCTTAGTTCCCTTTTGAGGTTCGGATGGACCAAATTGTCTTAGTTGTTTAGCTGTTACATTCACTTTTTTTTTGTTGGTGAAACTGTTACATTCACTTTGGTCCTTGTTTTGCTTACTTCTATTTAACTAATGCATGTATCACAACGTTTTAAATTGAAAACATGTCCACCAATCGTATTGTCTTACCAATTTTCGGTTGATTTCTAATTTATTCTAATAAAACCAGCTGTGTTTCTTGAAAAGGCTAACCTTTTTTTACTACTCACTGATTGTAAATTATTCTGGCGAATAAAATTTTTCGAAAAGATGAGACGCTTCTTTCTTTTTCCCATTACTTTTTCTTGATTTGTCTTTTATTCATTTTAGGGTATAAAACTTTTGTTTGTTAATTGGTGTATTTTATGGTAAAATACTTACCTAACTATTCCGCCAGATTTTGACTTAACTGGTACATATTTGACAGAAATGACATGAATCAAATGATTTTATAATGAATCAAATGAATAAGAATAAGATTAGATGACAAAAAAGAAAGAATAAGATCAAATAGAATACATAAAAGCAGTTGCTCAAAAAAAAAAATACATAAAAGCTGCGATCACTGAAGCTACCGTGAGGTCGCATATAGAAAACACAACCCATTTTAAAAATGAAAAGACAAAACAGTCCTTGTTCCTGAACAAATCGTCAACCGGTGGTTGCTGCGGAACGCGTAATTTGGAAGCTGATAAGATTCGTTACATTTCAACAACACCATTACCGGTCCGACCGGAACACGTCACCCACCCCCGACATTCGGTTCGGATACTATCCAACCCACTTTTAACCGAAAACATTATTTTTTTTGCCTGTCAAGTGTCAACCACTAATGGAAGTCTTCTTCAGGGAGCCCTATTTTTATGTTAATCTTTAATACCCCTTATATTTTGTATCTTTTAGCTAACCCAACACAAGCATCAAATGTTTTCTTTGGACCAAGTAATCAATAAAACCAGATGTCATTTAATAAACTGTCAGGATTTCGAAATTTTCAAAATTTAATGATAAGTTAAAATCTTAATGTATTTATACTCTCTCCGTTTTTTAATATAAGTCGTTTTAAAATTGTGCACATATATTAAATTTATATTTTCTAAACAAAAACATCATTAATTATTTACTTAACCAAAAATCAATCAATAATAAAATAGAAGGTATATTATCATTGATCATAAAACATTAAGTGTTAATAAATTTCACATGGAAAACCGAAGACGTCATATAATTTGGAACATAAAAATTTCTCTAAAACGACTTATATTAAAAAAACGGAGGAAGTATTAAAATCTTAATGTATTTTATATTTGAAATAATTGCCCTTTTATATTTACAAATTTTAATGATAAGTTAAAATCATAACGTATTTGTATATTCTTAAAATAATTTTATTTATTTATCTTAAAGTTTATTAAAACAAAACTGTTTTTGAAAAAAGTTACAGATATTTGAGATATTTATGCATTTATAATTTATAATAACATAAATCTTAAAATTTAAAACTGACATTTCATAATTTATAATGATATTTGAAGTAATATATTCTATCAAAGCTATATATGTGTTGCGGATAAATATAACTATCGAAAGAAATAAATTTCATGAAAAACTTCAGAAACTCAATGGATTTACAATTTTTATATATTTATGTCAATGTGAGGGATCGTGTGGTTTTAAAAGAAAGAAAGGGATAAATTTGTAAGGAAGTATCGGGTAAAATCAGAAAATATATTCTGTATATAAACACATCATCTCGTACACACCACCATGTTTTATTATACTCTGTTTTTTTTTTCTTTTAACAAAAAAAGGAACGAATCAGTGTCGGCTCTCGGGTTCCGGAAAAAACACACACACACAAACATTGTACGTCGGATCCAAAACGCGCGTTACTACGTCCGTGAATCTTTCTTCTTCCGCCATTGCTCGGAACTCGCGTCTTCGGGCAATGTGCAGTAACTGAGTCACCCTCCGAGTTAGCAAACCGAAACTTGGAGGTTCAGACTAATCCCAAGTTGGGTTTTGTGAGAAACCGCGTTTCCAAGTAAGTGCGATTGCGGCTGAAACTTTCTGTCCAAGAAAGTTTTATTCTTTTCCCAGTGATTCTTTCTCGTTGATTTCTCCTACGTAGAGGAAAAGATTTGTTCTTTCATTACTTTCTGTAAAAAAAACATCCTGACACAATCTAATGCCCTGATCAAAACTTTCTGGTGATTTTTTTTGTTCTTTTGTTTTTATTAGGTGGAATTGAAATCTAATTAAAATCTACTAAAAACTGAAAAACCATTTATTTTAGACACAAAATGATGTACGCAGATAGTTCGGATTTAATCTAAAGCTAAGAGATTTGTCTACTTATGTTCGGATCTTCTCTTTTAAGTACTTTTGTTTTCCTTTGCTCAGAGTTGTCTTTTTGGTACTATAATTGCCATTTTCGTTAGCTATTCTCCTTTTTTACATGTACTTCTATTTTATATATTCTTTAATTATTTAATTTCATGTTCCAGAATGTTCAACTTCAAGCAATGGGTGATTCTTGTGGTATGTTCGTTGGCAATCTTGAAAGCAGAAGGATTGTTTGTCAATATTACATTTGTTCGAAACGCAGTCGCAAGAGGGGCCGGTGAGTTTTTATATATATAATCTTTAATTTGGTCAATTTTTTTTTTTTTTGTGTGTTTAATAATTGAAATTCATTATTACTTGGCAGTTTGTTTGGATGGTAGTCCACCAGCTTATCATTTACACAGAGGTTCTGGAACTGGAATCAATAGCTGGTTGATTCAGCTTGAGGTCTTGTTCTGTTTTTTTTTTTCTTTCTAAGCTTCTATTGTGTTCTGTTTGTTCCTGCTTTCGTTTACTCGATGCTCATATAAAATTTGATATTTGGGATACTTATAATTCTGAATGAAGATTTTGTGGAAATGATTGATTTTTAGGGAGGAGGATGGTGTAATAATGTAACAAACTGCCTTAGTCGGATGCATACTCGACTAGGTTCATCCAAGAAAATGGTGGAGAATCTTGCGTTCTCAGCTATTCTTAGCAATAAGAAACAATATAATCCTGGTAATTTTTTACTAATTCTTGATCAAACCTAAGTTTGTTTTTATTTATAAATTTTTATCTAATGGGTTTTGAATGGTGGATTCTTGGAAATGGCAGATTTTTACAATTGGAATAGAGTGAAAGTCAGATACTGCGACGGGTCATCATTCACCGGAGATGTGCAAGCAGTGAACCCTGTGAGTATTAACAAGAAAACACTTTGAGATTTTTATATTTTTAATGCTGTAAAGGAAGAGATCAAAATCTTCCTTATTCGATAATCATAAATGGTGATTTGATCAGGCTACTAATCTTCACTTTAGAGGTGCTCGAGTTTGGCTAGCCGTTATGCAGGAGTTGCTAGCTAAAGGCATGAGAAACGCTGAGAATGTTAGCTTTCCTTTTCCTCCAACCTCCAAGAAACTCTTTGCAAACTTTTTGATCTTTAAAAGTTATCTAAAACGTTGATGAAAAAACTATGGCAGGCTGTTTTGTCTGGGTGTTCTGCTGGCGGGTTAGCTTCACTGATGCATTGTGACAGTTTCCGTGCTCTATTACCGATGGGTACCAAAGTAAAATGTCTTTCAGATGCTGGTTTCTTTCTCAACACGTAAGACAATTGTTTCATTCTTTATCTGTCACTAACAAAGACCAGTGATTTATAGTCTAACAAAAAAAAGACATTTCGTTGGTATGTTTTTTCAGAAGAGATGTCTCAGGAGCTCAATACATTAAATCATACTTCAAAGATGTGGTTGCTCTACATGTAAGTGTTTATTTGCTTTCTCCTCTATAGTGGCACTTATTTCTCCTCTATAGTGACACTTATTTCATGTTTTTTTCAGGGATCAGCAAAGAATTTGCCGAGGACATGCACATCAAGATTGACCCCTGCTATGGTAAGAAACATTCATGTTATCTCTTTTAAATTCATTTTCTTGTCTCTCTTCAAATATTACTCATATAATCATTACCAACAAAATGGCAGTGTTTCTTCCCGCAATACGTTGCTCGCCAGATTAGAACTCCTGTATTCATTCTTAATGCCGCATACGACTCTTGGCAGGTACGTTCACTCTTTGTAACTTACCCTAGATGTTCTAAAACAGATCTTTCAGAATAATCCAAGTTCTAAAAGCTCATCTTTAAGTTTCATATATCTTTTTCAGATAAAGAACATTTTGGCTCCCCGTGCTGCTGATCCTTATGGAAAATGGCAAAGTTGTCAACTTGACATCAAGAATTGCCAACCAAACCAGCTCAAAGTTATGCAAGGTTAGCGTCAGAACCAAAAGCTATGCAAGAGCGTGATATTGTGTTTTGGATGATGTTTTCTTAACATCATTGCATGGTTTTATGTTATTTAGATTTCAGGTTAGAGTTCTTGAGCGCGGTGATAGGTCTAGGTAGATCTTCATCAAGAGGGATGTTCATAGACTCTTGTTACACTCACTGCCAAACCGAGACACAAACTTCATGGTTCTGGCAAGATTCTCCCATTCTAAACCGAACGGTAAAATTCACAAAAACTTTTTTTCTACAAATTTTTGTGAAAATACTAGGTCATAATATTAAATAAAACCAGTATACATTTGTGTCTTTCTGATCATTTTTCTTGTTAATTTTTTTGATTATGGGAGCAGACAATAGCAAAAGCTGTTGGAGATTGGGTTTATGACAGAAAATTGTTTCAGAAGATAGATTGTCCTTATCCATGTAACCCTACTTGCCACCACAGGGTTTTCACTCCTCAAGATGCTCCTCCAATTTAAGAAATACATATAGGTTTACTATTCTTTTAAAAAAGAAAAAAGATACTTATAAATGACTCATTTGTCATATTATAGTGAAATATTTTTAGGTTTTAGCTATAGAAAAAGAAAAGGTGTGATTGATTCTTGAGTGTTGAGAATACGCAAAAGGAGTAATTTTCTTCAGCACATGTGTGTGCTGAAGTTGCTCTGTTTTCTCTTCCATTCTTATGTAAAATGCAAAATTGTTACTTGTATTCGAATAAATAAAGTATAATTTTTTCATAACTCAAGTTTGACGCCTTTAACTTTTAAGGTCTAACAGCGACAAACTAAAACAACCGTGGCTGTGAAGGCAGAAAAGTAAAATAACAGTAGTGAAAATGTTGGAGATTAAAAATGTTTGCTAATCGCTATAATAAGAGAGTTACACAACATGTATATATTGCTTGGAATACCAGCGTTCACGAGAGACATCACTAACAACACCATCGTTTTTCTCTAGATTGCAGATGTTTTGCATTTTCTTAATCATAGTTGCAAATTGCAACTTGCACTCAGTAGCGGACGTAAGTGTTATGGAACGGGGTTATAGTTTTTTCAGTCAACAAAAAACATTCATTAAACCATATTTAAACATTCATAAAGTGGCAATGCTAAAATCTTAAACTTTTGCTGTTTGTGCTCGATGCAAACCCCATATGCCATAATGCTGTTTGTAACTTTGTATTATTGCGCTTAGCACGCGGTATCAGATCGCCAATTTTCCATAGAAAACAGAAGAGAATCAATCTTCATATTAGATCTCGAGGTAGCTTCCTTAATTAACAACTATTCTTTTTCCGTCCTAGAAACCATGAATACTCAAACCTATCAATATACTTTTTTTTCCTAAAATACTTGTCTACAAAATTAACATCAACCCACTGTCTACATGAACAAGAGCTTTACAGTAAATAAACATCACATTACTCCTGTTAATACATAAAGCTAAAATAGAGAAAATCTGAGTTTTAAATCTTGATATTTTTATCGTAAAGGTCCAACATGTTTTGGCTGTTGCGCAGCTAGCTAGTCGTTCGGTGCACCGACACTTTTTCCTTCTTTTTTGATTAAAAACTATTTCCTTCATATTTAATTGTGCTCATAGATTTATAAATCTCAGTTTAAGGTTTCGCAAACTTTAAAATGAATATTTTTTGGACAGCTCTTGTGCTGAAATATTCAGATGATATATAATGAGTTTCCAAATAATAAACTACATATAAACAAGCCTTTTGAAAGATTTTATTATAATTTAATTTCTATTAAAATATAAAGAATATCGAACCAATCAAATAGATTAATCACTACTTTTTTCAGAATGTATTTTGAAAATACATCGATCTATGGATCCGGTTAGATTTTAAGAACACTGAAGTCTTATGAAATATTTTTAAATTATATATATATTTTTTATAAATCTTATATGAATAAATAGTTTTAAACGATTACCAGATTTCTATACCAAAAAATTCTCGTTACATTTTTATAAATGTTTGCTATAACCCAGAATTAAATTTTGAGAGCTAGGATGAAGGGGAAAACATGTGATGATTGGTTTCCCGAGAGCTTTTTACGTTTGGTAACGGTTGTTGGCGTTTAGAAAATAGAAACAATCACTGAAAATGCTATAAATCGTTTTAAACCGCTATGAACCTTTTAAATTTAAAAGTTGATTCCAGCTATCGTTTATGGTTGTGAGAGGGTAAATTATTTTTTAACAAAAAGCTATATAACTATAAAATAAAATATTCAATTAAATTTTAAAATTGAAATAACAGTAATACTAAAATATTATATTATATTTTAATTTATACTATAACTTTTTTTAAAAAAAGTATTCTTTATAACTTTTTAAAAAATTTAAAAGTATAATTTATAAATATAAATTTTATATTTATTATAATAATATAATTTTTTAATATTTTTATAATTATAGAAAATGTAAATATTGTTAATTTATTATTTAACCACTGATGTATTTGGTAGTTAGCCAGTCATAAATATCTCGCAAACGCACTAATTTCTAACCGATGTACCAGTCGTACAAATCTCTTAATAACGTTTAAAATCGCAACCATCCGCATCCTCAAACGCCTGCAACCGCAACCGTTAGGGTTACACTAGTCAGGCCCTGGAAAGATATGTAGATGTCTTTGAGTTATTTTTATCAAAAAATGTAAAATCTATTTCAAAAGATATTATAAAGATATTAAATGTATTGTTTTTAATATGTTTTTTGGGTTGAATTTGCTAGTATAATTATTCATATTATATAATTTAGTTTATTTACTTATAAAAAGGTATAGTTTAAAAAAAAAGATGCAGTTTTCAAATTAAAATCTCATAAAAAGGTAGTTCTCCAATTTTTTTCTTTATAAATCTCAGTTTAAGTTTAAGGTTTCACAAACATTAAAATGAAATTCTTGTTGGACAGCTCTTGATTTTAATGTTGAAACAGACTCTATAGCCAAACAGGTTTATCACAGATTTTAAGAACACTGAATTTGACTAAAGAGTTATACAACGTAGTTTCTTGACGTTGGATAACATGGCGAATCTACTGACATACACGCTATGCCATTCACAAGTATCTTATAAAACAAATAAACCTTTTTGCAAATTAAAGCAAAAGAATATAATTATAAAGAAAGTTATAAAGTAAAAGGTGTATTTTTTTTTTTGCAACTTGTGGATGATTGTATTATATAATTGAGAAGACAACAAATGGCTGGCTTCCATAAACTCTCTAAAGCTCTTCCTTTTAGATTCCTCTCTATCCATTTCATAAACTCGCCACAAAAAAAAAATCAATTTCTCTCTCTGTAAGCAAAGAAAACTAAAGGACTCCATTCTCGGAAGGTAAGCTTCGTTTTATGATTTTTTTTTTTTTTTATTTGAACTTCCTGTCACCATTTTGTTCTTACTAAAGTTGCTATCATGTTATGGAGTTGTGTTGTTTATTTCGAATATATGGTTTTATGTTGTCTTTTTTGTCACGTGAGGTTTTAAGTTTATTGTTACTAAGTTACTCATTAGAAATCCAGAAGCGCGCAAATTAATTTTCTTAATTCTTATATTTTGCGTGAATGGCATCGTCGCATCGATAGTTATTGAAACGTATGTGATTCAACACATTTTTATGCGGTCCAATACGTTGTATTCTTTGGATATGATTTCTTTTGATATCATTTGCTTAACTAAATTATCTTGCAAAGACAATATGATGTAAAATGGTATTCGGGTATCTCAAAAGAACAAGGAACCGTAATAGCAACTAGCAATGTCGTTAAAATACGGATTTAATAATTTTATAGTGGACTATACTTTGAGCAAGATAATAATTACTGACAACCTTTTCGGGTTGTCTGAGAAAAGTCGAAGACACGCACATGGAAGAAGAATGTATTTTCTTCAATTCCTGGATGTTCTATAATTATATTTGTGGTGAATTAATGATCTTTAGTAGTGTAGATCTGCATTAGTATTAATGCGGATTAATGGAATCTTACAAAGAAAATGGAATAGAATGGTTGAATAACTGAACATATATCACAATACCACATGATATGTATATATATCAATATATTTTATAATTATTATCATGCATGTTACCATATAAATCTGCCAGTAGAAAATATGTATTTAAATGTTTTTTTTACCAGTACTTGGAAATTCACTGTTATTTCAACATTAAAATAATTGGACAAATACAAGTTTTTTTTTGCAAATGAAAGAATAACAAATACAAGTTTCGTAGGAAACTTTATTTATTTTAAAATTGTTATAGAATGGGGAAGCTTAAGCAATGTTGGTCAAGTGTGCTAGTGTTGTCCATGGTGGTGATCGGAACAGGAGCCGTCCCCATCACTTATCTACAAAGCGCCGTAGCAAAAGGAGCCGGTAATATGCACTTAACTATATTCATATAATTCAAAAAAAAATTACATTAATTAAAATCGATCAATTCAAAATGTTATTGACAATTGCTTTGTGTTAAATATATGTAGTGTGTTTGGATGGAAGTGCACCAGCTTACCATTTCGACAAAGGGTTTGGTTCGGGAGTTAACAACTGGATTGTTCACATGGAGGTAATAAGAGTTCTGATTAGTAGTACCGAGAATCGAAAGTATCGTGAAGACTGAAATAAATTTGCAGGATGAAATGGCATAAATATTACTATTTGTTGCCAATTTGTGGACGCTTATATATATTTATCGATTGAATATATATCGTAGTAATTTGAAGTTGTGTTACTGATAATAACTTAAGAACTTGCGGAACCACTCGGCCATTCTGCGGTTTCTGAATCAAATTATCATAACCAATATTCAAAATATTATCTTGCTGGCATATAAAACAGCTATCTAATATATATGCTAATTGCTAAGTAAGAATGTATTGAATAGAATTTGAAATGTAAATGTTATATCACAGGGAGGAGGATGGTGTACCGATGTGGCTTCATGTATTAAGCGTAAGGGTACAATGAAGGGTTCGTCCAAATTCATGAACAAAGACTTTGGTTTCTCCGGTATCTTGGGTGGCAAGCAAAACACTAACCCAGGTCTAACCTTAATCTTCTTCTATTTTTTTCTTTATCCAACGTATTTTTCTGCTGAGTGTTGACGATCAATGGTCTCAAAACCTGTGATATTTTTTCAGATTTTTACAATTGGAATAGAATCAAAGTACGTTATTGTGACGGATCATCTTTCACCGGCAATGTAGAAGCTGTTAATCCGGTAATTAATTTAGTTGACTAACTTGTGATATTTATGAAGATTTATTTTATATTTTCGTCCTAAAATTCACATTTTTCTTGTAAATACTTTTAATTTGTCATATTAAAAATTGTTAGATTTATGATAGAACATATTTGAGTATTTTCAGGCGAATAAGCTGTTCTTCCGCGGTGCACGAGTTTGGCGTGCGGTGATCGATGATCTCATGGCTAAAGGGATGAAAAACGCTCAAAATGTATTATATAGTATTCAGATTTTCAACATCTTTCTTTCTTTGAATCAAAATAAGTATATTAATTATTTAATAATTTAGAGAGTTCAATTTTTTTTTTTTTAACCTTTCTCAGGCGATACTCTCCGGTTGTTCAGCCGGAGCATTGGCAGCTATTCTACATTGTGACACTTTCCGCGCTATTCTTCCTCGGACCGCTAGAGTCAAATGTGTTTCCGACGCTGGTTACTTTATTCACGGGTAATGTGAAATAGCCAAATAGCCAGTCACTGCATTATAGTTTGTGACATTAGCTAATAGAACTATATATTGATCATTTTCATTATCATCACTAACTGGATTTTATGAAACAGCAAAGATATCTCAGGAGGATCATACATACAATCTTATTACAGCAAAGTTGTCGCACTCCACGTACGATTCCTCTCCTCTCTCATTGAATATTTTCATTATTGTAAATCCTTATAGATAAACCTAAAGCCAGTCTTGCTTAAACCATTTTGCAGGGATCTGCAAAGAGTCTTCCTGTTTCATGCACCTCAAAAATGAAACCAGAACTTGTATGTTCTTCATTATATATCCCAACACCGTTGATCTCGGCACACTTTTTTGTATATACGGAGCGACACTAATGTGTTCTTTGTTCATTTTTGGCAGTGTTTCTTCCCGCAATATGTCGTCCCTTCCATGCGAACACCGCTCTTTGTCATTAACGCTGCCTTTGACTCCTGGCAGGTAGGATAGATTCATTTGTTACATTAATATTACAAACACATTCATATGCAAAAAATTGATACATATATTGAATTTGGTGACATTTAGATCAAGAACGTTTTGGCTCCGACCGGAGTAGATAAGCGCAAAGAATGGGCGAACTGTAAGCTCGATCTCAAGAAATGTTCGGCCGCTCAGCTCAAAACAGTCCAAGGTAACTACTAATGTCGTAGTTAAACCGATTAGGAGGTTTAGTACACGGATTCTGTTCCGGTTTATAAGCCAAGTCCTGTCTATATTGATTTGGTACGGTTTGATCAGATTTGGCTCAAACCCGGTTTCAAATCCAATGCATATCTAATTTCCCAAAGAAACTAAGTTATGGCTCGGTATAAAACATTTTTTGGTATTTACATCTTTCTTTTTCACCTCTGGTTTGAATTGGATCAGTTCGGTTTATCTGAATTAAACCTATATGAAAAGAGCTTGGTTTGGCAGTATAGTAGAGTAAACCGGGTTTGCTAGTTAATTAGACTAAACCGGGTTTGGTTTAAACATCTCAGGGTTTAGAGATCAGATGATGCGTGCATTGTCTCCGATCCACAGTACTCCGTCGAGAGGATTGTTCTTGGACTCGTGTCACGCTCATTGCCAAGGAGGAAGCGCCGCCTCTTGGTCCGGCGCCAAAGGTCCCCAAGTCGCCAACACGGTAACATAAATAATATTTTTCAAAGGATCTTTTCAGTTTAAACTTAGTTTTGCTTTTAATTAATTTACATTTTGATCATTTGCAGAAAATATCGAAAGCAGTTGGAAACTGGTTTTACGGTCGGAGTGCATTCCAGAAGATAGACTGCCCTTCGCCGATTTGCAATCCTACTTGTCCTGCGATCTCTACTGACGAGTAGATCTTATATTATTGAAAAAGAAATGTTCTGTTTTTAATTTCAACTAAAATCTCTCGAAGAGTTTAAGACAACTGCAGCAATATTGAATAAAAGAGTATATTTTCCCATTCAGTTCAAGATTCTCTCTTGTAATAATCAAGTTTGGACTGTATTCAGGAGTTTAAAAGTGATTTATATTAAAATAAATTTAAAAATATTTTTTTCAAATTTAACATTATTGAATTTTATATTTTGAAATGCACTATTATTGGAATTATTTTAAATAAAAAACTAACACTTTAAAATCAATAATATTAACCATAGTTTGTATTTTATATTCTCTTTTTTATGGTTTGTATTTTTTTTGTGTATTTGATTTTATCATAAAAACTTCCCAATATTATTGATTTTGACCATAAAAACTATCTCCGAGGAAATTCACCGAGGAAAAAAAGAGAGAAATTCTTTAGAATAGTTTTTTTTTAATTTTTGTCACAAAAATAAACAGCAACGAATAAAATAACCAAAATAAATTTTTTTAAAGGGTAAAAATATATTTTTACTTTAAGGTTACCTAATCTAAATTTATGGTTTAGGATGTGACTGGTAACCATCATAGAAACAATAGGAATAGATAAGAAAAGAATGAGTATGAATAAAATTTTAGGAATGATGAGAAATGATGGTTCTTTATCAAAATTAATAAGGAATAGATTTGTTTTATAATTCTCTACAAACAAATGAATGAAAGGAAAAACTTATTCCTCATGAATGGTAAAAAATTTAAGGAATGCTAAGGAACATAGTGTTCCTCTTCATTCCATAGGTCACCATTCAAAGTCTTAGGATCTGACTTGTGACCATTCTGGAAATAAGAGGAACGAATAGGAAATGAACGTAGAAGAATAAAATTGTAGGAATGAAAATGAATGATTGTTTCATCCCATATTTAACAAGGAATAATTTTATTTTTTGTTTCTCTAAAAAAAAAGGAATGGTAGAGAATGATAAGAAAACATTATTCCTTGTGAATGATGATTTTTTTAGGAATGTTATGGAATGCATTATTACTCGTCGTTCATTGGACACTATTCATACCCTTAGAGTTAAGTGGAGGGATTTTAAGAATAGAGTTTCAAATTAAAAAAATATTAAAAATAAATATTAAAAATTTCAAAATAAAAAAGAGTTATTTTGATCATTTTCTTTTTTGATAGCTATTTTTGTGACAAATAAAAATGATTATTCTGGAAAGTTACCAAAAAAAAAAAAAAACTTCCCGGTATCATCCGGAGTTTTTTTAAAAAAGAAAAAGAAAATACAGACACTTTAAAATGAGTCAATTAGGCTAAAACCCAAAAACAATTGTGAAATTAGGAGAATACCTTAAAATGAGTCAAATCACAAAAGTTTTCAAATTTATACGAGAGAGAGGGTACAAAGAGGCTTAAATACAGTGATTCGTTGAGTCTCTACCCTTTAGGGTTAAAGCTTCCGACTTTAGTTGAGGAGGGTCGACGAAAGTTCATTGCTTTATAAATCTATCGGCTGTTTCAGAGCGCACCGATGGATTCTGCGTTTGTTGATAGAGCTTGGGACAAATGGGTTACTGGTAACCTCGGCTCTTCAGGTAAATCTTCGATTAGGGTCCTCCTCCTTCTTTGCGAGAATGTCTTGTTGAATTGAACAAGAAAAACCCAGAAAAATGTAACTTTTGTGATTTGATTGTTTTGAAAATCTTTATTACAGGAAGTCCATTGAAGGCTGCTGTTTTGATTAACTACGACCCTACAGGACCTTCTCGTCTCTTATCAACAATGTAAAGCAATCTTAAACAAAACTTCTTCTTTTCAAGATTGGTTTGTGTACCCTTCACTCAACCTTGAGGCTGAATCTGAGTTTCTTTGCAGAGATGAGCAAGAAGGGATTGATCTCTATCCAGTTGAGCTGAAGCAGTTCATCGATTTCATGAGACGTGGCAATCTTCCGACCGAGACCTTTGTTCTTGGATCCAACCAGTGTAAGTTTTTGTTCTTCTTCTGTTTTTGCTTAGGAGAGTGTAGTTTTGTGTGGTTTTGATAACTATGGCTTGAGAATTTTGTAGACATAATAACATCGATTCACGAGAATTGGTTTGCTGCTCGGTGCTTGAACACAACACAGCCTGCTGGTGAAGGAGCTATTGTTATGCAGACTGCTGTTTATGTATTGGTTGCTCTGTGAGTCCTCTTCACGCAGATTTTTACCGTGTGTTTTTAATATTGAAAACCAAGATTTTTACTGTGTTTTTTCTTGCAGGTATGATGGATCGATTGGTTCAGCTTCTCGAGCTATGGCTGCAGCTGATCACTTTGCGTCGCAGCTGAGTCGAAAAAACTTATAGCTTCATCTTCTGTATTGAAAGTAGCAAACTTTGCGTATGTTTTGGGAAGTTTTATGAAGTAAGATGAATGTTTTTTTCATTCATGTCTGAGTCATAAGTGTTGTTCGGGTAATTAGGATCATGTTTGCAAATGTCTCTTCGGACATAAAGGATAGACCCTACAATTACCATTTAAGAGCAAGTGGAGACACCTGCAATTAACATTTCAGAACATAGTATCGAGATGATAATCAGAGAATGAAGCAGTTTCTTTTATTTGATTAGCAGTCTAACTGTACTACAAAAAGAAAATCGGAAACTGCATCAAAGAAAAATGGGTTATTCTGTAAATATGGAATTATATGTTTCTATAAAGAATATAGAGGTTTGGGTTGAGCTTGAAAGTGAAACTTCAGAGCCTGACAAGAACAAGCTTGACTCACATGATGCTTTCTTGTTTGTTTGCTTGTAAAAGATCAAACACTTTTAAGATCATCTATGCTGCATCCTTTAATACAGAGCATACTAGTCCCAAAGTTAAAACATTTTTGGGCCCGACACAACTTATTAGAAGGTTCAATCTTGGTTTCAATTTATTGCAAGGTGTATTTTTAATTGGTTGGTTTTGTGTTTTTATAAATAGAAAATGACTGTTTCTTTTTTGTTTTTATTGATTTTTAGTTGATTCATTTTATTCAGATTAAGCATTTGTGAGTATGCTACACATGCTGCATTAAATTAGCTGAAAATATCTATAAAACTTAGGAGAATCTTTTGCCATCATCAATTAAAAGTAAGATCTTGCAGAACTGATTTCTTCAGTAATGGTTGTATTATATTAATGTTCAAAATGCATAAAAAAGAGGAGCAGCTGAAAATAAAGGAACATGCCCATTGACAAAAAAGCAGATAACTTTTTGACCAAATTGCTGAAATCCAGTTAGCATTAGTGATTGTACACACTACAACCTAGACTAGACCCAACTAAAAGGTGTGTAAAGGAACAAAAGATGCAAGAAGATACATAAAATCTAAAACATGATTAATCTAAAAAACGCAAGTAGACCCAACTAAAAGGTGCGTACCGTTGACGACTTTGTGTGTAATCCTACTCCGGCAGCCTCTCCGCACCTTGCTGCAATGTCGGTAGATCCAGACATCTTCAGAGACGGTTTTTAACTGCTCTCAAAACCCATCGGTTGGGTTATTCAACGTCGATTTCGACTTCTTTGCGTTTCTTCGAACGCGGGCTCTAGGAATACAAGTGAAGCTTCTCTACGGTTTCTTCTCTCCTTAGCCACATCTATCATTCGTCATGTTTTAGTTATTTTCGTTTATCACTCTACCGTCGAAAATTTTTCCAGTTGTAACCGACTTAGCCCTCTGGGTGTTTAATTTTAATATAAGCATTTGGTGTTCAAAAAAAAAAAAAAAAAAGATTAATCTGCGGATGAGATGCATCGTCAAACAACCAACCAACTTAGATAGTAAATACATGACCAGGCCAACTAGTTTTATTATACAGCTAGTGTAATTGTACGTCACACCATTTGTTCTTTTAGTCTTAACAATTTAGGTAAATCAAATTTGACTATTTTACCATTAACCAATTAAACGCCATCTTCTTGAATCTCACCGTCAAAACCTATCAGAAACGCTAAAGATTCTCAAGAAAAGAGCTCTTTATCGTCATATCTACCCTTTTAAATTAAACTATAAGAAGACTTTATAGAATTAACTTTTGGGAACAGACTGAATCAAGAAGTAATCACATCAACAATCTCTAACATGTTCAAAAACTTAGATCTTGAATTCAAATGTTCCACAGCATCTAACAAATTCCAAAGTTTAATATCACTGAGTTTCACGATAAAGATTTTAACTTTTAGCCTAGAAAGAAAAAACAGAGATTGAAGTAGAAATGAAACCATAACAGTAGGCATAAAAACAAAGAATATGAAAGAGGATAAGAGTATATATTTCTTCCAGATCCGTTTGGGTTTCTGCTGGTTTTCACTTTCACCATCAAGGCTCCGATTCAGTTGATGCAAGGCGGGATCCAATCCCTGCTCACAAACCAATAAGGAAAATCCACGTGGCTGTGTCAGCGAATTAGTCCCGACCTGCACCAAGCGAATCCGAGCCCGGCGGTGACTCTATCATAACCTCTCTGTCTCTACAAATCTGAAAGCAGAAGAAAGAGAAGGAAGCAGAACTTTAGGTTTTGTAAATGGCGAAATAGTGTTTCTCAATGTTCGAACCCTATCAAACGAAGACAACCTTAGCCTAATGTGTAGGGTATTTATTACATGTTATAATCCATTCACCTACTGACACGTGTTTTAACTTTTAAGAGGTCTTCGCTTTCAAACTGTGAATTTATTATATGGTGGAGATATGAATTTTTCGACCTAGATTTTTATCCTTTTTAGTGGAATGGAAATTACGGAAAAAGCCATCATCACTCTCACTCGTACGTGGTTTAACAGTTAACCCACGTGAGCCTGATCTGTACATGTCACGTGGACTTCTTCTGCGTCTTCCACTTTTGACTTTATGATGTAAATAATAGCCTTGTTGATATTTGTTTCCTATGTTCAAAGATTTTTAAAAACAAGAGAGTATTTTGACAGAAAACAATAATATCTCATTTATCATTTGGAATTCCTAACATTTAACCATTTGTAGTACGAAACTACCACACTTTAAACTACAGCCAATTCAAATCTATAAAGTTTCAGTTTTTATGGTATGGTAAAATATAACTTTTATCGACCAGAGCTAAAATATTTAAATCTGATTTGCTAACTTTAGTTCTGTGTTTTATAAGGTAATCTAAACTCATGAACGATATTGATTATAGTGATATAATCTACATGTCCGCTCTCTCATACACGAATACGACCGATAATTTGTTATAAACTGAGTCTGAGAATTACGAACGATCCTGGCAAACGCATATTATAAATTTATTTACAGCAGGAAGCACCAACATGAATTGATCCAACTTTCAATAATTTGATTTCTTATTATACAACTTAATCACAATGTACACTATACGTGGTGTAGATTGTAAAGTTGTAAGAGAGTGCCTGAACATTGAAGAATGGAACAATGGATAAGAAGGGTATGCCGAAAGAGAATAGCGATGATGTTAACTACTTTCCCTAAATTGCTCCATAATTGATTTAATTAGTAAAGCTTTTGTGTTCTTTAAACCGGAATATTCGGAAACATCACAACAGGGGATATTCAGAAGGTTGGTACGTATTATATTCGTAAACATTTGTGATCACCAGATTTTCACGTTGCGGTTCTTTATGATTAGATATATAAAAACTAAATAACTTTAATAGGAATATATGTATAATAAATACAAAGAAATTAAAGGAGAATCAGATTCTATTAATGTGATAATAGACAAATGTGCACAGTCTATTTCATGGTATAGATTCTAGACCAATGTGTGTGAATGAATAATGGTATTTTCCAGTCTTTTACGGCGCCGACAGTTTGTTTTTCTCCATCAAATTTGAAAATTTCACATTACAAATCTTCTCTGCAACACTTTTTGATATTTTTAATCTCAGATAATAAAAAGCATATTCCGAAAGATCTCAACAAATCTCTCTTGTTTATTTAGCATTGAGAACATTACAAAAGAAGTCGCGTGAAATCGCAAATATATTTTTAGTATTCTGGTTATGCACGAGTCAGGTTTAGTTTGTTCAGGTACTAAATAACATTGGTTCACTGTCACTGATTGCACTTTGACAAAGATAAGATTTGGTGGGGATATGAACCCGAGCATGAACAAGTTGAGTCTCAAGATACTTGAGCATAAAGTATAAAAACATCGACAGTTGACAAAAAAAGAAGAAGACTAAAAACAGGCAGGAGATCGGTGTGTTCGTTTGTGTCAATTGCAATCATCAAGGCTATTCCACTCTTATGACTCGAGGCTTATGTTTTAGAATTTCTTTCATCTTTGTATTTTAAAATTCTCTTATGGTTCTGGATTTTTTTATATCTTTACCGGGTTTTGTCTCTAGAAGGAAAGTTGTGTGTACGACCACATTTGACATGTTTTAATATATTCTTCAGATGACAAAAAAAAAAGAAGTAAAGTGTTTAAAAAGGTCTGAGCGGTACATAACATCCTTTTAACATCCTTTTGATAGTTGAAATTTCATTAAAAAGAAAAAAAGTAAGTGTTGAGTCCAACTTGATAGGGAAGACAAGAACATAAGAGAAAGTTCATACATATGAGCATTCTTGGGATGTAAAACTAAGAATCAAATCACACTGAACAGAATGATTCTTACTTAATGGAAGTGTTAAAGAGAAAATAGGGATGTAAGTTGTAGCAAACAAATTGGCCAACACAAATATCTTTTTTCTTTTTCTTTTTGAATTATACAGGGCTATCATAACCCCACAGAAATTGTCCAGACTAGTCACATGTTGCCACATGTCAGTCCCCTGTCCTTGGCGATGCCGAAATGTTAATTCCGCAGTGGCCGGGACTCGAACCAACACAAATATCATAAGACCAAAAACTCTAGTGCGAAGCCCTAAATTTTAATGAACCGCTTGTATTTTTCTTGTAAAATGACAGTAAACAACTCGAATTGTGATATATGGAAAGACTTAAAAAGATTGATTTAACTATCTATGTCACCAAATGTGACTTACTTTTTCTGTCACACATCTGTTTAGAATTTTACAATTAAACGTGCTTGAGCTAGAATATTGGAATGATGGATAACCTACCGAGAAGTGATTCGCGATATTTGTGAATGAGGCTAAAGCACAGATAAATGTCATGCAGTGATTGCAAAATCAGTAAACAAGTCTTTTGGACATTAGAAAATTAACGTACGGACTTTTAGGTGGGATAGAACCCACGAACCGAGTGAACTGATATCTTGCACATTTGCATTGTTTTAACTCTTCATTCTCGCATGTTTTGATCATTTAGATTAGGAATTATGCATTTTAGTTTCCCTTTTTACATCGCATAAGTCTTTATCAGGTGTTGGAGTGTCCATTGGAGTTCTTGGAGATACTTATAGGCATTTGAGATCAAAAAATGAGTGGAAAAATGTTGTTTGAGCGAACAGAGCACCGGAGCGGGATACGGGAGCGACCTACGACACCCGCTCCAGACGAAACGAAAACAGCACGACCCCTTTGCACCGGGGTGAGACACCTGCTCCGAGCTCAACCTCTCGTCGACAACTTTCGAGAAGTGGAGCGACCTGGTGGAGCGACGTCATGAACCCGCACGCGACTTGAAGACGTGAAGATGGCGTAGAGAGCGACGTCCCGCAGCGAGGTTATCAACCCGCTCCAGATGTGGAGCGACCTGGTAGAGAGACGTCATGAACCCGCACGACTTGAAGACGTGAAGATGGCGTTTAGAGCGACGTCCAGCAGCGGGGTTATCAACCCGCTCCAGATGTGGAGCGATCTGGTGGAGCGACGTCATGGACCCGCGCGCGATTTGAAGACATGAAGCAAACATATTGGAGCGACGTTGCGGAGCGAGGTGACTAACCTGCTCTAGATGTAGAGCGACGTGGCGGAGCGACCTGCTGTACCCGCGCCGTGTACTTTCTTTTGATCGATAATTTATGTTTTATTTGGGCCTTTTAAATTGTGGACTGAGCCCATTAAGTTTTATAAGTCATATAAATACTCTCTAAACCTAATGTTAGAATCTTAATCTTGTTTTTCTATCAAATCACAAGAACTTTTAGGTAAAAGATCTAATCTTGATCATTATCTTGTGTGATTGCTTGCTTAACCTGATCACTAATCATGATTAACACCAAATCACCATTGATTCTTGGGTTCATCATGAAGATTAGTGAGTAGTCATCTTTGGATTCATGGGTTAGGGAGACTAAGGGTGATTAAGCTAGATCTAAGGTGTTTTAGTATAGATCCATCTTGTTCCTTCCTAGTAGAGTGCTTCTAATGCAATTTTAGAGTTGACCTCTCTAAAATTGAGCTTTAGGCATTTCCCACCCGATAGGTGTTCGATGAAATGCCTGAACCAACTCTACTATGCTTTTAACACTCTTTACCATAGAGATTTGATGTTAAAGGTGTTAATATGGCTAATAGGCTTGAAATTAATGATTCTTAGATAATATTCAACCAAAGAGATTTGATGCTTGAGTTATCTTAGTGAATGAGCATTCATCTAGAGATAGATTTTGTTTAGGATTGTGTCTAGGTCTAAGGTTAATAGATTGATAGAAAGATACCACCTTTAGATTGAAACTTGATCATCCAAGGTCAATTCTCTTAGCCCATGAGTTCTTCCATTCCATAAGAAAGGAAAGCTTTGTTCTTTATTGCATTTTAGTAGTATTCTAGTTCAAAATCATCTCACCAATTGATAGCACTTAGATTAAGCATGGTCTTGCATTCCCTTTGCTTTAGAATCACTTAGAACTGGTTTGACATCCTTTATACTATAACATTTGATTAGGAGCCTTGAAAACTCATATTCATGTTGGATTGCTAATTTTGTGGTAGAAATGAGTAGAGTCGAAAATTGAAAAGACTAGGGTTCTTGAGATTTGGGAATATTCGAAATTGCCAACATTGAGTTTGAATGTTGTTTGGATTGAGGTATTTGGTTGTTTTAGAGTTTGCTTAGGAAGTCCTCTCAATTTAGAGCACAATTGTTCAATGAAAACTTACTTAATTGTCATTTTAATGCTTGAGAACAATGAGAAACTTGCTTCTTTGGTTATAACTCTATCACTTAGGCCTAGTTCTCTATTGATGGTGCAATGTGATAGTCTTGCCTAAAGCTGATTGTGCAATTGCTTGAATTCACATTTGCAACTTTATTTTTACTCCTCTTTTGTTCCTCTTGCTAATACTCTATAAAGGTTTGAATGTTACATGTACAATGACAAAGACAAACAAAACAGATATGGATGCTAAGAAGGCAGCAGCTGCAAGGAGGAAAACTGCACTTAGGGGAAAGCCCCTAGAACCTTCTGAGCCAAGCCAACAAGGAGTGGAGAGAACATCTAGACAGCAAGTTTTGGCTGCAAAAAAGGCAAAAGAGAGAGAAAAGAAAGAGGGTAAAGCTGTGGCATCTTCTTCTATGGATGAAGGAGAAGAAGAGCCAGCTCCTTCAAAGAAAGCCAAGATGTCTAAAGAAAAGGGGATTGCTGTTGAAAGGGACAGGAGCAAAACACCAACTGTTGAAGAGTTATACCAGCACTTGGCTAAAGGTGTTTCTTGGGTTCCAACGCGCTTTGCTGACACCAAGATAATGGAAGAGCTAGGAATCGAAGGAGATGTTAGGACAATGCTGCAGCACATGAAGATGGAGAGCTTATATTCCATGGCATATCCTACTTATGTGGAACCTTCATGTCAATTCCTAGCAACTCTTGAAGCTACCTTCCATGAAGTCGAGCATGTAAGGCAAGTGTGGGGCAAGATAAAGTTTAAGGTCAATGGAAAAACTCATTTCATGAGTTTCAAAGACATTGGAGCAATGATGGGGCTTGAGGACAATGAAGATCCAACTCTCCCAAGATTCAACAAGCTCCCTACAGGTGTTTGGAGAGTGATAAGTGGCAATTCCCATGCTACTGGTCATGACAAGAATTCGACCATCAGACATCCAGCAGTGCACTATCTCCACAGGATACTTGTCCACACACTCTACCCTCGCAAGGAGCCAGAGACAGTCAATGAAGAAGAGCTGAGACTACTCTACCGAGCTGTTAGAGACAATGTCACACCTGAACAGCTTGAGGAGTTTGAGGAGATTGATGACATGACGTTTCCTACAACTAACATCTTCGAAGACTTCAGAATGGTTGGTCTCTTTGTGGAGCGCCTCATGTACTACAAAGATTGGGTTTGGACTACAACTGATTCATCTCCTCAGCTTGGAATTGGTGGTTTGATAACCCCACTGCTGATAGCCAATGGTGTGAACTTGGGGATTGATCCCAAAAGACCATCATTCATTGATGCTCCTTATTTGAGGATTGCTACTTACATTGGTGGGAGGCATCATGAGAAGGTTGTCTACACATACTACCACAAAAGAAAGATGGTTGAGTTGTTGCTTCCAAATAGAGAGCTCACAAAAATAGAGAAGCCGGGGGTCATCCACTTCAACATAGCTGAATTAGAGTTCTTTGGACCCCATGGCCCTATAGATCATGTGACTGCTCCTAGAAAAAGGAGAGGTGGAGTGAGAGGTAGTGTAAGAGCTGGAACAAGTGCTGCTACACAAGGGGAATCTGCTACCCCCATCTATGGCCCTCCTCGCTACCACTTGACTCAGCGCTCAACAGCCCTACCTCGCGGCCCTCTCCGTGAATCTCATGAGCACATTGACAATCTTCAAAGATGGAACAAGGCTCAGGACAGGACAATCTTCAAGCTAAAGACCAAGTACAAGGAGCTTAAAAAGACAGTGAAGAGGTAAGCTGAAGCTTCAGCTCAATTCATGAAGAAGGTGGCTGATCTTTTGGTTAGAGGAGGAGTAGGAGGATGTAGTTCTGAAGACTTTGTCACTAGAGACACCTCAGTTCCTCAACCCCAACACTTTGACCCTGTAACAAACCTTTCTTTGGCTCTTGGACCTCTCCTAACTGCCCGCCAACTCTTGCGTCTGGCACGAAACCCATAGGCTCCTGAATCCAACTCCGGGAATAAGTCTCCTTCCCTTGCCTCAACCGATGAAGAAACCGACAACGAGGAGGTTGCCAGCGAGCCTCAAGCATACTTCACTACCTACCCCGATGACACCGGCAATGAGGCCTCAGCCTTTTTCTCGGACGTTTAGACAGGTACTCCATCACCTCACCATTGTATATACCAGTTTATTTTTCATTTAACTTTCTTTTCGGTATCTCTTCTTCTCTTGGACACACAGAGACTGTGTGACTCAAGTGTGGGGGAGGTACCAAGTATTTAATCATTTTAAAGTGTTTTATGTCATGCATTGTAGATACATATTTGCATAGAAAATTCAAAAAAAAAAAATTAAAAAATTAAAAAATTTCAAAAACAACAAAAAGAAGCATGTAGTTGCATTTTTAAGATTGAGTCTAGAGCATACACCTATTTGCATAGAAAAAAAATCCAAAAAATTAGATATCTAGGATCATATAGGTTGCATTCATTTGCATAGGGAACTATGATTGAAATACCTTGTAAAGGACACATGTCTAGAACTCAATCTAGCATCCTAGCCAAACATAGCAAGTAGCTTAAGCATCTCTTGAAAAAGCTTGCAAGTTTCGAGCCTTGAAAACTCTTCTTGAAACCTGTTGCTTGTTTGATGATTGGCATTGTTCTTGAAACCAACTCCAGATGAACTAGGCTTAATGAACTTAATCTCTCTTGCACATGGACATTTGCATACTTGATCATGGATATTACACACATTTGAGCTATCTTTCTCCTTTGTACCAATCTTTGTTAACCCAAATGGCACTCCATACCCATTAACCCTCACCATTCTTTGAAACCAACATTAATTTGCTTGAGTGAGACCTTTTATTGATAGCATGTCATGTGCAAAATCTTGAAAGCATTAGGAGCGACAATAGGGTTGTTCTCATCTTTGGCTAGCATATGAACCTAATTTGAGCTAGCATCTAGGATGGTGAGTGGATTTATGTACTCTAAAAGTTTAATGTCTTGGGTTTGGGATGTGAGAAAGTTGAGAAAGATTAACAAGAGAGTGTAAGCGAAAAAGAAAAACCCTAGGGACCAAAAGAAAGAAAACTATAGATTATGTCATTTGAGACCTTCTCCCTAAAAAAAAAAAAAAAAAAAAAAAAAAAAAAAGAGTCTTAATAAGATAGTGGGGAAAGACAAAGAAAAAGAGTTAGAGCTAAGAAGTGAAAAGAAGGTCCCTGGTTGGTTGAGTCAAAATAAAAAGAGAGTTGTTCATTGGGTGAGATGTGAAAGTGGGAGTATTTTGGGTTTGGGAAAGAAAAAAAAGAAGGGTAGAACTTAAAGCTACTTAAGAAAGGGATAGAATGATGAGAACAAGCATTGTATGCATGAATTGCTCATTTTCTTAGATAAATTTTGCATAATGATCTTGCTCCTAATTTTGAGTGTGAGCCACTATAAATGATGCAATTGAAACCATTTTTCTTCACATTAGACCACTTTTTCTCACCAAACCAAATGATTAAGATCAAATATCCATTTCCAAGAATTCACCTTGTGTGTGTGTGAATGAATGTGAAAGTTGGCTAAAGAACTTGTTGGTTGGATGACAATGTGCCTTGTGTAGAGATAAAAGAGTCTTAATAGGCCTTGAGAAACTAGAGTGCACTAAGAAGATTGCTCATGCTATTTGCTATGCTTTCCTTAGGATGTGAGGTTGATGGCTAGAAAGTGTCCTTTTGGTTATGAGTTCCCATTTCCAAACCTCTCTCCCTTTTTGCTCTTGAAAGTTCACTTGTGGACAAGTAAAGGACTAGTGTGGGGGAGTTGATATCTTGCACATTTGCATTGTTTTAACTCTTCATTCTCGCATGTTTTGATCATTTAGATTAGGAATTATGCATTTTAGTTTCCTTTTTGCATTGCATATGTCTTTATCTGGTGTTGGAGTATCCATTGGAGTTCTTGGAGATACTTATAGGCATTTGGGATCAAAACGGGAGTGCAAAAATGTTGTTTGAGCGAGCAGAGCACCAGAGCGGGTTACGGGAGCGACCTACGACACCCGCTCCAGACAAAACGAAGACAGCGAGACCCCTTTGCACCGGGGTGAGACACCCGCTCCGAGCTCAACCTCTCGTCGACAACTTTCGAGAAGCGGAGCGACCTGGTGGAGCGACGTCATGAGCCCGCGCGCGACTTGAAGACGTGAAGATGGCGTAGAGAGCGATGTCCCGCAGCGGGGTTATCAACCCGCTCCAGATATTGAGCGACCTGGTGGAGCGACGTCATGAACCCGCGCGACTTGAAGACGTGAAGATGGCGTTTAGAGCGACGTCCCGCAACGGGGTTATCAACCCGCTCCAGATGTGGAGCGACGTCATGGACCCGCACGTGATTTAAAGACATGAAGCAAACATATTGGAGCGACGTTGCGGAGCGAGGTGACTAACCCGCTCTAGATGTGGAGCGACGTGGCGGAGCAACCTGCTGTACCCGCGCCGTGTACTTTCTTCTGATCGATAATTTATGTTTTATTTGGACCTTTCAGGTTGTGGACTGAGCCCATTAGGTTTTAGAAGTCATATAAATACTCTCTAAACCTAATGTTAGAATCTTAATCTTGTTTTTCTATCAAATCACAAGAACTTTTAGGTAAAAGATCTAATCTTGATCATTATCTTGTGTGATTGCTTGCTTAACCTGATCACTAATCATGATTAACACCAAATCACCATTGATTCTTGGGTTCATCATGAAGATCAGTGAATAGTCATCTTTGGATTCATGGGTTAGGGAGACTAAGGGTGATTAAGCTAGATCTAAGGTGTTTTAGTATAGATCCATCTTGTTCCTTGCTAGAAGAGTGCTTCTAATGCAATTTTAGAGTTGGTCTCTCTAAAGTTGAGCTTTAGGTATTTCCCACCCGATAGGTGTTCGATGAAATGCATGAACCAACTCTACTATGCTTTTAACACTCTTTACCAAAGAGATTTGATGTTAAAGGTGTTAAGATGGCTAATAGGCTTGAAATTAATGATTGCTTAGATAACATTCAACCAAAGAGATTTGATGCTTGAGTTATCTTAGTGAATGAGCATTAGATTGAAACTTGATCACCCAAGGTCAATTCCCTTAACCCATAAGTTCTTCCATTCCATAAGAAAGGAAAGCTTTGTTCTTTATTGCATTTTAGTAGTATTCTAGTTCAAAATCATCTCACCAATTGATAACATTTAGATTAAGCATGGTCTTGCATTCCCCTTGCTTTAGAATCACTTAGAACTGGTTTGACATCCTTTATACTATAACATTTGATTAGGAGCGTTGAAAACTCCTAACATCATGAACGAACTTAATGACATTAGCCGTGGACGAGTCATTAGCTGTGGACAACCACAGTCAGGAAGTTACAATGACCTTAAAAGCCTTTTCGGAAATGATCAGCCTTAAGATAATAAGAAGGTAGTTTAGTGGATCAAATGCTGAGATGGACCACTTGGTCTGCAAAAAATCTCAATTAGACCCATCACTTTATTTATTTATTTTGCATTTAAATTTAAATAAAAATCTATGTTAAATAATTGAAAATCCTAAGGAGTTAAACATATTTACTAACCTATGCCATTACTATCCAACCCAATATCCGATCCAGATCCAGACCCGAAATCCGACCCAATCTCCTTCTTCTTCTTCCCCATTTCTTCCCCATTCATAGTTCTTCCACCATAATACAAAATCAAAATTTTTCTTTAACCATCCACTAATTTTCTCTTTCTTATCTCAAATCGATCAACCCATAGTCATGTTTAATCAAATTATATCTTATCCATAGTCTAATTTCATCTTTTCCATCTGATATCCAAGATAATGAAGAACACAAAGTATTACTAGTACAACTCAAATTAGGATAACTAGTACAACTCAAACTAGTACAACTTGTACAACTCGAATTAGTATAACTAGTACATATTGAGTATCTCCTATATATTATTTGAAATGTGATTTTCTTATATATCATCACCATATTCATTCTCACAAAAAAAGATGACATGGCTTTGAGAAATTATGAAATGACATCACTTAATTATGAGATGTATAATAATTTCATCTATTTATTGTTTTCGGCATATGAAGATGCTAGAAAAGAGAATGATGTAGAACCAATAAGACATACTGGTCTTATTTACCCCGCATGCATGTGTCAAATATATGAATAGTATATTTTTAATAATATTTGATTTGAAATTGATATGCTTACAAGTTGTACTAGTTATACTAGTTGTACGATTTTTGGAAAAAATTCATCTTCATCTTTTTGGTCTTGAGGCCAAAAAGTTAGATGCAGAGCCAGAAAATTCTTCAAACATTGTTCTAAAAACGCGAGTCACTGGAAAGAAGAAAAAGATTGGGTTTGATGTATGATTTTTGGTTTTTTTTGCAAATAATTGTTTTAATTGTGATGAAATAACATAGTTGTACTAGTATTTGAGTTGTACCGTTTGTACATAGTTGTACTAGTTTAATCTTTCCCGTTTGCATCTGTCAAAATACATGTATACATCATCCCTTTTTTTTAGCATATGAATGATATTTTAAAGATGATGTTGAACAAATAATACATATTAGTCTAATCTTTCCCACTTGCATCTGTCAAAATACATGTATAATTAGAACAACTAGAAGTCTAAAACATGTATAATTACTACAATTTTACAATTAATATGATTATATTTAATTTTTGTTTTCAACGTATGAATGATATTTTAGAAAGGGATGATGTATCTTTTTTTTTTTTTTTTTTTTTTTTGTCGTCAACTTTACAGACTCATATAGACTCTGTAAACCAAGCCGGAAGATATTGATCCATGTGAACGACGAAAGACGGCTGAATCCTAACACTGCGTGCTAGGCTATCCGCCTTTGTATTCTGCGCTCTTGGTACATGGACGATCTCTGATTGTAGGAAACTTGCTCTCAGACTTTTGATGTCTTCCAAATAACTTGCAAACGCTGGCCACTCTTCTGGTTCCGAAACCATCTTCACCAATTGAGAACAATCCGTTGCAAACGTAACCTGAGATTGACGTAAATTCCTCATACATTCCATAGCCCATAGTAGTGCTTCCATCTCCGCATGTAGAGGAGAAAGGCTAGCCCGAACATTCCTCGCCCCCAGCAACCCAGCGAAGCCTTCTAAAGTGCTGTGCCAACCCTGGCCGGAGAAAGTATCTTTCTCTTTCCAGGAACCATCTGTGAAACACCATCGTCCTGGATTTAACAGTGAAGACCTAATCTCTTCCTGTGGGACCATTCTCTGTTCATTCACTAGTTGGGCTTCAGCCCAAAGGGTTGATTCTGTTTCCGCCAATTTGAGCGTATCCCTAGGATCAATATCCAGATTACTAAAAACCTTACTATTCCTTCCTTTCCAGATATACCATAGTATCCATGCGAACTGATGATCATCTAACTGCGGAAAGACTCTCCAGAAAAGATGATCCATATTTGCAAAAAGGGATTGTGTGGGAAATGTAGTTGGATTTGATGGTATCTTTGAGAGAGCCCAAACCTGAAGTGCTGGAGGACATTCGAAAAACACATGATTTATCGATTCCTCCTCAGCTCCGCATCTTGTACAACATATATCGCCAGTTATCCCTCTCGCTTGTAAATTTTTCTTAACCGCTATACACCCTGTCACCAACTGCCAGAGAAAATGTTTAAGCTTTGGTGGACACCTGACTTTCCAGCAGAATGATTTCAAACCATCCCTTTGGACCTACGGAAGAAAGGGATGATGTATCACCAATGAAAATATTGGTTTAATCTTCATGGATGTGTCAAAATATGTTAATAGTTTGTTTATATAATATTTGTTTTGTTAATGATTTGTTTTACCGTTTGTACTAGTTGTACCAGTTGTATTATATATGGAAGAAAATTATCTTCACGTTTTTGCTCCCGAAGCCGAATAAGACAACTGTCGAGCTAGAAAAGATTGCAGTTTAAGATCTGGAAGAGTATAGTCCAAAAGATAATGCATAAGCCATCACGAGTTTGAAAAAATTGCATAAACATTAATATTTGGTATTTGGACTACAACAATAATAATTTAACTGGTTTAACTACAGTAGTACTATTACTAGTTTAATTGTGGCAACACTTGATTTGTGTTTTTCTAGTGCTGGTTATTAGGTTTCTCGCCTCAAAGTTCATTTTATTGATATGGACATGAAAATATTATAAGAAACAGAGCAATTGTAATCACATACACAAGAAGAACATGGTGAAACTTGCATATTTTGATATAAAATATGATATACATATGTTTGTTGTATCTACAAATTTGATTCAAATAGTTTTTGATTCTTATGTCTGCAAATTAGTACATTTCACTCAGTTTATTATTTAATTATATTTTATAATTTAAATTTTTTCCTGCAAGAAAAACAAATCCTCAAAAATTTATGAAGTTTTTAAAAAATTATGAAATTTATAATCCCAATGCCATCAGTTTCTTTTTAATATCTAATTTTTTTTATAAATATTATTTAGTTTTACGTTTTGTATTTACGTACCTAACAAATTTTTTTCTTAATTTTATCGACTTTGATTTAATGTATTTCAACCAAAAGAAATAGATAACAGGTTAAACTACACAAAAATATTTAGGAATAGTACAACTAGTACAACTACTTGATTTAATATTCAACCATAATGTTTAAAACATGATATACGTTTAAAACGTGATGCACAATATAAAATGAAATAACATAGTTGTACCAGTATTCGAGTTGTACCGGTTTGTACATAGTTGTACCAGTTTTTGAGTTGTACCAGTTTGTACATAGTTATATTTTGACAGTGAAATCGAAAAAACTAGTTGTACGACATAAAATTTGAACTTACCTCAGTTGTACTACTTTTTTATGTGTACATGTCTTTGCCCCAATAAAATGAAATCATAAATTTTGTTAAAATACATTTCATGTATGTTTTCGAAAAATTAGGTGGACAAAGAAGTTAACAAACCTTAAAAGTATAAGGTAGATCATGTAAACTTATGTGATTGTGTTAGATTTGCAAAAAAAAAACCCCCCATGAAATATAATAAGGAACCTTTATAAATACTTTACAGTTTAGCCACTTTATTGATTTTTTTCATATGACATACTCGAAGAAATATTTAAATTTCAGAACCTGAATAGTTGTACTTGTTATATCAGTATCACTAGTTTGGTAAATAAGAAATAGTTGTACCATTTATACTAGTCGAACATATATTGTGTGATATATAGTTTTTCCATGATGAATGATGAAGCACTGGATATATTGACATGTAATATGTCAAAGTCCGTTGATCTATTCAATAATACTTAGAACAATAATGTTCAACAATTTCTCCACGCTTAATGATGGCAACAATTGCATGCACATAAGTTTTGAGAACCTGCATAGTTGTACTAGTTTTTGAGTTGTACCAATTTGTTTAACTACAATTAACTAAAACCATCTTCTTTTCTTTTGGTCAAACCGTGCGACATTTATATATATAAAGTATGCATCTCTCTCACTACGCTAATCCAGCCGCACCACTTTTATCAAGGGTGACTAGATTGGTTTTGTTGTTGTACTTCTCTTCCTTCCTCTCTTTCTTCTTGATCACATTTTTTCTTTTCTTTTGTTTCTCCTTTCTTCTTCTTCTTACATAATTATAATATGTTAGTACACGGAGGAAGAGACGACTTGGAGCTGCCGCATCTTATCACCACGGCACTGTTCTTCAGTACCAGAGAGCCATGCCATCAAACTGGACTGGAGTTGTCATACATCACCGTAGGAGGAGTCGTGCCATCGGAAGCCATCATTGATGCTCTCGCTGGTGATATACAATGAAGAGAAGTTTTGACGGTAACCGTTGGAGCCTCGGGGGAGTTATGCCATCTGAAGCCATCATTAATGCTCTCTTTTGTGATATGATATACAATGAAGTCGAGCAGTTTTAACGTGGAGAGAAGTACACGAACCGAAGCTTTCACTGCTGACCACCAACATGCACCACCGGACGTGCATCTCATGCCACCGGAGAAGTAGTTACATTACTGGAGCCAATGGTCGAATATTCGATAACCGTTAAGGAATAAACAAAACACATCAGTGGAGAGAGTCAAAGTGAATGATTAGAAGATGAGAGGAAGAAACCATGATTGACAGTTTACAAAAAAAAAAAAAAAAACTATGGTTGATGAGGAAGAAAAATGAGTGGGCTCAAGTATTTGTTGATTGGTTGGTTGGAGAAGTAAAAGACAAAAACTTATTAAGGGTATAAATATAAATTTACCTGAAGTGGTCCAATATAGATTAAAATAAGAGGTAATAGATTATTTTTTAAGGCTTTTGGTCTGATATTGTCCTAGTTTCGTATTGCTGGCTATGAAATTAGCCCACGCGGACAAGATCATGCGGTTAAACCTAAACTTGAGAAATCTTAGCCGTTGAGATTGCACATGGCAGCCAGTGGAAAAAATCTTATGAATTCAATCTCAAATTGAGTTTGAATACTGAGACTCGCTAAGGAAAGGACACGCATTAGTATGAGTTTATTATGATCTAGCCAGAAGAGATATAGTTGAGAACTATATTAATTTTATGAATTAAACCGGTAATCAGTAATGAGTAAACCGGAAAACCAATAAAAATAGAAGGTTTAGAATTAAAACGCAGTCACAAAACTTATTGTGGGAAACCCGCGTCTGCGTTTGGATTGTATGAAGATATTTGTAGAAATTACCCGCGTGATTAAAACAAAAAAGTGAATAGTTTCATCAATCATTACCGTTAAAAATCACTTCGTCCAAGTGGATTCGTAAGACACCGTACAACTAATCTCCTGTCTCCTTAACACGTCTCTCCATCTCTAACTATCTTCTACTCTCTCTCTCCCCCCCCCCCGACCTCCACACCTGGTTTGACTCAACAACGACTCGTCTAACCCTTTAGCAGCCCATGACAACTCCTCCTTGCCGGACCATAAACGCTAACAATGCCATCGCCGCGCCGTCGCCATCCGGAATGATCTTCCGCGATAAGAGGCTCGTGAAATCAAGCTCACCTGGCTTGAATCTCCCGACGAAGAGATTGGCTTGGAGCTTAAGTTCTCCGGGGAGGTTTCTCTCTTCTCCCGTGGCCTCTAGTTCGTCATCGGCGGCTGTGACATCGAATTCTACGAATCGACTGGAAGCTTTAGAAGAAGGGATTGAGAAGGTAAAAAAAAAGGGTCGATTCCAGATTCCACTTAATTGTTGATTAAATCGATAAAACTGCTAACTTTAAGGATTTGAATTTGGTTGTTTATAGTTTGAAGCAGAGATTATAATGTGTTCTTAGAGTTTTTTTTTTTAAAGGGAAACCAAAGGTAAAAGGGATGATTACTAAAGATCATAACATTGATTGATGTTTGGTAAAGGCTGTCTTTTTATCAGGTTATAAGGGATATGAATGGCTCAACAAATAAGAGAACATGTGTTTTTCATGATGCTTGATCCTATTTGCCCTTTTCTCCAACTTCCCAGGTCATTTATCAATGTAGATTCATGGCGTTTCTTGGAACTTTAGGATCTCTTTTGGGATCGGTTCTGTGTTTCATCAAGGTAAAAGCCACTGCAGATTCTCTTCTTGCTCTCTCTCTCTCTGGTTTAGCCAACCATTAGATGATGTAGTGTTGGAATATGCATAAGAATGTCCTAATTTTTTGAATCTTACAGAAGCAACACATTATATACTCTATAAACTTCTTTGCTGTTCCTCTAACGTTTGATTGGTACAGGGATGTCTGTACGTCGCAGACTCGTTTGTGCAGTACTCTGTGAACCGTGGGAAGGTGATATTACTTCTGGTAGAAGCCATAGGTGAGAAAGTTTGTTGATATTACTTCTTTTGTAAGAGCATTATTATTATATGCACAAAACTGTTGTTCAAAAAAAATAAAATAAATAAATATGCACAAAACTTTATTGATATATATGATGCTGATGATGATACACAACATATTTGTAGATACATACCTTCTAGGAACTGTGATGTTGGTCTTTGGAATGGGCCTTTACGAGCTCTTCATTAGCAACCTCACAACTTCGGAAACGATTTCACACGACAGTGTTTCCAATAGATCGAGTCTCTTTGGCATGTTCCCCTTAAAGGTTGCTTTTTTTTTTTCTTAAGAATCTTTATAATGGATCAAGAATCTCGTTTTTTGGTTCATGCTAAAACCTTTTTTTTTTTTTTTTTCTCAGGAGCGACCTCAATGGTTAGAGGTGAAAACAGTTAGTGAGCTGAAAACTAAGCTGGGACATGTTATAGTGATGCTACTGTTGATTGGTTTGTTCGACAAGAGCAGGAAAGTTGCCATAACTTCTGTCGCGGATTTGCTATGTATCTCTGCTTCTATCTTTCTTTCTTCGGCTTGTCTCTTCTTGCTCTCTAGGCTCAATGGCTCACGCTGAGTTAATCCTGTTGCCTTTTTTAAACAAATGAAACTTTATGGCTCACACTGAGTTAATCCTGTTGCCTTTTTTAAACAAATGAAACTTTGTATTATGTGTATAATGTTTTAGTAAAGTTTCACATTCTCTTTTGCCTATATTTTACTTTTTGAAAAAGTAATCAAAATATACAACAATCCTAACTAGAGTTTGGATATTTACAAAAAAAAAAAATAGATTACTTTTATTCCTTTTTTTTAAATCTGTAAAATATATTCAGTCAAAGCATGTATTACATGAAGTGTTAATATTTAGAGTAGTTTTATATATGAAACAATGAATACAATGAAAAAGTGAAAATTAGCTCCTTGTGGTTCTTTAAGTTTGAGTTATTATCCCAAAGTTTGAAGCCATTCATCGAGGTGTCTGGTCTCAGATTTGTCTAATGTATATATAGCAGTCTGGTTTGTTGCTTTGTCATTGAACTAAAGCAAGCAATGGATTCACATGATCATTACCATGAAGATGTGAGTGCATCAAGGGTGTGAGGTTTTGTATACAGATGTATCTGAAATGCATTGAACAATGTCATTCCAATTAGTTGTATAGGCCTCTTTAAGAATCGTGCGAACTAGCGGATCCCAAATTGGCAAGCAAAAAAAGGTGTTGACTAAGTCTTATGCGGATCAGAATACAGAAGGCAAGTTGTACACATTACATTCCACATCATCATTCTTTCAGATGATAAAAGTCTATTGTGCATCGTAACCAGTAGTAGTAGAACAAATGTTTTGGTGTGACATGGGAAAACCATACTCATCTACGGTAAAAACTATATAAATTAATAATGTAGGGATTATGGTATTTTATTAGTTTATACAGTTATTAATTTATAAGAAAGTTTTTATTTTATTTTATTTATAGAGTCGCATGTGAGGTTAAAATTCACGAATTAGATCTCCAAAATTCCTTGAACAAGAAACTGTTCTTGTATCTTTCCTTCTTTGCATCTATATAACGTATTATCCTCCTCCCACGCATTGCTATATTTTTTATCCTCTCCATCTCCTTTAATAGTTATACCTTTGTCTCTTTTGCCTAAATGATGTTGGAAAACTTCTTTTACTGTTGAGCTATCTGCAATGACTTAATCAATTGAACCACAATCACCTAAAAGCTCTTTTAGATGACCCTGTTTCAACCGTAAGTCATACCAAAATGAATTATCTCTGCCATTTTCTTCCACATCCAATAAATGTTATGTCCTAATAACTTTTTTGTTTTGTCGTCAATAAACTCTTACTGACTCTGTGAATTAAACTGGAAAATTTTGATCCATGTGAACGACGAAAAATGATTGCTTCCTGACACTGCGTGCTAGGCCATCCGCCTTTGTATTTTGCGTTCTTGGTACATAGATAATCTCTGAAAGGAAAAAACTTTCTTTCAGAACCTTTAAATCTTCTAAATAGTTTGCAAAAACTGGTCATTCTTCCTAATAATCATATTAGGCCTTTACGAGCAGATATGCTTTGATCTATCTGGTTCACCATTGTTGAGAATAAACATAGTCAAACTTGAAAAACACAGAGAACATATAGAGAAACGAAAATACATGTTCTTACCGTTTATATTATTGATTATGTGAATAAATAATTTATAAAAGTTTATACATGTATTTTTATAGCCTTAAAACCTAATATTCATTTTTCTTTTAGGAAAACTTCTTTACATATGAAAAACGGTTTCTTTAATCCTAAAATTATACAGTAGAACCTCTATAAATTAATACTCGATAAATTAATAATTTCTATAAATTAATAAATTTCGCCGGTCCCAATTTGAACCGGTTCAAAATTTGACACAAATCGATAAAGTAATAAGATGATATATTTTTTAGAAAATTCTTTGTAAATATATGGTCACATAAAAATTATAAATTAATAATTTATATGTTTACATATTTTATATAAGTAAGAACCTATTATTATATGGTTTCTTTTATATTCACAGTAGATTTATCTTTATATTTTATTAACACTTAATATTTTTCTTATGAGATTTAGTAATATTCTATCTAAAACCACATTTAAATTCTATGCAATATATATTATATACACCAAATACTATAATAAAATTAATATAAATGTCAAATTTAAAAATAATAACAATTAATATCTATACACTAAAAAAAAATTTATCTTAGAATAAATATATCTCAAAATAAAATATCTAAATTAGAAAAAATTTGTAAATTAATATCTATATAAATTAATAAAATTTCAAAGTTCCAACATTATTAATTTATAGAGGTTCTACTACGTACTGCACCGTGAGGTTTTCGACCCCTTCACTTCACCCCAAATAACAATTTTCATAATAAGCGAATCCGCATAGGTTTATAATGGTCACTTCCAATATGTTTCCTTTATTAATGGCGTGTAAATTCAGGAATCAACAACGGTTAAAATTGAGAAGAGATGATTCTCCAAATAAGTTTAAGGCTTTAAAGTCATCTCTATCCCTACTCTATTTTTTTCTCTAAAATGGAGTAAAAGTGATTATAGAGTAAAGAATGCTCCAACCCAACCTCATATCTCACTCCATAATGAAGTTTACTCCATAAATGGAGTAATCTATTTTTTTTTTGTTCATCACTCCATTATAGAGTGGGAAATGGAGTAGAATTGGAGTAATTTTACTCTATTTTCACTTTTACTCAATTTTGGAGAAAAAATGGTGTTTTACATTGGAGATGCTCTAAACCGGTAACTTTGTTAACTACAATTTAAGCAAAAAAAAAGACTTTGTTATAACTACTTTAGGCGATCGCAGCCCCAAACCATTCTCCTTTTTTACTTGCATACATTCTTTCAACCTATTTTTATTTTATTTTGCTTTTGCTTTCAGCTTGGAGTAAGTAAAAAAAATTATGAACATGTCAGAAACAAAATATTACTTAAGAAAAATTACATTTCAAATTATAATTTATGTTTTACGTATATATAAATTAGGTTTACAAAAATAATAATGCTTGTTTTATATTACTAAATAATAATCAAAATACATGATGATGCATTTCTGATTAAATATAAATTTACAAAAATCAAAACTCGGAACTTCCAGTAATAAACCATACCCGTACTTGTGGGTATTTCTCTACGCAATAATTTAGTACCATTGTGAATTTTAGTTTTAGATATGAAGAAAAAAACGCAATGATTTAAAAGTTTGAGATCATAACTTTTATTAAATGACTTTTTCTTGGGTTCACCCCCTCACCAACCAATAGAAAGTTGTCATTTTAGATCTAGTATCTTTTAATTAAGGAAACAAAATAAATTGCCAAATTATATTATGCTTTTAAAATAAAAAATTAAAAATTAAATAAATAAAAATAACAATAGTTCTAAAAAAAGATTATTTAAAAAAATATATTTATTTTTAAGATTTAGAGTTTAGTGTTTAAGATTTATAATTTAGAATTTATCCAAATTTGTTTAGTGTTTTTCCAAGAGTTTAGGGTTTACCTAAGGGTTTAGGGTTTACCCAAGGGTTTAATGTTTTCCCAAGGGTTTAGGGTTTAGGATTAGAGTTTAGGGTTTAGTGTTTTGTTGACAACATGTTTAGTATTTTTCTAAGGGTTTAGGGGTTTATCCAAGGATTTTGGGAATACCGAAGGATTTAGGGTTTAGTATTTATGATTTGAGTTTAGGGTTTAGTATTAGAGTTTAGGGTTTAGTGTTTTATTGACAACATTATTTTTTTTTTGAATTCGTTTTTTATATATTATTTTTATTTATTTTTTAAATTTTATTTTGAAAAGATAATATAATTTACCAAGTTATTTGGTTTCTGTAATTAAAAGATACTAGATTTAAAATGACAATTTTGTAGGGGGTGAACCCAATAATAACTCTTATTAAATACCATATCTACCCAACGTCAACTTGCGTTGGACAATCGATGATATCAATGCACTTATGGAAGACAGGTATTGTTAACTGTACCGTGACTTTTTTTTTTTTTGAAAATATCTGTACCGTGACTTTGTCTTCTACATTCAATTCTTTTGTTTCATACTCAGATTATGCAGTCGTTCGATCCTTTCACGAAAACATTCCAATTATATGATTTATCAGTACCTTTTGATATTTTGAGTCCCATATCTGGCAACATTCACATGTATGAATCAGCCTCGAGGGCTTCCAATAAAATTTCATGGTGTTAGACTTTTTTTTTTTTTCTTTTTACCTTTATTCGTTTCTATTTTTATTTTGTGTGAAAATCAGCTTTGATCATTAAATGTTAGGCAATATATTTGTGTAATTGTTGATAGCAACTCCCTTTCCCTTTCATTTCCACTGTAAACGATGTTTTAAACGCGTTTTTCTTTGTAACATTTTAGACGGGACGAGCAGCTCACTTGCTAATGATCCTGTGGATCAATTGTCATGTTCACGGGTTCGACGTCAGGCGGAGTTGAACTGCCCATTCTGTCACCAAATACGGTACCGGGTGTTGGGCCTTGTCCCCAGCCCAGGTAAAGCCCTCCCGGGTGAAGTGGACCGTTGCCTAACCGGGTCCAGGGGAATGATCTACGTAAGTGGAGAACCCCTGGATTATCAAAAAAAAAAAAAAAAACATTTTAAAGAAAAAATGATTGCAAACTACACAAACAATATATTACTACGTGACCATGCTTGGTATGAACAAAAAATAAAATAAAAACTATATAAATCACATGACAAAATCGTTGAATTAATATGTTTTATGTTGATAACACCATCAACATAACTTTGATAGCTATAAAATATACTTGTTTTGTAACCTGACAAGTTCGGATGACATTTAGCATGCTATCACATGTTCTTTATTGTATTACATTACATTTTAAAGGTTTAATTAATGTATTCATTTTTAATCATTTAAATATGTGTTATGATCTGTTTCTCAAATCAGTTTTCACTAGACAATGTCAAATTCAAATCCGACACACTTTTCTGGATTTCAAAATTAGGTTTACAGTGTTAACAAAACAATTTATATTAGTTTCGATATATTGTCATATATGTGATTCACATAATTCATATAATTTTTAATATATTATTTGTGTCGATATGTGTGACTATGTAATTTTCTAAATGATATTTTCCCAAATCTCTATTTTGTTCACTAGATTATCTCATTTTTCAATACTATTTTCTTAGTAACTATAACATCAAATAAAACATTTGTTCCGTCAATAAGTAAAGTGTTGGTATTTCATGTTTTAATCCATGGTATAATATATTCTCCATCTGTATAACTTGTTTTAACCAAAAAAACATTGACATTAAGAAAGTTATCACTTTAAAAATATCATTATATATATATATATATATATATATATATATATTCGATATAATTTAACAAATCATACAGTTTTTGTATAATTTAAATGGTCAGATCCAATAAACACAAAATTACATAAGAATGTAAAAACAACTTATATTCTAAAACAAATATAATTCTAAGAAAACTTGTATTAAAAAATAAAAGGATTATTTTACTCTAAAAAATATATTTTAACTTGCGGATATAACCAGAAATTACTTCGCATACTGCAGCACAAATCTTTATTCGAATTACGTGTCCTCGAATATGCAAAGAAAAAAAATATAGAACATACCGTATTCTTTAAAAAACTACAATCAATGTGAACATTAAAATAGTTCATAGCCTTGTAAAGTTCTGAACAAAATAAAAATTACATATTCTTTATAACCGTTATAAGTAGGACTAAGTATAAATACATAATAATTATTTGAAATATTAGATCTTACTAAATGCTATATGGCTAATGCCTATCCTCTAAGTTTCGTTCGTGTTGACCTAGGATACAATCATACAGACACAAATAAATATCCGTAAAATGTATAAGATAGAAATATCCCATTTGTTTTTCTTCTATACCGAACAACGTATGAAATGTAGTGGTTCTGTTCGAAAATGCATGTTGGAACGACGTTAGAATCTATAATCAATTTGGTGTTATGGGATCAGTCTCGTTTCTTTTTCGCAGTTATGTTTGCTTTTCTGTGAATCGTTGTTGATATTTTAATTGGGTTTCAGTTTGTTTCCCCCTTCCATATGGAATGGTTGTAACCAGTGTTTTGAAACCCGATCCGGATCCGTGGTTGAACCGGTAAATCCGGTGATCCAGAAAAAAATTGGTTTGAGTTTTTTCACAAAATCCAATATTTAGAAATCTGGTGATCTAGAAAAAACCCACTAAAATCCGAACCCGATACCGGTTGAACCAATAAATAACTTACATTTTTTTTAGTTTTTAATTATGTTTTATATTCTAAGTTTCCAATTAGTAAGTTAGGTGCTAACAAAAAAAATAAGTTTGTGATTTTTAGATTTTGACGAAAATTTTACTATGTCATCTGACAAAAATGAAGGGAGCGATGGTAGAGAGATCCGAAATTAGTTGATATGATTTGGTGTTAGTTTATTTGCGTTATTGACAATTTCTTACAATGTTTTTTTTAATTTTGGTTTATTTTGGATTTGAAGTTTAATTTGTTATTCACATTAGAAATTTAAATATTTATGAATTTTATGTCTTGATTTTTTTAGATGTCATAACTCGTACCTTGTTACATAAAATTTAGGGAAAATGACATATTCGTTCCCGGTTTTTTCACACACGAACTTTTAAGCCAAGCCAAAAACTACATGAACAGCGGGAAAAAAGCTTATTCCCCTATGAACTATTTGTTCCTGCTTTTTTTCACACATAAACTTTTAATCCATACCAAAAACCACATGAACAACTCTATTTTTTGAATTACATACACAAACTATCGATTTTAAACTAATTCCTCTGAAACCGTAAACAGTGCTATTTAAACGTTAACTTGATTTATGACCGGTGGAGAGCCAATTTTTTTTTTCTTCTTTTTTAGTCAACTGCTTTTATTCTTCAGAAATCATTTTACTCTTCGTCATCGATTGGGGATAAAATTTAATATTCTGTAGACGAATAAAACGTTTTACATGACGCATAAAGGAAGGAGAGCAGTAACTACTAGTTTACCAATCTTCATGTATTGCCACAAGAAACTATAAAATCGGTGCAATATCTCCAATTGATGATGAAAAGTAAAACGATTTATGAAGAAAATGAGCAATTGACAAAAAAAGAAAAATAATAAAACGACGTAGTATTTTTTTATCAACTCAAATTAAACCGGTTCTCCATCTGTCATAAACCAAGTTAACTTTTAAATAACATGTTTACGATTTTAGGAGAATTAGTTTAACTCTCCATAAGTGATTTCATTTTATACCTCTATAGAATTTTGCTTTCGTTCTCGTCTCTGTTTCATTGATATGAGTTAAGTTTCTTTTTTTAACTTATTTTATGAATTCAGTAAATTAGATAAGTGTCAATTAAAAAAAAATGGACATCTGTAAAAATTAGTTTCACTCCATATACATATCTAAGAATCAAAGTTTTGAAAAAAAAATCACTGGCAAACTATATTAACAAGTTAGTGTTCAAATCTAATATATCAAGTTGTTATAGAATATAAGTGCAGACTCGAAATATAAATGTTTGTCTAGTATATATTCACCAGCTCGGTCTAAAAATCATCTAATTAGAACAACAAAACAAATTGCCTATTTCACCAGTTCGGATAATATCTGAATCCGAACGGATAATATTCGAACCCAAATGAATATCTGAATCCGAACGGATAATATTCGAACCCAAATGAATATCCGAAGATAACCAAACATAAATATACTTAACTCTATATTTCTAGTTTATTTCTCTCATTTTATTCAAAATATTTATATTAATGATTCTTATTGCTCAAAATTAGATAATATACATATAATTATGGACAAAATCATTTGCTACTCACTTAGAATACATATCAAGTTCTTGTTTCTTGCATTAACAAAAATTGCATCTAAATTTTCAAAACAACAACTAAATTAGTGTATTTTTATTTTTAAATTTTTATCTCCAAACCTATTAATAGTTTAATCTTTTAAAAATTAAAAAAAAAATAAAGTTAAAATATATTTTAAATACAAAAAACTTAAACAATGAATAATTTATTTATTTTTCATCCAAATTTAAATATCCAAACCCGACCCAAAATATCCGAACCCGAACATAAAATACCCGAACCCGACTCAAAGTGTAGAAATACCCGAACATGTTCTATACCTTTATACTGAAATATCTGATACAAATCCGAATGTGTATCCGAACGCCCACCCCTATGATATATGATCATTTGTATCTTGTTTGAACAAAAAACAAGTTAAACCATTGATCACAAAATTTTTAATTGGAGACTTTTACAATTTTTACCAATTTATAGTCGTTTTTAAAAATTCAAAATATAACATATAAGAAAAATCTGATTGTTTTTATTATGTGCTTAATGTGATTGTTTAATTTCTTTTAATAGTATAAAATTAAACAAAAAAGAGAAAAGTTAGATTTTTTTATCAAATATGTATTATTCATAATAATTAATTGTCATATATATGTTAACAATAGTAGGTAATTCCGTAGCTTTTATTTAAAGAAAAAAAAATATTTTTTGTACTCTATTGATTAATTTGATAGTTAGTTTAATAAAAAACATAGTATATGTTTATATGTACCAACTTATTTTTCTAACAATTATAAGAATCATTCTCGTGATGATATGTGGCTACAAAACATGTTGTAATGTTCCAGAATTAATATAGAAGGGATTCCATTCATATATTTTTAGGTTAATATATGTATATACATACATATCTTTTAGAATGATAGCTCTTATTTGCTTTTCTACATAAACACATAACACACATACTTTACCAGTCACAATAACAAAAAAATATTTTTGAGAAACAATAACAAAAAAATCTTGAGTTAATGGAATATCAAAACAAAACCTGCCTTCATAAAGATTCTACGGAAGCAACATTCGACGTCGAATTTGGAGGTCTCCGGCAGGAAGATGAAACGAAGACGGTTTATGCAAACTTAATGACTGCGCGTGAGATGGAATCTCTTGTTGCGATCTGCGATACTCTAATACCATCGTTCGACGCTTCTGAAGTAGGACACCTAGATGACGGCGTCGCTGGATATTACTCCGCCTCCGCTTCTCTTACCGGAACTCCCGATCGTGTAAGTGTTTCATATATACAAACATGTTACATACTTCCGCAATGACATATGCATGAGCATATAATTATATATATAGATACCAACTATATTTTGATCCAAGATACCAACTATATATACTATATGTTACATTACATATACACCTCATAAAAAAAAAAAAAGAATATAACATACGTTTTGATTATTTGAAATTCTATTGATTTGAAACAGTCGTTTGATGAATTTTTTTAACAAACAATGAACTTAATTTAACATTAATAACCAAAAATATGAACTTAATTTGCTTTTTGATTTTCTTAAGTTCTAGGTAACAAACCATTAAACTAGAAATAATTTTCTAACAATCTATAAACAATATGAAAAGTTACAGGACATAGATCATAAGTTAACTGTGTTTGGTTTGTAATCTTTCTTGGTTCAGAATCATTTTCTTGTAATCTTGCTTGTTATAAAACGTAAAACTTTTTTTCTTTCTCAAAGGTGATTCATATCCGGCTTCGACAACGTTAAAACAGCTGTTTCTACGGCTCAAACTATCCAGAAATGAATTAAATGAACTGTTTGAATAAAGCATGATAGTAGTAGTTTTTTTTGTAAAACTAATCTAGATATGTTATTGTTGCCATGCATTTGAATAAGCCCTTTCATCGCTAAATAAATAATCAGTAGTACTATTTTAAAAAACAGTTTCTTAAGTTTTTAATTAAAAATTAAAAAAACATGGTTTTATATTCCCTTAAAAACTCTGTTTTAAAAAGCCGTGGATAATAATACTGTTAAGATAGGGCAGAAAAGTTCGTACTCCCAGTTAAGGACAGAGCCGACAGATTTCGAGTACAACTAAATATATCTCAAAATTGATTGTGACATTAATTACTTTTCTCTTTGCAACAACTTTTTTTTTTTTTTTCTGTAAACTAAAAAGGTTAAACCCGAATCTATTATAATCTCTGGATAGAGGTACAATCTACAGATAGACCTTTTCCTCGGCATTCAAATGAGCCGAAAGCAATAACCCATATCCGTGTGGTCAGCGGAGTTCGAACCAGGGTTCGCCGTATTGGGTTTTTGCAACAATTTATTCGTTTCTTATAGTAATATATTATATATTATGTGGTATTAATATTACTTCAAGGACCAATTCAGAGGTCCTTTTTACTTGTCATAATTGCATTGGCCTAAAAAGCAAAATAACAAACCAAAACTATTATCTTCGTTTTAAAAAATAAATTTCTTTAACGTTTTGTTATTATGTCATAAATTCACAACAATAGGTGGCAAGGTTAATGAGTGAGAGACTTTGCCATCCAAAAAAGTGGATTTTAAGAGTAGGACTGTGGTCACTCTCCACTTGGATCGGAAGTCTTGTCATGTGTGGTCGGAGAAGTTTCACCGGCGAGTATCCTTACTTCCGGAGATTCTGCTGGCTGCCGGAGACACAGAGAGAAGAGATATTGCTCAACTGGGCTTCAAGCTATTTCATACTCCTTAGAATGTTCTTTAGGTCCATCAAACTTATCACTGCCTTTGTCTTCTTTACTCAGGTAAAAATACCCAATTCTCGTTACAAATTTTGCTTTGCATATACATATGCTCCCTATGTTCCTATAAGATTTACTCTTTATGTTTGGTAAAACTGATATTTTGATTTTTTTTTGTTCTATAAAAAGTATGAATTTATAATTTTAATGCAAATTATATTTGCTATGCTTAAGAACATATCTAACTCCATTTTATAATATATTTCAAAATGAAGTTTGGAATAAGAAATATTCTAAACCCATTCTATTATCCACTCTGTTATAGAATAAACATGTATTTACTCTATAAATAAAGTTTTTTTTGTTTATTATTCTATTTTTTACTCTAAGAAGAGAAGGGTTAAAGTGAACTTAACTTTATTAGGAAGTTATTCTATTTTGGAGAAAATATTGAGTTTTCCATTGGTAATACTCTAATATTAATTGTAAAATGTATTGTTTAATTTATCTTAAATACTATTAGTTACATAAGTGTGATTATTAAAAACGAATTGTATTTTAATCATTTTCTTAATTTTTTGGGAAAATATCGAAATGATACTTTTGATGAAAAATGTGAAGTATGTTTTATGATTTCGCACATTTTAAAAGTTAAATCCATCTAATTCAAAGAGTTAAACATTAGTCTTTATCACATTCTTTTAAATACATCTTTTAAAAGAAAAAGAAATAACTGAGGAAATATAATTATATACTGACGGGACATTTAATCTGAGTTAACCAAAGCCCAATACATATACGCATTCAGGCGTAAGGTGTCTTTCTCAAGATTAAATTCTTGAGTTATGAGTCCAAATGCAAATCAAGATTAAATTTGAGTTATGAGTCAAAAAAATAATTCTTTCAGCATATATGGTAATAATAAGTTCTACATATATGGCCCAAGGTGTACCTGTGGTGGACCTGTCGACAATTGCCTATCAAAGAAAATTCGTACCTAATAAACCCAGAGAGGGAGCAGGAAACTTATCACATTGCTACCATTTTTTTTCAGAAGAAATGTCAATTTTGATATACAGAATTATTACCAAAAGAATTAATTCCTTAAGATTATTTAATTAATTTTCAGGTGGATGAAAAAGGAAATAACCTGGCGTGGAAAGCAATAGGATACAATGGACCCAGCTCTGACCATAGTGATCATGAAGAAGAACTAAATGAGAAGACGACGAAAAAGAACAAACATGATGAGATCTTTGGACCACTTTATAATGGCATCATCGATCTCAAAAGCCCTAGAGAAGCAGTGACAAAGAAGTTAACCGGTCACGGGTTCACAGTTTCAACTCACAAGAGGACTAAAAACGGATCATCTATTTCTGACCCAGTGATGACAATCCAGTGTGATGCCGTGGTTGTTGGGTCAGGATCCGGGGGAGGAGTGGTGGCTGGAATGTTAGCCAAGGCTGGTTACAAAGTTTTGGTGGTGGAGAAAGGAAACTACTATGCAAGAAGCAATCTCTCTTTACATGAAGGACAAGCATTTGATGAGATGTACTTATCCGGTGGGTTATTAGCCACTACTGACATGAACGTAGTGATCCTCGCCGGGTCTACGGTCGGAGGCGGTTCAACGATTAACTGGTCGGCCTCGATCAAGACACCAGAACATGTCATGAAGGAATGGTCGGAAAAGTCTGAACTAGAAATGTTTGGAAGCCATTTGTATCGAGAGGCAATGGATGTTGTGTGTGAGAGAATGGGTGTTCAATGCGAGTTTTTAGAAGAAGGGTTTAACAATGAGATCTTGAGGAAGGGTTGTGAAAATTTAGGGTTACCGGTGAAGAATATTCCGAGGAATGCTCCATCGGATCATTACTGTGGGTTTTGTTGCTTGGGTTGCAAGAAAGGTCAAAAGCAAGGGACTTCAGAGACTTGGCTTGTAGATTTAGTGGAATCTGGTAACGGTTTGATCCTTCCAGGTTGTGAAGCGATGGAAGTCTTGTACGAGTGCAAAGGTGGGAAGAAGACAAAGACCTCGACTGGAGTTGCGTTTGCGTTTGGGGATGACATTTATGTGGTGGAGGCTAAAACAACTATAGTGGCTTGCGGTGCGCTCAGAACGCCTCATTTGTTGAAACGCAGCGGTTTGAAGAACGGTAACATTGGGAGAAACCTTTGTTTACATCCTGTAGTTATGGCTTGGGGTTGGTTCCCGCAGGAGGAAGAATGGCCTGAGAAGAAGAAGAAAAGCTACGAAGGAGGTATCATGACCGCAATGTCTAGCGTTGTAAACGCAGAAACGAAACGTTCTTATGGAGAAACGGTGATTCAGACACCTTCTCTTCATCCAGGGTTGTTCTCAGGGGTCATTCCTTGGACATCAAGCAAGGAGTTCAAAACACGAATGCTCAAATTCTCAAGAACCGCACACGTTTTCACGCTTTTGAGAGACAAAGGAACCGGAACAATCAACTCTAAGAGTTCTATCGAGTACAACTTAAACAATGAAGACGAAGAGAGTCTAAAGAAGGGACTTGAGAGAGTCTTGAACATTTTGACCGCGGCAGGAGCTGAGGAGATTGGGACACATAACTCAGAAGGTAAGAGTTTGAACGTTAGGACAGCGAGTGCGGTAGAGATTGAGCGGTTTGTGAGAGAAGAGAGTTCAAAGGGCTTGAAGGATTTGTCAGGACAGATATGTTCAGCTCATCAAATGGGAAGCTGTAGGATGGGAACTAGACCAGAAGTATCTGCGGTGAAGCCAACGGGAGAGACTTGGGAGGTCGAAGGCTTATTTGTGGCGGACACAAGTGTTTTTCCAACGGCTTTAGGGGTTAATCCGATGGTCAGCGTTCAGTCTATCGCTTATTGTATTGGCCTTAATGTTGTTGATGCTCTTAAGAGGAAGAAATGAAGTCTCGTCTTTGCTTAGATTTATTTTAAATAAAAAATTATAATCTTATATTTAAGAATTTATATATTATACTAACATATGGATACCCATTTCATTTTTCTTTGTAGCTTACTAGCTTATACTACTAAAGACTAATAAACAATTTGTTAAATAAAAATTGTAAAGATAAGCAAAATGGATAATGTTTCTAAGCCTAGTAGCCAACTGAAAATCCAAATTCAAACTTTCATTTTCTTAAGAAAAATACAAAATCTAATAAGTTTTCAACTTGGGAAGGCTTGATCTATACTCCATAAACATAGTCTTTTGTCATCATTTGATTTTCTCTGTTTAAAAAGTCTGAATAATCAACGTTGACCTCTCCTTTAATTAGTCAAATCTTTTTCCTTTGAATGATTTAGCAGAATTATCATTTAATTATCATTTTAGAATATATTCCCCGTTTTCTATATTCATTTGGTTGACGAAGAAAATTTCTCTGAGTAATTCCCTCAGGAAACCGAAAATTTTAAGATGTGTATAACAGTCTAAGTAAGTATACTACGCCATCATCTATTTCCTTCAAATTTGTTTTTGAAAAATATCATTTGATATAACTAAGAATATTCAGCTACTTGGCCCTTTCCCACTCTTGTTTAGTTGACAAAGAAGATTAAACATTTATGTTGTAGAGTTATACATATATACGTGCATCCACAAATCTTACAGGGTACAAAGATCATTAGAAACTATGCACAACCATGTTCTCCACTCGGTCGTGTTCCTTCTTGGTCTCGTTTCCTTCATCACATGTTTTATAGCCGAGTTCAAGAGAACAAAGGTACCACGTAAGCTAACTTCCATTAAAAGTCTCTTTTTGTGTTTCGTTAATCGAAAAGTTCAAACCAACGTTTTCTGAAATATCCATGTCTGTAGAAAGAAGACGTTCGATGGGACACAGAGAGGAACTGTTATATACCAAGAAGCCATGCTTTTTGGCTCGGAACAGCCGCTGTTCTTTGCTTCTGTGTTGCTCAGATCGTTGGAAACATAGTTGTGTTCCGAATTTACAGGACAGGAACCAAAAGAGAAGATGGTTACAAGATTACTAATCTTACTTTACCAACTGTTCTTTTGATTCTCTCCTGGTAAAAAAAATATTACTCTCAAATCTCTCTTTTTACTAACGTAAATAACTGAAAGGGCTACTGTCCTATGAGGTGCTTTAAACTATGCGTTGATGCTCTGAATTACGGTTTGTTTTCCGGTTTAAGATTTTATACACTGAAAATCAAATAAAACCATTTGTATCGGTTTGGTTTGATACAATTTGACTTTAGTAAGGTTTAGTTAGAAACAATGATTTAGAATAATATACTGATGTAATAAGGTTATATATTCTTAGATATATTTATGAAATATAAAAATTTAATAAATATAAAACGGTTTAGTTCGGGTGTTTTGGGTTACACTAAAAGTGGTTTTGGTTTGGTTTGGTTTGGTCTCTATCCGCATGATTACATTAATTAAGACTACAATCTATACTATACTAAAAGGGGGATATAAGCCATGGAGAGGGTGTCCACATAGGATAGAAAAATCAACTAATCAGAGAATCCGAAATTGCCATGTCATCTCATTTTTTTTCGTAAAAAATAAAAAAACAATGCGAAGGTGAGAATCGAACCCGGGTTAGTATGATATAAATATAGGACAGTTACCACTAAGCCATTGAAACTTTCTTGGACACATATACAAGAACCACTAAGTATATAATCACAAACTCTTATGTACATTTACAATAATATGAATTCAACTTTCAAGACTCCGATACTTTATTTTGTAAAAAAAAAATAAGTAAGTGACTAAGCTAATATATTCTTAGAAAGTGTGAGAACGTTGACAAGTATGAAAAAGCATATATTTTTGTTTTCGTGACAAAGTTTAACATATAAATTTTCGTGACAAATATGAAAAAACATAGATTTTTGTAAAATTTTGACAAAACAACTCATAACATACTTCTCTAATGTCTTAATAAAATATTATTTAAGGGTGCAATAATTAAATATATTAATTCAATAAATTTTGTAATTTATAGACAAAACAATAACACAACAAATTTTGAAACATTTGTTTAACCTATCGATTTTTTTTCATGAGAATCCAACTAAACAAGATAAAATAATAATTAGATTTACAAATATTTAATTACCATTTTATTCAATTTTTATTAATTTCAAATTATCATAATGTATCTTTTTGAAGTTACAAATATGAAAAAGCATAGATTTTTGTACAATTTGACAAAACAACTCAAAACATATTTTTCTAATGTCTTAATAAAATATTATTTAAGGATGCAATAATTAAATATATTAATTCAATAAATTTTATAATTTATAGACAAAACAATACCACAACAAATTTTGAAACATTTGTTTAACCAATCGATTTTTTTTTCATGAGAATCCAACTAAACAATTAGATTTACAAATATTTAATTACCATTTTCTTCAATTTTGATTCATTTTAAATTGTAATAATGTATCTTTTTGAAGTTACAAAAAAATAATGTTCTTTCTTTATTACACTAGAATTATATATAGATTCTATATACACAAAATAAATATAATATAACAACATAAATTTACTTTCCCCGATTCATATGAAAACTTTTTAAGTTATACACCAAAGCAAATTAATTAAATCAATGAAATTGTTAAAATACAGCAAATTAATATATAATTTTATTTTAAATTAAATTATTTAAAAAGTGTATTTTTGTTAAAACAAAATAATAAATAAGTAAAACTGATTTGATGGTAATTTTTATGATATATATATATATATATCAATTCTGTGAAAGAAATAGAAGCTTAATATGGAAAAAAATCTTAAATACAAAAACCTCTAAAAATTAACAAAAAAACTAATAAATTAAACTATGATATCACTTAAAAGCTTCTTAGACCATATTAATAAAATATTTAAGCGATAATTAGACAAATTTGATTTTTTTTCCAGCAAAAAGTTTATTATTAATTAGCATCAGTTATTTCAAGATGTTTAAGAAATGGTGGACAAAAAAATAGGATGGACATTAATGATATATGAACTATGAATAGTACTTTGTGAAGCAGACTTAGATAACATATATGCACATACATTTTCAGTCCTTTTTGATGCCTAAATTCAATTTCTTCAGAGTAATTATTCCACAAATAGATCGTATGAGATATTGTTTTGATATGTAGATTTGTTTTTTCAATGTTAAGAAGATTGATAACTGTAAAAATGTCTCATTCGTATATGATATGTCTATAACCGAGTCCCCAACATGAGACAAGTTTGTTTAAAAAGTAAATAATTTTATTTTTCTTATATTATATAATAAATATATATTATTTACTGATAATAAAAATATAGTTATTCATCTATCACAAATATCTATGCAAATATGTGAATCAAGTACAACAATCAAACAACATAATGATTTCCACAAAGAAAATTTAAAAAATATATTTATGTTATGTAGTCATATTTTATATTTTTTAAATAATATAATACAATATTATACATTATTTTTTAGAATTGAGAAATACATATAATATCTTATCCGCGCGTAGCGCGGTTAAAAAATCTAGTAAACAAGTAATATCTATTATCTATCATCGAAGCAGTATAAGATAGAAATTGAATATCTTTTGAGGTTTGTGTTCTTACCTATGTGGCTATATATTAGGTCGAATTTTGTGGTCGTGGTTTTGATTCTGAGTACTGCAATAAGCATGAGCCGACTGCAGCCTTTCGGAGAAGGATGGCTTGAAGAAGATTGTTACCTTGTCAAAGACGGTGTCTTTGCAGCGTCAGGTTGCTTATCCATCCTTGGACTAGGAGCCTTGACTATATCAGCCAATAAGACCAAAGTAAAGAAGCAGCAACAACAACTTGAGGCAATCATAACCAAAGACCAAGACCAAACAAAACCAGAAGGAAGAAAGCAGAACCATGATGATCACCAAATGAACAAGTCAGAAACTGTCATTTATTTTGTGGAAGAAGCACCTTCCACTGCTGATGACAGGATATAAATAAAAAGAAGCAAAAAGAGAATTTACTATATTTAATATTTACAAAGTTGTATTTGATGGATAATTAGTGCCTTTATATTGGAAATGTTGAATGGACACAACAACGCGCCAAGCACACTAAATGTTGGTCACTTTAGGATCCCATAAAGAGTCAGTTTCAACTTGTGTTTAGTAATTATATATTATGATATTTTCTTTACTTATCAATCTATATGCCTTCCAAGTTGGAAGATTTGGTCCCAATCATAACCCAGAAGCCACTAATGACGGTCCACATAACTCTGACTAATCTAAAGTTATACTTATACATAACAAAATGCATGGATAATGAAAAGAAGACTTCACACCTCTGGGAGATGCATTCACTCTGGACCAAATTTAAGTGTTTTTTTTGGGTCAAGTTTAAGTTCAACCTTGAAAACAAGAGGGAACAGAGAAAACAAATCATGGAAGTAGACTATAAAGACTTTACATATCTCTGAAGACTTACCACTTTACCAGTGTTTTTAGATAGTAAAAAATTAACAACACTCTAAAAACTATCATAAATATCAGAAGGTAAGTTCATTAGATAAAAATCACACATGAACTTGTCAATGATATATATGTGCCACGATCAACGATATTCACCCACAGGTTAGAAAAGCGTATTCTAAATATATCCACCTCTAAAATCGGATGGCGGTGGCTGTAGTTGATGAAGTTATTCTTCACGGATCTCGCGATAAAGTCAGCCGGAATGTAATGTCTCCGAATAGGATGGAACTGACTGCGAGATCATGTAGAAGGATCCTTCAATACTATTAGCAGTTTGAACTTTTTTTTCTTCAGGTTGACCCCATAGGTCGTACTGCTTAAAGTTCTTAGTCAATGCCACAAAATCAAATCCTCCATTAATATCAGTTTTTGTTTTATATCATTTATAGGTTTTTGCTTTTACATCAATCATGGAGAAGAATGTTTAATATATTTATAACATCCCGAGTCATGATATATGGAAAGACTTGAGAAAATTGATTTGGCTACCTATGTCACTAAAGTTGACTTACATTTTCCGTCACACATCCGTTTAGAACTCTTGTGTTAAGCGTGCTTGGGATGAAGTAGTGAAAGGATGGGTGACCTATCGGGAAGTGATTCGCGATATCGTGCGAGTGAGGCCAAAGCTCGGGAAATATCATGTGGTGATTGCAACGTCAGTAAACAAAATTTTCGGATCTTTAGAAAATTAACGCACCGCCCGTAAGACAGGATGGGATCCACGGGCCGAGTGAGCGGGTGTGGGTGGCCCATTAGCCATAGGCGGTCAGGGCATTACAAGTGGTATTAGAGCAGATCAACCATCTCGGTTCTGACCCGAGAGGCGTCTTGAGACCTGTCGTGGGGCGCAACGAGGACGTTGCGTCCTTTGAGAGGGGGTGAATTGTAACATCCCGAATTGTGATATATGAAAAGACTTAAGAGAATTGATTTGACTACCTATGTCACCAAAGTTGACTTACCTTTTCCGTCACACATCCGTTTAGAACTCCAGAATTAAGCGTGCTTGGACTGGAGTAGTGAAAGGATGGGTGACCTATCGGGAAGTGATTCGCGATAGCGTGCGAGTGAGGCCAAAGCACGGAGAAAGGTCATGTGGTGATTGCAAGGTCAGTAAACAAGACTTTCGGGCATTCAAAAAATTAACGCAACAGGATGGGACCCACGGACCACGGGTGTGGATGGTCCATTAGCCGTGGGCGGTCGGGGCATTACAGTATTTTGACCGATCACATGTCATAACCAGTTAGACTTTACATAATAATGGCTATATTACAGCATGTATTCTTGGTTTTTACGATTGGTTCCTATAGGGAGAAACTGTTCATATATCAAAGTACATAAGAGCAATTTCTTTTAAGTTTAAGTTGTTGAACTGTTTTTCCTTAGGCTTCTGCCAAGAAGGTTGTTGTTTCTTCCCTGAATAAAGAAGGTTGTTATTAACGCTGTCTCTCCTTTTCATGGACAAGGTGAAAAAGGCTGGAAGGAGAAGGAGAACAAAAAGCTACAAAAAAGGAGAGGAGAAAGATAACTAGATGTTGAAGAAGAATGAGACTATTGTGGTACGTATGTGTTTTTGTGATTACATGGAGGAAGACTTAGACTTTAACATTTATAAAAGAAATCGAATTAGTGCCAGTAAAATTAATCAGCATATATATCACACTATCTATATTATATCAACGACTCTCCTAAATAGCATCAATTGTATTTTTTTTTAAAGACAAAAGGTTAAATGCAAAAGCATACTTTGTTGATCATTGCACCGACTTCACACAACGTAAGCGTACTGTATGTGACCAAGGGGCTGTAAGCACAATATCTGCCCATTCAACTTGACCCCAAACTTCATTATAACGACCACAATGTTTTTTAAGCAATATCACAGCACACCAAATCCGGGAGGTACCAAGGAAAGGATACAGCGCAGGACCAACCCAAAAGATTACGAGTTTTCCACCATAACTTCCTATTTTCACTCCAAGTTCACGACTAAAACGCCGACAGAGTTCAGTCAAACCTCTCACTAATCTCCACTTTCGACACTTTGTGTCATACCACCAACATTCACGTTGATCATAAGAGTACCATACCTCATCTATCTTACAGATACTCTCACCAAATTTTGCACGATAAACTTCCCACCTACATTTTTTTTAACAAGATAAAAAAAAGTTGTTATTATTGCTCCGCAATAAAAAAATTTCCTGATTCAGTTTCAAGCTTTTTAATCAAAGAGAACCGGAGTTCGACGCCAGGATCCGGTAAAGGTTCCCAGGTTTGAGTTTTTGTGTCAAAAACCTCAGCCGAACACGTAGACTCATCTCCTTTACACCCTCCCATTACAAATATAATTTCCCATCAAGTGAGCACGTAAGTGGATTCTTACGAGCCACCATCATGATAGGGGCTTTGCGTCGTTTGCCTATCAGCTTATTGTAGACCCATACATCAGACGCGTAGGGTTTGTTTTGACCTCCGATCTCGTATGTTTCTGAACCAACAGTTTCATATAGCATATTGGCAAGCGAGGAAGCGGGGAAAGTCACACGGCGCAGCGGAAATACTAATGGTCGTGTTCCCCTGACCTTGTGAACCTGTGAAGAAAATACTTCGACGATGGCGGGATGTAATATGCAGAAAAACGTAAATGAGACACACAATTTTTACGTGGAAAACCTCCTCGATGTGAGAAGGAAAAACCACGGGACCGTAGTCCACTCAAAAATCCACTATATAAATGGTATGAGTACAACCAAGTCCTCCCTGTTCAACAGCCTGAACAGAACATAGAGTCTAGCTACAAAGAGCTATCTCCAACACAAACAACAACAACAAGAGAGCAACACAAAGCTTCAAAACCGGCAGCAACCAAACGACCTCAGCTCACAAAGATTCCGGCTTCCAGAAACTAATCCAACCGTACAAATCCAAGATAAACAAGTCGACAATACCTCTGCCAAACTTCAGCTCAATAAGAGAAGATCTCACCGTTGGATTTACCAAACACCCAAGACTGCTCTGCTGAAGAACTATGGCGACCAGCTTCAAGAAAACCCAGACAACAGAAGATCCAACCGTTGAAATCCAAATCCCTCCAGTGAACCTCTAACCCACTGACTGAAGAAGCTTCTTACAAAATATCAGCCCGATCAGGATCCGTTTGACCCTCCAAATCCAGTCTTGAAATCACCTTACGAGTTTTCTCCTTCTCTCTCTTTTTCTCCTTTCTCTCTCTCTTGTTTCTTTTTGTCAAAACTCTATTATTGTGAGTCTACAGTGTAAAGGGGAACATCACTAATTACTTAAGGTCATGAGAATTATTATGTCTCATGCCCACTTGGTTCTCTCCATCTAGGAGGGACCCAACAAACTCCCCCTCTGACTAGATGGAAGAAACAGCCATTCCGGCTATCTCTCGTCATACCTCAAGCTTCCCCCTCGGTAATGATTTTGTCATCATATCAGCTCCATTATAATCCGTATGAACTTTCTCAAGTTCCACTTCCTTAGAAGCAACCACATCACGTATCCAATGATACCTCCTCTGAATGTGTTTTGACTTCGAATGAAATGTAGAATTCTTCCCGAGACAAATAGCGCTTTGACTATCACAAAGCAACACATACTTTTCTTGCTTGAAACCGATCTCTTCACAGAAGTTCTTCATCCACAATAGCTCTTTACAAGCTTCAACTGCAGCAATGAACTCTGCCTCAGTGGTAGATTGTGCAACACACTTTTGCAACCTTGACTGCCATGCCACAGCTCCACCCGCAAATGTTACCAAGTAACCCGAAGTAGATTTGCTAGAATCAGCATCTCCCGACATGTCAGAATCAGTGTAACTGACAAGCAATGACTTCTTACCTCCGAATGTAATCTTCAAATTAGAAGTCCCTCTGAGATATCTCAAAATCCACTTCACAGCATTCCAATGTTCTCTTCCCGGATTGGAGAGAAACCTGCTGACAACTCCAACGGCGTAGGCTAAATCCGGTCTTGTACAGACCATGGCATACATCAAACTACCCACTGCAGAAGCATACGGAACCTTCGCCATATCTTCCTTCTCCGCATATGTCTTCGGACTTTGTTGACTGCTCAGTCTTAAGTGTGGAGCAAGAGGAGTACTCAACACTTTAGACTTGTCCATGTGAAACCGCTTAAGTACTTTTTCAATGTACTTTTCCTGAGATAAGTGAATCAGCTTCTCACCTCTATCCCGAATAATTTTCATACCAAGAATCTGTTTCGCTAGACCCATATCTTTCATGGCAAAGGACTCACTGAGATGCTCTTTCAACTCGTTAATTCTGTCCATGTTCCTGCCCACAATCAACATATCATCGACATACAGCAACAAGATGATAAAATCATCCTCACTGAACACCTTCACAAATACACAATGGTCTGAATCAGTCTCTGTATAATCATGCTCCCCCATAACAGACTTGAACTTCATGTACCACTGCCTTGGTGCTTGCTTCAATCCATAAAGGCTTTTCTTCAAGCGGCAAACCAAATTTTCTTTGCCCTTTTGCACATAGCCTTCCGGTTGTTCCATGTAGATCTCTTCCTCCAAATTACCATGAAGGAAAGCAGTCTTCACGTCCATTTGCTCAACCTCTAGATCAAGGCTTGCTGCCAATCCAAGTACAACCCGAATGGATGACATCTTCACAACAGGAGAAAAGATTTCATCATAATAAATTCCCTTCTTTTGGCTGTAGCCTTTCACAACCAATCTAGCCTTGTGTCGAGGTGGCAAATTGGCATCCTCATGCTTAATTTTGTACACCCACTTATTAAGCAGAGCCTTCTTGCCCTTAGGCAATTCCACCAACTCAAAAGTATGGTTCTCCTCAAAAGAATCCATCTCCTCATCCATGGCTCCAAACCACTTATCCTTGTGTTCATCCTCCAAAGCTTCATCATAGCTTTCAGGCTCTCCCCCATCAGTAAGTAATACATACTCACTAGGATCATACCTTGTCGACGGTTTAAGACCTCTCTCGGATCTTCTAACAATAGTCGGTTGGTTCTCAGCAGCTGGTGTCTCACCATGATCGTCACCATGATCACCACTACCATCTTCATGTGCGGGAGCATCTGCACTGGGTGTATTATCCTGAACCTCAACCTCAACCTCACCGTGAACCGATGTAGAAGGAGTAGCCTCTGTATCGATCAAACCCTCAAAAATCTGAGTTTGCTTTTTGGACTTGTCAATGTCCTTAATCGTTTGATATTCCATAAACACAACATCTCTGCTCCTTACGAGCTTCCTCTCAACGAGATCATAAAATCTGTACCCGAACTCATCATGACCATAACCGATGAACACACACTGCCGCGACTTCATCTCAAGCTTCGATCTATCAACCTTGGGAATATGAACAAATGCCTTACACCCAAAGACCCTCAAGAGACTGTAAGAAACATCCTTACCAGTCCAAATCCTCTCTGGAACATCACCATCCAATGGAGCACTTGGTGACAAATTCAGCACATGAACCACCGTGTTCAAAGCTTCTGCCCAGAAAGTCATCGATAAGCCTGACTGTGAGATCAAACATCTCATCCTCTCGACAATCGTCCGATTCATCCTTTCAGCCAACCCATTCAATTGTGGAGTATGAGGTGGCGTGAACTGATGCCTTATTCCATGCTCTTTGCAATAAGCATCAAATGGTCCAAGATACTCTCCACCATTATCACTGCGGATACACTTCAGCTTCTTCCCCGTTTGTCTCTCAACCAATGCCACAAAATGCTTGAAATATCCCAGCACCTGATCCTTCGTCCTCATAGGAAATACCCACGACTTCCTTGAATGATCATCAATAAAAGTCACAAAATATGATGCGCCACCAAGAGATCTTGTCTTCATTGGACCACACACATCTGAGTGTACCAAATCCAGTACCTCGGGTTTCCTAGAAGGTGCAGAAGACTTGAAAGATACCCTGTGTTGTTTTCCCGCAAAGCAATGCGAACACTTCTGTAGGTGCAAACCAGAGATTCCTGGAATCACCTCATTCTTAGACAACACATCCATTCCCTTCTCACTCATGTGACCGAGTCTCTTATGCCATAACTCCATGGCATTATCATTCTCCACCGCATTAACAACATCTTTGGAGACCTTAGCATGCATCCAATAGAAAGATGAAGACTTCTCACCTCGAGCCACAATCAAGGAACCGCGAGAGAGCTTCCATTTACCACCACCGTGCAAACTGAAATAACCGTCATAATCAAGTCTTCCCGTCGATATCAGATTCATCCTAATATCAGGAACATGCTTAACATCCTTAAGCACCAGCCTAGTACCAAGACTAGTCTCTAAGCAAACATCACCAATGCCAGCAACCTGAGCCATCGCATCATTCCCCATCTTCACAGAACCATAATTACCCGTAGTATAGGTAGAAAACAAATCCCGCTGTGATGTAGCATGAGTAGTAGCTCCACTGTCAATCACCCAACTGGTGTCCAGGCATGCGACATTAATGGCATCACCCTCAAGAAGAATGAGAAACTGATATTCGGTGAGAGTCACCCGATCCACCTTTTCTTCTTGATTTCCTTGCTACTTGTTTTTCAACTTCCAGCAATCCTTCTTCATGTGCCCTTTCTTATGACAGAAGTAGCACTCTATATTAGCAAATCTATTAGACTTGCTCCTGCTCCTGTTCTTGTCTCTCTTGGGATCTCTACTTGTACTTCTCCCCCTTGACTCAAAACAAAGACATCTGAACGCGAACTGCTAGCATTCGACTGCCTTCTTGCTTCCTCATTAAGAACACTATTCTTCACTAAATCCATCGAAATAACACCTTCCGACGCGGAGTTACAAAGAGACATCCTGAAAACCTCCCAAGAGTCCGGTAAAGTACCGAGAAGCCACAGACCGTGAATCTCATCATCAAACTTGATGCCTATATCAGACAACTTGTTGAGCAATCCCTGAAACGCATTCAAGTGATCTGTCATCGGAGTCCCCTCCTGTTACCTCAGCTCAATCAACTTCTTGATCATGTACATCTTGTTGTTTCCGGTCTTCCTAGCATATAACTGCTCCAGCTTCTTCCACAAAGAACGAGCGTCCGTCTCAGTCTCAATATGATGCAACACATTATCATCTACCCACTGCCTTATCAACCCACACACTTGGCGATGCTGCAGCTTCCACTCTTCATCCGTCTTCTTCTCAGGTTTCTGCTCCTCGAAGACTGGAACATGGAATTCTTTAACAAAGAGCAAATCCTCCATCTTGCCCTTCCATAGATGATAGTTAGCACCATTCAAGCTTATCATCCTGCTCATATTTTCCATCTTTCACACAAGCAAATAACAACCCAAAGTTATCAAAACCAAAGCTCTAAAACCAGAAGCTCTGATACCACTCTGTTGGGGAAACTCACACGGCGCAGCGGAAATACTAATGGTCGTATTCCCCTGACCTTGTGTGAACCTGTGAAGAAAATACTTCGACGATGGCGGGATGTAATATGCAGAAAAACGTAAATGAGACACACAATTTTTACGTGGAAAACCTCCTCGATGTGAGAAGGAAAAACCACGGAACCGTAGTCCACTCAAAAATCCACTATATAAATGGTATGAGTACAACCACGTCCTCCCTGTTCAACAGCCTGAACAGAACAGAGAGTCTAGCTACAAAGAGCTATCTCCAACACAAACAACAACAACAAGAGAGCAACACAAAGCTTCAAAACCGGCAGCAACCAAACGACCTCAGCTCACAAAGATCCGGCTTCCAGAAACTAATCCAACCGTACAAATCTAAGATAAACAAGTTGAAAATACCTCTGCCAAATTTCAGCTCAATAAGAGAAGATCTCACCGTTGGATTTACCAAACACCCAAGACTGCTCTGCTGAAGAACTATGGCGACCAGCTTCAAGAAAACTCATACGACAGAAGATCCAACCGTTGAAATCCAAATCCCTTCGGTGAACCTCTAACCCACTGACTGAAGAAGCTTCCCACAAAATATCAACCCGATCAAGATCCGTTTGACCCTCTAAATCCAGTCTTGAAATCACCTTACGAGTTTTCTCCTTCTCTCTCCTTTTCTCCTTTCTTTCTCTTTTGTTTCTTTTTGTCAAAACTCTATTATTGTGAGTCTACAGTGCAAAGGGGAACATCACTAATTACTTAAGGTCATGAGAATTATTATGTCTCATGCCCACTTGGTTCTCTCCATCTAGGAGGGACCCAACAGTTTTGACCTCCGATCTCGTATGTTTCTGAACCAACAGTTTCATATAGCATATTGGCAAGCGAGGAAAATAGGACGATGGCACTGGTAAACGAAAATTTCCGGTACGCTTGTCTCTCGTCGTCCAATAAAATAAGGGTTTACAATCATTGGGTTTGTCCACATACTGAACCATCTACGATCACGAGGATGGGTTCCAAGGTATAATCTCAACATGCCGAGCTCCTCGGAGATGATTAGCGAGCGGAATCTCTTGGAGACCAGGCAGAGCGTTGGGTAGTATGACGTCGGGATGCGAGCCAAGGTACTCAAAACAATGTCCACTGGTAGTAACTTAAGCAACGACATAGATGGTGGTGACGGAGGCAGAGGCAGTTGAGGAGGGTTCGACTCGTTTGCTGATTCCATTTTTCTTTCTCAAGAAAGTACCAGATTAGGGTTTTTTTCTTACAATGCAAACAACCTTTTCTTTTCTTAATTGGAAACCCATATACAACAGCCTGAGAATTATTTCCTATGCCATAAATGAATAAGAATCCTAAAACAAAGTTAATTAATTAGTTTCCATATTGTAGTAAATTGTATACACGTTTTTTTTTTATCGAATATCAAATTGAACCAGTCAAAACCGGGTTTTGCATTATACATCACTCTCCATTATTTTTTTACAATTTTTATTATGAGGCAATATTTGGTACAATTTTTCACTCTCCATTTTTTTTTTTTGCTGAAGAAATTAGTGTGGAACTGGGAAATACTCAAACAAGTTTTGTTTTTCTATAGTGCCTCTTGCTGCAATATCACCAAATATTGGCTTCAAAAGCTTAACAGTTAGCCAATATTTCTTCTCTTTATGTAAAAAAAAACTATTTAGCGACAGCTGGTCTAGTCCACAGAGTAAACACAGATGGGTCATCTTCAATGCAGCCGAATAAGAAACTGTTTCTTAACTTTTAACTAAAAAAGCTAAGAACCGGTTCTTAAATCGGTTCTTAAAACCGGTTCTTAGCTTTTTTAGTTAAAAGTTAAGAAACAGTTTCTTAACTTCCGCTAAAAACTCCATCCTAAGAACCCCGGGTTAATCATGCTCTAAAGTTGTAAACCGAAGAAGAGACGGTAAAATCAGAAGAGTCAACATGTGATCATCCTTATCAATTTATTAATTTAATTTAAAATATATTTTACTGTAAAAATATGAAGAATATTTTATTTTAAAGTATATAAAATATGTACCATAGATTAAAATGTATTTTAAGTATAAAATGATATAATAACATCAATATATTTACAAATAAGAAAAGTTAAAAGATAGACTTCAATGTGAATTAAAAAACTATACAATTTAAATCGTTTATATTTATATAAAATTTATATATAATAATAATAAATTTATGTTTATATTGGAATCATATATTTATCTAAGTTTTTTTTTAAAATATTATCTTATTATTTTGTCAAATTTTACATTGGTCTAACTTGGACCGCTGAAATTTATTATTATATTATATTTACTAGTTTATGGATTATTAATTTATGGAGTTTCTACTGTAGTGTAATTCGATTGTTGAAAATCTGGATAAATTGAAAATGAATTTAGAATATTGAAGGGGAAAATAAATAATTTTGGAATATTGGAGCTCATATAAAACCCACTTATCTTTTGGGTGACCTTGAAGAACCAAATCATATAATCATACATCAATACTTATGATAAGGCCCATTGAGGCCCAACGTTGAAGCATCATCAACCACGTTTGTATTTCCTTTTCCGTGTGAGACAAGGTTTCTTCTTTTCCTATCCTTTGCAAGTCTCAGCCTAGAACGAAAATTTAGAGAGTACAAGAACTCTAATTAGTCTGACTAGATAGTCTACATTTATGATGGAGACTGAGAGTTCACAGTATGCCTTGGCTTTGTCATCATCATCATCTTTACCTTCTCTTCCACACTATCAAAATCCTGAATTACATAGGAAGCTTTATCAATCTGGTTTCTAACTACAAAAGGCTTTATCCGTCTTCTGAATCCCCACGATTTAGCATTAGGTCTTCAAAACGGTATGGATTTGACCCGGAACTTTTAAGACCTTAACTATTTAACCCTCTTGATAATTCTCAAATCGATTATATAATAAGTTGGTGGACAAAAGACAATTTTTTTTTGAAAAGCAAAAAAAAAAAAAAAAATTCCATTCAAAATATATGTACTTTTAATTTTCTAACTAATAATTATTTGGTCCATATAGAGTTTTTAGAAAGTTTGACTAAGTTAATTACTGTCGTTTTAATTAAGAATGAGATTCTTGTTTTCTCAAATCACGAGTAAATAAATAATTGAATTAATTTTAATAGTTTGTCCAATAGAACCGGCCGGACCCAAACCTGTGTTCTTGCCGGTATCCGAATTTTCCTGCTGGTACCAAACTTATTTGATATGGTTGTGTCTTTTTTTTTTTTTTTTTTTCTGAGAAACTATTTGATATGGTTCATGTATTTATGACTTGTCCGAATATTATTTATACATTCCATTGGTATATTTTAAGTTCAATATATGTATGTAGATGAACTGTTGTAAAAGACCTGACCACAAAAAGAAAAGAAAAAACAAACAGTACATGAACTGTTGTAAAACAAATCTAAGTTAAAAAGAGTACAAAAACCAAAAAAAAACAGCATATATTTTAATTAATAAGAGCCCCTAAGCAAAGGCATATTGTCGATCATTGCACTAGCTCCACACAGCGCAAGAGTGTATGTGACGAAGGGACTCTAAGCACAAGATCAACCCATTCAATCTGACCCCAAATTTCATCATCATGACGTCTTTCAAGCAAAACCACAGCACACCAAATTTCAGAAAAGAAATTTTCAGATGGTGGTAGGCTAAGAGGAAAATCATCTAACATTTCTGTCAAACCAACCCAAAAGATAACGAGTTTTCTACCATAACTAACTATTTCCATTCCATGTCCTCTTCTAAAATGCAGATCAAGCTCCGTCAAACCTTTGACCAATTTCCATTCTTCACAATACTTTGTCTCATGCCACCAGTGTAAACCATCATTAGCATAACAGTACCAAGTATTATCTACCTTACATTCACTCTCCCCAATGTTTTCATCAACAACCTCCCACCTATTTTCTTCTATAAGGTAAACAAAGTTCTTTTTATTGGTCCTCAAGTAAATTCTACCTTGTTGGGCGTCGAGATTTTTAATGGAAGAGAACCGGAGCCTAGTGCCAGGATCCGGTAAAGGTTCCCATGTTTGAGTCTTTGGGTCGAAAACCTCAGCCCAACACTCAGATTCACCTGATTCACATCCTCCAATTACATATATTTTCCCATTGAGGGAGCATGTAAAGGCATTCTTACGAGCAACCATCATGCTAGGGGCTTCACGCCATTCACCGACCAGCTCCTTACAGACCCGCACTGTGGTAGAGGACGATGGGTTTAGTCCGCCACCTATTGCATATATATCTGAACCAGCCATTTCATAGAGCTTTGGTAAGTAGGGAGAATAAGAAGACGGAATTGGTACCAGCAAATTTCTGGTAGTTTTGTCTTCGCTCACGCAACATGCTAGGGTTTGATGCTGGTCAGGGTCTGTCCAGAAACCGACCCATCTATCGTTACAAGGATGCGTTAGGGTTTGATGATCATCAGGTTTTATCCACAGACTGAACCATCTGTGGTTACACGGATGGATGTGCGATTGTAGGCAGACATAAACACGATTTTCTCTTGTTTCATAGCGGGATCGCGCATGCTTGAGGTCCTTCGAGGGTATGAGCGAGCGGAAGCTCTTGGAGACAGAAGAGAGTTTAGGGTAATGTGATGTCGATATGCGAGCCAATATACTCAAAACGATGTCCTCTGGTAGTGATGAAAACGACGTCCGAGATGGTTGCGGCGGAGCAGACAGGATTGACTCCTTTGGTACTTCCATATTAATATATTAGAGTATGCAATTAGCTAGATATTATTCTTTTGAATAATCCCTTTTGTGTTTTCTCAACTGAATACGGATGAAATCATGTGTTTATGGCATATACATGTATATATAGCCTGTTAATATCTCCTATATTAAATAGAAATCCTAAACACGGTTAGAATTTTGTTTTCATACATAAGAGCATCTTTATCTCCTATATTAAATATAAATCTTTTTTATTTTTTATTTTTTTTCTGATTTTTTTTAAAAAAATTAAAAAGCACATCAATCGTTGGTCGCCACGTGTCGGTGCGAACAGTGCAAAAAACAGCAACACACGTCTCTATTTTACACACATAAAATACCGTTTTCTTCTGAACTGTGGCCCCCCCCCTAAGAGACGATCAAAAGTGAGCGATAAAGATGCTCTAAATATATTCGCTTGACTTTTTGGTCCGTAAGTCGGATATGTATTATATCAATCTCTTTAGAACAATTGTCCTAAATAACTTTTTTAAAAAGTTTTTATCACAAAAATATCACTCAAAAAAAATGATCAAAATATTCTATTTTATTTTAAAATTTTAAATATTTATTTTTTATTTTTTAAAATTTAAAACCATATCACCAAAACATCACCCCATAAAGTAAAAATGGTTATTTTAAGGAATTTCTCATCTCTCTTTATCTAGTTACTTTTTATTTCGATAGAAAATGGTAAATTTATCTAATGACTATTTCAACCTTTTTCTTTCTTATAAACTAAACGGTCCCGATTCTTCTTTTTTTCTTAAAGAAAGGGTTTTCATAAATTGAATTGAAATACAACATACAAGCAAGAAAACAGAAGAAAATACAGGGAACTAGAACACAAAAACTCAAATTGAAACAACAATTCCCGCCCGAAAGAATTACTAAACCCAAGCTCATAGTGTTTTCTATCACTGGTAATGGTAGACAACAAGAAAACAATCACATGAAGACCAGTCACCAACGATAGAGAGAGGAGCCGGCAACAGCTGATAACTCTTACAAACAAAGCTTTTCCCGGCCTTGGCTGTCACAGACTCACAGCGGCATGAGAAGAGCACATACTGAATTGATAGCAAGAGAAGAGCACATGCCAAGACCAAGGCCATTCCAGCGAAGTCGTTAAAGGCGATCAACCGATCCCAACTCCAAACACTAAAACCTTGAAACCCCCCCCCCCAATACGCAAACCACAAATGAAGGGCGGAGTTCATTCCTGGATAGGCTCCACACCACCGATGAAGGAGAGAGTTCCCGTCTCCAGTTCCCGCAGCAAAAATGTAACGCCCCGACCCGCCCACGGCTAATGGGCCATCCACGCCCGCTATCTCAGCCCGTGGGCCCCCCATCCCGTCTGACGGTCGGTCCGTTAATTTCCAAAGGCTCGAAATCATTGTTTACTGACCCTGCAATCACCACCCGACTTTTTTCCCATGCTTTGGCCTCATTCGCACGCTATCGCAAATCACTTCCCGATAGGTTACCCATAATTCCACTAGTCCAGCTCAAGCACGCTTAACTCTGGAGTTCTTTCAGGATGTGCTCCGGAAAAGGTAAGTCAACTTTGGTGACATAGGTAGCCAAATCAATTCTCTTAAGCCTTTCCATATATCACAACTCGGGATGTTACAATTCACCCCCTCTCAAAGAACGCAACGTCCTCGTTGCGCTCCATGACAGGTCTCAAGACGCCTCTCGGGTCAGAACCGAGATGGCTAACCAGCTCTGATACCACTTGTAACGTCCCGACCCGCCCACGGCTAATGGGCCACCCACGCCCGCTCTCTCGGCCCGTGGGCCCCATCCCGTCTGACGGTCGGTCCGTTAATTTCCAAAGGCTCGAAATAATTGTTTACTGACCCTGCAATCACCACCCGACCTTTTTCCCATGCTTTGGCCTCATTCGCACGCTATCGCGAATCACGTCTCGATAGGTCACCCATCCTTCCACTACTCCAGCCCAAGCACGCTTAACTTTGGAGTTCTTTCAGGATGTGCTCCGGAAAAGGTAAGTCAACTTTGGTGACATAGGTAGCCAAATCAATTCTCTTAAGCCTTTCCATATATCACAACTCGGGATGTTACAAAAAAGTGGGCAAAGTGATAGCAACCAAACCGAACCAATAGTTACCTGCAAAGAAGAAAGCAAATTGCTCTTGGCGCCAAGAACCAAGCGGAAACTAAGACGACATTGGGATGGAGCAACTTGACCACGAGCTGTCAACGGAAAGCATAACCTGTCGACTCAACAGAGGAACACAACACCGAACCCGCGCATCAACTGAGAACCAGAGGACATAAACTTCTTTCCCAAAGGCTGCATACTTTCGGTGACACGAAACCAGCAGCGGCGGAGAGCAGGTAACGAGACCCAAAACAGAGGAGCTACTATCTCCTTGAGTCGAGAAGAACAAAGAGGACGAGGAACGAGTAAACGAAAGGGGAGAGTAGACTTAAAGCCTAGAAACGTCAGATGCATAGACGCAACCAACACCTGAAGACCTCTCACCTACACGCACTGAGACCGGAGAACAAGAACCTGACACACGACGGTTTCAGGGCACCGAGCACGCCTTGAAACAGAAGAGAACCACCGAAGTTAGGGTTGTCTTCAAGCAGAGAGAGCGTTTTTTTTCTTCATAATGAATCCTTTAAACGGTCCCGATTCACTTTTATTAATTATTATCTTTGTAAAAGATATAACGTGAGAACAAAAGTGGAGGCTTTTGAATGATGTTAAATAAAATAATAACTACATTGCAGTGTTGTGACTTCTAAGTAATTATTCAAGCTCATTAATCTCATAAGCAGATAAGACTCTGTTTTGGGTTTAAATTAGTTATACAATGAACAAAATTCCGAGTATTTTTTCTTTAATTTTAATAACCCAATACTTAACTAACAAATAACAAAAATATAATAAAAACAACCACACGTGATTTAATATTGCAGGTCTTAAAGCCTAGACGAATAAACAAATAAACATGTTATTTACACCGTGTGTTTAAAAAAAAACTTTGACTGACTTTGTTTTGCCTACAAATAAAACCAAAAATTCCAGTTATATATTTTTTTTAAAAAAAATTTGACTGACTTTTTTTTTTTGACATAACTTTGACTGATTAATTCGAAGGAGATAAAAGTATATATACATTAAAAAAAAAACATTAACACATATATCATAGATTATAAACACTTGCGCTATGTATCATTGGAGTGGCTTCTTATATCCAGTAATACACTGCATTCGGTATAATAGATTGTTCCTTGCAAAGTATCTAAAAAGATTCAGCTAAAACAGTCAAGCATGCATCTAAGTATATATACACATAAACATAAAAAATCACAAACCTAGATTTAGACCAAAAAAACTCAACACACGAAATATAGAAAAGCTTTAATCTGTGAGAATAAAGAACTTTGATAACTTTGGTTAGAGTTACAAAGTTCAAAAGGTGTTTAATATCCTCAACGAATTAAAGATGGTTTAATTAAAACCCTAGTTCTTCTAGTTCTTCTTCCCCTTAGCGATCTCGGAGTAGGAAGGTCCATCCATCTTGTTCCTTGCTCCAATCCTGCGCTGAGAAAGAGGTGGGAAGTTTCTCTCCTGAGGTGAAAGCAAAATGATCTCCATGTCCTGAAACATGGAACAGAGAGTCGTAAATCAAATCTGAGTTCGTACGTTTTTCTTGTTCTTTTGGATCGATGTCTCCAAGAAACGAACCTTGATCTGACGTGATCCCAGTGTCATGCATCCATGCAGGAGTAATGATGGTGGGATCTGAGCTCCGCGAAGCTTTCTTCCTTCGCTTCCAAAGTTCCTTGCTGTACAAGCAATAAAACAAGAAATATCGTTGGATGATGAGCGAAGAAGAAGAGTTTCAAGAAAAATGCATAGATCATAAAAAAATCAAGCATGTAAATATTTACCGTTCTTGACAGCGACTCTCTGGTTCGAAAGATCAACCTTAACAAGGATTCCTTCGATCCTTGCTTCATCGGTGCGGATAATACTAACGAAGCTGCCGATCTCTTCCATGTTCAGAGCCTTTGAGGTGAGTGGAGACGATGAGTCGCGTTCGTGATTCTTGTCCACGTACGTTCTCTACTTCTCTCTGTTTCTCGATCGAAAAGTTTGTTTGTATTTTTTTAAAAGATTCAGGTATTTATAGAGAGAGAGAGTGGGGAAGAACTTAACTGTGTGTATGTGGGCTTTTCGTTGGGCCTTCCGCGCCTACTTCAATTTCGTTTCGGGTTAAATGGAGAACCGGGTCATAAAACCGGGTCACGAAACAGGTCGAATTCTCAGTTCTCACTAGGCTTGGTCGGGTAAGATCCATTCAGGCCCGGGTTTTCAGATAAATGAATTCTCTACCCAATAGGTACTTGGTAGATTTCGGTTCGGATACCACCGGTTCCGAGTACCCATTTATTATGTAAATCATATACATATTTATCAAATAAAATAATTTACATGTAAATTGAAGTGGGTTAGTGGTCACATAGTCTATCTTTATTGTGGACAACTCGGGTTCAAATCCCTAAAATGTCAATTTTATTTTTAAAAAATAATATTGAAATTCAATATATATATTTACAATATATATATCGCTAACATAGCCGCTTTTCTATCTATACTGTGGTGATGACATTTTTTCTAATATTCTAGGTTGTAGACTATCCGTTTCGGTTTAAATGGGTACCCGATCGGGTTTCGGGTAATAACGAGAACCGATCCAATATCCACGGGTATTAGAAGCAATGAACCATCGGATAATATGACCATATCCAAAACCGAACCGAACCAGTACATTTCAGATCGGATCCGGTTCGGATAAACGGTTCCCATTAAAGGTCACAGCCCTAGTTCTCGCTGATTCGTTACTCCAAACAAGTAATTTTTTTCAAAATCGAATGAATTTCCTTTCTGAAATTGTAATCTGGGTTTGGTTTCTGATATTTCAGTGCAAAATTTTATAGTCTTTTGAAGTTTTAGGATTTTCGAGATTGGAGTTTGAGTTTAGGGCTTGTTTTTTCTTGTTTATGTAAATTGGGTTTGTTAAAGTTGAGATTTTTGTTAATTCACTAAGACAATTTTGGGATAATAAATAGTTTTGTTTAGCTCCGTTAGTTTCATTTGATGTATGTTATGCATATTTTGACAAATAGAGTGAGTGATAACCGCCAAAGAGAGAAAATATAGACTAGTAATTAATGGAGATGATGATTCTATTTGAGCAATGACCACTTTTGGGATTGGAAGGTATACTTGATGAGACATATCTCTGAGCTTTGATGTTTCTGTTTTGTGTGTACCCATTATTAAGCCTTTGTGGCTAAGCTGAGCAAGATTTTCATTTTTTATGCTTTATTGCTACCAGTGGGGTTACCATCTCTCTCTCTTTTGTCGTTGTTTATCTATTACGTTGGCCAAAAAGAGAACAAAAAGGAATTATACTATTAGCCACATCCCTCTCTGTATCTCATTAAGTAAATTATAGTCGGTGGCTGATAATGTGTGGGTTTATTGTGTATATGTGCAGTCATTTCGTCCCAAAGACAGTGATCAAACACCAGTGACCACAAATGAGCATCTTCTTCCTAATCCTCCTCCTACAAGCTCAGTCTCTGCTCCATCACCTGACTCTGTGTGTGGTGCACAATCAGGATCCTCTTCTCAGCAATCTGCTGAGGCTGCTGTTACTGGTTCTGTTGAGTTTGGTCCAAAGACAATATCCTAAGGCCTAGTGTTACACAACTAAAGCCCACGCATTGGTTGGATAAACTCAAAACCGTAGAAGTCGTTGCTGGAAAAAAGGATCAAGACGTCAAGTATAAATCCAGCTTGAGAACGAGATCATCAACCACGCGTGAGAGAGCTGCACAAGAGAAAGAAAGTTAAGGCGTTAGAGTAATAGCAACAGAGAACTACTGTGTTCTCTAAGGATCTCTATTCTACTTGTATTCTCTAAAGGCAAAACCCAAGGTGTTGTGTAAACCTAAAAGTCTATCACAATTTATAAGTGACTAGACTATTGTAAACTTCTTTGATCATAGTGAAGTTTGGGAGCAAGAGTTCTCCCACGAGACGTACCGTGCTAGAGGCCGGGAACTCGTTAAATCGCTTGTGTCATTTACTTTGAAGCTAACCTAAGTCGTGATCATACTGAATAATCCTTACAAAGTGGTATCAGAGCTGAGGCTAAGGACAGGTGATCACGAGGAGATGTCAACCTCAAGAATCGAGGTGGACAGATTCGAAGGAACCGGTGATTTTTCATTATGGAAAGTCAGGATGTTAGCTCACTTCGGTGTGCTAGGATTGAAGGAGGTACTAACCGACCACAAGCTTGTGAAGGACATGTCGACGCCTAAGGATGAGGCAGAATCGGCTATGAAGGATCCTCAAAAGGGGCTAGCAGGTCTGGTGGAGACTACCCCCAGGATTGATCCAGTCAAGTTTGAAAAATCCGAGAAAGCTAAGGATCTGATAGTCCTAAACGTTGGAAACAAGGTCCTGCGAAAGATTCAGAATTGTGAGACTGCAGCTGATATGTGGTCAACATTGGACAAACTCTACACAGAAACATCACTGCCAAACAGAATCTATCTACAGCTTAGGTTCTACACATTCAAGATGTCAGACTCTAAAAGTATTGATGAGAATGTAGATGATTTTCTAAAACTGGTTGCAGACCTCAACAACCTTCAGGTGGAGGTAACCGAGGAAGTACAAGCTATCTTGTTACTAAGTTCTCTATCAAACAAATATGATCAACTCAAGGAAACCCTCAAGTATGGGAGGGACACTTTAAGCTTAAGTGAAGTGACTGGTGCAGCAAAGTCAAAAGAGAGAGAGTTAATCGAGAGTGGCAAACTGTCAAAGTCAGATGGAGAAGGACTGTTTGTGGATAGAGGAAGATCAGAATCTAGACAAAACAAAGGCAGTGGAAAGTCCTGGAAGGGAAGATCAAAGAGTAGGTTTGGAAGATCAAAATCCCGACCAAGGAACATCAAAAACAACAAAGGTTGCTTTATTTGTGGTAAAGAGGACCACTGGAAAAAGGATTGTCCTGATAGGAAATCAAACAGACAAGATAACACCGCAAATCTTGTTGCTGGGCCTAGGCAACCTTTGGTGCTAACAGTAAGTACTGAGGATACAAAGGAGGAATGGATCATGGACTCAGGATGCTCGTTCCATATTACACCCGACAAAAAATTCCTATTTGATCTGAGGGAGTTCAATGGCGGTAAGGTGCTCATGGCAAACAACACACACAGCGACATCAAAGGGATAGGAAAAATAAAAATTCAGAATCCTGATGGGTCTAAGGTGGTGCTTACTGAAGTAAGATACATGCCAGGTATGAGCAGAAACCTTATTTCATATGGTATGTTAGAGAAGTCAGGATGCAGATATGAGGGCAAGGACCTCATAGTACAATTCTACAAAGGAAATGAGAAAGTAATCTCAGGAAAGTATCATCAAGGATTGTACTATCTCCAAGGAACTGTGTTGAAAGGAGAAGCAAACATATCTAAGGAGGAGGTCGACATGACAAAACTTTGGCACTCTAGGCTGGGACATATGAGTCTGAAAAGTATGAATGTCCTAGCTAAAGAAGGTTACTTACCAGAGAAGGAGGTAAGAACACTTAAGTTTTGTGAAGAGTGTGTGCTGGGAAAATCACACAAACAAAGTTTCAAACCAGCTAAACATGTTACGAAAGGAATTCTGGATTACGTGCACTCAGACTTATGGGGCTCACCATCTTCGCCAAACAGTCTAGGAGATTGCAAGTACTTTGTAACATTTATAGACGACTACTCTAAGAAGGTATGGATTTTCTTCCTGAGAGCTAAAAATGAGGCATTTGCGGCTTTTAAGGAATGGAAGACAGCAGTTGAAACTCAGACAGAACGCAAGGTTAAATGTTTAAGAACAGACAATGGCTTGGAGTTTTGCAATCGGGAATTCGACAATTACTGCAAACAAGCTGGTATCAAAAGACACAGAACCTGCACCTATACCCCACAGCAGAATGGTGTCTCAGAAAGGATGAACAGAACCATTATGGATAAGGTAAGATGTATGCTGGCTGAAACAGGTTTAGATCAGAGTTTCTGGGCAGAGGCAGCATCTACGGCTGTGTATTTGATCAACAGGTCTCCGAGTGCTGCACTGAACTTCAAGCTGCCAGAACAGGTATGGTCTGGATCCAAACCAGAGCTCAAACACTTAAGACGTTTTGGAAGCTCTGCATTTGTTCACGTGAAAGAAGGAAAAACAGAACCTAGAGCTGTAAAAGGAGTGTTCATGGGTTATCCTTTCGGAACAAAAGGGTACAGAGTTTGGATCCCTGAAGAAAGAAGATGTAGAACCAGCAGATATGTAGTGTTCAATGAAAGAGAAATCTATAAGGATGTCAACGGTACTGAAAGGAAAAATGAAAAGAATCCAAAGGAAGATAACATTGTCGTGAAGGAGAAGAGGAGACGAAGAGTAACCTTCAGTGATGATCTAATCCGAGGTCCTACACCAAGCAGCTCTGACTCTGACTCAGAAAATAGCAACAAAGAAGACTCAAACTCAGACATCTCAGAAAGTTCCGACACAAAAACAAAACATGAAGCTGAGGATGAAACTGAGACAAGTGACAAAGAACAGACACTTAACGAGTATGTGTTGGCTAGAGACAGAGAAAGACGTAAGAACACTAGACCTCCATCACGCTATGAAGATGGAAACTTTGTAGCATATGCATTGAACACGGTGGAAGATCTAGAGGTAGAGGAACCGAAATCCTATGGAGAAGCAATGAGAAGTACAGAAAGAAAACGATGGAAGGCTGCTGCAGAGGAAGAAATGGATTCCCACAAGAAAAATCGAACATGGGACCTGATAGACAAACCAGAAAAGGCCAAGCTAATAGGCTGCAAGTGGATTTTTAAGTTAAAACCAGGCATACCAGGAGTTGAAGATGAAAGATATAAAGGCCGACTGGTCGCAAAAGGTTATTCACAGACTGAGGGAATAGACTACAATGAAATCTTCTCCCCAGTAGTGAAACATGTTTCAATCAGGTTCATGCTATCAGTGGTGGTGAATCTGGATTTTGAGCTAGAGCAGATGGACGTCAAAACAGCCTTCTTACACGGAACTTTAGAGGAAAAAATCCTAATGACTCAACCAGAAGGCTTTATCAAACCAGGAGATGAAAATAAAGTCTGCGTGTTAAGAAAGTCTCTTTATGGACTCAAACAGTCGCCAAGGAGATGGAACCAGCGTTTTGATAGCTTCATGAAACACCAACTGTTCGAGAAGAGCAGCAGGGATCCGTGTGTCTATTTCAGGGACACGCAAACTGATAAAGCAGTGTACCTACTGCTGTACGTTGACGATATGCTGATAGCTTCAGGGAATAAGAAAACAATCCAGGAACTGAAGGACAGATTGAATGGGGAGTTTGAGATGAAAGATCTAGGAAAGGCCTCAAGAATTTTGGGTATGGACATCATAAGAGATAGACAGAAAGGCACATTGATCTTATCTCAGGGAAAATATATTGAGAAAGTTTTGAGAACGTTTGGAATGCAGGATGTGAAACCAGTGACCACCCCAACGTCAGCACAGTTTAAACTAAGAAGCTTAACTGACAAAGAATGGAAGATTGAAGAGCAGTACATGGAGAACATCCCATAAGCAAGTGCAGTAGGGAGCCTCATGTACGCTATGGTCGGATCTAGACCTGACTTGGGGTTCGCCGTGGGGTTCGTGAGTAGATTCATGAGCAAGCCGAGCAGAGAGCACTGGTCAGCTGTCAAGTGGGTATTGAAATATCTACGAGGAGCGTCTGATCTTAATCTAACATTCAAGAAGGATTCTAAGTTTATCATAGAAGGTTTTTCAGATTCTGATTATGCTACCGACCAAGACAGGAGGAGGTCAGTAACCGGATATGCATTCAAGATAGGAGGAAACACAGTATCATGGAAATCATGCCTTCAATCTGTGGTTGCTTTATCAACCATAGAGGCAGAGTATATGGCTCTACATGAAGCTGCTAAAGAGAGCATATGGTTGAGAGGCTTATGCAACGAGCTAGGATTCAAACAGACAAGTGCAACAATTCATTGTGATTCTCAAAGTGCTATAGCCCTAGCAAGAAATCCAGTGTATCACGAAAGGACTAAACAGATCGATACTAAGTTCCACTTCATACGAGATCTAGTGGAGGCAGGCGATGTTATCCTACAAAAGATACACACTAATTTGAATCCTGCAGATTTCCTAACTAAAACCGTACCTGGTCCGAAGTTCCAGCTCTGCTGTGGACTTCTCAACGTCCAGTAGGAGAAGAAAAAGCAGCCCCGGTAACTCCAGAGTGAACGGTTTATCTCGCAAAAGATCTGAACAACACACAAGGGGGCAAGTGTGAGATAATAGGAGCTGTCATTCAATGTGTTTGAGAAAGGGAGTTACCTGGAGAAAAAGGTGGAGTCGTATCAACACACACGCACTCCAGGTGGAGCAATTTGCAAAAGGAGAGTGGGTATATCTGCACTCACAAGAAACCAGTCCAAGTTTCAGAAAGCAATTTACTCAAGACAAACTGAGTTTCTTGCTTAGACAACAGCGATACGAGAAGGTACAAACTTACTGTGAAAACAGTCGAAGAGCAAGCAAAGTAAAATGTGGAGCTCTGTTGACTTCAATCTGAGTTCAAACCGTCATGCTTCAGTGTAAAGATGAGGTTTTGAAATCAATAGTCCAAAAAAAAAAAAAAAAAAAAAAACAGTTACTACTACGACAAGGAAAAGTCGAGTTGAGCTACCTTAGAATCGCAGTGGAGGTTCAGATAGAGAAGTCTGAATCGGTGGAGTCACAAGTGACAAGTGACTCAGCAAAAGGCACATCACCAGAAAAGGGATCACGGTCGAGGTGGAGTTCCTTACAAACTCGACAAGAGAAGACATGCACGATAACAGAGACTCAAGTCACTCTCTCAAAGTTTATGATGTAGTTCGAAACACATTCGATAATGGAGAGAAAGGAGAAATCAAGCCACTAACCTTGCGGAGTCAACGAAGGAAACGGGTGGGCTAGATTGATTGAGTAGAGTCTGAAGATAGCCAAGGCAGAAGTGAGAAGTGCGATGCGGTGCTGCGTGTTTTGTCGGTGATGATGTTTAACGAAGAAGACAAGGAGTGAAAAAAACTTAGGAAGTTATTGGGTTTGGGCAAAAGGTGGAGTTTTGTTGAGTTTGGCCCAAAGACAATATCCTAAGGCCTAGTGTTACACAACTAAAGCCCACGCATTGGTTGGATAAACTCAAGACCGTAGAAGTCGTTGCTGGAAAAAAGGATCAAGACGTCAAGTATAAATCCAGCTTGAGAACGAGATCATCAACCACGCGTGAGAGAGCTGCACAAGAGAAAGAAAGTTAAGGCGTTAGAGTAATAGCAACAGAGAACTACTGTGTTCTCTAAGGATCTCTATTCTACTTGTATTCTCTAAAGGCAAAACCCAAGGTGTTGTGTAAACCTAAAAGTCTATCACAATTTATAAGTGACTAGACTATTGTAAACTTCTTTGATCATAGTGAAGTTTGGGAGCAAGAGTTCTCCCACGAGACGTACCGTGCTAGAGGCCGGGAACTCGTTAAATCGCTTGTGTCATTTACTTTGAAGCTAACCTAAGTCGTGATCATACTGAATAATCCTTACAGGTTCGTCTCAATAGAAACCTTTGTTATTCGATTTTTTGCTTGTGTTATTTAATTAAGACCACCCCAATGTATCGACAGTTTTTTTGGCGGTCATACATGTATGAGATGATCTTCTCAGTTGTCGTACATGTGTGCTCTAAGTAAGCAAAACACACACACACACATACATGAGATCTATACACTCTCACTATAGTTTTGTATAAAACATACATTTGATGATGCAACAAAAACAAAAAGTGGTCTCTGCAGCTGTATTGGTGTTTGATTCTGTAAACCAAGATCAATTGGTTCTCTTTATTGACTTTTCTGTGAGAATGCGATGAATTTTTCTTAACCAGAACTGGAGAACATACGAAGAGAATCAGATTTTGTTCCTTGTAGCAGTTAAAACCAAAGCTAACATGACTCCTCTTGATCTTAGTCTGACCTTACCGTGGATCCATGGACAGTGATCTGCAGTCTTCTGTTAGACTCATCATTGATTAATGCTGCTTCAGATACCTGATAGTTTCATGTCAAATGTCATCCATTCCTTTTGTGCGGGTAACATGTATAGCTTTCTCAAAACCTTATAGATCAGTTATCCTTTCTTCACTGCACCACACACTATCAGCCATCGACTATGATTTACTTAATGAGGAACAGAGAGTTATGTGGGTTCATTGTGCATATGTGCAGTCATTTCGTCTTTATATCAAACTCTTTCTCTTTATTCAGTTGATAGTGCTAATAAAGACAAAGAATAGTACTAATGAAACCAAACAAGTACTAAGAGAACTATAGTTGACTTTTTCAGATTTATGTCAAAGCCTGAAAAGGGAATAGAGAAAACAAAACACACAAGTAGACAATATTTAAAGATTGTACATATTATTGAAGAACTTTTAGTGTTTTCTACAGGAAAGCAAAAAAATAAAACAAGATTCTCATCTAGAAAACACAAAGTACCAAAAGTCAAGTTCATGAGACAAAAAACACACATAAAACATGAATTTTATACAAATCCCAAATCTGCCAGTTCACAACTAGAGGGAAGATGCGGCAAGGGTCGTTCAATAGGGCCAAACGGATTGCATGGTCTCCCGATAGGATCAAACGGACTTCGTGAGATCACGTAAGAAGATCCATCAATAGTATTAACATCGTCTAGGTTGTTGTTTTCTTGTGGACCACCCCATAGCTCATACTGCTTGAAGTTGTTAGTCAATTCCTCTAAATCCAATCCTTCATCGATCTAGAACAAAAAGAAAAGACAAGATTAGTTTTTTTATGGGTGCTTAAGGTATACAAAACAAACAACTGCGATGTTTTTTTATTTAGAGTGACATGATGTAATAAAAGTGAGAATGTAATACCGGCGGAAAAGAAATTGGAATAGGCCCAAAAGTGGCAAAGAAACTTTGAGGAGCAAACACGAGCTCGGAGGAGGCAGCGTATGTAGGAGGAGCTTGATGATTAATGTGTTCACCACAAGGCATATATCATATAAACCTGAACCGGAATATTGTGGTAGAGCAATATTTAGTACTTCACTGAGTGATTCATTAACTGAAGAAGCATCAGAATCTGTAGTATCTTGCGGTTTGTTGAGCTCTCCGTTAGAGATTAATAGTGGAGCTTTCTTGCGTCTCTTAGCACCGTTATGATTGAATGATGAGTAGATAAACGGGAGTGGTTGCGTTGTGGCATGAGGAGAACGTTTACTGAGTGTGGCTTCTCTTGCTAAACAACCGTAACCGTAATGCGTAAAGCTCGAAGGAAGCGTAACTATTAGTTTCTGGAAAAAAAAAAATTTAATGGCACATATATCAAAAAAGGAAAGTTTGAGCTTAGCAAAGGAAAGCATATCAATTAACAAACATAACAAAAGACATACCTTAATCTGAGTCTTCTTCAAAACAACGTAAGGTGGCACTTGAAATCCGTTGTCATTATTGTTCTCCGTACCATAACATATCACTGCACAAAAACCATTCAAAATCAAAATTAAACGACTAATATATGATAAAAAAACAGTAACTAAAAAAGGGTCAAATAGTTAGGATCTTGGAGGGTTCTGGGTCCAATCCATACCGTTTTGAAGACCTAGAGCTAAACCGTGGGGATTCAGATGACGGAGAAAGCTTTTGTAGTTAGAAACCAGATTGATAAAGCTTCCTATGTATGATTTAGGATTTGATAGTGTGGAAGAGAAGGTAAAGTTGATGATGATGATGACAAAGCCAATGCATACTGCGAACTCTCCGTCTCCATCAGGAATGTAGTCTGACTAGTTAGGGTTCTTATAAAAAGGAGTTAGGAAAAGAAGAAACCTTGTTTTACAAGGAAAAGGAAATACAAACCTGTATGCTGTATTCCGTTGATGTTGCTTCAATGTTGGGCCTAAATGGGCCTTAGTATTCATGTATGATTTAATCCTTCAACTTTACACTAAAGATAAATGGGCTTTATATGGGCTCGAATATTCCATGATTAATTAATTATTTTTCCCTCCTAAAATTCTAAATTCATTTTCAATTTACCCAGATTTTTTCTTCAGTTACGCCTCTTTTCGTTTGGCTATACGATGGAAGAACCGGGTCGCAGACAATCGGATCTGAAGCAATCGTTCAGAAAAGCTGTTCGTTATCTTCTCACTGCGTGCTCCAGAGAGGTATTCTCACTCAAAAACTATTAATCGAATCTCTTTACTTAGTCTTGTGGAGTTTTAGGGGTTCTCGAAATTGAGTCTTGGAATGTTCAGATTGAGACCGCTGATTCTGTTCTTGTCTGCTCGAGACTGCGAAAATTACTTACTCCAGTGAGATTTTAAGGTTTAGGGTTTTTCGAATTCGGAACTCGAACTATACATCCCCTTAAAAATTAGAGCTTTAATGCTTGCTGATTACTTAAAAAAAATATCAAAGCTTTATGTTTGCTTTCAATGTTTGTTGCTAAGAAAACCCTTTTATGTGAATCAAAAACCATCTCAGGATTTTCTTGATATTTTCTCGAAATTCGATGTGGCTGAGCAAAATAGGCTTTATTGGTTGACTACTCAGGTATTATCCCTTTGTTGTTATTACTATTTATTATCTAGATGAGTATATCCATTGGTTTTATATGTTTGGTTTTTAATTGTATCTCTGTGACATGTTTCTAGGTGATTGTGAATTTGCATCAGTCATTAGAGGTAATTCTCGGCTTTTGAAACCATTCTGATTTTCTCAATATAAACGTAAATAAGGAAACCATGTAATGGGTTTGTTCATGGTAGAAACCTTTTTTTTGTGATTGTTACAGGGTGAGTTCGATGCACAGTGTCAAGAATATCAGGTAACGTTGTTGACAGACATCATCTCTGTAATATTTTTCAGAATTACTTTTTTCCACGTTAGGGGATTGTTGCTAGTTATCGCTTGTTTTCCCCTTTCATCTAACTTGTAATTAGTTTTCTCCCCTGTGATCGACCAGACACTTGTGAAATGAGGGATTTGTCAAAATCCTTTGTGAGTGAAAGCATTTTGTCTCTTTTTTGCAGGTTGGACCAATTCTTGATAAAGTTGAGCAGATGGTTGAAGAACAGAGTTTGGATCCCTTGTTTTCTGATAAGTAGGTGTCTGTCATGCATGCCGCTTAATCCATTTTGCATTTATGTTATTATGGTACAATGCAAGTTCACAATATATTGGAAATTTCTGATATGAGTTCTTCTCAGGAGCAATGTAATGGACTTAGCAAATGACTTAACAACAGCTAAGAAGAGCGAGATACAAAGATTAACAGCTTTGCTTCAGGGGGTAAGTAAGTTCCAATAAGACTGTCAGTCACAGGACACCAACTCTTTGCTACTTGAAAACCGATTTCTTATTGTCTTCATTCACTTACCAGGCTGAAGAACATAATCGTCAAATGGAAGCTCGGATTAGGCTGCTCAGGGAGCAACCACAAGAGGCCTCGGACACAGCTAATGCAATCAAAAAGGTGTTATATCTTGTTCAGTTTTTTCAAATTGTCTCAACCAATTATTCTTCATTTATTAATCATCCTCAAAACGTTAAATCGTTTGCAGCTGAAAACTGGGATCTCAGCCTACTTTGAAGGAAATGACAAGCTGCCTCCAATATAACTTTCAAGACATTTGCAATGGAAAAAATGTGTAACTTTCATTCTCTGCATATAAGTTTATTAGCGTATTATCAACCTAGCCGCAGTCACTTGCTACATGTGTAAACCACTTTAGAAGCTGAGATTAAACCGGTTTATGTATTTTGTTCTAGTTAACTGATTCAATTAAGATGAGTGATAACTTTGGTGTTTCTTAGATTATTCTAAGGTTGGAAAAGGTGTTCACAAGTTATTACGTAAACAAACATGTTGTGACACTTTAGTCGCAACCATAAGATTCGTTGGGAAATGATCATCTTGTGACTATCATATACAAATTTTAAACGATCATCTTCTGACTTTACATCTAAGTAATTTCTAAAAATGATCAAAACCTTTTTTCGTAATAAATAAAACGGCACTGTTGGTGTATCACTAGACATTCATAATGGATGACTGGGACTCGAGTCACTCAACAAAAAACCTACTGTGATTGTGTACTTTCTACCGACAATATGAGTTCATCACACACTTCACAGCGAAACTGTTTGTTTTGTGTTTCTATTCTGTGAAGTGTTTACTACTAAATGTCAGAAGCATATTGTTTTCTGTGTAAGCAAACATACTTGTTAAAAAACAAATTTGAAAAGTGAAGAAAGCAAATCAATTTTTTAAGCAAATCAATTTTTTTTTGTCAACAAGCAAATTCAAAAACACACATTTAATTGAAAATATGCATGGCCGAACGACTACGGAACTAATTATTTATTTATCTTATAAGATATTCACAAGTCACTAAGTCAACTAATATACAAACACTCTATGCCAGACTGTTTATTCTTCGTAATTGATTAACTGAGCACATTTATTAATCCTGCAAGGCTGCAACAATCCACGTAATGGAGTTGATATAGTACACGTACTTAGAAATATATAGAAAAACTAATATGTTCACAAGTCAAACAGATACTTGTACGTATAAGAGCAATAGTTATTTATTCGTGGTCAAAACATAACGACTGCATCTTCATGTATGCTAGTGCGTCATTACTTGCATAAATGCATTTGAATACGACATATACTTTTATTTAATTACATTATGATTTACCAAAATATTATACAAACTCAAATATGTTGAGGATCATCGATTTTAGTTTAATTAGATACCGACGAGAAATATTTTGGTTCACAATCGGTTGAAAGGGTCCATCAATGATGTTATTTGTTTGATGAAACATGTGGAATTTTTGGAGGTGAACAAGTGTTTGAAAAAGAGAGTCATTATCGATGCGCAAAGGAAAATAATGCCCAGAACTTATGTCAAAATCTAATCCTTGTATCGTGCGATATTAATGGGGGTTTATAAGCGCTTATATGACATGTGTTCATTTATCGGTGTATATATTTGGAGTTGGGTTGAACGATTGAACTGTACTGGCATGGTGGGTAAGATGGAACAGTGACACTCATCATCAATGATTGTGCCACGTCCATTGCAGTGGAATAGCGTTCCAGGCGAATATGCTATGGCAGCATATATATGTGTGTTGTATTCGTACCTCCACACTAAAAGGTGTCTAGGTCGAGCAGGTTCACATTTAATGTTCTATGATGTGTTCGCGCATGATATAACGTGCATACGGATTAAAAAGACATATAGTTAAAACTCTAGTCGCAAAATTATCATGTTAGACATCGTTTGGCTGTACTTGTGCTTTGAATTCTGTGTGCGAAAAGGTTGAAAGTTTTCTGATAGTAATGCTCTCCATTGTGGAGTTTAATCATATTAGTTTCAGAAAAAAAAATGTAAGGGTGCAACTGGAATGGAATGTATTTTTTAGAATAAAAGCTTCATTAGTATTTAACTCTTTTGCATTCTTTAAAATGTTCACTAGTTAAAAAAAGATATATTACATTTTATTTCATATTATTCTACAAACAAACAGCAGTCATTTAAACAATAATTCCACGTCAAATAAGTACTATGGAATAAGTGGAATACTGGTTATATTCTATTAAATTTTATAAATTATTATTATCATTTCATATATTTATTTTATTAGTCACCACTTACAACCTAAATACAACATAAAATAATACTATATAAACACGAATAACTATACATATACAAGTTTTCCAGAAAGTATAAACTTTTTATATATTATATGAACTTATCTAGCAAAATAATGCAATCTCATTACACGGACCGGCATATTCGGGACTACTGATCATTAAATACCTTTTTTACTCTAAATTTAGAAGATGAACGTGAAAATCATGGAGCATGGTACATTTAAAGGAAGACAATATGACGTAAAGTAATACAACTAATGTCCCCAAAACAAGTAAACATAACAATTATGATCAAGCGATCTTGTTTTAGACTTTTAGTCTGGTGCCCAAAAAAATAGACTTTGTCTATATAGTACAACTTATTTCTTTTGTTGAGAATGGTTACATATATACACAATATATATAGTATATACTAATCATGTAGTATTGTTTTCCTTTCCAATAGTAATCGAGTTTTATAACTCAACTCTCACACATCTTTTGGTAAAAACAATAATTTCCATCTGGTTGTGATCGAATTTTTGAGAGAGATTTTTGTTTAGATTTTCCATTCAAAGACAAGTTTACAGACTTTTTTTAATATCGCACAGTTGGTTCACTTGTCTATTGCCCATTGCCCATTGCCCATTGCATTCATAAGATACTACTAATATCTGCCACAAGTTATATCAGGATACAATTACAAATACATAAGTTAAAATAAAACGATAATAAGGCAGATAGTGACACGAAATTGATAGCCCGTCTGATATATTTACCCGACGATTCAAATACAGCTGTGCATCAATATTCTCAATCATGGTATAATTAATATAGCTCACAAGTAAAAACTCAAATAAAATAATACTGGGATGACGACGGTCAAATGTAATTACAGCGACAATTTCAACATAACTCGCGGGTGATGATGTTCAAAGTCGTCCGTCAATTTATTTGAATAGATTAGGTTTTCTTTCTTCTTCTATATATAATAACAATTAACAAATGTCTATGATGATTGTCGCGATTCTAAATTTCTAATCATTCTATAGTTATCCATTGATGTGGTTACTTGAGACTACAAACAAAATGTGTAGTAGGTGTAGTAAATGTGATTATTGTATTGAAATGCTAAACAAAAAAAACATGATCAAGTTAGACCCAAAAAACATGATCAAGTAAGTTTAGTAATAATTCGTGGAAGCACCCTGGCCCTGGTGGTCAAGATTTAAAAACTTTTACACCCAAGTTTGGGGTTCAAATCCCAAACGACACAATTTCTACAACAAAAGGTCTGGATTTTAATTCTCGGAGAAGGCGAATTATACAGAAAAAAATGGAGCAAATAATTACAAAAAAGATCTTCAGCATGGCGCAATGAGTATCATGGATCTCATAGGGCGGCTCAGGGTGATGCAGTCAGACGTGAATCCTCATAAGACAGGTAAAATTGTCGGCTATAATATCGTCTATGTAATATTTCTCATAGTTTGTAATAGCATAATAACCAGACAAAAAAAATTAATAATACTTTTATAATTAGATAAAACATGGATCGAATTAAATATTCTCAAAACTTGCATAAACTAACATTTTTTCCATTTCAATGTTTATTGCTACTAGTAGAGGTGCAATTACTAAATTACGTAATTTAGTTTTTTATATATAGCTTTAACTTCTCTCTTTTTTCTTTTAATCCCAATTTTTTTTTTTTTTTTTAAATTTAACTTTTTATATCCTTTCCAAAATATTCTTACATCACAAAAGTACGTAATGAAAGGTAAAGAAAGAGCAGAAGAAGAAAAAAAGATGGTTTAAAATGATAGAAAGAGCACAAACTGTATATAAACAACTAAATTACGTAATTTAGTAATTTAGTAATTGCACCTCTACTAGTTTGGTTCTTTTAATCCCAATTATATTTGCATCACATGTTTGATAGTTTGGTTCTTAGATAATTTCTCAATTTCTGTACTACGTTATTTTCTGTCATTTTATTGAGATACGATTTATTGTGTGATAAACGAAACAATCAACACAAACTGTATAATATTTCTGTGGGCGTCTTCAGATAATCATCAATTCACTAAGAACAACATGGAAACTCTCCAATTCAGGATGAATCAGTTAAACATATACATGGGATGTTTCTTCTTTGGGAAGGAAAAAAACATTAGATATTTTATCTAACATTTTACCTCAATTTGAAATATAGTGACCAACTTTTCCCTATCTTAAACTAAAATTTCAAAACTCGAAAAAATAGAAATTAAAAAAACTAAGAAAATAAATTAGACTTTTCTTTGTACACTAATTGGTGCCTTCTCCTCATTTCCCATTTTAATTTTTTCATATCAAAATCTTGATTTTTTTTTGCCCTTCGCCTCTCCCTATTTTTCTTTAGCAAGAAAATAAAGAATTGTTTAATTTTCTTCTCTAGTCCCCCTCTTTCCAGTTATAGAAAGCTTAGGGCATCACGTAGTACTACATATCGATCTCCTACTTCCGAGCAAGCATAATGGGCAGTCCGTTTTGGGGAAGCGCAAATGGCCCATACTGAATCCCGTCGCTAGCTCCAACTATTGACCACCTGTAATTATAAAATTTCCCCTTATCAAAACCATAACTAGAGAAATAAAATAAATCACTCTAATGAAGGTAGAGAAAAGGCAATAAAGTAAATAGTACACACACCTGTACTTGGTGGTCAGATGATGAATCATGATAGATATTTCAAGCTTGGCTAATTCATTTCCAGGACACGAGTGAGTCCCATTGCCAAATGGCATGAAAGTATTGGGTTTTGGAGCCACCTATATAGCACAGATACATTATGTCAATATAAATCATTCTCTACAATTAAAAAAAAAAAAAAGGAACTATCAGAAAGGGTCTTGTTAGAAAGATAAATAAAATATACCTCAAATCTCGATGGGTCAAACTTGCTAGGATTCGAAAAGATATCAGAACTATGATGAATGTTTCTGAAAAGCGGCAACACTTTCCATCCTTTAGGTATCAAATATCCTGCAAAACAATTTAAAAGTCTTGTTTTAATTGGTTAAGTTCACAAAGAAAATCGATTGTAATTTTTATATCATACCTTCGTATTCGACATCTTCTACAGCTTCTCTAAATGTAAAAGATAAGATTGAAGCAACTCTTAATGTTTCTTGAATGACTCTTGAAGTTAGTGGCATCTTCTTTGTATCACCCCAAGTTAAAGACTCTCCTTCTTCTTTGCTTTTACTGATTACCATTTGCTCTTCCTATTAAACACCAAAAAAAAAAAAAAAACTAAACTATCAACAACGCAACAAAATTTACAAAACTACTTATGTTTTTATTACCAAAACAGGACAAATACGTGTCAGTATAAGTAACTTACAGTAACGGCCTCTAGAACGTTGGGATTCTCAGCTAAGTACTTAAGGATCCACGTCATCACACTCGCTGTGGTGTCTCTAGCGGCGAAGATTACTCCGATTATGTTATCAGCGATCTGCTCGTCGGTTAGCTCTTCTTTGTCTCCCATGAATGATCCGAGAAGATCGTTGTGTGAGGATCTGTTCTCTCTTCTCTCTGATAAGATTCTTGCTAGGATCTGCGAGAGCTCCTTGCGAGCCTTCATGGATTTGTGGAAGAGCGTTCCAGGGAGGTTTATAGGCATAGAGTTGTAACCTTTCTCGAGAATGTAGTAGCATCGTTTTAGATCTTCTCTGTATAGAACCTCGTCTTTTCCGAAGATCGAGAGCAACGCAACGTTGAATGTGTACTGAATGAAAGAACACAAACGAGAAACAGTTTAAAAACAGAGGATGTAGAAAGAAACAGAGATGCTCTGTTTTAAAACAGAGAATTTAGAAAGAAACAGAGATGCTCTGTTTTGAAACAGAGTATTTAGAAAGAAACAGAGATGCTCTGTTTTTTTTATGTGTCTTACTGTTTTCATTTCTTGGTAAGTGTTGATCATTATTCCGTCCCAGCTTCGTAGAGAATGTTGAGCGATTGATTCGATATTTGGAACCATGTCTCTGATAGACTCCGGCATGAAGGCACGAAGAACGAGCTTCCTGAGTTTGGCGTGATACTCACCTTGGTGGAAGAAGATGGCTTGTTTCCCCAGCATCCTCTCTTTACTCGCAGGAAAAGTCGGTTTAAAGAGATGAGACTTCGTCACCAGCACGAACTTCGCAGCTTCAGGACTCGAGATCATTACACAAGGACATCCTAGTACATGTGTCTTGAACACTGAACCATACCTGTAAAAAAAAAGACCAAACTTTCAGTTTCTTACAACTTCTTATGTTTTTTTTTCAGATTTTCAAAACAGAACACTGACCGTTTCTGTTTGGAAACGAAAAAGACGTTAGGGTCTTGAGAATAGAGCTGGAAAGTCTCGCCTACGTAAGGCCAACCCATTGTTCCCGGCGGGAGTGGGAGTTTCGAGGATACACGGTGGCGCTGAGAGATTAAACACCGGAGAAAGTAGAGTATGATAATTGCGGCGGAGAAAGTGAAAAACAAGGCGGAGGAATCCATTTTGATGATGAAGAAGGGGAAGTAGTTGAACAACAAAGAACTTGTGACTTCAAGTTATATAACAAAAAGTCTTTTTGTTTTGTTTTTGTGTAAGGGGAAGAAGATGTATTGTGTGATGCATACCAAGTGGGAGATGTGAAGGGGTTATATAGGGTTTTCTCATATGGTAATATGGTAGAGGAGAGAGAAAAGGTGATGGAGGGGAGAGAGATAGGTTCGAATAGAGCTTCCAAGAGCATGATTAACCGGGGTTTTTAGGGTGCGGGTTCTTGGCGGAATATAAACCGCCTCTTAACTTTTAACTAAAAATACTAAGAACCGGTTCTTAAATATTTAAGAGCCGGTTCTTAGTATTTTTAGTTAAAAGTTAAGAGACGATTTATTATATTCTAATAAGAACCTCGTCTTAAGAACACCGTTAATCATGCTCTAGATTATAGAGTATTAGAGAGACAGCTCATCTGAAAGAGACGAGATAGCACGTGCAAAGAGCATGCAAAATGAACGTGTGAGATTTTGACCAAACAAACTAATTAAAGAGAAGCAACTAATTCAAAAGAGATGCAGAGCCACTCAAAATGATTAATTAGTTAGTTAAGTTTTTACAAAGCCTAATGTTTGGTTAATTAAACAAATGAATAATTGGAGCAATTTAGCCCTTAAGTAGAGACAAATGTAGGGTAAGGGAAAGGTTTATGTTTTTCTATTTATTTTATAATTAATTATGCTGGACATTTTTGTTTAAATTGAAGACTATGCTTTAAAGTTTAAACGCTTTATTTGGTGTTATATGTGACATCTTTTGTGCTTGATAATTTAATTTCATTCAAGAAGTAACCATCTTTTAACAGCAATAAATTATCAATACCAATCAAAGCATTACTATGCAAAAAGTACATCCCAACATGATTTGTCTACTTAGAAGTTAGAACTAAATGCACATCTACTAATCTTTTCTTCTTGTGCCATGAATAACATTACATTGCATTTCAGCCAGACCAAGGGAAGGACTTTCCACTTCTTATTTTTATCTCTCTCCTATGGCTTGACACTTTAAAATCAACACTTTGGACAAAAACCATTACAAATAATTATCCTTGATTTAAGTCATCTAGTCAAGTTGAATCTGAATATAGAAATTTTAAATCATAGTATAAAGGGCGAACCCAAATTTTATGTTTTGTCAAAACAAAACATACACGGCCGAACACAAATGGATATCGTTGATAATTGTATGTACTAATGTTCTGACCTAGTCAAAATTAAACGAACATATAAACTAAATTAACTAGCATCCTTACTAATCACTACATATACATCAATAAATCAATCTAAAAATGTGCAATCCCATAAGTAGGCACGTGCGCTTTTGCTAGTTAATTTGACATGTTTCAAGCTTTACCGATTTCTTAGTTTACGTACTTTACTAAAGTTTTTAATATCTTATAAACCAAGTGACAACAGTGATCATGATCATCAACATGCAAGTGTAGGCTAGTATTGTTTTTTGTTAAAGTTTTTTTTTTCATTATTGTAAACTGAGATGTACTAGCAAGTACAAGCTTCAAAGTTTAGTTCGAAAATGACATGTCATCACGTCGATCTGGTTAATTTTAAAAAAAATCAAAAGTAAAATAATCAAGATTGAAATATGATAATCCACAACGATTTCCAACGAATAGCTTAAAATTCTCTAAATGCCCGTGAAACAAAATAACAAATAGTTATACGTTTGTATGTAATACCACACATTAGCAATCCACATAAGTTAATAATATACGGCGACAACCAAGTGGTGGTAGCCTAGTGGTAATCTTTTGCGGCTTGGTGTGTACCCACATCAGTTTTGGATTCGATTTCCCATGGGAACTAAATTATTATTACTTGACCAGTTTGGAATTGGGCTTCGGCCCAAGTGGTTTATACGGTGGGCCATAATAGATGATTAGTCCACCCCTGGCATTAGTCGGAAGGTATTCCAAACTCGGGTCAGGCAGTGTGGTACGCTTTCGGGCTAGTCCACTCTGTACCACTATAAATGCGTTCTTTCCGGAGCCGACCGGATCGGCCAATAGGGTTTATAAAAAAGAAAAACTATATATCCGAAAGGTAGGTCATTCTTCGACCGACCATATTTTTCATAACATGTAGACCTTTACTTGCGTGCCTGACAGAAGCTTGCTTTATATAGAGTTACGTTGGCAATTTCCCAATTAGGAAATCTAGATATATCTTTCTTTCTTTTTTTTTGGTTCAAAATCTAGATATATCTTTTATTTTTAAAATTAGATAAACAATTTTATCTTCTTTTTGTCCAAAATAAATTGTGAGGGGAAGAAGACGGCGACGAATGAGATATGTGTACCATAAGAAAACATTGATTAATAATTTAATTGACATACCCGAAAATAAGTAGTGTATTACTACAGATACCGAGATACGAGTTGTGTGTCCCAATAAGGCGATATATAGAACGTATATAATTTTGAATAAATAAATTAAAGCCCCTTTAGTTTGTTGTCTGAACTGAAAATAAAGTCCCTTTAGTTCAGTTCAACTTTCTTGCACTAACTTCATAGTGACAACACAACGTAGAGAACTTTATTGAGTCAGTTCGCTATATCTTGCCTATTTATGGCCACTATTTATTGTATATTTATGTACGTACACAGACACAAGTACATCGAGTAAATAATTAAAAATTTAGTTTTTGTTTAATTTTTAAAATAAATTATATGTTTAAAATTTGTTTTTATTAGTTTAAATTAGTAAAGAATAATCATTGTTAGATAATATAATTTTTATTATTTAAAAAAATCTTTATAATTTTAAAAGTTAACATCGACAAATATTTAAATATTTAGCATATAGAAGTATAATATCACAACATTAAATTATATCTATTTAATTTATACTATCTATAAATCCAATGAATCATCTATTGTTTAAATTCAATTATTGATAGCCCAATACAAATTTTTGGTACTCCCAAAATTTAAATGATAAGATTAGATATTAAATGTAACATGATTTTCTAAGAGTATGTTCATTATGTCTATTAGGTCCATTTTTTAAAAAATCACACATGAATCAAAGTTGTGACTTCTGTTTTAATATATAAGATTTATATCATTTTGTTCGTGGCAAAACAATTATCTCCTTTTCTGAAAATTTTGTTGGTTTTCTCTTTTGTCTGCCAAAGAATTTTGCGGGTTTTCGTATCACACGCTCTATATATACACGACTGATAAGTATTTATATAGTTTTCATGTTAGGGGGATATAAGTAACTTTTTTTGCCTATATATAATATATATATTTTTTTGGGTCACAACTTATATATAACATATATAACTTTTCAAAAGATATAACTCGGGGGTTTTTAGAAGTTATAAAAAAAAATAACTAGGGTTTTCATTATGGAAGAACAACGGTGACTCGCGTGCATTTTTAATGGACCGGTTAAATTCCGAATGCAACATTAACATGTTAAGTCTTTAAGGAATTTATAATAAAGTTTTATTTTTAGTCTCCGCCTTTGGTAGTAAACTCCAACTATGTTCAGTCAAACCGTAAACATTTTTTTTATATGATATGTCCTATCGGTTGAACCAGTCGGCCCTCCGAAAAACACATTTAGTTCTACAGAGTGGATTAACCCGAAAGTATATCACACCGTTTGATCCAATTTTGGAATACTTTCTGACTAATAAGGAAGATAAACCAATCATCTGTTACAGTCCACCATATAAACTATTTGGATCGAAACTCAAGTCCAGATTAGATAAATATTGATAATTTAGTTCTCAAAAAGAAAAGAATCTAATCCATGATTGATGTGGGTAAGCATCAAACCGTAAACATTCTTGTGGAGCCATGACTTTAATTTAAGTATCCGAACATCCTTAATAAACACAAATCTCCATTGCATGCAACTGATCAATGAATAAAACCATTGTAGCCCGATCATAACACTTTCATTGTATCTCTTTATCAAATAGAAAATTTTCATTGATTCATTGTATCCTAAGGGAGTTTTAAGACCAAGACTCACTACCCGAGATAGACTGGCATAGTTTTGAGACGGCACGTGTAACTAGCTTAATATCTTGTTTCATCTATATATCATTTAAACGTTCTTTGATTGAATTTAGACATTAATTCAATCTCTACATATATATACTTAATTTTTATTTCAGAAAGTTTACCAACACTATATACAAATATAGTTGATAAATTGCAACTTTTATTTTTAACATTGACCAACTTTTTATAGTTTTCCATGAGTTCAAAATTCATATATTTTCATGCTTTACTCAATTTTTGAAAAAGTCCAAAATCTTTAAAATTGCTCCAGCATGATCTACACATCTATAAAAGATTATGCACACCCCCCCCCCCACTTCAAGTGCACCTCTGTATCGACTGAATCACTCTTTTGGTCTAGTCAATGGAACCGGTGAACCACGCGAGCTGGTTAGATGTCTGGGGCAGAGGGCTCATAGTACAATCTGCATTATCTAAGAGTAAATATCCAACTACTAGTCTTTTAAACGAAACTAGATTTCGACCCGCGCAAGCGCGGATTTTTGTTTTCATTTATTTTGTTTTCATTTATTTTTATATAAATATTTTGTTTTCAATACTAAATTGGTATATATTATAATATATATGTGTCTATCAATTTTTAAAACATAATAAGTTTACGATATATTTTTTTCATTGAATAAATTGTTTCAAATTTTCACATATATTTGTATCTTCTTCTATATATATATTTTTGGATTATTATTTCATTATTAAAATCGTAACTATATATATAAAGATTAGTAAAATATTTTTTTTATTGTCATATTCAAAGATATTGTAACATTTCACAAATTTAGAAAGTTTTTAAAAAAATAAACTTTTCGCTTCATAGATTTATATTATCGAGTAAATAATTAAACATTTAATTTTGTTTAATTTTTAAAATAAACTATATAGTTTAAAATTTGTTTTCATTGGTTTAAGGTAGTAAAGATTAATCATTGTTAGATAATATGATTTTTGTTATTTTAAAAAAAATCTTTATAATTTTAAAAGTTAACATTGACAAATATTTAAATATTTAACATATGGAGGTATAGTATTACAACATTAAATTATATCAATTTAATTTATACAATCTATAAATCCAATGGATCATCTATTGTTTAAATCTAATTATTGATAGCCCAATAAAAAAATTTGGTATGACCAAAATTTAATGATAAGATTAGAAATTAAATGTAACATGACTTTCTAAGAATATGTCTATTAAGTCTATTTTTTAAAAAATCACACATGAATCAAAGTTGTGACTTCTGATTTAATATATAAGATGCGTGTGGAATAGGTGAACAACAATGGGAGATCGATTACAAATGCAAAAAGAATGTTAAAGTCCTGAAAGGTTTGTTCCCTGAAAAGTTAATAGTTTGAGTATTCAAATCTATATAACTTGACAACATTGCTGCGTAATCTTGCTTACGTATACATTATAAAAACATTTAGTAACATGTTTCATCAACATTATATTATTTCAAACTTCAAAAAACGTTATATTATTTGATTGTTTTAAACAAACATATGCAGATAATATACTGTGCATATATATGAAGGACAAAACTAAAAAAACTTACAAAAGTGGAAAAGAAATTATATAAGGATCGAGCCGAACGCCTAACCATGGCCGAGAGAACTTTAAGAATCGTGCAAGGATAGTTTACATGTGGCCAGTCTCTCATACGTGTCGACACCTCTCTCTCCACGACTTTTAGGGTTTCGTATTCGAAGTTGATTCGATTAATAATACATATATATTCACTTTTGAGTTTTGAAAAATACATAATTAATTGAACGTTCTCTTTGTATATCCTGAATTGTAACATCCCAGAATTGAGATATATGAAAAGGATTAAGAAGATTGATTTGACTATCTATGTTACTAAAGTCCACTTACCATTTTCGTCACACATCCGTTTCGAACTCTAGAATTAAGTATGTTTGAGCTGGAGTAGTAGAATGATAGGTTACCTATCGCAAAGTGATTCACGATATCGTGTAAGTGAGACCAAAGCACAGAGAAATGTCATGTGGTGATTACAAAGTCAGTAAACAATGATTTCGAACCTTCGGAAAATTAATGCACCGTCTGTTGGACGGGATGGGGCCCACGGGCCGAGAGAGTGGGTTTGGGTGGCCATTAACCGTGAGCGGACGGGACGTTACAAGTGGTATCAGAGCTGGTTAGCCATCTCGGTTCTGACCCGAGAGGGGTCTTGAGACATGTCGTGGGACGCAATAAGGACGTTGCGTTCTTTGAGAGGAGGTGAATTGTAACATCTCGAGTTGTGATATATATAAAGGCTTAAAAAGATTGATTTGACTACCTATATCAGCAAAATTGACTTATCTTTTCCGTCACACATCTGTTTAGAACTCTATAGTTAAGTGTGCTTGAGCTGGAGTAGTGGAATGATGGGTGACCTATCGGGAAGTGATTTGCGATATCGTGTGAATGAGGCCAAAGCACGGGAAAAGGTCATGTGGTGATTGTATGATCAGTAAACAATGACTCTGAACCTTTGAAAAATTGACTCATCATTCGTTGGACAGGATGAGACCCATAGACCGAAAGAACATGCATAGATGACCTATTAACCGTGAGCGGGCACGGCGTTACAAAATAATTGCCTATGCTTTGTTCTATTATTCTATACTAAGGGTCATATAAGAAACGGCATCATCGTCATTATTTAACTAAATTATCGTATAAGTTCTACTTAAACGTTAATACTGCTAATCATGGTTAACATGTAAAAGCGTAGCTAATATCAAAATCTTCGGTAATCCTTTTCACCGTAAATTATCTGACAAAAATAATTTCTAAACAAAAGTTACAAAAGAAAAAAAATTCTAAAGAAGATATGTTTTTTTTTCCAGAGTAAGTACCAAAATGGTTTGGATACGTAGTTTCTTTCGACCAGCAATCTATTTAACCGGTCCATTGTTTCCCGATGTTCTACAATATATGAAAATTTTCATAGGCTCTTATTAAAATTGCTGGAGAAAGTATACGTCGTTTTTCTATTTAACATTTACCATATGAGCTAAAGCCCTAACTGATCATAGCTTCACTGGCATATGTTTGGACATGATCTATCTTTTCTGGAGGACGCTAAAGCTAATAAACTGCATATATGTGGCCAAATAAATAATACTACGTACTAGTCATAGTAATCAACGCATTAAAAATTAATGACGGTTTTGGTCATTTTGAATTGCCGCTACTAAGCCTGGACAAAATAACCGGAACCGAAGAACCGAATCGGAACCGAACGGAAATACCCGAAACCGGACTAATACCCTCAAATATCCGAACGGTTTCTATATTTTTATATCCAAAATAACCGAACCGGACTGGAACCGAACCGAGAACCAAACGGGTACCCGAATATATAAAAATATTAATTATATATACATATAACATAACTAGAGATATATATTTAATTATCTGAAAATAGTTGAGGATAACTAAATTATTATAAAGTATCTGAATTACCCGAAAGTATCTGAAACTATCCGAACAGTTTTATCCGAAATATCCAAAGTAATCCGAAATATCCAATTTTTTTATCTAAATCATCCTAATTATTTGATATTTTACCCTAAATAATCAATATTTTATCCAGATTATCCGAACTATCCGAACCCGAACCGATCCAAATGAGAACCGATGTTTTTCCAAGTATTTTCTGGTTCCTACATTTACTATCCAAACCGAAACTATCTGAACCGAACCGAACCGAAAATAGGTCAAATAGTAGATGGAACCTCTAGTTTCCTATCCGAACCACCCGAAAACCGAAATACCCGAACCGAACCAAACCGATATCCGAAATGCCCAGGCCTAGCCGCTACAAGAACAATAATATGAGATTATCTTTTAGAAGAGAAATTAAATGTTTTTAAATTATATGATCAGACGCATGTGTTAGTTATTAAAACGAAGTACATACACTTTTGCTTACCATTTATATTTGCTGTTTGTAATTCATAATTGCTTATCATCCCTTTTTCCAATTGTTAAGAAATTCGTATAGCTTAAGATATTAACCAGGACATATATTAACTTGTAAGCGTTATAAAATAATTCTTTGAAAACGAATCAATAGTTTGCCTTATAATGTTATCGCTTTCGTTTACTATTCTCTTATGTTTTATCATTTTACAACAGTTTATTTTACCGGCCAAAGAAAAACTTTAGCCATTATAAATCATCAAACGAACGTCTAGCATTTGCTCCTATTAGAAAATTTAGGTGTTTATTTTAAATCTTTTGATGACGACAAAAAATCTGTATAAAAAATTAGATATGTTATGATTCGACCACATGTTATTGTATCGACTGCAGATTCACAAATATAGGTTAATAATTCTTTTTTACTCATCTATTTATTTAGACGTATCATGTAATCTCATCTTTTCTGGTTACAGCTCTCTACAAGAACTGTAGTAAATAAATTTAAATACAAAACAACCATTCTGGAGGACTCGTGTCTGGATATAATGTGCAAGCTGCAAAGATAGAGGTGAAGAGCATCTATCGTATCATCTCCTCAAAGCGAACTGCAAAAGTGAGACTCGTTCGTTACTGACACACACCACGTAGATCTTTACATAATAATTTGGCAACCTCAGTAGACCTTAAGTTAGTTTTGTTGTTTAGATTATAAAGATGAAGTGGATTCACTAAAACATAGTAAAGGTGAGAGAAAATCTTAATTTACTAAGGCTACTACATCAACAAGAGATTTGTTCGTAGTCATAGATATACATAAAAAATCAATCATATTTTGTATTTATCACGTCAAATCTAATATAATTACTTCGAACAATAATGAAAAAGAAAGACTGAATAATGAAATCCATCAACTGGTAAATCTATATAGCTATATCCAAATCTAGATCGACTAAAAATAAATATATGGTAACAATGATATTGAGCTTATCATCTTATCTCATAATATTTGCATCATTTTTTCCTTCCAAAACTATATCCATTTTCTTTTCTTTTCTTTTTTGGACGGCAACTATATATCTTTTTAGAAAACGGCAACTATATATTCATTTTAAACAATAAAAAACAATATATATATATATATGTATATATCTATCAGAAAACAATATGATATATTATTAGGCATGTACTTTATAATAACGCACTAAAGTTCTTATGATGCGACCTATATAAATAAGATATAAGCTAACCCATTATCTTATTGTTTTTATCTGCAATAGTTTTTAATCCGTATCCATTATTTTAAATAAATTATGTCACTATTATTTGTTATTTTTAACTGCCGCCCCAAATAATTTACAATAGAGGTATTTTAAGTTGTCTTTGTTAAATAGAAAAAGGTTATTATTTCTTTCGTGTTGTAATACCGCTATAACCAATATTTTTATCACAGACAATGAACGTTAATTATAATATGCATTCTTCGTGCGCCTATTTGGCAATAGTTCTCTGGCTAGGAGTCAATATATTATGGAGTACATTACATATAACCAAAATATATTTTAACAAATCAGGGAATAATTCCATCTACATTTTTTTCATAATGCCACCTTTTTTGAAAATAAAAGTAGAATATTTTTTTCTTTTCATTTTTATGTCAGGATTTAGTATACACATCCTGACAAAACATAATTTTTGATATAATAAGAATATTATCCTTCTGCCTTCTAGTATGAAAGTTTTAACTCGACTTACTAGCTTGAGTCTTTTTCTGTCCTCAGGATTCCTAAGAACACTGGACAACAATATTTTTTGATAAACGATTAAATATAAAGAATTTGCAAATGGTCAAATTTTTTGTCTCAAATAAAATTCGATAAGTAATTGTCTATATCCCTTGGATGATGTGAACCACCCATTCATGTAAAAAAGAAAGTATGTTATAAACGTTTATTGGTATATATATCGACCATGAGTTCTCTAATTTTGGTGTCCAAATCAATTTTTCCACAGACATTGACGTCATTCTTTTTATATTGGGCTCAGAAGTCAACTCTAAATTTGTTTACCGACCCTATGTTTTTCGGGAAGACGGCATATTTCCACACCAGAATTATCGTATAGTAATAAATGTACATAATGTTTAAACTTCGTCGTAATTACACACAACGGAAGTATAACAACCTTTTTCCACACACAATAAAAGTTCAAAACTCGTTTCCACACAAATCGAACTAATACCTACAAAAACTGGTTAAATATTGGTTAGTGTTCTCTAAACCATAAACTTAACCAATGACTAACTTAACTAACAAAAAATGACCCGATTACGACCCGATTAGAGAACATAAACCAGATTAAATCAATGAACCATACAAACCCAAGACCAGACTTAAGAAAATTAGAAACCCTAAAAACCTAAATCCTTTGTCTCTCTCGCCAAGAACGTCATTGATCTTCTGCTTAGCTCCATTCAGGTAAGTGTTCGACAATTCTCTCTCTCTCTCTCTCTCTCTCTCTCTCTCTCTCTCTCTCTCTCTCTCTCTCTCTCTCTCTCTCTCTCTCTCTCTCTCTCTCTATCTCTCTTTGTCTTTGTCGTTATTGTTCTGTCTCTCTCTGGTATTGACTCAGTGTCTCTCTGTTTTGCAGAAATCGAAAATGGAGCCATGGACTGATGTGAATGTTGAGTGGAATGATGCACCTGATTTCGACTCGGGGACTCCTGATTCTCCTGATTTTGACTCTGATGGTGAAGATCGAAGAGAGCGTAATGATTACAACATTGAGAAAGAAGCCATGAACTTTGTTGATGAACCTCAAGTGAAGCATAACTTGTATCCAGAGACAGAAGATGATGAAGAGGGGGAAGAGATTTTAGGGTTCTAAAAAATGAAAGAGAAATCGATTTTGGGGGTTTTTAGAAGGTTTCGGGTCTGGTTTAAATCGATCCTTAGTTGGATCTTTATCTGGGTCTGGTTGTACCAGTACCAATCGATATGAACTGGTTTACTATCGGTTTATGTTATAAACCATTAAAACCAAGCCAAATCTCGGTTTGTGTGGAAACGAGTTTCGAACTTTCATTGCGTGTGGAAGGGGGTTGTTATACTTCTGTGGTGTGCAATTATGACGAGGCTGAAACATTGTGTACATTTATTACTATACGATAGTTCTTGTGTGGAAATAGGTCGTCTTCCCATATTTTTCTTGCCATCCAAATAAATATATAAAGACGTTCCCTAGTTTTACTTCAGAAAAAAAAAATATATATATATATATATATATATATATATATATATATGTTTTTCTATGGGAAATTTGAACCTATATATAACCCAAAAAAAATTCACAAACTAACAATTTTACTCCATTTCTCCTATTTTTTCTTCCTATCTTTCTCTATCCTTTTACTATAAAACTAATACTTATTTTTTTCTATAGTAACAATGGTAAACATGATTAACTGAATAAATACAAAAGAAAAACATCACCCCTATGACACACATAAATATGATTATTAATTACGTTATGAAAAACGGAAGGACATAGGAAAAAATGAATCCATAAAGTATAACAATGGGCTTAACGAGGCGGTATCTTATTGAAACCATGGATAGTTTTCTCTTCACTCCAAGGTGATAGTTGTCGCAACAGTTTTTAATTTATTTTAGCATGCTGGAATATATAATTTTGCATTTCAGTGTATAAAAGTTCATTATACATGATTTTTTGTCAATGTATGGTTGTCATTGTCGAGTTTTTATTTAATAAAGTTTGCATTGGGATGCATACATATTGATAAGACAAAATGATAGTTGAAAGAAAATGTAAGTAATAAATTAATAAATTTGTTTTCAAAAGGAAAAAGTATATCATTCCTCGCATAAAAATTGTTGAATGTACCAACACACGAAAGTTAAATGCTTTGATAAAGTTTTTACAGAATAAAGCAAATAAGTAAAGCCTTTATATGTATGAGAACCTCTGGTAGTTCGAACCATCAAACTTCAAGTCTTCAACCAAAGTGTATAAAGCTATTAAAAGTTAAACGCTATCTGGCCAATGTAATTCATGTACAAGTTGATACCAGGCTGTGCAGGCTTTAGAAAATTAGCAAATTTGATTTAACTAACTTGAAGTCATAAGCATTGGCGAAGCTAGTATGGAAAGACATGCACCCATAATATTTTTAACAAATTATGTGTGTGTATATATATATATATATATATATCGTGATGAGTAAGTTTACACTTATTCGAGTATTTGTGCACCTATAATTTTTTTTAAATAAATTATGCCTTGGTCGTAAGTACATATTAACCAATATTGATTGACCCATTTATCAATAATTAATTAAAATGAAAGTATATACTCTGTCAGTTGTATCCTGTTATAATAAGCAAAAGCTCATCCACATGCCTGCCGATCATGGGATTATAATCTAATCTGCATTTCTTTAATATTTTTTTTACAGACACGTAGTTATATAGGATGTATAGTCTCATTATATAATTACTCTTCATCGTATGTCAACGCATATCTAATTATTGCACTAAATACATAACTCAATCAAAGCCAATTAATTATAATTATAAGAAGCTGAATCCTAAAACTCAATCATACCTTCATGCTTCCTCAATCATACCTTCATGCTTCCTCCGTTTCACAAATAGTATCACTTAGACACTTTTCACGCATATTAAAAAACTTATTAAAATGCATTTATGTTTTTATTAATATCACATATCTAATCAATAGTATTTTAGATAAATTGATTTATTTATAAAATCAATGCATTTTACAATTAATTTTGAACTGAAAAATTGTATAAATTGCATTAGTATTGTAGAATGATACTTTTTGTGAAACAAAAAAAATTAGATAAAGTGACATTTAATATGAAACAAAAATGAAACAAAAGGGAGTAATAATCAGTCCTGATATGTATTATTGCGAAACTTAATACTAAAACAAAGCCTTTTCTCAAAAAAAACTTAATACTAAAACAACTCGATCGTCATAATGTGTTTTGTTGACAAAAAGTGTTGCTTTGACTCTGATACAAACTAATATGAGCTTAATACTAATGTATCGATTAATAATACTGTAGAAGACACGTGATTTGGTTTACTTTGTTGAGCGCGGCTGGTGTACGTGTCACACATACATTACTACATTGATCGTACAGTCAAAGAGAAAGTCAATCTGCATTAACGGGAAATCGGCCAATTCATACATCAACAGCGGGATGCGGTCCCGATCAATACATGAACTCCGGGCCTGTGCAAAAACATACATCAACAACATTTTTATTTAAAATTCATACATCAACTAACACTCTTCGGTCAATACATACATGAACCGTGTTTCCGTTAACTTTATTCTAACGGTGTATTATGTGGATTTAACGTTGGTTACGTGGATTAAATGAGTTTCTTATGTGGATTATCAGAACGGAAAAAATAGAAAACGACGTCATTGTGGGCTTTTGAAAACGCGTCGTTTTGTTTTTTCTGAAACAAAAGTCACTTTCTCACTTTCTTTGTTTGCTGTCGACAACTCAAGAAAAGAATCAGAGTTTGGGAGGGAAGAGAATAAAACGTGATTGAGAGAGAAGAATTACAAAATTAGGTGTTAAGGGAACGATTTAAAGAGCTGAAAATACGTCTAGAAGAGAACATTTGGAATGAGGTAATGTTAGAAAAGATAAAAAATCCGAGAGCTTCTTGATGTTCCCGTATACCCTGTTGCGTGGGAAATTGTTCAAGTTGAGGACGCTGACAATTGGAAGACACATATACGGGAACATCAAGAAGCTCTCGGTTTTTTTCTCTTTTCTAACATTACCTCATTCCAAATGTTCTCTTCTAGACGTGTTTTCAGCTCCTTAAATCGTTCCCTTAACACCTAATTTTGTAATTCTTCTCTCTCAATCACGTTTTACTCTCTTCCCTCCCAAACTCTGTTTCTTTTCTTGAGTTGTCGACAGCAAACGAAGAAAGTGAGAAAGTGACTTTTGTTTCAGAAAAACTAAAACGACGCGTTTTTAAAAGCCCACAACGACGTCGTTTTCTATTTTTTCTGTTATGATAATCCACGTAATAAACTCATTTAATCCATGTAACCAACGTTAAATCCACATAATACACTGTTAGAATAAAGTTAACGGAAACACGGTTCATGTATGTATTGACCGAAGAGTATTAATTGATGTATGAATTTTAAATAAAAATGTTGTTGATGTATGTTTTTGCACAGGCCCGGAGTTCATGTATTGATCGGGACCGCGTCCCGCTGTTGATGTATGAATTGGCTGTTTTTCCCTGCATTAACAAACCTATGTACCAGCGGCGGAGGAAAAAAAAAGTATTTTTTTCGATAAATGGTGTAACTGGTAGTGGTGGTAGGTGCTGTACATAGCCCAATTTATTTTTATATCACTAAATTCATATCAATCAAGCTTTAATACAAATTTCAAAATCACAGTTCTTGAAATAATTTACAGCTGTACAAGTGCTCTGTAGAGCAAAAAATCCAAATCAATTTTTTGGAGCTTTCCATAAAATTCTACAGCAATAAAATCTAAAGCCACATCAAAAAGTCTATAGATTTTTTTTACAGCAAATTTTTTTAAAGTTATAGCCATTACCAATCGGATCCAAAATGTTAAATAAATTACCAGCTTTTCAATTTTTTTACAGAAATACAGAAGAACACAAGAAAAAAAAGCTGAATTTAAACTAAATAGAAGAACATAAGCAGAAAAAATAACTCATGAAAAAAAACTGAGACATAGACTTAAGATATGACAACACCGGAGCAATGACGGACCATAGAAACAGGCGGGAACAAAACGAGAAACCGAGAAAACCCACATGTCACCACCTGCACAAAGAATCACAATCTCAAACCTGCTTACTCACCCAAAATACATCTCTCCGGCAGCATGAGGTAGGTTATACAATCGGCAATACCATCATTCAAAGAGAACAATTAGAGATTCCTGCCTCTAACCAATCCCCCTGGGACCGATACACCCATTTAAGCGGAGACCAAAATAAAGTCGCTGGACAGATTGAGAACTCTACTTCCGGAGAGGCACCCCCAAACAAACAAGAAGACCGAACGCCTAAGTGAAACACATCCTTCACCCACAGACCCAAACTTCTCGCCGTAGAGACAAACCTCCGCGTGGATCCAACAAAAGATAGAGCCGGAAACAGGGAGAGCCATACCGCCAAGAACCCCCCAACGAAGAGAAAATAAACCACAACAACAAGATTTGAAGAACTCAGACACCAAGAGAAGAGATTTCAAAAATGCGCCACAATCAAAGCCCTCTGCAAGAGATCATCTCTACGCGCTACTACCGTAGATCAACGGCAAAACTCAAAGAATGGAGGTGAAGGACCATAGATCCACGAACTTAGGCCCCTAGCCGACCGTGAACAGCGCCTCCACAACAGCCACAGGCCACACTGAGAGGGAGGCAAACCCGAGTCAAGCTACCCGACGCCTCATGCGCCACCGAGCTCGAAGAAGCGACCTCTGCGGAAGCAAAACTCCATTGGACATATATCACAGAGCAAAGACCGGAAACAGGCACGACAAGCAGGAAACCGTCCTCAAGCTTCACCAATAATACCATGTGCCACTCAGATCTAGACTGAGACAACCAGATCTAAACATGGAAACCACAGAAGAAGCTCAACCTCTGCCACAAAGGAAATACATAGAGAATACGGAGATAACGAAGAGAAACCGAAAGACACCGAGGTTTACTCCGGCAACCACCAAAAAGGACACTGCGGTGCCAGAGCAAGATTTGGTGAAGAAAACCCTAGAGAGAGGCGGGAGAAAAGAGATAAGAGCTTTTATATTTTATTTACGAAAAAATGGAGAAAATTATCTTACATGAGTCAAACTGGTAACAAACATATTTTACAAAGGTCACAAGCTTAATTCTTTAGATTTTTAGCCAAGAAGTACATGTAAATTCTCTTTTTTACAAAATTTCATATTGGTGATTTGACCCACATGCCACTATGCTAGCTCCGCTACTGCTATGTATTGTAGTACTTAACGGCAATTAATGCAGTATAATCAGATTTCGTAATGTGATTTATACCGAATAACACGAAAAAACGATCAATAATACTTATAATATATATATATAGGCAATGCTATTAAGGACACAAAACATGTTTTGTCAACATTTATAAGCAAATGCTTTCGGGAGAGGTAACAGGTACAATACGGATATGAGAGAGACTATTTTTAAATTGGCTCTAATTAATCATGCTGAGATATCAAGTAACGTCTCAAATTAAAAGTTTAGAAAAAGAGTGTCTAATAATAGAGAAATGTTCAACTCTAATTAGTACGAGATTTTTGGAAAGAAAATCAAAAGTAAATCCATGCGGTTTCACACGGATTTAAATCTCCGTTCTATTTCCCCACAGATAAATAGAGCTTCAAACTTTGGTAATTGAGGGGGGGGGGGGGAACCGAGATTTAAACTTTCTTTATGTGGGGAAATAGAACAAGGCTTAAAGTACGTGTTAAGCTGGTGTTAAGCTGGTGATATCTGATTACTTCTCAGAGAGAAATAGAGCTTCACCCCGAGTGTTTAATATATAAAGAGATGTCTAATTCTAATTAGTGTGAGATCTTTTGGAAAGGAAATCAGAAGTAAATCCACGCGGATTTGCCTCTTAGGACCAAAGTGGACAATATCGTACTAATCAAACAATAAAGAGTTGGACATAGGCTAAATAAAAACCTAACAAGTGGTATCAGATCTGAATGACGAGATATTTGCAAGAAAATCAAAAATAATCTTTCGAGATATGAATGGAAGGTATGTGGCAGAGATCAAATCAGGAGATCCTGGAAGTTCAATGTGGGACACGAGATGAATGTGGTCCTTAATTTGAGGAGAAAGATGTGAAATATCAAACAAAATCCCACATTAAAAGTTTAAATAAGTAGTGTTCAATATATAAAGATATGTCTAATTCTAATTAGTATGAGGCCTCCTGGAAAGAAAATAAAAAATAAATCTATTTGGGCTTGCTTCTTAGGTCCAAAACGAATAATACCGTACTAATTAAACAATAAAGGGTTAGAACATGGACTAAATAAAAACCCAACAATCATTACCCCAATAAACTATCTGACCATTTTGATTTTTGAGATTTTTTGTGTAATCCGCAAATATCATATGTTGAAGAGCTATAGGTACCTAAACAAAATTTCAAAATTTATTTATTTTTCTGATAAATAATATCTTGACAAACTAATCGCCAATATAACAATGTAATTTTTTGTGTTTATGATGATTTTTAATCAGTGAAATTATTAATTTTCATTAATAAAGTAAATAGTATAGAACACTTTTTCTTTAGGTGAAACTTTGTACAGGATGGTTATATCCCAAAAGCTCATGGGGACATTGCTGCTGCGGGAATTGTGTTGGAGAATTAGTAAGGGCAAATGTCCAAAATAGCACCTTTATAAGTTTATATCACAAAAATAGCACTCAAAAACTAAAATGACCAAAATAGCACCTTTCTAAGTTTATTCTTTGAAAATTTTAATTTTTTTATTTTTCATAATTTGAAATCTTATCCCCAAAACCTCATTTCTCAACTCTAAACCCTAAACCCTAAACTCTAAACTCTAAATCCTAAACCCTAAACTCTAAACCCTAAACCCTAAACTCTAAACCCTAAACCCTAAACCCTAAAACCTAAAATCTAAACCCTAAACCCTAAACTCTAAACCCTAAACCCTAAATCCTAAACCCTAAATCCTAAATCATAAATCCTAAACCCCACCCTTTAACTCTAAACCCTAAATTTGTGACTTTTGATAAAACATTAAGTGCTATTTTTGTGACTTTTGACCTTGAGTGCTAGTTTGAGAACAAAAACTTGATTTAGTGCTATTTTTGTCTTTTTCTCAATTAGTAATGCAAGGATGTGTTTTTTTTTGGAATGCAATCCATATGGTTTTGCTTTGAATGGGATGTTTTAAGAAGCATTTGGTATTTTGAGGGAAATGTAATCAGTGGATAGGATTCAACCTGATATTGCTACCGTAGTTACAGTAACTTTCATGTTTATCTCTCTTACTGATGCAAAATCAATTGGCTCAGGGGAAATGGAACTAATTTAAGGAAATGAGTATTAGTAACACTAGAATGGAACCAAACAAGACCACGCCTATTATCAGCTTGCAGTCACTCAGGGTTTATAGACGAAGGTCTAAGATACTACAACCAAATGGATTAGTTACCGACCATCAAGGCAGGGCTGGTTCAATAGTGTCATGGGCCCTTGGGCAAAAAAAAAAATTATTTTTCAAACTATTATTTTTCTTTAAAAAATCTGATAGATATATGTTTTTTTTTCAAAATATCAGAACTATTTTTAAAAATAAATCTATTGAAATAAAAAAATACTTTCATATAAAATAAATTTTGACCCCTTTTCTTACATGTATTTTTTTTTAAAGTCGGGCCCTTATCTATTAAGAAATAGGAGGACTTGGGCTCGGAGTGGTCGCACCAGTCTCCCCCTATCTAGGCCGGTCCTGCCATCAGGTGCTTGTAATTATGTATTTGTTGACTGCTTGTAATTCTCCAACTTGCATAAGTTTTATATGAAATGGATTCAGACAATGCATGTTACTTACAGCTCATTGTCGAATACATATGCTGGTTTAGGAGGTTGGGAAGAAAACTCTACGGGCTAGGGAAGATAGTGGAGGATATAGCTTTAGAAACGCTTCCTGGTTATATAGTATTATAATGTTCTGTTAGATTCTTGAAGTTTTCCGATAGAGGCTATCTGGTTATATAGTATTATAATGTTCTGTTAGATTCTTGAAGTTTTCCGATAGAGGCTATGTGAGAAGCAAAAAAAGGAAGCAGTTCATTCCTTATGAAATCCAAATACCAACACCACAACAGTAAATTAACAACTCAGAAAATACAAAAGCCAAAAGAAACAAAGGTTAAAAAAGATTCAGAAACTCTTATTATTTGCTCAAAACTGATGAACAAAAGCTTTGAAGAGTAACATCTCCCAAGGAACTCGGAAAAACAGATGGTTGCGCAAAATACTCGAGCTCATTTAGATCAACTTCCTCACAGCAAAAAGACCTTCATGTAACTCACACAATGTTTTGTCCACATCATGCCATATGTTCTGTGATGAACCCATAAAGGAAACAAAGAGAGAACAAACATTTCAGATATTCTCTCTCCATAAAATGCTGTGTGATTGACAAAATGATAATTGGGTTTTAGGGATTAAGAACCTCTGGTAGTTGTCTTAATCATCCAAGTAGTAGTATGAGCCAGCAGACTTTTGCTCCCTGTCTTTAGTCGACTCTAGTTTGTTGATTCTTGGTCTGAAATTGGTGGGATCCCGTCTGAAGGTGATGTTCAGATGCTGCAGGGTAAATATAAATCATTAGGTCCGTTGTTTTCTTGCCCCTACAAAGAGTAATAAGACACTTACGGATAAGAAGAGATTCATCCCAGTGAGCAGTGACTGAGGACAATTTGCAGTACAATCAATGGATGGTTGTCCTTCATAGACGATGACTCGGTCTGCCAGATAGGTCGCCATTATAAAGTCATGCTCAACTACAAATGCGGTTTTCTTCGCATGGAGAATGAACCGCTTGATGACTTTAGAAGCCACAATACGCTGCTCTGAATCGAGATATGCACTTGGCTCATCAATCAGGTATATATCCGCAGGCTGCAAGTAGATTCACAAAAGTTTGTGTATGCATGAGATCACCGAGACAAAACAAAAGAAGCTAAGTTTCTAACACAAAATACTTCACCTTTCCGAGGCACAGAGCTAATGCAACCCTTTGCAACTCTCCTCCTGAGAGATTAACAACTTGTTGATCCATCAGCTGCTCAATCTGCAGCGGCTTCATCACGTCTGACACAAACTGAGGATGCATGTAAGAATCCCGAATCTTCTGATGCAGCAAGTGCCTAACTGAGTTCTCAAACTTGGGACTGATCTTCTGCGGCTTGTAAGAAACATTGAACTCTGGAATCTCTATGTCTGATCCTTCAGTCTCGTCAGGTTTCAACAAACCCGCCTGCAGAAATCATTACCAATAAATACAGGTTTACGAGTGTCCAGCACTTAACCAAAAGAGAGGATGTGATGGAGGAAGAGAGTACCAGCATCCGGATGAACGTTGTCTTTCCTGTACCATTCTCCCCAAGCATTACAATAATCTGAGAGTCGGTGAATTCACCTTCGGAGACTTTCAACCTGAAGTTTCCTTGTGTTTTGGTCATGGTGGGGTACTTGTACCTAGCGTACGACTGTATCTCCTCAGCACTTTCTTGTGGAGTCTCAGAAACCTTCAGAACAAAAGAAGAAGAACCATCAAACACACAACAATGATTGAAGCGACATTAACTGCTGCACCATCAAAAGAAAGTTTACCTTGAAGGTCAGAGATTCATCTCTAAAACGTAGATTCTCAGTGGGAACAAAGCCAGCCAAGAAAATGTTGATTCCTTCTCTGACAGAGAAAGGGAGAGTCACCACACCGTAGGCTCCTGGTTTCCCATACAGACAGCAAATGAAATCCGACAAGTAGTCAAGAACACTGAGATCATGCTCCACCACAATCACGTAGCTGGAAACAGGGGAAAGAAAACAGTGTAAGTGGCTTATCTTATATTATATCCCATTTAGATAAAAAAAAAAAAAAGATCAGAAGATGAACCTATTAGGCCTGAGGAGAGAACGAACAACTTGAGCAGCTTTGAGTCTTTGCTTAACATCAAGGTAACTAGACGGCTCATCAAACATGTATATCTCAGCGTTCTGTATGGCAACAACAGCGATAGCAAACCTCTGGAGCTCACCACCAGATAAATTCACAACATCACGATCAATGACCTGGTTCAGCTCCAGATCAGCACACAGCTCCGCCTTCATGTTTCTCTCGTCCTTCTGGTCTAGGACCTCTCCAACATTGCCTCGAACTGCTTTCGGGATGTGGTCAACATATTGTGGCTTAATAATGGCCTGTCAGACACCGGATACAACAACTTGTGTCATTAAAATGAAACCTAAGCACCCACTAGAAAAAAATGTTTACAATATACCTTTAGATTATCTTCAAGAATACGGGTGAAGTAGTTTTGAAGTTCTGACCCACGGAAGTGAGTCAATATCTCTTGCCAGTCTGGAGGATTCTGCACAAGAAGGAATAATAATTATAAATCAAAATCGTCAAGAGACGCAGCTAACACATAAGAGAAGGTTTATTACAGTGAACCGGCCCAAGTTTGGTTTGAGCTTTCCAGCCAAAATCTTCAGAGCAGTTGACTTTCCAATACCATTAGTCCCAACCAATCCTAAGACCTGCCCTGGCCTTGGAACAGGGAGCCTGGAAGCAAAGAAGAGAGATTCTATTTGTCTTAAAACTAGAAAAAGGATGGATTAAATAATAGACAAACGAACCTGTGCAGCTTGAAAGTGTTTGGCCCATAGCGATGGGTCGTATCTTTCTCTAAGTCTCGGGGGAGATTGATAATCTGAATAGCTTCAAATGGGCATTTCTGCAATTGTAACAAGAGCAGAAGGTGTTTCAGTATCCCAGTTTTGTCTACATGTATATTCGGTATCAGAAAAAAAGCATATGAAGACATACCTTGACACAAATACCGCAACCAATGCACAACTCCTCTGAGATAAAAGCAACCTTGGAACCAACAGTCACCTCAATACAAAGTTTTCCTAAGAATAAAACATAAGTTAATGTATAAGTGGCAGAATGGAACTGAAATTTTAAGAGTTATAACAAAAAACATCACGTCAGTGGTATAAAGTTACAAACTTATGCAGTGAGTAAATGACATAACCAATCAAACACAGTAGAGCATCAGGAAATTCAAATGCAAGAACACAAATTCAAAATTTTGGAAGAACCTGTCTTGACCACAGGACAGCTCTTCTTACACTCTTGGCGACATTTCTTAGGCTTGCAACGGTCTGAGCTCACGATAGCAATACGTGTCAATCGATCTGCCATCTCTCAACGATCTAAAAAAAAAAATCAATAGATTAACTGCCTGACAAAGAATCAATGTCCACAACACAAGCCGATAGCAGAAAAAAAACTAGTTTCAATTGGAAAATCTGCAAAAACTATCACAAGCATGAGCACCAATCTGATAAGAAACCTTCAAGCAGCAACAAGTAGAGAGTAAGCACAAACAATGTTCAAAGGAAACAACTGACAATCAGAGCTAAGAACGATGGATTGATTACTCACTACTCCGAAAAAACAAACACAAAATCAATACTTTGAATAAAAACGATGAAGATAACTACAAAAGGTTGTCACTTTCACAAGGATCAGTGATGGAGAGGAATAAATCCAAAAAACTTTCGATAGAGAATCCCAGATGTTAAACATAACTGCCCAAAAGCTATGTCGGTGACGATAAGATCATGATAAAAGGAAAATTTGATTAGAACCTGAGATTGATTGAGATCGGAGTGGAGAAGCGTGTGCCGATTACTTTTTAAAGGAACCAGCGGAGAGCACACGCACTTTGAGAGAGTTTCACTTTTTGTCTAATTGACAGACCAAACAAAAAAAAGAGAGCTTGGGAGGTAGGGTTTTCAGAAATTATCTGCTTCCGACATGTTTGACCTCGTTTGCTTTACATTGGGCTTGGTCTTGGTCTTGTCTAGTTATGGGCCCAACATTGCAAAATGGAAGTATCTGTTTTTATGGGTCTTGTCTAGTTATGGACAAGAATTATGCAGCTGAGGATGAGAACACAAACATGTAAGTTGTTGAACAACAATCATTTTACTTCAGTGATTGATTCCAGAAATAGCGAATCTCTAGAAAGTAGGGGTGGGCACTTTACCCGATATCCGAATCTGCACCTGAGCCCGATCCGAAAAACCCGAACCGAAATCTGAACCGAAGTAGCAAAATATCCGAACGGGTATTGAATTAGAAGAGATTGGATATTCGAACCCGAACGGGTAATATCCGAACCTGAATGGATATCCGAAGATAACCGAACATATGTATAATTAACCATATATTTCTAGTTTACATCTCTCATTTTATATAAAATATTTATATTGATACTACACATACTTTAAGTTCATATGATATACATAGAATTACGGAGAAAATGATTTGGTACTCACTTAAAATGCATGTCAAACTTTTTATTTTAAGAATTAACAAAAAGTTACATCCAAAATTTAAAAACAATAACCAAATTAATGTCTTTTTTAGTTTCAAAATGTTATGTCCAAATCTATTAATCATTCAATCTATTAAAAATACAAAATTAGTTAAGTGAAAGTTATATTTTTTAAATACAAGAAATTTGAGAAATGAAAATTTTAAAAAAAATTTCAAAATCTAAATATCCGAACCCGATCCGAAATAACCGAACCCGAACTAAAAATACCCGAACCCGATCCGAAGTATAGAAATACCCGAACGGGTTCTATACCTCTATACCGAAATACCCGAAAACCAGAAATACTCGATCCGAACCCGAACGGGTACCCGAACGCCCACCCTACTAGAAAGTGTGGTTTGGAATTGAACCTTTGATTAAAACCTACAAAGGAAAAGATGGAATCAAGTGAGAAGAAGGAACATAAACAAATGAACAAAAGAAAAGGAAGAAAGCTTGAAGTGCAAGTCAATGATGAGAAGAAGTAAGAACCAACAGAGAGGCTAAAGAGGAGTTGAGTTGTGACTTTGGTCGCAAAGAATAAAGTCAAGAAGTAAAGTTTAGTTAGTTTAGTTAAACCAACAAAATGAGTGAAGTGTTGGTTTAAGTCTATAGCTAGGTAGAGTTGTTAGTAGAGGGTAAGGTTTAAAGTTGTTAAGGTGTGTGTAGTAGTAGTAGAGAATAATCTACTATAAGTTTGTGTAAGTTTGAAAAAAAAAAATGAGAAAAGATTTACAATGTAGACAATCAAAGTGTTATCTCTTCTCTCTTCAAGAACAAAGACAAGAGAGTAGTAAGCTTGTGTTATGATGTCCTTTCTTGAAGTTGATAATAGCTTCTCTATTGTAAACTCTACGTTCATAACATATACAATTTGTTTGTTTGTCCACTGAAGTAATAAAAAAGTCAGGGACCAGTTTTGAATATTTAATCACATAATCAATCATACGTCCATTAATGAGGTTCAGTTCCGGGAAGAGCTGGCGTTAAGGCTCTGGAAAAGCTCGGGAAGATGAGCATTGGTGAGTTTTGTTCTCTTGGTGATCTCTTGTTTCCTCTTCTTCTTATGCTTCGGTTGACTAATTGGTATCCCGTACCTCTGTTCAGCAGCTCTCCTCGCTGCAGTGTCTGTCACCGGCTTCAAACCGTACTTCTTTAGCTCCTTCTCCACTTCCAAGCAGTCGCTGGGTACCTCTGTGTCGCGGAACAGAGATTTAAAGTCGTCGTCAACCGTAATCTCGCACTTGAAATCATTTGGGTACGCAATGTCCTCTTGTGAGTTTGATAGCAACCAGATGTCTTCTGAAGCTTTCAGTGCCTACAATAATAACACAAAGACAATTTTGTTGGTTTCAAGAACCAAGTTATTACATGTGTGTCGTTGGTACCTGTAAATCCTCCATGACGTTAGGGTAAGCGTCTTTGAGATCATTTGCGGCAATACCATCAGGGTAATATTTATTTATTAAAGAAAGAAGCTCGCTCTTGTCATTGACATTGTGCTCAGCCTGTGACGACAAGAGAGCAGAGTTTCATGTTAACACAATGATGAAACCTTTTCTCAAACAAGAAAAGGAAAAAATCAATCCACCTTGTAAGAGAACCTTCTCCCGTCGTAATGAGCTTTCGGGTTTTTTCTCATACTATCAAAAACAGCCTTATTGGCGTGCATGTCAACGTAACACCTTTCATTTATTTGCTCTGGCGTAAAGGCTTGCCTTGTCTACAAAATCAAACAAAAGAAGTCAATATCAACTTTTAATTGGAATCATTTATATCTGAAGAAGAAGATATACACAACGAGAACAAGAATCAAACAAACCTCAAAGAGAAGACTAATGACACGCTTGATTTGAGCACCAACAGGAGCTTTTCTGACGTTGTTAATGAGCTGAAGTCGCTCTGTATCGCTAGAAAACTTGACTGGAGCACTAGGTTTGTTGTGACTTATAGCCGCGGCAGGAACGGGCCGACTCAAAGAAGAAGGACCAGCTCTTGAAGAAGCAATGTTTGAAAGAGTAGTTTGGCATTTGACTTGCTGCTTCTTGAAGTTATCTAACTGCTCTTTTAGAGACATCTGACAAGTGTACATAGAAGAAAAAAACGTAACCGAGAGAGCCCTTCAAATTTCAATATGTATATTTAATCATGATTCTGAATGCTGGAATTTTTGATGATCCAGAGTACATAAAGCATGGACATAACATTCTAGAGAAACATTAATCGACCGATCGTGGAGAATCCACAAAACTTACGGTTTCTCAATATCTATAGATTCCACTGAGTTTCGACTCCTCGGAGATCTCAGAACGAGAGACACTAGGGTTTGTTTATCAATAGATTACAAACCTCCCTGATCCGTGATGAACGCTTCTAAAGTTCTTGATTTATAGATGGGGGCGGTGGTGAATATGTCAATTAATTTAGTGGAGAAGTTGAGAATGGGTTTACTGACCAAAAAAGGTTAAAATAAATAACCCTAACTTGTTGACGCAGAGATTGGTTTTGAAAACCCTCGAAGAGTCAGAAACCAAACTTGTCTACGCCCCTCTCTTTTTTTTTGTCAATCACCTTCTACTGCCTCACCTGCCTTAATCAATTTTGCGTTAGGTGTCATTACAAAAGTCCCTATTTCTCTAATAATCTTTCCTTGTCTCTGATCCTTTGGATTCCTTTCCGTACTGCCTGATGATTACTTTGATTTGTTGAATATCCTTCTGAGACTTATTTTTCCTGCTAGTTTGGATTCGGGAGTCAAGTCTTGTCATCTGAGGTCGTATTTTGAGCTGATAGCAGCTCTTTTTTGGTTCATGTGTGGTTTATTGCACGGTCGGTAGCCTTAGCATAGTTTCTTATTAGCATTCTACCCGATGCTGTCCCTGTCTCCCATAACCTTGATATACAAGTTTCTAACATGTTTTCATCTCTCTCTGTTTGCTCTATAGCTGACGCTTCTTTGGCCCCTGAATCACTAAAACGTACATTATTGTGTCCTTTTACTACCTCTAGCTCCTGTTTTTCCTTAAGTCCAACAGCTCTTGCCCTGTTGTTTTTGTATCAAACACAAACCTAACACTGGTTCCTCTCGGGCACTTATTTTGCTAAACCCGATGGAAATATCACTCCCCGTTCAGAAAGCCACCGTTGTGCCCAAGCCTTTTATTAGGTATCTCTCTCTCTATTCCATGAACACTTTTCGATTCGTATATAAGTGTTCAAACAGGACCTGTTTATCAATTTCTTTTTTTTTTTGCATTCCCTATGTTGGTTTGCATTCATTTTCAGGCTGACGAGGCTTTTAGCAAGGACTCTCTATGATGATAATAATCTTACTACGTTAAGCGACAATAAGAAGAAATCTGAAAAAGGTGACAGCAGAGGGAATATCGTTATGGTGCTGGATGCTCTCTTATTAGGTTTGTGTGCCATCTCTTCCACGTTCTATCCCCATAAAGTCTATTAGGTGAAATGAACTTTGTCACAATGGTCTTTTCATTTATGGTATTTCTTTTGTTCTATGCCCGCTAGGCGGCAATGGGTTAGAGAAGAAGACTTGGCAAGAGACTTGAAGAAGAACCCCAAGCAAGTCCGAAAAATATTAAGACACTTTGAAGAAAAACATTTGGTCACGCGTTACCAAAGGAAAGAGGTATACCGTATATGCAGAAACTATGCTCTCTTTCAGATTGGTGTTTTACACTGCCGTTTTAATGATTCTCAATCTTTTCAATAGACTGCAAAGCGTGCGGAGATATATAATGTTGCAGTGGCTGCCACAGCTCATAAGCTCCACACGCAATCGTATTGCTGTCTTGATTATCAACATGTATGCTTCATATCCCTAGTACTTTATTTTTCTGTTTTGCATTTATTTTATTTCATAAAACCAAACTTACCATATATCACTTCTTTTCTCTTACAGATGTATGATACTGCTCGTTTGCGTCTGCAGAAGATTAAAAGGAAACTCAAAGATGAGCTAGAAGATAAGTATACTCTTCAGAAGTATGGCTGTCCTAACTGCAACAGAAAGTAAAACTCCACTACTCTTTTTACTTTATAATAAAATATTTGTATTTATGATGTCACTTAACCTGAATAGATTCTCATTTCTTGTATTATAGATATAGTGCACTAGATGCCCTGAGATTAATTTCTATGGAAGACGATGCTTTTCATTGTGAGAGGTGCAATGGTGTACTTGTTGTGGAATGTGATAAGCTATCTTCCAAAGAAGTTGAAGATGGAGGTGACAATGCAAAGAGACGTCAGCGGCAAAGACTCCAGTTTGCGGAGGTCTGCGTATAAACAAGAAAATGATTTGCATAACTTTTCATGAATAGTTGTTTGTGCGTTGACACAACTGAAAGTAAATTTGCAGGCTCTGATGGATCAAATTAATAGAGTAAAAGACCTACCGTTTCCTGTCTATGAGAGTTTTCCGGAATGGGAGGCTCGTGCAGCTTTGGATGCTCGTGAAAATGGTGACTTTAATACTAATGATCCTTTGATGTCACAGGGTGGTTATGGTTCAACACCGATGCCATTCCTCGGAATGACAAAGGTGATCATTGTTGTTACACTTCTCAATGCATATAGAAGTTGAGGTTCTTTTATTTCTTCATTTGCTAATCTATTTTAGTAGAAATTTTATTTTATTTTTTTCACATATACAAGAAAATATATGTTGTGGCTGTAAAGTTTTATTTTTATTTTTTTGATATTTTTTTTTATCCTTGTTCAGTGTGGTTAGCTTGATTTCTTGAATCTTACATATGGTTAGGTTGAGGTTAACCTTCGTGACGGAAAAGAAGATGGAGTTCCTAGTATCAAACCGATGCCTCAATGGATGATTAGGCAAGGAATGAATCTCACTAAGGAACAAAGAGGAGAGATGAATCAGGAAGAAAAGGTTGGTGGTGTCTCAGAAGGAGAAGTAAAACTTTCTGATGACAATAAACCATCAGCCATGGGAAATGACAATGATACCTATTTGAAGGTACCTTTTGCGAGCTTTTTTTTATTTGTTTAGATCCCTATAGTAGCATCTTGCGAATTGTATTCGGAGAATCTTGATACATTTTAGTTTCAGGAAACTTACTATGCCGCTCTACTGCAGCAGCTAGAGGCAGCTCAAAAAATGAATCAGCAAGAATCTACCCCTGACATTCAATCGGCTACTACATGCTCAGATCGTCAGGTTGGTATGAAGTCCAAACGTGAAGATGAAGAAGATGCTGAATGTGAAGAAGGGTCTCATGTTTCAGGTCAGTTTGAGTTTATTATTACTTCATTTCTAATTCGCTAACTAGTTAGTTGATCATATGAAAGTAATGGGCCATAGATTATAAAGAGAAAGAGTTTATGTCTCTTGATATATGCAAAGATTATGTGATGCTTAGCTTTGTAACTTTTGATGTACTTAATTTTGCAGCAAATGGAGCAGATGTTGAAGAAGAAGACGACGGTGTTGAGTGGGAAGAAGGCTGAAAGCAAATGGATTAAAACCATTGATAATAGAATTAATTAAGCTTAACTGTGAAATGTCATGTACACTATAGTGATTGGTAACTTAATTGTGAATCTCATCATCTGCACCAGTTTTCTCAAATGTTATAACATTTATAAACTTATTGGGAATCTCATCATAAGAGTAGATATGAGACATGAATACAATATCAGCATCTACAACAAGCATATGTATCTTGAGAATTTAACCAACATCCAGTCATCAAACGTAAGAGAATTAAAATTGAAAAAGAAAGTACCAAAACAAACACAAACTGTCAATTACAAAACCAAATTATAGATAAGTTTCAAAGCATCTGCTATTTGAGAGATTGAAGAAACCTCTTCTACAAATGCCATTAGGTTTTACATTATACTATCACTCTCCATTTTATTTCCTCTGAACCAGCAAATTTCTAACCGATATAAAGTTAAAATGTAATAATTCTGAGAGGGGATTGATTATTAGAATGAAACATCGGTCAGGAAATGAGACTACTGGAGGAGAGAATCATAGGTTAATTTTTTGAGATTACTTCCACTTCTTGAATTTGCCTCCTCCAAACATACCGTGTTTCCCATGCTTTCCATGCTTGAACTTGCCTCCGTGCTTGAATTTGCCTCCATGCTTTCCGTGCTTGAACTTACCATGACCATATCCACCGTGACCAACGTGGCCATACCCTGCATGGCTTGCATGACCGTAAGGGTTGTGTGCTCCATGAGCAATGTGGTGAGCTCCATAGGCTGCTGCGGCTGCACCAGCTGCACCAGCGATCATACCTCCAATCCCACCACTAGAATGCCCTAATGAAACAGAAACAGAAGGTATTAACATGGAGAACCTCCATAGTAAAAGAACATCACAATCGATAAAAAGTAAGCAACTTAAGATTAAAAACATGAGTGTCTTTCAGACTGGGACTCTGAAACCACATTAAAAAGAATGTCAAAAGGTTCAATAATTTGCACAAATTTGTACCAATTGAAACAGAACAAGAGATAGTAAACTCATCGGTCCATAACATTTGCATAAACAAAACTAGCAAAGTCATTAAAATTAATGTCCTTTAAACTATAATTCAAACTAAAAACATTATCTAGCAGGTTGAAACACAAGCCACAAAGACAATGTTTTTAGCTTTTGCAATAAAAAGAAACAGCAAATTTAAAAAAAAAACTACAGTTCCTATTACCATTCAAACATAAAAGGTTGATAATCCAACAAAACAACAAGAGCAGTTCTTAGCTTTAGCATAGAAAATATCACCACATTAGAAACTATCGTCCTATGAACAGCTTGTTGATGTAATAAACTACAAAGAAGAGTCTCTACCTGCATGGTGAGGAGCAGGATAACCTGCAGGAGGATAACCTCCGGGGGCAGGAGGATAACCTCCCGGTGCACCGGGAGGGTATGCACCAGGTGGGTAACCTGCAGGTGGGTAGCCTCCAGCTGGAGGGTACCCTTGTTGTGGCGGGTATCCAGCGGGTGGGTAACCTCCAGGAGCGGGTGGGTAATGATGTCCACCTCCTGGAAAACCATGAAACCCTTTGTCTTGTTCATCATGATGCTTGTCTTTACCACCTCCCATTGTTTTTACCAACTTTCAGCAAATCAAAACCTACAAGAGTTTGACATGTACACATCATTGTCAAAGATTTGATAGATCACAACACTCAAAATGAGATAGCATCATTCATGAATACAAACGATCACATACAAAAAAAGGTCTGAAATAACTGAGAAATAATTACCGATACGAACTTCGAAGATTGTTTCAGAACGAATAGAAACAGCAACATAGCTTTATGTGCTTATATAAGGATAGACGTGCTGCGTCTGCATCATTGATTACTTGACGCGTTACCATTTTTGAATAAGTTTATTTCTATATTTTACTTTTTTATTATTTTTTTGATTAGTCCTCGTATTTGTATTGTAATAATAAATCCATCACTTTAGTCTTCACAATTTTTAATCGAGTCTTAGAGTCTAAAATAAATACTTAAAACCGAAAATAAACACCATAAGATAATTTAATCATTGTGATGTTATATAAATTATGAGTGTAATGATGCGTAGGGAAATATTATAGGTCTTTTTGGTTATTTATTTGTGAGCCTACTTGGATGTTTAAGTAACTTATAAAAGTAAGCGGGTTAAAATGAGAATATGTGGAACTAAAAGGTGAAGTGTGATAAATAAAATATCTACGTCGTGGGAACGCGCAATGAACACGGAGTTCCACGAACATGATTAAGTAAAATGTATTTTCCTGTAATAATATATCTTAGTGGCGGAAAAGGCTTTTTATCCTTTAATTTGACAAACACCAAAAAACAATGGTGGTGAATAAAAATGACAAAAGAACCTTGTCCCTAGGCCTGGGACGGATTGGATATCCGGACAATTTTAAAGTATCCGGATCCGGATACTTATCCGGTAAATTCATAATTTTACTATTTTTTTCCGGATCCGGAGTTCTCGGATATCCGGGTGTCGGATATCCTTCTAAAAATTATAATATCTGGCGGATATCCGGATTCGGATTTGGATCCTTAAAATAAATAAAAAATAATATAAATATATATAAAATATTAACAATACTTTAAAAATAAAAAAATATATAATATTTTTAATTATTTCTATTGTATAATATTCCAAAATTTACATAAAATTTATATATACTATTATAAAAATGAAAATATATTAAAACAAAATTAATTTGTATATATATATATATTACTATTTTTGAAATAGTTATTAATAAAACTTACGGATCCGGATATTTGGACTAAAAAATTAAAATATCCGGATCCGGTTTTGACAGATCCAATATTTCACTATCCGGATCCGGATTCGGCCCTTCCGAATATTCAGATTTTCGGATCGGATCCGGATCGAATCTCGGATCGAATCCGGATCTCGGATAAAAGTTTCAGGCCTATTGTCCCCCACAAATCAGAATTATCTTTTACTTTATCTTCTTGTTGACTATTTAAACAAACAAATACAGATAACTAGATTCCCCATCACGTCAGGTTAGAACAAAATATGTCATAAAAATGGTGGAATCTTACTAAACACAAAAATGGATGGTGGTGGGTGGGAATCTTACTAAACACAAAAATGGATGGTGGTGGGTTCATCATTAATGGGGTCTACATGAATGTAGTATGGGCCCCTGGGTATCCATTGAGTTATACAACAAGGCACACATGCTGAGCCTGAAGTCAATAAAAACTTTTCTTTCAGATATAACTTTCTCCTTGATCTTCTTACACTAATATGAGGAAGAGAAAGTACAGCTTTGCTTCCACCGAGTTTCATTCGACTTCTTTCAACCAACTCTCTCTGCACTTTGCAAACTGCAACAAAGTGCAATGAAAAGTCATGTCCAGCAACAAAATTTTCTTGTCAAACCTACAATGCTCGCCCTTGACTACCATTTTGTACCGTCAATTGTCTTTTCACTTTTGCGGGGCTCTGCCTCACTGATCCTCATCATCTGACATTAACTCTATAACAGTGTCTATTGTATCTATCTGCTTCTGCATGGTCCTCCTTGAGACCGCCACCTCCCAGGTTATCCTCATAGGATTATCGGCAAATAATGAGATGTTTCTGGCTGTTTTATATGAATACAGGAAATGAAAAATGTTATTGTTTGGAACCAACAACCTTCTGATCAGGAATCTAAAGTTCTAACCCAGCAAAGTACATGAGATTGTTTGGAATAGGCTCATTAAGCTGTATAAAGATTAAAAGCACATCACACAAAGATAAAACCAACATACATATTTCACAATCTCATTCAGACTGGAACCAGAACTCTCGTATTCAAGTGACAACAGACTACACTCAGTTTCTCCTTTGCTTAGTGCCTGTATCGATGCTTACGAGTCTCCTCTTCTTCCGATGACACCTCATGCTTCTGCTGCTTCTTTCTACTAACCGAACCAGATTCTGCTTTCTTCGTGCTTCTGTATCTATCAGAAAACTCTCCAGGATCATCAGATGCATCATACACATGCTTTTCTTTGCCCTTCACACTCCCGTGATGTCTTCCAGAATCACGATCATCATATCTTGGTTTCTTATCGGATCTATGACGCTCGGACTCAGAATCGACATATCCGTGTCTTCTCTCATTATATCTCTGCTTCTTCTCAACTCTATGAAGCTTCCCAGACTCCAAATTGTCATGCCTCTTACTTTTCTCAGAAACAGGATCGTTATTACGCACTTCCTTCCTCTCCCCGTGATTGCTTTTGTAATCATCTTCTGATCTATTCTTTCTACTACTGTGGTTTCTATAATAATCAGAATCATTAGATGAGGCAGAAGGTATATCCACCATCTTTTTCCGTTTCTGGTGCCTCTCGTCCTCGGGATGATTTTCTCTATGGCTGTTTCCTTGGTGGTGAACCTCAGTTTTTAACCCCTGAGATGAATCTAAATGCTTGTTGTGCCTTCTCCTGCTTGAGCGGTACCTATCAGAGTCTGAATCTTCAGAGGAAAGTGAGTCAGAATCATATTGCTTCTTGCTCTTCTTCTTAACTTCCTTGCGCTTCTTCTTCGATCTTCTCTTCTCTCCACTATCTTCTGAGCCTGTGGAAGATCCATCAGTTTCCTCAGCAGCCCGAGATGAATGCTTCTTGTTACTTTTGTTCTTTTTGGACTTCTTTTTCTTATCAGACGATATACTCCTCAATAATTCTAATGGGAGGCTGCCCTCAAGGAACCCTGTGATGTCATAACGAATTGAGAAAATTAGTATTATACAATCTAATGATGAGATGGAACTTTTTAGGGAATCAAAAACTTCACCTCCATATTCATCAAATATATCTTCAGCGACAATTTGTTGATTTGGATCTTCGGGATCAAAACCACCACGAGGAGGACTCAAGCCCGGCTTTTGTTTCAACTCCCACTTCAGAGGCTGCAAAAAATTAGAGAGCACTTTCAGTTAATGATACAACCTTTTGTTTCCTAAACCTAAAACTAAGTCTTAAAAGATTTTGAAGAATGAGAATGTAAGGGAAACAAAGACCAACCTCGCCAGGATCTGTATGTGCAATGATAGTAGTCAACGGATCATCTCTTTTCAATCGTTGTTCTTCATTTGGCATCACTGTATCCTTTAATGGACATTCACGATCACCACTTTGGTGCCCAAAGTTTCCACACCTCAGACATTTGACATTACGCAATTCAACTGCAAATGGCTTTGCTCTCCCAGCAACACCAGTCTCCAGCCTGCACAATTTCGATCATAGTATGTGATGAGAAAATGTCCACTTACATGTCATATTGGCAACACTCGAACACTAGGCTACTAACACATTTGAGAGAGTAAAAAGGATATGGCAACAAGTACCTTGGTGCGTTTTTAAGGACTTCAAATTCTTCTTCAGTAGGAAGAGCACGCCCAAACACATCTTTGGGTCGTGGTTTCTTCCTTTCCTGACCTGCATGGTCACTCCCGGCTACTGGCTCTGCTGGCCTGCAAAAGAAAAGAGTTCTCGTTATTACTTAACATACAGAAAAAATACCTCTTTAATATCTGTTTCAATCAACATACATAGAACCAACATTGTCGTCAGCCATGGGATCCTGACTCGACGAACCCTGACCCTGGTGTTTCTCATCCGCGCATTCTGCTGCTTTGGCACTTTCAGGGTCATAGCCAGGTGGGCGAATGTACATGAAACTGACAGCTTTCATCATTTCGATCTGCGAATTAAGCTCAGCAATGAATATCACAAACACACACAGAACCAAGTAAAAATCACTACTTACACCAAGTTTCAATGGTTCTAAAGACTTTAACATCTACCTAAGGATCAAAACAGTTAAAAAAAAAAAGATGAAACAATGTTTCAACTGGATTCTCATTGGTAAGAGTCATCAGCACGAATCAGAGCTTCAATTCAACATGAGAACTTAGCTAAAATCCCCAGAATAAATGAACCCTAATCGAAAGATTTAGAACCCAATCAGTACTCAAAACAAGATCTGAACAACATAAACCCTAATCTTACCTTCTCTCTTTCTTTCTTCGATATGAGAGCCGCTTGCTTGAAAAACTCCTGCTCTTGCGCAAACTGCAATTCCACCAAAAACACGAATTGAATCAATAGCACAATTGAATTCGATACCATGTTACGATGCCCTTACCTCACGAGCCACCTCCTCGGCTCTGCGATCGTGCTGGGCGTTGGTCTGCTCGGCGATCCACTTGCGTCGCTGGTTGGGATAAGAGAGCGGATGCCATGGCTTCTGATTCAGGAACGAGTGGCTCCAAGCCGTTCCCGATTTCGTCTTGTAATCGACCTCCAAGCTAGTGCCGGTGACTTTCCCGCCGGCGAATCTCTTGCTCAGCCGTATCCCGCTCCCTTCTCCGCCGCCGTCCATCTGATTTTCGCACAATGCCTCGCGATTGTTTTCGCCCTCGTGCTTTTTGAAATAACCAAGAAAAGGAAACGAAACTTATTTAATTGTAATTTAACCCAAAAACAATTGCAATTTTACCCTCCACAGAAATTGCAATTTAACCCCAACTCAATTACAATTTAAACCCAAAATAAAATGAATATTACAAAATTGTAAAACACGTAAAGTGAAAAAAACCTTTTTCTCTCATCTCTGTTCACGCTCCCGTACTTTTCACAGGGAAGAGAGAAAGCTTGCCGTTTTTGTTGCCGGTTTCTCTCCGGCTTTGCTTCCCGACGTTCGGGCTTCTGACTCTGGGCTGCGGTGGCTCTCATAGCACTGCTTCGCCGGCTTCGATTCCGAGAAACGGTGGCTTATAAAACACCGATTTCGCCGGCTTTTGTTTCGATCGTCGCGTCTTGCTTCATCTTCTTCACTGACTCTCTATCCGATTCTCTTTTCTTTCTCTCCTTCGGAAGATCGGAGCTTGTTGGATCGATTGAAGACGGTGGTTATCCTTCTAGATGCGACGATTCGTCAGACTAGAAATCCCGGTTAGAACTTTTGTGAGAACTACTCTGTTGGTTCTCCACAGGTTCGTTTCTTCGCTGATGGCGGAGCTCCGGCGTTCATCTTCTCTGACTCCGGCGAAGGAAGTGATCGCTCGCCTTGACGCGTGTCCTGAGAATGCTGGGCGTTCCTGCACGTGGTGGGTGACGTGTTCGTTGTTTCCTTCCCAACGGTTTGCGTTTATTGGACTGACGGCCCTAAGCGTTTGTTTAAGTTCGCCCTTTCTGTTTGGGCCTTTTGTTGTATTAATGTTGTACTGTTTTGGGCTTTGTTCTTATTGGGCTTAGACCCGTTAATAAATCTACCTGTGAAAAAAAAAAAAAAACACGTAAAGTGAGAGAAAAAAAATCTGAGGAGGAGAGATTTCGTTGAGCTTTTTAGTACCAAACGGAGTAAAGGATCTAACTTTAGTTAGTCTTCCTAAGATTTGTCTTTCATCTGTAAGAATCTAGAACGCGAGATCGAGAGAGAGAGAGAGAGAGGGAGGGCGTGCAAATCGGGAAATGACGGCGGCGATGGTGCTGAACGTAGGCGGATCGGCGGCGGAGAGAGACGCCAGGTTGGCGCATTACGCGATGGCGTTTGTTCAGCTGTTTAACGGAGGGTACCATGTGATTACGAAAGTGGCTCTCAACGTTGGAGTCAACCAGCTTGTCTTCTGCGTCTGCCGTGATCTTCTTGCTCTCTCTATTCTCGCTCCTCTAGCCTATTTCCGCGAAAGGTTTCATCTTTTCCCGTAAAGTTTTGTGCTTTTGTGGGTTCACCATTGGATCGGATCTTGGGATCGAATTAGGGGTTTCTCTCTTGATGTCTAGTTGTTTAAGCTCACTGTTATCTTCATAACAGAGGAACTAGATTTCAGATGTGTTGACTTAAGTTCTCTCTGGAGAGTGTTTTATGTGTTATGGCTATCCTTTGTGTTATGATCAAACAAGTGAATATTTTTGTTCCGATTACATCCACTGTTGGTAGGTAAGATTAGGATACTTATGAATTTTGAGGTCATTGATCTGTTGCAGTTTCTTTGCTGATCATGTTCTAATACTGTGAGTAGATTTGTTAGACTATTCTTCGGGTTTTGCCATAACTACATTTGGAACTAGGATCAGGTTTCACGACCTACACTCGTCTAATTCTGTTAGGACTGTGATATAGTTCCCCTGATAACCTATCCTTGGTTTTAAATGGCGCACCATGGAGATGAGCAAAACGTTTTATGCCTCTATGGTGAAGCAACCTCCATAAAGCGCTGGCCATGGTCATGGCGCTTTTGACTCAAGTTCAAGACGCCATAGGCGCAACAAGGCGAAAGCCTTATAGTTTCTTGGTGGGTAAGGTAGTATTTTGGTATTGTATCTCTTCTCCTCCCATATCAGAAAAATGAAGTAATAGTGTGGGCGAGGCTCTAACTCGTCATGTTTATGCTACTTTACTCTCAAGCTTTGCAGTCTTTGTGATGAATATTTGAGTATTCATAACCTAATTAAGGAATACTGTTCCTTTTTCCATGTATGCAGGAGGACCAGGCCTCCGATGACTAGAAGCCTTCTCTTGTCATTCTTCTTTTTGGGCTTATCAGGGTAATAGTACATCCCTGTCCTGTCTCAGTATCTTGTAATGTAATCATGTTTACGCAGAGTAAACATCTTGCTAATGCCACCTCTGCATTATCCTGAATTTTATAGGGTGTTTGGCAACCAACTGTTGTTTCTTGTCGGTCTTACATACACTAATCCAACTTACGCTGCTGCCATTCAACCATCCATCCCGGTCTTTACCTTTCTTTTGGCTGTAATGATGGGGTTAGTACTTTTTTTTTTTCAAAAAGTTCTTCACTTCTTCGTTTTCTAACGTCTCCTACTTTGTATGCAGTACAGAAAGAGTTAACTTGATGAGAATCGAAGGTCAAACTAAGGTTGGAGGAACTCTTGTGTGTGTTTTGGGTGCCGTATTTATGGTATTATTTAGAGGTCCGGTCTTGTTAGGAGATAAAGATGCAGACTTTGCGATGCACAATGAAATCAGCGCTAAAGGCCAACCTGAGCCTACAGGGTGGTTAGTCACTGGCTTTCTCGACCTTGGGTTTGAGCAGTGGCACATTGGTGTTTTATGCTTGATTGGAAACTGCATGTGTATGGCTACTTTTATTGCTATTCAGGTAAAATCCCTTGTTTCAGTTTCTTTTGGTTACGTTTAGACAAACCCATATATAGTCTGTTAATGTGAGTGTAATGGAAACTCTCCAGGCGCCGGTTTTGAAGAAGTATCCAGCAAATCTTTCGGTTGCTGCATTGTCATACTTCTCCGGTACAGTACTAATGGTCACAACAGCTTTCTTCATGGTGAAGGAGCCATTAGATTGGAAGCTAACACAAGCTGAAGTTCTCGCTGTTATATATGCAGTAAGTTGCACCAGTTACTCTTTTTTAGTTATATTCTCACATGTTTCTCGCCTCATATGGTTTATTATCTTCTTTGAAGGGAGTTGTTGCGTCAGCACTAAACTTTGGAATGTTGACGTGGTCCAATAAGATAATTGGTCCTGCCTTGGTTTCTCTCTACAATCCACTTCAGCCTGCTGCATCAGCTTTCCTGTCGAGAATCTTTCTCGGTAGCCCTATCTTTCTCGGAAGGTGAACCAAACATTAATCTTTTTGAATCATCCATGCTCTTCACTTGGCTTTGGATACTCAACATCTTCTTGATCATCTCACACAGACTTCTTTTCCTCTGTGCAGTGTTGTGGGTGGGTTCTTCATCATCTTAGGACTCTACATGGTCACATGGGCATCGTTTAGAGAGCGGAAAGCAATGGCTTCCGGGATTGCGATACCGTCTCATACTGCAAGAACCTCGGAGCCTCTGAAGAAGAACCCAGTTGTTAGCAGAATAGGGCAGTTGTTTTCTGGATTAGCCAGCTCCTCTATGAAATCTGCAGACTAAAAAAAAGAAACCATAAAGTTAAAAGAATCAGAGCAGAACCCATTTTACAAAAGATTTTTAACTTTATTTTTGTTACATTCATCTCATATTAATACCTTATTTGATTCCCTCTATGTTATGTATAAATCATAGATTCACAATGTTTACTCCAATGCTACTATCTTTTCTTCTTCCTTTAAATCTTGAAGATCATCTAATTCGTATCTGATGACATTTTACCTTAACTTCTGCATATTTCCTTTCTAGCAATGGATAATAGTTATTTAGTGCGAGATAAATTGTCTAGACTATATAGTTGTCAAAACTAAGGTTAGGGGGATCTTCATAAAGTTGGAAAAAGTCATTCGACAAAAGCTGTGACTATTCTGGTAAGAAAACATAAACACTAGTGGGAACTTTACGAATTTCGAAAAGTCTATCCCGATTTTAGTTATCTTTAATAATAACTTATCAAAAAAAGATATAAAAAAAAACACAAACAACGTAGTATCAGTTTTTATTTTCACGTTCTCGTACGAGTTTATAATTGAACTTGTTTATAAAAACTATACAAAAGTTCAATTCATATTGTCGGACACACCATTAGCATTGTTTAACTAACAACTATTAGACCGACAATTTTATAGATTTATTGGAATAAAAAAATCGTTTACGTTTAGACCCCAAACGTTTTCAATATTCCAAATAAGCCCCCCCAGATATCGAGAATTGAGCAAAGACGTTTTCTGTTGTAGAGAGAAAACCAACAAAGGCACAGAGTCTGCACAAAAACGGATCTCTGTCGTCTTCGTGTTCTCTGGTCTGAGTCGCGGCTTCAGCACCGATACTCCTCAGATCTACCGGAGATTCTCTTTTCTCTCGCACAAAGAGAGGACGATTCGTGTATGTAAATGCGCTTTAATTCCTTCTTAGACGCAGCGACGTTCGAGATCTAGTGCTGCGGAAGCTTTTGACGGTGGCTTTGAGTGTGCTCTTCTCTCTTCTCCAATGCGCCTCTCTGGTATCGTATTCTAGCCCTTCTATATTACGATTTCGTTATCTCAATGTCGATTTAAACTGCAAGATCGCCCCTTTCTTTGTGTTCTTATTGATTTTGTGAAGCTCTTCAAGATTGCATTTGATTTTGGTTTGTGTAGTTACCATCTTCCACTGAAGGAGGAAGAATCTGTATCCGTGGTGCTTGTGCTTCTTCTTCTGCATTTTGAGGCTTTTAGAGTATCACCAGTTTGGAGTAGTTATATGTTAGGCAAGCGAAGATGGTTTTCGGCAACATCACTCAACTCTTTACACCGAATCGCTACGGAGCTAATACACAACCGCCTCTTCCATACATCCCTACTGGCTCATCACCAGATGTAGGCACCTCATCTCCAGCTTCCATCGCTTTCGGAAACGGTGGGAGCAAGAACGGTGGTTTGAGACACTCCGCGTCTCTCCAAGACTTCTCTTCCTACCACGCCTTCGATCCCGAAGAAGCTCGTGAAACCGACTCAAGCGCTAAACAATGGGGACAGAACGAAGCTAGCTTCTCCAAGGACAAGGGAGGTCTCCCGCCCAGTGTTCCCAAACCGTCCACGAGCAGGCGTAAATGGATCCGCGCGGTGATGATCGTTACGTGCCTCTTTCTCTTTGCTTCTCTGGTGTATATACTAGGCATGTACGTTTACACGAACTGGTCTCGCGGAGCGTCGAGGTACTACGTTGTGTTTGACTGCGGAAGCACGGGGACTCGTGCCTACGTCTACCAGGCGTCTATCAACTACAAGAAAGATAGTAGTCTCCCTATTGTGATGAAGTCCTTGACGGAAGGTATCTCTAGGAAGTCAAGTGGGAGGGCTTATGATAGGATGGAGACAGAGCCTGGGTTTGACAAGCTCGTCAACAACAGAACGGGATTGAAAAAAGCGATTAAGCCTCTTATCCAGTGGGCGGAGAGGCAGATCCCCAAGCATGCTCATAGGACAACGTCTCTCTTTGTGTACGCAACAGCGGGTGTTAGGAGGCTGCGCGCTAGTGATTCGAGCTGGCTTTTAGGTAATGTGTGGTCTATACTGGCGAAGTCTCCCTTCACTTGCCGGAGGGAGTGGGTTAAGATCATTAGCGGTACAGAGGAAGCTTATTTTGGATGGACGGCTCTTAATTACCAAACGAGCATGTTGGGAGCTGTGCCGAAGAAGGCGACGTTCGGTGCGCTTGACCTTGGTGGCTCGTCTTTGCAGGTGACGTTTGAGAATGAGGAGCGAGCACATAACGAGACTAACTTAGATCTCAGGATAGGGTCTGTTAACCATCATCTTAGCGCTTATTCTCTGGCCGGGTATGGACTTAACGATGCGTTTGAAAGGTCTGTTGTTCAGCTTTTAAAGAGGATGCCAAATGTCAATAACTCTGAGTTGAAACATCCTTGTTTGAACTCTGGATACGAAGGACAGTACGTTTGTTCTCAATGTGGTTCTACTGTCAAACGAGGTAAGAAAGGGAAGTCAGGAGTTCCTATTAAGCTCATAGGTGCTCCAAACTGGGGAGAGTGCAGCGCTCTAGCGAAAATTGCTGTTAATAGCTCCGAGTGGTCGAAGACAAAACATGGTGTTGATTGTGATTTGCAGCCTTGTGCTCTTCCTGATGGTTACCCTCGTCCTCACGGTCAGTTCTACGCTGTGTCCGGATTCTTCGTGGTGTACAGATTCTTCAATCTAAGCGCTGAAGCTTCCCTTGATGATGTATTGGAAAAAGGTAGGGAGTTTTGTGAAAAGGCCTGGCAGGTAGCGAGAACCAGTGTTTCTCCACAACCTTTCATTGAACAGTACTGCTTTAGAGCACCGTACATAGTCTCTCTGTTACGAGAAGGTTTGTATATTACAGATAAGCAGATTATAATTGGGTCTGGGAGTATAACTTGGACACTGGGGGTAGCTGTTCTGGAAGCAGGGAAGGCTTTGTCTTCTACATTGGGACTAAAGGGGTACGAGACTCTGAGCATGAAGATAAACCCAGTAGCTCTTATATCTGTTCTGTTCGTCTCACTGATTCTGCTTCTCTGTGCACTGTCACGCGTCGGCAACTGTATGCCAAGGTTTTTCAGAAAGTCCTGTCTGCCTCTATTTAAGCACAATAGCGCTTCAGCTTCCTCTGTTCTTAACATTCCTTCTCCCTTCAGATTGCGATGGAGTCATATGGGTACAGGTAAATTCAGTTTGCATTATCTGGAGTTATGGCCAGTTCTTTGCGTTGTATCATTTCTCAGTTCTGTCTGTCTTATGTTCAGGGGTAAAGCCACCGTTGAGTCCAATAGCGAGGAGTTCACCGCGTAGGCCGTTTAGTTTTGGAAGCAGCATACAGCTCATGGAGTCTTGTTCATTGTACTCATCGAGCAGCAGCGTAATGCATAGTTATTCTTCTGATAGCTTAGGGGAGATGCAAGTTGACAACAGTGGCTCCTTCTGGTCCTCCCGGAGTCAAATGCGTCTCCAGAGCCGGAGATCACAATCCAGAGAAGATCTTAGTTCGTCGCTCGCTGAATCACACATGCTCAAGATGTAGTAGAAAGACGTTTTTGGTACGGTTTTTGTCACTTCCACACTCTCGCTTTTTTTTCTCTTTTTTTTTTGGTATTATAGAATTTAAAAGAAAAAGAAGAAAAACTTCATGAGAGCAAAGATATTCCTTGTTGTTTCAGTTAACATGTAATTCATTCTCGTATATGATTATTAATTTAACCCCAATTCGACTATGTATCACTCTCGTCCTCTTTACCCTTGCATCCAAGTTCTCTTTATGGCACTGAGCAGCTAGAAAGAGGAGAATATAATCCCTGGATTGCGTTTTAAGACATATTGGTGTATGTTTGATCTCTGGACCACATCATGTAAGTGCTTGTTTTCTAGTCTCTGATTCTTATCATCACATCTACAGGAAGGTTAAAATAGAATCTGCTATACATATTTGTGCACTTCATTTCATTGCAAGAGTTGAGGCTAAAAGTGTATTTTTCCTTTACCATGGAAATATCTACTTTCAACAATGTCTTTATGTTAGATTGTAGGGCTCAAAATCCTTTGGGGACCATTGTGTGTGGTTGGCGTTTAGATAGATGGAGCAATCATGGTAACTATCACCTGAACAATGACTCATCTTTGCTATGGATCACATTTACAAAGATTTATGGTTTAGAGTTGGTAATGCAGGTCCGACTTTACATAGTTGGACGTCTAAAGTATAAAAAAATTTATTTGGGGGGCAAATGTTAAGAAGTATAAAAACTTTTTTTTTCCATAAACTACTACAGTATAATTTTTTATGCTTTCAAACTTTTATATAAGTTTTATCGTTTGCCTAAAATCGATGATTTATGAGCTTTATCCCATGGCCAGCCATGTTCTATGTTTTCATTAGTTTTGGTCAATGTATAGATAGGCACCCTTAACCATTGTTTGTTCTTTAACTAGTCCAGTTGCAATAAACCTACACAGACTAGTGTACAGGTTTGATTTTTTAAGAATCGTTTGACAAATGTGATTGATCAATTATGTGACAAAACGAGTCTTTCTCAATAGTTTTCATCGCTATAAGTGTCGAATATTGCTCTTGACTCCGACATTTGGACAGGAACATTTAGTTAAAATCAATCTCAGCCCTTGCTTGCTATTGTGGCTTAATCCATAAGCAAAATAATTGAAAACCTTTGGTGTCAAGCTAAAGGAAATAATAAGTCTATGTGCGTCACTCTCGTTCGTTTATTGCTATTGATTCGATGACACCCAACTAAACCAATCACAATAATTCAATCAGAAGATCAAGTTTCTTATAATCCTAGAAAAACATTTTATTTTAGAAGACGGTAAATAAACATTTTAATGACCAACCATTTGGCTTGATAAACTCCAAAGAGGTATCCGCCAAGAAGACCCGTTATCGCCTTTCCTCTTTGTCATGTGCACTGAGGGTCTGACCCACTTGCTGAACGTCGCGGAGAGAAATGGGTTGATCAGTGGCCTGAGGTTCTCGGAGGAAGGTCCGACTGTGTCACATCTGTTGTTTGCCGATGACAGTTTGTTTTTATGCAAAGCTTATGTGAATGAAACATCTGCGCTTCAAAGAATCCTCAAATTTTATGGTGAAGCCACTGGTCAAAACATCAACCTTGAGAAATCATCTATCTCTTTCGGTGATAAAGTAGATGAAGGAACAAGAGTGAGTATTCAATGGCTCCTAGGAATCTTTAATGAGTGGGGGGGAGGGGGGAGAAAGCAAATATTTGGGTTAGCCGGAATGCTTCTCAGGCTCAAAGGTGGATCTCTTCTCTTATCTTAAAGACAGAACTCAAAACCGGCTTGATGTGTGGTACTATAAGCGTTTGTCGCAAGGTGGAAAATAGTTCCTAATCAAATCGTCGGGCTCCTCCCTCTCAACCTTTGCAATGTCTTATTTCAAACTCCCCAAGACAATCATTGACAAACTTTCATCCATGCTTACGGCTTTTTGGTGGGGAGCTGAGCCTCATCTCAGAAAGATTCATTGGGTTGCATGGGAACGCATGTGCTTACCGAAGGAACAAGGCGGTCTGGGCTTCAGAGATTTAGAAGCCTTTAATCAAGCAATGCTAGCGAAACAAGCGTGGAAAATTATAACTCAACCGGAATCTCTCTTTGCAAGCTACCTAAGGAGTAGGTACTTTCCCGGTGGTGATTTCTTGTCAGCCGCTTTAGGTACGAGACCGTCATATGCGTGGCGCAGCCTTTTGCATGGAAGAGAACTTCTTGTCAAAGGCCTGAGACACAGAGTGTGCAATGGGGAAAAAACAAAGTCTGGACCGACATGTGGATTGAGGATCTTGTGGAAGGTATGAGAGCACCATGGATCAAGAACTATAACTTCGATGTGAATCTGCGTGCAAGCTCTCTGATTGATCCTCATACACGGAGATGGAATGTGTCAGCATTATGTGAAGTCTTTGTGCCAGAGGACATCCAATGGCTGGAAAGAAATCAACCGGTGGTGTTGATGGAAGATTTTCACTCTTGGAAGTTGACACAAAGTGGCCAATTCACAGTTAAGTCAGCCTAGCGGCTGGCCTTTGAGGAGAAAACTAGACGGAACCAACCAGAAGCTCTCAATCTACCGTCAGTTAACATCCTCAAAGAGAAGGTTTGGAAAGTCTTAACAGTCCCAAAGATCAAAGTTTTCCTTTGGAAAGCCTTAACAGTCCAATAGCGAGGAGTCTTGTTCATTGTACTCATCGAGCAGCAGCGTAATGCATAGTTATTCTTCTGATAGCTTAGGGGAGATGCAAGTTGACAACAGTGGCTCCTTCTGGTCCTCCCGGAGTCAAATGCGTCTCCAGAGCCGGAGATCACAATCCAGAGAAGATCTTAGTTCGTCGCTCGCTGAATCACACATGCTCAAGATGTAGTAGAAAGACGTTTTTGGTACAGTTTTTGTCACTTCCACACTCTCGCTTTTTTTTCTCTTTTTTTCTTTGGTATTATAGAATTTAAAAGAAAAAGAAGAAAAACTTCATGAGAGCAAAGATATTCCTTGTTTCAGTTAACATGTAATTCATTCTCGTATATGATTATTAATTTAACCCCAATTCGATTCGACTATGTATCACTCTCGTCCTCTTTACCCTTCTTGCATCCAAGTTCTCTTTATGGCACTGAGCAGCTAGAAAGATGGAATATAATCCCTGGATTGCGTTTTAAGACATATTGGTGTATGTTTGATCTCTGGACCACTTGTAAGTGCTTGTTTTCTAGTCTCTGATTCTTATCATCACATCTAAAGGAAGGCAAAAAAAAATAGAATCTGCTATGACTATTTGTGCACTTCATTTCACTGCTAGAGTGGTGGCTAAAAGCCTAAAAGTGTCTTTACCATGGAAATATCTACTTTCAACGATGTCTTTATGTTAGATTGTAGGGCTCTAAATCTTTGGGGACCATTGTGTGTGGTTGGCGTTTAGATAGATGGAGCAATCATGGTAACTATCACCTGAACAATGACTCATCTTTGCTATGGATCACATTTACAAAGATCTATGGTTTAGATTTTTTTTTCATATTGGTAAATACAGGTCCGTCCGACTCTACATAGTTGGACGTTTAAAGTATAAAAACTTTTTTTTTGGGTGCAAGTTTTAAGAAGGATAAAAACTTTTTTTCCATAAACTACTACAGTATAAATTTTGATGCTTTTAACTTTTTTTTTTTTTTTTTAACCAGGTTGTTGGCCAACCTTCGGTCAGCCCACACCTAGGCCCGGCGCCAGCCTTTGCCTGTATCGGTTAGGGCCCTGGGCACGCCTCCCCGCCCTGCGAGTCGAACAGCTGACCTCCCCAAGGGGGAGATACCACTGGACTATCGAGTCCGGGTGATGCTTTTAACTTCTTATATAAGTTTTATCGTTTGCCTAAAATCGATGATTTATGAGCTTTATCCCATGGCTAAAGAAAATAATAAGTCTATCTGCGTCACTCTCGTTCGTTTATTGCTATTGATTCGATGACACCCAACTAAACCAAGGCAATCACAATAATTCAATCAGAAGGTCAAGTTTTTCATAATCGTAGAAAACATTTTATTTTAGAAGACAGTAAATAAACAAGGACGTTGGGACATATCCATATCCAAACGGACTAAACCTTTCATTCATGTTCATGTCTTGGTCAGAATAATGTCTCATTGGTCCTGCTACTCACTCGAACACAATTTTTTCCACGTTCCTAGTTTATTTATCCAACGGCACTTTGATCATAAACAAAACAAAAAAATCCAACGGCACCATAAATACCTTCTTTTTTTTTCACAAATACCTTTTGTTTTCTTAAATTAATTAATATTCATTATCCTATAACTGATATTTTATCACCAATAATCGTCATATTCTTATATTTGGTACACAATTTATTTCCTTTTAATCAAGTTTAAAAAAAAAATATTTTCTATTTTACGTTCTTTTTCCTTTACAAGATTATATTGAACATTCAGCGAAAATAATACAAAAGTTGGATTTTGAACATACCTATAATTAAGCGGTGCTTCCATATCTTAATAACCTCTGGTTCTCTCCTCATGGACTATATATATTGCCCAAGTGTTTTCTGAAAAGATATCATTGGTCAAACTCTTATCTAGTACTCGCCACCAAAACAAAACTTTGCGCGGTTGCGGTTTACAGTTTATATAGTTTCAGTACAAATAGTAATTTGGGGTATTGTGGTTTCGTCAATGTTCAAATGGCTCAAAATAGTCTTCCCCACTTTCTGGAGCTGAGTGGTGCTTATATGTATGCGGGAGAAATGTTGGAAGAGGATTACAGAGATGGGGTTGGAAGAAATTCTTCATGTGGTTCAGACGCTTGACGATGAGAATAATATACGCTATGACAAAGAAGGATATTGAAATAAATCTATGATATTTGTTTGTGGATGATTACAGTCTCCCAACTGGTATATTTTGTATTTGGTTCGTAGCTCTTGTTCTATTAAAGCTCAATATACATGACTATCCATGTTACTTTTAAAAGGTTGGATAATAAAATCGTTAAAAAAATTGTAGGAGTCCCTGAAATCATGAACAACGATATGTTTTTGGAACAAAATATTAACAAATTTAATAATATTCCTAAGAAACTAAACAAAATAACTGCACCCCTAAAACATAAATACACCAAAACTATATCAGTCCTAAATACCGGTTACCAATAAAAAATATTATAATAATTTTTGGTTAGTCACTTAGACTTTATTATTATACTGTACGAGGGGTATTGTGTAGCATCCCCATCCCGCAGTCTGGACTAGATCAGTCCAAGGCCGGACTGATCAGATGGAACAGACATGTTGGACATGTCATCTGGATAGTACTGGTCAGGTTAAGACGATATTGTATATCCGAACATAGCAGTCAAGCTTGTCGGACTAAGCTGGAACGATTCAGACGAGGCAGCTGGACTTGTCATCTGAGATCAGTTAGTCAATGTGTGGACTGACTGGTATACGTTCTGACGGGAACATATATTGAGCTGAAGATGAACTGATTAGCTAAGGAGAATGGCGGGATCAGTTACTGGAACGGTTACAAAGTAGTTACCGGAACAGTTACACGACGGTTCCAGGTGGTTACTGGACTGCTTAACTGACTGGGACGGTTTATGAACAGTTGAGTTCTGGAACCGCTAAGGCAGTTAAAGACCAGTTGGAACTGCTGGGAGTAACTGGGAAACCGTCAAAGACGGTTACGGACTGATAAGAAACTGTCCGAGAGCGGTTACTGATGGGTTTGGAGCGCGGAAGCAGTTATGGGACGGTTATGGACGGTTAAGGCCGAGAAGTAACCGCCCAAACTCCCTTTTAATGAAAAATCCCGCGGAACAGAAAGGGGATCTCGTTTCTACACGAGTCTGGACAGAAAACACAGAGAAAAGGAGAGCAAAAGAGAGAAATGCCGAGAGGGAGAGATCAGATCGGAACCTGAAGAGAGATGGCCGGAAGTCCTATTCGTCTAGGAGATTGTGGCCGTAATGATGTTCTGGTTCATGTCTGGTTCTGATGCGAGTTCTCGACAGATCAAGACTGATAGGCGGTTGATCGGCCGTTATTACTGCATGGGATCGAGGCGGAGTGAACGGCAACGGTAGTTGGTGCAGTATGCGGTCTTATCGATCATTAACGCATACTTTGTACTAGATCGAGTAGGATTGACGGGTAGACAGGCGGTTGAGGAACTGAACGGTAGGCTTGGTGCGTCTGTGGGTGGTTCTGAACGCACATTGGAGCGTGGGTGTGTTCTAGATGCGATGGCTTACGCTCTCGGTCCGTTCTGATGATCTGTGGAAAGGGTCGGATGCATACATCTGATCGTGGATACTGAGTATGGGATTGTGGTAGCGCACGGGAACGCGAGTATGTGTCTGGATGCGATGGTTATGCTGTCAGACCGTGCTGTGAATGGAAGTAAAGAACGGGTACTAAGTTTTAAGGAGGATCAGGGTATGGACGATACGATAGGATAGTATCCGACTGATCGTACTGATTGGATGCGTACCGTACTAGAGGCATACTGAAGAGGAACAGCTGGAGGAGTATTGGCTGGATTGGATAGTGTACTGATGTACACGGCTCAAGGGAGCGTGTTACTGGTACTAGATGGTTTGAGGGCAGGATGGCCGTGAGGTGTACTGACGGGATCGAGGGCTGTAGAGCCGAGTATGTACTGACGGGTCAAGGTGTGATCACTGACTGGTTTTGGAACGCTAGCAAGGCTGGCGTACTGTCAGTTCTGGATGGCTGGTTGGAAACCAAGTCGTCTCTCTTTGTTCATGGTCATGTGGGGATGGTTGGCTGAGTGACTAAGTAACAAGGGGATTCGGTTAAGTATCTGATCGAGCTGACTGGATAAGAATGAATGGGAAAGGAGAAAAACAACTAGGAAGAAGCGTATGGATGGACTGGCGGACTACTAGCACTGAGGCAGTGAGGTACATGTTTATTATATTGTCAGTCTTAGTAATTTGCTAGGATGCTGGATAGATTTAATGAACTTGGGGAACTGAACTGAACCTCATTAAAGAAAACTGGATAAAAATCCTAAGTTAAGAGAATAATTCGGATAGGGCCAGTTTGGTCGAGGGAAGCGAACTGAGGACGAACTGGCGGTAAGGGAAACCGGGTCGGGGCCTTACAAGTGGTATCAGAGCGATTACGGTTCTAGGACAGAGTTGGAAGGATTATTCAAGATTTGTCTAGACCGAACGGACGTGGAAAATGCTAAGCACGAGCATTGGAGAACTAACGAGAGACTTGATCTTGGGAGTGATCAAGTCGGACTTACACTTTGTATGGGCAAATGTAAGTTAGAAGTCTAACTGGAAAGAAACCGGAAATAAGATCATTGATGAATGATTGGATTGGTTGAATGAAGTCTGAGTTAAGATCATTTGGAGAATGATCGGACTGCTTAAGGTGTTATGGATTACTCGAGAGAGTTATCCAAGAAATTATTCTAAGTGTTGGAAACAACAGAGAGGTTTACGTAAGTCAATGGATCCAGATTCTGAAGTGAAGAAACGTGAAGGATTAACTAAGAGATTTCTGAAGCTTAAGGAAGGTTAAGCAGACTGGAGTAAAGAAGAACCAAGCTGTTCGAGAAAGCGAAAGATGATTCAAAAATGTAAGTAAGACAATGAACTGTCAAGGACAATGATGTCGGATATTGAGCCAAGGAGCTGGCGAGTTTAATTATGTATGGACAAGACGTCCGTAACTGGATCTGAAAGGGGGACTTCAGACGGAAGGCCTTCAAGGCAAGATAGCCGAGTGGATGAGCCGGATGTTGTAAACGGGAACTGAGTTGGACAGGTGGTCCGAGAACTGAGATAGTATCTCAATGAACGGGTTAAGGACGGGTTAAGGCAATGGATGGTTTGCTAAGAGATAACCTGAAAGAGTCAGGAAATCAGAAAACTGAATTGGACTAGTCGTCCATGGAAGAGCCTAAGGACTAATGGCCAAGGCACTGATGCTGGAATGTGAAATACGGAGACTTACATTCGAATGGACCGTCTGTTGAGAATGCTTAGATGGATTCTAAGATTTCCAAGGTAACAGATAAGCTGTTCCAGGAAACTGGAACTGGAAGTTTCATAAAAAGATTTTTGAAAAAAAAAAAATCTGAGTAAGACAGACACATCGAAAGTGGCAATGGTAAGCAAGTCTGGATATAGAGAACTGGACAATGGAATTGTCAAGGTTGACTAAGCTCGATCGTCTTGGTAGGCTTGTGCGGTCCGAGAGTTGAGATTATCGGAACAAGAGATTGGAAGTCAGGTGTACTTGCCAAAGACTTGTTAGGTGATCAAGAAACTACTTGGAGGTACAAGATGCCATAGATGATGAGTTGTGGTCAGAGTTTCAAAAGTAGTAAATGATCGGTTCCTATCATGAGCGTCTAGATCAGACAAGGTACTTAGGGGCTGTGATGCTTGCTAAGGCTTGCTGGATTTTGGATAACGGCTCGATGATTTGGGACGATCATTTGGGTTTAGATTATTAATTTCTTTCATGCGAGAGTCTACATCAGTCTAGGTGCTTATGGCTGAGATGCTCATTAAGACTTAACTGGATAGTAAAACGGCTGCTCGATGACTTGGAATGATAATGCTAGACCAGACTAAGTGTCTGGTTAACTGGACAAGTGGGAATGTTTAAACATTAGTGTTAGTGTTGATGATATGTCCTTAGGAACCGAGTGGGTTTGCTAAGGCATAAATGTACTGATACTGTCTGTTCTGGCGTCTATGGAAATCGAGAGTTTCCAAGACGTGTCTGTCTATCATCGCGTGTTCTGTCCTGACGTCTGTGGGAAAACAGAGTTGCCAAGACGTAACTATTATCTTGTCGGTGGGAATTAGATTAGTTCGCCATCGCGTGTCTGTACTATAGTCTGCGGAAACCCAATCTGATGTCTATGGGAGATGTACCTTCCAAGACATAACTGTACTGTTACTGGAACTTAAGGAGTTCACTGCTGTGGGTTTCCGATCGCGATGAAAGCATGGGTGAGAACTAGTGAGAGTTTGCCATAACATGTCTGTAGGACGTCCGTCTGTTTGGTAGGTCTTGTATGTACTGATGTCTTTGGGAACTGTTGAATCATCCAAGACATAACTGTGACTGAGTCAATGGGAATAAGATGAGTTTGTCATTATGGATTGTGAACCGGGAAGGACTGGGAGTCCGAAAAGAAGACTGTGCAAGGGATCAAGTGTAGGATCCGATAAAAAATGTCTTAAAGGATCAAGAATGATCTGGAGGTGTCAATAAAGATCAATAAAGATCAGAGAAAAGCTGATGTCGATCATAAGTGGTCGGGGACTGGTTAGGATCAGGGAGTGATCCGAGGGAACAACTGTAAGGATCAAGATGAGATCCATGCGTTCTGAAAAGATTAAGTTCCTAGTATTCGGAGTTAGGCCATGCTAAGGAACACTGGAGTACAGGAATCAAACAGTCAAGTCAGGATGGACAGAGACTCCTTTGATCTGAGTCCTAGAAGGACTAAGGTTGGGTTAGTGAATGACTGTGACCGGTTAAGGAAAGGACTGGAAAAACTTAACTAAGGTATCGAGTACTTCGAGAATTGAGGTAAACTGGTCAACACTGTTGGGAGTTATGTTCTCACCAAAGTGTGTGTCCAAAGATCAGGAGATCGCTCAGAAGTAAGTTTGTGAACTGAACTTAGTCTGCTGAGACTAAGTATGTGAGAAGGCACTGGATCAAGGAACTCGATAGCTGATACCGTACCTGATGCGTGTGATTGTGATCAGGAAGTCTGGAACACATAAATGGTCGAGTGACCGAAAGCCTGAGAATTGAGTTAAGGCATGAAGGCCGTGTGTGGGGATTCATTCCAAGTGGGGGAGACTGTTCTGATTGGATAGAACAAAGTTCTATTAACTGCTAAATTCGAGGACGATTTCATTCTAAGTGGGGGAGACTTGTAGCATCCCCATCCCGCAGTCTGGACTGGATCAGTCCAAGGCCGGACTGATCAGATGGGACAGACATGTTGGACAGGTCATCTAGATAGTACTGGTCAGGTTAAGACGATATTGTTTGTCCAAACATAGCAGTCAAGCTTGTCGGACTAAGCTGGAACGATTCAGACGAGGCAGCTGGACTTGTCATCTGAGATCAGTTAGTCAATGTGTGGACTGACTGGTATACGTTCTGACGGGAACAGATACTGAGCTGAACATGAACTGATTAGCTAAGGAGAATGGCGGGATCAGTTACTGGAATGGTTACAAAGTAGTTACCGGAACAGTTACACGACGGTTCCAGGTTGTTACTGGACTGCTTAACTGACTGGGACGGTTTATAAACAGTTGAGTTCTGGAACCGCTAAGGCAGTTAAAGAGCAGTTGGAACTGCTGGGAGTTACTGGGAAACCGTCAAAGACGGTTACGGACTGATAAGAAACTGTCCGAGAGCGGTTACTAATGGGTTTGGAGCGCGGAAGCATTTATGGGACGGTTATGAATGGTTTAGGCCGAGAAGTAACCGCCCAAACTCCATTTTAAAGAAAAATCCTGCGGAACAGAAAGGGGATCTCGTTTCTACACGAGTCTGGACAAAAAACACAGAGAAAGGGAGAGAAAAAGAGAGAATTGCCGAGAGGGAGATATCAGATCGGAACCTGAAGAGAGATGGCCGGAAGCCCTATTCGTCTAGGAGATTGTGGCCGTAATGATGTTCTGGTTCATGTCTGGTTCTGATGCGAGTTCTCGACAGATCAAGACTGATAGGCGGTTGATCGGCCGTTATTACTGCATGGGATCGAGGCGGAGTGAACGGCAACGGTGGTTGGTGCAGTCTGCGGTCTTATCGATCATTAACGCATATTGTGTACTGGATCGAGTAGGATTGACGGGTAGACAGGCGGTTGAGGAACTGAACGGTGGGCTTGGTGCGTCTGTGGGTGGTTCTGAACGCACATTGGAGAGTGGGTGTGTTCTAGATGCGATGGCTTACGCTATCGGTCCGTTCTGATGATCTGTGGAAAGGGTCGGATGCATACATCTGATCGTGGATACTGAGTATGGGATCATGGTAGCGCACGGGAACGCGAGTATGTGTCTGGATGCGATGGTTATGCTGTCGGACCGTGCTGTGAATGGAAGTAAAGAACGGGTACTGAGTTTTAAGGAGGATCAGGGTATGGACGATACGATAGGATAGTATCCGACTGATCGTACTGATTGGATGCGTACCGTACTGGAGGCATACTAAAGAGGAACGGCTGGAGGAGTATTGGCTGGATTGGATAGTGTACTGATGTACACGGCTCAAGGGAGTGTGTTACTGGCACTAGATGGTTTGAGGGCAAGATGGCCGTGAGGTGTATTGACGGGATCGAGGGCTGTAGAGCCGAGTATGTACTGACGGGATCGAGGTGTGATCACTGACTGGTTTTGGATTCGGTTAAGTATCTGATCGAGCTTGCTGGATAAGATTCATGGTCATGTGGGGATGGTTGGTTGAGTGACTAAGTAACAAGGGGATTCGGTTAAGTATCTGATCGAGCTGGCTGGATAAGAATGAATGGGAAAGGATGAAGACAACTCGGATGAAGCGTATGGATGGACTGGCGGACAACTAGCACCGAGGCAGTGAGGTACATGTTTATTATATTGTCAGTCTTAGTAATTTGCTAGGATTCTGGATAGATTTAATGAACTTGGGGAACTGAACTGAACCTCATAGAAGAAAACTTGATAAAAATCCTAAGTTAAGAGAATAATTCGGATAGGGCCAGTTTGGTTGAGGGAAGCGAATAGAGGACGAACCGACGGTAAGGGAAACCGGGTCGGGGCCTTACACATTGCCTCCGCGTAAGCGCGGGGTTGTGGACAGAATTCTTGTTTCATCTCAATATTTGCTAGGGTTAATGTAGTTTTGAATTTTGCGTTTTAAGTTGTTTTTCAAGTTTTTTTTATTGTTATAGGGTTAGAGTTGTGATGATGAACTGTGTATGCATTGTTCTCTACTTATGAAAGACTAAACTGTGTTAGTAATGTGATTGATATAGTTTGTGTTGTTGTTTGTTGTGTCACTGATACTTATTGTTTGTTTGTCTTTTTTAATTTGTTTCGTGTATTGTCGAGAGTACATAAATTATATTAAACTTGTTGAGAGTCCCTTTTGTTTCTGAATATTTTTTCTCCAGTTTAGTTGTGTAAGTTGTATGTATTAAGTAATAATTTTTATTATCCTTATTATTTTTTTTATATGTTTTTATTTTATTTTTAAACTTTTTGTTCTTACCGGACCTTTAAAACAAATACATGAAGACTTGTAGAAATAACTATAAAATGAGTGACAGTTCTGAGTATTTGGGCTTTAATGAGTTTTAAACGAATTTATGTATTTCTCATAAGAAGACAATAGCATTGGCCTGTTGACATTGGGCATGTAAGCTATTTTTATAAAACAAGAGAAGTGAGCAGGTGGAGCTGTTGTTGCCGTCTTTGTGTATGTCGGGATTGTCTCTTGTATCTCCTGTTGTGGGTGTGTTTGTTTATCTTTTATTTGATTGGTGATATGTAAACAAAAATCATTGTTAGTTGTATTTATCAGAGTTCATAACTTACTCTGCTTTTTTGTTTAGGTAATTTCACTGATCTTGTTTGTCGTCTTCGTTGCGAAAGCAATTTTTTAAATTGTTTAATAGTTGGCCGTGTAGTTTGTATTTATTTAGCTGACTCGATGTATATGTCGCTGCGAAAGTAAGTTTGTAAATTGTTAAATAGTTGGTCGTGTAGTTTGTATTTGTTTAGCTGACTCGATGTATGTGTCGTTGAGTTTTAGTTGAGGTGATTGGTTTGGTATATTTGTTTTGAAATTTATTTTTAAGATTAGACAAAAAAAGAAGTGATCATTAATGATTCGTCTTTTTTGGAATTCTAGTTTTTGGTGTTTTGATTGTTTGGGTTGTTGTGATTTCTTTTAAGCTGTAAAATAAAGGTTTGTGTAAAATTAGTTTGATAAGTAAGGAAGATAAATAGACGACCACAAAATTTGGGTAGGAAATATTTTTTATTATTGATGTTAGCACAATATAGATAATAATATAAAGGGAATTGTGTGTTGATTGTTTCTTACGGATCAATGAGGAGACGGATAACGACTCGAGTTGTTCTTTGTTAAGGCCAGAGTGTTGGAAAGAACGGATTTGCCCAACCACATATGCGAGTTTGAATATCAGTTATGATAACAAAACATATTATAAACCCATATGCAATATGATAATATACAGGGGAGTTCTAGGTTTGTGTTTGCAATCACTTGGAAATTGTCAAACAGTCTAATTATGATTGGAGATTGATCTCAGGAGCACCCGTGATGACTTCATCAATAATAGTTGGTGAGATGAAACGAATGAGCAATGAATGATCAATTATCTTGTACATGCTTGAGCACCTATCAACCTCAAAACGATCGACTTTCACAATGGAACCGGCTTTCAAAGATGGCATGTAATGATTAGCACGTCTGGCGGGAATAAACTCATGAATCACAAAATCTGCAAATAATATTATTTAACAAAAAATCATGAAATCAATTAAAAACAATTATATTAAATAAGTGTGATAAATTGAAGATTAACTTACCTTTTCATCAAGGAAGAGAACCGTGATTCCCATAAACTCACAGTTTTTCTTGAAGTTCAGGGAATCCCATAAGCGAGGAGGTTGGAGGCTATGCTCTAACTACTACGACCAATACGGAGAGACTCGAAGGTTGAGTGACAGATGGCCGGGAACGCCGGTTTGAAGAACTGGAGAGGCAGAGAGACATTTTCTAGAAGATCGTTAAAGCTAAGAGGAATCAATGAGTTTTGTTGAGATGCAGATTGGATTCATCAAAGATGAGAATTATATATATATAGGGTTTACAGAAAGGCTACAAATCAGGAACATTTAAGATCAAGCGATTTAAGATGGGGAGATGAAGAGTTCACCGGTGAAAAGATAGATTACGAACAGACACACAGCACAACTCTGTAACTCAGACTTGTCTAAGACAATGATGAAAAGAACCTTAACTCATGTTAAACGAAGACAGTTTACAATATGGAAAAACTATAATTGTTGTTTTTTTCATATAACGTGATGAACCTCGTTTAAAAATGAAACTCATAATACACTTTTAGGTCCGGCCCACAGAGAAAACCGAAGAAGCAAAGGTTTCCAACCTTCATAAATATATTAGTTTCGGTCATCAATGTACAAGGTATCCTTTAATTTAGTGGTATAAATGTTGGTGTTTATATTTCAATAACCCGGGTTCGAGTCACATGCTTGACACTTTTTTCCCATTTTTAAAAAATGAGACCCACCAAAATGCTGACGTGTCGCCTCAGAAAAGAGTGAATGAACTGTAATATTATATTATAGATTTGTCGGAATAAATTATGTTTCAGCCCTAGACTCTATTAGCTTAGCTTATGAACACTCTAAGATTATATAAGAACTCTCTTCTTATTAACTTAGGAAAATCACTCAAAACCTAAGCTCTCACAAATAATCTCTAATCTCACAAGTTCATGGCACAACTCACCATCTTCTTATATAGAGATATATTTATCCTAAACATATTAGTAAAACCTATTTTATCCTAAACATAACTCGAATAGGATTATGATAACTTATTCTCTAAGTTATCTTCAAACTTCAAGTTTATCTCCAACAATCACCCCCTTAAACTTGAAGTCTACTTTCTTCACTTCTTCAACTCCGATAAGGTCTCGCATTTCTTTGAACTTAATCCTTCCAAGTGCCTTGGTTAGTATGTCCGCTTTCTGCTTGTTGCCAGGCACGTGAAGGACCTCTATCTGCTCGTTCTCGACGCATTCCCTTATGAAGTGATAGCGCTTGTGTATGTGTTTGCTGCGTCCGTGGAAAACAGGATTCTTTGTCAATGCTATCGCTGATTGGTTGTCAATGTAGATGGTGGTTCTCTTGCACGTCTCCTTGCTGACCTCTTCTAGTAACTCCTGCAACCAAATCGCCTGTTTGGCAGCTTCGGTGGCGGCCATGAATTCAGCCTCGCAGGATGAGAGAGCTACGGTCTCTTGCTTCATTGAGTACCACAAAATTGGACAGTCATCGAGATAGAAAATGTGACCTGTGGTACTTCTTCCATCATCCTCGTCGATATTGTGTCCACTGTCCACATAACCTTCTAGTTCTCTCCTACCCGCTTTCTTGTACGAAAGACCATAAGAAATTGATCCCTTTAGATACCTAAGTACCTGCTTGAGGGCTCCTGCGTGAGATACTTTTGGTTCATGCATGTATCTGCTCAATACACCCACAGCATAAGACAAGTCTGGCCGTGTATGAATCAGATATCGTAAGCACCCTATTTGCCTTCTGTACTCCTTCTCGTCTACTGATTGCTCCTCTTTGGCCATAGAGAGCTTCAGTCCCAAGTCCATTGGAGCTTGTACAGCGTTGCACTCACTCATACCTGACTCGTCCAATATCTTCTTTGCATATCTTTCTTGCACAATCTTAATCCCTCCATCGTATTGAATGACCTCAATACCTAGGTAATAGGTTAACAGCCCGAGATCACTCATCTCAAAACATGCTGACATTCCCGCTTTGAACTCCTCTATCATGTCAATACTTGATCCTGTGACCAAGAGATCATCTACATAGACATCAACGAGTAGGAGATGCTTTTTCTCCTGCTTTCGATACAATGATGGTTCTTTCGAACACTTGATAAACTTCATCTCACCAAGCACCTTGTTTAACTTTTCATTCCAAGCTCTTAGAGCCTGCTTCAAACCGTAAAGCGCCTTGTGTAACTTGTAGACCTTGTTTTCACTGCCTTCAACTACAAACCCTTCTGGTTGCGTGACATAAACGTCTTCTTTTAAGTATCCATTGAGGAAAGCAGTTTTCACATCTAAGTGATGTATCTGCCATCCGTGAGATGCAGCCAGAGCAATGAGGAAGCGAACGGTTTCAATTCGAGCTACTGGAGCAAATACTTCTTCGAAATCAATCTCATGCCTTTGGATATATCCCTTTGCAACAAGCCTGGATTTATATTTGTTTATACTCCCATCCGAGTTCCGTTTTATCTTGAATATCCACTTGAGTCCAATGGCCTTAGCTCCAGGTGGTAACTCGACTAAATCCCATGTCTTGTTCCGGACGATCGATGATATCTCTTCCTCACATGCATCTCTCCACACTTTCTCTTCTACGGCTGTTCTAAACTCCCATGGCTCCTCGTTTATCAACAGCAACAGATGTTCTCCTTCCTCCTCTGCTAGACAAACGTAATCGTCAAGGTACCCTGGTTTCTTACTTACTCTTGTAGATCTTCTCAACTCACTTGTCTCAGTTACATCATCGTTACTGTTATCGGGTAGGTTGTGCTCTATTTCGACTGTCTCATCATTGCCTTCCTCTGTTTCTTCTTTATCTTCATCTTTTCTTACTCCTCTGTTTCCATATTGGCCAAACGAGATCACTAACGTTCCTAGTTTGTCTTCTTCAGAGCTTGATGATGTCCATTCCCACGTCTTCTTCTCATCAAAGCACACATCGCGGCTTACTACTACTCGTTTACGAGATGGATCATATAATCTGTAAGCTTTAGAGCCCGGCTCTGTGCCTAGATGAACCAAAGTCCTTGATCTGTCATCGAGTTTCTTTGGGAACGGAGTGTCGACCTTCGCATAGCCTATGCATCCAAAGATTTGCAAGTGCTCAATATTAGGTTTTCTCCCCTTTAGAGCCTCGTACGGCGTCTGATCAGTCAGAGACTTCGTACCAACTCGGTTGATGAGGTACGTAGCATGACGCACAGCCTCGCCCCACAGATGATTCGGTAATGACATATGCTTCAGCAGGATTCTTGTCATCTCCATGAGAGTTCTGTTTCTTCTCTCGACGACCCCGTTCTGCTGCAGAGAGTACGGAGCAGTTAATTGTCGCACTATTCCTAATTCCTCACAGAAACCATTGAACGCTGTAGATGTGAACTCACCACCCCTATCAGTTCTGAAACACTTAATCTTAGCTTTAGTCTCAAGCTCCACACTCGCTTTGAATTTTTGAAATTTCTCAAACTCTTCTCATTTTTCTTTTAAGAGAATAGACCACATGTATCTGGAATGATCATCTATAATCACAAAGATGTATCTGCTTCTTGATGCTGTTGACGGGGAGATTGGTCCACAAAGGTCGCCGTGCATAACTTCCAAGATTCCTTTAGCTCGATATGAAGTTGTCTGCGGAAACGGGTGTCTTGCCTGCTTGCCAAGTAAGCATGATTTAAATGTTTCCTTTTCAACGGTTAACTTAGGTAACCCGACGACAAGCTCCTTTCTAACCATAGTTTTCAATGATTCAGCTCCGATGTGACCAAGTCGTGCATGCCAAGTTGTAGTATCATCTTGTCCAATGGCTTGGAGGCACTCACTCTCGACGATTTCCATCATAACTTTGTACAGACGATTCTGTGATCGTTTTGCCTTAGTGATCAAGTTACCATCCTTGTCATGCAGAGTAAGATATTCCTCTTTCATATGGACATCACAGCCTGACTCAGTAGCCTGTTCTAGGCTGATAATGTAACTTTTAAGCTCGGGAATGAAGTATACATCTGCCAAAGTCTTTCGATCACCGTTCTTGGTACAAAATAGAATTGATCCCTTTCCTTTAATGTCAATCCTTGAGTCATCGCCGAACCTAACTTTTCCTGTAATGGTTTCATCGAGAGCTTTGAAGTAATGTCGATTACCCGTCATATGATTACTCGCGCCATTGTCCAAGTACCATATGTTGTCTCTACTTGTATATGTTTCAAACTCCTTTGGCTTCACGTTTCTTTCATTCAGATATACCACTTTGTGCATCATCAATGCATCCGCTTCATGTGTGTCGTCTTCTTTAGTCTCATATGCCTCTTGTAGCTTAAGAAATCTGTCCGGGCAGCTCGATGCAAAGTGGCCCTTTTTATCGCATCGAAAGCATGTGATCTTCAAGATATCAAAATCTCTATACGTTCTGCCACAGCCTCGTCCTCCTCTGTTATAATAACGTCCTCCTCGACCTCTGTTTCTATAATCTCCTTGATAATCTTGATATTCTCTCGCAGGTTGTGATTGTGATGCCTCATTTGATGTATACATCAGTTTGTTTTGACTATCTGGAGCATCTTCTTCTTCTTCTGCACACACTCGCTCCTCGTACGCTTTCAGACGACCAATAATATCCTTGAAACTCGTTGTTTTGAGGTCCAAGACTTGTTCAAGTGAAGCAACTATGTGGATATACCTCTTTCTCCTAACGCGCTGGATTTTGATGCAATCTCTGATAGCTTCCCAACAAAGTTATCAATAGTGTCAATGTCTTTCATCTTTAAACGATCAAATTCGGCCATTAGGGTTTGAAGTCTAGCTTCTTTGACTCTATCCGCTCCCATATGTCTCGCTTTGATTGCCTCCCACACCTTCTTAGCATTGTCTATGTCTCCAACTTGTAACACCAGAGCTTCATGTATCGACTGAAAAATCAATGCAATCGCCATGTCATTCTTCTCGATTTCCTCTGTTCCTTGCTCGATCACGTCCCATGCTTTGTGTACTTTCAACATTCGGATAGCCCACACTGTGTAGTTAGTAGTGCTCAGCATTGGACAGTTGATCGAAGAGGTTCCTCCTTCTCGTGCTTTCACTGTCGAACCAGAAACTGTCGTGATATCTCCCATTGTTGTAATGGCTCTGATACCAAATATTAGCTTAGCTTATGAACACTCAAGATTATATAAGAACTCTCTTTTTATTAACTTAGGAAAATCACTCAAAACCTAAGCTCTCACAAATAATCTCTAATCTCACAAGTTCATGGCACAACTCACCATCTTCTTATATAGAGATATATTTATCCTAAACATATTAGTAAAACCTATTTTATCCTAAACATAACTCGAATAGGATTATGATAACATATTCTCTAAGTTATCTTCAAACTTCAAGTTTATCTCAGACTCAAACATTTTTTTGACTAAATTTGATCTAGACTCAAACCTTGCAAGTGCTCATTCTACTCCATGGTTTATCATCAGAATGTCCTATGCATATGTGCGCACTTCATTTCATTGAGAGATTCGAGGCTAACCGTGTCTTTTTCCTTTACCATGAAAATATCCAATTTCAACAATGTCCTTATGCTAGATCATAGAGCTTCAAAATCCTTTGGGACCATTGTGTGTGGTTGGCTTTTAGATGTATAGAGCAACCAATGGTAACTATCACCTGAACTCTTATCTTTGTTACGGATCACATTTACAAATATATGGTTTAGATTCTTTTTGCATATCGGTATCATCAGTTTCTTAGTTTAAATCCATAGAGTGATTTATATCAACACATCCTTAGCCACTCTTAATATTTGACTTATGGTTGGGCTAAAAAGAATCTGATTACCAAATAAAATTGTTTATCCCAATGATGATTGGACCCTGTTTTCATTAGTTTTGGTCAAATTTACAGAGGCAAGCATTTTTGTTCCTAATTAGTGAAGTGGCCACAAATTTATAGACTAGTTTACCGAGTAGATTAAATCAAGCTACGGTTAGCATAGAAATTACTCCGTAATTCAACTTCACCTAACCATTTTTAACTTACATAGAAGAATAAAAACTTTGTGTTCATCTTTGACCAAAAAAATATGAAGTATGTTTTAAATTTTCAAAACAACTTATAGAAGATGATAAAAATTTAGTTTTAAAGAGAAAAACTATCAATTTACCGGATTTTCAAACATTTCTACCAAATCTAAGTAATCCATCTCATTACAGATCATAGAAATCGGTTTTATCTACAGGCTGTTATAGGTATGGTTTGTAAGAATCGATTGCCAAATATGGTTGAACAAATTATGTGACAAAACGAGTCTGTCTCAATAGTGTTCATCGCCTTAAATGTCAAATATTGTTTTTTTTGTTTTGTAGAAATTGCTTACTCATCACGTGAAACTTGATTCCGAGATTTGGACAGGAACATGTAAATCAATGTCAGCCATTGATTGCTACTGTGGCTTAATCCACAAGTAAATAATTGAAAACCTCTGGTGTGAATCGAAAGGAACAATGTTAATATCAGCGTCACCGTCGTTCTTTTATTGCCTTTGATTCGACAACACACAACAAAAATCGATCACAATAATTTAGTGAGAAGGGTGTTAATTTCAAGCTTTTTTCATGATACTAGTAAAATATCTCGTATATGTTAATTGAAAATTATTTAAAAAATTGTAACCTTAAATTTGTACTAATTAAAAAGTAATCCTACTTAAGTATTATTTAATCAAAATGTCAATTTAGCTTACGTCTTAACTTAATAATCAATAAAAAAAATATTGGTCCAAATCTAATTACTATGAAATATTATATTAAACTAAAATATAAGAAGTGTGTATTATTTACTTAAATAAAAACTACGGAATTACCTAATATTATTAACATATACTCCCTCCGTTCCTTAAAGTTACATATTCTAGATTTTTCACACGTTTTAATAAAACACATTAAATTTGCATATATTTTTGTGCTTATCTTTTTTCTATAATTTAAGCCAATAAAAATTTAATTAGTGCAATTAAGTTTTTTAAAATTTGAAATTTGTTAATAAAACATACATTGAAAATACAAAAAATAGATCTTTTTGAAACAAAATTTTTCTCTAGAATATGTAACTTTAAGAAACAGAGGAAGTATATGACAATTAATGATTATGAATAATAAAGATTTGATAACAATTTTTGCATCTTTTTTCATTTTTGTTTAATTTTATATTATTAAAAAAATTAAACAATCACATTAACCATATAATAAAAAATTAGATTTTTTTCTTATATGTTATATTTTGAATTTTTTTAAATGACTTTAAATTACAAAAGTGAAGAAACCTTATATGTTATATTTTATTTTATTTTTTAAAACGACTTTAAAATACAAAATGAAGAACTCTTATATGTTGTTGTAATTAGAGAGTTTAGAGACTGAATATTTCCCTGTTATTAATGATCAATAGAGGTTCCTTTATATAAGGATTACAAGATAGAGATAAAAAGTAAAGAGTACAAATCTTAATCCAACAGGAAATAGGAAAACTACTAAAACATAGAAAAGGAAAACATCTTAAGTTCTAAGTGGGCTAGGTCATTGGCCGACTCTCTCTCCTCCTTGCAGCCGCGGCTGGGCTTGATGTGGCCGACGGGCTTTCTCCTCTTGTCTTGGTTAATGGCAATCCACTCCATGATTTATAACACTCCCCTTGGATGCCATAACCTTACAGGATCTGTAGTACGCTTCATGTTGCCTCATTAAAACCTTATCAGGAAAACCCAGTGGGACAAAACCATGATGAAGGAAAAAGAGTACAACACGCACTACTCCCCCTGATGTGAACCTCAGTGTAGGTTCTACATTCTACGCATCTTGGTGCGTGCTATTTCATGTATGTATAGGATGGGAGTAATCGGCCAGTTTCATTACTGAACCGTAATTAGACCACTTCGACTTCTTAGGTCGTTTCTCATGTCCTTTGACATCGTGTGTCTTATTGAAATAGATGAGCTGATCAATGTGAACCACATTGTCCTCATATCTTTTGCAAATCATGTATGTATGGATCCCATTTGCAAAACGTGTCCATGATCTAGACGTAATCGTCTACCATTGACTGTTCTTATGTTTTGGTCATTATAATTACCATCGACCATGTATCAATCTGGTCGATCTATGTTCGGGTCATAGACCTCGTCCATACGTGTCCACTACTTGTCTCATGAGTGTTCAAGATCAATGATCATTGCTGTGAGATTATAATCTCTTATTATGGCTCTGCGGCCGAACACTCTCATGGATGTGGACATCGATTTCTTTGCCTTAGGTAATGCCGTATTCATTATTCTTTTGCATTCCTATCTTAATAATGATGATGTCTCATGACCTTAGTTGATGTGGATCATATCACACGCTAAGTATATATTATTAGGTCATAGATCTCGGCTCTCACAAGCTTATGGACTACAATACATTTGTATCCGGTTGATCTTTTATCTCTACTAGCCCATGATCAAGAAGAAGGGAAAGACGCCTTTTAGTCTTAAAAGCTGGACGCGTCTAGCAGAAGAGCCAGACGTTCTTTGCTGAAGAGCCGGATGCCCTTAGACAGACAGAGTCAGACATCTTTAGTTTGAAGGACCGGGGCCGGACGCTTTTGGTCAGATACCCACATAGATTTATTCTATGTCTACTAACCTCTTTTAGGTTTAGTATAATCACAAGGAATTTCAAATATATGGACTGTATTGGATTGTCTTTTATACAACTCCAAGATCAATTATCATGCGTGATCAATTTCTTTTACATACTATATGCAACTGCTTTATGTTTCAGTCCATGAATCAGCTTAGGAACGAAGTTGTTCTTTCATCTTATCCAGTGATCCATATACTGCTTACTACATCATTTGTATCTAATTTCTTTCTTATGACCAGACCATTTTCAATTTCGAAAATTATGTAGCAACATCCACCACATAGGAGTTTATCTCCTTATAATCTGTTCCTTTGATCTCTGTGAGTACCTTGTGTAACAATCTATGATCTAATGTTGTTATTAGGAAACATGAACACTCTAGACCTCGTGATCATGTGCCTTCTCTCACGGTTTCTTTATCTCACAAGATCCATCTATTTCACTGGTTTATCAGATGGCGTTTCTGTATATGTATATGGCCAATAAGCCCATCTCTCTTTTAGATACTTTGAACCTCCACGTTTACCTTTCAATATAATCTTTTATGATTGTATGAGTACTCATTCGTGGGTTCATGATCCTCGCTTATCTCTTTATGTTCAAGTGCTATAACTTTATGTACCTTTATACATATGTGTGTGTGTGTCGACACTTTCATGTGGTTCCATTATGTTCCAGACATGATCTATAGATTTGAGATTTCATTATCCAGGACCTTTGTTACCTAGCAGCTTGGCGTCCCAAGCCACATGGTTTGGTACCTTAGATGTGTAGCTGCGCAGCCTTTTCTCAATGTCTGGTATGGTTTCTCTTATAATCTCGGATCTGTATTCTTTTCACCATTCTTTTCTATCCGACATTCCTTTATCTTATGGAATATTTGGTCTATCTTGTATAAACTCTATAGCAACTTGATTATGTCTCTTCTAGGACATTCATTTGGTGCTAAGCTGGTTAGTCATTTCTCGGGTCAGTGTCTGGCATTTCGATTAGCTTCTTAATTAGCTAGCTTTATATAACCTTTCTTTGGACGTCTTAAATTATAATCTCTAGTCCGAAGATCTTTTCCAAGACAATGATGGTTAAAACCATTCGTAATTTTAACATTCTTTATCCAGCTTATAATCTTTCTCCTTTAATATTGAATAGACGGATTCATGCAATCCGTGCACCTGGCCACAGTCTAATCACCCATGTTTGGCTCAAATTTTCTTTGAATTCGTGGGAGAAAGTAATACTCCTATCCAATATATATTCCCAATCCTCTTCTGAGGTTCCATCTTAGACGGTACATATATGTATGTGGTGGTTTATTCAAAATCTCTTAAGATGGTGTATGTCTGGTTTTATGACCCGTATTCAATCTGAGATGGGAATATCTATGCTCACTTATATGGCCTGATGCATATTATCATTCTATAAATGTAAATTCATAATGTCCCCAAGCTTATAGACTTTATAGTCTTATCCTTATAGATAATAGCTTACATGGCCGATCATTTATAGGTGATGGCTTACTTGGCCGAACCTTTATAGGTAATGGCCTCTTTGGCCGAGTAATGGCCTTATGGTTTGGCCGTTTTAAAACATGGCCTCTACGGCCGAGGAATGACCTTTTATGGCCGAGCCATTTATAACATGGTCTTTAGACCATAGTGGTACACGAACTTGTAGTATTGATCATGGGTTTTATCCTCTCTCCCCCTCATGACCATACTATAAGGTCGTGGTGCTTGGGACAATTAAGCCTAATAAGTTTCCCTTTGTGTACATGTTTCACAACGTGAGATCTTTTACGGGATAACTCTTTGTGCTTTTTCAATCTTTGCATCAGGTTTAGACTTTAGGATGGTTAATCCTATCATGCCATATAGTGTAAAATTTTGTGTTGTATCTCAATATGGTCACCACGGCTCTTGCCTCTCATTATACTGATCTATAGCATAGTTTAAATCAGTAGAGATCATTAGGATAGTCTCGACCACTTTCTTATAAGGTCTTAGGCGTTTATTTTTCTTTCTTTGAATCCGAAGGAACTTGTTTCCTTCTGTTTGCCCATTGTTTCTATTTAGAAACCATATTATCATAACTCAATGGGTCACATTTTATTGGGTGTGTATAATGCCTTTAGCCATAGTTTCTTTACTAGGCTTACTATACTTCTTTCACGATTTATTACTTAGGTATTATGCCCTTTAGGCAACTCTTTAAAATCATTTATATGTTCAAGTAAGATCAGACAAGATAATGAATTCAAAATCAATTCTTATTATATATATATAAAATCGTGAAACATCAAAGCAAATCATAAAGCAATAAGAAAAGTCGATCGAAATTTAGTCCTTGAGACAATCAAAGTCCATCTGGTCATCTTTAGCAATGTCGGAATCATTATCGGCCTCATATCCGGAATCGTGAACCATGTGAGCCTCCGGGTTCTTGTTCTTCAGACTTTCTTGGTAGAGCTCACATAAGTGCTTAGGGGTTCTACAGTTCTTGGCCCAATGGTTTCCCATTCCACATCTGTGACAAACGGATTTGGTCGAGTAAGACGGTTTGGATATGCCGCCTCGACCACGGCCATAACTACCTCGGCCACAGCCATAATTGGAACCACGACCACGGTTATTGTGGTTTCCTTTCCGGCCGGTCGAGTAGTTGTCTCGGCTCTTCGCGTAATTGTCACTGCCACGGCCATTGCCGTGTGATCTCTTATTGTTTTGGACGTAATTGAACTCGTTGGGTTCTTTCTTTTCAACCTCATTAGCTTCCGGTAATGGTGCTGTTCCAACAGGTCTAGCTTCACTGTTCTTCGTCAGGAGGTCATTATTTGCCTCGGCCAGAAGCAGGCACGAGATCAGATCAGTATATGTGGCGCAGCCTTTCATTATGTACTGCTGTTGCAGTATCACATTCGATGAATGGAATGTAGAGTAAGTCTTCTCAAGTAACTCTTCTTCGGTTACTACTTCACCACAAAGTCTCAGCATCGAGACCGTATTAAATAAGACTGAATTGTACTCATCCACCGACTTATAATCCAAGAATCTAAGATTCTTCCAGTCGTTTCTAGCCTTTGGAAGTAACACCGTTTTCCGGTGATCATATCTATGTTGTAAAGCATCCCAAAGTTCTAGTGGATTTTCCATCGTGATGTACTGATCTTTTAGACCTTCAATAAAGTGATGGCATATAATACTTATAGCCATGTACCGATTCTTATCGGTCTCATTGTTGCCCTTGATGATAGTATCACCAAGTCCCTTTGACCTTAGACTGATCTTTGTATCTAGCGTCCACTGCAAGTAGTTATCTCCGGAGAGATTAAGGGCTGCATAGTCTATGTTTGAGATTTTCGACATCTGAATCACATCATCATTCAAAATTAAGTCTCACAATGTGATCATGTGGCCGCAAGATAATCAGCAAGCTCGGCCACAAACATGTCTTACGCATTTATGAAAATCAAGCAATCTAATCGACCATGGTACGAAACAATCATCAAGCCACACGGCCATGTAGTTCTACTTAATGCAAACGGTTTCAAGATTTTATAAACTACATGCTGGTCGATTCCTTTTAAACAGTATGAATGCAATCCATATTCAGATTCATATGCATGCAAATAATCTTAATCAATTCTAGGGTTTCGGTTTAAACATTAGTAGGATTCGATTTTAAGATTAAGGTTTCAAGGCCTTTAGGAATATAAATCGAGATTAAGTGTTTTTAAACATTTAAACATTCAAGCAATGCCTTACGGCCAAGATGAGCCACACGGCTATTTTAGTTCAATTCATCATTCCCTGGAATTAGATCTAAGTTCAATTGCAATCAATCAGTAGTGATCAAGTTCGAGTATGAAGGCAATAAGGCCACACGGCCACGAGATGATATAATCAAGGGCTTATCAATTTTTTTAGTTTAAACAAGTCAAGCAATTCAGATTCGAGTTTAAACAATCCTAGCAATCTTTCTAGGTGATCAAATAAAATAATCAAGTTTCAAATCAAACAATTAAAACCGATTTTCCAATTTAGGGTTTTAGGGATTTCGAAACTTTGATCTTTGATCAAGAGAATTTGATTTGAGATTCAAAATCATTAAGACTTTGATTTTAATTGATCAATGGATCAATCTCGAATTATGGTTTACGAGATCGGACTTATTCGAGCTCCGATTTACTCTTTAGGATTTGATCTATTTTTCCTATGGCTTTCATCTTTAGAGTTCTGATTTTAGGGTTTCAATCTTTACAAAACAACCAGGTTCGATTCATGTTCTCAGAATTTAGGATTACCTTTGTTTTGCAGGTTGTAGAAATCGGACCTCCAAGGTGAACGGATGAACCTCGGACGCGAGCAGCGATGCGGATGCGAGCTGTCTTCTTCCTATCGGGTCTCGAGCTGGTTGATTGGGAACTCAAGCTGGCTGTGATACGACCTGGAAACTGAGGTCGTCTAGGATCAGGAACACCTTAGGTCTGGAGCTGATCGGATGCTGACAATCTGGAACGCAAGCAAGAACAATTTAGGGTTCTTCGGGGTTAAGGTTCCAAAAGACCAAGACGGCGCCGTGTATTCTTTCTGCAAGTGAGGGCGCGTCTGAGATCGGATTGATGAACAGTTTGCGAGGATGGATTCGTCTCGTCCAGAGCTTCAAGATGATATGTGGATCATCGTCCGGTTCCTCAGGGTTTGAGAGATAGATCGATTTTAAGTTGCGCCTGGTTTAGGGTTTATGTGCGACGGATTTTAGGTTAGGGTTAGAGGATTTTCTTTCTCAGGGTTTTGGGAGTCTATCATGCTGTTAACGTGTTGTAATTAGAGAGTTTAGAGACTGAATATTTCTTTGTTATTAATGATCAATAGATGTTCCTTTGTATAAGGATTACAAGATAGAGATAAAAGGAAAGAGTACAAATCTTAATCCAACAGGAAATAGGAAAACTACGAAAACATAGAAAAGGAAAACATCCTAAGTTCTAAGTCGGCTAGGTCATTGGCCGACTCTCTCTCTCCTCCTTGCGGCCGCAGCTGGGCTTGATGTGGCCGACGAGCTTTCTCCTCTTGTCTTGGTTAATGGCAATCCACTCCATGATTTATAACATATGTTATATTTTTCTTATATGTTATATTTTTAATCTTTTAGAACGACGTTAAATTACAAAAAAAATGTAAGCTTTCCTTAATTATACGACTAAAAGTATTAAAATGAGGGAAAATTACATGTTTACCACTTTCATACTACCACTTTTCATTTTTACCACCACTAAAGCGACTTTTTCAAAAATACCTTCTACACTAAGTGGCAAAAGATTTTGATGTCCTTGTTCTTTATATATATAATAAATAATCTTTAAATTAATAAAAATCTAAAAAAATAGAAAATATTTTTTTTTCAAATTATATTATGAGAAAAAGACAAAAATAGCACTAAATCAAGTTTTTGTTCCCAAACTAGCACTCAAGGTCAAAAGTCACAAAAATAGCACTTAATGTTTTATCAAAAGTCACAAACTTAGGGTTTAGAGTTAAAGGGTGGGGTTTAGGATTTAGGGTTTAGGGTTTAGGGTTTAGGGTTTAGGGTTTAGGGTTTAGGGTTTAGGGTTTAGGGTTTAGGGTTTAGAGTTTAGGGTTTAGAGTTTAGGGTTTAGGGTTTAGGGTTTAGAGTTTAGAGTTTAAGGTTTAGGGTTTAGAGTTGAGAAATGAGGTTTTGGGGATAAGATTTCAAATTTTGAAAAATAAAAAAATTAAAAATTTCAAAGGATAAACTTAGAAAGGTGCTATTTTGGTCATTTTAGTTTTGGAGTGCTATTTTTGTGATATAAACTTATAAAGGTGCTATTTTGGAGATTTGCCCTCATATTATTTCGAAATTCAAACCCTAAACCCTAAAACTAAACTCTAAACCCTAAACCATCAATCATAACCCCAATTTTTTCCGAAATACGAACCCTAAACCCTAAACCATCAATCCTACACCCTTTTTTTTAAAATACGAACCCTAAACCCTGAAACATCAACTCTAAACCCTAAACCCCGAAACATCAACTCTAAACCCTAAACTTTAAACTCTAAACCCTAAAACATAGACTCTAAACCCTAAACCCTAAACTTCAACTCTAAACCCTAAACCATCAACACTAAACCCTAAACCCTAAAAAGTAAACTCTAAACCCTAACCCCTAAAAAATTAACCATAAAACATCAACTCTAAACCCTAAACCTTCAACCCTAAACCCTAAATCCTAAACTCTAAACCCTAAATCCTAAATCCTAAATCCTAAACCTTAAACCCTAAAACCCTAGAGTTGATGTTTTAGGGTTTAGATTTGAAGGTTTAGGGTTTACGTTTAGGGTTTAGAGTTGATGTTTTAGGGTTTATATTTGAAGGTTTAGGGTTTAGGGTTTGGAGTTGATGTTTCGGGGTTTAAGGTTTAGAGTTGATGTTTCATTGTTTAGGGTTTAGAGTTGATGGTTTAGGGTTTAAAGTTGATGTTTTCAGTTTAGATTTAGGATTAGGGTTTACGTTTAGGGTTTAGAGTTGATGTTTTAGGGTTTAGATTTGAAGGTTTAGGGTTTAGGGTATAGAGTTGATGTTTTGGGGTTTAGGATTTAGATTTGATGTTTCATGGTTTAAGGTTTAGAGTTGATGATTTAGGGTTTGGAGTTGATGATTTAGGGTTTGGAGTTGATGATTTAAGTTTAGATTAGTTATTTTTTTATCAAAGTTAATCAAAAGGTTATAAATTTCTTTTACCTTTCATTAAAGATGAGGGTAAAAGTGGTTAGTGTAAACATGAAAAGTGGTATTTTGAAAATGGTATTTTTGGCAATTACCCTTAAAATGACATGTATCAGTTCGATGGTTGATTTGAAACCTTTCAAAACCATATGGAAGATAAATGACAAAATAATTAAACTGTGGAAATAATACTGTTCACTTTTTTCAAGAATGTGTTCGATAGAAAAAATAAGGTTTTTGTGTCATAATTTGTTTAATGTCCTATTAGATCAACCCATGATATATTAATTATAGTTTTGTTCCATAATTTTTAATAAAAATTGATATGATCCATCAGAAAGAAATTATATAATAACAACAACAAATATTGTATATGTATAAATTAAATGATAAATATTTAAAAAATTATCGATAATATATACAAATAAACACAAGTTTTATCCTAGTTTTATTTTAAAAGACAATGAATACATTAAAAATGAAAAGGATGTTGGACCATATCCGAACCTTAGAGCATCATTATAGGAGGGACCCAAATTAAGTCTTTAGCATTATTATTGATTACTTTAGGGTTTAAGGACAAAGTTAAGGACTTTTGAATTTTTGTTGATTATTGGTAAGGACTTTTATGAGTCCTTAGAAAATTTTGATTGTTTATTTTAATAACTAAAATAAATGTAAAAAATAAGTTTTATATAAAACATATAACATTAAACATTGAAAACATAAAAGAAAATTACGAAGATGAAAAAAAAAATTACAAAGTTGAATAAAAAAAAATTCAGAAACATGATAAACATTTTATTACATTAATAGAAACTTAAAAATTACATATTATTTTGAAGATGTCCAAATTTAGCTCATATATGTTCAATCAAATCATTTTTTAATTGTTGATGGACTTGTCTATCCCGGACTCTTGTTTGTCGTTGAAGCGTATTACCGAGATTTGTAGGCATTTCGACAGAATATGTGAGGTCCTCATTTTGTTCATGTTTAAATTCTAAAAAGTCATACTGAGTGTATGAATCTCTTTCATCTTCGACAATCATATTATGGAGTATGATACATGCTCTCATAATATTTGCTATTTTGCGCTTATCCCATAAACTGGATGGATTTTTAACCACGGCGAATCTAGCTTGCAAGACTCCAAAAGCACGCTCGACATCTTTTCGGACTGATTCTTGGGTTGTAGTAAATAACGATTTTTTTGGTCCTTGTGGTAGTGAGATAGATTGAATAAAAGTCGTCCATTTCGGATAAATACCATCTGTGAGATAAGTAACCGAAATGGTAGTCTGTTCCGTTGACAGAGAAGTTGACTTCCGGGGCAACACCGTTAATAATGTCATCGAAAACATTGGATCGATCAAGAATATTTAGATCATTCATAGTACCTGGAGCTCAAAAAAACGCGTGCCATATCCAGAGGTCATATGAAGCTACTGCCTCCAAGACAATTGTTGGTTTGTCGGTTCCTCGTGAATACATTCCTTTCCAAGAGTTAGGACAATTCTTCCACTCCCAATGCATGCAATATATGCTTCCAACCATTCCGGAAAATCCACGGTGTTCTGCAATATTGAGTAGTCTTTCAAGATCAGCTGCCGTGGGGCGCCTAAGGTATTCATCGCCAAACAAGTTGATTATTGCAGCGGAAAACTCATGCAAACATTTTCGAGCTGTTGTTTCACCAAGTCTTACATATTCGTCGACAGTATCAGCCCCACCACCATATGTCAATTGACGAATTGCTGCGGTGCATTTTTGGAGCGGTGAAAGACCGGACTGTCCGGTAGCGTCTTGTGTTGGTTGAAAATACGCTACTTCCGAAGAGAGACGATGCACAATACTCAAGAACAAAGCCTTGTTCATTCGAAACCGGCGGCGGAATAAATTGTGAGGATATGTAGGATTATCATAAAAACAATCATTCCAGAGTTGATCATGACCTTCTTCTCGGTTTCGCTCGATAAAAATACGTGGTTTCCGCTGTTTTGGTTCTGGAATGAAATTTTCGAATAAATCATCAAATATGTCATCATCATCATCATCATCTTTGTGGTATTGATAATGGGAAGATGATGCCATTGAAAATTTAAAAAAGAGAGAAAATTTTTCGAAAGAGAGAAAAGTATTCGAAAGAGAAGAGGGGTGATTCACATATTTTAAAGAGTAGACCATATCATATTTATACACAAGGAGTGCATCTTGTTGTTCTTCTGACCCCATGACAAGCAAACCTCTCGTGAACACTAGAAAATTTGAACATTACAAAATCTTGTGACTTTGTAGTACATCATGTGAAAGAAACAACCAAAAAATGCTTGTCACTTTACATAACCATACAACACAAGTCCATGGTAATTGAAACAAATACAAAGACATAACCATAAACATGTTTGTACGCAGAGAGGTGGCGATTGTAACCGAGATCGGAGAACGCGGTGTCGAGGTCGGTGTCGTCTCCTGCAATCGCCGTCGCCAGAGAAAGAGAAGATAAGCAAAGAAAATGAAGTCGATACTTCAAGCGTTGTAACTCTCCCGATTCGGTCTTCCTCTCGGGTTACGACGCGTGTCCTTAAGGACGGGCATTAAACGTCTACTAATTAACAAACGAAAGCTTCGTCTCTAACTCACTTTTGTTTAAAAAAATAATAATTAGAGGTTAAGGACAGTGTTAAGAACACCAATAATGATGCTCTTATGTTCATTCTTATGTTCATGTCTTCCTCATAATAATGTCTCGTTGGTCCTACCACTCACTCAACCACAATCTTTTTCACGTTCCTTACTGTTTTCGTGAATTAATTAATGTTCATTATCCGGTAACTCATATTTCCGCCGATAGATTTTTCAAATTTAATTTTATCATAAGAATGTGTATTTTTATATTTTAGAGAAAATAGTTGTACATGCCATATTTTCATGCGTATATAAGATTTTTAAATCTATTGTTAATAAACTATTTTATAATTGTAATCTCTTGAAATAACATATTTATGTTACCCTACAATAAATTATATTTGTCGGCATAAAATACTACTATTATGGTTGGAACATAAGAGAAATTCATAAGTTTCTTTTTTGAACTAAAAGAAATTCATAAGTTTTGTTGCCAAAGAAAGTAAGAAGCAGCAGAATACGTTTAAAAAGAAGAATATTTAAAAGCTTTGATACATGTTTTATATACATTCGACCACTACCAAACTATGTATACTATAATGTTTAAAATGCAACAACACCTAAGAAGATTCTATAGTTAAAGCTTATTAAGGTCACTCTCCTTCACAAATAGTCCATGGAATCCGTACGGAACCCTTCGCGGCAACCTCACTGCGGCTACGACTTCAAGCTCCGGCGACTTCGCGTCCATCACGAGAAACTTCGACTCTCCCGCCACCTCATCATGCACATACGTCACCACGTAACCGTCATCCTCCTCCGCCTCCGGATTACCAGGATCCCTAGCTACGAAAAACGGTTCGCCTCCGTAACAGCCTGGACCGTACATCCTACGCGCCACCGTGCAATCGTCCCTATCTCCTCTAGTCACGTCGAGCTTCACCACCCCGGAGATCTTCGGCATCGGATCTCCGATCGCCGCGTACACGTAACGGCTCTGTCTACCGACAAACGCCGGATTGATAACGGCGAAATCGAGGTTCCTCGCGGAGATCGGATGACGTGTCACGATCCCGGTGACGAGATCGATCTTCACCTTCTCCACCAAGGCGTGGACGAGCTCCATCCTCTCCAGCGTATGCTCGATCGACATAATGTTGGGAGCGATGAGAACGATGGTGTTCCCGTCGTCTTCGTCCCAAGCGTTGATGGCGTGGATGATGTTGAATCCAGGAACCTCAAACCATTTCATCTCCGATTCGTCTTCGGCGTAGCGCGGAATCACTCCGAGCCTCGGCGTTTTGCCGTTATCGGCGCCGACGGGAGATCCTCCTTCGAGCATCGAATCCATCCTCATCCGAATCTGAATCTCCGAGAAAATCGCGTGACGCCTCGTGATCGCGAAGTCGTGGAGGAACGAGGGAGACGTCATGGAGAAAACCGGAACGTCTTTTCGCTTCTTCCCGGTCGAATCGAACCGGAAAAACGTTAGAAACGGTGGAACCGGACCGTACCGGAAAGCGAACGTCTCTCCGGTTTCGGGATCGGTTTTCGGGTGAGCTGTCATGCTCATCGCTAACTTCCCGTCGAAATCGTGCCGTCCGATCGTCACGATATCTCCGCTCTCCGTTAATCGTACGGCGTACGGCAAATCGGATTCTCCCAAAGCGAAGAGACGGTTACAGAAGAAAGCGAGGCTCGTGTTCGCTAAACCAATGCCGTTGATCGGATTAAACTGTCCAGCTAAAACCCTGAACGCCGTTAAAGCTCCGCGAGCCATAGACGCCGGTACGCCGTTAAATCCAGAAAAGACGTTAGGGATAACCGGAGTTCCGGTTTGTTTCTCAACGTTGTACTTGTAAGTCTTAACGTATCTGCTGCAGAGCGTTGCTTTACCGTCACGGATGCGGATCGCGTGAAGCATACCGTCACCGTCAAATAAATGGTAGGGCCCACGTGGGAGAAACTGTGGGTTAGGGCCGTTACGGATGTAAGCGCCGTTGAGAGACGGCGGAAGAGAGCCGTGGATGATCTCGCACTCAGTGGGAGGAAGCTCATCGAGGACAGGAGCGAAGTTGTCTGAGAGGACGTGTTTTGGATCTACGGAAGGACGTGACGGTGGGTCGATAAACGTGTTGATGACTTCTTCCATGGTGGTGAAGAGAGCTGTTGCTAGAGACGTTTGTTGTCGGGGTTTCGCCGGAGATGAAACGGCGGTGTGGTTGGTTCGAGTGTAGAGTTTCTTAGGTTTGCTCGGAGGAAGGTCATTGTTTTGGCTTGGGTTAGTGATGGGCGATCGTTCTTCGACGACGGCGGAGTTGATACGGAGGAGACGGCGAGAGGAAGATGGGCGGGGAAGAAGAAGAGAGGATGCAGGAGAGAAGGTGGAGATGAAGGAAGAGGAAGAAAGAGAGTCCATTGCTCTCTGCTTTGTGTTTTACTTTCTTTACCTCCACGTTAAAAGCCTGTGAAGATGAGTGTGTGTGAGTGTGGGGCTATATAATAAAATTATGAAATGAAATAAATCGATAATTATCTTTTCTGAATATTAGATTTTTTAAAGATTTTATGTGAAGCTAGTATTATCCTTGGGTTCGTTGGTAGTTATGTGAAGTTCTAATCTACAAATAGTAATTTGTCTCCTTCATGATATTATTCTTTATTATTTTCGAATAAAATATCCTGATTTTATTTTTTGATATTTTTGAATTCCTGCATTTGTAAGTTTTTAAAATAAAAAGTAGGCTAAATATGATAGTAATCTTGCCATAGACTCATAATAGTTTTTGTTACCCTTTTTTTTATGGAAACCTACCCATTTAATAGTTTGTTTTTCGAAGTATTAGTTAAAATATTATTTTGTTGTTCTTGTTGATCAAAACAAAAAGTTAAGATATTATTTTGTCAAAAACTTGGTTAAATTTTTTGTGGAAGCAAGAGTTTAAGAACGTTGTTACTGGACATTCTCATACAATGATTTGAATTATCCACAGTTCAAGAAAAATAGAATCTTGATCACAACTCCATCATGTCCACCGAACTAACACATGTCATGGATAAGTATGCATTGGAGCTGATATTGGTCGGAATTGGAGTACCTACGAATGTGGAAACTATAACATGTTCGGTCACTTTTGTCGGGATTAAAAAATTATTAAAAAATGTTTTTGGAAAAATGTTTTTGTACATAATGAATCATGAAATTTTTCTTTTTGATATCTTTTAATTAGTTAAAGGAATTGATGGTTTAGAGAGCATAATTATCAAAGTTCGAAGAGAGACTGACAGGTAATGGTACAAGTGTTGCATACATTGAGGTTAAACATTGCCGCTCTTTGGTTTTCTATGCATGTAAGATCGTTGATGCATGCACTACGTTCTTGATACGTGTTCATTTCGCAAACTACTAATGTACCAAGTTATTTTAAAACGCAGATTGTGTGTCATATACTTCTATGACTCGATTGAGTGTAGATCATGTATATATAATAACCCCTTTTTCCTTCAAAAACGTAGATTGTGTGTCAATATTTTTCTTTTGTTTGCTTGAAAGAAAAATAAGGAATAGTTATTTTGTTAATATGGGTCCCAACAATAAAGTTATATCTGTTATAAACTATTTAGTAATCGACCCATTTATCAGCCCGTGTATCAAGACGGTCCAAGCTCATCCGCAGGATCATACTGGTGTCTATCTACTCTTGTGTTTATCTACATTATAGTTGGTGTCTTATGTATTGCTAGTCATTATCTAGTTAAGGATAAGTACGATCTCATGTCGATCTAGTACTTAGACTGTTGGATAAACTTGAAGTTACTTAAGCTACAAGTAATAGATATCCTAATGAGTTTAGGAAATATTGTGTTGTGTTTATCCTAATGAGTTTAGGATAATTAAAGTGTTATATAAGGAGATATCAACTTGTGATATAACTTAAGAGTTTGTGAGTTGAATGCTTAAGGTTTTGAGTGAGTTTCCTTAAGAGAGTTTAATAAGAAGTGGTTGGTGATTAACTTGTGTTCGAGTTATACAAAACTACACGTGGTATCAGAGCTTCGATCAATCATGAGTGACATCGTTGCTGTGACCGAGAAGGTAAAAGGAGGCGGAGGACCTTCATCTATTAAGTGTCCAATGTTGAGCGCAACAAACTACACCGTGTGGGCAGTAAGAATGAAAATCACCTTGCGTGTTCACAAGGTTTGGGAAGCAGTGGAAACAGAGCTGAGTAATGATGAGAAGAACGATATGGCACTGGCTTTATTGTTCCAATCAATACCGGAGAATCTCACTCTGCAAGTAGGAGAACTAGAATCAGCTAAACAAGTGTGGGAAGCAATAAAAACACGGCATGTTGGTGCAGAACGAGTAAGAGAGGCAAGATTACAGACTTTGAATTCAGAATTTGAGAGGTTAAAGATGAAAGATAACGAAAGTATCGATGACTTCGGAGGGAAGTTATCAGAGTTAGCCTCAAAATCTGCATCCCTTGGTGCCACCATTGAAGAAGCCAAAATTGTCAAGAAGTTTCTTATGAGCCTTCCTCGAAAGAAGTACATACATATTGTGGCTTCGCTCGAGCAAGTGCTCGATCTTAATTCAACAAGCTTCGAGGACATAATGGGACGATTAAAAGCGTATGAGGAACGCATCTGTGAAGAAGAAGAGAAAGAAGATGATCAGGGAAAGCTAATGTATTCAAATACAGAAAACCGTTCCCAGCAAGATCAATCAGCTCGCGGTTACGAGCAAACAAACCGTGATTACAACAACGACTCCTATAGAAACAGAGGTCGTGGAGGACGTTTTAGTAGAGGTAGAGGACGAGGACGCTACGGAGGTAGAGGAGACTATAACAATGGAGGAAGAGGAGACTATAACAGGGATCCATACGCCGGGAGAGATGCATCACGAGTCGTGTGTTTCCGGTGTGACAAGATAGGTCACTTTGTTGCTCACTGTCCCGACCTAAAACTGAAGTTACAAGAGGCTCAGGAAGCTGACAACACCGAAACTCAGGAGGCAGACGAACTTATGATGCATGAGGTAGTTTATTTAAACGAGAACAATGTGGTGCCAGAGAAGTATGAAACTAATAGTGGAGATGACAATACATGGTATCTTGATAACGGTGCTAGCAATCACATGACCGGAGATCAAAGATATTTTTCCATACTCGACACCACAATTACTGGAGAAGTGCGTTTTGGAGATGACTCTCGAGTAGATATCAGAGGAAAAGGAACAATTTCTTTTATTGATATGAATGGTGATTCACGTAAGATGATGGATGTTTACCTCATACCCGATCTTAAGAGCAATATTATCAGTTTGGGACAAGCTACTGAGGCTGGTTGTGATGTAAGAATGAAAGGAGAGATACTCACAATGCATGACCCACACGGCAAACTACTTGTTACAGCCAAGAGATCAAAGAATAGACTATACAAAGTGAGAATGGGATTAAAGAATGAGCCACGTCTTTATCTCACGGTGGATAGTGAATCATGTAAGTGGCATGCTCGTTTAGGGCACATAAATTATGAGACTATCAGAAGCATGATACAGAAGGAGCTAGTCCACGGATTACCGACTATTAATGTTGAGAAGAGAGTATGCGGATCGTGTCTTATAGGGAAACAGAGTCGTCTTGCCTTTCCAAAGACGACAACATATCGTGCCGACAAAATACTAGAGCTATTGCACGGAGATCTTTGCGGACCTATAACACCAAGTACACAAGCTGGTAAGAGGTATGTGTTTGTTGTAATAGATGATCACAGCAGATATATGTGGACAATGCTGTTGAGAGAAAAATCTGAAGCCTTTGAGAAGTTTAAAAAACTCAGAAACATTGTAGAACAAGAAACAAAGCAGAAGATACAGACTTTGAGAACCGACAGAGGAGGAGAATTCATATCACAAGAGTTTAACTATTACTGCGATCAAGCAGGAATAAAGCGACATCTCACCTCGCCCTACACACCACAACAAAACGGTGTGGTGGAGCGTAGGAACAGAACAATGATGGAGATGGCAAGAAGTCTTATGAAGCATATGAGACTACCAAACTACTTGTGGGGAGAGACTATACGACATGTTACCTATCTACTTAACCGACTAGCAACAAGGTCATTGAATGATAAAACTCCATATGAGTTGTTTAGAGGCAAGAAACCAAACGTAAGTCATCTCCGGGTCTATGGCTGTGTTGGATACGCGAAAATAGTAGGTGTTCATCTACGAAAGCTCGATGATAGATCTCGAAAGCTTGTTCACCTAGGGACAGAACCAGGGTCTAAAGCGTATAGACTGTATGATCCAATCACAAAGAGAATAGTTGTGAGCAGAGATGTGATATTTAATGAATCGGAAGGATGGGAATGGAACAAAGAAGGAACTGAAACCAGTAACAATGAAGGATTCGAACTCCAAGTTGAAAGTCTTGGGGATCACAGAGACTATGGAGATGAAGAAACAACACCAATAACGAGAAGAGATGACCAAAGATACGATGCAGATCACAAAGAGGAAATTGAAACAGAGATCCTTGAAGAAGAAGAAAAAGAAACACAACCTCTCAGAAGATCAGAGAGGCAAACAACACGACCAAAGTACCTGGATGATTACATCCTTTTGGCTGAAGAACTGGGAGAAGAATTGCTACTGTACCTCAACGATGAACCAAGAAACTTTGGAGAAGCAAAGGAGTCAAGGTATTGGAGGAGAGCTTGCGAAGAAGAAATAGAGTCCATAATAAAGAACAAGACGTGGATCCTAGTAGACTTGCCGTGTGGAGCCAAACCTATAGGTTTAAAGTGGATCTTTAAGTTAAAACGAAACTCTGACGGAAGCATCAGCAAGTACAAAGCAAGGCTCGTCGCTAAGGGGTATGTACAGCGGCATGGGATCGATTTCGAAGAAGTATTCGCCCCAGTAGCAAGAATCGAAACCATACGACTTCTAGTAAGCCTTGCCGCAGCGAGAGGATGGGAAGTGCACCATCTTGATGTTAAAACAGCATTCCTTCACGGAGAGTTAAAAGAAACCGTGTATGTCACGCAACCAGAAGGCTTCGAGAAGAAAGGCAGTGAAGGAAAAGTCTATAAGCTAAATAAAGCGCTGTACGGACTAAGACAAGCTCCAAGGGCATGGAATCATAAGCTCAACGAGATTTTATATCAACTCCAGTTCGTTAAGTGTACTAAAGAACCTTCGGTGTATCGCAAGGTTGTCAACGGAGAACTTCTCATTGTCGCTGTATACGTGGATGACCTGTTTGTCACTGGAACAAGCAAAAGAAACATTGATGAGTTTAAAGCTAACATGTCAAGTAAATTCGAGATGAGTGATTTAGGTACATTATCATACTACCTTGGGATCGAGGTGTGTCAACATGAAGGAGGAATTACGTTAACCCAACGAAGCTATGCATCCAAGATTCTAGAGAATGGAGGAATGGACAAGTGCAACCCACTACACACACCAATGGAGCTCGGGTTGAAGCTATCAAAGGCAGAGAATGAGCGAGAGGTTGATGCAACCATGTATCGAAGGAATGTTGGTTGCTTACGGTATCTTTTACACACGAGACCTGATCTCTCGTATGTAGTTGGAGTACTTAGTCGCTTTATGCAGAGTCCAAGAGACTCTCACGGCGCTGCTATGAAACAGGTGTTAAGATACCTAAGAGGAAGCATGACGTATGGATTGGTGTATGAGCGATCTTCATCAAGCGCACCAAAACTGGTTGGGTATAGTGACAGCAGCTACAACGTGGATCCAGATGATGGAAGGAGCACGACTGGTCACATATTTTACGTCAACAACAGTCCAGTATCCTGGAGTTCACAGAAACAAGAAGTAGTGGCATTATCAAGTTGTGAAGCGGAGTTCATGGCTGGAACGGAAGCCGCACGGCAAGCCATATGGCTGCGAGACTTACTTAGTGAGATAACCGGCAAGCAGAGTGAGAAAGTAGTGATACGCATTGACAATCAGTCAGCTATTGCATTGACTAAAAATCCGGTGTTTCATGGGAAAAGCAAACACATACACCGGAGATTCCATTTTATTCGAGAATGCGTTGAGAGTGGTCAGATTGAAGTTGAGTACGTTCAAGGGGATAAACAGAAAGCTGATATATTAACTAAAGCATTGGGAAGAATCAGATTTCAAGAAATGAGGAGCTACATTGGAATGAAAGATAACTTCAAGTTTAAAGGGGAGAATGTTGGATAAACTTGAAGTTACTTAAGCTACAAGTAATAGATATCCTAATGAGTTTAGGAAATATTGTGTTGTGTTTATCCTAATGAGTTTAGGATAATTAAAGTGTTATATAAGGAGATATCAACTTGTGATATAACTTAAGAGTTTGTGAGTTGAATGCTTAAGGTTTTGAGTGAGTTTCCTTAAGAGAGTTTAATAAGAAGTGGTTGGTGATTAACTTGTGTTCGAGTTATACAAAACTACATAGACCGTCATTACCATATGTATATAAAGACCAGTTGGTCGACCTAATAATACACACAAGTTCTCCTCTTCATTCACAACACGTTATCAGCACGACCTTGTCTCTAAACCCTTCCAAAAAATCCACCACCCATAAATCAGAAACCAAACGATCTCTTGCTATTTTCCGGCGACTTCTAAAACTCTTCCAGTCGCCTCCTTTTCTCTCTGTCAGCAACCAGCAGCAACTCTCTCTCCTCACAGACCGTTCAACTCATCACAAAAGGTTCATGTATCTTCAGAAAACTCAAAACAAAACCAAAAAGGATTTAAACCCTCAGCCGCATACATACAGCTACATCTAGCCGTATGTCTTTGCAGAATAAAATCTAAAACCCTAATCTATTTTCAAAGCTTAAATCTCGTCTTGTTTCACCCTGTTTAAGCTTGTTTGATTTTTTTTAATCTTCCTGATGCGAGTTAATTGCTTGAACCTTTTAGGCTGACAATTACACCAATTTTTTTACATATCCGACTGCTGCATCAACTTAATCTGATTGTTTGCTTGCATTAGAAACTTGTTCTTGAATGTTTAAAGTCTTTTTCTGATATGTTGAAATCGACTAGAACCTGTCTCAAATTTGAAAGATTTTTTTTTAAAATATTTTTAAGATAAATCAGATTTTTCTTATAGATAAATCTGAAATTTTTAAAGATAAATCCGATTTTTTTGATAAATCCGACTGAAAACAATATATTATATATTTTAATTCGATTTTCCTATTTTAAAAAAAAACCTTATATCTTTATCTTAAATAAAAAAAAAATAGGATTTTCAGCATTTATCAGAAAAATATCGATTTATTTTTTTCCTAATCCTACTAGGAATAGGAATTGCTAGTATTTATCTGAAAATAAATAAATTTCGGATTATTACTGATATACTAGCATTATCAAATCATTATATTTAATCTGATAAATATCGAAAACAAATAAAAGTAAGAAATGATTGCATTTTTTTTGAAAATGTATACTAATCTGATTTCATGCATGGATTTAACTTTATCTCGATTTTGTATAGGTTTAAATTTACCTTCATGCATATCACATGAAATCATCTTATTAGGATAGATCATTCACACTGGTTAGTTTACTTTCATGTCAAAAATTGATAAAACTGATCAGATTTCATGCAATGGATTTAACTTTATCCTAGATGTATAGGTTTAACTTTACCTTCCTGCATATACATGAAATCGTTTGGATCATTGAAAAAAAAAATATTGTTATTTACTTGCATTGCTTGTACCCGACTGAAAGAGTATGTGAATGATCCGATTATTTTCTTACTAATGGGGACAAACTACAAATATTTTTCAGATGTCAAAGATTGCGAATCTTGATTTCAGTGCTTTGAAAAGCAATGGTGACAACTACTTGGAATGGGCGCTTGATGCAAAGATCATGCTGCGATCAAAAGATCTTGGTGACACAATCACCGAAGACAACAATTCCAGTGACAAAGACAAGTATAGAGCTATCTACATGATACGCCACCATCTCCAAGAGAACTTGAAAACTCAGTACATGACCATGGAAAATCCATATGACCTTTGGATCGCTTTACAGCGAAGATATGACCACCAGAAAACGGTGTTGCTTCCAAAGACTCAATATGATTGGAAACACATAAGGTTCTTGGACTACAAATCAGTAGACGAGTACAACTCAGTCCTGTTCAGAATTGTGTCATTGTTAAGGTTATATGGTGAAAAAGTAACCGAGGAAGAGATGCTTAATAAAACTCTCTCCACGAGTCAGACAAAGTTGATCACATGGAGTTTGAAACTTCAGACATACTGAAATAAGAAATTAAAATTCCATATTTTTTTTTTATTGTTTTCCTCTGGATTTGGTGTTCTTTAAGATTGTTTATCAGTGTTTGGCTTTGGATTTAACTTTATCCTTATGAATGAATAAATTTTTTTTTCATTTCTCATATGCCTAAGAATTAGATCATTAAAGATACCATCTCTGAAAATTTTATTATTGTTCATTAACTTTATGATTATTGTTTTTGAAGAATGAAAAGTGGAATTGATACAATGGTGGTGGACAGTGGCACCAGCCACACCATTTTGAGAGACAAACGATTTTTCATACATCTCACACATAAGGTAGCTAACATCACCACTATAGCTGGCACGGCTAGCTTAATTGAAGGTTATGGCCACGCCAATATCTTATTGCCAAAAGGTACACATCTTGAGATTGAAGATGCTTTGTACTCACCTAGCTCAAACAGAATTCTATTTAAAGACATAAGACTGAATGGTTTCCACATCGAAACAATGGGTGAAGGAAGTAAAGAATTCCTACAGATTTATAAAATCACCCAAGGCAATAAGAAAGTCTTTGAGACTATACCTGCGTGTGGGACTGGTCTTTATTGTGCCCAGACCAGTCTTGTTGAGGCTAATGTCGTCTTGAATAAAGAATTCAAAGAAGAGTTCACTCTTTGGCACAATCGGCTGGGACACCCCGGTTCGAACATGATGCGAAAACTCATATCAAATTCAAATAGTCACAGTTTGAAAACAAAAAGAGTTATCCCTAAGAATATCACATGTGAAGCATGCTCACAAGAGAAACTAATTACTAAGCCATCACGTACCAAAGTGAATAAGGAAGTGACAAATTTCCTATATTTATGGACCAATACACCCACCTTGTGGGACATTTAGATATTTTATGGTCCTGATTGACGCATCCACAAGATGGTCACATGTTTGTCTTCTATCAACTCGTAATCTAGCACTTCCAAGATTGCTGGCTCAGATAATAAGACTGAGAGCACATTTTCCAGAATTTCCATTAAAGACTATACGTCTAGACAATGCAAGTGAATTCACTTCCCAAGCTTTTAATGACTATTGTATGTCCATGGGGGGTAAGTGTGGAGCATTCTTTAGCACATGTTCATACTCAGAATGGCCTGGATGAATCCTTTATAAAACGGATCCAGCTGATTGCCCGGCCACTCTTAATGAATACCAAACTCCCAGTATCAGCTTGGGGACATGCAGTACTACATGCAGCCGAGCTAATTCGCATCAGGCCATCTAGCGAGCACAAATACTCGCCATCCCAACTACTAACGGGTCATGAGCCAGATATATCCCATCTAAGAGTTTTTGGATGTGCCGTCCAAGTGCCTATAGCACCACCACAGAGAACAAAGATGGGACCTCAGAGGAGGATGGGAGTATATGTTGGATACGATTCCCCTTCTATTATTAAGTACCTAGAGCCAACAACAGGTAATTTGTTTAAGGCCAGGTTCGCGGATTGTCATTTTGATGAATCCCAGTATCCAGCATTAGGGGGAGATTATGGTAAGATGGTACAAGATATAAAATGGAATCAAACATCCTTAACATGGCAGGATCCTCGGACTAGAGATTGTGATCTAGAAGTCCGGAAGATTATACATCTTCAAGAGCTAGCTAACAGATTGACAGATTCTTTTGCTGACCCAAATAGAGTAACCAAGTCATACATACCAGCTGCAAATGCACCAATAAGACTTGATGTCCGTGATGGACATAATCAGGCTGCTACTATGTCTAAACCACAATTGAAACGTGGTAGACCAGTAGGTTCCAAAGACAAAGAAGTTCGAAAAGAAAGAGTGCAAAGAAATCCGACAAAGTGGAAACTCTAGACATGGAAAAGGAAACTCATGTACCACCAAAAGATACTTGGGATGCTAAGAATCAAGGTAATGAAGTTCCTGACAATAATGAGATCTCAATAAATTATGTCATGTCTGGAAGGAAATGGAACAGAAAACATGTCGACATGAATGATATATTTGCTTATACTGTAGCAGTCGAATTGATGGATAATAAGGATCTAGAACCCACATCTATACTAGAATGTATGCAACGACCAGATTGGTTGAAATGGAAAGAATCCATTAATGTGGAGTTAGAATCACTGAAAAAGAGAGGAGTGTTTGGACAGATCATCCGGACACCTCACAACATAAAACCAGTGGGATACAAATGGGTTTTTGTGAGAAAAAAAATGAGAAAGGAGAAGTTGTGAGATATAAAGCACGACTTGTTGCACAAGGATTCTCACAAAGACCAAGAATAGATTATGAGGAAACTTATTCCCCTGTGGTGGATGCTACGACCTTAAGATTTCTAATAAGTCTGGCTGTAAGAGAAGGTCTTGATATGCGGTTAATGGATGTTGTAACTGCCTACTTATATGGTCCACTAGATAATGAGATATACATGAAAATTCTAGATGGTATTGAATTGAAAAACAAAGAGAGTTCTCGAGAACAACATTGTATCAGATTGAACAAGTCTCTTTATGGATTAAAGCAATCAGGTCGAATGTGGTACAATAGACTGTCCGAATATCTCCTGAAAGAAGGATACAAAAACGAACAGATCTGCCCATGCATATCATAAAGAAGTTCAATAAAGGTTTTGTAATCATTGCAGTATATGTAGATGATTTAAATATCCTAGGAACCTCTACAGAAATTTCCCAAACTGTTGAATATCTCAAGAAAGAATTCGAGATGAAAGATCTTGGAAAAACAAAGTTTTGTTTGGGATTGCAACTTGAGTATATGAAAGATGGAATTCTTGTGCATCAAAAGGAATATACAGAAAAAGTACTCAAAAGATTTAATATGGACCAGTCTCACCCATTGACTAGCCCCATGATCGTGAGAAGTCTTGGTCCAGACACTGACCCATTTGGTCTGAAGAAGAAAAATGAGGAAGTCCTTGGTCCCGAAGTGCCTTATCTCAGTGCCATAGGAGCTCTGATGTATTTAGCTGGCCACACACGACCAGACATCAGCTTTGCTGTGAACTTACTTTCTAGGTTCAGCTCCTGTTCGACCCAAAGGCACTGGAACGGGATTAAACATATACTTCGTTACCTACAAGGAACGAAAGACTTGGGTCTTATGTTTACTGACAAATCTAAGGAAGATTTAGTTGGTTTTGCTGATGCAGGTTATCTCTCTGATCCACATTATGCTAGATCTCAGACTGGTTATGTTTTTACACACGGTGGGACAGCTATACCCTGGCGGTCCATGAAGCAGACCATGGCAGCCACATCCTCTAACCATGCAGAAATATTAGCCATGCATGAAGCCAGCCGTGAGAGTGTATGGATGAGATCCATGACACAGCATATTCGTACCACTTGTGGTATGATCAAAGGAAAGGATCCACCGACCATCCTATACGAGGATAACACAGCATGCATCGCACAGCTTAAGGATGGATACATTAAAGGAGATAGGACGAAACATATTCTTCCTAAGTTCTTCTTTACACACGAGCTTCAGAAGGCAGGAGAGGTCCAAGTATTGCAAGTCCGTTCGAGTGAGAATTCAGCCGACCTCTTCACCAAGTCACAACCAACCTCAACGTTCAAGAAGCTCATATGGAAGATAGGCATGCGTCGACTGAAGGATCTTCAGTGATGCATTCATCAAGGGGAGTTCATGTGTTGTACTTTTTTTCCTGTCTTGTTTTCCCTTTTACCACATTGGGTTTTGGGTTTGTCAAGAGAGGTTTTAATGAGGCAACATCCAAAGCATGAATGAACCTTGACCGGATGTGTCGATCAAGGGGGAGTGTTATAAACCATTTAATGATCGACCCATTTATCAGCCCGTGTAGCAAGATGGACCAAGCCCATCCGCAAGATCATACTGGCGCCTATCTACTCTTGTGTTTATCTACATTATAGTTGGTGTCTTACGTATTGCTAGTCATTATCTAGTTAAAGATAAGTACGATCTCATGTCGATCCAGTACTTAGACCGTCATTACCATATGTATATAAAAACCAGTTAGTCGACCTAATAATACACACAAGTTCTCCTCTTCATTCACAACAATATCTTCTTGTGGGTAAACTTTGGAAGTTTATACTCCTTTAACTCTCAAGAAACGCATGAATTTCTCAATTATCTAATGTTATAACTGATCACTTTCTAAATCTGCTTTAGTTTGCAGATGTTTCTCATGGGATTTTTTTAGGATGTTCGGTGGAAATGACAGTGTTATAACCTACGTTGCACGGAAGCTTCATCGGATGTCCGCTTCCCGTTTCGGAACCGGAATCGGAATCGGAACCTCATGGAAGCTTACGGAATCTCGCTTCCAAAACGCTTCTAAAATATTCTCTTTAAGAACACGTTGGAAGCTTACGATTCCGTTTTGGAATCACGCTTCCATTCTTTAATAAAAAAAACACAATATCTTATATCAATAAAAATATAAAATTATAATTTTTAATTTATATAAAATCCAAGTTTTAATAGTATTTAGTAGAGAGAATAGAAATATACAAATATTAAAATTAATACTATAAATTATTTTTATGCATTGAGGTTTTTATTAAAGATAAATCATATATTCAAATATATTATGTCAATTAATTCTAAAGTATTAAAAATAATTAATATAATAATTTCTTTTAAATTTAATTTATGTGTATTTTCATAGTTTTAATATAAAATCATTTCAAAATTATTATAAATGAATAAATGCTTTATTTTAAATTTAAATAATATAACTTTTAGTTCTATATTTTAAAAAACTTCTTATATATGTATATATATATAGATACGCTTCCAACACGTATCCGCTTCCTAATTTTTTTAAAAAATTCGCTTCTGCGTTTCCATACGGTTCCGCTTCCACGCACCCGCTTCCGTTTTCATGTAACATAGGTTATAACACACCAAAGTAGGATCGCCAAAGCTACTAAAACACCTAACCAAGCTTTATACATAAGGAAAGAATGTAATAACACATGTATTGGTCAATAATGGTCGGGATTTTCACAATTGAACAGTAAGAACAAAACAGGTAAAATGGATGACAGCATGTTTTTCTTTTTAAATGATTAAAGTTGTTGCTTAAAATGCATAAACACTTAATCTCCCCCACATAAACAGCATGGTTAAGGCCGAAGGCCCGAACCCATTATGGTTAAAAAAAAAAAAAAAATGCATAATCACCAATAAGAAATATGATGAAAGAATGACAAGTAATGGTACAGGTGTTACATAATACACAAAATGGTATGTGTTTGCGACTCTTGCATTTCTTAATATGTCCTGATCCGTTTAGCCCCAAGAAAAACGCATTTAGTGCTATATAACAAACTTATAACCATATTATATGAGTTTAAAATATCTTCTCACAAAGTAACTAATATAATTTGTTACTTGAATACCATGAAAACTGCATGGACCTAAACTAACTAAATAACATTAACTCTGTTCTTATCTAAAATCAAACCCAATAGAGACAAATTTACTGACATGTACTAAATTAGTCCTCGCCGCTATACGACCACCACTTAACTCTTGCGACTCTGCATGCATCCATGTTTTTTAGAAGAATCCATTACAATTCGCATGTTCATATATTTTAGATTGTATGTACAGTAGAAGTATTCAATCCTGATAGTTGGTTCAATCTTCTGGTTTGGAATTAATATTAGATTTAAACTGAAACCTTAGAACTTAGAAGTTAGAATAGGTACTGGGCTAGGTTTAAAGGTTGAGTGTAGAAAACATAATTAAACCGAAACTGAAAACCAAGATTTCATTCCGGTTAGTTTTGGACTGTTTACTTGTTTGTTTCATAATAAACTCAAAGGCCATGTTTTGTTTCTCCCATGGGGAGAAATCAATTATTACTCTGATCAGAAGAAGGTAAAAGAGTTACACACAACAAAAGTTACACGTCTCCCCACAAAAGGGGTTTATCCAAACACAAAAGAGAAATAGAAAAGAGTATTCACAAGTGAAGTAGAGAGAGATAGAGAGGGGGGTTCTCAGCGAACGGCCAAGCGATCAGAGCCAAAGGGCGACTTCAACGACGAGAGCAGATGAAGTTTCTCAACAAAAAGCGTCAACACTTTTGCTTCTTCTTCGTCAAATGCAAAGGCTATACATATGCTCAGCTCTTGAATAGCCTCTCTAGATTGCCTGCTCAAGAATTAAACCATTCCATCAAACTAAACCCACCAATACCAAGTTTAAAGAATACAAGCAACTAATCTATTGACTTAGAAAATGTTTGTTTACCTGACGTAGTAGTGCATCATACCAAGGTCTCTTCGAAGTCGCCAGTTAAGAGGTTCCAAAATCAACAGCCTTTCAGCAGCCGCAATAGCCAACCTTCAATCATCATAAAACCGAATGTTAGATAAACAAATCAAAGGATAACCTGTATGAAGTTATTTAGTACCTAAGATCTTGAGGCCGCAACAGTGGAAAATTAGAAACACTGACGCTATTAAGTTGACTAAGAGGAGAAGTCAGCATTAGTCCAGGTGATGGCTTCGAAGCACGTCTCCAGTGAACCCTCTAAAAAACAAACCAAAAGGCAAATATAATATAATCAGTATCAGTCTGAAAAACATATTGAAGTTAAAGAATGTGTAGTTGATAGAACTTACAATCAAGTTGGCGAGAGCAATCCCTATGATGTCTCTGTTTGTAGCAACATCAAGGCCTAGAAGTGACTTTCCGGTTAAATCCGATGCCATTGAACCAGGATCATCAACGCACCTTCCATTGATAATAGCAAACAAGCTCTGTCCTGAAGTTTCACTAAAGAGTTCTTCAGGATTCTCAGTCTTAGGCCAAATCAAAAACTCTTCCCCAACTCGAGCTCCCACGATAGGCAAGCCGAGACGCTGGCAAACTTCAATGTATATAACGCTAAACAAGAATGCTGCAACATGGAAAAGATAACAAAAAACACATTTGAAGGTTCGGATCTAAAGTCAAGAAAGCTGAAAAAGGAGATAAATCATTTTGTTTACCAGTGCCGCATCTAGAGTTAAGTACAGAGTGAAGGTAGGAGTACTTGGGGTCTAACGCCAAGCGTTTTGATGTCCTCTCGAAGCCTCTCGTGTCGAAGAGAACTGTGTTCACAGCTTCGAGAATTTGAACCGAGTGGCAGCCGATGTCTCGTGAGACTAGTTCTGCCTCTACTTCTTTGGAGATTGCGTCTAGCTCACTCAGCCATTCGGATATGCTCTTTCCATCCAACTGCAGTAGGTGCTCCTCAGAGTCTGTCTTACTAGGATAAGATTGGTCTTGGACACTTTCCTGCTCCTCCTCAGAATCAGATTGGTTCTCTTTTACGAAAGACATAGCATCCATCTCCCGGTTAAAAGCCAAGAAGGCTTCATCTTCAGCAGCAATGTACAAGAGAACCTGTGAGTCCATTTCCATAATAAGCATATGAGTTAAAAAAAAAAGCTTCTCAAGGGTATATGACATAAATAGAAACATTCACCAAAAGTGTTTTTGCTTAATCAAAAGCATGAGACTTGGCAACTCATGTTCGCGGTCTCAAGCAAGCAAATGATCAAAAGACAGAGATTATACCTTAAGAATAGTAATTTCTTATATACCTTAGCAATCGAAATATCATCGTCTTTCGATTGTGTAGAGATCTCTTGAGCAAAGATCTGGCGAAAGGGCTTAGTGACCTGTCAATTGAAGTAAACCAATAAACAGAAACATAAGCAAAAAAAAAAAACCTTATGAAAACACCAAAACAGAGGAATCATTTTTTTTTTTGCATAAGTAAACCTCTTTGTAAGTGTTGGGTCTTGTTGAGTCTTTGTTAAGCTGATTGAGAAAGAGAGGGTAAGCAGAAGTTCTAATCGGATTCCTCATCTTCCAAGAAGAAGGACGACGTTGATCATCACACCTGATGATGGTAAACAGCTTAAAAGACCCAATCTTTCAATCGTATATAAAAGAGCATAAGTGAAGTGAGATGGGGATCTCACCTGAGAGTAGTACCAACAAATCTGGAAAGTGGTGAAGAAGCCATAGTCATAGATGCATGACCAAAGGAAGAAGATGACGCACACAACATTCTTTTTTAGTGATAAAAAGATTTGAAATTGAGATTGAAGATCATAAGCATCGAATAGAAAAATAAGAGGAATTGGGAATCGAATTGAAATTGAAATTGATGGCTCCTATGGCGTCTGGATAGTCACTTCCAGCTACAGAGTAATCGGAGAATCTTGTTGGGGAAAAGCAATTACACATGTACAATCGAGATTTAGCCAGTTCCATAGCAAAAAAAAAGCAATGAGAGAAATCAAACAACAGTGGTTGATGTTCTTTTTTACACGAAGAAGAAGAAAACAGAGGAAGATAAAAGTTGGAGCATTGTGGGGATCTGAGGTGGGATTCGATGTGGGTTTTGGAGAAGGAATCTCAGGGATTTTGTATCGGGAGGAGAGAAGTTGATCTCTGAGTTAAATCCCTTTCTCCTTCTATCTGTGGTGGACTTGATAATGGTGTGGATTTGGTAAAAGGCACAGAGGGGGGTTTTAAAAGGGGAGAGAGAGACTCTGTTTTTGTCTTTTTGCAGAGTAAATATATTATTATATGAATCTGGAAATTTTCTTTCTGTTTTTCTTAATTCTTTCCCAACAACAAATGTTTTTTTTATCTAAATTTCTTTGACGATAAAAATATCTAATTTTTTTCCAAATATATAACTATTTTTTTGCGTATATTTTGATTATTTAGATAATAAAAAAAACTCCAAGCTTTTCTACTTTCTTATACCACAATATCTATTAGTTACCTTATGAAGAAATAACAAATAAGTATCTTGAATACATTAGAAATAGAATTGATTTTTTTTATATAGTACATTAGGAAAACAAATAATGTCATAACACAATGTTTTAATCCCTTTAACAAAAAATCATTCAACTAGTGTAATATATTCAAATTCAGATTAAAAAAATTAACAATGCGTTTGTGGTCGGGTGGTCAAGGCGATATGTGGATCTCCAAGGGACCCGAGTTCGAATCTGCACCACGCCAGATTTCCACAGCGCGTAGCCACCAGGGCTTTCACATTCTCTCTCCGAGTAATGGTTTACCATTTGTGGTCGGGTGGTCAAGGAGTTCCGTAGATTCCCAAAGGGTCCGAGTTCGAATCCGCACTACACTAGATTTTCACCGCGTGTGGCTACCGGGGCTCATATTCTCTCTCCGGAGAATGTTTTTTTTTTCAAATTCAGATTATTTAGATAAAAAGGACAAAATCATAGCTGTTAAGATTTGAGAGAAGATTTGTGAGAATGTGTTGTATATTTCTTATTGATTACACCACTATATATAGTGGTTCATACAAGGTGGAGTCAAAAGGAGAATTGATTACAAAGATACTCTACATAATGACATGGTCAAACTCATAAAGACTAAGGTTGAATGGGTCTTCCATGTGGCTGGATGTAAACCCCCAATAGACTCTAGTCTTGAACTTGTATGGTCTAGGTTATGGACTATCCACTTCATGATTCATAACACTCCCCCTTGGATGCCATAACCATATAAGGTTTGTAACATGCTAATGTTGCCTCATTAAAACCTCTCCCGGAAAACCCAAAACCCAATGTGGTAAAAAGGGAAACCAGAGAAAGGAAAAAGAGTACAACACACATTACTCCCCCTGATTTGGACATCACTGAAGGTCCTTGAGTCTACGCGTGCCAATCTTGTTGCGTGAACTTCCTGAATGTGCAAGAGGGCAATGATTTGGTGAAGAGGTCGGCTGAGTTTTCACTAGACCGGATCTGAAGGACGTTGACCTCTCCAGCTTTCTGCAACTCATGGGTAAAGAAGAACTTGGGTAGAATATGTTTGGTTCGGTCACCTTTGATATACCCGTCTTTGAGTTGAGCAATGCAAGCTGCATTATCTTCATATATGATGGTCGGACCCGTTGGGTCGCATATGGACGCATAATGTGGTCCTATACCTTTTGTTCAAAGATGAACTTCGATCTTATAGCTTATCTTTATGATAGCTTATTCATTCATACCACAGCTTGGTTGGTTCATGCTGAGAATTCGACCAACCATAAGTATTACCAAAATTTGGCTAATTTGTGGTGATGGTCTATAACATTTTCTAAGGTGTAATGAATAACCATTTAACCTATCTTAGGCTGGTTAGTATAAAACACAAGGAATTTAAAATTCCTCTATGGACTGATTTGAATTGTTCTTATAGAACTCTTCACTTGCTTACATGTAGTAATTTAATTCAGTCCATGAACAGCTTCAGAAAAATGCTGTTCAAGAGAACTTCTTTTCTCATCTTTTGATTCTGAGCTCAATACCGTTTGGTAAACCTTTTGGTACCAATAATATTATCATCATCATCATCCAGTGAGTCATATATAGCATAGTACATCTTTTGAATTTCTTCCAGACATCATATGTAGTGAAATATGTAGTAGTATCCACCACATTGGATTATATAGATCTTTCCCGGTATGTCTCACGATATATCCTTCTTTCAGGATTTATATATTCACTGGGCATCATATGGCGTTTACATATTTATGGCCAATACAATACGCCTTTTATATATCACTTTAAACCCCACGTTTCTTTCATTATTCATTATGAGTACTCTTGTGTGGGTTTATGATTCTCGATACATATCTATGTATTCATGTGCTACATACTTGCGCATTTTCTATGAATGTATGTGTCGACACACTTATATATATATATAGTTCTTTTTAGTTCCAGACATGGTATAAATCAATTTGAGATTTCATTATCCAGGACCTTAATAACCTTATAACTTGGCGTCCCAAGCTATATGGTATGGTACCTAGTTGTTCAGCTGGCCAGCCTTATATCTCAATGTCTGGAATGGTTTCCTTTAATAAAACTCGGATTTTATCTCATGCACCTTTCTTTCTTTCTGAGTTTCCTTAGAATTTATAGAACTTTATTTGGAACATTTATTTGGTCTATCTTATATAGACTTTGTAGCAACTTGGTTGTGTCTTTAAGACATCAAAACCGTGTGGTGCTAAGCTGGGATGACATAGTCATTCTTTCTCTCGGGTCAATGTGTCTGGCATTTTATTTTGCTATCATTGTAGCATATGGACGTCTATAAATTATTTTCTAGTCCGAGGATCTTTGCCAAGACATTGATGGTTGATACCAGATGGTAGGTACCATTCTTTATCATTCTTTATACCAGCTTATTACTTTTCTCCTTTCATTGTTGGATATTCGGATTCATACACCTTATGTAATCCTTGTTCCTTGGCCTATAATTAGATCATTCATTTTGGCTCAAGGTTTCTTTTAAACTTATGGAGAAAGTATATTCATAATATATATCCAACATATATTCCCAATCCTCTTTATGAGATTCTAAAATCACACGATCTTAGATGGCACATATATTTGTGGTGGATTCTTTCATAATATCTTAAGATGATATATGTCTGGACTCATGACCTGTATCAGTCTGAGGTGGGAATATCTATGATCACTTATATGGTCTGATATAATTACTATGGCCTGATGCAGGTTTCCCCAAACATATGGACTTTTAGAATTTGAACCTTATAGGTAGTGGTCTTTATATCAAATTCAACCAATATGTAATATGGTTGTGGACCATGTTTCACGGATTTTAGTATGGTCATGTATCATGGGATTTGTCCTCACTCCCCCCTCATGAACATACTCTAATTCGTGATGCTTGGGACAATAAATTCCCTTGTGCGTAGATATATTGCACACACGTGAGATCTTATGGGATAACATTTGTGTCCTTTTAAATATTTGCATCATAATCCGAATGGCTAAGTATGGTAATGCCATCTAAGTGATAAATTTTGTGGGTTAATCAAACATGATTGCCCTGGCTATTTGCCTAATATCATATTGATCACTAGATCAATAGAGAATGTAGTCTCGACCACTTAGGCGATTTTTATTTAGGTACTCTTATTCCCTTTTGTCCATTGTTGGAAACCATTTTTTCCTCTTAATTCAATGGATTTTATAGGGTGAATATAATGCCATTTAGGCAAAGCCGTGGTCGAGCTTCTTTTCCTTTCTTTCAAAGAATGTCCAGTTGAGCCTGGATGACAGAGCATGTCGTGCCATTTGTCAAAGGCTTCTTTGAACTCTTTGGAAAAGTGAGTTGGGGTATTAATCCTCAATCATATTTATCTTGGCACAATAAAGGCATATAGATATAGTTTCTTATCAAACAACAACAGTTTGAATAAGATAATGAGCATGAACTCAAAGCAATTCATTTTATTAATGAAGTCGTGTATAAAGCAAAGTATCAAAGCAATTCATGAAACATAAACTCAGGAAACATGAAAATGAGAATGTCAAAAGACAATTATATAATATGGCCTTCACAATGCATGTTTTGCCATATGGCGCTCAACTTCACTTCATCAGCTATAGGAGGCATCATCTCATTATTCTTTAGCTCAATGTATCTTTTCTGAAGTTTGTCAAATCTGTTGATGGTATCTTTGATTTTCTGCTTTCTTTGTTCGGAAGCCAAAAGATATGACAAAAGGTCATTATAAGTGGTGAACTTCTTAGCCGTGTGTAACAACAGCACATCCTTTGGATGGAATGTGGAGTAGGTCTTGTATAGTAAAGAATAATGTGTTATCCTTTCACCACATAGTTCAAGACTATAAGCAATATCCATCAGAGCAGAATTATATTTGTCCACAGATTCAAAATCCTGGAATCTGAGGATCTCCCATTCATGGTTGGCCTTTTGCCACGATACCGGTTTGAACCTTTTCCTTAACTGTAACCAAAGGTCACAAGGATCCTCAACATGGAGATACAGGTCTCTTAGTTCCTCAGTGAGATGATAACGAATAATCGTTATAGCTCTATGCCTTTCACTGTCAATGATATCATTGTACTCATTGATGCATTGTCCGAGTCCTCTGGATCTCAGGGCAACAAGAGTATTCTTTACCCATTCTAGGTAATTATCTCCAGAGAGATTTAGGGCAGAGTAATCTGAGGGTTCAAATCTCGACATCTGAATATTTAACGAGTAATTCAAGCACTCAGAATTCTATGTAAGCAATAGAATAAATCAATGTATATGATTTCAATAAGGCTTTCCTTCAAATCATATAATCTATTTGCTTAAGCAATCTTAGTATGAGAATGATCAATTGATCATTGCATCTAGTAATCCTTTTAATTATAATTCAAATTGGATTGATTATATATATAGGGTATTAAGGCCCTTTAGAATTTGAATAAGGATCAATCATCATTTTATTAAATGAGATCAAGCAAGATGGATGAAATCAAGCAAATGCATGGATCAAGAAATAGCTGAATGCATGTTCAGAACTAAGCATTGGACTTAAACAATCTATATGTGATTCCTAATGCATGAGGATATTTGGTTTTCAAAGATCATAAAGCAAAAACCGATTCCTTCCCCCTTTTACAGGGTAAACCAAGACAAGAAAATTTTATAATTTTCAGGATATGTCTAGAACAAATTCAATTAGATTTTCAATCAATCGGTTTCAAAGCTGGTTTATGTTTTCAATTAAACAAACATGCTTAACTTTAAAAATAACCGATTTAATCTAATTAGATGCAAGCAATATGAACCAATTTAGATTTTATTTTAAATGCCCCATGATTAGAATGATCTATTATATGTATGCATGCTCAGTTTTAATAAAACTATATGACAAGCGGATGCATGGAAATGATCAGTTCATGATATGTGTATGATCTAACAATTTACTAATCCATGTTTGATCTAATAGATGCTATCAGGTATGTATATATGATCAGTATATAATTCAATCATCACAAAATCAGTTTTCAAGGTTGGTTTTTAGATCAAGATAAATTTATATCATTTGTTCAAACTATAATGAACCGATTTCAAGGCCGGTTTAGATTTAGATAAATTTTGACAAACAACTATGTGATCAAATGATTTCAACTTAGTATTTATTTTAGCCTATGTCATAACTATTTAAATCAAGACTATAGGTTATAATATTTTGATAAATACTACCTAGTCAAAGATATGCATTTAAAACAATCATAAAAGTTTTAAATTTTGATCAGTTACAATATAAAACATCAATGGTCAAAGATATGCATTGATTAGGATTTAAGTTTTGATATCTTTGGGTTTGACTGAAAGATTATGGCTGAAAAGATTGTGGCCGGAAAAGGTCATGGCCGGAAAAAATCATGGCCGGATTTGGATTTAGGGGTTCAGCCGATTATTGCTTAGAGTTTAGGGGATTGATAAAAATCAAGCAAAAAGGATTTAGGGAATTGATATGTATAATGGCCATCAAGATACATATCCGGTTATAAAACAAACAAGGGGATTTGAGATTTTGATGTGGATAAGGGCCGATTTGGATCGGTAAGCACATCGAATGGGATTAAGATTTTGATGGCCAGCTTATTCATCCGGCTATACAGCCGGTAATACGGCCAAACAAAGATTATGGGTTTCAGTCCTTTAGTCAATCCGGATTTAAGGCCGTATCAAAATAGGATAAAGGGGAACCGATTTTAAGGCTTGCTAGCTAAAAGGGATTTATGATTTTCTCTAATACCTTTTATAATTTCAAATAGTTCTTAGAAACAAGATTCATATAGATCTTAGATTATTAATAAGTTTTATAAGTTTTTAGAGATTATTAGATCTTTAGAGATTCAAATAATTTTAGAATCAAGATTCATATAGATCTTAGATTCAAGATTAATATTTGTGATAATTTTAGATCTATAGATTTTTATAAGTTTTATGATTCAAATAGATCTAATAATCAGGATTCAGATATGTGGTGTTCTTAGATTTTATGGATATATTAGTTTACCTTTTAGAAAACACCAAATTGATCTGAATGGACCACCGTGAGAGAGAGCTGATCCGCGGATGAGCTGGTTGAGAGAGAGGTGGAGGAGCTGGCCGAAAAACCGTGAGAGGGATAGACTTGGCCGGCGGAGCAAGGCTGAGGGCCGGAATAGATGGCCGGAAAAGAGATGATCGCCGGCGGATGGGATTGCTCAGGTGGAGAGAGTCTCGTGCTGATAACGTGTTAAGATTTGAGAGAAGATTTGTGAGAATGTGTTGTATATTTCTTATTGCTTATACCACTATATATAGTGGTTCATACAAGGTGGAGTCAAAGGGAGAATTGATTGCAAAGATACTCTACATAATGACATGGTCAAACTCATAAAGACTAAGGTTGAATGGATCTTCCATGTGGCTGGATATAAACCTCCAATGGACTTTAGTTTTGAACTTGTATGGTTTAAGTTATGGACCATTTGTATGGTTTAACTTATGGACCATTCAATTCATGATTCATAACAATATCAAAAATAAAAGCGGGAATCACGAGAACACGTACAATATGCATGAAACACCCCTCTTTAGAAACATACAAAACTTCAAGACTATCGTAATGTGATATAAATTTTTTGGGTGTAAATAATATAATATAATGATCCACATTATTAATTTGTTAGATAAATTATATCTAACAAATTAATAATGTCTTTTTAAAAAAAAATTAATAATGTATAGCATTAGTTATGTTGCATGAACAATCTACATGTTTAATTTTTGTTTATAACTTTTGACATAATCAATTATTTCTTATATTAATTTTAGGTTTACATGTGCCAAAATTTACTTTTCCATATTTTATATATTTGTAGATCTATAGTAAATTTTTGTACGTCTCAGATTTTAAAATAATTACATTTGCTTCTTAACAATCATCATCAATGTAGATAAAATAAATTAACTCAAAGGTTAACTTTTATTAAAAATATTTTTTTGCCTGATATATTTTTGATTTTTAAAGTTTCTAAATTTTTGTATTTACCACAATATTTTATTTTTTGTTGTTCTTATCTACAAAACTTAGATAAAAGTGATAAAAATGACTGAAAATTATGATAAAAATACAATTAAGGTTTGGAAATTTGTTTGGTTTGCGTTACTTGTTTTCCTACTTATACTGTAACGCTAAACGTTATTTTGTGTGATGCCAAATTATGAATTCTTTTTTACCAAAATACGAAAATTATAGCAAAAATAAAAACGATAATCACGAGAACATGTATGATGTGCATGAAACAGCCCTCTTTAGAAACATCAAAAAATTTCACGTCAAAATGTAACATAAAATTTAATTAGTCAGTTGCTCTATAAATAATTTATTTGGTAAAAAATATCAATGTAAATGAAAATAAACCATGTACCCATGGAAAGAAGATTATTTTCCTATTGCTTAAAGAAATTTTCAGATGTCCAAAAAGATGAAAATAGGCCAATCATATGGTTAATTTGTGTTATGAAGACGCCGTGTTATAATTTTATGTATTGACAATTACATCGTGGTGTTTTCACTGGATTAGGAGTTGTCATCTTGTTCCATGCGTTTCCACTGGCGAAATTAAATATTCAAAAATAGAGTTTATAAGTGGACTACAATTTTCTTTCGAGATTAGTCTGGACATTTTCGTATACTCAGAATAGCCCAAAATTAATCAAAAAAGTTATATATTGATAATTTATAGTATGTATAAATTGTTTCACAATAAAAGAGAACTAAAATACATATGGAAAATCATATATACTTATTATCCTTCCTATATATTAAATATCATGCACTGTGTAATATAAACTCTATAATTTATAGTATTTGTAAATTGTTTCACAATAAAAGAGAACTAAAATACATATGGAAAATCATATATACTTATTATCCTCCTATATATTAAATATCATGCATTGTGTAATATAAACTCTATATTGAAAATATATTAGCTACTGATGTAACAACCCATCCCGTGAACTTCAGAGTGGCTCTGTAGAGCATCAACACTAACTCCTCATTTGTGAGTCTTTACTGACTCCTCCGTATAGGTTATTGGTGCGCTTGATGTTCCTCGAACCCAAGATCTACCCTTTAATAACTCTCCCACAAGACACGTTGTCACCAATTTTAATAACCCTCACACAAGACAGGTTGTCACCAATTGATACCAAAATGTAATACTCGTATTTTCCAAAATAAAACAATAAATAATAATACTGAAATCTCCATTTATTGATCCTCATAAATCGTCTCCAAACACCAAAATCTAATAAATAGCCATACATCCAATAAATGAGATAAATCCCGAAAATATCGATAAAACCATAAAAACCACAAGTCTAAAAAGGAAAAAAAAATGCCCAAAAGCACTAATCAGATAGCAATCACTCATGTTCGTAAGTCTCACTTGAAAAAAGGAAAAAAAAAAGAGGGGTGAGTAACAAGAGAATCATTCAGTGAGGTATGGGATGCTAAACACGCAAACCACTTATTTGAGTAATAGAACTCCCACTATGGGAGTTTAGCTCTAACACGAATATAAACGATGCCCAGTGCATCACACAAACACAAACAATGTGATGATAGCACATAGCTAATTCATACACCCCGCATTTCTTCATAAGAATATAAATACTATGTGTCACTAGTACAATATGTCTCTACACCCCCGCACACAAAACATGCGTCGATATGCAAACGTCTCTGCACCCCGCCCACACACAATCTGCATCGCTAGCTCAGACGTCTCTGGGCCTACGCACACTACATTTGCGTCGCTAGTTCAAACATTTCTGAACACCCGCCCACCACATAATTCTACTATATCTTTATATATTATATATATAAAATTACTTAACATAATACAATCCAAACAATAGTTGAATCCTCTAGACCCCTATTTCTGGTTTACATTAAACATCCTAACTATCACACAATACTTAATTCAAACAGAAGGATCATGATTCAAAACTAAACTAACATAGGAAGAATTCTACACTGATACGAGATTTACAGAATATACCCTCACCTTAGCTATGTAGAAAAGTATTAGCTATCAACTCATGCTGCTCAAAAAGACTTCAAATCTGAAATCAAGACGAAAAATTGAGTTAGAACGTTCTTCGAATAGTTAAAAACGGATAACCGACGATCTGGTCAAAAGATCAACTCGTCGGTCAATGGTCAACCCTGACCCAAACCGGTCAACCCTGACCCAATCCGGTCAACCCTTAACCAAATTGAAATCGAATTGAACCAACCGATTTTCTTTAACCGGATTCGATTTTAATTGAACCAGATTTAAATCAATTTCAAATCGGTTTAATTCTAACCGAAATCAATACTCAATAACTAATCAAACTGAATATCAATTGACAAAGGATGATGTTTTGGGTTCGAAAAAAGTCAAATGCACCAATAACCTAGGTAGAAGAGTCAGTGAGTCAGGTGAAGAGTTAGAGTCGGTGATTAACAGGGCCCGTCTGAAGTCCACGGGAAGGGTTGCAAATGGCTATATTTTTCTGGCCCTGCCGTTACTTAATTTTGTTTTTTTGGAATCAATTATTCAAAAACATAAGTTAGGTCCGGTATATTTCTTAGATTCCTCAAAAGCTGAACCTACATAATAAACTTTTTCTCCTTTCTTGCCAAACCTACAAGATATTTAGTGTACTTAATATGGAATAATTATAAGATAATATTAATTATGTCGATAACTTTTAGGTAGGTCTGAATCGATACATTGGTTTTGGAAGTGTTTCTACTTTTATAAGAATTTAATCCTCAGGACATTAGCATATATTCCCGCAGATCCCATATATAAAGAAAGCCCGATAATGTTGCCGCTAGTCTATATTTTAAGAGTTGCAAGTGGTTTACTTTAATGGGATCGACGAATCTAATGAAAATTACATGATGTTGGGTTTTGTGATTTTTAAAAATAGTATGTTGCTTCTTTATTTTCACAGGTTTTTTTCTTGGATTTTAATGCAAGTCGTGAGTGGGTGAGATCCTCATCCACAATAGTTGGCAGGTACACGGTAGATAATTGATATGAATAATTTCATTACATTTACATTTATACGTATATACCTTATATACATACGTACGTATCTAAATATCTAATTGTGACAACTGACAAGTATCTATAAGATAATTTAACGTAACACAAACGAACCGCATGAATAATCAATTCATTAATTATATCTATAGACTATAGTGTTTAGTCACAATGATTAATTTGATTTCCTTAACCCAAGCCATAATCGTAAAGCGACATTGACTTGCGTTTTTACTATTGAGGTGATGACGTTTGATATCACCAAAGTGTCAAGTTGAAAGGATTGCTTATTCAAATTGTACCCCATATGACGATTGCTGATTGACAATAATTCTTAATGGTTGTATAGATATATTTTTGCCAAAATGCTTTAATTTTAAATATACATCACATATATTGTGGAAACGTATGGCTCCGTATCTGTATGGAAATGGATTACAATATCACAAACTCCATTATCCATATCATTTTTGTAGTATATGATTTTTATTTATAAAAACTATATTAAAAGGCCCCAATAAGAAGGATGCCACGTATGTATGACGGTGATGAATTGACTGCTTCTGATTTTGATATTTAATAATAAAATCGGTATAAATGTGAAATAACAAACACTGCTTTGTAAGACTCATTGTAATTGTGACTTTACATTGTTGACATTCGTTTTATTTAGGAAATTGTCTTTGCTATAGAACGTAACCAGTTGTTTATACTTTTTTTTTGTTGGGTAAAGATTCTCAAATAACATCTGTGAAACAAAAATATTTCAATAAAAAAGGTCGAAAAACAAAAGAACTATATAGTTTAAAGGGTATTATACGTTTTATGTGGGAATCCTTTATGAATTTATCATTTATAATTGGTATAATTTGATTAGATGGAAAAATGCTTGAAGATTTTTCTTTACAATATCATTGATCAACGTTAATTATATGCAACTTGCTGTATAATATTGTATAGCTTGGAACAACTAAATATTTTGTGTTTTATACGGGATCTGAATTTTGGAAAATAATGTTATGATTTGAGGAACCTTCCCATGCAACTTGGACCTGTGTTGTACTTTTTTCCAAGATGGCGATCATATCCCTTTAACCTATACGGCCAGGGGCGGAGGGACTGTATGGGGAGTGGGGTCAGCTGACCCCACTATTTTTTAATTTTTTTTTTGTTTTTGTTAAAGAAAAATTATTTTGACCACATTTAATAATAAATTTTGATCCCATAAAATTATTTTGACCTCAGTGTAAATTGATTCCGGCTCCGCCACTGTATACAGCCTTATCTAATCTTTATTCCATGAATATATCGTATTTTTTCTCCAATTTAATTAGTTTCTATAATTTTATTTGCTATATGTATTGGTTTTCTTTTGGGCCTTTTGTATCATATGAACTTGTTTATAATAATAATACCAGATGAAAAAAAAAATATTGGTTTTCACATATAGAAATACCTCGAATAGGTAAAATATCTCTGTTATGGACATCATTCTTGATTTCTGACTGACTAAAACATTAACGGTTTCACATTAGGTATGACCGTATGAGTCCTCTCTGACATATGAGTTTGTCGATGTTGGCATGTTGCACTCTTTCGTAGATTGTAAAGGCAAATTTGTAAATCCTAATCATGATTCAAATCGAGTTGTATACCCTTTTTCCTCATCCCCTTATTATTAAAAAGGAAAGCAAAAAAAAAAAAGTAACCTCAAAATGGTAATATATTTACAGGTTTGCCATTATGGCGACGTGTCAGATAGATAGAGCTTCTCAGACCCCTTTGGAAAACAGCCACACTCACCCTAACAATTTACTATTATCGCCATTGGACAGACATTTGATATTTGCATCTCTCGACTATAAAGCTCATTTAGTCAATGCTGTGTATAATTCATATAACATTAGTTGATAATGTTCTTCTATAGTAATTTGGAATAATCGCTGACCAAGTTGAACTCTATTACACATATCATCTACTATCACCTTTGTGCTTAATCAAACTATGTCCGTTTGATATCCTCTGTTTCATGCTCATCAGTTTCTATGATCATCTCCAAGGATTTAAAACACAAAAAGTAAAATACGCTTATTAGAATATAATCATAAACAAATATATGAACAGTTTAATTTGCTGGAAATGTTATACATTTACATATATGGAAATTATGATTTTAAATTTTTGGAGTTTTATTGTATTCTAAATATTCTTTGTAAAATTGGAGAAACCTCTTTTTTTAATATTCAAATGTTATTATGATCATAAATTCAAAGGTACAAAAAAATGATTTAATTTTAACATGTTTTCCGTGGCCAGTCTTTATTTTTTGAATAAAATAAAACTCCAAAAATTTAAAATCATAATTTTGACAAATGTTCATGTATAATATTTACTTCATCTCATCAATTCAAAATCGTAAATTGGAAGATTATGATCTTTCAAATAGTATCAAGCAAATAAGATTTAGGATACAAATGAGTGCTGTTTTTGTAATATGGTGATCTCAAACGTGAATTAAGGTATTTCTTTTGGTCAATATCATATTGTATATGGAAATACTGGATTGCAATCACGCATAATTTTGAATTTATGTAATAAGTGCTGATTGCCGTGAATAATATTATTTTCAAAGTCAAGGATATCACAAACGGAATCCTTGATTTGCAAGTTTAATAATAACCTAAAATAGTCTTCTGTGGTATCTATTAACTTCCAAAAACAAAACATTTCAATATATTTTAACTTGAAAATTGCCAATTAGTTTGATCAAGAATATATTTTGGGTAATATCGCATTTATGCGGAAAAAAAGAAACTTATATAAATATGGAAGATGGGATTGCTTCAACGATATCGTCTTCTCTCTATTTCTTAAGCTCTAATTTTCTGTGACTATCGAGTCTAATGGCAGGTTTGGACTTTGTTAGCGATTTGAAGCCGTTCAAGTCGATGTGGAAAATTCGTGTTAAGGTGATTCGTCTTTGGAAGCAGTATACTTGTGCTCTGGGAGAAACAATGGAAATGGTGTTAGCTGATTCAAAAGTAAGCACGCTGTTGACAACATATATATTTGATCATTTTGAAACTCTTCTTATGTTGCTAATTTATCTTGCAGGGCGATATGATCCATGCTACTGTGAAGAAAGAATTGGTCAGCCAGTTCGTGACCTTAATCAGTCAAGGTGAATCGAAGTTGATGGTGAATTTCATCGTCACAATGGCTGCTGGATCTTATCGCCCCACAAAGCACCCTTACCGAATTGTGTTCCTCCCGACGACTCGACTAAGAATGTGTGATGCTTTGCCTTCAAACTTGACTGGTTTAGACCCGGTCAAGTTTGAGTCTATTAAGGATGGTAGTCAGAACACGGACTGCTTGGTTGGTGAGTCTTACATCATTCATTACGTTTGTATTTGCTAGATGACGTTTTGGTTTAAACTTTGATTTTGTGTTTTTCCCTTATTGCAGATGTTATCGGACATATTGTTGAGGTTTCCCATGTGGAAGTTATTTCTGTGAATGGAAAAGATACCCAGAAGCTGTCACTGGAATTAAGGAACCAAGAGTAAGACATTTTAATTTGTCCATTGTTTTGTTGTCTTTTGCGTGAAAAGGGTTCAATTTATTCTCAAATTTTTGTTGTCTAGGACGTTGAGGAATTTTGGGTATTAGCTTAAAGATCTGTTTTAATATTTTTGCAGTGATGATCGTCTGCCGATGGTGCTATGGGGTAAATTTGCAACAGATGTCAATGATGCTATCCAGCTAAGAGGTGAACATAAGATCATCGTAGTGTTGCGTTTCGGCAAAATAAAAGTCTGGAAAGGTAAATCAAAACCTTTGTACAATATCATATTTTATTTATATCATCTCTTCATTATTAAGTCAAGTAACTATAATTATTGGTGACTTTGGTTTCATTCTTTAGATGAACGTTCCATCTCGAATGCATACAATGTTTCCGATGTTGCTTTGAATCCTAATTTGGAGGAGGTTCAACCGTTTATTGAATTGTAAGTATAAATTTGCAAATCAAGGATTCCCATCATGTTCGTCTTAAATCGAAAATCATAGAGTTTGTACTATCAATATGGAAAAAGGAGTGAAATGTTTATATAATGATGTAGGTTACCTAAGGATGATATGGCCTTGGCCATTGTTGACCCTAAGCCTCTTGCATTAACTAATGGTGTTTCTGACAAGGATGATTTCTTTATCCATACCCCACGGAAAAGCATTGCTGATGTGAAGGCTTCAAGACAGGTATGCATTTTTTAGATATTGGATATCTTTACACTTTAGAAAACCACAGTTTATGAAATCATATCGTTTATGTATCAGGTGGAGAAGTGCGTTGTTATGTGCACTATTGTCGGGATTGATTCAGACATGGGGTGGTTCTATCTGAGCTGCAAGGTGTGTTCAAAAAAAGTGCTCACAGTGCCAAGCGAGTCTGAGGATGATGGACTCGATGTGTTCAAGCACAATTACTTTTGTGTGAAATGCAATCAGCACGACCCCCGACTTATTCCTAGGTTACTAATATGAAATTTTGAATATTATACTTGATTTATTTATTAGAATTACTTTAGTTTTAAGTAAGTTAAACTTTTATGTCCCAGGTATAAGTTGCATGTGGTTGTACTCGATCATACAAGCGACACTAAGTTCCTACTGTTTGATAACCTAGCACAGAAGCTCTTACATCAGCCTTGCATTGAGCTTACTGGACCCATAACCGATGAGGTTATTATATAATCTCTTAAAACAGTTATAGTAAAACCTAGATTTTTCTTATAAGTATATGAATTGTCTTTTCTTTTTCGGTGTAGGAGGTTCAAGAACCGTATCTTTTGCCGGCTGCTATCAACAATTTGGTTGGTAAAACCTTTCTCTTCAAGATACAGATCGAGCGGGAAAACTATCTGTACAAGCATGAAACCTACAAGGTGTTGAAGATTATCACTAACACTGATATGATTTCTCAGTTTGACCTGACTCAATCCCCAACGGTTAGTAATGTTCAATATCAATTTGTTTTATAATTGATGATTTACTAAATAGAAAAGTCATGAATGACAGGGAAGTGAAACTTTCAAAGCTATTGATAACAGTATTGTTTCTGATGCACCAGAGGTAATTTATATCATCAGAATCAGTGAATATTTTTGAAAGTTAAAGTAATAGATATCTAATATATATGGTTGTAATTTCGTAATATTAGGGTTCGATGATGTTGCGTGGCTGTTCATCTCAGCAGTCTGACTCAACGAGTCTAACTCCAGCTAAAAGAATTGGGGCACCGGTTATCAATCTGGATGAAACATTTGACCAGACTTCTGTTACGCGCACTAATTGTCCAGTGAAGATCAAGAAGGAGAAGAAAGATAAAAGTGGCTAAAGCGGTTTATTTGAATTTTAAGAGAGTAGAGGTTTTGTTTTCTTCAAGAACTTGCATGTTTTTCAGATTTTTTTTGGGTTTTCTGTTTTGTGCGTAATTTGTTGCATTTTTAGTAATTGGGATTTTTTTCCCAGATTGCGTGTTGTCTACCTTTATTTAATATATGTACCCTCTACTCTCATTTTAATTATGTTTCAACCTCTTTTTATGTTTTTCTACATATGCAACTAATATTCCTTCCGTGAGTAGTTTGATTTTGATCAAACTTAAAGTTTCAAATAACACAGCATAAACTCGGTTGCTTTAAGAGTTGAGAAAATGTGGTTCTTTTTGTTACCTTGCAAACCTGGATCCGTGTAAATTTTTTATATATTTTGTCAATTGTCTAGATTCTCCTACTTTATTACTAACATAGTTTCTAATACAAATCAATGATGGTGAATTCATGCTAAGGGTATTTTTTAAAAATTTAGTAGATTGTTCAACCTACTAGGATATTATACCCTTATTTGTAACTGTGAATTTAAAGTTATAAACTGTAAATAAAATTTGAGATAAATGTTCTGTGTCTTACCTTTTCGCGAGATATGAACAATGAGTTATCTGTTCTCCCATATAATCATTTGGAACGTTCCATGGACTTTATAGTCTTCCTGACATTTTTAATATCAAGCACATGATTAAGTTTTATTTATTACAATTGTGTACGATTTTTTTGCAATACAGTTATAATATTTGGTGAAAATTCATTATGTTAAAATCATATTACCTTTGAGTTCATTTAAATAGCAAGGGATTAATGTCATCTGGAAGGAACAATGAATTATGTTAAAGTCATATTACCTTATCAGCTATATTAAACTCATAAGTTAGAGAACTGCGGATAATTTAGAAAAATTAGTCTTACACTCAAAGACATTTAATGTGTCCATCAGAGTGAAATAAGGATTCAAAGCAATCAAATATTCTATGTGATTTTATTCCCAAATCTGTACTAGAGTGCGCATAATTAGTAAATAAACTGAACGTAATAAAGGAGCCTATCGAAATTGATGAACAAAACTAAATATGTGGAAGAAGTCCATAGAACTGTAATGCAGCATTTCACCTAAGAACATTTGAGATGAATAAGAACAGTCGACCCCCGAGAAAAAGAGAACACAGTACAGATGAACATCAAGTATCAAAAAAGCAGAGACAAGGTTCTCTATCTTACTTTTAATACAAACTAATCTGTTATTATGGTTAAAATCCTATTTACATGTCTAACTTATTTTGATCAACATTCATCTTCTTAAACGGTATGGAAGAGAGCAAGATGAATGTAAACACAGTGATTCCGGTCTGTAATACTCAGGGTGCTATTTTAGCTGACATTACAAATGTCGTGGCTAACGACGCCAAAAACGCCAGAACTGAAAGGAGATTACGATTGCAACAAAAGCGTAAATTTCCATTTACAGATGACACTCCTACTGTTAATCCCATGGTGGGGCAATCAGATTCAACCGTTCAAGTTTTAGTCAAACCAATAGGTATAGATCCGAAACGTATTGGTATCAATATGGGAAAACCAAGCCAAGGTAACTTTAAAATTGATCAGTTTGAAATCACTTATTTTACTATTGTCCATGCCTGCTTATTGTCCTATTGTTCTATGCAAGTTGACATTCGATTGAGTTCAGTCCCGAAGACATCATTTCGTATGAGAAACAAGTGTCCTAAGCTCAGCGGAGAAAGTTCCCACATTATATTTATGCCTACTGAAGAAAAGAATCATTGATGAGCTGAGCTGGTTACGATCTAAGATTTAATGCTGTCGTTTAATTATGTTTTGTTGCTTTGAATTATGGTTTTTTGCTTTCATATTTGGTGTTTCTACTTATGTTATCTTTGAATTTTAAACGTGAATTTATAATATATTTTTCCGTGATTTAATATATTAATCACAAAAAACGATCCAAACTGCTAACAGCTGAAAAATTTAACGATTCAATGACTCTAACTATCCTTATGTAAACTGCCATGGACTGGATGTAAAATCATTGCAAGTGGACACATATCAAAACTGGGTAAATCATTGGAGATATGATATTACTTTCTAAATAGAGAGATAGATAAAGCAATTTGAAAAAAATTAAACATTATCCATGCTAGAACCTGAATAATTCCAACAGTTGGGATTGTAACCTTCAATCAATCCAGCTTCACGGATCAGAGTTTTGCAAGATGGTGATACTTCGATTTGACCTCCGCCTTCGGTTTAGATAGAAGCCAAAAAAAAAAATTTATTAGATGTTTCAATGAACAGAACGACAATGTCATTGAAGAATCTGAAAAACTAATTATACAAGGGGATATAAACGATATGAAATTATCTGGACGATCTACTGCCAATTGCAATTCATGAGGTACCAAACCCTAACCCCCTTCCACCCCGCCTTCCCCTTTCGCCATCGTCACCGCCTATTTCTCTGTCCATTTATTTTTTGCGTTGGTAATTAAGCAAAAAAATATTACAAAATTGCAATTTTTAATTCAGTAACAATTGGGCTTATAATTTTGTCACAAAAGCTCAATATAAATCTTTTTTAAAGCCCCGAAATATTGATGTGTTTACCCGCTGGGTTTCTATTTATTCGTTATAAATATTGTGGAAAATTAAAAATTAAGCAGCGTGTTATTTTCTTGGATACCCTTTATTACGCAATTTGATTTTTTTTTAAAGAATACTAATTTTTCTTTTTGATTTTAGACAAGTATACAATAAGGCCCAACAACATTAAATTATTCTATACATCAAAATCCACCAAATATAAACAAACAATTTTAAGAATTAATGTCTACTACATAAAGTCGACTTTATTTCATTTCTATAATAATATATGCTTTTATAGAATATATATAGTTCACTTTAAATAATACAAACCATTCAAAATACAGTTTTATAATTTTAATACATCATATCTATAGATCATTTTAATACCAACCTCACCCCGCGCAGGGCGCGGATCCAATCCTAATTTAATTGTATTTGTGTTGCCGAAAATTATGTATGCGGATATATTAGTACAAACCATAGACTATATATCTCTTTGTCTATTAAAACTGTTTGATTTATATAAGTTATAGATTGTGTATAAATGAGTAAGTTAGCATATGAATGTTTTCACAATTTCTTGAAACAAATGAGGTAAAAACCGGCAAAAATACAGTGACATGTGATATAGATGAAGCCAATGTTTGAACAAGCAAGAATCTCGAGATGAGCCCTAACTGCCATAGCATAGAACAATCAGCAAATACATCTCGGAGAAGATAACTTCCATTATCAACCATGATAAAAACGAAGATGTAGAATTTAGTGGAATACGATAAAAAAAAAAAATCAAAAACGGCACAAAATTTATATTTATTTTTCTCTCAAAATTAGCTATTAAACCGGAAGAAAATGAAGAAAAGGCTAGGAAAACTATAATGTCAACATCAGTGATATATTCTTAATTTTCCTCTCAAAATTGGCTATTACGCCAATTAGTCCTTTGTTTTACTACTTTTTCGTTTATTTGCATCTGTGAAATATCTTTAATGTTTAGAAAGTCGTGTAAAATGGGCTTAATTGGGTAAGCCCAATCTTATACTCGATTAAACCCGGCCCGTTTGTATTTCACCCGGACCGCAATAGCTCTCACTGGTACGAATCGAAGAGCTGAACAGAGAAACAGAGAAGACGACATGGCAGGCGGAAGCGGCGGCGGAAAATCAGGAGCATCGGCGGATCTTCACTCCGCGGCGAGATCCGGTGATTTAGCGGCAGTTCAGTTAATCATCAGCTCTAATCCTTTGGCCGTCAATTCGAGGGATAAGCATTCTCGGACTCCGTATCCTTTTTCTTCTCGCAAAATCACTCAGTCTTCGATTTTATAGTGTTCGATCATGAAAGTTATCTTCTCCGAGATGTATTTGCTGATTGTTGTTTGCTATGACCTTAGTTAGGGGCCTCATCTATGATTCATTCAACATTTGATTGTGGCGTGTATAGCTTGTTTTGAATCTCGAGCCTTGCTTTGGTTGTTAAGACTCAAGAATGGCCAAGTTTCAAGCAATTTTTTTCATAGATTATAGCTAAAAGAAAGGTTATATAGCCTTAGTTAAGGCTCATCTCGAGCTTCTTGGTTGTGCCATAGGTCCTTCATGTTTGATTTGGTTTTTAAGGGAATGGTTAAGTTTTAAACATTTTTGTTCATAGATTATAGCTAAGAGCAAGGATAGATTTTTTCCACCGTATATGTTTCTTTGTCCTTAACATTGTGATCTCGTGGAGAAATAGACTACACTTAGCAGCATGGGCAGGCCACAGCGAGGTAGTGAGCTACTTATGCAAGAACAAAGCCGATGTTGGTGCTGCAGCAGTGGACGATATGGGTGCTATCCACTTTGCTTCCCAAAAGGGACACTTGGAAGTTGTGAGGACTCTTCTCTCCGCTGGGGTTTCACTGAAGTCCATCACTCGCAAGGGACTTACACCTCTTCACTACGCTGCTCAAGGTTCTCACTTGGACCTCGTTAAGTACCTGGTTAAGAAAGGAGCTAATGTCGGAGCCACAACAAAGGCCGGGAAGAATCCTGCGGATGTTGCGGGTAACCCTGAAACCCAAACCTTCCTTGAAGAATGTGAAGAGCAAGCGAGGAAAGATAAGGTGAAGAACAGTCAGAAAAAGACAGAGGAAGTGAAACCAGAGAGTTGTGATGTTGAAGGAGGTGATAAGGGTTTGAAAAGAAAGGATTCTGAAGATGTTAACGAGGAGGGAGAGAGAGAAGAAACTTCTTCCAAAGCGAAAAAGCCAAAAGTTGTTCTTCGTCATCTTCAGGAGAGTGATGACACAGAAGCTGACCAAGAAGAAGAAACTGAGGAACCAACCAATGGAACTTCAACTTGAAATGAGTAGTAACATCCATCATATGATATAATTCAGAGATTTCACCAGTTTGTTTATGTGATTCGTATAAGTTTGTAGAAGAATCCACCAGTTTCTTTTAGCTGTTTAATCAAAACAATCCTCAGATTCTAAAGCTGTTCTCTGCATTGCTTACTTTTCGCTGTAAATGATTTTAAGATTACATCACACAACTCTTTTACATGTGTTTTCTTCTAAGCCTTTGGGAAAATAATTTTTAAGTACTGCGTAGCCATCCATCCGAGAATGTAGAAGTACGCAATGACCAAACACGCACGCTTCACTTGTACGAAGAGGTTCACCTTAGAAAGCTTGCTCTTAACCGAACAACAAGCTCGAGGGAACCAAGACTTTGCATTGCTTAAGATCCGTACGACCAAGACTGTGATTATGGAGGTTGAGAAGCCAGATACAATGCCAGCGATCACATCGTATCTCCAGTACTTTGGTCTTCCTTTTCCATTAAACCAGGACTGTAATAACTTAGACAGCCTGGAGAAGAAATAACAAATGGAAAGATGATCAATCCGGTCGAATAACAATGCCAATACAAGACACACTAGTACTAATGAAAGAAACCATATGAACTTACAAGACAGCGTATTGTTTAAAAATGTCGGTGAAAGAGAGATCATTTGCTTGGCAACCGAAAAAGCCGTCCTGATAAAGCTTGATTTTTGGAATCCCTATTGCGTACCAGCAATCGTAAGTCTCGTTCACCTGAAGATACACAAAAAGTAGATTCATAATAAGCAAATGAACTTAATAACTTGTTCTAAGAATCTTGATGAGTTAAAAGAACCTGCCTTGAAGTTATCTTTGGTAAGCAAAGCAGCACCAAAGTTAGGCCTGCACTCAGGGGGAAGGGCTTCATTAGGTGCTTCTGAGAAGGCTAGCCTTGTTTGACCCATTAAGTGATCTTTATATTCTACCTGTGGACGTGAATGGCGTTTACTCATAACCAAAAGACAGTATATGGCTGAATGAATGATATTCATCGAAAAGCAAAATTATACTAGCTAAACGCCACCTTGAAGACAGAAGCCCAATAGTAATCATAGCGACATCTGAACTTATCTCTCTCAAAAGGATGAAACACATGTTGTGCTTTGTTGTTCAAAAGTCCAATGCCGCACACTTTGGAAGACCTAAGATCAACCGCTACATCAAAAGATCAACATCAGTTTCTCTTATCTTCTCATCCATAAAAGCCTTCTCCTTTCTTTTCACTATAAGACTCATCAAGTAAAACCAAGCTAGCCACTTAATGATGGAGCTAAAGAAAGGTCAAAGCTTTAAGTAATAACAACTTACAGCTGGAAAGAATCTTGCAGCGGGAAGCAAGAGAGGCGGAGGAAGTAGAAGAAGAAACCCAGAGTTCACCGAGTATAATCACTAATACTCCTAATATAAACGACAAGACGAAGAAGCTGACGACCGAGAATACTATCACTGTACAGAATCTTAAAGCTAACAAAGAGAAAACCCTCTTTTGCCTCTTCGTATCTTCAGAATCCATTTTAGCTTTATTCTCCGGTGAGTTTACTCGGAACAAAGAAATTCAAGAATCCATATTTTCACGGTGATCGGAAGATCGAGCGTCGGTCACCGGAGATCAAATCTCGAGGAGTTCCGATTATCAGATATTTTCACGGTAATTACCACTTTCTTTTCCCTTTGACTGTCGTTGTGACGATGCAAGTGTGTGCGCGTATGCAACTAAAACTTACAATAAAGATATTTTTGATACGACACGTCGTCACTTTCGTGGATCCCATCTCCTTTTTTAAAAAAAAACATGGATTAAACGAGTGGGCTTCGTATTATATATTGTGTTGGGCCTCCAAATTAAATTGACACACTTATAATTTGGTTTATTTTAAGTCGGACATGGTTGTGGTTTGGTCTGGTCTGGCTTTTCGTTTGGTATCATTAATGAGTAAAACGTTGCGTTTTATTCTTACATCCGATTAGGGCATCAGTGTTGTCCTCTTTACAGAACTCAACCTCGCCTTTTCGGCTTTCACGATCTGCAAAAGTGATGTCGTTATGTCTTCACCTTCCCTGTGGTTCAATGTATTTCTTTTAATTCAGGATTAATTGTTAATCACAGTTAGGATCTTGACGCCTTCCTTTCCTTCCCCGTGAAATCATATATATCAGCGGATTGAGAACGAACCACTGTCTCGCGCACTCAACCTTTGACTCGGTAGATCTTCCCAGATCATTGTTGGTCGCCTGATCCATGTTTCTGACTCGAAAAACATCAAGCAACAAGGTGAATTCATGGGAATCACTCTACTCCTCCAAATCAAGCCTCCATGTCCCATGACTGATATCACGGCAGGTATATTCATATTCTATTGTATCTCTCTCTGGAACGATGCCTTATTCCTTTGTTTCCATATTGATTTATTGTATCTTTCTCTCTGGAATGCTTTCATGATGAGTTTTACTCTCTGAGATTTTTGGTTAACGTTAGAGATTTGTCTTCTTTATTAATTTGACTAAGATAATTCATCCTAATGGATATTACCCTCAGGATTGTCTCTGCATATTTACTTTGAATGTTAAATTTGGCTGGACAACACTCGGATGTCCGCGAGAGCTCGAGTCTCACTGTCAGGAAACATGTATAGGTTCTAAATAGAGATTCATGTGAGTGAATCTTCGTAAATGATAATGAGATCTGGAATTTATAATCTTGGTTTGAATGTTGGTTATGATTGCATGCTCCCAAATATAATATGATTTTTTTTTTTCATTTTTACATGGCAGAACCAACATGATGAAACGGAAGCAAAGTTCTTGAGGAGAAGGCAGCTCTCTAGAAGCTAAATATCAAAAGTTATAGCAGTCTTTCTATACCAAGGTATATAAAGGATCTTTGATTCTGTGGTCACATCATACATAAACTTATAAAAGTTATATCTGTTGCTACTTACTTAGATCAATAGTGTTGTGTGTTTCCACTTCATTTTGTATCGTCCGTGATTATAACTGATACTGATAACACTTAAGAATAGTTCAATAAGACCTCTTTCTATTCTATGATTGTAACTGATATTGATGGTTTCTACTTTTCTAATGTGGTCATAAACAGCGATATGAGATTGTGACCGGTGTGGTTGGAGTTGAAGATTAACCTAAAGAAGTAAAAAGAGCCTGGAGAAGATAAAGTGTTAAGTCCCTTAAATCTTTTTTTTTTTAAGGCCGAAGCTCTAAATCTGCAACATTAAACGCAGAATTCAGTACGAGACAGTTCCATTGTCTAAGTTTCACGATTTGGTTTATTGGAGGTTTTATTTGACTTCACCTGATTTTAAACTGATACAGATACTGGTTCCAGACAGAAGGTTGGACAATGGATGGACATTACAGGTCACTGATATACATGAGGCCTCTCGCAATACGGGGAATGCAGTGGGCATTGTCGCTGCAAAAGGCAATCCTTGATACTCCTAAGATCAACATGATGGCCAGAGTTCACATGTCCCCTATGAGCCGCATATTCTCTCACAACTCCAAAGTTGTAACACACCAAGTATTTTATCTCCTTCCTTATGCTTAATGGAGTTCCTGTGAGGCCATAACTCACTCCCTATGAGTCCCATTGGTATATAGGCGGCATAAGCTAAATAAGGACTTGATATGGAATCTCTTTCCAGAGTAGAGAGTGAAGTTAGGGAGGAATTAGCACAAACACCATGACAACGAGGTTAATATTTCTCCGCCCACTATCTTAGCTCCGACTTCCTGTTTTCTTTTCTATTAAACTTTCTTAAACATTAATACGCCTAATACAAGCTCTTTTGTTTTTCTTTTTCCTTTGTTTTTCTCATAAACAGAGCTCTGAGTTCTTTTTCTCACTTCATGGCAATGAGGCTTACCCACTTTGGTATGTCCGCTTTTGCTTCATTCACTGTGAATGTTTATTTATTGCTTTAAAAGAACTTACATATTTAGGTTTCTTTCTTTCATGTTTAGCGTTTCAAAATTTTCTGCAAGTTGCAATGAAGCCTAAGCTGGAAGCAGTGTTATTTCGATTTCATTAAAGAAGAAGCTGGGCGGCTATTTAGACCATTGCAAACAATCCTCTGGTACTACCTCAAGGACCATAGCTACACTTTGTACAACGCAGAAATCTAGAATTATACATTTTTTTGGTAAACTTATTTATATACATTTGTTTGGGTTTAACTCGAACGTAAGTAATTTACATACATATATAAATATTATTATTGCATCGTTTTAAACAATTTAAAATTCTAATAGTTGTAGGCATTTTAATAATACCATCTCTAAAATAGATCTCCTGAGCTATATAAGCAACTTTGCTTAAAAAAAAACTGTATTAGCAACTATTAAAACTTTAATATTATCCACACAACTTTAACAACAACATTACTACAAAGGTTTACTCCATCGTAGATTTAACAGCTACATGCACAAATGTTTAATTGCCTTTCTTATTTCTTATTCGAAAAATGAAAATGCAGACTGATAGTCAACATTCTTTTTTAACTATTCAATTGTAAAGTGCTTATAAATATCATCAACTCATCGATGATTTCCAAAATTATAATGGTCATGGTATATGCATGATTTACAAGATAAGTTGAACAAACATGCAAGCAATGAATGCATGATTTACGAGATAAGTTGAACAAACATGTGCAAGCAATGAATGAGCTTGCCATAGAATGATTGCTAAACATATCAGTTTACCAAGGAACCCGATATCATTTTTATTTATAGTATTGGGTGGTCGTAGAAATCCAATTCAAAGAAGGGTTGAAGACACAATATAACAAAAGTACGAAACAAAATTTGTTACTCAAGAAAAAAAACAAAGATGTTGCAAACTATTGATTACAGCTTGAAGACACAACTAACAAAGTAACTAATTTTCACCAATACAGCTGAACCCGAACTTAGTTTATCAACCAAAATAACCCAATCGACACATGCATATGATGAAAAATTAGAAAATCTTTTTCCAGCTATACAAAAGACGGCAATATCACCATCAACCGTTCAATTACGTTCTCTTTCAATTGGGCTTATAGCCCCAACGAAGATCCAAACCGTACAATTTTGTTTTTCTAGAAAACATATACAACACCAACTGCAATAAAACATGTATCAGAGTTCATCACTACACCTCAACCCTATTATAATACACAAAATTCACAAACAAAGCATCACATATGAACATATTAAGATAGAGTAACACCAACGTCAACGACCCCGCGCAAGCGCGGGGCTCTCTCTCGTTAATAAAACAAGGGAGTGAGATGAGATGGGACCACTTGGCTTTTATGAGATGTATATTGTGGGTGTGTGTGTGTGTCGGAAGAGAGATAGAATAAAGATAAACTTTACTCCCTCTGTATCATTTTATTTGGTGTCGAAGGTTTTTAAACAAAGATTAAGAAAATACAAAATTTTATGAAGTTTATCTTGGTTACATAAAAGTAACATTAAATAAAATTAGTTTAACCAATAAAAAAAAATATAATCTTTTATAATTGGTCACAACTTTTTAATGATATTAAATTTTATTTAGAATAACGAGAACATCACATAATATGAATCAAAATTAAAATCTCTAAACACTACTTAAAGTGATACAGAGGAAGTATTATTTTTCTTGTATTGTTTGGAAACGTAAAAGGAGAGAGGGAGTTATGATTAATTAACTAGAAGGAGAAATACAACATATTTATACTGAGACAAGTCGGTTCATTTAACCGACATAAAAAAAAGACAAAACTCTATATTTGACACGTGTATTGGTTATAGAGAAAAAACCATTTGGAACATATGACAAGTGTCCGGATGATTAATCACTTTTTATAACACCCCTTGATTATTCATCTTGTATTAACTGGTGCTTCGTTAAAAACTTAGTCATGGAAAAACCTATTGGGACAAAAACCATGACAAAGGAAAAAGAGTACACTGTTGTAATCTCCTCCTGAAAATAGTGGACCTAGCTTCCTCGTTACAGGCCACGCAAATGCCGCATTCCGATACCGTAGACGTGTTTTCGGAATGTTGTAGTCGGAAGAGCTTTGGTGAACAAGTCAGCTGGATTGTTGCATGATCGTACATATTCGATGTCGACATCTTTATTTTTCTCGAGCTCCCTTATGTACGAGAAAAATCTTAGAGGGATGTGCTTTGTTCTGTCGCTCTTGATATAGCCTTCTTTAAGTTGAGCAACACAAGCCGAATTATCTTCAAATATTTTCGTCGGCTCTTTCTCATTGACTATTCCGCTTGCTTCTTGTATGTGTTGACTCATTGATCGAAGACACACACATTCTCGACATGCTTCGTGAAGCGCAATAGTTTCTGCATGATTTGAAGATGTCGCAACCAGAGTTTGTTTCTGGGATCGCCAGGAGATCGCGGTTCCACCAATTGTAAAAACATAGCCGGTTTGCGATTGAGCCTTATGAGGATCTGATAAGTATCCTGCATCTGCAAAACCAACAATACCAAACTCAGGTTTTCTAAAATAAATTAACCCTAAATCAACTGTACCTTGGAGGTAACGGAATACATGCTTTATTCCGTCCCAGTGCCTGCGAGTAGGAGCAGAGCTATATCTTGCTAATAGATTAGTAGCAAAGGCAATATCAGGCCTGGTACAGTTTGCAAGATATAACACCCCACCGATAGCACTAATATAAGGTACTTCAGGACCTAATATTTTCTCGCTATCTTCACAGGGCCTAAAAGGATCTCTCTCAACATCGAGAGTTCTACCAACCATTGGAGTACTCAAAGGAGACGCTTTATCCATATAAAAGCGTTTCAATAATCTTTTCGTATAATTTGATTGATGCACAAATATTCTTTCTCGGAGATGCTCTATCTGGAGCCCAAGACAAAATTTTGTCTTGCCGAGATCTTTCATTTCGAACTCCTCTTTCATATGAGTTCGAGCATCATCAACCTCCTTTTGAGTTCCAATTATGTTCAGGTCATCTACATATACATCAATGATCACAAAGCCAGATGACGATTTCTTTATAAAAACGCACGGACATATCACATTATTCACATATCCTTTACTCAAAGGATATTCACTTAAGCGATTGTACCACATGCGTCCAGATTGCTTTAATCCGTAAAGTGATCGCTGTAATTTGACCGAACAAATCTCCCTCGATTTTTCTTTCAATGCTTCAGGCATTTTCAATCCCTCGGGGAGTTTCATATGTATATCGTTATCCAACGATCCATACAAATATGCAGTCACAACGTCCATGAGATGCATTTCAAGATTTTTAGACGCCGTTAGGCTCATCAAAAATCTAAACGTAATTGCATCTATTACCGGGGAATACGTTTCCTCAAAATTAATTCCCGGTCTCTGAGAAAAACCTTGGGCAACTAATCGGGCTTTATATTGTGTTACTTCATTTTTCTCATTTATTTTTCTCACGAATACCCACTTATACCCAACATGATTTATATTCTCAGACGTTATGACTATAGGCCCAAAGAAATTTCTTTTATTCAGGGATAGTAATTCAATTTGAATGGCCTTCTTCCACTCCTCCCAATCATGTCTTTTCTGACATTCCAAAATGGACCTTGGATCGGGATCATCATTTTCATGATCGATCTCTTTGGACACAGAAAAGGAGAACATTCCATCAACATCTTTTATCTTATTTCTGATCCATAACTTTTCATCTCGGGTGTAGTTGATGGAAATCTCATACTTTTCTGCTCCTTTCTCGTCATCTGGATCATCTTTATCTATGCCTTCTTTCAGACATTTTTCAATATCAGGTTCTTCTGGAACCTTACTTTGTTCATCCAATTTCTTTTTCTTTTAGGGATTTTTATCTTTAGAACCCGCTAGTCTTCCCCTCTTTAACTGAACCCTAAGTTCATTCAATTTGTTTCTATCAGTTTGTTCTTTAGGAACATCAACTATATTTGACACGTGTATTGGTGATAGAGCAAAAACCATTTGGAACATATGACAAGTGTCCAGATGATTAATCACCTTTTATAACATTTTTTTCCGGACAAGGATGTCAAATGTGAATGAGTTGAGATCAGAGATCTGCTGACTCAGCAGTACACTTGCGACGTGCTCCACAAAAAGTGGTCGATTTTTTACTATTTTGGGCCTGGTCATAGACCTAAGCATGTATATAAATGGGCCTGAAAATTATCATCTATATTATTAAAAGAGAAGTATCCATATAAATTATTCCTCAATTTTTCAATTTATTTACAATCATATACCACTGAAGTAATAAATTTACTTACCTTTTAAAATTCTTGTTTTTTACAGTTTAATTAATGCATATCCTAAATCTAACTTTGATTTAAAAAACAAGTATAAATGCATATTTATAGTAATTTCTATTTTGAATCATGTAAATATAAGTGTAAATGCATATTAATAGGGATTTTCTATTTTGAAATATTCTTTCAACCAGCTTTGGTAACAATACAATCGGTTTTCATATCTAATAGCAATCAATTCAAAACAATTAATTGAATAATTAGTGTGTGTAAATATATGTTTGTAGAGATTTTATTTCACAAATTATTTTTTCTACTGTTAACTTTCTCATAGAATAATTAAATAATTAGCAAAAATTTTGGGCTTCAACTAATTTAAGATGGCCCAAATTATTATGTATCTTTATACAAACTTAAGCCCATAATTAATTTGTAATTATTTTAAATTTAATTTATACATTCATTTTTAGAAATCTTAATCTATTATATAAAAATCCGATAAAATATATAAAAAATCGTAAAGTATTACGATTAAATTTTACTCAAAAAAGTCATTAATCCATGATACAAGTTCTCTATTTTCTTCATATTTTTATTGAAAAAAATAAAAAATATATGAAGATTAAATTTTATAAATGAATCATTTAGTATAAACAAAAAAACTAAATAAATAAATAAATATCCGTGCGGTTTTGGAAATCAAAGTCTAGATAATGAAAAAAAAACTAACTTCTTACTTAGAATATAAAATATATTTTAATAATATAATTAAAAAATCTAAAGAAAAAAATAATTAGAAGTTATCTACTGGGTCAAGCAATGGTTGATCAGGTAGTCAGATTCCAGATTTTAACGATTTTTACAAATTTTATCGGGTTTTCATATAATAATTTTTTTTAAACCCAAACCAGATTACATATAGGTCACCAGATTTACCGGTTCGGCCTCGAATCTGGGTCGGATTTCAAAACACATTACAATAGCTATGTAACACAATTATAACATTTAGTATAATTTGCCCAAAAAAGACATTTAATATAACTAAAATTTAAAATTGAAAATAAAATTTTCAGATTAGGGTCAGGGTCTAGTAAGTATTGAAGGATGAAGACTATATGATCAGCCTTTGAGAGAATACATAGTAATTGCTGAAAGTGGTAAAGCCAAATTTCATTAAACAAATTATCTGGTTTGTTCCAATTCCAAATAGTCGGGTAATCTTAAATTTACAGAGTACAATAAATTAAAATTTAAAATTTTCAGATTAGAGTTAAGATCGACTACAACAAAGTAGTAGAACTTGTTAGTGCAGCGACGACTGAGTTTTAGAAATTGAAGAAAAACAACTCCTCAAGGTGTCCATGTACCAGTCGTGAAGTACTACATGAAGTCGTGAAATACTACATGAAGTCGTGCAAGAAGTGCTACGTGAAGTGAAGCTGTGTAGCTGACTTGAAGACTGGACTTGGAGCCGACATAGAGCTAAACTACAAGATATGTGGAGGCTACAAGCTATGATTTACCTTGAAGAAGGGTAAATCATCAAGGGAAGATTTCCAAAAGGCTTTGAAGAAGTTTTGAAAATATTCCATAAAGGAAGATTTGTGAATATCTCTTACTTGAGAAGTGGGCAAGGATAAGACACGAAGTCTCCATGTATAAGTAGACATAGACGTGCCTTGGGATAGGTACCACCTCAAGAGAAGGCCGTAAGCATAAGGGCTTTGGCGTTGAATTAGAGTAGACACAAAGCATAAGGGCTAGGGGTCATGAGGGGGTCAGAGGGGTTCTTGGGTTAGTTTGATCTAGGAACGTGTTAGGCTAGTGTCTCTATCTGGAGTGTGACATGTTAGTAAACTCGGAAGAGACCTAGTAATGCATTTTCTCTATGTAAAGATGAACCTTCATAGTAATCCTGCTGTAGTACCTTGTGAAATAAAAAATTGCATTGTACTTGTATGTATTACTCTCTGTAATAGACTCTTTTTGCACCTTAAAGTGATATCATAGCGGGTCACCTAAGTTACTGGTGTGATCCTGAAGGCAAGAGGGAAGCCTGAAGATATAGTACATCAGGAAGCATGGTGGTTGAGCTGAAGCAGTGTCTGAGCGCTGAAGCAGTGTATGAGCGCTGAAGCAGTGTATGGGTGTTGTATTCTAAAACTCAATCATCAAGGGGGAGATTGTTAGTGCAGTGACGAATGAGTTTTAGAAGCTGAAGAAAAACAACTCCTCAAGATGTCCATGTACCAGTCGTGAAGTACTACATGAAGTCGTACAAGAAGTGCTACGTGAAGTGAAGCTGTGTAGCTGACTTGAAGACTGGACTTGGAGCCGACATAAAGCTAAACTACAAGATACTTGGAGGCTAAGCAAGCTATGATTTACCTTGGAGAATGGTAAATCATCAAGGGAAGATTTCCAAAAGGTTTTGAAAGAGTTTTGGAAATATTCCATAAAGGAAGATTTGTGAATATCTCTTCCTTGAGAAGTTGACAAGGATAAGCCACGAAGTCTGCATGTAAAAGTAGACAGAGACGTGCCTTGGGATAGGTACCACCTCAAGAGAAAGCCGTAAGCATAAGGGCTTTGGTGTTGAATTAAAGTAGACACAAAGCATAAGGGCTAGGGGTCATGAGGGGGTCAGAGGGGTTCTTGGGTTAGTTTGATCTAGGAATGTGTTAGACTAGTGTCTCTGTCTGGAGTGTGACATGTTAGTCAATTCGGAAGAGAGCTACTAAGACACTTTATCTATGTAAAGATAAACCTTCATTGTAATCCTCATGTAGTACTTTATGAAATAAAAAAGAGCATTGTACTTGTATGTATTATTCTATGTAACAGACTCTTCTTGCACCTTCAGAACTCTTTTGATCGAACGAATTCATCCGGTGATCTTTGCGCAACCCGCTACATTCTGGAGAATAAATAATATAATTAAGTAAAGTCATGTCTTGTGACAAAAAAAAAAAGTACAAGTCAATGAGTCATGTCTATTGAAATTGATTTAATGAAATATTTGTATGCATACACAAAAAGGTTTGAATTCATTTTCATCTTCATTGGATGAACATCGAACATGGAAGAAAAAACAGGTGTAGTTAGTCCGAACGCACAAATAAACTTTCATTGCATTAATTGGACTGATTTTTAGTGACAACCTTTCATCCTTTTAGTGGCTATTGGATAAACTATTTGTATAACTTAATTTTAAAGTAAAACAATGGTGTAAAGAGGCCTAATCACACATGGGAAGATGATGGACCATTAACAAATTTCCACATGAGGGAAGGTGAGCTTCCATTATTTCGAACTTGTGACTTATTCAAAAAGTATTTGCTTCCTAAGTCACAAGTCAACAACTTACGCTATGATCATTCGTCTGAGATCCGGCTATGCGACCTTTTGTGATGGCAGTTCTGAGTAATTAAAACTATAAATATCAACAAATTAGAGATGATCATCATCTGCGATAAAAGCAGTGTCGGATCTAAAAATGTATAAGACCAGAAGCAACTAATAATAATTAAAGTCTATTAATCAGTTAAATGTTTTTTTAAATAATACTATATATTCTTTTTCAAAAAAAAGAAATAATACTATATATTGACTTAAGAAAATGAAGATTCAAAGAATATTTATGCACAGCGACACTAACCACTAGACGAAGATTTTAAAATTTATATTCGGTAGATTATTTAAATGAAGAAAGGCCAGAAACCCAAGCTATTCTTTTTTTTTCTTAACACAATTTTCTTTGAACACAAACCCAAGCTATTCTATTGCTTCGTTTCAAGTAGGGGTGAGCAAAATATCCATTGATTTTTATTCAATTCGTTATCCGTTTCGATTCGAACCGAAAACTCCGGATAACCGTAACTTTACAAAGTAAAACAAATATTAATATGCAATATTCGTAAGAAAAGAATCTAATCACAAATACTAATAATTTATGAATGGATATCTGATCCCTAATATGCATATACATATATTTAAAAGAATTATATATAACATATATAAATATTATATTTTATAAGTTTTACAGTAATTTATTTTAAAATTTTAGTATATTTATTTAAAAAAATTAAAAGCAAATAATGTTTTATTTTTATGCTATTATTTTATATTGTTTTATTTTTTATTTAATCTTTAATTTTATTTTATCGTACGGTCAAATCAGATATCCCATCTAAAATTTAAAATTTTCAGGTCTTCAGGCATTCGAATATTCGAAAGCCTACATATCGATTATTCAGACGAAACATATCGAATCACGCATACATAAAAAAATACTGGGTATTCGATCCATGCCACCCCTAGTTTTAAGGTCGGCTACTCGGCTGTGCATACTGTTGGGCCTAATTATTAAGCCTAATGGCTCAAATAATATATGGCAAAATGTGAAAATGAAATGGGCCTATGAGTTCTTACAAAAAGCCTTGTTGGCTTTAATGAAATGAAGTTAACAACATCCCACATTGGTTGGGAGAGTTGATTTTGAGGAGTATATATATGTCTTCATGACATGAGAGGTTAAACAGCTCAGAGGAAGAGAGAGCTCCCCACGCGCGCGCCTCCGCCGCCGTCCGGCCGGCTCGGCTGGGCTGGGCTTGGGCTTGGGCTTGGGCTTGGGCTTGGGCTTGGGCTTGGGCTTGGGCTTGGGCTTGGGTTTGGGCTTGGGCTTGGGCTTGGGCTTGGGCTTGGGCTTGGGCTTGGGCTTGGGCTTGGGCTTGGGCTTGGGCTTGGGCTTGGGCTTGGGCCCTTGGCCCAATAAGAACTATTCTTTTTGGACCAAGTTAAGCTCAACGTTTTGCCTGTTATTTCGAGAAAAAATAGCATACAATTTTATTTAAAACGACAAGTAGTTTGTCTAAAAAATAAAAAAACGTCATGCATGTTATCCTCTCGAAAATTTAAAACGAGATAAGAGAGAGTCTTGAGGAAGAAGTTTCAGAACTCAACTTCCCTCGATCTCCGCGAGATTCTCGCCCACGTGCAGCAGCTGTTGCGGGAAGTGGGTCTTCTCCGGCTCTTTAAAATATCGTCTCTCCTCTTCCTTCATTTGAGAATTTTTTTCCCTGATCGAAATCCAACAGCAAAAAATCCCTCTGCGTAAGTCTATATTGCGAGAGTGTTTCGTAGAGTTTATAGTTCGATAGGGCGATCACGAGTGAGGCGTGATTCGTCTGCCATGGTTGTATCATGGGACTCTATATTCGTACAGTCCCGTCTCACTAACGGAGCGAATATTTTGAGTTAAGGAAAGAGATCATATCTCGCCTCCATGTCTATTTGCGAATACGGTTTCTTATCGTCCTCGTATTCGTTTTTATATATTCGTCTATTTCCTTAACTTCGCTTTTATTATATCGTTTACATCGGTCCGGTTTTCCGGCTTCTACAATCTTAACTCAAAATCGCTTTATGTTTAAAGCTTTAATCGGGTTGATAAACGATTAATAGAAACGGGTTTTGGAACCGTGTTTGCGATTTGCTTTCTAGCATTTCCGCGAAACGTTTTGTTCTTATCTCACAACGATGTTTGCGATTAGCTATACGCTTATCCGCGAAACGTTTCTGCCTAAATGTGTTTGCGATTTGCCTTAGAGCACTTCCGCGAAACGTTTCTGGTTATTTCATTACGCTTTGCGGATTGCTTTCTAGCATTTTCGCAAAACGTTGATACATTCTTCAAAATTTATATACATGAATCGTTTCAGTAACCGTTTTCTTAAGCGAGTTTGTGAAACATTCTAAGTCTATAAAAATGGTTTCTGCGAACGCTTTTAAGCGAGTTTGCAAAACATTTTTTCCAGACTTATATCGATATGATTTGGTTCAAATACCAAAAATGAACATCGATTTTAGACTATTATTTTCTTTAAAATAATATGTTATTTGTTGAATGGAGTACTAATCCGTTTTTACATGTTTTCTCTACAGAAAAATGACAAACGATAACAACACCCCCATTGACACCACGGATGTCATTCAGACTCCACTCAACGCTGCAGCAACTGATGCAACTGGCGTGACAACCGCTGCAGCAACAACGAGCACTATCCTCCCTGCGGGAAATGCTGCTGATGAAACCACTCGCCGTAGCCTATTCGGTGCTGGTCTTTATCAGACGGGTTCAGTATCAGCAACTGCAAGTGGTCCGGTGGCAGTTCAAACTCCTCCGGCTGTACCTAGCTTGTTCACTCAAGGGCTGATGCCAGACAAGTTTGATGGCAAAGGCTTCAAAACGTGGCAGAAGAAGATGATGTTCTTCCTGACAACGATGAAACTGGACAAGTTCATCCAGGAGGACAAGCCCCTGATTCCGTACGGGATTGATGATGTCCACAGTCTTGCAACTGTTGACATATGGGTGCATTCCGACTTCATCTGTAAAGGTTACATTTTGGGTCGTCTCATTGACCCATTGTACCGTGTCTACTGTGAGATCCCCACGGCGAAAGAGCTATGGAGATCACTGGACAAGAAGTACAGAGGTGAGGACGCTGGCTGCCAGAAGTATGTGGTCTCAAAGTTCCACGACTTCAAAATGGTGGATTCAAAACCCATCATGGATCAGGTGGAAGCGCTTCAGCTCATTTGCCATGAAATCGCTGCTGAAGGAATGTCCATCTGCGAGACATTCACAACTCTCAGCTTCATTGAAAAGCTTCCTCCAAGCTATGCGGATTTCAAGAACTACTTGAAGCACAAAAAGAAGAAGATGGGGCTCGAGGAGCTCATCATGAGGCTTCAGATGGAATCCAGAAACCGAATTGCTGACAAGGTCACTGCTAAGGAGCACAGTGTCAACATGGCTGAGCACAAAGGCAAAGGAAAGGCACACGCCCATTCTCCTGCCAAGCCTTCCAAAACTGCTGCAGCCCTGAAGGCTTCTGGAAAAAACTTCAAGAACAAAGGCATTGAAATCAATGCGAATGCGAATGTGGAGAAGTTCAGGGGGAAATGTCACTACTGCCACAAAGTGGGGCACAAGACTGTTGAGTGTCGCAAAAAGATCAAGGATGAGAAGGCTCAGGCAAATCTCACAGAGGAGGATCTCGTTGCTGTGGTGACTGAAGCCAACATGGTTGAAAGCAACAACCCCAAGGAATGGTGGTATGACACTGGTGCAACCACCCACATTTGCACCGATAGGGCGATGTTCAGCACCTATCAGAAAAGCATGACTGAGGAGAAGCTCAAGATGGGAAACACTGCAGTCTCCAAGATTGAAGGACGCGGCAATGTGATTTTGAAGATGACATCTGGACATGAGGTCACTCTGACGAATGTGAAGCATGTGCCTGACATGAGGAAGAACCTGGTCTCGGGAACCTTGCTCAGCAAGAATGGATTCGCCACAAATTTTGAGGCGGACAAGCTCGTGATTAGGAAAAATGGGATGTATTTGGGAAGAGGGTATGTTAAGGGTGGACTTGTCAAGTTGAATGTAATGACAGTCCCTCCGAAAGTTGTAGCTTCAAAAGTTTCAATGAATAAGAAAGAGCCAGTTGCTTATTTGGTTGAGTCTTTTAATATATGGCATGAAAGATTAGGCCATGTAAACTACAAATCTATACAAAGATTAATGAATTTAAATCTAATTCCTAAATGCAAAACAAGTAAACAAAAATGTGAAGTATGCGTACAGGCTAAGCTCACGAAAACGCCATCACCTCGTGTTGAAAGAACTAATAAACCTCTAGATTTAATTCACACAGATTTATGTGATTTAAAATACTTACAAACTAGAGGTGGTAAAAAGTACTTTGTGACCTTCATAGATGACTGCACAAAATATTGTTATGTATATTTATTACATAGCAAAGACGAAACCTTAGAAAAATTTAAAGAATTTAAACTCGAGGTCGAAAATCAGCTTAAAACAACTATTAAAGTAGTTAGAAGCGACAGAGGAGGCGAGTATGATGGTCCATTCAATGCATTCTGTAAAGAACATGGAATAATCCATCAAACTACAGCTCCTTACTCACCAGAATCTAATGGAGTTGCTGAACGCAAAAATCGAACTCTAAAAGAGATGATGAATGCAATGTTGCAGGAATCTGGGTTACCCCAGAACATGTGGGGGGAAGCATTGCTTACCACTAATTATATCCTCAACAAAATTCCACACAAAGTAACTGGCAAAACTCCATATGAATTATGGAAAGGTAATTTACCTTCGTATAAATACCTCAAAGTGTGGGGGTGCCTAGCAAAAGTTGCAGTACCGCCACCAAAGAAGGTCACTATTGGACCTAAAACAGTGGATTGCATCTTCATCGGATATGCACATAACAGTAATGCTTATCGATTTCTGGTACATAAATCTGAAATATCAGACATTCATGAAAATACAGTCATGGAATCAAGAAATGCATCTTTCTTCGAAAATATTTTTCCATATAAGGAAAAACAAGGTTCAAAACGAACTCGAGAAGAAAGAGACAATGACAAAAACTCAGAAACTGAGACAAACGTCGAGATTTCTATAAATGATATTTCAGAAAATGAAGAAAAAGATGAACCTCGAAGGAGCAAAAGAGCTCGAAAAGAAAAATCTTTTGGAGAAGATTTCCTAATGGCATTTTTAGTAGAAAATGTTCCAAAAACTTTGGCAGAAGCCATGGCTTCACCAGAAGCTCCATTCTGGAACGAAGCGGTCAGGAGTGAATTTGATTCGATCATGCAAAATTATACTTATTACATAACGGATTTACCACCTGGCTGCAAAGCATTAGGGAATAAATGGATAATGACACGAAAACCTGGTGGAAAATACAAGTCTAGGCTTGTAGTTCAAGGATTCCGACAAAAGGAAGGCCTTGACTATTTTGATACATATTCTCCAGTGACGAGAATAACATCAATAAGACTGATGATAGCAATCGCAGCCTTAAGAGACCTAGAAATCCATCAAATGGATGTAAAAACTGCTTTTCTAAATGGTGATTTAGAAGAGAAAATTTACATGAAACAACCTGAAGGTTTTGTCATTCCCGGACAGGAAGACAAAGTATGTCGACTTGTAAAGTCACTTTATGGGCTTAAACAAGCTCCTAAACAATGGCACGAAAAATTTGACAATACAATGATGTCAAATGGTTTCAAAATAAATGAATGTGACAAATGCATATACTACAAAACTACCAAAAATGCGTATGTTTTGCTATGTCTATATGTAGATGATATGCTCATTATTGGAAGCAATAAAGACATTATCAATCAAACAAAGAACATGCTCAAAGGGACATTTGAGATGAAAGACTTGGGATTAGTAGATGTAATTCTCGGGGTTAAAGTCACAAGAAATTCAAACGGAATTATCTTAACCCAATCTCATTATGCTCAAACAATATTAGAGAGATTTAAAAATTACTCTAAGAGTACGGCAAAAACTCCGTTAGATCCCCAAATGCACTTGACAAAGAATTCAGGTGAAGCGGTTTCACAAAACGAGTATGCACGTGTGATCGGAAGTCTCATGTACTTGACCAATTGTACTAGACCAGATCTAGCGCATGCAGTAAACGTACTTAGTCGATATACAAGTAATCCAGGTCATACACACTGGAAAGCTATAACGAGGGTACTCAATTACTTGCGCTACACCAAAGATTTTGGGCTTCACTATGGTAAAGAACCAGCAGTTTTAGAAGGATACAGTGATGCTAACTGGATATCAGATTCCAAAAACTCAAAATCCACGAGTGGATATGTCTTTACACTAGGAGGAGCAGCAATATCATGGAAATCTACCAAACAAACAGTGTTAGCCAGATCTACCATGGAATCTGAGTTCATAGCCTTAGACAAAGCAGCAGAAGAAGCTGAATGGCTTAGAAATTTTTTGGAAGATATTCCTATGTGGGAGAAACCTGTGCCAGCCATACGCATACATTGTGATAGTCAATCAGCAATAGCTCGGGCTCAAAATAATCTCTACAATGGTAAATCTCGTCACATCAGAAGACGACATAAAACCATTAGACAACTTATCTCAACTGGTGTAATCACAATAGACTACATCAAATCGGCTGACAACCTAGCGGATCCATTTACTAAAGGTTTGCCACGAGATGTTGTTGCTAAATCATCAAAAGGAATGGGTTTAAAGCCTATAACGAATGAGGATGTGATTGCAACCCTACCTATCATGACTGGAGATCCCAAGACGTAGGTTCAAAGGGAAAACAAAATCAAGCAGAATCTAACCAAAGCACTTGAGACAAAGTAGTCTCTTCCCAGCTCCTAAGATGATAAAAGTGCTAACAAATGTGTGAAGGATAAGCATAAGCTTTTAATGATTCCATAGCTTCTAAGCGGGGTATTACTCAATACTTTTCATGGTCAATCACCTAATGAGTGTGAAATGGGGCCGTTTCTAGGAGAATGAATGCAAGGCTATATTCTCTAAGTTCACTCATGAAAACCAGGAATAGTTCAGGGCCACAATGAACACAATAGAGAACTAAGTTCTACGAGAAAATGAAGCTGCGTTATGCCTGTTGTCTCGGTTTACATAAAACACCGGTTGGTTCAAGACATCATGTTCACCTTCTGGTAAAGTAAACCCGACAGATATTAACTATGAGTGGTTCAAGGCTTAAAAATGCCACCAACTCAAACACAGTGAATTTTTCGCAAACACTCTCGATAAGTCTGTCTAGTCTAATCATGATTAGAATAAGTATAGTTTTTCTTTAGAGTCTATCGAGTCTGCATTTAGTCTGCATATGTTTTAGAAGAGTCATTTCTATTCATGTGGGGGATTGTTGGGCCTAATTATTAAGCCTAATGGCTCAAATAATATATGGCAAAATGTGAAAATGAAATGGGCCTATGAGTTCTTACAAAAAGCCTTGTTGGCTTTAATGAAATGAAGTTAACAACATCCCACATTGGTTGGGAGAGTTGATTTTGAGGAGTATATATATGTCTTCATGACATGAGAGGTTAAACAGCTCAGAGGAAGAGAGAGCTCCCCACGCGCGCGCCGCCGCCGCCGTCCGGCCGGCTCGGCTGGGCTGGGCTGGGCTGGGCGTGGGCTTGGGCTTGGGCTTGGGCTTGGGCTTGGGTGGAGGGCCTTTGGCCCGATAAGAACTATTCTTTTTGGACCAAGTTAAGCTCAACGTTTTGCCTGTTATTTCGGGAAAAAACAGCATACAATTTTATTTAAAACGACAAGTAGTTTGTCTAAAAAATAAAAAAACGTCATGCATGTTATCCTCTCGAAAATTTAAAACGAGATAAGAGAGAGTCTTGAGGAAGAAGTTTCGGAATTCAACTTCCCTCGATCTCCGCGAGATTCTCGTCCACGTGCAGCAGCTGTTGCGGGAAGTGGGTCTTCTCCGGCTCTTTAAAATATCGTCTCTCCTCTTCCTTCATTTGAGAATTTTTTTCCCTGATCGAAATCCAACAGCAAAAAATCCCTCTGCGTAAGTCTATATTGCGAGAGTATTTCGTAGAGTTTATAGTTCGATAGGGCGATCACGAGTGAGGCGTGATTCGTCTGCCATGGTTGTATCCTGGGACTCTATATTCGTACAGTCCCGTCTCACTAACGGAGCGAATATTTTGAGTTAAGGAAAGAGATCATATCTCGCCTCCATGTCTATTTGCGAATACGGTTTCTTATCATCCTCGTATTTGTTTTTATATATTCGTCTATTTCCTTAACTTCGCTTTTATTATATCGTTTACATCGGTCCGGTTTTCCGGCTTCTACACATACAAGTATCAACAATTCATGACTATGACTGCTATTCATTTGGGAGTTTTATTAGTCTTTTTTTTTCTGCACGGGAGTTTATTAGTGTGACGGATTCTTACAAACTTGAAAGCATATTACTCTATACAGCCACAAAAAGTTGAACATTTATAGTGTTTCATAACTTGACAGCTTTTCTAATTATGATCATTTGTCCCAACATTTGCTAAGATTTATACTTACAGTAAAATACAAGTTAACTACGGTTATAGTCAAAATCGACTTCTTACTTTGATCAAATAATTTTGTTTCAGCTTGAGTTAAACATGTGTTTCGCATAATACAAAAGATAAAGAGTCACCGTAATTCTTTTAGTGGGTGCTAGTGGACCAATAAACTATTTACCAGACGTCGTTGAATTAAAATAATCAACCGCAGGATATGGAATATTATACACATTATGACACTATAGTCCAGTCCCCTTTTGTCAAATATGTACACTATACTATTGGAGAAAGAGTGTGTACTTAAACGCGGTTTATTTAATTAGTCCACACTTAATAATTGAGTGTTGCCGTGGATCTATCTCAAGTGACAAACCCACCGACTAACTCGGCCTCACGCCAACAGCTTCGATTAATTAACTAATCAATTTCGAATATACTCCTTCTCTGGAGTAGTATTAAACTTCTCGCAATGTTTCTACATTTTCTTATTTTTGACAACAATTTTTCTTTTTGCTTGAAATCATGTAGTTCCTTGAAATCATGTAGTTCTAATCTTTATCCAAACGTTTTATATGTCCAGTGGTTGTGAAACAAAACTTAAGAAGTGGTAAAAGAAAATCTTAAACTATACTCATATATGTTACGAGTTTGATTAGTCTGTCTTAAATTTGTATGAATTTTAGTATGATTTAAAAGGTTTTTTTTTTATAAAATATATTTCACCAAAAAAGGAGACTTATATGGGGTTTGTGCATGGGAATTGGGAAGGATATATGGAAGAAAGTCGTAACCCTGACGCCAACGGTGAATAGTTTTTGTCGGTGGTGGGATCCATTTTCATATTTTATTTATTTAACTAAATCATCTAAATTGGAATTTTTTTAAAATACGATTGTTTGTTATGACTTTAGTAAAAGGGAAACAATTTTGAATACTGTTTCCAAAATAAAACCTAGAATTCCGGGAATGACGATCTACCCAGACGAGGAGGATCTATCATTTTATAGAAACTCGTATTCACCATTTTCATATTGGACACGTAAGATATTCACTATATTTTTTGTGCAATAGATATTCACTATATTCTATGTTTTATATATGTTTGATACAAATGATTTGAGTTCTCATATACTTATCATTTTTGATATACTATTATTAATTAGTGATGTGATATCCACCGGAAAGTATTTTGGTAGAGAATAGGATTCCATCAATAATTAACAAACAACATGTGACTATTATTTTGTTATTTGCTTTCATCAACATACAATAATTAAATAAAAACAAAAAAAAAACCAACAGTGAAATAATGAGAAATTAAAATTAGTAGTCAGAATTAATTAAAAAGAAGGAAAAAGAAAGAAAATGAAAGGAGAGAGAGACGGAGAGAGTGAACGAAATAAAAAAATAAAATAATTGATTTTTTTTTTTAAAATTAACAGCCATAAAATATCCATACGAAGAAGAGAGAAGAGGAAGAAGCTATATATGTAAACGTTAGCTTCTCTGCAATCGAAAAAAGAGAGAGAGAGAGAGAGAGAGGGAGAGAGAATCAGAGTCTCTTCGGTCGCCGAAAAATCCTCAAACTCGAGAGGAGACCATTGGAATCGGAAAAAATCCTAAATCGAGCACCGAATCCAGAAATAGAGGGGGAGGATTAATCTAGGGTACAAACTTACACCTTCGTCTCTCAATCAATTATATTCGTTTTTTTTTTGGTTTTCTTCATGGATCTTCACTGTTATCTATTATTGTAGCTCGACGACTATTGGTAAAAACCAGATCTAAACATTTCTTAAGGTTTTTTTTTTTTTTGTTGTTTGCTCTGTGTGTTCGTAACCGCAAAATCTATTCATTGTTTATTTTGTATTTCTACTTTGAATAATCTTCCGCCAGATTCTTTTCAGTTTCGATTTTGTGTTTGTGAGTGTAATTCGTTGTTAATTTATTTGTTTTCGATTATTGGTTTCACAAAATGTTAATAAAGTTAAAGATTAAATGAGTTTCCGTCTCTGCCAAGTAATGGTTAAATGCTAATCTAATGTCCTCCTTTTGTGTGCTTTTTAGCTGTCTTCTGCAAGCTTTTGTTTTTTTTTATTATGTTCTCTTGTGCAGATATGTTTGCAGACTTTTAAATGCGAAAGTGAAACAGTTTTTAACTTTATCGTAATTTAGAATTCATCTCATGTGTATTGCATTTATTATCTTTTTATATATTTTTTTAAAAAAAAAAATCGATCCAGTTGTTGTCCTTCGAGTTTGATTGCAAACACCATGTGAGAAACATTAAAGCACCAATCTTTACATGTCGGCTATTATGTTGTAGAGATTGTTGTTCCTTTTAGATCTCGATCTTACGTTTTTGTTTCCTCAACTCTCTCATTTGTCAAACTGTGACTGCCACCCATCATTTGTGTTTTTTTTATTCAAGCTGAAAAAAGGGTTCTCTTTCATATCCTTGTCTAGTCATGCTTTGATATGATTCTGTTATTTGACCTTTGAGTTTGTCCCAAGTACTGCAGGTACTGGTTCTTGATATTAACCCCGAAACCATTTCTGAGCAGAGTTTGCTGTAAATTTTGCAGGTGTTGTTGATCTTCTTAGAGAAAGGATTCTGTTTGTATCTTTAACTTAAGTCCAAAGACGATGAAGTATAAGGATGAGAAGTACGAGAAAGCTGAGAAAGGTTCATTGAAGGTCTTGCCCAAGACTGTGTTACTGATTCTGCTCTGCGGGCTTTCGTTCTATCTTGGTGGACTTTACTATGGGAAGAACATAGTCCAAGTTAGTAACGTTGCGAAAACTGGATCTTCATTAGATGTTGACAACTCTCCTCAAGTCAAATCTGTTTCTTTCTCCGAGTGTAGCAGTGACTACCAAGATTACACTCCCTGCACGGATCCAAGGGTATATTTGATTTTCTTTTTTTCTAAGTTTTATTTAGTCGTTGGTGCTTGAATCTGTGAAAAGACTATAGCTAATGTTTTGAATTCATTTTTTGCATGGTGGCAGAAATGGAAGAAGTATGGCACTCACAGGCTTACTTTCATGGAACGCCATTGTCCTCCTGTGTTTGATAGAAAGCAATGTCTTGTTCCTCCTCCTAATGGGTATAAGCCACCGATAAGATGGCCTAAGAGCAAAAACGAATGTTGGTACAGGTAAATGTTGTCCACTTACCTCCATCTCTCGTTTGGCTTGCTTCTCTAGGTCTCTCTTGTCCTCAAATATTTGAAGTTAATTGGCAATTTGAATTGACTTTATTCCAGGAATGTACCATATGATTGGATTAACAAGCAGAAATCTAACCAGCATTGGCTAAAGAAAGAGGGTGAAAAGTTCATTTTCCCGGGTGGAGGTACAATGTTTCCAAATGGAGTTAGTGCTTACGTCGATCTGATGCAAGATTTGATCCCTGAAATGAAAGATGGTACTATACGAACTGCCATTGACACTGGTTGTGGGGTGAGTTTATACATTTCTTGAGTCTAACTTGGCAAAATATATATATTAATATTAGAGGTTACTTTCTTCAACTTCCTAGATTTTGCTCTGTTTTAAAGGTTGCGAGCTGGGGAGGAGACTTGTTGGACCGTGGTATCCTCACGGTGTCACTCGCCCCGAGAGATAATCACGAAGCTCAAGTCCAGTTTGCTCTAGAACGTGGAATCCCTGCGATTCTCGGCATCATTTCAACTCAACGTCTCCCTTTCCCTTCAAATTCATTCGATATGGCTCACTGCTCAAGATGCCTTATTCCATGGACTGAATTTGGTAATTAACTGTTTTTGATTTATTGCAGAGCTATATTGAAACTGAAACTTATGTCTCGTTCCTTCTTTCTCAGGTGGGGTCTATCTTCTGGAGATTCACCGTATTCTAAGACCTGGTGGCTTCTGGGTCTTATCTGGTCCACCAGTAAACTACGAGAACCGTTGGAAAGGTTGGGACACAACCGTTGAGGAGCAGAGATCAAATTACGAGAAGCTGCAGGATCTGTTATCCTCAATGTGCTTTAAATTGTACGCCAAGAAAGACGATATCGCAGTGTGGCAAAAATCTCCAGACAACATGTGCTACAACAAGCTGTCTAACGACCCTGATGCATACCCGCCAAAATGTGACGATAGCCTGGAGCCAGACTCTGCTTGGTACACGCCGTTACGCCCTTGCGTTGTGGTTCCAAGCCCTAAGCTTAAGAAGACAGATTTGGAATCTACTCCCAAGTGGCCGGAGAGATTGCACTCAACTCCTGAAAGGATCTCTGATGTTCCTGGAGGAAATGGTGGCTTGTTTAAGCGCGACAATAGCAAATGGAAAACGAGGGCTAAGCATTACAAGAAGCTGTTACCAGCTGTTGGCTCTGATAAGATCCGGAATGTGATGGATATGAACACTGCTTATGGTGGTTTAGCTGCTGCTCTGGTCGATGATCCTTTGTGGGTTATGAACGTTGTCTCTTCCTATGCTGCAAATACACTTCCCGTTGTGTTTGATCGTGGATTGATTGGAACATACCACGACTGGTAAAACTATCAAAACCTATTATTTCTACTTCTAGATGACTTTGAGTTCGCATACATAACGTGTTCTGTTGTGTCGTAGGTGTGAAGCTTTCTCGACATATCCGAGAACTTACGATCTTCTCCACGTCGATGGGCTGTTTACATCCGAAAACCAAAGGTAATGACAGAACAGAGAACTCAAACTTGAACTTCTTGAAAACTCAATGATGATCTCATAAGAAATGGTCATGTTTTGGGCAGGTGTGAGATGAAATATGTAATGCTGGAAATGGATCGGATCTTGCGTCCAAACGGGTATGCGATCATACGAGAATCGAGCTACTTCGCGGATACCATTGCATCAGTTGCTAAAGAACTGAGATGGAGTTGCCGTAAGGAAAAAACAGAGTCTGAATCAGAGAGTGAGAAGCTCTTGATTTGCCAAAAGAAGCTATGGTTTTCATCTAACTCAACTTCAGAAACAAAATAGAAAAAGAGAGGGACAAATCAAAAGCTTAAGCTTAAAGCTTTTGTTTTGTCTGGAGGCTTCTTGAGAACAAAGTCACAACAACAACCATAGGTTCTTTGTCTTTCTTCAAATCCAAGAAAAGTGTTTAAAGCATTTTATTATCCCAGCATATTTGTATCAACTTTCGATTCTTTCTTATAGTATACTATATGCTTGGTGAGAAATATATTATTGATTTTTTATTTTTATTTAAATTGTAATTTTATTTTGAATGTTTAAGTTCGAGATTTCTCCAATGTTAATTGATTTGAGATCTAGTTATTGTTTTATACGCTAAGACGTTGGTGGTCCATTATAAACCTTGATCTTCCTTTTCTTATTGCTAAAGGAAAACATTATTATGTTTCTCATCTTTCCAACCCAACAAATTATTAACTGATAAAGAGAGTATACTAATCTTCTAAAACATCTACTGCACAGGTTTGTTAGACCTATTCATTAAAAACTTTTAACATAATTTTTTTTAGTCTTTGAAGAAAGTATTGAGATGAGTTTCCTCTTTCACATCGCCAGTGAGATGTTACACCAAACGGATATAGCCTGTTGAGACAGATGTAGAGAGTTGAGCAAAACGCTTTCTGACTACATGATGTACCTCCTGATCGTGCAGCCTTCTCTGATGTCAACGGTTGCCGGAGTAAGATTCAGAGATGCAAGAGCAGAAGCGAAGAACCTTCAAGAGGCTAAAAAGCTGTTTCAGAGGACGCATGTTGCGGATTCAAGAGACGCAAAGATTGCATGTGAAGCAATTATAGCTTCCTATAAATCAGTTGAGGAAATGAACGAGAATGCTATAGAGTATAGTAGCAAGTCTGTGCTCTTCCAAGCGTGCATGCTAGCAAAATAGCTTAAGAGGATACAAGAGCAATGATAAGATGTGGGAAGTAGTGAGCAAAGTGTGGGTTGAGATGCTTTGCTATGCAGCAACTCAAACAACATGCAGCTCAGCTCAACAAAGGTGGTGAACTGATCAACTTGGTTTGGCTTTTGATGGCTCACTTTGGATACTCGGAGAGCAGTTCAGGACCACTAAGGAAGATTCTAGAAGCAGACTCTTTATTGACAGAACCACCACTTCTTGTCTTGTTTAACAGATCGGTTTTCTGGTCTTGTTGTCTTTAACATCTTTGTCTATTCTTGAAAAAAACCATCTTTAACTTATTCCCAGTTCTTCTAGTTTCATATATAATTTAATTTTCAATATCTTTTTAATGAACTTTCTTGTTTCTTGCCATTTAGTTTAGAAGCAATCAACTTCTTTTTCATTTTTTCAAATTTTCAGCTGTAGAAGCGACTAGAAAAGGGGGTGTTATGCCTCAGTTTGTTGGGGTTGCAGAGACAAGTCTGTGAGATGTGGATAGTTGCTTGTTGAAAAGTAAATTTGATTTGGGTTAAGCATTATTGGGCTAATCATGTGTTGATCTAAAACTTTAACCCAAATTCTAGAATAATCTTCCACTTCCTTAAGTTAAAAAAATCTAGATATTGTTATAGAAAAATTTAGATAATTAGAATAAAAAATCTAGATATTATGTTAGAATTATCTAGATTTAAGATTAAAATATTTGAGATATTTTGTATTTTGGAAACTATAAATACCTCCACTCCCCTTTCATTTTGTATCATCAAGAAGTATCCAAGTTTGTAAGAATCATCTAAGTAATAAGAATCATCTTCTAAATTATAAAAACTTTCTTCTTCACAAAACTTCTTTCTCTTTAAACACTTAAACACTTTCTCCATCTTTATAAAATTTTTCATTCCAACAAAGTGGTATCAGAGCTACAAGTTCCTTTTGAAGATGGCAAACAATGGTGTTCCCTTCCAAATTCCATTGCTCACTAAGAGCAACTATGACAATTGGAGTCTTAGGCTGATGGCTATCCTAGGAGCACATGATGTGTGAGAGATAGTCGAGAAAGGCTTCAATGAACCGGAGAATGATGGTGGTCTATCTCAAACTCAAAAGGATGGTTTGAGGGATTCAAAGAAGAGAGACAAGAAGGCTCTCTGTCTAATCTATCAAGGATTAGATGAAGATACATTTGAGAAGGTTGCTGGAGCAAAGACATCCAAAGAAGCATGGGAGAAGCTTCAGACATCATACAAGGGAGCGGAACAAGTTAAGAAAGTACGTCTTCAAACTCTAAGAGGAGAATTTGAAGCATTACAAATGAAGGAAGGAGAACTCATCTCAGATTACTTCTCAAGAGTCTTGACGGTTACTAATAACCTAAAAAGAAATGGTGAGAAGTTAGATGATGTAAGAATCATGGAGAAAGTTCTTAGATCATTGGATTCGAAATTTGAACACATTGTTACCGTGATTGAAGAGACAAAAGACTTGGAGACTATGACAATGGAGCAACTTCTTGGATCACTACAAACTTATGAAGAAAAGAAGAAGAAGAAAGAAGATATTGTGGAGCAAGTTCTCAAGATGAGAATTGATCACAAGGAAGAAAGTGGCCAAAGCAATCTAAGACGTGGTGGCGGTCATTTCCGAGGACGAGGTTGTGGTGTAAATGGACGAGGTTGGAGACCATATGAAGACAACTTCAACCAAAGAGGAGAAAATTCATCAAGAGGTCGTGGAAGAGGAAACCCAAAATCAAGGTACGATAAATCAAGCATCAAATGCTATAGCTGTGGAAAATTTGGACATTATGCTTCTGAGTGCAAAACTCCAAACAACAATAGAGTTGAAGAGAAGTCCAACTATGTTGAAAAAAGGAGTAAAGAAGAAGATATGCTATTGATGGCTTACAAGAAAGATGAACCAAATGAGGTTCACAAGTGGTACCTTGATAGTGGTGCAAGCAACCACATGTGTGGAAATAAAAGCATGTTCGTGGAGCTTGATGAATCGGTGAAAACTGATGTGGCTTTAGGAGATGAATCGAAGATGGAAGTGAAAGGTAAAGGAAATATTCTCATCCGCCTGAAGAATGGAGATCATCAATTCATTTCCAACGTTTACTACATTCCAAGCATGAAGACCAACATCTTGAGCCTAGGACAACTCTTAGAGAAAGGTTATGACATTCGACTAAAAGATAATAGCTTTTCTTTAAGAGATAATGCATATAATCTCATCACAAAGGTGCCAATGTCAAGCAATAGAATGTTTGTCTTAAACATTCAAAATGACATTGCACGATGTCTCAAGATGTGCTACAAGGAGGAATCTTGGCTTTGGCATCTTCGATTTGAGCATCTCAACTTTGGAGGCTTAGAGCTACTTTCCAAAAAAGAAATGGTGAAAGGATTACCTTGCATCAATCATCCAAATCAAGTGTGTGAAGGTTGCTTACTTGGAAAGCAATTCAAGATAAGTTTTCCAAAGGAGTCGGAGACAAGAGCAAGAAAGCCACTAGAACTCATACATACAGATGTATGTGGTCCAATCAAACCAAGTTCACTTGGTAAGAGTAACTACTTCCTTCTCTTTATTGATGACTTTTCAAGAAAAACATGGGTTTACTTTTTGAAACAAAAATCAGAAGTGTTTGAAAATTTCAAAAAGTTCAAAGCCCATATTGAGAAGGAAAGTGGTCTTAAGATCAAGTCCATGAGATCAGATCGAGGAGGAGAATTCATGTCCAAGGAGTTTCTGAAGTATTGTGAAGATAATGGCATTCGAAGACAGTTGACGGTGCCAAGAACCCCTCAACAAAATGGAGTAGCGGAAAGAAAGAATAGGACAATACTTGAGATGACAAGAAGCATGCTCAAGAGTAAGAAGCTACCAAAGGAGTTGTGGGCAGAAGCAGTTGTTTGTGCAGTTTATATATCAAACCGTTCTCCAACAAAGAGTGTTTTAGAAAAGACACCACAAGAAGCTTGGAGCGGAAGGAAGCCTGGAGTCTCACACCTAAGAGTCTTTGGAAGCATTGCTCACGCTCATGTTCCAGACGAGAAGCGGAGCAAACTAGATGATAAAAGTGAGAAGTACATCTTCATTGGGTATGACGCTAACTCCAAAGGCTACAAGCTCTACAATCCTGAAACAAAGAAGACAATCATTAGTCGGAATGTCATCTTTGATGAAGAAGGAGAATGGGATTGGAGATCAAATAATGAAGACTACAACTTCTTTTCATCCTTTGAAGAAGAGAATGTGGAGCAACCGAGAGAAGAGCCAGCTATACCACCAACTTCACCAATAACAAGTTCTCAAGGAGATGAAAGCTCAAGTGAAAGGACTCCACGTTTTAGAAGTCTACAAGACATCTACGAGATAACCAAAAATCAAGACAATCTTACTCTATTTTGTCTATTTGCGGATTGCGAGTCTATGAACTTTGAAGAAGGCCAAGAAAAGAAGTCATGGAGAAGTGCAATAGATGAGGAAATCAAGTCGATTCAAAAGAATGATACATGGGAGTTAGCTTCACTTCCAAATGGACACAAGGCATTTGGTGTGAAGTGGGTGTACAAGGCAAAGAAGAACTCTAAAGGAGAAGTTGAAAGGTACAAGGCAAGATTGGTGGCAAAAGGCTATAGTCAAAGAGCTATAGTCAAAGAGCCGGGATCAACTATGATGAGGTATTTGCTCCAGTTGCTCGCTTAGAAATGGTTAGACTAATCATTTCATTGGCAGCCCAAAAGAGTTGGAGGATACATCAAATGGATGTCAAATCAGCCTTCTTAAATGGAGACCTTGAGGAAGAAGTTTACATTGAGCAACCACAAGGCTACATAGTTAAAGGAGAAGAAGACAAAGTCTTAAGGCTGAAGAAGGCGCTTTATGGATTAAAGCAAGCACCAGGAGCATGGAACGCTCGGATTGATAAGTACTTCAAGGAGAAATGCTTCATCAAGTGTCCATATGAGCATGCACTTTATATCAAAACTCAAAACAATGATATATTGATTGCATGCTTATATGTTGATGACTTGATATTCACTGGCAACAATCCGATTATGTTTGAAGATTTCAAGATGGAGATGACAAAGGAGTTCGAGATGACCGACATTGGATTGATGTCATACTACCTTGGCATTGAAGTAAAGCAAGAAGAAAATAGAATCTTCATTACTCAAGAAGGCTATGCTAAAGAGGTGCTTAAGAAGTTCAAGATGGATGACTTAAATCCAGTTTGCACGCCAATGGAATGTGGAGTCAAGTTATCAAAGGAAGAAGAAGGAGAGAGTGTGGATCCAACACTCTTTAAGAGTTTGGTTGGAAGCTTACGATATCTAACGTGCACAAGGCCCGACATCCTACACGCAGTTGGAGTTGTGAGTCGATACATGGAGCATCCAACAACAACTCATTTCAAGGCAGCCAAGAGGATCCTACGCTATATCAAAGGTGCAATCAACTTTGGCTTGTATTACTCTATTTCTGACGATTACAAGCTTGTTGGATATAGCGATAGCGATTGGGGTGGAGATGTAGATGACCAGAAAAGCACAAGTGGCTTCGTATTTTTTTATTGGAGAAACCGCTTTCACATGGATGTCAAAGAAGCAACCAATTGTCACTCTTTCTACTTGTGAAACGGAGTATGTGGCAGCTACTTCATGTGTTTGCCATGCTATTTGGTTACGAAACTTGCTAAAGGAGTTGAACCTACCACAAGAGGAGCCAACAAAGATCTTTGTGGATAACAGGTCGGCGATAGCATTGGCGAAGAATCCAGTCTTCTATGATCGGAGTAAGCACATCGATACTCGTTATCACTACATTAGAGAATGTGTTACCAAGATGGATGTGCAGTTAGAGTATGTGAAGACAAATGATCAAGTAGCTGATATCTTCACCAAGCCACTCAAGCGAGAAGACTTTATCAAGATGAGGAGCTTACTCGGAGTAACCAAATCAAGTTTAAGAGGGGGTGTTGAAAAGTAAACTTGATTTGGGTTAAGCATTATTGGGCTAATTATGTGTTGATCCAAAACTTTAACCCAAATTCTAGAATAATCTTCCACCTCCTTAAGTTAAAAAAATCTAGATATTGTTATAGAAAAATCTAGATAATTAGAATAAAAAATCTAGATATTATGTTAGAATTATCTAGATTTAAGATTAAAATATTTGAGATATTTTATATTTTGGAGACTATAAATACCTCCACTCCCCTTTCATTTTGTATCATCAAGAAGTATCCAAGTTTGTAAGAATCATCTAAGTAATAAGAATCATCTTCTAAATTATAAAAACTTTCTTCTTCACAAAATTTCTTTCTCTTCAAACACTTAAACACTTTCTCCATCTTTATAAAAATTTTCATTCCAACATTGCTTTCGTTGGCATGTGTGACTGTAACAACATTTACTACGTAGGTGGACAAATAAGAACCTGCGTTCCTGTCTTTGTCTGGAGATAAAAATATGAAACAAAACCTGAAGCATGCACTTGTGTCTGAGTCGATGTAAAAGTTGCATTGGGATTTGACAGTAGCATTCATGGACGGTTCGTTCAGGTTAGTCAAACGTGTTTCACAAAAGAAGAAAAAGACCAGAAGTGTGTAGCTAATCTTTTCTTTCTTTTTAATTTTTCTTTTCACAAGTCTAGTTTCCTTTATTCGTTGCTTCTGAGGATAAAGAATTTGCAGAAAAGGATACTTGTGAAACACGTTACCTAAAACAATTTTACGTGTCTATATATATATATCTGTGTCCACAAAAATTGAAAGCTGCACTTTGAAACCTACAAACATCCCGTTTTAGCCTCTCTTACCTGAAACACAAGAAATGGTTAAGGATGTCGACGATAAGGAGTCTCCGCCTGATATTGATCAGAGGCTCTTTTTAATTGGGTCTTCGTTCGGTATAAAGTATGGTTCATGGCTTAATGAAAAACCGAGTGAATCTTCCTCTAAGGGTAAAAACAAGTCGTCTACAAACGGTGGTTCATCATCAGCAACTCCCGACACCAGTAAAGTAAGGCGATCTAAGACGAGCCGAGTGGAGACGAGACCTGACCTTCCGGATAAACCTATTCGTGGTTTCGTAAACGAGTCCTTGTTCTTGAAGAACTTCTTGCTGAAGGGAAAGGGATCCGAAGAGTTCAAGACGCTAGCGATCGTGGGGAAGTTCGGAGTCGGGAAAACGACCTTGTGTCAGGATGTGTTCAACGACAAAGACGTGAAAGAAGCTTATCTCCCGAGGATATGGGTGTCCATGTACAGCGAAGAAACTAAAGAAGGTGAAGGAGATCAGAAGGTAGCTGTGCTGAAGAGGATCTTGAGATCGCTTGGAGTTGAAGATGAGGCGCTTGACAGCATCAGAACAGAAGCAGACGAAGAGAAGAGGAAAAACGCTGAAGAACGGAGAAGAGACGAAGAAAGGGTTGAAGAGAAGGAGCTCTTTAGGTTACTGAATGCTCTTAACTCGAATCTGTTTGGTAAGAAGTATCTGGTCGTGCTGGACGATGTCTGGGAGGATAACGAGTGGAGTCAGAGGCTGGATGGTGAGGAGACACCACAGGAGAAAACGCATCTTTCTTGTGGGTTTCCTAAAGGGTCTGGTGGGAGAGTGATTGTGACAAGCAGAGACGAGGGCCTGGCCAAGAAGATAGTCGGAGAAGACGAGAACGTGCAGCGTTTGTTCCCGAGGTCAGACGTAGAGAGCGTGTGGGAGATCTACAAAGATGCATTTGGAGAGCCCATGAAAGATGAAAATGGAGAAGTCGTGAAAGATGCAGCTGGAGTACCAATGAAAGATGCCGTTGAAAAACACGTGATAGGTAAAGATGGTAGGCCAACAAAATGGGTAGTGAACCCGAGGTATCCAGGGAGATACAAAAAGGAGCTTATGGATAAGTCTGGTGGTGTTCCTTGGGCTGCTCAAATGCTGGCGCAGATTGAGCCTCTCAAAAATGATGAAGACAAGGACATGTAGACAAACTTGTAAAGCAAGGATGTAATCTACTGCGTATTTACTCTCTAGCCTAAGGACACATTTCAAGATTACTACTGTATTTCAAGTTTTTTTTTTTTTCCTAGAAACTGTTGTGTACTTGTAACTCGTAAAAGTGTAAACCTCTGCTGGTATTTGACAATAAAAAAAATGTAATAAAGAGTTACAACACACATGTCTGACAGTTCTAAGATAATGTGTAAACCTCTGCTGGTATTTGACAATAAAAAAATGTTATAAAGAGTTACAACACACATGTCTGACAGTTCTAAGATAATGTGTAATGGTTCTCTAACAATTATATCCATGTCTTTTGTTTTTCTATTACAATCACTGGACTATAATAAATATAATGATCTTAAATTTTGTGTTTTTTGAATGAATGTTAGTTTATTTGATTCAAAACATTTTTACAATGAATCTAACTCTAATTCAAAACCTTAACTAGGCTGGTAAAACAATGCTGAGATTACATGTGCAGAGATAATCATACTGTTCTAATATTATACATATAGTCTTATGTAATGATCGTATATTATATAGTTTTATTGCATCTTTCAGTCACTAAATTCGATCTCGAATCCAAAGAATACTGGTAACTTAATACACTTCCATTACTGGAGGAAGTAATGAATCAATCAGTACTGTGATAGAATATTAATTTCCTTTGAGCTTAAGTGAAGTTGTAGATTCTTCCCCAATATTCTTAAGTTAAACATTTTACACCCTTACCTTTGTCTTTACATGTTTACCACACACATGATCCACCACACACAAGCAGAGCTATACATGTGTTTAGCATGTACTTTTTTCTGTAAAAAGAGAAGAAAAGCGTTTGCTTGTGTAGTAGACAATTCCAAAAGCCAACGAGTTAACTGCACACACCGAATATAAAATGTTATCCTCTAAAACAGTACGAGTGAAAACTAAAGAAGAATATAATACTTGGCGTTATTGTTTCCAACAGAATATAACCTAAACTGAAAAGAACAGTTATTTGATTTTTTAAAAAAACCAAGGTAGCTTGACATGCAAGTAATTAGAGATTGAGTTGTATAAATACGTTAATCAATCAACCAAACCAAGTATAACAAAATAAGAGAGAACCTAAAAGCAAAGGAAAACAATCTGATCATCACTCGCTCTGAACAACTAAGGTTCGTATTTTTCTATGTTTTGGTTTACTGGAATGCAACTTTCTTTTAAAATAACCAGTGGTGGTAGTCCAGTGGCGCTAGAGGGAATAAACCCAATACGCCAAACCCTGGTTCGAACCCCGCTGGCCACACGGATATGGGCTATTCCTTTCGGCTCATTTGAATGCCCAGGAGAGGATCTATCCGTGGACTGTACCTCCACCCGGGGGTTAGGTCTGTGTCTTTAATAGACCCGGGTTTAATCCTTTAAGTTTACAAAAAAAAACTTTCTTTTGATTTTAAAACATTTCTTTCCTCTGGTTATTTGATATAGGTATTGTGGGGGCTGTATTTGTTTACATTTATTTTAATAATGATCTTGATCAACTTTATGAAGCTGGGATAAAAACATAAAATACATTAGTTTCAAAATTAGGGTTACTATAATAGTAACAATGATCTCAGTGTTTTTTTTTGGGATCAATATAATTTCTTTCTACTAAAAAAAAAGCTCTAACCTAGAGTTTTATTTAGAGAAAAAGACAAAAATAGCACTAAATCAAGTTTATGTTCCCAAACTAGCACTCAAGGTCAAAAGTTACAAAAATAGCACTTAATGTTTTATCAAAAGTCACAAATTTAGGGTTTAGAGTTAAAGGGTGGGGTTTACAATTTAGGGTTTAGGGTTTAGGGTTTAGGGTTTAGGGTTTAGAATTTAGATTTTAGGGTTTAGGGTTTAGGGTTTAGGGTTTAGAGTTTAGGGTTTAGGGTTTATGGTTTAGAGTTTAGGGTTTAGGGTTTAGAGTTGAGAAATGAGGTTTTGGGGATAAGATTTCAAATTTTGAAAAAATAAAAAAATTAAAATTTTCAAAGGATAAACTTAGAAATGTGCTATTTTGGTCATTTTAGTTTTTGAGTGTTATTTTTGTGATATAAACTTAGAAATGTGCTATTTTGGAGATTTGCCCTTTTATTTATCTTTTTTTTTTTTTTGTAAAAAGGTTTTTTTTTTTAATCTCTCTTTTCCAGAAATGGAGAACAAAGAGAAAAAAGATCTGATCAGCAGAGACGAGACGATCAACAAGATAATGGAATTATTGGGAAAAGACGGTGTCCCTTCAAGAACTGTCCTCGTTGGTGAAGCTGGTATAGGGAAGACGTGGCTTGCAAAACAAGTCAGCAAACGTGTAACGGAAGCAGCCTCTTCATCTTACAGTGTCCTCTGGTTACATCTGAACAAGAAGATTGGAGACGACAAGACACTTTACGAGAATATAGCTGCTCAGCTATCCTTGTTTTTCGAGTACGAAGAAGGCGCAAGTCAAACTAAAGTTGAAACCAAAGTTGATGATTTAGTAGAAACCTTGAAGAAGAACATATCAAACGAGATCATCAAAACAAAGAAGAAGAATCTTCTGCTGATTCTGGATGATGAAGGAAGCATGACAACTGAGGACAATGTAATGAAAGACCTAAACCTCCGACAGTTTCTTGAAGATGCTCCGAAAGACAAAACTCTAAAGATTCTAGTCACAAGAAGAGGTGAGATACAAGAGGAAGAGTCAAAGACAACGATCAAAGTCGAACCGCTTACGGAAAAAGAGTCACAGGAACTACTCAGCGATTCTAAAGACTGGCCTGTATTCCTGAAGAGCCTTTGCGAAAGCGGAGAGATCACAGAACCTACTTTGATGTCTTGCATCGCAAGTAAGAGCCAGGGCTTACCCGCTGCGATTGTTGTCTTGACCAAGACGTTAAACAGCATCAAGACTCTGTCTGCACAACAGAGGAAAATCTTCAAAGAATTGATATTATCCCCCAAGTCACTAGAGCCAGCTGCTGCTTCCAAGAACGCAGTAGACCGCAGCCGCTACAATCCGGTCTTGCGTCTAAGCTACGAGCTGTTAAAGCCCGAGAAAAAGATCCAAAGACCGGTCATCGCTTGCCTTTGGCACGTTCTAGACTTCTACAAGTACTCCGGATGCGCTTACTACCGAGACCTAATCGTGCACTGGATGCTTGAAGGGTACTTCGATCCGGTTAAGTCGGTTGAGAAGGCTTACCAGGAAGGACACAGCATTTTGATGGAGTTTATGAACAGAGGAATCTTGAAGATGCAAGAAGACAACATGGTGGTTCCAGAGGTATCTATGAGATATCTGTTAGATCTTGAAGACTGTGGATTCTTTGGAAGATCTTGTCTTGGTTTCAACAGAGTTTACGGTGGAGACAAGGCGAAAGGTCTTGGGAGAATCATCTTAATCGACGACATGATCAGGACAATTCAATCTAAGGAAGATAAGATCACAACGCTTATCGTTAGCGGAAACCGTCTACGCAGAGAGGTTCCTAACACGTTCTTTGAAAGAAAAGAGATGCAAGATCTTGAAGTTGTTGTCCTCTTTGATCCAACGTTCCAAGATCTTGTTCAGTCTCTATCCAAACTAAAGAAACTCCGAGTACTAGTGATCAGAGACTGCGATCTGATCAAGAACATCGACGAGTTCAAGGTTCTTGAAAACCTACAGGTTCTTGAAGTCTCCGGTGCAAGTTATCTGAATAAGATATCTGATGATTTATTCAAGAACATCACTAAGCTTCAAAGCCTTAACCTCTCCGGGCTTTCGATCGAATCCTCGCCTTCCACGATCGAAAACCTAAAAATGCTCCGTTGCTTCATACTAAGAGACTGTCCTAATCTACAAGATCTTCCCAACTTCAATGTGGCGACAAAGGAGCTGGAAGTCATCGACATCCGCGGAGCTAGAGCTCTCAAGTCTTACTTCGACAGGGTTAAAGACTGGAAAGACTACAAAGGCAAGAACAAGAACTTCGCTCATCTCCAAAAGCTAGAACACTTGGACTTCTCAGGGACTCAGATCATCCGCCTACCAATCTTTCACACCAAAGAGTTCAGCACCATGCCGGCCTTGACACGGCTCTTGGTGCGAAACTGTACAGAGCTCAAGAGGCTGCCGCAGCTTAAGCCCTTGACTAAACTCCAGGTTCTTGACGTCTCTGGCGCCAAGAAGCTGGTGGAGATGCTCGAAGTGTGTTTGGAGGAGAAGGATGAGCTTAGAATCCTTAATATCTCCGAGACTGCTCTTCCGGAGCTAGCGGACACGATCAACGACGACGTCCATCTCAACCAGCTTCTGATAAGGAACTGCTCCGCGATGAAAGAGCTTCCGAGCATCGAGAAGCTAACACACCTTGAGGTTTTCGATGTTTCCGGCTGCGACAAGCTGGCTAAAATCGACGGTACCTTTGAGAAGATGTCTTACTTACACAAAGTGAATCTTTCGGGTACGGCTCTAAGCGAGCTGCCTAAAGGAATGTCGGAGCTAGCTAACGTCAAAGAGCTCGTGATAAGAAACTGTTCCAAGCTGGAGGCTCTTCCAAATCTTGAGAAGATGATCCATCTTGAGATCTTGGATGTTTCCGGGTGCGGCGAGCTGAAGAAAATCGAAGGATCGTTCGAGAATATGTCTTACCTTTGCGAGGCGAATCTCTCTGGGACTAAGGTCAAGACGTTTCGGGAGTTGCCGAAACAGAGCATCCTCTGTTCTTCCAAACGCATTGTTCTCTCGGATTCGAAGTTTTTAGAGGACGACGAGTGGGGGAAGATAAAGGAGAAACTCGAAAAGGATCCAGAGGGATCTAGCTTCCCTGGCTTAGCAGACAAGACGGGAGAAGAAAGAGAGAAGATTGTTCATCACGGAGATAGATACAGAGTTCTTGACCCTGAAGTTCCTAAGGGTGTCCAGATCTTTGACACTAACAGACCAGTGGACGATGATATGTCCAAAGCAGAGTATGTCTCTGTTTCAGATAATGAAATGGAGAACGTATCTTTAATCCTCGACAAGTTTAAAATGAGTTCCGTGAAGGGTTGTTGGGTAGAGAGGTGCAAGAAGATGGAGAATCTCTTCGTGTCGTCATCGCCGTCGTCGTTGGAGATTCTTTGGGTCTCGAATCTTCCGTTGCTCAAAAGACTAGACAGTGGAGGTAATGGAGGATCCGCCGTCTTCAAGAACCTTAAGAAGCTAAGCATAGATTGTTGTCGAAACATCGAGACGCTCTTCCAGGGAGCCTCTCAGGTTCCTGAAAACCTTGAGGTTCTACGTGTGAAGTTTTGTGATCAGCTGAAGAAACTGTTTGATGTAGAAAAAGCAGGAGAGCTGCCGAATCTTCGGAAGCTATACCTTCTTGATTTGCCTGTTTTATCGTCGGATGGAGTTAAGTTTCGGAGTCTGGAGAAATACACAAACGACAAGTGTCCGAGATTTACAGCTACACTTGAGGAGCTGAAGATAGGAACGGAGAAGACAGAAGAAGCTTCATCTTCAAAGGAGGATCAGACTCGCAAGTAAGTATAAACTTAAACAAGAAAAAGATAAATATAAAATCTTTGTTTGTTGCACACTCACTACTGTTCTGTCTGTGCAGGGATACTGCGCCTGAAATTCAAACAACAGGCCCAGTTTAGAAACAAGATAAAAGCTCCCGTGTGTGACTCAAAAGTTTTCCCATCATCATCTCTCTCCCTGTTGTTCCCACTGTTTTTTTTTTTGAGTTTTCAGTATAAATGATTGAATAATCTTCAAAGTCTTGGACTTTGATAGAGCTTGTAACAAACGTTTAAAAATGTTTGCTTTGTTGTTGTGTTATGTAATATACAAATGAATAAATTTCTCTCGTATTTTGGTCTGCCAATGTAGAATATGGATTTTGTATTCAAAATTGTTCCAAGTAAGGGCACATTTATCCGGAAGTAATCAGCTTCAGATACTATGAATGATCCAAATAATCTTATATTTCTAGAACTAAAAAGTTATAACCTAACCGAGAACATAATGAGTACCCAAATTTCTATAAAATAGTTTATATAATTAGATTTAATTTTTAAATAATCAAATATTAAAATAACACTATTCGTAAACCGAATTACCTAAAAAAATTTACATAATACTTTTATCTAAATATTTAAAACTAGGTGTTCTGCCCGCGTATGCAGACATAATCATTTTATAGTTTTTTTATTAATACATGCATTACTAACTAAAATACTATAATGATAACTTATTGTTTATATTTTCATTTCAAAAATTTTATGTATTCTAAATATTTTGAAAGTATCTTTGTACACTATGTTTATTATTAATAAATAAATCTTAAAATCACATGATATTCTCTTTTCATATATAAAATTAATAATTTTACATGATTGATATTTAGTTATAGTTTTTTCTTTTTTTAATTTTTTTTTAGTTTTTATCAAAAGATAATTTTCAAATAACAGCACAATATATATATTAATTATATTTTTTAAGTTAAAATATATTTTTAAGTTTTGTATTATTTTTATTATTACTTTAATCATTTACCTAATCATATAAATTTTATCTTTTTAACTTAAAATATATTTTATGCTTTTGGATAATTTTTATTATTAACTTTAATCATTTATCTAAACAAATAAAATTTAGATTAATTTTTAATTTTTAAGTTTGCGTAATAATCATCTTACGGTCGATTATTGACAAAAGAAAATAAATCAATCAAAAAATTTAAGATGAATAATTGTTCATGTATTCGAAAATTTTAGAATAAATTAAAATTTAAACATTTTATACATGAAAAAAGTTTTCACAAAATACAAAAAATATTTTTATTATGAAAAACTTGAAAATTCAGAATCTATTTTCTTTCTTTTAACTCTACAAAAATATATAGATATTTAAAAATGTAATAAGACTATCTTATATATGAATAAGGAAATGGTCAATTAAATTTTAACTAATACCGATTTATATTTTTGTTTAATATTTTTTCTAGATATAAGCATTCTACTTTTCATTATTTAGTTTTATACAATAGTTACAATTTTATAAAAATAAATTAAAAATAAGGGAAATCTAATATGATGATGTTTATAATAGCAAATCCATGTCTTCGTGAACTCAATATTTCTTAAATGCATAGTAAGACAGAAGAATGCCTTTGAGAAAAGATGTGTTCCAGACTGGCCTATCATAAAAAAAAATATTTGATGAGAGACATCTCTTTTAGAATGTTAGTTTGAGAATTAAAATTTGTATAAATTTTTTTTTAACTTTTCGCTCTTCACATCTTCCACAATTTGGTTACACAAACCTTTAATTTGTGTATATATGTTGTTTCCTTGTTTATTATCATTAATAAAGCTCTTATTGAATACCAAAGTAACTGACTTACAATTAAAAATTAATACATTTGTAGAGTTATTGATATAAAGTTTTATTAATTGGTAGAGTCATTAATTTACAAAAAGTTTCTATTTTAGATTTTTCTATTTTTAGAATATATATATTTTTTAAAGTAAGAAGCATTTTTGATTTTGTATTAGATATATTAATTAAATATTACTAATTTATTTATTTGTATTATATTTTGAACATGCTCAATTCGGAATCGAAAAAATTATTAATTTAACGTATTTATTAATTTATAGAGTTTTTACTGTAGTTAAAAAGATAATTACATACTATATGATAAATAGGATAATTACATAATATATGATAATATATAGTATATGTAACTTAATCTATACTATTATATTATTGATAGTAATAATATATATATAATAGTATACCATATAAGTTCCAAACACGAGAATATATATAACTTAATTAGGGGTTTTTCCCGCAGATGCAAACTTAACTTTTTCTACAAAATATTAGATATATGTTATAAGTTTAAAGACCACACTCATAAGTTGTTTTTGGTTTTGTTAATCACTTAATTTTGTTCAACTCTTTTTATCAGATTTTGCTTCATCTTCATCTTCTTAAAATATGAGAACATAACCATATACAAAAATTACACGCAAATAAATAAAATATAGAGGTAAACCTTTTTTAAAATTTCAAAAAACACAAAATCAAAATAAAAGTAAAACATAAATAAAAATATATAATAAAAAGCTAAAAAATTAATTGGAATAATGATATTTTGTGGCATGCTTATTTTACTATTTTATATACTTTAAAATTTTGTAAAAGAAAATAGGTACTAAGATATAATTATTTTAAAAACAATCAGTGATACATGCATACATGATCGTTATAATGGTTTTTGATTTTAGTAAAAATTTACGAAAATCATGAAATCTCTTTCTATTATATTTCAGTGCGTGAAAAAATCATTAATTTATTATACTATATGAATGTATTGCATCCAACCAATTAAACTAATGTATACTAATAAAATATTTTATCATTGGTTTAATTTCTTCTTTTTGAGTAGTCATTAAGGATAAACATGAATATATTATTTTAAACACGTTTTTATTTTATTTGTGGTTAATTGATTGATTATTATAGTTATATAGAATTATATATTAATAAATCTAATTATTCATTAAGGGTAGTATCGATATTAACCGCTCTAACTTTTAACGTGAGAGCTTTGTTGCAAAAACTTACTTCGCAGATAATAGTATAGATTATCTGATATTTTTATCTAAAAACCCTTTTTGATATTTAACCCGAAAACCCTAAACTATCTGGCTATTTATGATACTATGATTTCAGAAAACTTTCAACTTGGTTAAATCTCCTGATGGGATTCATCTTCATATGCTTGCTCCTCTTCAATATCTCATAGAATCTATCATTGCATCTTATTAAACCAATAACCAAAATCATGGATTTATTTCATTTCAGTCTAATCTTCAATCATGTACTACATATTTGGTCACTGCATAACCGATCTGAAGATTATTAGTTAACATTTGAACTTACTTTTTGAGTTTTGACATAAGAACATTTCGCTGATAAATAAACTTTTGGAATGTTTTCAAGAACTAGTTGTCTTAATTACCACTCTAATCTCAGCCAATGATTGTAGTTCAAGTGTATTGTGATGGTTCACACGTAATCTAATATGCTAATACGTCGTCGTGTTCTTCTTATCTGCCTAACACACAATAAGCCTGCCGTCAGCGACCTCGAGAATGGACTTGCTTCGTCAGCTAATGACGACAAACTCAAAATGGGCGTTAGGAAGTGATTAGGCCTGACTTTAAATTAAATAAATAAAACAAATCAATTAAATTAGCAGTATTAATTATGTTTTGTTAATTTGTTCAACAAACTATAATAACTTACGTCTTTGGCGTGACTAGTTTTTATTTCAATTAATTTTGTTAAATATACATATCTCTTTCTCTCTTCTGTGATTATATTCCTCAAGAAGAATATCTATTTTCTATTTTCGTCAAAGTTGAATCCTTTATAGTCGTGTTGAAATTTTAGAAGGTGTGTGAGCTCATAGATCTCCGCTACGGCTGCGGAATCTGCGGAACCGAACAGATTCCAGCGCCGATGAACACAATCAGGTCATCTAGAGTTAGTTCCGATCTTTAAAAAAGGTTCGATCTTTTTTTGGGGGGGGGTGGAGCAATGTCAAAGGTAGTGTACGAAGGGTGGATGGTGAGGTATGGAAGGAGGAAGATCGGGAGATCGTATATTCACATGAGGTATTTCGTTTTGGAGCCTCGTCTCTTGGCCTATTACAAGAAGAAGCCTCAGGACTATCAGGTCTAAACCCATTCTCTTTCTTCAAAGTCTTTTGCTTTTCTTTTTTTCTTTTAGTTTGATTGTTTTTTGAGTAGGTCTCTGCAAGTTTGAAACTTTCCCCTTTGGGTTTCGAGATAGTAGACTGAACTGTAAGGCGGTGTTATGCTAAAGGAAACAAAAAGTCTCAGACTTTTCTGTTTTGGCACTCTCTCTCTCTCTCTCTTATATGATGACATATGAGTTTCGTGGGTTTAGTGATGTTTTGGACTTGTGAATATAGGTTCCTATCAAGACCATGTTAATTGATGGCAACTGCAGAGTTGAAGATCGAGGCTTGAAGACCCATCATGGACATGTCAGTCTTATTTTTACTCTTATGTTGTTGTTACTCGAAGCGCTTTTAGATGTGTGTGTGATGTTTGCCATGTTACTTTGTTTTGGAATTGCAACAATTATTATCTTCTCTTCCCTGCCAATATTTGAACTTTCAGTCATGGTGTAAGAGAGGTGTTGACTAGGAGAATAAATACTCTCTTGGTAGAGATATATATTTCAGTTGTCAGGAATATCTATGTGAACTGAGTAACTGAGTTGAATACTTCAGTCAACTTAGATATGGTTAACGAATGTGCTCCAACTCTCTTACGAACCAAAACTAAGCATGTTACATTGTTTATGTGTATATTATATAAAATTCTTTGGTTTAACGTATAAAACTAGAGAGATCATCTTAAGGTTGTGAAAAGGTAGCTTTCTTCTCTCCGCTGGAGAAAGACATTTCATAATATTTGTTGTGAATCAGTTGATTGTTTTCGTTTGTCAACTTAATCTGCATTTTTCATAACCTTGTCTGTGCTATTCCCTTATACCTTTTCTTTTGTGCTTGCCAACTTTATTCTGCAGATGGTTTACGTGCTGTCTGTCTATAACAAGAAAGAAAAGCACCATAGAATAACGGTACTTTCTCTTTACTTCCAGAAAAACTATATTTACTTTGTTACTTGGCAATTTCTTGCGTCTTCTTTGGTTAATATGGTGTAGTATATTCTTGCTAGATGGCAGCGTTCAACATCCAGGAAGCACTAATGTGGAAGGAGAAAATTGAGTCTGTTATAGACCAGGTTTGTCATCTGCCTGCCAGCTCCTAGATTACGATATCAATTATTCAGTATTTACTGTCTAAACTTGAGTGTATTGGTGCTTTATCTGATTTACCTCATTGTGTTTTGCGCAGCATCAAGAGTCCCAGGTTCCAAATGGTCAGCAATATGTTTCATTTGAATATAAGTCTGGAATGGATAGTGGAAGGACTGCTTCATCTTCAGATCATGAAAGCCAGTAAGTGCCCATCTCATATGCTTTCTCCATCTCTGCTGGCAGGTTGATCCAATTTGCAAACAACTCACTGATTGAGGAGAAACATAGGATTTCACTGATTTAATCATAAGTTCTTTTTATGGAATAATGCTCTGATCACTCTCTTCGCTTATAAACTTTACTTGCTTGATTGATGACCATCCATATTTATCCAAATAAGAATAAGTGGTTTGTGGTGATCATGATTGTAGAATAAAACTTCAAAAAGTGTTATCCTGTTTAATAACAAAATTAGGAAGTCAACTATGAATCCTAGTTTGAGTATTAACTTCTCTCCAAATCGGCTGCCTTGGTTTTGAGTCATTGTAAGTATGTTACAAATGCTGGAAGATGCTTATAAAATGTTGAATGCTGGGATGTGAACAATTTCGTTTCGGATATCACACCTTTAGATGTTTGGCTCTGTTGTATTGTTTTTTTTTTTTACTTTAACATGCATATAACAGTAAATATTTGCAATTTTCTTCAGGTTTAGTGCACCAGAGGGTGAAGATGGCTCTCGGCGAAGTTTAATGAGACGGACAACTATTGGAAATGGTTCTTTCCATATATTCATGAGCCAATCTGGTCAACTGCAATCTTGGTTGTAATCTAATCACGTCAAGAAAATGTGCAGGTCCTCCAGAATCTGTACTTGACTGGACTAAGGAGTTTGATGCAGAGTTGGCGAACCAGAATTCTGATAATCAAGCTTTCTCGAGAAAGCACTGGCGTCTACTTCAGTGCCAAAATGGTTAGTGGTTTTACAGGGTAGAACATGCTGCCATTTCTGCAATGCAACATAATTTACTAATTTCCAATTCTAAATCACAATATATATGTGGAACTTGCACAACCTAGTACTCTTTTTAGTTAACTGCTATAGGAACTGGAAGATTGCTTTCATAGAAAGAGCTAGGATTTGGTCTTAATCTTCTTTGTTTTTGTTTTCTATACATTTGACAGGTCTTCGGATTTTTGAAGAGCTTCTTGAAGTTGATTACCTTGTATGGAAATTTCTAATACCTTATCAATTTTATGGACTGATTGCCGTATGATTTATATAATAGCTTTATCTAGACAAGAGCCGTCATTTACAGTGCTACATGTGCAGCCAAGAAGCTGCAGCAGGGCAATGAAAGCTGTTGGCGTAGTGGAGGCAACATGTGAGGAAGTATTCGAACTTGTGATGAGCATGGATGGCACTCGTTATGAGTAGGTGTTTCTCTACCTTCTGTTTTTCCATTTAGTCTGCGCGGTGTTCATTTTTCTTCATTTCGTTTCAGTTAGGCATTATTATATGGAAATCTCTTAAAACTTTCTTTGCAGTGCATTGTATTACTAGTGTTGGATCTATATGCTTCTGTTTCTTTGTAAAATAATGTCTTCTGCCCATGAATGTCTATCTATAGTATGCATCCAGAAGTATTTTGTTCTGGTGTTCTGGTCTGTATCTCAAGTTATTTATGTTCCTATTTTTTTTCCTGTGTGATGCAGGTGGGACTGCAGCTTTCAGTATGGTAGCTTAGTGGAAGAGGTGGATGGTCATACAGCAGTGCTCTATCATAGACTTTTACTCGACTGGTTTCCAATGTAAGTGATTTTGATTCCAACTGATTAGATCTCATATGCTCCAATAACTCCAGGGGAACAATTCAGGATTATAGTTATTGTTAGCATTTGTGATCTTTCTGTTTCTGGTCAGAATATTACTTTACTAGTTTGAGAAGCTTACTTTTATGCTAATTGATTCAAATGGCTCCAGGGTTGTGTGGCCTCGTGACCTATGTTATGTCCGCTATTGGCGACGTAATGATGATGGGAGTTATGGTACCTTCCTTTCCCCCTTTACTCATGCTATAATCTGTAAATATTGTTTTACATTAGCTTGTTGGTTATTTATCTCGCTCTTTCTGTGAAGTTGTGCTGTTCCGTTCTAGGGAGCATGATAATTGTGGTCCACAACCTGGATGTGTCCGTGCTCATCTCGAGAGTAAGCTTAGCAAACTCAAAGAATGTCTGAACGCTTAATATGATCGTGGATCTACTACTATCTAACCCGTCCTACTTTTGTTAAACTTAGGTGGAGGATATAATATTGCCCCGCTAAAGCCCCGAAATGGGAGGCCTAGAACACAGGTGCAACACCTAATACAAATTGATCTAAAAGGGTGGGGTGCAGGCTATCTTCCAGCATTTCAACAACATTGTCTTCTTCAAATGCTGAACAGTGTTGCTGGTAAGCTCTTTCATGCTTTCTTTCAAAAGAAATCCACTGGCTAATTTATTAGCATCCGTTGTAATACATTGTCTCGTGCTCATGGCAGGTTTGCGGGAATGGTTTTCACAGACAGATGAGAGAGGTGTTCATACCAGGATCCCTGTTATGGTTAATATGGCATCTTCCTCCTTGAGCTTGAGTAAGAGCGGAAGGTCTGTGCACCAGTCTGCATTTTCTGTTGATCAAACAAACTCTGCCAACAGAAACTCCGTGCTCCTGGATGAAGACTCAGATGATGATGATGAGTTTCAGATCGCTGAATCAGAACAAGAGGTTTAAATACTGAGCATTTAGGTTTTTTTTTCTAATATTAAGCATCATCTGGAATTGAATAGTTATTCTTGTGTACTGTTTCAGCCTGAAACAAGTAAAACAGAGACTGATGTCAAGAAAACAGGTGAGCACCCTATCATTAAGTTTAAGCTTCCTACTTCGAGCTCATTAGGCTTATCTAATACCTCCGATGGTTTCTTATGCGGTTTCAGAAGAAGAACCTGCTCACAACATTGATCTATCATGCTTTTCGGGTAATCTAAAGCGAAATGAAAATGAAAATGCTCGTAACTGCTGGAGGACTTCTGACGGGAGCAACTTCAAAGTTCGTAGCAAGAGTTTCTGTGACGATAAAAGAAAGGTCAGTAAACCTTTTGTCTTGCTAATTGCTGAATGGTTGGGTTCTTACATTCCGGCTAACTTCTGTTCCTGTCCGTTTAATGCTGTACTGAAGATTCCTGCTGGGAAGCATCTTATGGATCTGGTTGCTGTCGACTGGTTCAAAGACAGTAAAAGAATAGATCATGTGGCTAGGCGTAAAGGCTGCGCAGCACAAGTAAGAATATTCAAATACTTCCTATGTTATTTATACTCTTGCTTGTGGATTCATCTTTATCGCTTAGAAAGAAATCTCCATGAAAGATTATTGAGTCTTTCGATAAACAATGTTCAGGTTGCTGCAGAGAAAGGTCTATTCTCGATGGTGGTTAATGTTCAAGTAAGTTTGGCCCCAAACTATTATTAAGATTCTAAACGTAATGCACAAACCACAAAGTCATATTTATACACGTTTAAAACTGTTTTTTTCAATAATAGGTTCCGGGGTCAACACACTACAGTATGGTGTTTTATTTCGTGACGAAAGAACTTGTACCTGGGTCCCTGTTGCAACGTTTTGTTGATGGTGACGATGAATTTCGAAATAGCCGGCTAAAGCTTATACCTCAAGTTCCTAAGGTATGTTTTATCTCTCTTTGTTTGTGTGATTACTACTGCAAGTATATATTCACATTATTTTTTTCCATATTATAACCGAAATCTATAACAGGGGTCATGGATAGTACGGCAAAGCGTGGGAAGCACCCCATGTCTCCTCGGGAAAGCAGTGGACTGCAACTACATTCGTGGCCCGACATACTTAGAAGTGAGTGAACATGCATTGAATATGAAAGCTCTCTCTGTAAACATTAATAACACAATGATTGTATCGTGTTCATTTGTTAGATCGACGTGGATATTGGTTCATCAACTGTTGCAAATGGAGTTCTGGGTCTCGTCATTGGTGTAATCACATCGTTGGTTGTCGAAATGGCTTTCCTTGTACAGGTAGGTAACAAACGGACACATAATATCATATGTTTTTTTTTGCTCAAGTAGTTGGGGTTACTGTTATAATGTATAAAACAAATATGGTTCGGTTTTGCAGGCAAATACACCGGAGGAGTTGCCGGAAAGGCTCATCGGTGCGGTTCGGGTTTCGCATATAGAGCTCTCTTCGGCTATAGTTCCGAATCTGGAGTCAGATTAATAAAATAGTGTATTGACTCCTTAACAACCACTTCAGAAAAAATTACCATCAAACTTTCATATATTTTCTGTCACATAAAAGTGTTTGGTTGCTCTTTGAAATGGTCAATTCTTTATCACGTCTTCTTTTCTTTTCCCATCTTTGTTTCGATACATCTTTTTTTTTATTTTTGTAATATCAATTCATAGTGAAAAAAAATAGTTTATTACATATCTCGTTACAATGTGCAACTTCTATTTTGCTTGGTAATCGACCCATTCATTGGCATAGAGTAGCCAAGTTTACAATGGCATTGAAGGGACAATGATTACATGCCTCTAGGCTTTATAAGGATTTGGTACATACCAATTTGGTATTACCAAAGGAGTTGTTAGAAGACTAATAAGCCATAGAAGCTGTAAGATAAAGAGATCCCACGGGTTTTCCTTTTAACCAAAGCATTCAAAGCCAAGGCATTTGTTATCCTTGGTTTTTAATTGTTGTAATTTTTTTCCTATTAGTCATTGGCCCTTGTCATTAGCGCTAGGTTCACGCCTTTATGAGCTCAAATCATTTTAAAGTCTCTTTTTGAATAAAAATAAGCATAGTGGGTTTACTTCAAGCTTACACTAAACACATGTAAAATGAAAGAAATTTTTTTAAAAAAATTAAACATGGTTTTATCAGCCATAACTAATCAACAAAATTTGTAGTTTGATGAGAAAAATTGATAAGAGTTTGAGCTCAGAACGTCTTCGTTTAGCTCAACCCTCGTGTAGAGAAATAAATGGTAAAAGGTACAACATTTCTGCTGCTATTGACTTTCCAAGTCGTACAACTACATAATTTTAGTGAGGAATGGATTCTTGAAGCTGAAGGTAACTTGAATGAGAAAACTTCTGGGGAAGTTTTATCATATTCTCGTCACCGGCTAGACCACGGAAAGTCATACCTAGAGAATAGCCCAAAGCACGAGAAACCGAGACCGCCACTGCATTTCCAATCTGACAGTACCTGTACAAAACCAAAAGCAGTGAGTGAGATTCGCTAAGGAATCTGTCACACTATTATCTCTGCTATTTTTTTTTAGACTTTTTTACAAAAGAAAACAAGTAAAGTACCTTTGTTTAACGGTTCCACAGAACTGGAAGTAATCAGGGAAACCTTGAAGCCGTGCGGCTTCTCTTATGGTTAGTATTCGATCTTGCTCTGGATGCAAAAACGCCTGTAAATAGCGAAAACTGAATGTTAAAGAACATAAAAGATGGGTTTCAAGTGAGATCTACATGGGTGGTGAGTTTAAGGATACCTGATTGCTGCAGCTGGGGACTGTCAGAACGGTTGGAACTGTTTCGTCCCACCAAAGACGCGCAAACGGTCTGCCATACCAGAAATCCAGAGAGACTTAGAAACACATAGGAATGCTCAACAAATTGTTTCAAGAAAATTACCTTTTAGATTTCCCTTGCTGAAAAGTAAAGACATATTCTGGTACCTAAAGAGGGCCACACGTCAGCTGATTTTATATACATATATTCGTTTCTAAAATTTCTACAAGTGTTCAATCAGCAGACTTAACAAGTAGCATGTCAATAGCTACATTTTTTGATATGGTTCTACTTATATAAGAGGAGTCTTTACCAAACGTTTTCCTGATGGCAGAAGGACAGGTTCCATTGATGGATCACGGCAGACTGTATTGTCGTTTCTGACGATTAACCCTGGAAGATCCCTGAAATTAGCTCCCTGCAAAATTATCTACGGTGAGAATGTTGCTCTGCCGGAATACTGGTTAGTAGAAAGAAGTGACTACCTTCTTCTTTGGGATTTGACAAACTCGGTTATAATCATCTTCAGACAAAAGGGACGGCCTGTGATCATACAGTTGCATCGTCCTTTTTGTACAGTTATCAGTCGCAGAGCCAGTCATATCTGACAAAGCAAAACGCTAACGCCTGAGTAACTTATGGAATATGCGAGTGAGTAGTCATTTCTGAGACTCTTAATTCTAAAATTCCAGACAGGTCCAACTTACCGTGTTTGGTTGATCTAATGTATCTCTGGAAATCTGTCTCTGGGAGACTTTCATAGGACATTCTTTCCCGGGTTTCGTTGTTTGACACCTAGAGTTGTGAAATGAAAGAAAATTAGAAATCTATGGGATTAACCCTGAACTGCACATGGATCTAATGGATATGAAACTTACATGAGGAAGATCTGATATCGCATCTTTTAGAACAAGAGCTGTTTCAACATCTCTGGGCTGACCTTCACTGTAAGCAACTACATTCCTCTGAAACATGAAAGCCAAGATGGGTTGAGTTGGGAGAACGCCAGGGCTCAGGCAAAGAGTACGAAGTAATCACCAGTTTACAGTAATGTTACCTCGAACTCGAGAGGAAACCCATATCTGACAATAACATCATGGGTTGGAAGCGGAAACGGAGGCAGTTTCTGGAATATAATACCAAATTATTTTTAACGTGGAAACAGTCAGGAGGAGGAAGTTAAAAGTAGGCATATAATAAACTCACCATGTTTGGATCAGCTCCCCACATGAAAACTCGGGAACGAAATTGGGAAAGACCATAGCAACCAGCTGTTATGATACCTAGCCTCGCTTGGTATCTCATGTCCACAAGACGGCTCAAAGCGTACCTCCCAAGAGAACCTTTGTCCAAACGCAGAATATCAACAACGTTTTCCATCAACACGAATTTGGGTTTCAGATACTCAACTATGTCCATGAAAACTACAATTTGCTGATTCCTTTCATCAGTCAACGGAGAATCAACATCCCTGAAGCGGTTATAGCCACTAATTCCTTGACATGGAGGTCCACCACATATCACGCCAACACCGCCCTGGATTAACATTCATTTACAAAATTTTCTGATTTCAGTGAAATAAGATGTTGATGGTACTACACTCATACAATTTTCAAAGATCAAACATTCAATTTAGATGAAAGGAAACGATCTTACAGGAAGTGGCAAGATATTCTTCTTGAATCCACTTGTTACAAACTCCCGGATGGCATCTTGACAATTGCTAAAATTTCAAACAATATTAATTAGATCGGGATAAACAACAGAGACCCTTTTTAGCATTAATTTAAATCATATACCTCAATTCCTTTGCTGGCTCCCAAGTATCTTCGTTGCTGCTATATCCTTTCCAGTGCACCTGATAAAATAGTCATGAGCATAAATTCTATGTCGCAAGAGAGCAAAGACATGAAGAATATCTATCTTGCAAGTTGTAGAAGGTGAAAAGAACATTCTTAAACCCGTAAAGACTAAAGAGTAAAGTCGATCAACAACAAAATTGTGACATGTCCTCTTGCCATACCTTAAACTTTAGGCCACGTTCTCCTGTCTTGTCAGGATCACCATAGCATATATCAACCAGCTTTTCAACTTCGTACTCCTCAGGTTCTGAATCATCTTCAGTAGAAGAGCTACTTTCAGTGGCTTCCTTTGTTGAATTTTCGGGGTTTAATGTATCAGTTGTATGACCATTGTTACGCACATAGCGCTTGCATAATTTACCCCACTCCTTCAAAAGTTGGAGGAAATCTCCAGCAGAGTCATTCCTAACCTGTAAACAAAGACAGCAATATCAGATTTGGCATCATTCTCCTTAAAATGATCTAGCAATTGGTACCAAAAGTATTCTGACCTGCGTCTGTGGATGGTTCAGTTTCAAGCTCTCACAGGCAGCCAAATTCTGGTCAATAGCCCATTTCTGAAAATGAAAAATTTAGAATTATGATATTAATGAAACTGAGTGCTAAAAGAGCAGTCCATCCTTAGTTAAAGAGAAAAATATTAATTACTTAAAGCAAGTAGTACCGTCACGACATCAACTCCAGAAATCTTGGCTCCAAGATTCAACCCAGTGGACATTCCACCACAACCACTGTAAAGATCAAGCACCAGAAGCTCTTTGCTAAAACTTTTATCTTCCAAAATAGATTCAGTGGATTCTGTAGGTGTCACGTCGGCGCAACACTCAAGCTTGTTTTCGGAAGTTTCTGAGACCAAAAAGAAGGAAGCAATGCTCAAGCTCCTGTGCCTAGGATTGTGTATATGTATTGCTTTACAGCAAGAGAACTTACGAGTTCTCAAGGTTTGAAATGTCGAAAACTCCACGCAATACTCCATATCAAAATAAAAGTCAGATTTTATAGAATTGGGCTTTAATCCTGCCTGCAAAGTCACGAAAGTATCAACTGCAGGTTGTAAAAACATTGGCAGATCTTGTAAGACTGAGAAATGCAGAAAGAAGGGAAAGAGCTTGCTCAGCATACCCTAGGTGATACTTGTAAAACAGTAACTTTAGAAATAAGACAATCTATTGGATTATCATTCATTACAGTAGAGTAGAAGAGACGCCTTCTCTCATGATCAGCAGCCTGCTTCTGCATTACCTACAAACATTAGACAAATGAGTAACAAGTTCTCGCGTCGCAAAGTATTAAACAAGAAGAAAGATAAGAAATTGTATACACACTGTATCCGTTGCTCTGTACAACCACTGAACTCGGAAGTAGCTTTCTCCATCTGTTGTCTTAAAAAGCTCTACTATCTTGCCGATAGGTGGCTCTTCTCCATCACCCTGTAAAATTAATGTAATGAATCGGGAACTATTATGGAGACGGAGGTTTGATTAGCTATATATCTCCATTTCACAAGTGCACAACATTCTAGAAAACCTAAGGCTCTTGAAGGGAAAAAGTAGCGTATCCAATTAAGAAACGAAAAGTAGCCCAAGGATACTGAAGCAAAGAATACAATAATCAATGATAGAGAAGCACGTTTTACCATTAGGCAGGCAAAGTCTCCGAGGCTGAACGTTTCATTGTCGACTTTTGCCTGCAAATAGTGGCATTCCACATTTGCAACAATCATGTCTTCGTCATCTCTTCAAAAGAATCGTTCAGGATTATTTAATGTAACGGTAGAACAAACGAAATATGAAGCAAAAATGTTTTAGGTAAACAGTGAGTTGATAAAACATCGACTACTTACTCTGACTGTTGGCCTCTCCTCTTAGATTTGTGCTCCTGAAAATAAATGGAACTCGCAATCAGACACGAGGCTGATATTTCGATAGTAAAAAGAAGGAACTGAGATTAAACAAAGGGAGCCTATCTTAAGGGACGGACAAAGACATCGGTTTTTCATGTACACACCATTAGACTATGTAAACTCTATTGCGAATGAAAACTAAAGTAGTGAAGTAGAGAGAAATTAACCAACTACCTTGAGGTCATATCTCCAGCGCCATCTCTCTTTAGCCTCCTCGCAAGGAATTGGCTCTCCAATGAAAAAGGAGGAACCATGTTCATGCTTTTCACGGACAGCAGTACGGGTCACTCGCGAACCCTTTCCCTTGGTTGATTTAATTGGACTATTTTGATCCAGTGGTGCTTGTCTCCAATTCCCCCCCGAGGAGAGGGTAGATCCACTTGCATCTTGAATCAAAGCATCTCCATTTGAGCTTTTCGTATACAAAAATTCAACCGAATCTTGTACGTCCTTGGCTGGCTGCGGCTCTTCATCGCCGTCAGAGAGATAGATCACAGTAGAATTTGCATGCATCTCCCCAGTTACTCCGTTATCAGCAGTAGCACCGCAGTCACTAGTTCTACTCTGACGTGACTCTTGTTCCACTAACGGAGTTGTCATCGGCAATCCATTACGCGTACCATTTTCACTAATTTTCAAAGAGCTGGTGTGAACACCACTCGCATTTGGGTCAGAAGATCTGTGTTTTCCTAACGACTTGACCCTACAACCATTTAGAGTTGACCCTAATAGCTCTTGCTTAGATGAAACAAGGCCATCACCTTCACATCTCTTTATAGTCTCACGGCAGTTACCATTCTCACTAACTTGCACCAGCTTCTCAGTCCCTCTCACCTGTTTTGCACCACATAATCCCAAACCATTTTCAACAGTTCCAGATAGCCTTAGAGATCTAATGGATGGGACAGGCTCCTCGTCTAGATTTTCTTCTCCCTCATTCTCAATCCCCTTAGTGAACCCTGCAGATCTCCTCGTCCGTTTATTGCTGCTGCTGAGACTCTGACTAGAACGCTTCATGTCATCACAGTCAACTTTCCTCTTAGCCGGAACTTGCGATCTACCTTCAGCATCGTCGTTCTTATCTTGGCACTCGGAAACGACTCCCATCTCCAAGCTCTTGGCAATCGCAGCTATGTCTCTGCATCAATTAACCAGTTTCACAAAGAGAATAGTTAGTTAGTTAGGTATTTAAAGAAATCAAGTCTTTGAAGCTTTTGACTTACTCGAATGACAATCCGCCAGAATCTTTCTGCATCAATCCATAAAAGAAAACAAACATCCATCAATGTCAAAGAACTATACGATCTAACTAACCTGCATTGCATTGCAACTAACCTTAACCGGAGCGCTACTAATCTTTCTCTTACTCGATCCAGACTTTCCGGTAATTCTCGGCGACTGAGCACCTTCTCCTCCGCCAATCTCTTTAGGCGAATTAGAATTGATCCTCGTGGATCTCCTGCTCGTGCTCATCTCTGCTTCGGCGGGATTGGGAAGAGAGAGGACGAGAGATAGGCGTTCGGGTTCGGATCTAGGAGAAGAGTGGAGGAGATCCAGTTGAGCTGTGGGGTCTTCTGACTCACACTTCGCCGGAGATAACATTTGGAGAAAAGGTTTTAAAAGAGAGAGAGAGAGAGAGATCCACAAAACGGCCAAGTGTGGGAAATGTACTGACATTTGGTAACAAATCACGTGACTTTTTGAATATGGTCACTTTTCTTACAGTGTTCTAAAATGCGCTACGCGCTCGTCCTACCACACAGATTAATCCGTATATGTGGACGTCTAAACAACCCCTAAACAAATATATGTTTCTATATAATAATATTTTTTACATTGAATATTAACGATTAAATCCGCGTTTAGACCGCATAACGGTCGTCTAAACTTTATTATGTTTGAACTACACAAACAATGTATAACATGAAAACGACACAGTTGATTAGCACCTAAACGCCGTATAAATGGACGCCTATACCGAGTATTTTTAGAATACTGATGAGCTTCTGTACCATATTTTAGAACACTGTTTTTCTTTTAATCTTTTTATGCTATATTCTTTATATTTCACTGCCACGTGTCACGCGATTTTTTTTTTCTTCGTTTCTCGACAAAATTTTGGCTGAAATTTAAAAGGTTATACAAACAATTGATGATTTATTCGTTACATGGTTCAAATATTTGAAAGTTATTTATTTGGTATTCATGCATGTGTCTAATTCGTCGTACTGAACACAAATATTAAACGATTGCAAACTTATTATACAGATGATACCAAATCGATATTAAAGTCTCCCATGCAGACCTTCTTAAATATGTCAATTCTGTTCAGAATTCAAAGAAAGTACTGAAAGGTTAAAGCATGGCATCGAATCAAGTAATTAACTTCCGTACGGTTCCTCGAGATCAAGCCGCTAACTCTGTCCCCTAGACCAATCATTAATGGTTGAAATAATTTGATATAAGAGAAAAAAATACTAATGTTTTACAGTATTTGTTTTTCTTAATTTTTGTACAAATCATTGAATAAGATGTCAAAAAAAAACATTAAAGAATAAGTTTTGTTAGAACTAGAGACACTGACATGTTTCTTAGATCGCCAAGTTTATGAATTGATTTAATTTATTTGTCATGATTTCTATGATTTTAGGTAATTTTGTTTATTTGTAATGTTTTAATTAAGTTTTAGTTGGGTTATTAATTTATAAATAGTTTTTAAGTGATTTAGCTTATTTGTCATGATTTCCATGATTTTAGGTAATTTTGTTTATTTGTCATGTTTAAGTTATGTTTAAACTGAGTCATTAATTTATAAATAGTTTTATTAATAGTTTTTAACCGAGCCAATAATTTATTAATTGAAATAATACAACTATAAAATATGTAATTAGATATATAATTATTTTGATTTTGCTTATTTGTCAAATTTTTATTAGGTTTTAGCTTAGTCATTAATTTATTATTAATTTTTAGTTGAGGTCATTAATTTATTAATTTAAATGATATAACTATACACTTTAATTTATGTTCCAAAAAAAAACTATATACTTTGTAACTAGATATATAATTATTTTTATTTTTGCCTATTTGTCATGTTCTCCATGATTTAAGTTAATTTTGCTAATTTGTCATGTTTTATTAGGTTTTAGCTATTTAATAATTTATTATTAGTTTTTAACTAAGTCATAATTTATTTATTTAAATAATACAACTATTTCAAGATTTGTAATCAGATACATATATTTTTTTTTAAAACTGTAACTTTAAAGAGTTATGATCAATTTTTATTATTCTATTTTAAAATCATATTTGTTACTGGATAATTTTAAATCATATTCATTACTAGACGTGGAACATAATCTATCTTTTAATATAGTTTGTAGCTTAATGATAGTATAGATAATGTGTAAGTGATATTTATCTTAGTCTAGGTCGTATTATAGTTATAGTAGTACGCAAATGCTAATACATAGAATTATGATGCCGACTTTATCTTAGTATCCATTTTAATAATCTATTATTATAATTTGCCGACTCTATGCTATGATTGTATATATTCTCATTATAAGTTTGATGGGCATGAAAAAATCAAAATTTGTTTCAATTGATGTTGGTTGATACCATCGTAAATATTAATTTATTTCATTATTGATTCACATTAATTATACGATTTGGTGTTAGTCAATTATTTTGAAATTTATTTTTGTAAAGAGTTAGAGACTCATGCTTCTATTGATAAATGTTCTTTTGGCGACTTGTCTTTTGGTAATTTTCTATCAAAGTTATGTTAAGGAGATTATTTTATTCTGCATAATTTCACTTTTGGTGATTAGACCATAAAATATAAAATGCTCCCTCTGCTTTTTAAGATAAATTTCTATAGAACAACCAAAATCATACTTTGTGATGATTTTTCAAAAGAGTTAAAAATAATTGTTTCATGGAATTTAAAGAAATATTGGGACGTCAATATCAAAAAGAATGTTTAGTCGGTGAATTTTCTATATCATATTTTTTTATTGATGTATTCAATTTATGATATGTTTGTTCACAAGTTCTTCTTTCTAATGTTTTGTGTTTTAGATATTATTGGCGAAGTCGTGAATGTTGAACCTTTAAAATATATAATTGCAATAGAAAAATGTTTAACTAAGTTAGAATTAATTACTATTCGTGATACAATGTAAATTTTATTCAAAGTTTAATTTAATATTGTTTTGTTTTTATGACATGACGCTTATTTAATTTTTTAATATTTAGTGATACATGTTTAACATGCACATTCTTGGTATGCAAACCACGTATCATATTTTTTTAAACCAATCCTGAAAATTAGAGTGATATGTATTATTGAGTTTTATTCAAGTTCTCTGCATAGTTCTATATGGCCAAGAACTGTACTACTAAATTAAAGATTTGTTCCATCATATTGAGTACGGTTACACTTAAGCCAAAAAATTTAAAACTAGATTCTTTAATATTAAAAAAAAACTTAGGATTCAATTTCCAGATAAAAGAATCATGTATAAACAATAAGAAAAATATTTCCACACAGTAAGCAATTGAGATTTGGTTAATAAAGACCGAAAACACACAAAAAAATATTTATATCTAACTAAAAACATTACCATAAAATAAATATAATAGTAAAAAAAATTAAGAATATATATTAGCTCGCACAAGGTGTGAGCCCACACCTAGTTTAAAATACTAACTAGTATTATGCCCGTACTGCGTACGGGAAAGAAAATGATTAATTTATCATGTAAAAGTAGTATGTTTTGTAGCCAAATTTATAACTGGAATCATGGTAAATTGGTAATACAATGTATTGCAATGTTTGTAGAAAGTAAACATATACTTGAGTCGTTGAGTTCTATTAGAATAATGATAACATTTTCTTCTTTTTTTTTGGAGGGACGAAAAAAAAAATTATAGTGTTTTCATCATGGATTTTATTTTTGATGGAGGAACAAAAAAAAAACAAATATTAATCCAAAGAAGACTATGCAAAATACAACACTTCTTTTTCATTCTGTAAAAGAAATGCAACACTTCATTATGATTAAGAGTTTAGTAAAATATGATACTCATACCTGTACTTCCATTGTTGCTGATAGTCCTTTTTGTAGTGTTAGATATTTTTGCTCTTTCCACGTTTTTTGAAATCTGCATCAATTAATCATTATGTATGCTGTTAGCCATAAGATACAATTTCATTAAACATGCAATGAAAGAAAAATAAAATAGAGACTTTTGAAGAGTAACATAGAGACAGAAAAACTTTTTTTGTACACTTTGCCCTCCGTCTCAGATTTGAAAAATAAATGTTACCTTGAGATTTAATGAGAAGAACTTTTTCATGTGAGCCAGTGAGACTTGATAAAAAAATGTTGTATGAAGTAGAGAAAAGACTCAAAAGAGTGAGAACCAAATATATTGAGCAAGAGAAAGTTATGCAAATATGATAGAAGAATTTATTTTAGAGAAGAACTGTTGCATTTCCACATCGGGTTTGTAGATCAGAGAAATAGTATTTTTTTTTAGTAACAGACAGTTATAGAATAACCTTTCACAAACATAGATTGTAACATAGAGCAGTTACCTGAAGATTGGTGGTTAGTGGGTGATCATAGTGAGTGGCGTGATGGACTCAGAATTTTTTTATTTTATTTTGTTTAATGAATATCAAAATTGGTTGGAAAGTTTTGTTTTTTTTATTTAAATATTTTAAACTAATTTAATTTTAAAATTATGTGGCATAATACGATTGGCTGAGTGACTTGTGTTTTACTATATAAAGGATATAGTTATTTTATTTATTTTAAAATGAAAGGCTTTGTGATAACACCAGTAATATTTATGTTCTTAAATTCCTCTATTCTCGAATTTTATTTCATCAAGGAATGAAAGTTTTTCCTCCTTGGCTAGTCTTGCAAGTTATTCTCGTTGTCTCGAGTTCCTTATTGTGATTAGAAAAGACTTCCATCTTTTTCAAGTGGCGATCTCTCTCAGCTTCTTTGTGGAAGTTGTTTGGGTCTACTAAAGATTTTGGGAAGCGGTTCTCTCTCAAATGTTTCAAGATTCCAAACTACGAAACTCTTGCCTCCACGAGATTATTAAAACCTAGGTTTTGGCACATTTATCAAATAACTGAAGAACCGAACAGTTCGAATTTGGACCCTATTAATTATAGAGAAATTAGGACACACACCAAAGAACTTATGTGTTTTTAGCGATTTGCCAAATTTCACTGTTTGCCTTTTGATTGTGTAATTTATGGACTCTGTTACCCTTATGTTGGACAGTGTCAAGACCTACGGCTACATGTAGACAAAATCGAGTAAAAAAATCTCATAAGATCTTATCTTCTGCACCCAAATCTTTGTTATATGTAAGATCAAGGTGAGTTTACAAATTTCATTGTTTTTTAAAAATCAAGGTGAAATTCAAAATTGTTTTCTACCTTCCTCTTTCATCGCTATACTTCTAGTTAAACCCCGGCCATTTCATATTCACTAATAATTTTGGTACTCAATTTCTATTGACGAGGTAGCACCACCGTCCGCTACCGGAGAAGATTTTCCCATGGAGAAGAAACAGTGGGTGTGAGGGTAACACCATATCAGAAGCCTTGTCGTATTGACGTCGATAATTTCTGTGTTTACCCCTTTGGTAAATTGGTCAAAATTTCCGAGAAATTGTCAAGAGCGTTAGATAAAAGTATTCTTGGAGAGGAAGTGGAGGAAGATGAGATGTTAATGTTGTTACAAATCACCATTATCTACCTTTCTGGTAAACTAGCCTTCAAGTGATGAGCTTATCCACATGCTTACACAACTGCACAGCTTTTTGGCCTAATGTTTTTTGTACCAAACCTAAGCGAAATTCATGTTTTTCTACACTTTACTTTTTACTAAACGCATGTGAATTTAATTGGTGTGTTGCAGATTGTTCCCAAGCTTGATACCAATAACTGTGGTAATGCTAACAATGGAATCAAACGAACCATAAAGGGCATTTCCTTGAGGATCTCTCGCTAAAGCCAAGCCAAGCCAAGCCGAAGAACCTGCAACATCTCTCTTTCGATAATTAAATTAATTACCAGCTCACAAAATTGCCGTAAACTTTATTTAATGGATAGTCAGAACATTTCGTGTACCATAACATTGAATTCCAGATAATTGAAAGTTAGGTTTCTCATTACCGTTAACAAACTATCAAACAAGTAACACATACAACTACAAAATTAACAAGCAATCTTATATCATAGACTGTAGGAGGTTTATGGTTTCGATTTATGGTTAACACTATAGAATGTAAGGGTATGATAATTTATAGCTAATCTTATTATTGATATGTTCATTAATTGTGTTAGCCATCCAAAAAGTGTTGTAGCTATCCAAGAGGAAAGTTGGACATCATCTAATAATTGACTTATATTTCTTCTCCATCTACTAGGTTTTAGGGTTAATGAAATGTTCATGGATAGTCAAAAAATGTTGTAACTATCCAAGAGGAAAATTTGACATCTAATAATTTGATCACTTATATGTCTTCTCCATATTTGTGCACATGTTTTTTTCAATCTTCTTGACTTATTGTATTGTGTGAAAATCACTTAGTCTGACCGGTTGTATTGTCACATGAAATACATATATACAACCAAACTTGTACATATTAAGTTAATCTGTTACGTACACGGTTACAAGAAAGTTTAACTATGCAAAAAAATCTCAGACCACACTAAAATCGCTGATAACCATCTTCCCAAACCCAAGAAAACAACAGTAACTGATGTCCAACCGCCATCAACGGTTACAAAAAGTTTTAGCCTCCCAAAAACAAATTGAACCCAAGTTAAATTTTACAATAACGGTCTTCCACGATCCGAAAACATGGGTGGATTGGCATTGGTAGACAGCCGTAGTTTGGATAGTTAGGAGTCAAATCCCTACAGAAAATAAGAAATAGAAATGCAATGAACATAACTTACAATATGTAAGTTTATTTAGGTAAATAACGCGCACCAATATTTTTCCTTCTAAATTTATATTTACATGGATATCTTTTTTATTAACTGTCCAATAGTATCACTTAGATAATACATACCAATCGTACCGCCTTAGACGTACCAATCCACCAACCTCCTGAGATCAAAAGAAAATTAATACAATTAGGGTTTATAAATACCTTATAATGTCATCATATTTCTTAAGTTTTGAACAAACTAAAAGGCTATAACTACTATGCGAAAGAACATACATTACATAGTACAAAAGTAAGATAACTCATTCTATTATCTGTATATGCAAACATATACACCAATAATTGTCCTTCGCCATGTATGTAATGCAACCCCAATCACCAATAAATAGACATAGGTAAATTGCCAAAACTATTGTTCAGCTAATATATATTGTAGTTGGTCTAAGAAAATTGTTATCTGGCTACTATTATATTTACACTTATAACTAACTATTTCACACTAACAAAAAGGATTACCTTCTTGGCTTTGTGGTTAATTTCCCCCACCATCATTTCACATTCCAAGGTTTGATTGATAGCCCTATCTCGGTACGAACATGAGGTGTGAATCCGGCTCATGTTGACCCTGCAACAACAAACTCTCACACACACACAAAAGGGAAAATATTAGTTCTAAGATCAAATTACGCCATTGAACAGAGTAAAGATGGTTAAACAAGACACATGTTGAGGAGCATGTAAGTACTTTGAGAAGGAGATTCTCGAGGTCGTTGTTTACCATATTCTAATAGATATCAGTTGACATAGAAGATCCAACCCACCATAACTTCCCAGTTCCATCACATGAGGAAGAAGAAGATTCCAATTAAAGAAATGTATATAAATTTACCTAAAGCTTGAAGCTTTTACTTTTTGCTAGAACCAGTGGGTCATCCTCTCAACTTCTTGACAGTAGGTGAGGTTCCCCCTTCACCAGATCCCCCACCTCATGAACTCATGGAGAAAGAACCATATGAACTCATGAATTATTCAGAATTCATGATCTACTTTATTTTTGTTTAGATTCAATAGGAAAAAAAAAAAGAACAGAGAAAAAAGATGAAGAAAAAATGACAGCGGCAATGAAAGAAGATGTGGTTTTGGGTTGAACAATCCACGGCACTGTACCTCTTCGTTTACAAAGATAAGTTTAGCAAATCTAACCCAAATCTTTTTATTATCTTTCCAAATCTACATAAATCTTGTTGTCAGCTTATATGTGTACATCATCTAGGTTCTGGAAGTGACTTCGTTGAGTATAAAGGATATTTGTGTCTTTCACCATAGTGATTGACCCCACGCGCAACAAACTTTTACTGTTATTGGCAAATCCCTAATTTCACCGTCTTCCTTTGGTTTTAAGCAAATTAGCTCATAACTATACTCCCTCCGTTTTTTAGTATAAGTCGTTTTTAGAATTGTGCATATAGATTAAAAAATCATTAATTTTTTATATTTTCTAAACAAAAAGATCATTTATTATTTACCTAACCACAAATCAACCAATAATAAAATAGAAGGTATATTATCATTGGTCATATAACATTAAGTGTTAATAAATTTTACATAGAAAATCGAAAACGTCATATAATTTGGAACATAAAAAATTCTCTAAAATGATTTATATTAAAAACGGAGGGAGTATTAATTTAGTAAAACAAACTAAACCGAACGTTTAACCCATATGCAAAACTTAGTTATTTTTCATTTTTTTATTTTATAATTGACACAAAATTAATGTTGGTTAACTGATAAATAAAAATCTGCACATTATTATTATGGTAATATAATTAACGATGTGATGTATTATTAAGGTAATATAATTAATGAAATTGTTAAACTGTGTTAAACTGAGTTATATATGAAAAGATAATTAATGTAATTATATTAATGAAATTACTAAAAAAATATTATATTTTTTTATTGATATATATGTTTCCAAACAATTCTCATTTATACTATTATTTATGGTTCAGTACCAAAATGTATTTCAGTTTTAACAAATTAGATATCTTATAAAATAAAATATTTTAAAAGGATACAATTCAGCGTTTTGAAAGCGCGGATGTAAGTTATATTTTTAAAGAAATAATTTACGACTAAAAGTCTATATCTAAAATTCTACAGCTACCGTATAAAATTTGACCATTTAAAATTTACAACAAATAGTTTAGAGCCACAGCTGTAAGCCTGTAACGATCAACCTCATGATCTCATTTTAGAAAAATCTTCATTGGTTGTGCATAACATAAACTCACGTTGATGAACGAAAGAGGACACTATCTAATTACCAAGTTTTTTTTTTTTTTTAAAGCAATTAAATAGTGGAATTATAAAACACGTTTAAAAATAGCGGCAACTCTTTCTCCGCCGCTACTGCTTCTACCTCTCTCTCTTTCTCTCAGCCGTCGCGACACTCTCTCTCTCTCTCTCTCTCTCTCTCTCTCTCTGATGGCGGCGACTCATCTTCACATATCCCCAAATCCTAAAATCCCAACGCCGTCTCCCCAAAACCCTCCTCCTCCCTGGTTCTCTCCCGACACCGGAATCTACACCAGCAAACACCCCTCCGTCCACCTCCCCGTCGACCCACATCTCGACGCCGCCTCCGCCCTCTTCTCCCACATACACACCATCGACGATCCTAATTCCGCCGCCTTCGTCGATTCCTTAACCGGATTCTCGATTTCTTACACCGAGCTCCAGGTCATGGTCGAATCAATTGCCGCCGCGATTCATCGCGACTTAGGCGTCCGACAAGGCGACGTCGTTTCGCTCGTCCTCCCTAACTCCCTCTACTTCCCGCTCCTTTTCCTCTCGCTGATCTCCTTGGGGACCGTTGTCACAACAATGAACCCTTCGAGTAGCTTGGGAGAGATCAAGAAGCAAGTTAGCGAGTGTAACGTCGCGTTAGCGTTTACTTCTCGCGAAAGCGTCGCGAAGCTGGCTTCTTTAGGGGTTGTGGTGATAAGGGTGCCCGAAAGTTACGATCTTGATTCGGTTCGAGTCGAGAACCCGAAGTTTTACTCAATCATCAAAGGAGGTTTTGATTTTGGGTCAGTAACAAAGCCTTTGGTTAAGCAAGACGACGTAGCTGCGATTATGTATTCATCTGGGACAACGGGAGCTAGTAAAGGAGTTATGTTAACTCATAGGAATCTCATTGCGTCAATGGAGCTTTTTGTTAGATTCGAAGCTTCGCAATACGAGCATCCAGGCTCGAGTAATGTTTATCTAGCGGCGTTGCCTTTGTGTCATATCTATGGTTTATCACTCTTTGTGATGGGGCTGTTGTCTGTTGGATCGACCATTGTTGTTATGAGGAGGTTTGATGTTTCTGATGTTGTTGATGTGATCGAGAGGTTTAAGATCACGCATTTCCCCGTTGTCCCTCCGATGTTGATGGCGTTGACGAAGAAGGCGAAAGGAGTTTGCGGGGAAGCGTTTAGAAGCTTGAAGCAGGTTTCTTCTGGAGCAGCTCCTTTGAGCAGGAAGTTTATTGAGGATTTCGTTGGGACTCTTCCTCATGTTGATTTGATTCAGGTTACTCTGAAGTTTTTATTGTTGGGAGTTTGTTAGTGAGGAGTGTTCTGTTTTAGCTGAAAGTGGAATCACTGTTTTTTTTGCAGGGATATGGGATGACTGAGTCAACCGCAGTTGGAACACGAGGGTTCAACACGCAAAAGCTTAGGAAGTATTCTTCGGTGGGACTACTTGCTCCTAATATGCAGGCTAGGGTAGTAGATTGGAGCTCTGGCTCTTTCCTTCCACCAGGTAACCGAGGAGAGCTCTGGATACAAGGTCCCGGTGTCATGAAAGGTAAAATAAATTCTTCTTATTCTACTTCTTTTTTTTTTCCTTGCCAAATAGTTAAAGAGCATATATAGGACTCTTGTCTCAACGGTTTACATCATAGAAGAGCTCTTGCATCGTCATTAAATGTAAATATAGATCGGATCTTCCAACTGTCGTGTGGAGTATTTTTATGAGTGTGTTAGAATATAGAGGAGGAGTTCTTGCTTGTCTGTTGCATGAACAGTTTTGATTTTACTGGAGAGAAATATAAACATCATTCAGTTATGTATCAGGATACTTGAATAACCCAGAAGCAACTGAGATGACAATTGTTGAAAAAAGTTGGCTACGGACTGGGGACATTGCTTATTTTGGTGAAGATGGTTATCTGTTTATTGTTGACCGTATGAAGGAGATTATTAAGTACAAAGGTTTTCAGGTACTGAACTCTCTTTCTTTATCTTTCATTAGATCACAGTGAGTGATCTCATGGGTCTTTTTTGGCAGATAGCACCAGCAGATTTGGAGGCTGTTCTTGTTTCACATCCTTTGATTATCGATGCTGCAGTAACAGCGTAAGTCTCAAAAAAATTGACAAATCTTGTTCTGCCTCTAAAGATTTTAATATAATATGTTTAATAAGTGGAAGATACTGGACAATGTTCCACACAGTGTATTATTCCAAATCAAAAGTATCCAAATTTGTGAATTAAGTTGTGACATAAGAGTTTTCTGTTACAGTGCCCCAAATGAAGAGTGTGGAGAGATTCCGGTAGCATTCGTTGTCAGGAGACAAGAAACAGCACTTTCAGAACAAGATGTAATAAACTATGTAGCTGCTCAGGTTAGGCTTTCTGCTAGTAAAGGGGTTTTGACATATTGGAAACGGAACATGTTTTCTACATGTGGAGATCGAGGAACTAATGTAATGTTTTTCGTTTTCTGTTTGAATAGGTTGCGCCGTACAGGAAGGTGAGGAAAGTGGTGATGGTTAGCTCAATACCAAAATCTCCAACAGGGAAGATATTGAGAAAGGAACTAAAGAGAATATTGACAAACTGTGTTTCTTCAAGACTATGATTCTTTCATAATCTAAAAGTTTCATCTTTTTGGGCAACACACAGAAAGATCCACTTGTGTAGCATTCAATTCGATTCTTTATTGGTTTTGTAACATCAAAAGAGACCAAGCATAAAGATGTGTGTTTGTAGTATCTGATTCTTCATGAATAAGATTCAGCAGTAGAGTTGTTGCAATCAGAAATCTCTGTAAGCCATTAAAAATGGTGAGCTCGCATTAGTTTTTATATTTATACCAGAGTCGTTTTTAAAGAGCTACATATTGTCTTAGGTCTGGACTGGATTGGTTATTTTGGATATTGGATAGTTTAAGGACCCTTTAAAAAAAACAATTGAATCGGTCTACCTCCGTTTTGAGGGCTCTGATCACCGCCCCCTCACATTATTTGATCAGACGGTTAAGCAGAAGCGTGTGAACTTCCGGTTTGATCGCAGACTCCGCAAGAAGCCAGAAATCCGTGAACTCGTGCAGACGCATTGGCCCAGTCCTGTTTCCGAATCGGTAATATCAAAAGCCACCAGGATCCGATGTAGAATCATTGAATGGACTAAAGAGCAAAATGCTAAAAGTTCTGAAATTATCAAATCAGCTCAAGAACAATTGGAGGAGGCCTTATCTGCTTCTGTGCCTGATCCTGACCGCATTTCCTCCATCACTCGTCTTCTCGAAAAAGCCTATTTAGAGGAGGAAGAATACTGGAAGCAAAGGAGCAGTATTCAGTGGCTACAGTGTGGAGACCGTAATTCGGGATACTTTCATGCAATAACACGGGGAAGGAAACAAGTCAACAAATTATCTATCATGGAGGATGATCAAGGCTTAATATGCGACAATGAAGAAGGGATAGTGAGGATCATCTCCAGCTATTTCCAGTCCATCTTCACTTCCTCCGGCACTGACTGCATTGAAACAGTCCATGAGGCCATCTCGCCATGTATCCCCAAAAAAACAAACGACCTCCTCACTACCATCCCGGACAGAGAGGAAGTCCGTCGAGCTGTTTATGCTATTCATGCAGACAAAGCCCCGGGCCCAGACGGTTTCTCCGCGGGTTTCTACCACTCGTATTGGGATATTATTGGCGAAGACATCTACCGTGATATCCGAGACTTCTTTGAGACTGGGCAACTTCACCGAAGGCAAAATGAGACTCACGTCCGTCTCATCCCAAAGATCTCCTGCCCTAGGAAAGTCTCTGATTTTCGCCCTATTGCTCTGTGTACCACACACTATAAAATAATTGCCAAAATCCTCACGAGTCGCCTCCAGCCGCTACTACCGCAGATTATCTCTCCACATCAATCGGCATTCGTTCCAAAACGAGCAATTGGCGACAACGTACTCATCACACACGAGATTCTTCATTATCTCCGTACCTCAAAGGCGAAGGTCCGCTGCTCAATGGCCGTGAAAACGGATATGAGTAAGGCCTACGACCGTATTGAGTGGTCTTTCCTAGAGGCGGTTCTTCGGAGAATGGGCTTCAGCGAAAAGTGGATCTCTTGGACGATGACCTGCGTCACCTCGGTTTCATACTCATTCCTAATTAATGACGGCCCGCAAGGGCGAGTGGTACCTTCGAGAGGAATCCGCCAAGGGGATCCTCTCTCTCCGTACCTCTTTATTCTATGTACTGAAGTATTATCGGGAATGTGTATGAAAGCTCAGCGTGCAGGTCTCATCCCGGGAGTAAAGGTAGCCCGAAATAGCCCCCCGATCAATCACCTCCTGTTCGCCGACGACACCATGTTCTTCACCAGATCGGATCATGCAAGTTGCGCAAATCTCCTGGCTCTACTTGCACAATACGAAAAGGCTTCCGGACAATGTATTAACCCAGCCAAGTCAGCCATCACCTTCTCCTCCAAAACGCCCCTACTTGCTAAAGACCGAGTTAAGCTCTCACTTGGTATAGATAAGGAGGGAGGCATCGGTAAATACTTAGGCCTCCCGGAACACTTTGGACGGAAGAAGCGCGACATTTTCAACAGTATCATTGATCGTATCCGTCAACGAGCAATCAGCTGGGCCTCTAGATACCTCTCGGGAGCGGGAAAGCAAGTGTTATTGAAGTCCGTCTTGACGGCTATCCCGTCATATGCCATGTCGTGCTTTCGACTCCCAGCATCTCTTTGCAAACAAATTCAGTCGGTTCTTACTCGTTTTTGGTGGGACGCGAAACCAAGTGTTCGAAAAATGTGTTGGATAGCCTGGTCGAAGCTCACATTACCAAAGAATATGGGTGGCCTTGGTTTTCGAGACATTGAGTGCTTCAACCAAGCTTTATTGGCGAAAATTGCTTGGCTCCTGCTCAAGGACCCTGAATCTCTCTTAGCGCAGACCTTAAGGGGAAAGTATCTCTTATCCTCTTCCATTCTAGACTGTCAATGTCCTAACTCTGCCTCTCATGGGTGGCGTGGGATTGTCTGGGGAAGAGATCTTCTTCTCAATGGTGTAGGGTGGAAGGTCGGCAATGGTGAATCCATTAGTGTTTGGACGGACCCCTGGCTCTCCCCGCTGTGTCCTTTGCGCCCAATGGGCCCCCCAGCCATTACTAATCAAGACCTTCGAGTCTCTGATCTCCTCCTGCCTTCTAGCGCTTGGGATTTGGAGGCCATCCGACAGCACTTGCCTCAATATGAGGATCTCATCTTACAAATCATTCCAAGCTCCTTTCAAATGAAGGATGAACTTGTGTGGCTCTACGATAAGACCGGAACGTACACCTCAAAGTTAGGGTACGCTAACGCTCGTCTGGAGACGCATGGCCCTCCAACTAATGAATTCCTGTGGAAGAAATGTATTTGGAACGTCAATACTGCCCCTAAGCTGCAACATTTCCTTTGGCGCGCAAAGAGTGGTGCCCTCCCGATGGGTTCAATGTTGCAAAGTAGAGGAATGCAGATGAACTCTCGTTGTAAACGCTGTGCTACGCTAGAAACTCCTCTCCACCTGCTACTAACTTGTCTCTTTGCGGTCCAGGTCTGGCAGGAAATTCCAGCTCTGTTTAAGCCTCCTGTTGACTCGATTAGCTCGATAAGCGAACTGCTCACCAGCAACACTAAAATGGTCAACCTCCCACCTACTGGTCTTGCATCTACTCCGCTATACCCCTGGGTTTATTGGCATTTGTGGAAAAACAGGAACTTATTTATCTTTGAGAATAAGGTTTGGTCGGCATCGGAGGTGGCTTTGAAAGTACTTCACGATGCTCGAGCATGGGAGGAAGCTACACGGTCTCGTTGCAAGCAAAAACCACAGCATGTCCGTTCCTCCCCCACCTCTCTTAGCACTGCTCGCCCGACTGTAGGCCACTGTTGCTTCACTGATGGTGCATGGGATCCTGTTCACAAGTTAGTGGACAGGGCTGGGTTATTTATGACCACCATGGTGTCTTGGTAAGACGCTGCTCATCTAACCGCTCTCATGTCGGCTCCCCTTTGGTGGCGGAAGCACTCGCGGTAAAGGCTGCTCTGTTAGACGTAGTCGACAATGATTTCTCTCAGTTGAACCTGTTCTCTGATTCGAAATCTCTCATTACTCTCCTCAACTCTTCATCGATCACTTTGGAACTCCAGAGTATTCTGTTTGATATTAGAGTATTGGATGATAAAATTAGGAACCGGATATTACAGAAAGGAAAATTTTATCCGAACAAAACGCGTGAATGTGTGTCATCATCAGCCTCTTTATATGCTTCTTCCATCCCCTAGACTTCTGATTTTAATCATTAACCACATAAAACTAGTATTAATTATTCTAGTTAATTTCACTTGTGCCCAATTAAGATAGACAGCATATCCACCCCGCAGAGTTGCAAACAAACCCAAGTCAAAATAGTTTTGAAACCAAAAAAGAGTTAGCTTTTGTGTTCTTTGTCGGGCTCCACATCTGGTTGGGTTTTAATCTGAGTGGTGGGTTTTCGGTACATCTTGTTTCAGTTAATGTCTCTGATTGGAAAGTCGGTTCCTTTTACTTCTGTATCCGATCAAGCTCTCCGGCACAGATTCTCGATCTGTTGTTCCTGGATTGAATCCGACAGGGTTGTTGCTAGATACGAAATATGTGTCTTGTCTGATTTTTACAGGCTCTGTTTTGTTTCTAAGCTTTCATGATTTTGTGAAAATAGATTTGCGAGGGTCAAAGGATGCAGAAACTGGGTGATTTCAAGCTTCCTCAGTTCTTCAATTATCCTCCATATTTCACGTATATCAATCTCTTCTTCTTCAAGTTTCTTTCTTTTCTCCCTTGAAAGATTATGGATTGATGATCGAAAGTCTGTATCTTTTTTGTCTACAGTTTGCAGCCTGTGAGGGACACTCGTGAGAAGCAAATACAGCTCTGGAAAGAGCTTATCTTGGACTTCTGCAAATCCCAAAAGGTCTTCCTGATCGGCGTTGAAGAAGACTTCCCTCTCTTCTCCAACTCTGCTATTGATCGTATGTTCCCCATTCCTGCCCCTTTTCCACTTTGATTACATGTTAGTTTTTCAACTAGGCTGCAGAATGGTTAACATCTTAGTAAGGAAAGGAACTATTAAGATATTTGTTCATTCGTTGTTAGGCTTCCACCGTTAATATTGCGCCTCTTTCTATGTTTTCAACATTTTTTAAGTTGTTTTTTGGTTTGTAGGAACTTTAAGCCATGAAGCAAGGGAAACTTTCCTCTCAGCCTTTGTTGGAGAAGGTTAGCTTCTTGTGATATAAGAGTTAGGTTCATTACACTCATGGTTTCGTTTTCATGTTTACGCCATTGTTTATCCAGGGCGTGCGGAGTGGCTAGATAAAGGTCATAGGAAATGTCTGATTCTCTGGCACCGGATTCAAGACTGGGCAGACATTATTCTTAAATTTGTGAGTCCACATGTCTGACTTTTTTTTTATTCTTGGTGTCTTGCTCCCTTCTCTAACCCATGTCATGTATGTTGTATTCTGTCTATAAGGTGAGAGAGAATGGTTTAGAGGACAGTGTTATGACTGTTGAAGAAATACGTTCAGGGACTGAATCACTTGGAACAGGTAGAATAAAAACCCTTTCAAATTTATGAATATGATTTTGGTTTGTGTCACATAATGCGAATGAAACTATTCTCTTTGGAATGTTCTTTTTTTTCAGAACTTGAAGGGATTGATCGGACGATTCTAATGAGAGCATTGAAGCTGCTAGAGAACAAGGGCAAGCTTGCATTGTTCAAAGGAACTTCAGCCGATGATGAAGGCGTCAAGTTCTCTGTCTGATGTCTTTTTGTCTTTGTCAACAAGGGGGGAAAATGGATAAACATCTTGATAACAAACTTTCATTCTGTAATCACAACTTTTGAGTTTTGTAGAATAAATCGTATTTTATAACATAACACTAGACAAACCATTGTCTCTTACTTAGCAGATGATGAATGATATCCATGTCTATCAGCGTATGTTATTTACTTATGCATTCATGATCACTTCTGTTAGAATTTTTGATGGTTTATTATTCTGCTGCTTTGGTATGAACTTTTAATGTGACAAATAACAACACGACGTAAAAGACATGAACAAATCTCTAAATTCCCCAAATACAAGAACGCATAACCATGTACTCAGTGATCTAAGAACTCGGGTTGAAAATGATTCATGTTTAGACAAAGATAAGAGACAGAGAGCTTTAAATCACTTAGAAAATTAAAGAGTTTGATGAATCTTTTCGTTACTTACTTTGAGAGAGCTTCATTGACAAGAAGCTAGTGGCAGGTTTTCCTTCTTTGTTCATGTCTGAATTGCATTCTCATCCTTGTCTTCTCCCACTTGCACTTCTTTTGTCTCAACCTCAAAAGTTTGGCTCTCTCTTCATCCTTCTTAGAACATAATTCTAGAACGTTATCACCATCCTACAAATGGACAAGATAAAATCAAAGATATGGTCTCAAGAAAACATAACAAGGAACCAAATGGTTTCATCAATTTTTTTTTTTTAATAATTAGGAGGTTTGAAGGCCCGTACATCTTTGGTTAGGTTAGGTTAGGCTAGGTTAGGTTGAGGTCCAAATTATGATAAATTAATCATTTTTATATTTCCACAACGGAAATCAAATATATAACCTCTTAAGCCCCTACTATTGATCCACAAAAATTTAGCCACACCATCAGTTATAACATCCTTGATAACAATTATGAAAATATAAAAAAGTCTTCAATAAAATTTGAATACGAATTTTTTTTTGTAGATTACTATACAACGTATGTGACCTTCACTGAAATTCTCAACTGTATGTATAAATAAATCGTTTTTTTTAATACAAAATATTGAAAATGAACGATGGCAATTCGGTAGATAAGTAAGGAAAGGAATAGTCTTTTTAAACAACTCCCACAAATGATAGAAGCAAAACTTAGACAATTCCATGGTCTTCTCTTTCCCACTTTGACGCATCTTAAGCAAAGAAAAAACACCAACAAACATCTTAGACCATACAAAGAAAGAGAAAAACCAAACAACTTTTCTCTTTGTTCCGAGTTTGCAAAGAACCTAAGAATATGAGAGATTCAATATACCTTTTATGGATTAATCATGGATTAAAGGTGATGATGGTGATGATGATGTTCGTATCATGGAGAGGTGTTTTGGGATTGGAGAACATAAACCCCATATTCTTCGATGAAGGTCTTTCTCATTTATTTGGTGAATCTAATCTCATCCGATCTCCTGATGATCGCAGCGTTCGATTACTCCTCGACAAATATACCGGTAATTTTCTTGTCTTTCAAGTTATGATATAAATAGAACAGTGTGAAGATTTCTCAAGAACATATAATTAGTTTCACGTTAAGAGACTCGACTTTTAAGTTTTTGATGATGATCATCATTTGTAAGTTTAATTTTGTGGGTTGCATGAACATATTAATAGATAGACATGGTAATTCGATTATGGTGATAGATAACATGATTATGCGATTATATACCATCTTTTACCAAACATGAAATTTTGCAAGAAAATCTTAATTTATATTCCATGTTATCCAATTAACATTATTAGGCGATTATACCATCTTTTTACCAAACATGAAATTTTACAAAAGCTTGATTTATATTCAGTCAATATGTAAAGGTACATGATGTAGTAGATGAGATTTCATTGTTCCAAGTTTTCAAGTTTGTTAAGTTTCTTTTTCAATTTCATAAATTTAATTAGTTCATTTTCAACAATTAATTATCTAGTAAATGTCACTAATCAAAGTCGTTGAGTTTTAATTATATAGATTTTAATACGAAATTGTTTTCAAAATGAATTCAATAGGGTCAGGATTTATATCTTCAAACATGTATCAACATGGATTTTTTAGTTCGTTGATAAAGTTGCCAGGAGCTTACACGGCCGGTCTTGTAGTAGCCTTCTATGTAAGTCACTATTTTTTTTTCAGTTTCCTTATTAGTGTACTAAAAACACTTTTTAAAAGTGATTGAATGCAAATGACGTTGATATGATATAGACGTCAAACGGCGATGTGTTTGTGAAGACCCACGATGAATTAGACATAGAGTTCTTAGGAAACGTTGAAGGGAAGCCGTGGCGGTTTCAGACGAATATGTACGGAAACGGTAGCACAAACCGTGGCCGAGAAGAACGCTACCGTCTTTGGTTTGATCCGTCCAAGGAGTTTCACCGTTATAGCATCCTTTGGAACCCTACCAAAATAATGTTAGTTTCCTCTTTCTCACAATCCTTTCTCTATATAAGTCAACAATTTTACTTAATTATGCTCATTGGTTATAAGAGTTGTTAAACAATCAAAATTTCAAGACCGGTGCATGCATGTAGTTCTTAGTTAGGTGATCTAGACTGGTGCATGTGGTTTTGATAGTGTGCATGAGGTATGTATGTTGAATATAAAGTAAGTGGTTGTTGTGTAGTATACATTTTAGTAAATGCAAAAAAGACACGGCAAGTCCAGTCTCATTTACACGCATGAGAGTACTGGTGGGCACGTCAAACGCATATTTCAAATTTAGTCTTAGTTTGATTAACAATGGATCGGTTTAGGTCATCAAAATTTGAAAACCTCATGGGTAAAATCTTTCTCTAGTTAGCCAAGAAAATATGCAATATAACATTCAATATCACAATGTTGGCTAGTTTATGATATGCAGATTTTGGGTAGACGATGTGCCAATAAGAGAAATCATAAGAAAAGAAGAAATGAAAGGAGACTATCCACAAAAACCAATGTCTCTCTACGCAACCATTTGGGACGCCTCAAGCTGGGCTACTTCCGGCGGTAAATTCGGCGTCGACTATGCATTTTCACCTTTCGTCTCCGAGTTCAAAGACGTTGCTCTAGACGGTTGTAATGTCTCCGACTCATTCCCCAACAACAACAACAACAATACCGTTGGTTATAACTACATCAACTGTTCTGCTTCCGACCAAGATCTCATGACTAGTGATTACTCAACCATTAGTCCTAAACAAGCAGCTGCGATGAGACGGTTCCGGGAACGTTATATGTATTATTCGTATTGTTACGACACCGTGAGATACGCCGTGCCTCCACCTGAGTGTGTGATCGTGACGGCTGAGAAGAACCGGTTTAGGGATACTGGACGGTTAAAGTTTGGTGGTAGTCATAGAGCACGGAAAAGACGGAAGCGGAATCGGTCTACGCCTGTGGTTTCGGCTGATCAATAGCATTAATTAGTTGAATTTAAATCCCGAATGTGTATATATAGTGTTTAATTAAATAGATCATGAATAATATACATTTATAAAATTCATCAAATTTTATTTTATTTTAATTTATTTATCCCGCTGTAAATGATGCATATGTTAAAAATATTCAGGAAAAATTGTTTTTTAGACCAAAAAAATGGTAACTATATCCAATCAAACTAATCTCATATATTTTGTGTCCCATTTGGCTAATTATTTTCAAAATTACAATAATACCCCATAATTTTAATTATAAATTTGAAATTACAATAAACAAAACATATGTTAAATATTAAAATATAATAAATAATTAAAGTAATTAAAATTAAAAAACATTAAAAATCCTTAAATAAATAAATAAAAACCCTAAGCCTACACTTTATGTCCCACGATTTTTTTTTATATTTTTTTTTGAAAAATCGTTTTTTCATATATGGAAACTGAATATTTTCAAAACGATCTTTTTTTTTTTTTTTTTCTGAAAATTTGTTTTTTCATATAAGGAAACTGAATATTTTCAAAGCGATTTTATTTTATTTTTTATTTTTTCTGAAAAACGTTTTTTTCATATATGAAAACCGAATATTTTCAAATATTTTCTTCCCATATTTTTCGGAACTGATTATTCTTATCCGTAGAATATAGTAAATGTGTAGAACTCGTTTTCTACAGGTTTTTAGATTTATAGTAATGTGTAGATTTTGATTTTGATTTCTACATGTTTTAGATTTATAGCAGTGTTTTTAAAACCGGACCGGAAGCTGAACCGGAAATATTTTGGGTCACGGTTCAATATGGTTCGACCAGATCAAATCTGGTTCAATAATATGGTTTAATATTTTTTTAGTATTTAAATATAAAAGTAATATTAGTAAACATGATGCATAGTTAAAATATAAATCAATTTTGAACATAAAATATTATAAATATAAATTAGTTTTTTGTTTATATGGATGATTTATAGATTTTTGATAGTTTTAGTGGTTTTTATTGGTTTAATAATTTTGAAATAAAATCCGGCTATGTGGCCGGTTCATGGTCCAACCAATTACTAGACCAACCCGGCTATATAACCGGTTCATGGTCGAACCCGGTCCAACCATCGGGTCGGTCCGGTTTTAAAAACATTGATTTATAGTAATCTGTAGATTCCGATTTCTACAGATTTTAGAACGATAAGTTAAGTGCGGAATGTGTATTCTAAATATTTTTAGAGTACTATTATTTACGTAGATTATGTATTCTAAAAATAGTAGATTCAATGAAAAAAATGGATTTTATTTTCTACTTCGTAGAATGTTAATTCTACTTTATGTAGAACAAAATCTGAAATTATGATTTAAACATTTTTAAAATTGAAAAAATACCACTAAGTTTATATGGGTATTTCATCGGTAATTACTATTTTTCCAAAAAAATTTAGTTTGTAAAACTATTTATTTGATTTATTTTCAAAAATACTAAAAGACATTAGAGATAAAAATGGTACAAAATATGAATTAGCCTAATGAAACATAGTTATCATTATTTTTATCTAAAAAAACAATTTTCTCAAATATTTATTACAAAATGAAATACTGACTTAAAAAAATTGACAAAAAATAATGATAATATGTAACCTTCACCGTTTGATAGTTCAACTTCGATATACACCGAAAATCTACGACTAGTGGCTAATTAATCTGAAGATAGGTATAATGTACATATGAGTGTCAGCAAAGACTTTATTTGATCTAATTTTTTAAAGCATATATGAAATGTAACATTCCATAAACATAAGATAATTTCCACATGTTGATTAATTTAAACCAATGTGTATATACTTGAACCATATACCCAAGTAACCCAACCCAATGTCAAGCTGATTTTTAAGGTATCAAATTGTTTATTTAAACAAATATTTTATTAATTATATAATGATTAGATTCGCTTAACATTACTTTCAAAGTATCTCTACCCCTCGGCCGAGTTTCACAATGGGAGGAATAGTGTAAGACAAATAGTGTAAGGATTTCATCGTATCAGTCTGTCCGTAAGAGGTTCAAGGACTTGATCCTTAAGACAGGTGGCATCGGGTTATTGGGCAGGTGATGTTTTGAGTTTGGTTTTGTCGGCAATTTACGGTTCGTTTTGTTTTTTTTTTCAATCGATTTGGAGATTTTCGTTTGAAATTAGGGTTTCATTTGATGATGTTTACAAATATCCATAATATTCTCGGCATTCGGGATGATGTTCACGATACCCAGGAACATCATCGATTGAAATATGATTTAATAGAAATATTTGGAACAAATTTGGTGATTCATAATCATGTTGTATTTTTAAATTTAATCATCTTAAATATTTATAAGCTCTCATGTTGTATCTTTATATTTAATCATATTTTTATCTAATCATCTTATAAACTCTTATGTTAAGTTATTCTATTTAATCATTCAATATATAAAAAATTAAATTTCACTAAACAAAATTTTTTTTTTTTTTTAATTCCTAAGGATTCCAACTTCGGGTTCACCATTGTACACACATTTTTCACAAGAGTCCTTAACTATTCAAAAAAAAAAATTGATAATTTATTCCTAAGGATTTTCCATAATGGATATCACCCATTGTGGATGCTCTTAAGGCTCATGAATGTGAACCAAATACAAGCTCTTTTTTTTTTATCAACTACCAAATACAAGATCTACAAGCCAAGAAACCAATTACTTCACAAGCAAACTCATATAGCATAACTCGACTTAACCTAAGATTTTATTCTTATTGGTTTTCCTCTTCTCAAGAAACCAAACAATAATTTAACATGAAATTGTTATTATTAAGTTAACATCTTACAATATTAAATAATGGAAGATTATTCCCAACACTAAACTTTTCTTTCACCATATTAAAAAAAAAATTGTGATTCCATTCGGTTATCTTCAAAGCTGTTTTATACAAATACAACAAAAGCAATCTAAACCAGATCGGTTCTCATTTTATTTTGGAACAATTAAACTTCCAAAAAACCGGTCATCCTAAGAACGGAGTTCCGGTGACGACTTAAGTCTCTTCCTTTAAGGGTACAGAAGGAAAACGCCATTTGCGCTTCCGTTCTTCGTTTTCCGATTATGACATGTGGAGGAGTTATACTCTCCTTCCCCTCCTCATCCTCCTCCTCAACCGTACACGGTAAAATAGTTCTTGACGGAATTCTCACCGGAGATGACTTCTTCTCCGTGGCCATCGGCTGTCTTTTGGTGTTTTCTTTGTTGCTACTCTTGACGTTGTTACTCATGAAATATTCATCGGAAAATGTAATCTCGGATTCTTGAAATTCTTCTGACATTGAAAGAAAAAGTTGTGCCAACAAAAGTTAGGGATTATTTTGGTTGAAGAGCGGCGAGGTAGGAAAAGAAGACACAACTGTGAGAAAAGTTGGAACTTATATAGACAAAGACTTCGCAAATAGAATCTCATGTTTTACACGTATATATATGTACTTATGTGTGTGTATATATACGTGTAAGTATTAATATCTTGTGTTGCATCAGATGACGCCATCGTGAACGTGTTTGAGTGAAGTCAAGGGATTCGATATTGTAATAATTAATTAATCATTAAGGATGGGATTACACAAGTATTTATATACACTTACACATCATTTTTGCTACAGTATAATGGGATAATTTGGTGTTGGTACGTAATTAGTAACAACTTTAAATTTGCATGATTATTAAAAAACCAGAATAAATTCTCCAATATATTGTAAGGTCTTAGATTGTATTACTGTCTTAAACCTTAGTTCCTTAGCTAGATTTGTTTAGCTAATGCTTGATCAATTAACCTTGATACAATTTGTTTGTTTGTTGTATAGGAGACAAGACACAAAGCTTTGGTTACCCAGTTCCCTTTGCGGTACGTCTGGGGAAGAACTACGCTTTCAATCCACTATCTCAAGTACAAAGAGTAATACAAGAGAAGTAAAGCTCTAATCACTTCTACACCGAATAATAGAGCTATGAACTATATATCTAGTTCTTATAACTTGATTGATGTATGCTCAGGTATGCTACGACGATCTTTTAACCAAGACAATCAACTTTCACCTGCTCTCCACAATCTGATGTTGTTGCCGTCCTCTTCAAGTCACCCACCTTTTCCTCTTTTATACGGGCATCTCAAATAACCCTAAAAGAGATGGGTCTTGGTGCTGAGAATCTTCGCAGGCCTTTAGTTATGACTTGTGGGCTTTTCGGTTTAGCCCATGATGAGGATCAGAGACAACTAACCCGACAACTAACCCGACAATCTCCACCTTTGTCTATGTCCGAGTCTTCAAACGAGCTTCTCAGTCTCTCTCTCTCTCTCTTCACCGACTTGTCGTCTCCCTCTTTCTTCCTTTTTCACCGACACTACAAGAAAACATATTTTTTACGAGGGCGGTATTCGTTGTAAATTCGTCGTAATAGGGGCTTTACGACGAATTAACATCGATACGCGTTTCGTTGTTAAACGCTCGTCGTAACGGAGGTTTCGTCGTAAAGTCCTAGTTACGTTTACGAGGAAGTCAATTCCTCGTAAAGCGGAAGGAAACTATTCGTCGTAATGCCCTCGTAAATGACGATGTAAATACCTCGTAATAGTTCGTTGTAAAAGCCACGTAAGGCTTCCACGTAAAGTCGATGTAAACTTTACGAGGACTTTACAACGACTCCATGTAAATTCCTCGTAAACGTTACGAGGACTTAACGTGGAATTTTACAACGAATTTACATCTCCATATTTAAAATATTAATTAATTATAATAATTATATAAATTTTATAAAACAATAATTTTAAAATTTAAAATATTTGAAATAAATTAAATATGAAACCAAATAATTTTTTAAAAAAAACTATAAATTCATTAATTAAATAGAATTTAAATTTTTTATACAAAACAAAAGAAATTAAAAAAAGGAAACTAAAGGCCAACATCATCGTCATCGAAGTAGTTGGCTGAGGGGTTCGGGTCTGTGGACGTTCCTGCTTTGGGATCCGGCTGGCTCATCCCGAGAGCTGCTCGTCTCTCCGCCAAAGCTCTCTGCAAAGTTGGATTTCCCTACGCCATCACATCCAGCAAACCCTCGAGAGAGTCCAAACGCTGCTGCCGGGTATCCATGCGAGCCTGCATCCGGTCGTTGTCCTGGTCCCGTCTCGAATAGTATGACGAAGTCGCCCTTGCAACTTCGTTAATGGAACCTATTCCGACCGTCCTTCCCTTCTTTCTAGGAGCCACCTATATGTATATATATAAAAACGTATTTAGAGTTAATAATAAAATAAAGAAAAAAAATTAAAATTATTAAGTTTTACCTCCTCGAAGATCCGGTCTACCTCTTCGGTTGACAACTTGACGGGTAATCCATCTGCAGACTGTTGGGTAAGTTGCGTCTCTTGCTCTTCAACCCGAGACGCCACAGCGTTGAAGAGTTTCTCGGATGCAGGATCCACAAAAACCCCATCTGGTGAGGCGTGAGTCATCTTGAATAAGTCCGAGAGAGATGGCAAAACTCCCGTCTTCTCCAACTAATAAACAGCAATAATAAATAAATTAAATATAATTAATAAATACAAGTTTAAAATAATGAAAATTATAAATTTAAATAAAACTTACATCTTCGAGACGAATTCCGGCATTGGGTTTTTGGCCGGTTCTATGAACCATGGGCAAATGGCCATCTTTATCCCTCGTTCTTCGGGAAGCGGAGCAGGAGTTGGCTTTGCGGATGGAGCTGGGTTCGTTCCAATAGGTGATGAGGCCATCCCATGCTTCCTTTGTGACCCCGCTCGACTTCCCCTCATAGCCGTAAATCTCCCACTTGTCCTTCCAATCGGAGACGGTGTTGCAAAGACGAGTTTTCGCCTTTGCAATAAATTCGCCTTCACCCTCTCGGTGATTCTTACGGACCAGTTCCACCTTTGCTGAAAAAACAAACATTTTAAAAGATTAGAAAAAAAATAATAATTATTTAATTAACAATAAAAATATTAATAATATGTAAATATAATTACCGCAAAATATTTAAACCACGTCGTCTTGACGTGATCGGGAGTCATGGTCCAGTTGGGATAAGGGCCGTCATAATATCCCTTCATCGTCTCTGAAACGCTCCGGCTAACACGGTTGTTAGCCCCAAACCTGCAAATATAACAAATTTGTTAAAAAAATTGATCAAAGATTTTAAATTTAAAATTAATAATTTTATGTACTTACCAATAAGTACCCGGGGGCCTATCGGGATCCAGAACGTGTAAACCCTCTCGTCCGGGCTGGGCAAGCAAATCCTCGACGGTGTATCTTGCGAATGGTGCATGAGCTGGCACCCGCAAATCGGGATGAACTGCAGCCGGTGGGGCAGGCTGATCCGGGGCGACAGGTGGAGCTGGTGGGGGAGGCATCTGAGATGGAAGAGGAGGAGGGGTCGAAGAAACTCTCCGAGATGTGTGAGAGCCCGGAACTGTCCCGGAAGAAGACGATGGACCGCTAGAGGAAGATCCATCGCCAAACAAATCCGCATACGTAGGTGCAGGAGCTGCTGGTCTCGGTCTAGGAGCCATCTAGAAAATTTAAAAAATTAAATTAATATATATCCTAAACGAATTGTTTAAAATAATTTTCTAAACTAATCATCTAAACTAATTCCGTTAACTAATCACCTAAACTAATCCCCTAAACTAATCACCTAAACTAACCACCTAAACTATAAAAAAAAAAAAAAAAAAAAGATAGAGAGAGAAAGTTACCTTAGAGGGGGAGAGGAGTTAGGGAGGAAGATACGAGCAGTGCTCGTCTGAAAGACTTCTCCCATATATATAAAAATGGTTTCCTCGTAACTTCGTCGTAATGTTACGAGGAAGTTACCAGACCCGTGTTTTCGTTTACGACGAAGTTACCAGGCCCGTGTTTTGGTTTACGACGAAGTTACCAGGCCCGTGTTTTTTCATTTACGACAAAGTTACCAGGCCCGTGTTTTTTCATTTACGACGAAGTTACTAGGAAATAGTATTTTATGTTACGACGAATTTACATGGAAATAATATTTTATGTTACGACGAAGTTACCAGACCCATGTTTTTATTTACAACGAATTTACGAGGAAAGTATGAAACCCCGAAAATCAAATCCCTAAACCCCAAAGTTATCATCTTTACCATTATCACTCATTCATACTTTCATCCTCTTTATCCAACTAAAACCCTTAACTTCAACAAAATAAAATTTTTTACCTTAAGAAATAGATATTATACAAGACAACTTATAGTACACATACATTAAGTATCTCACTTAAGCAATAAAAAACAACATTGGGTACAATATTTTGTAAAGATAAAAACAACATTTGTTACATATATTACATCATTCTGAATCGTTTGAGTTCTCATCAACATCTGAACAGTCATCGTCGTCACTACAATCGAACTCGTCTTCACGTGCTTCATCTGTCGCATCTTCGGGAAGATCTTCATATTGATGGTTATTTGGGTCGATCAGAAGATTTTCATCAAGTTGTTGATCAGGAACCTCAACTTCATTAATAGCATCTTCTTCTTGCAATGGTGGTTCTTCTCCAGCAACAATTCGTCCACGAGGTGTAATTTTGATAGTAGCCAACCAATTAATCCCAGAACTTTGAAGGCGAGGGTATGGAAGAAAGCTAACTTGTTCAGCCTGGGAAGCTAGGATGAAAGGCTCGAATTTGTTGTATCTTCTCCCAGAGTTGACATCCCCAACACCAAATTTGTTAAATCGAACACCTCGATTGTCAACGGGATCGAACCATTCACATTTGAAGAGGACACATTTTAGCTTCAATAACCCTGGAAATTCCACTTCAATAATCTCCTGCAAGATCCCGTAAAATTATGTTTCGCTTTTCACACATATTCCGTAGTTACTTGTTGCCCGATGTCTTCCATACTCGTATGTGTGAAAGGTATCCCACATACGAGTATTCTCTGAAGAATGCTTCAATTGTTGTATGTTGCGAATATAACCCAATTAATAACATTTTATAAACATATGTAATATATTATAAATTAATATTTACCTGCAAGTGCTTCATGTACATTTGTTGGAAGGAGCTCAGCAAAAGCGAATGGAAGTAGTTGTTGCATAAACACATGACAATCATGACTCTTCATTCCGGAAAACTTTTGACCACGTTCAACACATCTTGACAGATTTGAAACATAACCATCAGGGAACTTAACTTCTGATGAGACCCAATCAAACAAAGGTGTTTTCGCTGCTGATGACAACCGGAAGATGGGAACAGGAACACTGCCATTACTCTTGATATGTAACTCACTTCTCCAGCAGATAGAAGGTAAGTCCATCCTTGACTTTTTGTTATCTTCTGTCTTTCCTGGGACATTCAATATTGTATTCATGATGTTGTCAAAAAAGTTCTTCTCTATGTGCATCACATCCAAGTTGTGGCGTAAAAGAAGATCCTTCCAGTAAGGCAGCTCCCAAAATATACTCTTCTTATGCCAATTGTGAGAGACTCCATACCCATCAGACATATTTCCCTGAACATGCCAGTTTCCTCCACACGGCACCGTTTCCAGAGCTCCATAATAATCAATTTCTGCTAGGATCTGTTGTCCGGTGAGATATGGAAGAGGACTATCTCTGACAACTTTTTTGTATCTAAACAATGTCTTATTTCTTCGGTACGGATGGGAGATGGGAAGAAATCAACGATGACAATCAAACTAACAACTCTTTCTACCATTCTTCAGTTGAAAAGCATCTGTCGATCCACGACAAATTGGACAAGATAATCTTCCATGAGTTGTCCACCCAGACAATATCCCATAAGCAGGAAAGTCACTAATCGTCCAACTCCGTATCTCGTAGATATTGCATCCATCAGCCATTTTTTTAGTTGTGTTTTTCAGTTTTTCTTTTTTCTTGGATTTGTTGGTGTGTTTTTAGCATTGAGAAATGACATATATATAGAAGATTTTCGAGTTTGGTAGGTAAAGGTTTAACAAGTATTTTACAACGCAATGTATTACTACGGATTTACAACTTTTTTACAAGGATTTTACATCCACTTTACAAGGAATTTAGTTAGGTATAAAGCACACTTAATACACGTTTCGACCAAGTATAACGGTAACCCGATTCATTGTAAAATACTTGTTAAATTACAACGCCATTACGAGGAAATATAAGGAAATAGGATTCCTCGTAAAGTCCTTGTAACATTACAACGTCTTTACGAGGAAAGATAAGGAAACAGGATTCGTCGTAAAGTCCTTGTTACATTACAAAGCGTTTACGTGGAATTTAATTTTCCATGTAAAAGCGTTGTAACTTTACAACGACTTTACGACGAAACAGTTTCGTTGTAATATTACATCCACTTTACGACGAAACTGCTTTTCGTCGTAACGTCGACGTAATCTACTTGTAAATTTACGAGGAATTATGTTCGTTGTAAAACTTAGTTGTAAAGCCAGTGTTTTCTTGTAGTGCGAGTCTCCTTTGTAGCTTTTCTCACCAACGCAACTCCACTGATTCTCCATCCTTAGCTTATGCAAGCCTTGGATCTCCTTTCTTCTTCCACTCTCAATCACATGCATCGGTGACTTCAAGTTTGCTTTGTCGATTCTCCATGTCTGCTGTAAAACTTTCACCTTTGAACCTCCAACTCCTTTGCTCCACCGCTAAGAGTTTAATCCACTAGATCTCTTATCAGATTTATATTAGCTCGGCCTCTCTCTCCACAAAATCCGAAACACCTTACTCAGGACGATGAGATTCGTCGACTAATCTCCTGTCGCTTCAGGTCTTCATTTGTGAGAGTATTTCGAGGCATAAGCCATTCTCAAAGCTCCTTGGTAATCTGCTAACCCTTTTAGTTTCTGTTCTGGGACGTAATTGCTTGTTATCGGCCTTACTGATTTCTCTTCTATACTGCAGTTGAAAAAAAAAATCTCCAAGGCTCAAGCGTTAGCTGTATCTCCAGGTGAACTTCTTGTAGCTGATTGTGAGTTAACCCTAGTGAAAACCCGTAAGGATTAACTCTACTAAAACCAATGTTGCTTGCTTTAAGAAACCCGATTCATCTCTGGGAATACCGTAGATAAATCTTCTTCCAAACTTTACCGTTTGATAACCTTGTGTGTGTTGATTTCGTGTTACCGATACTGATCAACCTCTGTATCTGTTTTTATATCCCTTTGCGAGGTCCTTTAATCAACTAACAGGAACCTCGGGATGCTTCAAGTTGACTATCGGATCACCTTGAGGAGTCCAAGACACTTCTCGAAACTCTTCCCAGGTAAACTCTTGGTCAACATATCTGCTGCATTCTCTGTGGTGTGAACCTTTTGAACCTTGACTGAACCCTGATCAATAACATCGCGTATGAAATGATATTTCCTTGCAGTGTGTTTAGTTCTGTCATGATGCACACTATTCTTTGCTAGGCAGATTGCACTTTGTGAGTCACAGTTTAGTTTGAATGAATCCGTCTTAAATCCTAGCTCTTCACACATAGCTAGTAACCAGATGCCTTCTTTAGTAGCTTCTGCTAGTGCCATGTACTCTGCTTCTGTAGTGGATAGTGCAACTACTTGCTGTAGACATGATCTCCAACTAACCGTATTGCCACCCACTATGAACACATAGGCTGATACTGATCTCCTTTTATCTAAGTCCGCAGAATAATCTGAATCTGAGAACCCTTCAATGTCAAACTCCTCTGTCTTAGTGAACGTTAGGCAAACGTTAGATGCACCATTTAAATATCTTAGGATCCATTTAACTGCTTCTCAGTGACTTCTTCCAGGATCTGCCATGAATCTACTCACCACTCCAATAGCATATCCCAAATCTGGTCTTGATCCGACCATCGCATACATTAAACTCCCTACTGCGCTTGCATAAGGAATTGTATCCATAGCATCTCTCTCTGCTTCTATTTCTTCAGGTCTTAGGCTTCTTAGTTTAAACAGAGAATTGCTAGGAGTCACAACTGCTTTACTCTCTTCCATATTGAATGTCCTTAGAACTTGCTTGATATATCTTTCCTGTGAAAGCTTTAGCACTCCATTTTTTCGATCTCTTTTGATATCCATTCCAAATATTCTGGATGCTGGTCCAAGATCTTTCATCTCAAACATCTTGTTTAAATTCTTCTTAAGACAATTTATCTTACCAATGTCTCTAGCTGCCACGAGCATATCATCAACATAGAGTAGTAGATAGATCATATTCTCCACAGTCGTGCCTTTAGTGTAGACACACGGGTCCTTAGAACAACGTGTGAATCCTTGAGATATCATGAACTCATTAAACTTCTGATTCCATTGTCTAGGGGACTGTTTAAGTCCGTATAGGGATTTCTTTAGAAGGCACACCATTTCTTCTTTCCCCTTTTCTATAAACTCCTCAGGTTGCTCCATTTAGATTTTCTCTTCAAGAACTCCATGTAGAAAAGCTGTTTTCACATCAAGCTGTTCCAACTCCAAATCATAGTTAACCACTATTGATAGCATGATTCTTATCGACACATGTTTAACCACAGGTGCAAATATTTCATTATAGTCTATCCCTTCAATTTGAGTGAAGCCTTTCCCTACTAGACGTGCTTTGAATCTAGGATCCTCGATCCCTGGAATCCCTTCTTTGTACTTATAAATCCACTTACAGCCAATCACCCTTTGTTTCTCTAGTCTTGGAACTAGAACAAATGTATTATTCTTGTCCAGAGATACTTTCTCTTTTGTCATGGCTTCTTTCCACTTCTTCCAGTGTTTGCTACGCTTAGCCTCAGCAATTGTTCTTGGCTCATCCAGCTCGATGGTCGTAGCACAAGCCAGTGCATATGCAATGACAGAATCCCCATCCTCGTACCTTGATGGTGGTCTGATCACTCTTCGTTCTCTATCTCTTGCTAATACATAGTCATCTAAGTCTAGATGTTCAGTCTGTTCCAAATCTTCTCCCTCAGAATCTTCATCAGTTTCACTTGAAGACTTTGAGCTTTCTTGTTCTGAATCTGCTCCACCTTGACCAGTAGACCCTGCAATTTCTGAATCAGCTCCACCTTGACTGGTACAACCTTGAGTTGATGGACCTTGTATCAATTCTGTTCTGAAAGTCACTTTCTTAGGTTTCTTAGGTTTCTCAATCTTCTTCTCTGAATCATGATACAACTTATCCTCATCAAATACAACGTTTTTGCTGTTAGAGCATTTACCATCTTCTGGTATCCATACTCTATAACCTTTGACTCCTTGAGGATATCCTACGAAAACCCCTTTAACAGCCCTAGGACTCATCTTGTCCTGTGTTATGTGAACATACGCCACACATCCAAACCTTCTTAGGTGACTGTAATCAACTTTCGACTTTGTCCATAACTCTTCTGGGATTTTAAAGTTCAATGCTGCATTTGGAGACCGGTTTATTAGATATACTGCAGTACAAGCAGCTTCAGCCCAAAACGATTTTTCCAATCCTGACTCTGCTAGCATACATCGAATCTTATAGTCCGATTCATTCTCTCTGCCACCCCATTCTGTTGTGGGGTGTAAGTGCACGTTTTGTGCCTTTGAACTCCAGAATCACTGCACAGCTTATCCATTCTGACATTACAGAACTCTAGACCATTGTCTGTTCGTAGATATTTCAACCTTTTCTTGGTAATGTTTTCAACAAGTACCTTCCATTCTGAAAAATTCTCGTATACTTCATCTTTGCTTCTTAGAAACCTTATCCAAACCTTTCTAGAATAGTCATCAATGAAAGTTAGGAAATATATGCAGCCTGATAAGCTTGGTTCATTAGAGACTGATCCCCAAAGATCACTGTGTACATAATCAAGCCTCTCCTTTGATGTGTGTCTGCCCTCCGGGAAACTTTGCTTATGAGCTTTGCCAAAGACACATTTTTCACAAAAATCCAAAGTGTGCACTTCTTTAGGATTCAAATACCCTCCCTTGACCAAGAGATTCATGTTCTTCAGACTCATATGCCCTAGTCTGGAATGCCATCTGTTCGTTAGGTTTGTCTCAGCTCTAGCCACTGATACTTCTCCTTTTATGACAGATCCTTGTAGATAGTATAAGCCATCTTGATATTTTCCAGATAGTACTTTCTTACCTTCTCGATAGAAAGTGACTGTAAAATTCTCCCCTTCATACTTGCATCCATTTTTCTCCAATTGACCGTAGGAGATAAGATTTCTGCCCATTGATGGCATGTATCTCACATCGCTTAGAATGACTTGAGCTCCTTCAGAATTTATAATTCTTATTTTTCCAATACATTTGACTTCACAATGGGTGTTGTTTCCTAATAAGACTTTTCCACCGTCTACTTCTTTGAAGTCAAATAATACTTCCCTTTCAGGTGTGATATGGAAAGTGCAGCCAGAATCCATTACCCATTCCTTCATAGGATCGTGAGCGCTTGCGGTTAGGATCATGGGTTGCTCTTTGTCATGAGCAACATTAGCAGCTTCATTCGATTTCCAGTTCTTCTTGTCTGGACAATCTTTCTTGTAATGACCCTCTTTGCCGCATGTCCAGCATTCTCTGGGTTTTCCTGGACCTCTTGGTCTTGACTTTGATATGTTGTTTCTGCTTTTAGATCTACCTTTCCATTTACCTTGAGGTTTAGACTCTGATCTTCCTCTTTCTGCTATTAGACCTTCTGCATTTGATCTTGTTTTTCCAATAAGTCCCGCTTCTTTTAGCTCAACTTCTTTTGCATATGCAGATGAGGTAACTTCTTGCAGTGTCAGAGTTTCCTTGCCATTCCCATACTTGAGAGTATGTACTAAAGAATCAAACTGCTTGGGCAAGCTCGACAGAACCTGTATTGCTTGATCTTCATCGCTGATTGTAATGTTCAAGCTTTCTAGATCATCTACTAACCTCAAGAAAACATCCAGGTTCTCTTCTACACTTCGATGCTCTTCCATCTTGAAACTAGCGAACCGTTGCTTTAAGTAGATTCTGTTAGGTAATGTCTTAGTTTGGTAGTCTTTTTCTAGTGCCTTCCATACCCCTAGTGCAGTAGTCTGTTTCATAACCTTTCGCAGCACCAGATTACCAAGACTAGCACAAATCATGTTTTTAGCACGCTTGTCCATCTCCTTCCGAGTAAGAACCCCTGTACCGGGTTTAGTCTCCTTATTATCATCCTTGTATGTGTCTGATGTAGAACTAGTGTCTTCTTCATTAAGCACACTGTCAAGATCAGCATTCTCAAGTTGCATCTGCATCTTGAATTTCCACATACCAAAATCTCCTTTTCCATCAAACTTTTCCACCTCAATCTTGATTTTAGACTTCTTCATGATCTCACCAACAATCGTGAAATCAACACCAGCTAGAGTCTAGGTTTAATAACCACCAGAACGCAGCTAAGACCGCTGAAACCGTTCCTTTATAAACCTAACCTGAGAGCTCTGATACCACTTGTAAGGTCTTAGATTGTATTACTGTCTTAAACCTTAGTTCCTTAGCTAGATTTGTTTAGCTAATGCTTGATCAACTAACCTTGATACGATTTGTTTGTTTGTTGTATAGGAGACAAGACACAAATTAAAGCTTTGGTTACCCAGTTCCCTTTGCGGTACGTCTGGGGGAAGAACTACGCTTCCAATCCACTATCTCAAGTACAAAGAGTAATACAAGAGAAGTAAAGCTCTAATCACTTCTACATCGAATAATAGAGCTATGAACTATATATCTAGTTCTTATAACTTGATTGTTGTATGCTCAGGTATGCTACGACGATCTTTTAACCAAGACAATCAACTTTCACCTGCTCTCCACAATCTGATGTTGTTGCCGTCCTCTTCAAGTCACCCATCTTTTCCTCTTTTATACGGGCATCTCAAATAACCCTAAAAAAAATGGGCCTTGGTGTTGAGAATCTTCGCAGTCCTTTAGTTATGACTTGTGGGCTTTTCGGTTTAGCCCATGATGAGGATCAGAGACAACTAACCCGACAACTAACCCGACAATGTTTATTTTTTTGTTTCTACATATTTGATATATATGTGAATTTAAAAGGTAAAAACGTAAGTTCAAATACATATATCTTATACTCAAATGAATGGAGAAAGAATCAATAAAATATTTAGGTTATAGGTCAAAATTATGGATCAAGTTTACATTTTAGGTTAAAGCTTACTATATGTTAATGTATTTTCGTAAATATTAAAATATCGTGTATGTTAATGTCTACTAATTCATCTGTTGAAGATAATTTAATTATGTTTATTCCTGGTGAAAAAATAAAATGGTTGGAAAAGAAAAAAGAATACTAATGATTGTGAATCTGAGTCGGTGTAACGCTACTGTACGCAATCGTCGCGTGTTTGGCGGCTACGCGGGTTACTCGCTCAACACTAAACACCGCATAATCTCAAACAGATGAAGAACGCCCACTAGAGCGCCACCACGTGTCGAAGACTGTCATAACGTCAGCCAGAGTTAAACGTATCCAGGCTTTCGCTAGCGTGTGTTTATTATTTACAGAACTTCGGTCGTTCACCTTAGCATTACGTAGCGGCGTTTATTAACGGCCGATAATTTGTTTCTTTCGGAGAAGAAAAAGGAGAGAAATGATCAATGTGGCTTAAAAAGTCTTCTGTTTTTATTTTCTTTCATATTATTTTTTTTTTTTGTTTCTTGATTACCTATTGACGTCGATGCTTAATGAAGTGAAACTTACAAAATATTACAAAAAATAACACTCAGGATAAATAATTAATCTTACTGAATGTTATTTTCTGGAAATATAAAATAACTATTCATACCTTACATGTTTCAATAATAATTTGGTAAGTGATTCTAAGAGTATTTCCAAAAAAAACTCGGTAACTTTATATATAAAGTTTTTTATTCCAAAAGAAACTTCAAAAATTTAAATTTGAAGTTCAAATTTTATTTGCATTTTGTTTCCTGTAATTAGACATCATATTTATGATTCTTAAATATTTTTTTGTGTACGGTTTTAATTTTTAAAAATTTATATCTTATAAATATTTCAAATTTATTTTTATAAATTTAAGTCTTACACATAAATTAAATAAAAACTTTAAAATAAGATTAAAATAAGATGAAAGTTCAGATTTGCTGTTAATGCCATTTTAAAATACTTTCTTGACAAACAACTTTTTTTTTTTTTTTTGAAGATTTTCTTCCTGACAAACAACTTTATCCGTAAAGTTGTCGCAAAAGCAAGTTTTCATTAATTGACGCACAATTATTAGCGATTAAGACATGCATTGAGGAGTACATATAACAAAAAGGGTTACTGAAAATGATTGTATCATATAAGATTATAAGTTGAACCCTCAACGAGGTCAAATTACAATAGGATTTAACTAAAGTCGAAGTAATATTTTATTTTATAGTTTGATTTGAGTACGATTATAAGTTTATAATTTTATCAAATTAACATAAAATATCTTAGGCGTAAAAAAACAAAAAGTATTTAGTGTAAATCATACATGTATTGAATGGTATTTTAGAAAGTATATCAAGTAAAAGTTTTTGAAATCTCTAATGATTATACGAAAATCTTTTCTGGTGAGAAAACAATTCCTCAAAAAAAAAAGGATGAGATAAGTTTACATGTACCTTGGGTAATTATTTTTACAAATTCCTTATCTATGCTTTGTTTGTAAGACTATCTCTAATGGAACACTATTTTTTCTTCTAATTCTATATCCTATTTTACGTGTTCAAAACAAAATAAGCACGGTAAGGGCATCTCCAACCCCACTCTATTTTTCATTTTAAAATAGAGATTAGAGTAAAAATGCTCCAATGGTACTATATTTCTCATTCTATAATAGGGCGAAAAATAAGTTTACTCCGAATATAGAGTAACTTGTTTTTTTTGTTCATCACTCTATTATAGAATTACTCTATTATATACAAACTCTATTATAGAATTACTCTATTATAGAGTTACTCTATTTTAGAGTAAAAAATAGAGTAAACCATTGGAGATGATCTAAATGTATCATTGCTCAATCAAAGCTGGACAATGAAGTGAAATCAAACTTTGTGCATGTTCTTAGCAAAAAAACTTTGTGCATGTCCTACTAGACAATCATAAAATGAAAAGAGACAATGAAAATGGAGAAAAAGTTAAGTCGAGTAAATTGGTCACTGGACGAATTAGGGTGTTTGATAGATGCATATAGTGTCTCGTGCTAGAGACAGCGACTTAGCCAAAATTTCGGATATCTTTGGACTATAGTATGGTTCCTACTCCTAGTGGTCCCTTCGACCATTTCAGATGTTGGATACTCTTGTATTAAGGTGTGTCTTGTTTTTTTTTTTTGTTTTTGTAATCCAGGGTTCTCCGCTTCGTGGGTCATTCCCTGGGCCCGGTCAGGTAGCGGGCCGGCTTCACCCGGGAGGGTATGTCCTGAGCCCGAAGGCCCAGTACCCGTTTCGTGACATGGATGAGCAGTTCTTCTCCGGCTGGCGTTGAACCTGGAAACATGACAATTGGCCCCTAAGGCTCTAACCAGTAGAGCTGACTCATCCCGTCGAAGTGTGTCTTGTTCGTCTTTCTTCTTTTGTTCTCAATTATTGGTCACAGTTTTGGAACTTTCTCTGTATGCATAAATTAAAATTAAACTATTTTGCTAATTTTACGAATCATGCACTGTGGTCGTTGTACATATTTTACATGTATATGATATATATATATAAATTAGTTTTTTTTTTTTTTGTAAACAAGGCTAAATAAGTGAAACCATCGTTTTAACTGTATGGACGTAACTTTCTAGTCAGCTCATGCATGAAGCAGACAGTCAGGGGCAGAACTTGATTAGTTTGGAGATAAGGTGTTGTTTTTTCTGATTAGTTCAATATCAATTTGTATGGGACTTTCTTAATTACATCGACGTTGATGTTAATTTTGTTAAGAGTTCTTTTTAGGGCAAATCTCCAAAATAGCACCTTTCTAAGTTTATATCACAAAAATAGCACTCAAAAACTAAAATGACCAAAATAGCACCTTTCTAAGTTTATCCTTTGAAAATTTTAATTTTTTTATTTTTCAAAATTTGAAATCTTATCCACAAAACCTCATTTCTCAACTCTAAACCCTAAACCCTAAACTCTAAACCCTAAACCCTAAACTCTAAACCCTAAACCCTAAAATCTAAACTCTAAACCCTAAACCCTAAACCTTAAATCTTAAACCCCACCATTTAACTCTAAACCCTAAGTTTGTGACTTTTGATAAAACATTAAGTGCTATTTTTGTGACTTTTGATCTTGAGTGCTAGTTTGGGAACATAAACTTGATTTAGTGCTATTTTTGTCTTTTTCTCTTCTTTTTAGGGCAAATCTCCAAAATAGCACATTTCTAAGTTTATATCACAAAAATAGCACTCAAAAACTAAAATGACCAAAATAGCACATTTCTAAGTTTATCCTTTGAAAATTTTAATTTTTTTTATTTGTCAAAATTTGAAATCTTATCCCCAAAACCCTAAACCCTAAAATCTAAACTCTAAACCCTAAACCCTAAACCCTAAATCTTAAACCCCACCATTTAACTCTAAACCCTAAGTTTGTGACTTTTGATAAAACATTAAGTGCTATTTTTGTGACTTTTGATCTTGAGTGCTAGTTTTGGAACATAAACTTGATTTAGTGCTATTTTTGTCTTTTTCTCTTCTTTTTAGGGCAAATCTCCAAAATAGCACCTTTCTAAGTTTATATCACAAAAATAGCACTCAAAAACTAAAATGACCAAAATAGCACCTTTCTAAGTTTATCCTTTGAAAATTTTAATTTTTTTTATTTGTCAAAATTTGAAATCTTATCCCCAAAACCTCATTTCTCAACTCTAAACCCTAAACCCTAAACTCTAAACCCTAAACCCTAAACCCTAAACCATAAACCCTAAACCCTAAACTCTAAACTCTAAACCCTAAACCCTAAAATCTAAACCCTAAACCCTAAACTCTAAACCTTAAACCCTAAACCCTAAATCCTAAACCCCACTCTTTAACTCTAAACCCTAAGTTTGTGACTTTTGATAAAACATTAAGTGCTATTTTTGTGACTTTTGACCTTGAGTGCTAGTTTGGGAACATAAACTTGATTTAGTGCTATTTTTGTCTTTTTCTCTTCTTTTTATCTCGTCTTGCTAAGAATTGCCAACTATCCATTTAATCATTCTTCAACTTAAAGTTCCAAAACTTATCTTAAACATGTTTACAAAAAAAAGTTGCTAAAAAAAATATGATTACAAAAAAAAAAAGGTTCCAAAACTTTAAAAGACAAAGAAGTATGAGGGTAATATTGGGTTGGGATCACTTGTTTGTCTCTCTTTGTCCAAATAAAACCCATCTTTACGGTAAAGGCCCAATTACATATCTCACCTGAGGTTTCAACCAAATATTAATTCGGTTTATTAGTCGGTTTAGTAATTGAATTGGCTTAAACCGATATGCCTCGGCTTACCAAAACAAATCCCTAAACATCTACCCAGATTGCGTTAATGGAAGTGAAGTATCAAGAACAGTAATGGCGCTCTGCAACTTTAATCCAATCCTCGTGAGATTCCCATTGCAAGGATCATCAGTGAGTTCCTTTGGACACTTCAATTTCAGACTGGTATCTATTTAGTTACATCAGATGTTTGTGTGTCTCCTCCCAATTGCAGAAATCCCAGGAATTTTCGAGCTTTTCGTTTCTTGAATTTTCGAGTTGTTTGAAGGCGAAAAGGTTTGGTCTTTGCATCAGGGCAAAGGTAAAAACGCAATCTTTAATGTGCTACTTTTTGTTCTGTCTTGAATTCTTTTACTTTAGCTTTAGAACTTGGTTCAGACACAACAAGTTATAATGGTAGATTTCGTTTTCAAGTTCTCAGAGACACAAGCGGGGGAGGTGAAGGGAAGTTATGGAGCCATTGTGAAGAGGTTCGTCGTTTGCGTTACACAAAGTGAATATATTTGTAGTTTTCACTTATTGTCTGATTCTATATCTTGAGTAAGTTGATGTTGTTTGTTTTGTCTTCATTGATTCGTTAGTAAGTTTTTGTTTGTGTGTGTGTGTGTGGTTATTTGTAGGAAGGAGGTAAAGAAAGTGGGGAAGAACGAGCATCATTTGTGGAAGAAGAATGACTCTGCTGGCTCCGGCCAGAAAGCACTTAATCTTGTCCGAATGGTAAGTCTGAAAAAAACATATATGTTATTTGAAGTAGTTCATGTTAATTTATAAACTCTTAACCGGCAGCTCTCTGGACTCCCAAATGAAAAAGAGGCTGTTTATGGAGCTTTGAACAAATGGGTAGCTTGGGAGGTTGAGTTTCCCATCGTTGCTGCAGCTAAGGCTTTGCAAATCTTAAGGAAGAGAAGCCAATGGCACCGTGTAATTCAAGTAAGTAACATGGTTTCCTATATACCTTTAAGTGCAAGTTTGATGAGCTGATTGGTTTAGTGGCAAAAAAAAAAAAAAAAAAAAAAACTCAGGTGGCTAAGTGGATGCTAAGCAAAGGCCAAGGCGCTACAATGGGAACATACGATACACTCTTATTGGCATTTGATATGGAAGAAAGAGCTGATGAGGCAGAATCCTTATGGAACATGATTCTGCACACGCATACTCGGTCTATCCCGAGACGCTTGTTCGCTAGGATGATTGCTTTGTATGCTCACCATGACCTTCAACATAAGGTTATCGAGGTGTTTGCAGACATGGAGGAGCTGAAGGTGAGGCCGGACGAGGATACAGCGAGGAGAGTGGCACGAGCTTTCAGGGAACTGGGCCAAGAAGAAAAGCAGGAGCTGATTCTTAGGAGGTACCTCTCTGAATACAAATACATCTACTTCAATGGTGAAAGGGTTAGAGTCAAAAGATATTCATCTGATGAAGAAGGTTGATTACATTCTCATCAACACCACACGTGTATATATAGCATAAAGTCTTGATTGTAATTTATAATCTATTGGATCAAAATCTATCAGTCACAGACTCACAGTATAACAACAATCTCACATAGCATAAAACAATAGGGTTGGTATTAAGCACTTACCAACCCTTTATTAATGATTTTGGTGACTACTTAGTACAATAAGATTGAATCTTTGTGGAGAAAGACTTTACAATTTGTTGGTCCCAAAGTGATTATTTTGTTAACTTTATAAGTGAAGGACAAGAAGCATGAACAATGACAAGGAGCATTTTATCAATCCTGATGATCATCGTCATGACATAGTGTCTCTTCCTCTTCCCATTTTATGTTTCTTCCATGTACCTCCGTGTTGATACATACATCCATGCCTCAACATGACTTCACCCTCAGTTCGAACCCAACCATGATCAATCTTAGCCGTTCGGTTGCCATAATCCCAAGACACAGTCGCATGATCAGATTATGCAAATGGCCCTCATATTCGTATAATTTGTTTACAGTTTGTTGCCATCTATAAGAAAACCAAACCATTGTCTCAACTCTTGGCACAATAGCAAAATAAGCTAAAATGGTAAATAAGCTTACCTTAGTCGTTGTCCCAATCTCAATCTTGGTTTCAACTCTCAAAATATCTAATCCTTTAAAGAAAACATCAACAATCCAATCGGTGATGTGACTACTGACTGATTTAGTTCCTTCTTAAGATAAATGTTTCTCAACTTTTTTCTGGCAAACCATAATAACAAATTGGTTTCTACTGTAGAAACAGAGTATTATAAACTCTGCTTCACTCTTTCTTTCTGTCTCCCATATCCATACTTAAAACAGTTGCGTTGCGTTGCATATGTACACAAACATCATCTCACCGTGACATTTAATGCTTCTTCAACCATCAGAAGCTCAAAGCTTCTATTTCGCTCTTTTCTCATTCCCTCCACATTCTCATGACGTTTTATTATGTACACCCATTTTACATTCGTCACGTTCTCTAACCAATCTCTCTCCTCTTCTTAGCACATTATCTCTCTAACATGATGATGGTAGCTATGGTCTTGAGCATGGGGCTCTCTATAGGTGAGCCTATAGCAGCATGTTACTTCATATTCGGTGATTCCTTGGTTGATAGTGGAAAACAACAATCAGCTTCAATCCTTAGCAAGAGCAGATTCTGCAACCACCGTCGATGTCATCGGTAATCTTATTTAAACACCTTAATTTCTTCTGTTATGTTAGGTTTATATTCTTCTTATGCCCAAAACAAACTAACATTTTATTTTCTCTTTTGGTGGGAAATTTAAAAAGCCGAGCTTCTTGGTTACGATGACTTACATTACACCATGTGCACAAGCAAGAGGAGAAGACATCATGAGAGGAGTAAACTACGCTTCTGCAGCTGCCGGAGTTCGAGAAGAAACCGGTCGTCAGTTAGTTAGTCATTCCATTACATGTATCTTTATGATTTAATTTATCTCTGATTATCTCATGTGTATAAGCTGACGTCGTCAGAAAGGTCTGATCGGAGACTCTGATTGTTTCGGAAGGTCTGGCTATATCTTGATAATTACGGTCTTACCCTTACATATAAATCGACGTGTTGATATGATCATAATTTTTGGTCAAACTAATGTCCAAATTTTGTATTTGCTTGTTAAGTGTACAAGATTTAGCGTAAAGGTAACACAAAATTGAATGGCATGATATTAAATATCAATGGGATGGTTTTTTTTAGGATAGATGGACCTTCTCCAAGATGTTGGATTTAGAATTAGTTTCGTTTGTGGTTTAAGAACTACCAAAACTAGTGGTTTAGCGATTGGAGTATAATCTATTGTGCTTCTAGTTTGATTCTCTCTGGGAGGACAGGTTAACGTCCATGTTATCGGGTATCCCCTAAAACCGCACCCAATCTAAGGGGATTAGTCGGACCTAAGACCTGAATTTAATAAAAAAAGGAACAAAACCTTGTATATTATTAAGTAGGTGTCTACAAAGTATGTAGCAGTGATAGATGAGTCATAACCAATGGATCAAAGCATGTTCATTATATCTCTGCATATACGCCACCTTACAGACGCTGTTTGAGATTCTGAGCGACGGAGATGCTGGATAGTGCTTTCCCTCCAAATAGGATAAAAGAAATGCTTGGTAAACGAGCTTGATGGTGAGCACGATTTTCTGGTACAGCCATCAATGTTCTCGAGATCCAGAATGAGTTAATATATACCAAAAGGGAAGGAGAGAACTGAGCATGGAGCTCCCCACAGGTTCTAGAGGATGAGAAACATGATGTGTTTCTGGCTCGAGATTAACGGCTGACGTTACTGAAGGAGATGGCAATTACCCAATCTCTAACTCAATTATTCAAAATAGTAGCATGCAATCCTCAGCTGATACTTGTAATCATTTTCGTATTGATAACTTTTTTTTAAAGATAACCACAAGAAGCATTAGCATGTATTGGTAACGACAACAATTAAGCTAATAATACACTCACACACATACATTTGTCTTTGAAACAAATTAAAGCACATTAATCACATGTCTTTTAAGATATTAATTTCACATCAACATAAGCAATTTAAATAAAATGTAGAAATCACGGACACAACATTCGTGAAATAAATATATAAATATATATATATATAACACTGCATCAGCTTTATATTGCTCATTCCTTAACCCAATTCTGGTTTTTATTCAGTCCTTGCTCCTTCATGCTTCAGCCAATATTACCTGCAAAGTATACATGAAACAAAAAGATCACATTTATGCCTAGAAATATTTATATAACAATTTTTTTTGTTTTCTTACACTAACTGAAGAGCGGTTTGGTCTTCGCGACCTGCGGATGAGTAATGGTGATTGTTAGGTTGCAATGCCGCGACTTGGAAATAGTTCCGTGAGTCAAACGGTTGAGGTTGCGTTTGAGGCGGTGGCATGATCTGCTCGTAGTTAGTTCCTCCTGGCATCAGACTCATACTTGGATTGTTCCTCTCATTTTCAGCTATCTGTATATACACACACATTTACGCACATGTATTTGGTTAGTATTTAATCATTCTAATAACCTTTTTGATGTTATAGTAAAATAATACACAGAAACAGCCAAATGTACACAATACCTTAGCACGAAGAAGCTGGTTATCGTTATGCAAATCAACTTCCTGCACAGACTTTACAAATGAGCCAAATTATCATAAATACAAATTAACAATGGAAATAAAATTGGATATAATATGGTTTCTTACTCTCTTCTGCATGTAGTCAATTTCGGCGAATAAGAGTTCATTCTATACAAAAATATAAAATAATAATTAATAAATTTAGTAAAACTGAATATATATACTTCCTAGATAATAAATTGAATTTGTAAGTATTTATCATATACAATTACCTTCTTGGATCTGATTCGATTAACACTTCTATCTAATCTTCCTTCCAAGTTCCTAAGCTCTTTGGGAGACATTGACCCTATCGTCTCACCCATCAATTGCCTAATTTATTTTACAAAAAGTATTGATATCTAAGATAGTTGGTACCAACGAAGCTATTGAATTAATCAAAAGCATTTCAAGTCATTTAAAAAATATTAACCTGTTCGAGTTTTGTATGCTGATAATTTGTTGACGCAATTTGGCAGATTCTTGTTGATAATACTTGAAAAGAAGTGTTATATTATTAGCACACACATTTTTGGGAAAAAACTTAAAATCGTACTTGTAATACTAAAGTTACCTGTGCATTAATTTCTGCCACGGATCCGGTGTTAGAATTATCCGATATTGCTTTCTTGTACCTCTCAATTGTCCCTTTTACACTGCAATAATTTTTGAAATGGAATTAATAAGTTGATTAGAAGTATTAGCTATACAATTAAAACTTAAATCCGCATTTCGATTAATAAGAAAAATAACTAAGGGTCAAATCATCCACTTGCTCAGATAAGTGATTTTAATACGAAACCTTAAAAGCAAACATCGGTTCTTTTGAGTCAGAACAAATGAAACATAACGTGACACATGAGGTGAAGAAAAAGGTAGATACAAGAAATAAATTATCGTTGATTAAATATTCCTCAAAGTTGTAACAAATAAAGAATCATTTACTGAAACCTTAAATTTATCAAGCTGGTGATTGGCTACAACTTTCATGCTGGCGGAATTGAGTGACATGATTGGTCTGAACATGTCTAGGGTTTCCGACACGTGTCGGAAACCCATTGCACAATGGTAAATCCAGTAGACATTTGATAGATTATAGTTCTTAACCATCGGATTAATTTAATTGTGATGTAACTAAATGGCTTGTCCGAGTAACATCACAACGTTCCATACTTTCCTTATTTGGAATATCATTCAATTACCATTCGACCCATTTATCGTTTTCTGAGTCGTCTGTAAGTATACAGATACATTAATACATACACATATACATATTAAGTACAATGACATATTATAAATTTTGTTGCCTGACCCTTCGATGGGAGGATCCATAGCCGTTCATTAGAGCATCACAGAAGACATAAAAAAAAAGTCTTCATTTTATTTATTTATTCAAAAGACTTTCTTAGTCCATGAGGTGAGAGAAAATGAGAAAAGCCCTAACTTTCTCTCGTTAGACCAAAAAAATAATTCAAAAACAAAGAAAATGAAATTGCACAAATGTATCTACACCAAAGATGTTGAAGCAACTCCAACGCTCTTCTTCTATACCAAAGTTACTTGATTCAACGATCATTAATCTTAATAAGATTCTTAGAACTATGAAACACTATTAAGTATATCCTTTTATTATTTGTCTCTTTGTGTAGATGTACACAGTACACATAATGTGAATTGAATTCTGATTTGGCTTTCTTGAGAAGGGATAATTATATTAGGTATTGACCATATGCGAAATCTAGTATTAAATGGTCAAAAGTAGTAATATGAGATTTTCGAATTTATCAAGTAATTCATGATGACATAAACCTTCTTGTCAGAAGTCAAGAACTGAAACTATCAAAACTTTATACTACTAATAAATATAAGTGATAAATAAAAGTAAATGATATCTGAGTGATGACGTGATCAAAGATTCTGTAACAAAGACAACAAATCTTACAGAGACCAAACCTAATATTGCGCTCAATACCGACCTCTAAATAAAGGTAAAAAATCTTGAAAACAAGAATATATGAAACGTATGTTTAGCTTAGAAGTCTTTGTTAGCTTTTCTTTCTTTGGACATGAGTTGACAACTGTAAGCTATTAGGAAAACAAGACTTTGTTTACAGCATTCACTTTTGACATGTTTTATGTCTGAGAGAAGAGAAAATCACGTGGATTCTAACAAATATTGGGAATTACGTGTAGAATTAGAGATTACCAGTTTGAGTAATATAATTCGAACTGTGTTTTGATTATATTTAATTTAAAAAGAGTATTTTGAAGGAAAAAAGAGAGACTCCATGAGCTTATTTTTCTTAAATATCTCTTTGTTTGATTGTCTATTTTAAATCTTAATACTCCACCTGAAAATCAAAATCTTGTATTGTTTGGAGTTGAATTTTTTTTTCTTTTAGCTATAACCACTTCTAACTAATCTAAGCTCAAAGATATTTGATATTTTCCATAACTACAAAATAAATAAAACTTAACATTCCCCAAGACAAAACATATTGTCCTACTTAGCTTGTACTTTCCATTATTTCTGGCACTAATTAATTTAAAATTTTGGACACTCAAAAATCTATATCTTTCACCTTATTTACTCTCACATAGCATCACATGTTGTTGCATCAAATATGATAATTCATGAGAGAGAAAATAGGCAAAGATGAGAAAGGAAAGTAAGAGAAAGAAGAGAAGGGAAAGAGAGACACAGACATTAGCAACAATGGAGGATGGGTATATGATCACAAAAACAGAAGATATGACCTCATAGTCCTTACGCTCTCAAATTGTTTCCCAAAACTTACTGTTATAGTCATAAAAATCAAGATTTTACCTATTACAACACCAGATCTAAAAATACATCTAAATCTTGGAGTACTTGTTAGTAGGGAAAATAGAAAGTTATAAAATATATTATATATAACAGAAAGGAGTGATGAAAGAAACCCCAACAAAGTGAATCTTAGTTCTACAAAACTGAATCTAAAACTCCACATTAGAAAACTCTGATTGTTTCTTATTTTCTTTTCATTTATTATCTAACACTCACTCAGATCTCCATAACTTTTGTACCATTTTCATCACTTAATATATAACAAGTTTTACCTATTGAAAAGTCTTTAGTCTAATAAAGGGAAAAGAGACACATGAAGAAGAAGCCAGATCTAGAAAATAATTAAGCACAAAATCTACGAATAAAATCGCAAAGTAATTAACATAAACATATGTACCAGCAAAGATTCTCACAAGTGTTAAGTGTGTTTATATATGGAATATCAAGAAAAAAGTGAAAAAATAATTAACTCAACACGGAAGAGGGATCGCCCATCAAAGAAGAATAGAATCAAATCTAGCATAGAAGATCGAGAACCCTAGTAAAGATTCGACCTCTATCATAACCCTAACACGATGACTCAGTTTAAAGTAATAAATCTATTAAAAATTCTAATTAAGAAAAGATCAGAAATTAATTTAAGAAGAAACCTGTTGTTTGAGTACTCATAGAGACGGCCACGGCTAGAGAAGACAATGAGTGCGACTTCAGCATCACAAAGAACAGAGAGTTCGTAAGCTTTCTTGAGCAAACCATTTCTGCGTTTGCAGAAAGTAACTTGACGGTTCGTTGTGTTCTCGATCCGTTTGATTTCGATCTTTCCTCTCCCAGCTTTCCTCTGTGGAGAGGATTCTCCTCCTAGCTCCATTTGGTAAGCCATGTTTGCTGCTCCTAAGCCAAAAAAAAAAAGAGTTTAGGGCAAGGTTGATTAATCCAAAATCAAGAATCCAAGAAACTCATAAACACAGTTTCTTGAAAAATAGTCTAGATTTGTTACGTTTAATACTCTTTTGAATTTTGGTTCAGATCAAAAGTTAGATCAGAACGATTCAGTTTAATCTCTTGCCGACACAAAACTATAAATAAAGTAAGTTAGTTTTATTGATCTTACATTCATAGTATCCAAACAAGAGTTAATTAATCATGGGGTTTTTTGTAGGAAGAAACAATTAAAAGACAATTTTGAAGAGCAAAGAAGATGAAGGAATATTGGATCTGTTTATCTCAAAGAAACATAAAAGAATCAAACTAAAACAGGAAATAAGGAAACTAAAGAAGAACATAGATTTGGTATAAGGACCAAAAGAAGTGAAGCAAAGTAATATCATGAAGAAGATAATGTTTGAAAGGATTGGGGAACACCAAATTATTAGACTGACCTGTTGGGGGGAGAGAGATGAACAAAGAGGAAAGTTTTATTTCTCTTGGGAAAATGATTTTCTGGAAAGTATGAGATTTGGAGAAGTTGCAGAAAATGGAAGGGTGAGGTTGTGCTGGTGAAGAGATGGGTATATACATTTATAAACGAATAATTAATTTCTCTTTGATTTATTTTTCTCTAATTTTATCAACATTTTATTTTTTCACTTTTCACATCCATTATAGTCTCTTGTCAATATATGTAATTACTGTTTCTTTACTCACCAAAACATAATTTTATGAATCAATTCTGAGAGATAAGTATGCGTGATGGGGATTGTACTTTCTAAAACATATATATGGTGAAAGACTATCAAAGTTCAAAGTTGACTAGAGGTAGGTACTTTGTTGATATTTTTGTAAGATTAATTTAAAATGTTACTCATTTAAAGAAATTTTAGATATGTTTAGTTTAAAATAAAACAAAGGAATAACAAAGAGCAATCTAAAGGCTCACTTCATACGAAGCATGAGTATATCAGCCTTTGAAATCACATGAAAAAACGTAATTAATAAACAAGGTCTAATTACCATAAATAACACTCAACATACGTCTAGACTTTTCATAAATATAATACTTATTAAGGTATACCCCAATTTGAGAAACTGTTGAAAAAAGTAAAAAAATGGAGGAAAATTAATAGACGGTTTTGTTGGTGGATAGTTCTTGTGTGGTCTTTCACAAAGGTCTACATGAAAAGAGTGTTCAAGTTGGGCAATCACTCATGAGATGCCGATTCTACTCACCATTACTTGTCTTTTCTTTTCATGTGAAAGTTCTTTGAGGCCTAAAATCTTTGGGTAAATATCAGTACATTTTTTTGCTACTACAAATATTGATCTTCTTCTCTGTTTTTACTAAATCTTGACCCTTTAAAAGAGGAAAAAATATCAGTTATGTAACTTATGTTACTTATTCTTTTTCAAAATTTACGTATAAGTTTTCGTTGACATTTTTCAGAAAAATTGTTCCACTAAACAAGGTAAACGCATATATCTATACTATTAAAACAGGATCCTATTGTGTTTTTTACCTTAGTCTGCCATTTATTTACTAACATTGCATGTTTCATTAAGGGCAATCAAGTAATATTAATAACACATCTATATTGGGCCATTTTTTCGGATCCAGCCCATTGTCCACATCAGATCTCTCTTGGGCCATTTGGACCGATTAAGAAATCAGATCCAATTCTCACATTTTTTTTCCTTTGGACCATTGAGTCCAAGTTCAAATAATTTTTTTTCAATTATTCTTAATTATTATTTTTTTCTTAATATAATTTAAGCATTCATAAAAAAATTGATTTTTTCGTTGAAAAGTATAAATCTTTATTAAAAGTATATAATTATTTTTATTAAAAATATTAACCACATAATAAAATTAATTTATCAGAGTTATACCAATTTAATTTATTAAAGAAATACAGTTTAATTTTTTTAACATAAATAGTCATTTAAAATGAAACATGATAAAGAAAGATAAAAAGTTTAAGTCTTTTATAAAATAAAACACAAATATATGAAATATGACACTAAATATTTGTCAATTGAAAAAAAAAAAAAATAAATAAACCTGCGCTTTGAAAGCGCGGATCAAAATCTAGTCTACTACTTATAACAAGTTGCATATTTCAAAAATGTTGTAAATATATTTAATTATATACGTGTATATATTCGTAGAAAAATCTCCTAGTGTGATATACTAAATATCATTTTGCAAGAGTATTTTTCAAATGTATTTAGAATAGTAACCAAAGGCTAAACAATTTAAAAAGAAGAGAAAACGATGTATGCTAATAAAATAAACTTATAGTTAAATGTTCTTTGAAAACAAATTGTAAGTAAATGTTTTCGAGTTTATTTTCATATATATGAATTGATTGTTTATAAATAGTAACAAACATGAAATATTCTGTAACCATTCATCTATTTGGCTAAACTGAACATTAGCGAGTACCAATATATTTATCGCCAATTCTGGAAAAAAAGATAATCAAATGATGTGAGAAACAAAAGAGAATTACTCGATTGTGAAGAAAATTAACGTACTTTTTACATGTGACTGAGATTTAGAGTTGATGAAGTTTACTTCTTGTGATATTGACATTATATTTAAAATAAAGGGATAAATTAATTAGATAAATATATAATAGGGCTTAGGGTTTATAGGGGAAATCGGGAGATGAACCGTACTTGTATGGGGCTGGACAAGACGTAGGGCTTAATTTGGAAAGTTATTTAAGTGTAATACTTCTGAGCCCCATTAGAAGGTAACCAGACGTTTTCTATCATCTCCAACTACTATCTCTTTACATTTTCCTTTTTTGACTCTTTGTTCTTCAAGATATAGCTCACCAATGCTAACGGAAATGTTTCTGTTGATATCGCATTTTTCCTATTGATTTAAACAGGAAATGTGTTTGACAAAAAAAACAGGAAATGTTTTTGGGAACAGAAACTAGAAGTATCAATTTTTGTGTTCTCGAATTAATTGCCATTATATATATATAGTCAAAGACTCGAGTTGGAATCTAGTTCGTCTTATTGGTTAGATGGTTAACAATTGACATATAATCATAATTTAATAAAGATTTTGAAATATTGTTCAAAAGGGTAAGAGTCTCTTAAGTCCTGAAAGACAATAGTTTCCGTAAACGGATTAACATTTTTTCTTGTTTTATAAAAAAAAAAATTGTTTTTACCAACGGTATGAAGGGTTTCATCAAAAGTTAATTTCTTCCACAGCATTTTTTTAATAATCGTCGAGTACTTTTTTGGACGACAAGAATATCAACTTTGTATAGTCTCCAAAAATAAAAAAGATAGTAATTGTGTATGTGGAGGAAAAGAAATGTGTAGTTTTTCTAAATTTTGTTGTTTATTGAGATCAAATCAAATATATTGAATAACTGAGGAGCACAATGAATAAATGGAGTAAGGTTGTGCCAAAAGAAGAGGGAGAATAGCATGTGATGTGTAGTCTTTGATCTCCATCTTTATGAATCCATTTAGGGTAATGTGATAGAGATATAAGAAATCTCTATACATTGCATATTCGTATTTATGTTGGAATAACTATATTCACCCACTTGCAAGGTAGTTTAGTTTCTTTTGTACCTTTTCAATCTCGTAGTTATAATAATTTTCAAACTTAAATAGGATACCTTCTCTAATATATGATTTTAGTAAGAGTTAAAATAAACTTGGTAAGAAATGTTTAAATAAACACTGCATCTCTATTTATCTAGCTAGCATGTGAAATAATTGATTAATGTATGTTCTATTAAAATTATAAATTAGTAAATAACTAGATATGTTCTGCATCATGTATATATAGATAATTTTATTAGGTCGCTTATAAAAGTTAACTACTCAGTTGCTTTGGGTCAAGCTTTCATGATCGGAGTGGGTTTTAAAAACCATAATATCTTCTCGTATCTTCGATGATGGACCACAATCAAAGGTTGCTTTCTACCACAATTTAATCACCTTCAAGTTTTTTTTTTAAAAACAATTCTGTAAGTCGTTCAATTATTTACAAAGTAAATAAGTAACAAGTGTTGTTTTATGGGGTTGATTGGTTTTCAATACATGTATGTATTTATGAATATCGATGATTGTAAACGTTTGATATAATTATTGTATCACTTCAAACTTTTCAAAATTAAAAAGCTTTTTCTTTCGAGATCTAATTGGTTAAAAGTTTAAACGCATAAAGGGTTGAAAATACAAAAGTTTACCGAAGTGAATAATTACAATTTCAAACATCATTAAACAATTTATATAATTTGTCCAGTAGTTGTAAATATATATGATTAGGAGATATTTTAGTTTAATATAAAATGCAGTCAAATAATAAACTAATAATATATCATATAATTATAAATATCAAAATCATATATTATTATTATTATTAAAAATATATAAATTATTAGTCCATTATGTTTTATAATGATATTATATGTATAGTACTTATGGTCCTTTGTTTTTAATTTAATTGAAACTATGATTCTTTTCACTAGACGTATAGTTCTTATTTTATGGCGATTAATGTTAAATGTAAAAAAATTAGTTTGTTTTTGATATACATATATATTAATGATATATAATAAATTATCAATTTTTTATTTAAAACTATAGATATAAATCATTATAGATGATAGTAAATGATTATTTTATTATTATGATATTAAAGTTTTTTAAAAAAACTATATATATATATTAAATTTAAATAATCTTAACTCCATATGTTTCAGAAAAATGTATATTCTAGAGAAAAAAAATGTTTCAGAAAGATAGATATTTTATATTTCCAATGCAAATTTTGTTAACTAATAATGAGAAATTGTGAAGTTCAAGAACATTAATTGCAATTTTAAAAACTTTATTGGTTTAAAAATATATGAAATATAAAATTACAAAAAACTATGCAATTATAACTAATTTTTAATATGTTTTATTAAAAAGTGTAAAAATTCTAAAACATATATTATTTTGAAACGGGAGGAGTATTTTGAAAGGTTTGAAATTATACGAAGTGATAGAAAAATTTATAAGATAACCATTCAACCCCTAAATCAAATTCATCCATTATGTTAACCTATGCAATGAATGGGTATAGCCAAGGTAAAGTGGCCCTGAAACTACAGTTGAAAACAAAATAATACAGTTTCCAAATAAAGAAGCTGTTGTAGGGACCCTTATAGAAATGTATATAAATTATATGTGCGTTTTCATAATTTTCGATGCATATTTTCTTTTGTGATAGACATGAAGTTTCATGTAATTGTATAAAGTTCAAATTTGAGAGTAAGGTTTTGATATAAAAGTGGCACTCGCATAAGATCCTATGATAAGAACCAGTGGTATTATTCCAAATTATTTTGTCTTAGCAAACAACACAAGTTCATATTGAAGAAAGCTGCAGGATAAAAATGATTTTGCAAATCAGAAAACAGAGAGCACCATACTAATTTTGAAGTTACAAGTTTCAAATTCTCCCAATCAAGGTAATAACACATGAAAATTGTTAATTTTCATATTTCTTACAATTCGAAATAAGGATCATAGAATGAGGTAGAATCATAAATTTTATATTACAACAGCAAATATATCTTGAGATCTTACAACAATTTATAAGGGGGGGGGGGGGGGGGGGGGGGGGGGGGGGTAAACCAAACTAAACCGGCAGGAATACAGAAGAATCATTTCTTAGCCGGATAAAAGAATCACAAATGTGAACCGGATGATGAGCCGTCATGACTACTCATATCCCAATTATGTTTCTTCTTGTGCTCGAAATTCTGAAAGCATGTCAATGGCCTCATCTGATATAAAAACGTGGAAGAAGAAACAGGTTAGAGAGGACATAAATAAACAAAATCTAGAAACCAAACAAAAGAACAAACTCAGTAGTACCCTCCATTGTCGCTTGTGACCCATATGATGAAGAATAGACTCAAGCCGTTTAATGATCTCTCTGAAAGTAGGTCGCTTGGCCGGTTTATCTTGCCAGCATTCTTCTATCAACCTATGGGATACAAAAAAAACGGACCTTACCTAACCGGTTAGTGACATGAACTAAACCAATCAACTATGCAAAACTTTGATGGTGAAGAGAGAGTAAGACTGACGTTTTAAGTCCATGAGGGTAAAGCTTTGATGGAGCTTTGAACAATGGCCGCTCTTTGCTAGCATAAGCTTCTGAAGCTTCACTGTCTTCCTTTTCAGCAAATGGCATTCGTCCTTCGATCATCTAAAAAATTCAACATTTAAAGGAATCAAACAACATGAATAAAAGAAAGAGCAAATCAAAAATAAAATAAAAAAGGGTTTTAACTTACCTCTTGAACGATCAAAGCAAAGGAGAAAACATCAGCTTTTGTGTCATATTCTTCGCTAGTGAAAACTTCAGGAGCAATATATCTACCTACAAAACAACAATAAAAAAAATTTAAATCATAACATATACAGTAATCAAGACTCTTGACCAAGCAGATGGGTGAGAGATAAAGAACTTACAAGAAGTGTCTAGACATGTAAAAGGCTTGTCTTCTTTAACAGTAACAAGCTTGCTAACTCCAAAGTCCGCAACTTTCAGATGTCCTGTATCATCCCTCAATATGTTTCTGCAAATAAATAATTGTACCATTGTCAGAAAATAAAAGAGCTTGTCCACGGTAACACCAAAGATGTGGATAGTGTGAAACTCACGAAGGTTCAAGATCGCGGTGGATGATAGGGTCTCCTTTGATCTCATGAAGATAGCTCATTCCCCTATAAGAATCCGAAAGGTAAGAAGACACTCTTATAATCCCTAAGAACATTTATAAAACATGAAGAAGACGCACATACCTTGCAATGTCAAGGGCGTATCGAACAGCAGTAGCTGGTTTTAATTGTACTTTCCTTTTGAGCAACTCACGCAAATCTCCCTGAAGAATGTTTCATCAAATGAGATCTTGGTTTCGAGAAAAAAGAAAGAAATGTAACAGAGAAAGTCCATACCCTAGGCAAGTATTCAGTAACAATCATCATAGGATTGCTTTGAGTTACAGCACCAAGAAACTGAACAATGTTTGGATGCCTTAGCCTTTGGAGCAACGCAAGCTCGTCATGGAACTTCCTCCTGCACACGCACATAAAACCAAAACGATTATGGTAAAGAATCTAAAACCTTATTACAATCTAGAAGATAAAATATTCCCACTTACACTTGATCCTCGTCGCTTAAAACTTTATCATCGAGCTTTTTCACCGCGACTTGAATCCCACGCCACATTGCCATACAGTAAGTTCCCTGAATACAAAGAAGGTTTTCAGTAAAAGGAGCTGAACACAAGCTCCATTAATGACAATGTTTTTAAACCTTTGTTATCTCTTTGCTTTGAGTGAAATCAAGCTCACTAGGATTGATTTCATATTCCGGAACCTCACGAGGAGTTTTCACATGCATTGGAGCCATCTGAAACATACAAATGTTTCAAACAATAATAATGAGTAAAAATCTAATCAAGAGAAGAGATACAATCGAAACACCAAAACCACATTCTTACAGGATGTTTAGCTCCATGAGTCTCAAGAATCTTGATTACATCAACGTTCTTGTAGAATATCGCATCTGCAAGTGGCTGTGTTCAACAAAATGTATTAGATTCCATCATTACACAAACAAAACCAGAGAGATTTAAAAAAGTGTTAAAAGGTTTTGTTTTTTTCTCACCGTGCTTCCCCATCGATCTTTAGGATCGACATCAGCTCCCCGATCGAGAAGAATCTCGACCACATCCTTCAACCCCTGACAAGCCGCCACGTGGAGAGCAGTCCGATCATCAATGTCTCTGTAATTAGCATCAATCCCCGAATCGAGAAGCTCCTTGATCCCTTCGACGTCGCCTTCGTTACACAGATACATAAGCCTCACACCGCCGTCGATCTCCTCTCCGTCCTCCAGCACTTCCTCTTCCGAGTGAATCGACGGCTCCGGGATCTTCTCCGGCGCCATCGACGACTGACGACCAATCGTAAAACGCGGCGTTTGGTAATCATCTTCCATCTTTTAAACTAATTCGATGATCCTAAAACCCTGAAAGCTCCGAACTTTGAGGAAATCTCGACGAGAGTATCAAGAAAGAACAAACCTTTACAAACTGATTCACACAATCCGAATTAAGAGATCACAAAGTGTTGGTTTATATAGGTGTGTCGTGTGTGGTGCCGTAATGTAGAAGTGAAAGCTGGTCGGTTTAAAAAGTCGTCGGGGAAGAAGAAGGAGAGAGCCAGCTTCTGTCTGAGCGTGTTTGTGTCACGTGAACTTTAAGCGCGTGAAAGAACAGTTTCTTTGGAAAGGAGACGTCATCTCTGTCGCCACCACGGTACGAACGCGTTGACGAAATTTAATGAAAGATCTGAGCCGTTGATTTTTGACAGTCAGGTTGGTAATAACGGTGTGGATGATTCCGCACGTGTGATATTCGATTCGTTTGAAACGACAGCGTTTTGCTTTCGCCGACGCATTCTTTGTTTCTGTAGCCAACCTGGTTTAAAGCAAGTCCTTGTGGGGCAAAAAGACTTCAAGAGGAGAAACATTTCAATTCTATTTCCTTTTGATTTCCGAAACGATTACATTATTTTTCCACTTGTTTAAAATTTATAAAATATCAATTTGCAGGCCACTTTAGTTGTCTTTCATTATTTGTTTTATAATAGCCACTTTAGTTGTCCAAGGAAAATAACTAATTGGATAAGGTTTCACGGTAATTGGATAAGGTTTCACGGTAAGTATGTGATCTGATTTATTGATGTATGCATTGACTCGGTTAAGAGATTGGCATCTTCATCCTCATCTCTTTTTTTAGTTCCATTTTACAAAAAGTCGTCAAATTACTATTCAACTTCACAACATGTGAAATTGTATGAGTTTAGCATCTTCTTAATGCTTAACTATTTTCATATATATTAAAAGATAGTATTAGGGTTTTGGCGATTTTGAGGCGACGTCAGATCTGAGCTCACTTCGTCGAAGGCGCCGGATCTAACGTTCTCCAGTGGTTACAGGAGAGAGGGAGACTACACCACACTCCTCTCTTCCTGTGCTTTTCCTGCCCCCTGCAGTGTTTCATTAGTTTTACAGCGTTAGCAATCCTTTACCGGTTCCGTGTTCCTCAAGGCAAAACAGATATCACGTTTCAGAGAAATCTCATTCCCCTTTATTAGGGTGTTTCACCGAGATCTCAGTGAACACGATGTACCGTCAAAGGTATGATCGTTCTAGGGCGGAAAGCTCTCAACAAACCCGAACAGTACGTCACACCCGGCGAAGCTCGAGAGACGACGAGGAAATCATCAAAGTTCCTGAGTTTGACTTTACGGACCTTGTGGAAAAATACAAACTCTCTTTGGTGGGAAGAATGTTCCATCAAGATGGAAGAAGCGTGGATGCATTGATAAAACATATGCCAAAACGTAAGATTTGGGACGTTGAAGGTCGTGTTCGGGGAGTTAACCTAGGGAACAATAAGTTCCAGTTCGACTTTGATAGAGAGGAGGATCTACAAAAAGTTCTTCTCCGTCGCCCTTGTCATTTCAATAAATGGAGTTTCTCACTGGAACGTTGGACCCCAACAATCGAGGTAGACTTCCCAAACTCTATGCTCCTGTGGGTCACGATCACTGGTGTACCGACGCATTACAAGAAAGATGAATCCTTTAGGAGTATTGGGTTGGCCCTTGGAGAGGTGGACTCTGTTGATGTCGATAATGGAAGGGTCAGGGTACGGATAAACGTTGATGAACCTCTGCAATTTAAACGGAAGGCTGGGTATGCTAATGGGGACGTGATTAACGTAACCCTGTATTACGAGGAACTTCATCGTTACTGCTACACTTGCAAGAGAATCTCACATGAAGAAGGTACTTGTCCTGAGCTCTCACTGGAACAGAGAGAAACTAATAGAATTGCTCGTCTTAAACAAAAAGAGAAGGATGAGCTGGCTGCTAGAGAAGCTTTCTCTGTTCCGATAAGAGGTCTCGAAGCACACGCGAGGAATGATCCCCAAGCAAGGATTTATCGAACCTATGATGTAGACAAGAAACCTCTGGACTCTCACAGGCATAGAAGTGACAGCTACTTAACAGAGCACAAACAAAACCCAGTACATGATGATCTGCGATTCAGAATCTCAGATAAAAGAGAAAGCCTTGCGAGAACTGTCTGGAATAGACTTGATCATAACTCTGCTGGAAAAGTTCCCCGAGATCGGGAGAGATATCATCCGTACCAGAAGGACTTACGCGAAGACTCTAGATATTCTAAGAGAACCACAGAGACCCCCATCAAACAAGGCCGATACGGGGACTCGGCTTCATCCTCCAGTTGGAGAGTAAAGGGCTCTAGCCCCCAGAAACAGAACCGTGTTCAAGAAAGATCTAGGGAATGGAGACGTCCTGATCCCCCATCACGCTCAAACCGATCGCCTGATTCTCAGAGAACTATCTCGGAATCACACCATATACAGAGAAGTGATTCCTACAGGCGAAGAACTGGGCAACACTCAAGGTATGAGCCAAGATTGGAATGGCAACCAGTCCGTATCGCTACAAGGAGTCGGGAGGAACAACACCGTGATGTCAATGAGCAAACAAATCAGCAAGAGATGGAGCGTGAAACAGAAACAGAAGAAGATAGACGACGAAGAATCAAAGGAAAAGCCATCGCAAGGAACGCAGGTGACAAGGAAGGTAATGGGAATTTTGGGGGGGAAGCGAGCGGGACTCTTAAAACAAATGATCCTTTACCAGACAGTGTGACAGTACTAAAGGAGATCCCTGTGACTCAGGAGAACACAATCCAGAATATACAGTCTACTCAACCTCAAGAGAACGGCGCAGATGTTCAAAAGATCCCATCGCTTAGTTCTCCTGAACAGGCTGAGAAGTGCGATAGTCAGATCCCGATGAGTGAGAGGCTAAAGATAGGACTGATGGGAAAACAATCTTCAGCACAGGATACTGATCTCCTAACTGAGGAGGAGATTAACCAGATGGCGGATCAGTATGCTAGTGTGGATCTAGAGATGGATGAGGACATGTTGAATGAAGATGATCTGCTAGACGAAGAATTGGAGGAGAACACAGTGATACCAGAGACGCAGGAGCTTGGAGTGCAGCCTATTCTACCACAACATGAGGAAGCCAGAGCTGGGAGAGATGTGGGAAAAGAGAAAGAAAAGGAGAAGTTAATGACAAAGACACTGCGTCCTGAATCCAGTAAAGAGCAGGAAATAAGTAAGAAGGCTCAGAAGGACATGATGCCACCGATAAGTATCAACAAACGTCGGGGAGCTCGAAGCCCTGACAAAAAAGGTGTTGCAGCGTCAAAGAAACTAGCTATCAGAGGACGTGCCTCACCAAAAGGCAAACTGGTCAGACATGGACGGCTCAGTTCGTTGAAAGTCTCAGACCCGATGCCAATCCCTCGCTTTGAGGTGTATCCTTCGGCTGCTAAAGGCCGGAAATCTACTGCTGTATCAGGTTCGGTGGGGTCCCAGAAACCACCCAGTACTCAGATATGAGTGCAATCGCCTGGAATTGTCAGGGGGCAGGAGCCTACCTGACAAAGCAACACCTACGGGAGTTGCACCGCTGTTTTCATCCTAATTTTCTTTTCCTTTCAGAAACAAAAAACAATTTCTCTTTTATGCAAGATTTTAAGTTTGAATTTGGTTATGATAATTTGTTCACCGTAGATCCTGTTGGTAGGAGCGGTGGACTGGCTTTATTTTATATGAATGATGCTGAGGTCGATATTGGTTTTTCCAATAATCGTATGATAGATGTGGAGGCAAAGATAGAAGGACAGAAAGTGTATATTACCTTTTTGTATGGAGATCCGGTGATAGAATACCGTGAGAATGTTTGGGAACGCCTAATGAGGATGAGTATGAACAGATCAGGAGCTTGGCTGATCATGGGAGATTTCAACGAGATCACAAACAATGGTGAAAAGAAAGGAGGACGAAAGAGATCGGATGCATCTTTTTTACCCTTTAAAAATATGTTGACATGTTGTGGTATGATTGATTTTCCTTTTGTTGGTAATTCCCTGTCATGGGCAGGTCGGACGAGAGCAGGGAGAGTTCAATGCCGCCTAGACCGTGCGGTTGGAAATGAAGATTGGCACCAACTGTTTTCCCACACGTATGTGGAGTATTTGATGCGCTGGGGTTCTGATCATAGACCTATACTTGCGAGATTTCAGTCGAGAGAGAACAGGCACAAGAAGGGCTTTAAATTCGATAAACGGTGGATAGGAAAAGCTGGTTTTAATCAAGCGGTTCAGGGAGCCTGGGATGCTGCAAACTTTGACAGAGACGCCACCCTGTGTGACAAGATCAAGGAGAGCCGAACAGCCATCTCCCGGTGGAAGAGGAGGAATGTCACAAACAACGCAAAGCTCATCGAAAAGCTCAAGAAGGAACTGGACAGGGTGCAGGCAGACGACACTATATCAAGTGAGGAAGAACTGGAAATTAAATGGAAGTTATGTGCTGCCTATAGAGATGAGGAGCTTTACTGGAAACAAAAAAGCCGCGCACTCTGGTTACGAGCAGGAGACAGGAATACTAAATATTTCCATGCCAAGACGAAACAACGCCGAGCTCGAAACAGAATCACAAGGCTAAAAGATTCGATGGGCCAGTGGGTTGAATCCGAGGAAGGTATCGAAAGGGTGGCGACGGAATATTTCGATCAACTCTTCTCTTCGTCTAATCCGACTAATATCGAAGATTCCCTCCGGTATGTTACCGCGACAGTTAGCAATGATATGAATCAGCAACTCTTAAGAATCCCTCATGATGAGGAGATAAGGGAAGCAACTTTTGCTATAAACCCGGAGAAAGCACCAGGCCCAGATGGGATGACGAGTCTTTTCTATCAACGCTTCTGGAACAAAATCGGACATGACGTATGCAGCATGGTCCGGACGTTTTTCGAGACAGGAGAACTAGATGAACGCCTAAACCAGACAAACATCTGTCTTATTCCGAAGACAGATAGGCCGGCAACCATGGCAGAGTTTAGACCGATCAGCCTGTGCAATGTAGGATACAAGATCATCTCGAAAATCATATCTACGAGATTGAAACGTATCCTTCCGGAACTGATTTCCGAGACCCAATCAGCTTTTGTGGCGAAAAGGCTGATCACAGATAATATCTTGGTTGCGCAGGAGATGTTCCACGCCCTCCGTACGAACCCCAGCTGTAAAGGAAAATATATAGCTGTGAAAACAGATATGAGTAAAGCTTATGATAGAGTGGAATGGAGTTTCATGGAGGCCTTACTTCTAAAACTTGGATTCGAGCAGCAATGGGTCGCGAGAGTCATGAAATGTATAACATCAGTTTCGTATCAAGTACTGATAAATGGTGAAGCAAAAGGGAATATCGTACCCTCGCGAGGACTACGGCAAGGCGACCCGCTCTCACCCTTCCTGTTTATCCTGTGTACTGAAGTTTTGATCTCACACATAAAGAACGCTGAAGCTACAGCTACCTTAACCGGCATTAAGATTGCACGAGAATGCCCCCCGATCTCACATCTCTTATTCGCGGACGATAGTCTGTTCTTCTGTCGAGCAGATGCACCTCAATGCGAGGAACTGATGCGAATAATTGACGTCTACGGTAAAGCCTCAGGACAACAACTGAATAAATCCAAATCTTCAGTTCTGTTCGGTTCTCAGGTCGTAACGTCCTCAAAACTTGATCTGAAAAGATCTCTAGGGATTATGAAAGAAGGGGGCATGGGAATGTATCTAGGAATGCCAGAAAAGATTTGTGGCTCCAAGACTCAAGTGTTTGCTTTTGTCCAAGAAAGAATGAATGGAAGGATCAACAACTGGTCCGGGAAACTGTTATCACGAGGAGGGAAAGAGGTACAAATTAAATCAGTGGCACAAGCGATCCCCTCCTTTGTTATGTCCTGTTATCTTGTTCCTCAGGGAATTTGTAAAAAGCTTTCCGCCGCAGTGGCGAGATTTTGGTGGAGTACAAGAGATAATAACCGTGGGATTCATTGGATCGCCTGGGATAAAATATGTGTTCCCCTGGAGAAAGGAGGTCTGGGATTTAGAGATTTCAGAGATTTTAATCTGGCTTTGCTGGCGAAACAGGTGTGGAGGCTGCTGGTGTTCCCGAATTCTCTCCTGGCACGCGTCCTCAAAGGAAGATATTATCGACATTCGAACCCTTTGCGAACGGGTAAGGCCTCATCTCCATCGTATGGATGGAGAAGCTTGATGGCGGCAAAACAGGTTCTTGAAGATAATATATGTAGAACGATTGGGACAGGGGCGGAAACTAAAGTGTGGGACGATGCTTGGATCCCCGGAGAAGTAGCAAGGCCGGCGAAAAGTGCACATGCGGTTGTTGATCCAGAGCTAAGGGTTCATCATCTGATAAACTTCGAAACAAATGAATGGGATGAGGGCTTCATCTCTGAGGTGATTCACGCTGAGGACATACCGCGTATCATGGCAATTAAGATAAGTAAAACAGGGAGATCAGATGGGTACTGCTGGAAACATACGAAGTCCGGACACTACACGGTCAGATCAGGTTACGATGTTGCAGTCGAACAGAGGAGATACCAAAGCTTCAATCCGTTAGTCGAACCAAGCATAACACCTTTGAAGAAACTAGTGTGGAAACTAAAAACGGCAAGAAAGATCAAACATTTTCTTTGGCAAGCCCTTTCAGGCTGTGTGTCCTCGGCAAGTAAGCTGGTCGAAAGGCATTGTGGGACAGATACTACCTGTCAACGATGTGGAGCTGAGATGGAGAGTATAAATCATATACTGTTTGAATGCCCACCTGCCTTTCAATGCTGGATTCTTTCGCCGATACCAACACCTCCGGGGCTTTTCCCGTGTACTTCCCTATATGCGAATTTTGAATATCTCTTGCAACAGGTGGCTACAGCAGAAGGAGAGAATGGCTTCTCAATGTTTCCCTGGCTGATTTGGTATGTGTGGAAGGCAAGGAATGAGAAGTGCTTCAATGCAAAAGATATATCCCCTCTTGATTCCCTTCAAATGGCGCAACAAGAAGCTGTAACATGGAAGGTCGCCCAGCTGGGAGACGAGATTACAGAAGAAGAAGAACCCCCAGCACAAAGAAACCAATCCCTATCGCCGTCATATACTAGAACGGATCGTCGGTACACTTGCCAAGTAGATGGCTCGTGGGCAGCGAGTGACGAACGGATGGGAATGGGTTTTGTTATCTTAGTGGCGGGGGAAGAGATCCTTCAAGGACAGAGTTGTACTCACAGAGTTCAGTCACCTATACATGCCGAAGCGGAGGGTATCATCTGGGCCATGAAAGAAGCTCGAGCTCGAAGTCTTGATGATATCACCTTCGCCTCAGACTGTCAACAACTGGTGAACCTAGTGAACAGAGATGAAGTATGGCCTGCGCTATCAACAGAGTTGGATGAAATTACATACTTGTTGTCTAAGTTTCAGAGTGTTGGATTAATCTTTTTACCGCGTTCTTGTAATATCCGTGCGGACTCCTTGGCTAAAGGAGGACGTTCACGTGCGTACTGCTTTGCGGCTGTAAACTCCCTGGTCCCCTTCTTGCCTGCTCTAGAAGCTCGCCATGAAGAACCAGTATGATTCTATATATTTAAGCTAGTTTGATGCCAAAAAAAAAAAAAAAAAAAAAAAAATTTTCAAATATAATATAGTTCTTAAACTTTGAAACATGTATTACATGCAAGGTCAAGATTCCGACGAAGACTTTTGCATACAGATAATCAACTTGTTTATCTCTCAACTAATGACAAGTTGTTAATATACTGGTTGGTATTTTTATAATAGTTTCTTATCTCTTTATTCAATTTCAACTTTTTGGAATTTTTCTAGCTAATCTAGTAGCAGATGTCAACTACGTTCCAAATGAATTCCTCTTCTGGTTGAGATACTTTTTAAAGCTCATTTCATTAATTGTAATGAAAAAGTATATTCTCACTAGCTAGATACCTATATGCTTCTTTTCTTTTAAATTAACATACACTGTTTATTAAATTAAAAATTCACTAACAACAAAAATGGTCAAGTCGTAGTTTCAAAGCTTGTTATATATGAAAGTGAAAAACCTACTGGACAAGGAAGTAATCTCTATTTATTGATGAAGAATTCTTTTTAATGATCAAATGTTTACAATTTGTGTTAAAATACATGCACATAGCTATCACATTTTTAGTTTCAACTTTCAATTAATGAAACTATCTACTTATAATCTCTTCCTCCCAAGTTTTAACAGTTCTCATCCTTTAATTTCAATTCAAACTTTTTGGGACTTTATAAGTAGTTTAGTAGCAAATGTCAACTAGATTCCAGATTGACTGCTTATTTTATTATTTCTAAATCTTCCTATTATCATTCTGATAAGAATACAATATTCAAATCCTTGAATAGTTCACCATCTAGCCGTCTTTAAGAGATAGACCAAACCAGTTAACTAACCTAAAAGAAGAGACCCATAAGCTACATATATTTTTACTTATATAACATGAAGCAAATTCATTTTTTTTTTTTTTTTTTTTGTCATCTGATGGATTAATTTGAAAACATGAAAGTTTTTACACAAGCCGGCAAGGAGCACATTCCTTCCGGAGCCATAAGCCGGCAAGGATCACAATCCTTCCGGAGCCAGACGAAACTACAAAGGCATGAATAAAACGTAAAGGTGGGTTACTAAAACTTAAGCTTAGAAACTCATAATAGAGAACTGAAATGGATGTCCTCAAGATAGCGACCACTAGGAAAGAGCGCGCCGGTCTTCAAAGAACGAATAGGAACAAGCCGAAGACTCTTGTTTGTTGACTTGAAGTTACTTCCTATCCTAAGAACCAAAGAACCAATTTAGCAGAGACCTCAAAGCTCGCACAACCTTAAGCCGGTACTTCCATCAGCTCCAGCTATATCGTAAACCAATTTACACCATTTGGATCTTCAAAGGAGAACCGGGGATGACACTCTTGTCGCAAACCAAAGCAGAGACCCTCCACATTTATTGATACAAGAACCAAGCCGTTTTGCATAACCCACACTCAGTTGATTCATACCAGACCAAACCAATACAATAAAAAGGATGGAAGAGATTGAAACCGTAAGAGCTCAACCATCACATGAAGACGCTACTGGAGATTAAAGGCCTAAAACTTTTGCTGCCTCGCTTGATAGGCTGCCTGACAGCTCCAAGAAAATGAAGACCCCACATCTGAACCGGCAAAGTACAACCACCGCATACCAGAAAACAGATAGGAGCCGATACTAGTCACCAAACCAAACAGAGGACAACAAAAGAATCACAGGCCAAGACCAGAAACAACACCTGAAACTCCCTACTAGTTAAGCATAAGGCTAAGAAACGAACAAGCAAGGCTGACAGAGACCAATAAGAAGGCTGACCATTGGAGAGGACGGAGGAATCAAAAATTAAGATCAATCACAGCAGGACTCCAAACCCAAGATCTTAGAGCTCACTAAAGCAACAAGACCCGCAAACCCTAGATCTTCAACCCTCCCCAGATCTGTGAAAACAGAGAGACTCAGAGACAAACCGAGGCTTGTCATCACCAACCCACCACTGAGAACAGAAAGAAGAGCTGGGAAAAGATCACATCTTGTCGAGCACAAACTTCAATCGCACCTTCTCACAGGACCCCAAACCTATCAGAAAAAACACAAGCCTAAGGAAAACACAAGCTAAAGAAGAAGAGAAAGAAACTGAAAACAGGCCATCCCATAGACACGGTGACGAAACACTGGCCAAGGACAGCCCTAACGCGGCGATCGTTTGTCTTGTCTCTCCTTCTCTCTGGTTTTTGAAAGCAAATTCATTTCATATTGTCATAAAATCTCAGAGAACTTTAATCTTAGAGACATTTTATCACTTTCCAATTACATATGGAGACACAATACATTTGAAACACACTTTTCTGTTATTGAATGACCTTAACACCTCTGAATTAAAACATCTTTTACTTTTTCATTCCTTTTATCCTCTAACTCCCACTCTCGCCAAATTCATCATCTCCTAACTCAATTATATTTTCCCACATGTTCAAACCCTAAACAAAATCAAGAAAGGATGAATGGGCGTGATGAGACCAAAGTTTGTAATGAAATCAATTTGTTAATGTGGTTATGGCTAGTCCGTCATCTCCTTCGTCCAAGTCATCACACTGTTAAATCAAAGAGAAAAAAAAAATTCAGGAAAACCCAAAAAGCAGTGAACGAAACAACTCCAGAAGATGATAATTACCAGATCGGAGAGTCGGCAGAGAAGAAATGAACCAGCTCCTCTCCCACACTGTCGGTAAGCCACGCCATGGATTCCAAGCTCAACATCGGGCGCGGATGAGCTCGGTAAATCTGTGGTGGTTTGAGCTCCTCGATGTGCCCTGCTCATCTCATAAAGCTGCTGTGATTCGAGCTCGGTGAAGCTGCGGTAGTTGGATTCCGAGCTCAACATCGTCATGGATGAGCTCGCCATGCTCAGTTGTGGTGGTTCGAGATCCTCACGTGCTCATCTGCGGTGGTTTGAGTTCCTCGCCGTGCTCTGACTCCACCACGAGATCTGTCATCCAACTCGCCTACTCGTCGTCCTCTCATCCATCATCTCGGTGAAGCTGTGGTGGTTCTATCTCGGAGTCGCCGTGGAAGAAAGCTCAATTGCATCTGCAATCAAGAATCATGCATTTATGCCATGTGGTCCTTGTATATATGTAAGTGTTTGAGTTTGTCCCCAAACTTTCCAAATTTTCAGATTTCTCTTTTAATTAGTCCCTAACTTTATAATTATACACTCCATCCGTGTTTTATGTTCCTTAGGTACAAAAAATGCAAAATCAATGAATTTGCTGTCCATATGTTTTATGTATTGTATAAAGATCTACTAATCTTTAATTAATTATATAATTTATGAAGTTTTGATACTATATGTTTTTTTAATTAATTAAATAATTGTTTTGTGGACTCTGTACACGTAAAATGTGTATATGAGTTTTGTTGATTCAGGAAACGTGGATCAAAGAATTGTGTACAATATGAAATTAGAGATAGATCAAAAATTTATGAATCTTTTACACTCACAAACATTTTATGAGTTTTCTTGTGAGCACATATAAATTTGATTATAGTTTTTCTCAAATTGTTATGTTTGACACAATAATCGTCTCAAATTGATTTTTTTTATTATGATGAATTTTCTCAACTTGTTTCTGTTGTTTCTGATTGATTACCTATCTACAAATTTAAAAAATCTCAGATTATGTAAAAAAAAAAATTTTGTTGTGCTTCGTGTATAAGAGATATGTACGTTAAAATTGTTCATCCACAACTTTCTCTGTCCACAAAAATATTTTATGTATCTATATCTACAACAAACATCTATTTCTTCTCACTAAGAACAAATTTGTCAAAAAAACACTTAAGTCCCACAAAAAAATGTGTCAAATGCGAGAAGTGTCTCTCATTATAAAGTAAAGACAAAAAATGTATTTAGTGTAATCAACTCCAAATCTTGTCATAATACCGGAAACAAACAAGAATCACACAAAGGCAAACATATAAGTAACAAGCATGAACCAATCCATCAACCATGGAAAATCATACTACACTAAACCAAGACTACATCCCAACATGCCCTTCTTCTCTTCATCCTCCTGCGTTTGTGGCAGTTGAAGTGGCGTTGCGTTTTTCTTCCGTCACTGTCGTTTCTTTCTCATCCCCAACGAGCCGCCTAAATGGTGCTATTATTATATAAAGGATAAATAATAGATAGTCCATTTCCCCTTATACATATTGTCCCTCCTAACCACGAGAACACTATTCATAAGATGTATTGTGCATTGTGAACATATATATATATCGCCATTGATAAAAAAAAAAACATATAGTTGTACCCCCTAACAGCTTCACCTAAATACCTTTTGGATTAATCGTATGAAGCGTTGACATTTTGACCCAAATGTTTATACACTTAATATGAAAAACTAAAAAGGCCTCACTACTAGAGCAGCTTTAGTAGAGCTTGAGAGTCGTTTTGATAAGTACCAAAAGACTTACTTGCGCAAGAAGAAGGCTATAGGAGAGAAACAGAGTAATGCTGACGTCGAAGGGAACGTTGGAGATGAGATTTAAATAAAAGAGAAGGCCTTCGGTATCTCGCAGAGGCTTTGCAGTTAGATGAAGTTCAGCTTTTAAATACTTGTCAAGTTCATTTTATCTTCTTCATGCTTTGATGTTAATTGTATCTGGCGATATGAGTCAATACTTTACAGTCGCTATGAGACTGCTGATCTCTGCAATTCTCGCCATAGTTGTAGATTTCATATTCAAAGTTGTATTCCTTTTCTTATTCAAAGTTTATAAAGAAGTTTACAGAGTTCTCTAGATCGGGGTAGCTAAACCTTATCATTGGTGCGGTGAAACTGGTTCTGAGTCGATCGCGATGCCTTCTCGAAGTCCGTCACCATCGGAGGTCTCGAATCAGCAAGATCTGGCGGAGGAATATGTTTCGATGCGAAAGGTGGTGGAGTTTTTGAACGAATCGTACAAATTGTTGATGAGGAAAACGGCGGAGAGTAATCAACTGAATGAGATGAGGTTCAGTTCGATGGAGGATAACTTGAAGGAGATCTTGAAGAGGTTGGATAAGCGTCCGGTCGAAGAATACGATGATGACCTTCGATCGCGAGCTCCGGAGTCTTCAAGTCTGATGTTTTAGGTACCGATCCGTAACTCGGAGATGAATCGGAATAATCACTCACATGGTTATCGATATGGAGATTTGAATCTGATGACTCGTGAGAATATGCTTAAGAATATTGAGATGCCGAGTTGTGATGGATCAAAGGTTTCTGATTGGCTAGTGGATATTGAGCATTTCTTTGTCGTAGGTCGCTTTCATGATCATGAAAGATTGGATCTGATTCCACTTTGCATTGAAGGACGAATGAAGAAGTGGTTCGCTTGGGCGTTGCGCCGTGGTGGATTTCGTAATTGGCTGGAGTTTAAACAATAATTGGTTTTGCGTCTTACGGAATCCATTGATGAGGAACCAAGTACAAAATTGTTTTCCATCAAGCAGACGGGAACGGTAGCGGATTATGTGAGTGAGTTTGAGGAGTTATCAACTCAGGTACCAGGCATTGAAGATAGACATTTGGAGAGAATATTTTATAATGGCTTGAGTACCGAGATGAAAGAGGTGATCAAGATGAGGAACCAAGTACAAAATTGTTTTCCATCAAGCAGACGGGAACAGTAGCTGATTATGTGAGTGAGTTTGAGGAGTTATCAACTCAGGTACCAGGCATTGAAGATAGACATTTGGAGAGAATATTTTATAATGGCTTGAGTACCGAGATGAAAGAGGTGATCAAGATGAAAGATCCACAAGGTCTCCCAAACTTCATTGCAGCCGTCCTCAGAATGGAGAAGAGTGCTTTTTGCAGGGTGGTGAGCAAGGTTGCTCCTGTCGAAGATGGTGGTACTACTCGAACCACTAATACTAATCGTGGGGCTTGTTATAACAATGGAGGTAAAGTTTGGGAGAAGCAGAGAAGTGAAGCAAGTGGGGGTAAAGAGAATGGAGGTGATCAACAGTCTGTTCAAAGGCCAAGGTTGAAATACACTGATGCTGAGCTAGATGCAATGCGGAGAGATCAAATTTGCTGCAAATGCAAAGCTCATAGGTCTAGAACTCATATTTGTCCTAATAGAGAGATTAGAGTGATGACTGTGGTACATGGGATTGAGATGGAGGTTATGGAGGAAGATGATGTCATTTTACAAGAAATGGATCATAATGTGTGCTGTGAGGTGAGAACATTGTTTATGGATTCTTTCTTGGGGATTGACTCTCCGAAGACTACGAAGTTGCGTGGAAGGATTGGTCAGAGGGAGTTGATCTTTATGATTGACAGTGGAGTTTCTCATAATTTTATTTCTCCGGAGGTAGCGAGCAAGTTGAGGTTGGGAATGGTAGATTCGAGTGGTGTGGATGTGTTGTTAGGTAATGGGGTGATGCTGAAGGTAGCCAGATTATGTACAGGGGTGAAGTTTCAGTTGAATACAACCACGTTTAGTTCAAAGTTTATAGCATTGGAGTTGGGTAGTGTGGATGTTATTTTGGGAGTTAAATGGCTCGCAACTTTGGGCAAGTGTGAGGTTGATTGGAGGTTGCAAGAGTTTTCTCTCGTCTATGAGGGTGTGCAGGTGACTTTGTATGGAGATCCAACCCTTCATTGCAAGAAATTGTCTTTGAAATCCTTGTCTCCAGTTTACCATGATCCGTTTGAAAGCACTGATGTGTTGTTGATGTCTGCGATTGTTCCACCTGTTACTACTGGTTTGGAACCTCGTATAGCGGCGTTGTTGAGCTCTTTTGAAGACATTTTTGCTATACCTACTGCTTTACCTCCTTTACGGGGACATGATCATGCTATCAACTTGACATCTGGAGTATCTGCTATCTCGGTTCACCCTTATAGATACCTGCATGCAAGGAAAGTAGTTATGGAGAAGATGGTGCAAGAAATGTTAGAAGCTGGTATCATCAGACCAAGTGTGAGCCCTTTTCCCAGTCATGTTCTATTGGTGAAGAAGAAAGACGGTGGTTTTCGGTTTTGTGTCGACTATAAAGCTCTGAAAAAGTCTAATATACCTGACAAGTATCCAATTCCTGTTATTGATCAGCTACTTGATGAGTTGCATGGTGCCGTCATCTTCTCGAAGCTTGGTCTCAGGTCAGGGTATCATCAAATCCGAATGGTTGAAGATGATATTAAGAAGACTGTGTTTCAAACAGTGGAGGGCCATTATGAATTCTTAGTGATGTCATTTGGACTCATGAATGTTCCTGCCACTTTTCAAGCTCTTATTAACAAGATCTTCAAACCATTTTTGAGAGATTTTGTTCTTATCTTCTTTGATGATATCTTAGTTTATAGTAGTTCTTTAGAAGCTCATGAGGAGCATTTAAGGAAGGTGTTGCAAGTACTTCGGGAACAATCACTCTTTGCCAATCCAAAGAAATGTTCCTTTGGGGTTACTCAAGTTGAATATCTCGGTCATATCATTTCCAAGGAAGGGGTGGTTACGGATGCTGCGAAAACTGAGGCTATGGTTAAGTGGCCTACACCTAAAACTGTGAAGCAATTGCGTCGGTTTCTCGGGTTAACAGGATATTACCGGAAGTTTGTCAAGAGTCATGGGGTCATGGCAAGGCCTCTCACATCATTGACTAAGACGGATCAGTTTGCTTGGAGTTTCGAGGCTCAAAAGTCGTTTGACACATTGAAGTCTGCTATGGTTAACGCTCCAGTTCTAACCTTACAAGATTTTCAGAAACGTTTTGTAGTCGAGACTGATGCTTCTGGCGTGGGTTTAGGTGATGTCTTAATGCAAGATAACAAACCGGTGGCCTACTTTAGCTATGCTTTAACGGAGCGTGAACAGTTGAAGCCAGCTTATGAGAGAGAGCTGATGGCGGTTGTCATGGCAGTGAGGAAGTGGAAGAATTATCTTTTGGGGGAGACATTTCACGGTTCATACTGATCAACGCAGTATCAAATATTTGTTGGAGCAGAAAGAAGTTAATTTGGAGTATCAAAGGTGGTTAACAAGATTGATGGGTTTTGATTTTGACATTCTGTACAAACCTGGTTGTGAAAATAAAGCAGCAGATGGCCTTTCTCGGAGTATGTCGATGGTTTCCTTGTTGCTGACTCTCACAGTTCCTACAACTTTGCAATGGCAGGACTTGTATAAGCAGATATCTGATGATGCGGGCATTCGGAATTTGATTTCTCAGGTGCTGGAGAAGGGTACCTCAGTGAAGGGGAAGTTGATGGTTCGTGATGGGAGGTTGTGGTCGAAGAAGAGGCTGGTGATTCCGAAAACTTCTCAGTTTATTTCATTGATACTGGCTGAATGTCATAACAGTAAAATGGACGGTCATTCTGGAGTTTTAAAAACCATTAAGAGGATCCATCAATCTTTTACATGGGAGGGGCTGAAGAAACAGGTGCAGGGATATGTCGCAACTTGTCAAATCTGTCAGATCATAAGCATTCAACATTGTCTCCTGCTGGTTTACTTCAACCGTTGCCAATACCGAATCGAGTGTGGGAGGATGTTAGTATGGACTTCATTGAAGGTTTGCCATTGTCTGGAGGTGTGAATGTTATTCTTGTTGTTGTTGATCGCTTGAGCAAGTATGAGCATTTTATCAGTTTGAAGCATCTGTTCACAGCGGTGGATGTGGCGTTGAAATTTGTCCAAGAGATTGTACGTTTACACGGGTTTCTGCGGAGTATTGTGTCTGATAGAGATCGGGTGTTCTTGAGTGCTTTTTGGAAGGAGAGTTTCAAGTTGGCTGGTACGCAGTTGAACTACATCACTTCGTTTCACCCACAAACAGATGGTCAGACTGAGGTCTTAAATAGGTGTCCGGAGACATATTTAAGATACTTTGCTTCGGGTCATCCTCGTTTGTGGTCTAAATTCTTGTGTTGGGCTGAGTTTTGGTTCAATACGTCGTACCATACTTCGCTCAAGACTTCTCCATTTGTAGTGGTTTACGGTAGAGATCCTCCTGCCTTGTTACCATTTGAAGAAGGCTCCACTACAAACTTTGAGTTGGAAGAGTCATTGAAGCTAAGAAATGAGATGTTGGGTCACTTGAAGGGGTGTTTGGAGAGAGCACAAGAGTTGATGAAGGGTCATGCAGATAAACATCGTAGGGATGTTTCCTTTGAAGTGTTGGATTTGGTGTTCTTGAAACTGAGGCCTTATCGCCAGAAGTCAGTAGCGACTCGCTTCTGTCCTAAACTGGCAGCCAAGTTTTATGGACCATACAAAATTATGGAGAAGATTGGGAAGGTAGCTTATCGGTTGCAGTTACCTCCAGGGTCCAAGATTCATGATGTTTTTCATGTGTCACAGCTTAAGAAGGCGGTGGGTACTGATGTGGAGGTGTTGGCATTGCCACCGGTGTTTTCTACTGAGACTGAAGCGCCGTTGCAACCACTGGATGTGTTGGCTTAATGTTATTCAGCAAACGAAGAGTTGGAGTTGTTGGTGACTTGGAAAGGGAAAGATGCTGCAAATGATTCTTGGATGTTGTCAAAGGAGTTTATTGCGTGTTTTCCTTCTTTCGAGCTTGAGGGCCAGCTCGGTTTCGATGAGCGAGGTATTGATAAGTACCAAAAGACTTACTTTCGCAAGAAGAAGGCTATAGGAGGGAAACAGAGTAATGCTGACGTGGAAGGAAACGTTGGAGATGGGATTTAAATAAAAGAGAAGACCTTCTGTATCTCGCAGAGGCTTTGCAGTTAGATGAAGTTCAGCTTTTAAATACTTGTCAAGTTCATTTTATCTTCTTCATGCTTTGATGTTAATTGTATCTGACGACATGAATCAATACTTTACAGTCGCTATGAGACTGATGATCTCTGCAATTCTCGCCATGAGAGTGTTGTAGATTTCATACTCAAAGTTGTATTCCTTTTCTTATTCAAAGTTTATAAAGAAGTTTACAGAGTTCTCTAGACCGAAGTAGCTAAACCTTATCACGTTTTTCTTGGGTAAATATGCAAACTTCATGCCGCACTTTTAGAGAAATTGGTGCAGTATGCCGCGAATTAGTATCGTAATTTTATTCGATGAGTAAAGAAGAGATGGGTACACAGTTCTTAAGCAAAGTATATTGAGACCTTTTACTACAGACTCAGAACCCAACTTTTAGTCTTTTTATTTTTCTCAAGGATTGAGATTACACACAGCCACTTTCTCCCATGACTCGAGAGTCTTATCTTCTGTATCGGTTTTGCAGAGAGCAAGTCGGTTTAACCGGAAACTCAGTCCATCGAGGCTGTTATCGAGTGTGTAAGCTTTCTCCTGCGCTTTCTTCTTCCCTTCTTCATCTAACTCGGCGTAAAGCAGACTCAGATGCGGCATGTAAGCTGCGTTAGTAAAATGAAATTTTAACATGAGACAAAAAGAAACAAGAAAAGTATTTAGCATACTCTTTAAGACAACAAAGTATAGCTCACTCAGGCTACATGACCTAAAGCTTCCTTTGAGCTACAAAAACCAGTTTTAAATGTCAAAAGAGCTTACGTGTTGTAGTGGAACACTTGAAATGGTTCTTACAGTGCTCACCAGCTTTCATTACCTGTAAATAAACAGAACAGCACAGATCTTATTACATAAAAACACATATCTTCTATCAAAAACCAAACCCAAGGTTCTTGATATCTGATCTTAGTCATCTCTTTGTAATGATTCTCTCAGAAAAATCGAATTTTTGAAAAGAAAAGCTCGGATTTTTATTTACCTCTGGGGTGGATTTGAGAAGCAAGAAAACGCATTGGTAGAAGAAAGTTCCGGTGGAGACGCGATCTACGGTGGCGGTGTAAGCTTTCAGACCGTCGCAAGCTGATTCGAACATCTTCTTCGCTTCTTCTGCCGTCAGACTCGTGGCTCCGACGACGGTGACGTGAGGATCGAATCTTGGGCCAGAGAACTCGGATCTCAGAGCTTCCATTAGCTTTCTGAACCGCGGCTCCGTTTCCTCGTCGGGCAATGCCCACACCGAGTACACGTACTTCTTCTTCACCTCTTCCATGATTCCGTTGACTTTGCAATCCAGACGCAAACGTTATTTGATCCCAGAAGAAATGGCGTTAGTTCTAAGGAAGAAGAAGGCCTTTTAGAATTCGAAGTATATCCAATGGGCCTATACGAAGCCCAATATCATCACCTATAAGTAGTTAGTTTTTTTCTATCATTATGGTAAAAAAACTAAAATCTTCAGTTCACCACCACTACGCAATCAAGAATCACTCGCTCTTCACTAAATTGAATCAAGAAGCATACTTTCTTATGAGCACAATCGTCTGATACAATCTGGAGTTCATGATCACGACGGCGCTGTGAGGTTAGTTGGCTTCCGGAATCAGACGACGGCTCCCATGACCTGAAACAATTCACGAAGCAAAAATCTCCATCAACGAAAATCGAACAAGAAAGACTGGAGAAGACGGTGTACAAGGATAAAGGTGGAAGCTTTATGAAACTTTGAGGTGAAGATTGCTCCGAGGACGAAGAAGGAGATGCAGATGAACGTAACCCATTTGAGAGAGATTACTCTCTTGGAGACTTTGTGCTTCATCGTGGAGAGCCTCAGAGAGATAGAGAAATCTTTGTAAAGTAAAACAATAGTCAAAAACGCAAGTGTTGGACGTTGACCGCGTTGACTCAACGTTGCAGCCACCGTGATGTGCGGTTTATGGGCCTTTTAGAAATTGTCCCCTCATAGGCTTGCTTATTATATATATGGGCTTGCTTAACATATTAATACGTTCACTAGGATAAGACCGCTTAGGCCGAGCTGAATTTATAGGAAAATTATTTTAGAAATATAGTATGGAAAATAAAATTTATATTTTTGATCGAAATAATATTTTTAGCCCTTAAGCAATTTTTTAATTTTTTTTGTTAATTACGTAGTTTGTTTACTGATGAGCTGATCCTATTTTTAAAAATATTTTAGGTCAAAAAATCACTTATCGCATAAGAACCTAATGGTTAGGCCGAATAATCTCAGGTCTCCTATTTGGTTACAATGAAACTATACCAACTCGGTTTTATATCATGATTTAGCCGTTTAAAAATTAATTATGGTTATGAAAAGTTTACGTTCACTGTCAATCCTATTTATCTTCAATATTTTTCTCATTTTTGTGTCATTTTTTCATTTTGGTTATTGTTTGATATAAATATTGATTTTTGAGTTTATTCTCATTTCATTATTTTGTTTTGGCCTGAGATATAGAAAATGTTTAAGATTTAAAATTATTAAAGAGACACATACTTGGTTAAGATCCGCGATTTGTGCAGGATAAATATTTATATTTATTATTTATTTTATATTTTTTTGCGTATTATAAAATAATAAAATAATAATTATATATTAAATAACTAAGAAATCAGTTACTATTATGTAATAAATTGGTGTGCGCATATAAATCAAACGACCGCTCTTGTTTATTCGCAATCATTTTAGGGTAAATAAATCAAAACAATCATTCTTATCTATCGTATATGATATATAATTAAATTTAAATGATATTAACATAGATATATAGTAAACTTTAAATATGGATATTTATTAAATGAGGTTTCTACTCATATGATTTTATGATTATTTGCATATTTGTGTAACCAAATTTTACAACAACGATTTTTTTAATGTTGAATGTTTAGTGGTTTCAATAATTTATAATCATTATAAAAATGAAGATTTGAAAATTAAAGTATTAACTTTTCAATATATGTTCAACGCAGATATCAAAATATAAGTATGTATTTTCATATGATGTATAGTTTAATTTAAACGATATGAAATATATATATATGTATATTAACATAAACACCTATTAAAATAAAATTATTTATTCATATGATTTATAATCATTGTATCTTATTATAGAAATAAAAATTAAACCTTGATCACAAAAGTTTATATAAGAATTTTACAGTTTTAGTAACTTCAACTCGTTTTGAAAAATTCAAAATACAACATATACCAAAAAAACTAAAATTTTATTATATGATTAATGCAATTGTTTAATTTATTTTAATGATAGAAAGTATGCAGACTGTTAGCAAATCTTTATTATTTAAAATCATTAGTTGTCATATATATATTAATCACATTAGGTAATTTTGTAAGTTTTATTTAAGGAAATAATATATAATAATTTCAATTTGATAAATGAATGGTCCATAATGGACATACTATATAACATTCCCTAGTAATTTAATTTTGGACTAACAAAATTCTCAATTGATTCTCAAGCCGTCAGGTAAGCAAAATTAGCATTCCAATTACGTGACAACTCAGCAGAACACTTTTTTAATTAGTACAAACTGCAAGTTATAACTTTTTAAATGTTTCTTAATTAATTTATAGGAGATTAGTGGTTGCTTTTTAATCATAGAGTAGAAGCGTCTGAGTTTACAAATTCTCACAAGAAACTTCCCTTATATATTAAAGGAGAAGCATTGTTATAAATGCGTTCACACTAAACTGGACACATGTCACATGTAGAAGCATTGTAATAAATGCGTTCACACTAAAATGGACACATGTTACCTGCAGAGAGCTTCCCAGCCAAACTCTACATAAATATGTTCACACTATGTATTTTACGTTTTTTAATATAAAACTCACATGCATGATTTTTCTTTACGTTATTTTTACTGTTTACGAATAGAGCTGGACAAATTATTCAAAAATTTTGATTTGATTCGTTATCCGTTTTGATTCGAACTGAAAAATCCGGATATTCGTTACTCTACGAAGCAAATCAAATACTAAAATGCAATATCCGTAAAAAAAGCAAATCACAAATATCAATATTTAAAAGAAAGAATATCCAATTTGATCTGTTATATGCATATATATATATACATATATTTAAAGAATTATATATAATTTATATATTATAGTTTATATAAATTTTACAGTATTTTTGTTTTTAAATAATTTCATTTTAAGAATTTTATTTTTAATGTATTATTTTGAAAAAAATGTCATTGAATATTAATTAACAGTATCTTTATATATTTATCAACCACCTTTATATACTTTTACAAACACATACATGTGTACATTGACGTGGTCACCTTATAACTAAGTATTTACCACAACTGAAATATCTAATCTTTTTGTTAACGCTTCTTTCACCATCGACCAAATTGTATTAAAATGATTTGTCATAATAATTTTCTTTTCTTTTTTTAACTATTATCCGTTTAGAAACTATAATATGAAACCATTGGTTCGACATCACGACTATCTAAGATTCATAACATGAAAACAAACAAATAATAGTAATTTTTGATTATCACAGGAAAAAAAAACCAAAAACATCAAACATTTTAACCGAACAAACCAAATAAATATTGATTTCAAATGATAGTTATATTTTAGGAGATTAAAAACAAAAAAATAACGTAAAACCGAACCGATATCCAGATTAAACAGATTAATGTCTCCTTATTAAAAAATAACGAAACTAATAATCACATTCCGCGCAAGTCGCGGGGTACTAACCAGTTGATGTGGTATATGATGTGGAGAGATTTAGAAAGTATGCTTCTTGATTTAATTTAGTTAGAGTTAAGGGATTATGACTCAATGATTAGCCATTAATTCGTAGTCTTTCTATACGTATTATATGCTTAATTAAATATACTATATTGTAGATTTTCTATATAATGTCTAATGGAAATTAAGAACGAAAATGTATTAATTATTTTCTCAATATTCTCACCCGCTCTACCTATTGGTTATGAAAAATGACCATTAATGTACTTTTGCTACATTGATGGGGCGTGGAGAGAACATGATGCTTTTACAGACCAGGGCTGGTATTGCCAAAAGATAAACTCAGAGGACGTAATGATGGGCGCAATGAACCTTCGACGTAGCCTATCACTTTTACATGCTGAATGTGAAGCTCTGATTTGGGCAACGGAGTGCATGAAGACCCTGCAGTTCTCAGATGTAGTATTTGTGACGGATTGTTCTCAATTGGTGAAGATGGTGTCCTCACCTGAAGAATGGCCGGCGTTCGCTACACACATGGAAGAATTCTGCCGAAGTAAGACTTTCTTCCCCAACTTCACGATCAGATATATCTCAAGGGCACAAAACACAATGGCGGACAAGCTTGCACGTGGTGCGAGGAGTTCTCCTTCAGCTATGCTATATGTCGATTCTTCACCTCCGGTTTGGCTATCTGAACCGGTGGCCCCATAGGCTTCTAGTCTATTATGATGTCAAAAAAAAAAAAAAGTACTTTTGCTCTTTAAAGTTTGAGAATAAATAAAACTGAGATAATTGTTGGCTGAGTATCAAATTATAGTTATCCACTGCTAATTTTGCATGCTTATATGTAAATCCAAGATTGAAACCCATTAATCAGATATTTGATTATCTAGAAGTCATATCTATATTTTCCCTCCATTTCATTTTAAATATCGCTTTAGATTTATGCACACAGATTAAAAATATATTTCATTATATTTTTTTAAAATAAAATCATCATTAACTATAAATTTTACCATTTCTGAACTAATAGAAAAATAAAATAAAATATAAGAAATCATATAATATATAAATATTGTATTAACTATTATAAATGTTGTATTAAAATTCTAAAACAACACTTATTTTATCGTCTTAAAATGAAACGGATTTTTTAGAACAAATACGTGTATACCTTGATATTTGATTTTTAGTGCTTTTATTGTATAATCAAGTCATAATTGTTTCTCACTAAACAATTGTTGCATAAAATAGATTAATGATGTACATATTTTAAACCATATGTCGACGATCATATATTTCCACTACCATTAATTAGTGTAACACTAGACCTAGTTTTGACACAAAAGATATATTATATTTTTTGATATATAATATTATTTGTGACATTTTTCATAGTTACACGACCTATAAAAAACTTAAAACATGCCTCTCAAAAAACTTGGATCAGTTTCTTACCACATTATGATATAAGCTTACGAACATAAAATGTCTCAAGATTCATCAAGGGAAAAAACAAATAAACAGAAGGTTTCAAGCACTTTCTCAAAAAAAAAAAAAAAAAAAACAGAAGTTGTCACGGGAAGGGAGCTGTCCTCTTCATATCTGTCTCAACAACATCAATCGCAAAGCCTTTCCTAAACCGAACCCAATAATCAGCAATCAGATTCTTTTTCTCCGGTCCGCAAATCTCTTCCCGTGACGGCTTCAACGATTCCGTCGAGATTCCATGTTCTTCATCTCTCTTTTTCACCAGCTCCGGTTTTATCCTCCCGAGACTCACGTCTTGCGGCGAAACCATTAATGATGGTGTACCTAGTGGTAATCTATCTCCTTAAAAAGACAAAACAAGAAACCCTAAATAAATATATGGTTGGTTTACTATATCAAATATATAGTAAATTATTACCACGATCGATTTGCCATGTACACCAAAATTTTCCGTAAGATTTGGCAAGATTCTTAAGCTCCGGCTTCGCAACGAGCTCTGGGACCCTTGGAGTTACTAGAAGAGCCATCTGGATCTACAAACAACACTCGCTTCTATTATTTTTGACTATCCGGTAAATATATATCAAACATTTTGAAAATGTTTCATAAAACCTCACTTCGTAGTCATGCGAGTGCCAAAGCTTTTGTTCATCGGGTGAGAGACTTTCGAATAACTTCTCTGACACTATATATTCGATCCCTAGAATTTTAATGCAAGAACAAACACATTCATAAATCATACTGTAATTCATAGTAAGTCATAATCTCCAATTAAATCTCTAGCCTCTAGCAGTCAAAACGTTTTAAACAGACTTATACCATACGAATAATCAATGATTATACGCACGTAAATCTGCATGCAGGCCCATCCATTAACCGTCTATGTAAACAATTTCCAAGTTATTAATTAGTTGAAGTTCAACCCGAAATTGTACACGTCACAAGCGTAAACAAACAATAGAGGTCGAGGTATATATGTACCGATGAGATGAGCCTTAGCGGAATTGGAATCGTAGACGGCACATTGGAGAAAGTCTTGGTTTACACGGTGACCGTACATATGAACCTCGATCTGACGGCCAGGATCGTGACTATAGCAAGCGAATGAACACACATGTAGACTCATTTGTTTGATCGGTTTCATAGACTGAAACATAGCCGTTCCTTTGTCTAACATTGCCGTTGTGGTCTTCGTCGGATCTCCCATAGGCTCCTTACCTTCTCCGGTGCTTGCCGGACACGCCACCGGAACTTTATCATTTGACGCCATCGTTAAACGACCAAAAGGCCTTGTTCTGTGTTATGGTCTTATAATAGAGCGAGAGAGGAGTGATGTTGCATGAGGTAAATATGACGTTTATGATATGAATGTGTCACGCATTAGAGAAAACTGATGTGGCGGATAATAGCGAAGTTAAAGTTGGAATTTCCGGACACTGTCACACGTGGTCGATTCTTAAGCTCTGGACAAAGTGTGCACACTTCGCAATGTTTCTAACTCCCTAATTTTGTGCTTTCTTTTGACAAGTTCCAAATAATAAGTTCTGAATATTTCGTTTTATTTTTATTTAATAGGCTTCCAAATTTTGAATTAGTTATTTTAAAATACACAACGAGACAGTTTGCCATAAATATGAAGATAGAATCTTTTGCATTAAAATGAGAGAAGAGATAAATAAAGCAGTAAATACATGCCTGGTCAAAGCAGTACCGTAATTTATGTATTCGTTAAGGCCTGGTCAAAGCAGTACTATAATTTATGTATTCGTTACATATCATGCATGTTTACTCTTTTCGCGGGTGGATCCAGAAACCTATTTACTCCATCCGTTTTTTATTGTTACATATTCTAGATTTTTCACATATTTTAATAAAATAAATTAAATTAAATTTATATATTTTTTTGTGTTTATCTTTGTTTCATAATTTTAAACCAATAACAATTCAGTAAGTGCAATTAAGTTTTTTAAAATTTGCAATTAGTTAATAAAACATGTCTTGAAAATGTAAAAAATGAATCTTTTTAAAACAAAATTTTTTTCTAAAATATGTAATATTAAGGAATAGAGGGAGTAGTATAAAAGGCCACACATAACAAATATAATGATTCGGGATAAATTATACACTAACTACTTAAAGAAAAACAAAAATTAGAGTGGATCATATACCACACCCTCACTCAAACTTAGTGCGTCCCTGAGCTATTTCCTTAGAAAAAAAAAACTCAAAAACCAAATTATCCCCTTTTTACTTCTGATTGATACAACTAAACCTCTGATGACTAACTTAACGTAGCAACTGATTTGTTTCTTAACGAGAGCTACTGTTTTGCAAAGCTTTTAAAAAGGAGCCGCTTTTGGTTATTTCACGCAACGGTTTATCGGTATATCTAACCGTGTTGTAAACCCATGCACCCGCAACTGCACCAAGAATTGGAGACGCTATGTATATCCATATTCCTCTGTAGCAATTGTATACCATTGCAGGTCCCAAACTCCTTCCAGGATTCATCGAAGCACCCGATACCGGTCTGACAACAAAAATATACACAGATGTGTAATGTTTTAGTGGTGAAAGAAAAATATGCACAATATTAGCAATTAGCAAATAGAGATGTTATGAGTAAATATATTACCCGGCAATTATCACGTTAAGTAGCACAGTAGACCCTACTGCTAGTCCGGCAAGTTCTCCGATCTGATTGTTACATATGGGTCCACTTTTAATTAGTTTCTCAAAGATTACAAGGGTCAAAGACTACATGTGTAACTGCTGAGGTCAACGTAACAACACAAATACACAAATGAAGAAAATCAACTAGAAAAAGACTTCTTTCAAGTATAATTGTTTTCCTAGGAATGAAAATTTAAAATCAAAGATAAAAAGTATAAATTAATGTACGTACGTAGTCCATTTTCATTAAAAGCAACCTTAAAGTATATTACTTCCCTGATTAGATTATTTTAAACTAAAGTATATGAAAAGAAAAGGAAAGGAAAATATATTAGGTAAAGTAAAACAAGCATGCTTTAAAATTGCAAGAATATTCAACAAATAACCACCAACTTTGAACATATCTAATTTCAATGCAGTATATCATATATAAGAATATTGTGAAATACTAACCGCTCTGTTATCGGTGGCGACGCCGGAAATGATGAACATTAGGTAGAAAGTGATGATAAACTCTATTACAAACGACTGCAAATCTGATCCCGCCGGCAATGTTCCAACGAACACGTCATGTTTCCCACTGCAAACGTCTTGATCAAGTCCGAACAACAGCCGCAAAGTCGCCGCGGCAAGCGTCGATCCGATCACTTGCGATATCACATAAGCAGGAACCTAAAATATAAAAATAATATAAATAAATTTGAGAATTTTTCATTTAATGTCGCATTAAGAAAAATGGATCAGTTTTGAAAAACTCCCCTAAACTGAAGATTATGGATACTAAATTTGAACTTCTAAAGATGTAAAAGGAAAACTGTAGTTTTGTTTTAATAAAAGTTCGTTGTACAATCAAAACAATGTTTTTTTTTTCTTCTAGCTAGCTAAAACTTAGAACTATTATTGGTTAAAATTCTTTAAAATGTTACTTATTACAGAAAAAAAAAATACAAAAATAGTACTTTCGTGTAATACAATCAAGACGACAGCTAAGCTAGATCTATCAAACACAAAATGGCAAGGTTCTAGTTTGTTCATCAAACTAAAAATGACACATAAAAACAAAACTTAATCGATATATATTTATGTGTGAATGTGTTGACCTGTTTCAGAGGAAAACGGCCGCAAGAAGCGAATGCTACTGTGAGGGCCGGATTGAAATGAGCGCCGGAGATGTGACCGAGAGAGTAAACAAGAACCATGACGGTGAGTCCCCAAACGATGGCGATCCCTGGATGAGTCACGGTTTTGTCGTGTTGGGCGTTCACAGCCACCGATGCACAACCAGCAAATATCAAGAAGTAGGTTCCCAAAATCTCAGCCATCAACTGAATACGGAGCAATTATAACAAAACAAGAACAGAGTAAAATAATTTATCAGAAGAAATGAATCAAGCAGAGAGTGAACACCAAACAAATAAAAAAGGTTATTGAAGATTGAGAATTACATTTTCACAAGAAAAAGAAGATTGAGAGTTACAGAAGTGAAAACCTTTTGTAAGAAAGGGACAGAGATTGAGAGGAGAGAGTCTTGTTTCTTTATGGGTTTGGAGATGTGAATAGCTTCTTTATGTTGTTGACGTTCGTGTTCTTCATTGATGTTTACCACCACCGCTCCTTCTCTGGCGTTGCCGTGGCCATTTCCCGATATCTCCGCCATAACAAAGAAGACGATTAAAAGAAAAGAAGATGATATCTTTGAACGGACTGTTATGACTTGTGTGAAAGTGTTTGGTGGCAATTATCTTCTATTTATTGGCAAATCGAGAGGGGGAGAGAGAGAGAGAGAGAGAGAGAGAGAGATTAGACTTTTCAAGTTTTCAAAATTTAATATTGACCATTTAATTTTCAACCCATTTAATTTTATTAATTACAGATGAAATGTTTACGAATAGTATGAATGTATGATACTATATTTTTCATTAATACTTGTGCCTTGTTAAGAACTTACCATATATCTTCGTTTTGACAAAGGAAACAAATTAATATATCTGGCTTATTTATTATAACAAAATGTCCGCCAAATTTTTATATGGATAAGATGTATATTTTGAAGAAAAATATACTAATTTTCTTGATTAAAATTTTGTAATATACTAGTATTTAAAATAGCGTTGTCTAGTGTCTCCTATATATCTTTTAAGTTGAAATTATCATTTACTTTTTTCGACGTCATGCGGTTAATGTGATTGCCATATCATTAAAGTCGTAGTTATCCATATTCATTGGATAGAAACTTCATAAAACACTGCTATGCTTATTTTTTTTTCTCATGCTTTAAATTGAAGAATATGTAAAAAAATGACTTTCATAATATACATCAATCTCGTCGAGAAGACAATATATATATATATCCTGATCGTTTTTACAGGACAATTTATGATAAAATGTAAAAGGTTACTTTGAGTTAATACGTAATCCATCTGTATCAATTTAAGTGGTGTTTAAAATTTTTGCACAAAAATTAAAAAACTAAATTTTTATGTAGTTTATTTTGGTTAGATTAAGTATCATTAAATAAAAATAGTTCGATTAAAATAATACAGTATTTTATAATTGGTCACAAAATTTAAATAACACTAAAATTTATCTTAAATAACAAGAAAATTTATTATTATGAAACAAAATAAAAATTTTTAAACACCATCTAAAGTCATGGGGGCCCTAAAGTGATATGGAGGAAGTAGATAATAAGTTTGCTTATATATTAAATTTCTAGAAAATACTGAAAAAGTGTCATAAAATAGTTGATTTCTAAAAACATCGATTTTTAGTTGTTATTTTGAAAATATTCCTTTTAAGACCACATAATTATATATGGAGATTTGAAACCAAATATTAAACTATGTATTTTATTTTATGTTACATTTATTATCTCCAGTGTTGTATTTTGGATCAATTGGTAACTTAAAAGATTTAAGTATGCGTCCAAAATCCGTCTAATAATGAAATGCCATACACAATATTTCAAGATGATTTTTATAAATATTAGGAACATTTTCACAATTTTTATTTTATTTAATTACTAAATAAATATATTGATATTATACACACGTTTATATAAAAGTCATTTCATATTCTAAGAGCATCCACGATGGGAATATCTCAAAAAGTTTTTAACCAATATAAAAAAAAAATTTAAAAAGAAAACAAAAGAATGTAGAGATGTTAGAAAATTCGGTCAAGCCAGATATTCAAAAAAATTGAGATATTCTCTACACCTTTCACTAGGCCTGGGCAATCGGGTGACCATTCGGGTTCGGTTCGGTTCTAATCGGGTTTCGGGTTTTCGGGTTTACAAAAATCAGCCCCATTCGGGTATTATAAAAGTTCGGGTCGGTCTCGGTTCGGGTTTTGTCGGGTTCGGTTCGGATTTAGTAAAACATCCTAAACCCGGTTGAACCCATTTAGTTTTCGGGTTCGGTTCTAAACCGGGTTTCGGTTATCCATATTCCCTTTTTTACCCGAAGTACCTGTTTTGTTTCATGTCATAACCTTACGGTTCCTTCAACCAGAACGTGAACAAAGAAATAACAAGAACAAAAGTAGTTTGCAATAATGAAAATCAAATACTCCAAACGTGAGAGCCTTTATTAAACTTCAAAATAAATCCAACTTGTTCATATTAAACCTCCTTGAAAAGCAAAGAACAAAACAATTCAAATGAAAAACGAGTACTGAAAATCAAAATCAAAACCAACACCAACACCAAATAAAAAAAAGACTTCAAACTTCAGCAGCAATCTTCTTTCTTCAGTCTTCAATTCTTACACTCTCAAATTTTGAAAAGACAAACAAAACAATATATAAGTACACGAACAAACAGATGAAATATTAAAATAACTTATAGAAAACATACCCTTCTCAAGCTTGTCTAGCATTTCAACTTCAGCTAGAAGCTGCTCATTTGTTTGGACTTTTTCAGAGAATTTGATATCAGCTTTCATCCACTGCTCACTACACATCAGAACCTCTATCATGTAGTGAGTTAGACAGCTTCGGTATGGTTCTAAGATTCGGCCACTGGTGCTAAAAGCGCTTTCTGATGCCACAGAGAAGACCTGCATTACTAATAGGTCCCTAGCCATTTCAGCCAATACTGGAAACTTGGTTTGATGCATCTTCCACCAAGCGAGTATATCAAACTCAAATCCCATCATAAGCCTTTGATTCTCAAGAGGTGCCTTCAAGTAAGCTTCCAGTTCGTCCCTTGTTTCATCTTCTTTTTCAGCAACAAGTTCTGTGTACTTGTTATCCATCCTCTCATAACCGAAATCTTCAACAACCAACGCCAGCCTGCCCATTTGCTCTTGAGTCTCCTGAACACTAACTGTTGATGTTTTCTTCGACTGTGATGATCGTGTAGCATCTCCACTGAACCGGCTAGCATACTCTTTAAACATGCTTCTAAGGAGATCAAGCACAGATTCACCCATTTCTTTGGACTCCAAACTATCCTCTCCATAAAGTTGCTCAAAGCAAAAGTTTGCATACGTCATCTTCTTCCTCGGATCAATTATTGTCGCAATAATTAACATCCTATTCATGTTTTTGATGCCATCCCAATACTTCAAAAACTTGCACAGCATATCTTCAGCCTTCAACTTCAAGTCTGGGTCCAAGTTGTTGGCCAATGTGGTGAGATTCCTCTCAATGGTGACTATCTCACCATAGCATTTGTAGGAATTCACTTTCGAGGAATCAGAGACGACCAAGGTACTATTATAAAATATGATTAGGAACCGCTTTAGCTTTTCCACAGCGTTCCAATCACTAATAGCAGGCGGTCCACACCTCTTAGCCCCATTTTCTACTTCTAAGAAGTAGTCATTGTACAGTCTATCCTCAGCTTCCATTTTATCAAAAGCTACTCTAAACTGTAATGCTCTAGACAACATGAGAAAAGTTGAGTTCCACCTAGTCTTAACATCCATAGGCAGACTTCCTCGGGTCCTCTTCCCAGTAGTAACCCTTTGATCAAATGCATTTAGCCTATTGGTAGAAGACCAGACATATTGGACTGCATTACGGATAGCCATCACATTTTCGCCTAAATCCCCTAGACCCTCCTTAGCTATCAAGTTGATAATGTGTGCACAACACCTCATATGAAGAAAGTTTCCATCTAATACGAAAGCATCAGGCGAGACTAAATTGAACTCCCTATGAAATTTCTTAATAGCTGAGGTATTAGCAGTGGCATTGTCTACTGTGATAGAAAACAATTTCTGAATTCCCCAATCAGCTAGACACTCTAACATTAGAAATGGTCTGACCTTTATGATCCATAACGAATTTGAATCCTAGAATGAGTTTCTTCAGCTGCCAAGTTGGGTCAACAAAATGTGCAGTTACAACCATGTAACTTGCACCTGCCAACAACGTAAAAAATGATATTAGTAAACTGAAAATGATATTGGTATCAACAAATAAATGACATCACTTAAAAAAAAAAAACGTTACCTGTTACTTGAGATACCCAAATATCAGTGGTAAGAGAAACTCTCTGATGATTGGTGTACAACCATCTTTTCAGAGCCTCTTTCTTCTTCACAAACATCTCCACAATGTCCCTAGTAGCGGTTCTTCTTGAGTGGGGTTTGTAAAAATTAACCTTGATATACATAGAAAAGGTATTATTAGTTTCAGAGATAGACAAAATCATTTAGAATACAAATATACAATGTTTTACCTTATTGCAGAAGTGTTTCCAGCCTGTACTTTCTATGAAAGAAAGAGGCAATTCAGCTAACACGAGTAGCTCATTTGTGGCTTCTCTGAAAAGCGGCTCAGGCACATTTGATGTCTTCACACTGCCTTCGTCATTGATGACAGTTTGATCTTTTCCATTACTGATCAAGTAGGACTGGTACTCTCTGCAGATTTGCAGATGCTTCTGAAGGTTGGAGGTTCCTGATTTTGTTGCACATGAGAAGACCTTCTGGCAGTAGTGACAAAGGCACTTGTCACGGCTCTCCTTTGTTCTGGTGTAGTGCTTCTATACACCAGACCTTGGCACAACAATCTTTTTCATCTTATTTGGCTGAGAACTTTCTCCACAAGGTGTATCTGTTTGCTTCCTTTTCCCACAGAACTCAGGAGTTTGACATACTTCATCTTCACACTCACGCTCTTTGCCATCTCCACCTTTCTGAGCACTTTTAGAGGATGATGAAACCATCTGCACGTAAGTGAACCACAATATTCATAAGCACATAAAAAAGAATTAAATGACATAATGAAAAATAGTAATACGCCTTGAAAAAACTTAGCACACATATCAAAATGGCATCAAACAACAACTCATAATCATGAATTCAATAATACTTTAAAAGAACCTAAGCACACGTATCCAAATATGACAAAATAACTCATAACGAATACAATAATACTCTTTCGAAGAAAATTAAATAATTTCTCAGCAAACGTATTCAACTAGCATGATATACAGTTTTAAAAATCGAAATAGATTAGCATCAAACAACGACTCATATACAGTGCATGTAAAACAACGACTCGTATACAGTGAATGTAAAACCGATTAAAAGAGTTTCCTTGAAGCATATTTAAACATGTTTAACTCGATAACTATTCACAGAAACAGATTAAACACAATAAAGCTAAAGTATTTAACCGGAGACACAGTGAGATTTCCCAAACCCGAAAACCCGAAAGTGAAAAACGAGTACCTCTGGCTGCTGCTTGAATTATCTGACGAAGGAGAAGATGATAGTAGGGAGATTGTGTTGTCGAGTTTAAGAAATTGAAGAGACATTTATAAGAGCTACAAATTAGGTCTTCAAATTCGAAATCAAAAGAGAATCAAAGAGAATATACAGCTAATCGGATTAAGGAAACGATTTGGGTGAAAATATTTAGGGATTGAGAGATTTCACGGATTGAATTGTTGAGATCACACAAAGAATCTCTCTTTATCCGAATAGGAAATAAAATATCGAAGGATGAGTGAAACAAGGTTAGATAAGATCGGGTCTCGGTTATAACCATTCGGGTTCTCGGTTTAAACCCGACCCGACCCGAAACCCATTATACCAAAAAATCAAACCCATTCGGTTTTTGAACAAGATCCGAACCCGACCCGAACTGGCTTAATCGGACCGGGTTCGGTTCGGGTTATCGGGTCCGGATTATTTGCCCTGGCCTACCTTTCACAATATAATTAACCTATATTTAATTAAATAATTCAACAAAATATTTAGCAATTTGGATATTAATCCTAAATATACTTTTAAATTGGCATAAATGGAGTAATTACTTTGGGCTGAGACACATATTTCATTTACACGATCAAACTCGATTACCAGTAGAACCAATAGTACTGTCTATCCTATGTAAATGGTGTTTTACGGATGGATCATGAAAAAATAGAAATTCTATTCGGGACAAGGATGGTATAGTACACTGAAAGGTTTTGATGGTTTAATGGGAGCGAGAAATACAAGAGCGAGCCGGTCGCCACTTCACTCGGAGATATATGCTCTCATTTGGGCAATGAAATACATGAGAAATCTAAGACATTTTACTTTTACATTTTCAATGGATTGTCCTCAGTTGGTGAAGATGGTTTCGAAACTAGAAGAATTGTCAGTTTTGCAAGTTATTTGGAAGACATAAAGATTTGAAGAGAAGTTTCAACAGACGTAGAATTCAAAGACGGACAGTCTCGCACGCAGTACAAGAAAACAACTGCCGTTTGTTGTCCAAATGGATGCGGAGCTACCAGTTTTTTTGACACTGGATAGTATTATTAATCCTTCTAGGCAAAGAGTTCTAAACAATGAGAACTAGCAAAACAAAAGTAGAAAATGGATACACCAGTAGGGATCCAAAGTAAACTAACACACATCTATTTTGTGTATGGATGACTAAAGATTTTTCATATAAAAACTCCATATTTGTTTCTGGAATAGTTGAATCTCAAGGGAGATAATCTTCGTATTAATCCAAAAATACCACGCTTCAGACTGAATCGAGAACGATTGTCATTCTCTTTTTAATACTCCAATAGGAGTCACCGAGACAAGACAACTCTTTATATTTCTCTATTGATAATAATAGAGTCAAAGAGATTACCGTTCCATAGAATTTCATGATTTTTCGAAGTAACCATAGTTTGTAGCAAGAACTACATCACCATCAAATGAAAAACCATCAATGATTGAAGCCGGTAAGACTCATCGCCACCATCCACAATAAATATGTGAATTACCTTTTCTAAACGGTTCAATTGAACCAAAATTTTTGGTTTACCAAATCTATTGGAAGAAACATACAAAAAAATAATAAATGTTTTTGCCAGATTTAAAATAAATTGGCAATCAAACAAACCAAGTGTCTGGAAATAAAACAAATCAAAGAAAAAAAGAGTAAAACAAATCAAACAAGCCGATATCGTAACTATAGAAGCTTTCGGCCATAGACTTGAAACTATAAAAAAATCCGAAGAGCTATTAGTTTAGTTTGCAGAGTCTATATAAAAACTGTCTAAGTTTCAGACAAAAAAAATATTAATATTATATTTGACCACCAGACCCAGACATCCTGATTTCTAAACTAAATATCCATTACGGAATCTTAAGTATTTTGAATACTCGTAATGGTATATCGCGATCCTCCGCTCAAGTCTGATCATATGTTGGAGTTGGATGTTGAGACACCCAAAATTGTCCGTATCAAATGGACCACACAAAAAAGAACTTAGGTCATGCAAAGTTTATTATAAATGGGAAATTGAAAACGATGTCTGTCACATGATGAAATTGATGAAGGTCTCTTCAAGTCTTCAACTACCAACCTAAAATACAGACATGCTTTACATAGATTTATATATTTGTATTTATCAAAACGAAAAAGCATCATCGTATCTGACTCTAGACGCCGGAGTGGTCTAGTATGAGTCGAGCAGAAGAATAGTCTATGTAACTATGGGTCGGACCAGATCATGTAGAATATTTTAAGCATGTAAATTATTATTATGTTCGTCTTATCCATCCAAACATGTAACTAATTATGAGAATGAAATATAGAATATAAGCCAAAGAATGTTATTTACAATTCACAGTTCATACACATCGTCGAAAATGTCATCTAAATTGATATAAAATTATCTCCTAACACATCAATGATATTCGTTTGATCAATGTTAAATAGCTTAATATATCAAGTATCTAGCTACTACAAATACATTCGGGAACTACAATAAGAATTAATACGTACATATGCATGCACAACCATTTTTGGCTGATAACCCGGAATTTAATTTTAATTAGTGTATGATCAAACTATTATGTAAACAATTGCATAAACATAACCACGTTCAAGCTAGAAAATAATCTAGATTGATTAGCATACAATGTCTAGAAAGAAATTCATAAAGCTGGAGCTAGAAAATGTCTTCAGATCAACTGAATTATGAGCGAAGAAAGTTAGGAAAAATGAATGATATATTCACTGCAAATGTCGTGTCGAATTCATAATAATTATGTCACAGAAATCTCAGTACTAATAGTATTACCCATATCACGACACGATCTAGTTGTCGTGAAATCAAAACAAAAGAAATCAAAGTAAGCAAAACGTATCGAGGCAATGGTGGTGATTCGTTGGGCGGTAACGGTAAAAAATTTACTTTAAAATTTAGTCTGTATGATTTTTTGATTTAATTTTAAGAGATATAGTTCTAAAATTTTTTACAGCCAAAAAGAGATGGTTTTAGAAAATAAGACTTTTACATCTATTTTATTTTGCTTTTTTGCTGTAGTTTTAATTTTTTGGTTGTAATTTTAAAAACTAATATAAAGTATGATTGATAGTTTTTAACGATGTAGATAAAAATTAAAGCTAAAGTAACTTGTTACAACCTAACCAATCACCCCTAATATCTATTTAGGGTTTGTATATTACTATGTGAATGAATAATTTTATAATTTTTTAGATTTATATTTTTAGTAGCCTCAAAAATTCAATTTTTTTTTAGAAATACATACTACATCCGATCCATCACATGCTGAATTTTTACTGGTGCACTCAGATTTAAAAATGTAACACTAATGTTATTGGTCAAGTAGATCATATCACTAATAATATTGTCATTGACACAATGCACAAGTTTCGTTTAAACCGAAACTCTGACTAATACATCCATCGAGTTTGAAAGTTTCAATTAAATATTATAGTATGAAAACCCTTCTTTTCGAATAATATAGTATGAAAAACTTGGCAATAATAAAGTCTTTTGTGTTATAGTTGTGAAATAGATTTTGATCCGCGCGCTCGCGCGGATGTGTGTTTTACTATTATAAATTTTTATATTATATATTAATAACATTTGCTTGTATTACATGTCTGCTTGAAACCTATAAAGTATTATATGTTCAACTTACCGATTCCTCAGCTAGGACCGTTTTAAGACTCTTCTCCATAGGACGTGTTTTGCTTCCACGAATAAAGCAATTTAACTTGAGTTGCCATCTGATTTAAACGGTTTGATATTTTTTAGAAAAGTAAAAACTGTTTTGTATATTAAATTTGAGTAAAAACTTTTGCTAGACATTTTTATGTTTTTTTGTTTATATTGTGCTGTCACCTTATAGGATTGAGGTATACTTATTTAGCTTGGTCGTGTATATATGTAGGAATTTAAAGAAATCTTAACCGAAAAATATATCATACTTGATACGTTTTAAAAGTAGATAGATATATATTTTACCAACCTGATAAATATTCTTTTTATTTATGTTGTAAATAATATTTAGTTAGTTAACATAACAGATACAAATCGTCAATAACACGTTCTATACCAAGAATATGTCCGAATTATGAATAATAGATTTATAATTCCTTCATTTGAATATATTAGATTTGTTACTATAAAATAGCTCAAACAAGTAGAGTGTTGCTAATAGGAATATTGGTATATAATTTACACTTTGTTAATTGCATACCCAAAAATAGGAATTATATTTTGAATATCCTTGATTGTAGGTATCTATAAATCGAATTCACATTTTGTTTAACTATGTACTTTGACAATCTGGATTTTTTCTTGCGATAGGTCATACTTTTCATCTATACAGACCGAAATGACATATGATTTTCTGGGCTAAAGATTTAAAAGTATTAACATGATAAAGGCTTTCTTTAGGAAGATGGTAATTAAACTACATTAAAACCTTTTAATCTGAATACAATAAGGTGTTCTTGTTTTGAATTGAATTTTAGTTGACTGGAATATTTAATGTTTAGGTTGAACATAAATAGAGATTTACTTTATGGCTTTTAAAATTATAGATTTTAGTTAATATAAAATTTTTAGTTTTATAGTCACATATTTACGGGTGCCAAAAGGTTCAGTAACTTTCCATAGCTAAACTGGTAAGTTCTTCCTTGTTCGACAACCAAGTAGTAAGATCGACGCTCCTTCCATGCTAATTAATGAGAATTTTACTCATTTATACTAACTAAGGGTTTTATTGTAATTTCAAAGTCTTCGTCTCCTCTAACCTATTTTTTTTCTGCGTGGCTGCCATAGTTACGAGTCTTAGAGCACCATTATCCTAGAGACTCTAAATGGGTTTCTTATTTTTTTTTTAATATGTTTTAATTGTAAAAGTGAATGAAGAGACCGGATGAAGAGATCCGAAAATTTACTTGCTCCATTGCAAGTCTCTTATTTAAGGGTTCTTAAAAAAAAAATTAATTAAATACCAAAATTTTGAATTTTCTTATTAAACTTAAACTTTTTCTTAAGTAATACTAGTTTCATTTATACAAGTTTATAAAACATGTGAATACTAGTACTTACAAAAGCATACAAGTTTCTAAAGGAACATAAAAGAACGTACAAAGTGGAGAAGACAAGCTCGAAGTCTCCTCACACAAGCAGCCCGCCACCACACTGCTCAGGTACCTTCCCCCCAAAAATAAGGCAACTGAACTCCAAGTGCTCAATTAGTGTCTCTTATGCTTTCAATGATCCTGATTGTGCGCTTGGTGGGGGTATATAGGAGGAGACGTCTTGCTCAGCGGGTTAGGTATGTTGTAGCTGCAGAACTTGAACCAGAATAGAGATCAAAGGAAGCTTTAACAGACTAATGAGTTGTATTAACAAGTGAAAGAAAGCAAATGTTTGTTCATTGTGAGAGTAGATAACATACCAATATTGGAAAGCAAGTGTTTGTTCAGGAGCAATTCCCCTATAAAAGAGAGAGCGGGACACATCATACAGCCATTATTGGAAAGGAAGCTAAGGGAAAAGAGTATAAATTGCAATGCATAGAACACACAAGACCTTAAACCAATGCATAGTGAACAAAAATGCATACGTTGAGGCTTATACCAACTCAATTCACACAATTCTAATCACTTCAACAATTCTCTCGGACCAGACATAACACTTAATCCAAAGAACTAAACTTTATCTCATTTTGACTCCCATTGATGCAAATACCAATGCACAGAGAACATACATGACCTTGAAGCAATGCTATTGAATAAGTAGAAATAGCAAGCAACCAAGAAAGGTTCAAAAAACCATATTCACCTCAGCTATTTCAACAGTACCAGCTTGCTCAAAGAGCATAGCCAAGGCTAACCGAGATCATCTTCTTCGTCGAGAGATGCTTCTTCATCGTCGTTCAAATCAACCACCTCTAGGGCTCCATTGTCGTTCTCTAAAGCTTCCAGCCTAGCTATAGCAGCCTAGAATCAACCAAACACAAATGAAGTCTCATTGCCAAGGAAAAAAAATAATCAAAAAGTGATTTCGAAATCAGACAACACACCTGGGTTCGATTGTCGGTGCTTGTAAGAGCTGCCGCCATCTTCGTAGCAACCTTACGGGTACGGCTCGAGACTCTACGGTTCGCCATGTCTCCATACCGCTTAGGACGATTCAGTGTACCGGCGACGGTAGACCGATGCGCTCACGTCTCCGCTTTCGTCCCCGTCTTGCTGAGCCCAATCCAAAGTCTGGGCGACGGAGGAGACTTGGATTCGAAACCGAATTCACAAGTCGGGAGAGAGATAAAGATGAGAGTGAGATGAAGTTCTGGAGAAGGTGAAGAGGGAGGAAGAGGAATCACAAGAGACGTCTCTTCTTGTCCATGATTAAGAGACGTCTTTTAGGTTTATCAATATTTTTCATTTTTTTTTAATCCTAATAAATGTAAGAGACCCTCTTAAAAGACCAGGATAATGGTGCTCTTATGACGAAGCTTTTATCACTTTTTTTTTTCAAAATGAACTCGATTTCTTCAATAAATCAATTCGATTTCATCACAAAAACGCGAAATCCCCACAGTTCCTACCGGCGAGTAAACGTCCACCCCAGCCGCGTTTTAGAACATGCATATATGTAATGGAATAACGGAGCATTCAACGGCAGGAAGATGTAGAGACTTTCTAAATTTTGTAAAAATTTACGATTGTTAAGTTATTAATTATAATTGATTAAATAAGTAAATTAAAATGAGGTGGTTTGATAATTTAATACGAATGGTTTAACTCAATGGCATGTAATGGTAATTATTGTGGAAAAATCAGGGTTAAGTATAAAATATATTTCTGTTTTAATAGTTTAGATTTTGTTATGAACCATAACGAAGTGTGTACTTTAAAGAAGTGACTTGGATGGTAGACTATTTTACAATGCGCATGCAGAATCTCTAACCTCCCACTATTTACGGTTACCTTCAACAGAGATCCCATTCCCACATGACTTTGAAGTGTCTGTCGAAGAAAAAAAGACTCATCTCGAAAATCAGGGTTTGTTAAATTATGATTATAAACTGTTACTTGATTCGTAACTAATCAAAGAAGTACGCAAATCAAGTTTTATTTACATACTCCATGATACATGCGACCAATTTTATTATATTTTGTGTACATTTTTAGCTATAAGATCACTACAATAATAAGAAAAAATATATTGGTCTCAGTAATAACAATACAAAAACATAGAATGTATTTTGAAACATGCGAAACTGAAAACATGAAGAGATAAGTGATAAGCTCCCAATCATATACATTGTGCGTAGATCAAATATATTAATTTTCTTGTTTCCTTTGAAATTTTGAATTTTGAAGTTTCGATTCATATGGCTTTATGCATTTTAAATGCCACGGAGGTAACAATACCAAATCGGGATTTCGTAAAGATCTCAGGCTTTTGACTCTTTTAGTCATAAAGATAACAAGAATTGGTTGAGATTTCATAAGTTTTGTGGCAGACAAGGACTTTGTTTACTAGACGTTGCTGTGTTCTTTTGTATGTTGAAATTAACTACCTACTAGGGTACTACTGTCGTAGAAGTCGTTAGCAAAGCCTAATCGCCGGTTCCTATTTTATTTGTCGGTTTCTTCTTCAACTATCGAATTGAATTGGGCTCTATTGTCTAAGGTTTGGATGAATATAGCATGACTAGTTTGTATACAAATCCAAAGTCTCAAAAGAGACGTCACGTATACGCACTCCATGAACAAACTGTGCGTAATATGAACTCATCAAGTAGTGAGTAATAGAGTACATGCATAAGGTCGTATATCTTCGTTTCATTGTAAAACATCAAACTACCTTTAATCTTTTCCACTACCTTTCTTGGAAAATATACATATTAATATTTTCCACTACCTTTTTGTTCAACTACAATTATTTGATTGAGAGTTTACTAATATTTCTATACTACGAGGTTAAGATTTAGGGAGATTAAGATTTGGGGTACCGGATAAAACAATTTAATAAATAATTATGTAAATTAATAGAAAAAAATTATTAAAAATCTATGATGCAATTAAAATTAGCAGGGAATTTTCATTTGATGATTCAAAATGTAAAATCATATATGATTATAATTGTCGGTGTAGAAATTTCAGCATAATTTTTTTTGTAATTTATAATATCATAGTTAACGTTTTGGAAAACCGGATCGGACATTGACTCGACATAGTAGTTAAGTCAATGATCGGACCGGTCCAACCCGTTCATCTAGCAGTTTTTTTTATATATTAAAATATAAATTAAAAATTATATAATTAATTTATATACTTTTATCGGTATTATAATTATAAAATATTGTAAACAATACAATTAGGTAATTATCTTAAACTAATGTGATTTTTTTTATATCAAATTGTTGATTATTTTTTTTACTTCAAAAATTTTAGTTTTAAACCCGAATTTTGATATTGACCTGGTTCATTGCAAAACTTTTACTGGTTTTAAATCGGTTTTGGCAGTTTAATTCCAATCTGGCTTTTAGAGCAACCCGGAAGGCCGGAATTGGTAAGATGGGCAAGTCATTTGAATGGCCGGTTGGTTTTCAAAACACTGATAGAGCTTAAAAAAAAACCCTACATAAATGTAACATGTGATACTAATAAAGCTTCTTGAAAAGTTTTAAAAAGACTGGCAATCTTAAGAGTTCGACAAACATAAAGCTCACACACACCCTTGCACCATTCCATAATCATAGGAGATAAAAAAAAAACAACCTAAAGTCAAAAACAGAAAAGAAACTGCAAAACTTTTGCATGATTGTGTTCGGATCCAACGATCACCATCACAGCAGCTTCAAAAGAAACAAGTGAGCCTTGTGGACTTTTCAAGATTGGTTTTTCCCATATTTGCGAGCGACGTTAGCGTCCAAGAGCGTATCCCAAACCTGCAAACGTAGACACAAACAAGGTAAGTTAAAACTTCCAAATAAAAAGTGATTTGTATTAGTTTTCTTGTATATTAATCTTTACTCACATGTAGCTCTCCCTTTGAGCCACCAATAGCAAGCAAGAAAGGATTGTCCGCTGAGAAGGAAATGGAGAATACAGCTCCCTGGTGACATAATCAGAATGGTCAAGAAACAAATAAGCATGAACTACTGAGGGAGCAAAACAGAGTTATTATGTTGATTGGTTCTTACAGCTTTTGGTTTGTGTGAAGTAATGCATGAAGGCTCGTTGTTTGAAAGATCCCAAAGTTTAACCGTTTTGTCCATAGAACCCGTAGCCAAAAGCTGTAAATTACAGCTCATAAATGGTGAAAACTGATTATAAATAAAATATATATATGAAATGCTATAAGGACTTTAAGAGGGAGATTGATGTACATTAGGTGCAGAAGTGTTGTATGAGATGGAGGAGACTCCTTTGTCTTGGTCATGTGCTTGGATAGTGAAGCTTGGTTTTAAATCAGAATCAGAACCTGACTGCGCGGCGCGTATATCAAAACCTTTCACAGTTCCATCCTCAAGGCTTACCTAAGAGAGAAGGTTATTTAAGAAAATGTTTAAAACTGCTATAACATCGTATTTTGTCTACTATAAGAGCAAAAGGATAATGTCACTCACCACAAAGGAGTGATCATTGTGAGGATTCCAGGCTAAGCTTTCGACATCAGACATGACAGACCATTTGAAACCAGAGTGCGAAGGTTGTCGTCCGTCTTTCTGCAACATAATATACAAACTCATACTAATGATAACTCTCGGTAAAAGATAGAGGAAAACATGGAATAAAGAAAGTTACCAATACAACAGTCTGATCAAATGACCCACTGAGAAGCACTTCTGGAGCATAATGATTCCAAGCAACCGCTTGAACCTGTGATCCACACAAAACTATATACCATGAGAATATATGCAACAGAATAAATAAAAAATTGATAATTCTATGAGTCATGTTCTTACCTCCTTTGTGTGATGCTCCATAGTGATCTTACATTGTCCAGTAGCTACATCCCACACCTTAACCTTTCTGTCGGCACTAGCACTAGCCAGTATATTCCTTTTATCCAGTAAAATTAAAAGAAAATCAGAAATGTCTAGAGAGAAAACCAGAAGAAAATTTCAATCATGGGCACTGGTAAAGCCTAAACATACCGAAACTCCTTGTTCCAAGCAAGACCAAGTACTGAATCAGTGTGGCTGCCTTCTTTGTATATCTAAAAAAGACAAAGAATACATCAGAATTTGCCAAGAACAAGGAACAGATGTGTTTGATGTGAGCATACCGGCTTCCTGATCTTCTCTTTCTTACTCTTCTTTTTCTTGATAATCTTCATCTCCTCTATTCCTCCTAGTTGCACACAAGGGAGCACCTCGTCCCTCTAAAGCATTATAACAACCTTATCAGTACTCTCATTGTTGATTAGAGCAAACAATTAACACAAAGACGGTAACGTTTTACATACAACGTCAAGATCCCATATCTCTATTGTCGGCGAATCCTTTGATCCAATAGCTACAAAATTCCCTGCCAATACCAAGACAAAACAACATAGTAAAAAATGATAGTTCCTCCACAGCAAGAATGAAAGATAAAGAGTGTACACTTAACCTTTGTCCCCTCCTTTAAGTGGACAATCAATCCATGCAGTACACAATGGAAACTCCGGTATAACTATGTGATGATGAACATACATGTTTGGTGAGCCGTTGGATGATTCCTCGTACACATAAACCTGGTCATAAACATATATATAAGCCCCAATCTTCAACATTTTAACCTACATAAGAGAGAAGGATTGACCATATACCTCTAGATGACTGACTTCATCTTCATTCCTAGCGCAGATAATCACTGAATCTGTTGGCTTGATTGTTGTATCATCAATATCCTCTTCATCGTCATCATCGTCATCCTAAAAAAATCAAACCTTTATATTCCATACACAAAACTTTGAACCATCATAAGTTGCAACAGAAACAGTGAATATAATCTTACAGCAGCATCCTTCAGATAGGGATCCAACTCATTACTTGGATAATAAAGATCCCCAAGCCCAGAGCTGAAGAGTTCAATTCCTAAGTCCAACACCACAACAACAACAAAAAAAGGTAAGGATACAATACGGCAAAAATCTGCTCTGCACCAAATGAATGAGGTAAAGGTACCATCATCCTCTTCATCATAGTTATCCATGTCGAGTTCTTTCATCGCAGCGGCTACCTCATCAACCTCCATAGAGGAAGATTTGCTATTGGATGATTTACCAAAAGCTTCTGCTACAGCCTTGGCGCGATCAACTTCACTAATCTGATCCCCATCTTCTTCTTCCTCTATGTCTTCTCCATCCTCGTTACTACCATCCACACTGTTACAAGTAAACTCATATTATCATCTTCTCATCTCTTAAATTACAGAAACAAAGAAGAATAAAACAATTCACCTTCCAACGAAAGCTCCACTCTCAATGAGCTCTTTGATCTCTTCCTTTGAAGGAGGCTCAGCAGCATCAGGAACAGCCTTTAAAGACCCTTTAGGTATCCATGAAAGTGCAGTTATCATTCTGCAAAAAACCAATCCAAAACCATTCAAAGAAGAAACCCAAAACTGGTTATTGGATTCAGGGCACCTCGAAAGTAGTGATTTTTACGTCAGATGATCAAAACCCATTACAAAGTTGGGCCATTTACGACATGGGAATCAAGTTTTCGATTAACTTCATGAAAAGCTAAGAACTTTGGGAAGGAATCAAAGAGAACTTACGTTTACCTGAATTGCTTGGGAGAGAGAGAAGGACGCGGCCCAGAACGAAGGTGGTTTTGTAATAGGTTTAGGGTTTAGCAATCGAAGACTTGCTTCTGAGGATTCTTTTAGAGGAAGCGGCGCTTAGCGGTGAAGAAGAACAAACAATATTAAGGAGAAAATGCATTAAACCCCCTGAACTATTTGAATATTCAATTTTAGACCTTAAACTTTGAAAGTTTTATAGAAAACTCTTTAGGACTTTTAAATTCAACAATTAAGTCAAACCTTGAGAGTAACATTAAACAGATTCATGATATAAAGCCAAGTAGATAAGAATTTCTCAAAAAAAATTGTTAGAGTTGAAGAAACACATCATTTTTTTCTATATTTTGATTACTTTAGTGTCGAGAAACTCATTACTCTCAGTGATGATGTTCTAGCGCCTTGCTACTTTGCCTATATGGCCTCTTACGTTTATCAAGAAAATGTTCACCTTGTGTTTAGCCCAAAAAAAATTCATAGTATGTAACTAAGAGCTATAGAGAATTGATTTAAATATATACCAATCTTTTTATTTGAACCTACAATCAAACTGAAAAGGAACCAACCAGAAAACTTACTTACTCTAAATGAGGCCTGGAGAGGCAGAGCTGTGGAGAACTAACTTATAAAGGGTTCGGTTTTGGTCGGAATGAGGCGTATGTATATAGTTCATCTATATATGGGCCCAATTGTTAGCCCATTATGCAGTTCCGTTAAGCAATTCAGGCGGTGTTCGTTTACATGTCGCGCGACCTGCGACCTGCGACATGCGACTTGCGACTGATCGCAGGTCGCATGTTGTTGTTCGTTTCGTTGTCGCGTAACATGCGACCTGCGATTGGTCGCAAGTCGCAAGTCGCAGGTTGTTGTTCGTTTTGATGTCGCGCGACTAATCGCGCGACCAGTCGCGGGTTCCCAATTAAGTCGCCCGAAAAAATAGCGACTAAAAATTAAGAAAATTTTGATCGCGCGACTGGTCGCAGGTCGCAGATCGCAGGTCGCGCGACACGTAAACGAACATAGTTTTAGTCGCAAATCGCAGGTTTAGTCGCAGGTCGCAAGACGCAAGTCGCGCGACACGTAAACGAACGTAATCTTAGTCGCAGGTCGCAGGTCGCAGGTCGCGCGACACGTAAACGAACATGGCCTCAGTGATATTTTGCAATTGGACATAATCCAGGGTACATACTTAACGGTCAGTATTACTCGTACAGTTACGTTGAAGTCAATGTACTTTGTGGTCCTAAATCAGATTCTCACGTTGGTTACAAATATCAGCCACATGTGGTCGTCATTGTCCATTGAAGTTTCTATTGGGTTACGTACGACTTCTTGGAAAAAATCTTTGATTTCTTCAATTTAATCTAGTTTTTTGTTATCTTCTAAATGTAAGAAAAAAAATCAAATCAAATGACAGATTGCTGATAAATTCTCACGTTCAAAATGGTTTATCAAATTCCAATTTGGCTCTAATATTTTACATGAATAACCCACTATAATTATAAAATTAATTAATATAAAATAAACAAACTTGGAGAGACAAAATTCTACTCAACCACAACTTTAGTCAAAAGCCAACAAGAAAAAGATAGAGTTCCAAAATGTTTTTTTTTTTCTTCTTCTTTCTTTTCCCTTTTTAATCACCTTTAATCATCACACTAGTAAAAAAAAACAGACAAACAAAGATGAAATGAAAAGCAAGAGATTAACTAATTTGATAAGAGACATGATTGATAGCAAACGATGTTTGATCTTCTTCACTCCAAATCATCATCTGGTTCTTGAATTTCCAAGTGTAAGTTCTAAATCCTCTGAAACGCATTCTCCATGTATCCTTTCTCCTTCCCAAGGCTTCACCATTCCAAACGCAAACTCAGCCGCCATTCCATCAGCCATTGGCACGTCAGAGTTTTGATCAACACCAGCAGGAATAGCTGGAGAGCAGTTTCCACTTTGTCCAGGAGTCCACATTGGTGAGCTACAATCTCCCATTTTAAAAGCCGCTTTGTCGAAAAACGGGTTTCTCGAGACTAAGCTGAAAGTAGGAGAGGACGGTCCGCTCTGTGGGGTTTGCATTCCAGAGAGCCATCCAGATTCTGGGATGATTACTTGGTCACGAGTAGGGCTTCGAGCCAGCGGTGGAGTCACGGGAGCGCTTATGGAGTTCCCGTGGAAGAAGGGAAGCTTGGAAGGCGAGTTTGAAGAGAGGTTCTTGAGCCATGGGATTAGTGAGTTAGCATCGCCAAATATGTTTGTAGGACTAGGGAATGAGGAAGATGAAGGGCTTGGATTGTAGGAACCACGTGGGCTTGGTTGGTAAGATGAGCATGGACTCGCTGAAGTAGAACCGTTCATGAGTTCCACTCGATCCATTGGTTTGCATCCCTACACAAGAGTATATTCAACATCACAAACATAAAACCAAAGCATACCATATTCCTAATACATTCTCAAAAAAAATCTTTAGTTAGTGGATTAATCACACAAAAGAGAGTTAAAAATGTAATCTTCCCATTTTACCAAAGGCAAAAAGGCAAAGAACAAAAACGACATTATGATTGATAATTGAAAACCAAAATGCACCAAGAAAACAAAATCATATTGTTTGATTTGTAATGTGGTTAAAGAACAATCTTTGTTAATGGGATTTAGTTACATAAAAGAGAGCTTAACATGTTCCTTTTTAACGAAATGCTAAGCTGGTGAGCACGAACAAAATGACACTATGATTGATAAATTGAAAATCCAAATGCAGCTAAAAAGAAGAAAAGGTGAAGGAACAATGATTTCTTTGGCATTTAGTGGTCAACCAATGAATAATTCCATTTAATTTTATTTTATTTCCCCGCACACAGGCAAAATCCAAACATCATCATAGGTGTTGGCTAAAGAGAAATCATTTTCCCAATCTCAATTCTATTGACTGATTAAACAAGAATCACGGCAATTTTATAGATTTTAGATCTTTAAACAAACAACAAATATATATACCAAGGATATCGTACTAGAACAATGCTAATGTTTTTTGTCTCTCTTTTTAGCAAAATTCCCATTATTAATGCTCTTGATAGAGTATAGTTTTCTTCTTGTTAGTACTAAAACAACAGCTACATTTCTAAATAAAAGGTATTTCTTGGAAAGTTAATTAACTTATTTTTAATGTCAATGTGAACTTTAGTGACTGGTGTGAACATATAAGCAAACAAAAGAAAAAGGTTTGTCGAGAAAAATTACTTTCAGGAAAAAAAATAGAAATAGGAATTTCAGAGAAAGCATCAGTCTGAAAAGGGAAAAAAGAACATGTGAGGAAAGATGATTAAAGTCTTCCTCGATCGTCGTACTAAGGAATCCAAACACATTATCAATGGTAAGTTTCGTGAAACAGACGTGTCCTAAAGTTTTTCACTAAAGCAAAAGATTTTTTTTTTTTGAACATCTCATTAAAGCAAAAGATGATAACCAAAGAAAAACACAAAAAGAAAATTCCTCATATCCAAAAAAATAAAAAATAACTACATTTTATATTGACCTCACTAGACAAAAAACGAATTGACGGACAAAATGACGATACTACCCATACAGATACTTGTTAGACGTGCAATAGCTAAGGGTAAATAAGTCATTAGGAGATAATATTCTCGTCTGAAAGTGAACAGAGTGTGTTAAGCATCAGCGAATCTTACACAACATTCATGCTTTTGTTTCAGTTCACCAGAACGGTTTCGATCTGACGTTTGCCATGACCACTAAACCGGTAAAAACTAAATCTCAACCGTCCGATTTGCATCATTAAAATTTTACGTTTTCTCTACCCTATCGAAAGCTCAGATCTATTCACAGTTTCATTACTGAAAGGTTTGAGATTTGGTTTTTACCTTACGGTAAGTAGTTCCGTCTTCCTCTACGGTCCAACCAGCTTCATTGCAAAGAGCTTTGAGAACTTCGTTGTTATCGCAGTGTTTCGGCAGCTTAAAGTTCCCATGAATCCTAAGCCCCGCGAAGATCTTAGCCGCAATCGCACGTCTTCGCCGCTCTCGCCGTTTGTTGTTCTCTCTCTCTTTCCAAGTCGGCGTTCTAGTCCCCGAAGTCATCTTCCGATCACCGGAATGTTCTGTTTTACTTCTTATTGTAATCCTCAGAGAGAAAACTAATTTGGCGCTTTTTTCTCTTTAAGTTTATTTTTTTGTTCTGTTTTAAGTTTATTTTTCTCCTCTTGTGGTGAGTAATAAATGAAGAAGCACTTACCAGGTGGGGTCGTAGATTTTCAAAAGACGAAATTACCATGCAAGTATACTGTAATTTACAAGCATACCACTTATGTGTTAACACGTGCTCAGGCTTTTTTTAATAAAGCAAGAAAATGGAAACTCTGTTTGACCATTAACGACGCCGGTTTGTGTACATTACGAAGAATTTATTGGGCTTTTTTTTGTTTGGTTGAACGATTATATCTTTTTATTTTGAAAGTACACAAAAAGTCAAGAATATCAAGCCGCTTTTATAATAGCTATATTTATTTTGTACATCATAGACCTGATTTTTTTATAACATTATTCTTATCCAGTGACAGCAGTTTTCCAACTATGGACTATCCATGTCTAAAGAGGGATTATAATAGAAAACATATTATGTTACTAATCTAAGATTATAGCTCAAATAATTATTTTAGTTAATTAACTAGAAATAAATGTGAATGCAAGGTACGTGGCAGAGATTGTGGCATCTTGAGGACTGTGACAGGTGACCTTTCGTTTGGTGGGGACCACCACTAATAGTTTTCATATCCAATCATGACCGTTAAATCGGGTGGGTCACGTGATGCTCCCGATCTGCTTCCTATCAACTGGTCATTGCTCGTGACTCGTTTGCCTTTTCTTAGTTCCGTTAATTACTCTCCTTTTCTGTTTAATCTATGTAATTAAAATAATAGTATATATGAGCACCTTTCACATTATTATTTTCACTAAGAATCTGACCGGTTGAAACGTAGCAATTACAGTTGCGGTTGTAAAAGTTTACGAATGTAAATAGTTGGCGCTAACAAGCAATTTGTACGACTAGTAGAAAGATTAAAAATTGGTGCGTTTATAGAATTTTTGTGATTGATTGATTATGAGGTATTGCATCGGTTTAATAATGAATTAAAAATATTAACACATTATAAGTTTATAACCTTATAAAATATCAAAATATACTATTATGATAAAATATGATAATTATTAATAAAATATAATTAAAATAACAAAGTTATAATGTCAATAAAACTTGTTTTGAGATTTATATTAGAACTTTTAAAAGAATATGTTGTTTCGTTTATGTATGTATATATTTTATATATGTATATATATTAATGTTTAAAATTATAATGAATAATTTTGGTTTAAAGTTTTTATAAATTAAATTATGATACTGTTAATTAATTTAAATTTAAATATAAAATGTATATATATTTTTATTTAAAATATTATTATATTTATTTATTCATCTGTAACCGTCTGCAACCGCAAAAGTTAGCGGAGACCAGTTTTTGATTTAAAAGGTCTGAAGCGATTTAGAGCGATTTATAGCGTTTTTATGATTATCGCAAAATGCCTACAACTGCTATCAACCACAAAATCGTATATTTAAAACATATAAATGATCAAATATCACCTATAAAATTTGATAATTAATCGGGTTAAAAATCAATTGATGATTACACCGCAGCAACAAACACAATAACCACAATCACAATAGAAAAGAAAGACTTGTCATGAACTTCTATAATCTTCTAAATGGCGGGCCACAGCTTTCTCAAGCCTCACATTTCCATATTCTTACGATGATTGCATCTCTTAAAATTTTATGTTGGTTAAGTTGATCTTCTTCCTCTTTGATTGTTTTTAAAAGGATCGCCATCTCAAACTTTGAAATCTAAGTCTAAATGGTGAATTTGCCACCAAAGTTACTTCTATATTCTGAATTAGTCCATAGATCCGAAGAAGGAATGCTTAGTGATACGAAGCAAGAGGATGACCAAATATTGGAGTAGTGATGGCGTTTTGGAACACATAAAGAGTAGGTGCAGCAAGCTGCAACATTTACATTGGTAATAAGGATTATGGGTTCTGCTTCTACACATAAAAAGGCTAGGGACATCTCCGATGATGTTTGAAATGTCATATATAAGCTGCTTCTATACTGTATGAAAGGCTATAAGAGTATTATGCAATGCGATGGGGTTATCAGTAGATGCATTAATAACTTTTATGGTTGTTGAATCACTTCTTTTACAACATCATTTATATTAAACGAGCAACCCGAATCTAAAATCTCTGGCTGATTAGCAACTAGACAACTTGATTTTCTTGGTCTAAATACCCACATCTTTTACACTCAGTTGAAATTTAAAAATACTTAACAAGCACTATTGTAATATTGCATTGCTTATCACCAGCTGCAGTTTTCAATAAGAAAGCCTTGTCTAATCTCACTTCCGCATTTGACTTAGTTAACCTCATTTATTATTACACCTACATAAAATTAGGGACGACATAGTTTATATAAGAGAATAAAACGGTGGAATTTGGAAACTCTCTTAAATATCACCATGTGAAATGAAAGATATAGAAAAACATCTCACTGTGTTACAAAAAAAGAAACATCTCACTAATTCTGCTACAAAATGATTAAAAATGATTTGTCTATTAATTTTATTAAGAGCGACTGTAGCAAAGTTATTTTTCTATCAATTCTTTTCCACTCACTTTAAGAACATAATTTAACAATGGCATTTCCTTTCTTTTCTCGTTTATGGATATCAAATTCTAAATAATTATGAGATGCTTACCACTAAACCAATTATCTAGGCCTCCAATTTTATATGAAATGATGCCGTAGGCGATTTTATTTTATTTTACCTTGTGGGCACGGCTAATATTAGCCAGACTTGCCTTTATGTATTTATATACATATGTGTGTGTGTGTGTTATATGGACATATACAAAGTTATCAATCACACATACGTTACCTAATATGTGTAATCTATCTGACTTAGATAACATGAGTTTGATAAATGAAGGAGACACTTCGCCCGACTCTACTCCGACTCCAAAAGCCGGACTTCAAAGCTGAAACAGTAGTTCCAGCGTAATAAAACAATATAATAATATTTTTCTGTAAAAGCTGTACTATGACAAAACAAATAAATAAAATAAACGCATTTCAACCACACAAAAGTAGTGTAGTGGCAAACGAATTTTGAAGAATCAATCGATCCCGATTCGAAATAACATCACGATGCTAAATCCATATTATGCAATTATGAGACTATGATTTGAGATTCATTTGAATATCCGAAGAAATGATCGATCCCTGAACTACACATTTTTAGTGAATTAGTCTAAGCCCTTTAATATGCCCGAAATACCTGTGGTTAATATTAAAAACATATTATGTTGCATGCTTATCTTTTTTTGTATGTGCATTGAATGCTTTATTTAATAAGTATTGTTTGTTTTATCGGAAGTTCATATTCTGACTGAAAACAATTTTAATTATTTTCTTAGAGACGTCAAGATGGGACAGTGAACTAAGCACGTACGTATGCACTTAATAAATTTGAATTTCACCTAGATGCACAAGAAGGCATGAGATGTACAAACGTACAGGTACAACAATAATTACTAAAGAAAATAAATTTTCATATCTACATACACCCATGCGGCTACTTTAATATGAATAAGTGTTTTAATAAGAAACTAAATCTATGTGATGTTTTAATATTTCGGGTTCAAATCCGGCTTTTTCGTTACAAAATATATAATTATATTAATTTTTTTTCTCACAAAATGCAAATTTACTAATGGTTGCATTTACCCTTTGAAGAGCTTGCATGCCTTTCAAGAGCTTGTTTCAACATATAATGAGATGGAACACAATACTAAAGCACTGGTAGCTGTTGGACCGAGATTTGGTACAAATCTCGTCCATTAATATTGGGCGTTGATTACTATTCTAGATTGGATCAAATATGTTAGTTGTCGACCTCCTAGAATCTCGGCCTCATTCAACGCGAGAATATGTCAAAGCTGAAGAAGAGGAGCATGTGTAACAACAAAAGAATATGTAGAGAAAGTAAAGGACAAGAAAGTTATCTTCACAAGGATCCCACTTTTGAAGCTCACGAGAACTCACGACCATGAATACAATTGTTCACGATCTTCCTATTTAATTAAAGAGGATTATGGCTTATTGAGGGATAGAGCGTCATCCACCTGAGACCATATCATTCTTCACCGCCATCCCAATGACGTCTACGTAATGCTCACAACGTCGAATTCTCTCCACCACAATGAACAAGACACGAGTCCTTGTTCACCGATATTGAACCCTGAGTTCCTAAAGACTTCCTGGCCAAACTCAAACGACCTCTCGTCCAAGATGATAAGAGATAAACCGACGTCTCTCTCGAGAACTGAAGAAGCCGATGTCACGCTCGAGACCAGTGAAACCGACATCTCTTTCGAGATGATGATAACCGAACTACGCTTAGACTTGATCCCTTGACGGGTACGTAGGCAGCTCGATCCCGAGTTCAGTCACGATCCTTCCTTCTCCCGATATTTCGATGTTGTTCGGCACAAAGAACAAAATCCATTCTCGACGAATCGAACCCAATTTAGGATCTACAATACCCATCTAAATTAATACAGTTGCAGCAAGCATGGAGATGATATAGCCAACCTTTTTGAACTCTTTCACCACTGGTCCACTATGGAAGTCAAAACACTATAATCTTTTACTTACTAACTTAGTCGATCATATACTTACAAAGATGCAAAGAAGGCAATTAGGGCTGGGCAACCGGTGTACCATTCGGGTGTCGGTTCCATCCTAATCGGGGTCGGGTTTTCATGGTTAACAAAAACAAGCCCCATTCGGGTAAATTTGAAGATCGGTTCGGTCTCGGTTCGGGGCTATATGGTTCGGGTTGGGGTTGGTAGACTGGTGTGGAACCGGTATGACCCGGAATACTTTCGGTATCGAGTGTCCATCTGTATTTCGGTTCTTAAATGTACCACTTGTAGCGAATGTAACCATTATAAAACAAAAAAAAATTTGTAACTTGCAATGCAAGTAAGTACAAAAACACATAAAAGAAACGTTCAAAATACTCAGAACCCCTAAGGCAAGACATATATAAAACGAAAGCACCTTTATTATTGATAGTAGAGTGAAAAACTTAACAACTCAGTGAATTCAAACAAAGCTAAAGCCATAACCAAATTCTTAAAATCAAAATGAGAAACATTCATTATTCAAACTTCAAAGAAATAAAAACCAAATGCTGAAAACTTCAAGCTCCATGCTTCAACCTTCACCCGCCTTCTTCTACTTCATGTTTCGACCTTGAAGCTTCAATCATCAAGCTGATGGGCTTGAAACTCTGCAACATAAAAACAAAGTATAAGAAACGAGGTAGCATAAACACATAAAGTATAGAAGATAGTAAAAAGAAAGTATGTGAAGCGATAGACAAACCTTTCTGAAGTCGATCAAGCAACTCCACATCAGCAAGCATTTGCTCATTTGTAGTGACTTGTTCACTCACCTTGATGTCAGCATGCATCCATTGCTCAGTGCACATGAGAACTTCTATCATGTAATGACTTAGACAACTTCGATATGGCTCCAAGATCCTACCACTTGTGCTGAAAGCACTTTCAGATGTCACTGATGAAACTTGCATGGCGAGGAGATCTCTCGCCATTTCAGCAAGCACATGATACTTCATCTTGTGAACCTTCCACCAAGAGAGAATGTCGAACTCAATACCAAGCAAGAGCTTAGGATTTTCAACTGCCTCCTTCAAGTACACGTCAAGTTCATCCCTTCTATCATCTCCCGTTTCAGCAACCAACTCCTTGTACACACAATCCATCCTCTCATAACCAAAATCTTCAACCACCAGCTCCATTCTATCTGGGCCTTGATCTTGTGACTCTGGAGGAGGCTAAGATGATGATGCGTGATTTGACTGAGAGGCTTGTCCACTAGACCATCTGAAACGTGTGTTGTACTCCTTGAACATAGACCTGAGAAGATCACCAACAGATTACATCATTGCTTTAGACTCTAAGTTGTCCTTTTCATAGAGCTTCTCAAAGCACAGCTTTGCAAATTGCATCTTCTTCCTTGGATCGAAAACCGTGGCTAAGATCATCATCCTGTTGACACTTTTCATACCATCCCATTACTTGAGAAACTTCTGCAACATCTCCGACACTTTCACACACAACTCATGATTGAAGCTGTTGGCCACTGCAGTAAGGTTTCTTTCTATAGTCACTATCTCACCGTAGCACTTGTAAGAGTTCACCTTCGATGAGGCAGAAACAACCAAAGTGTTGTTGTAATAGATTATCAGAAACCTCTTAAGCTTCTCAACAGCACTCCAGTCTCTCAAAGAAGGCGGTCCACACCTCTTAGCCCCATTTTCCATCTCCAAAAAATAATCATTATACAACCTACCTTCTGCCTCCATCCTATCAAACGCAGCTCTAAACTGAAGAGCCCTAGACAGCATAATGAAGTTTGAGTTCCATATATTCTTAATATCCACAGGCAAGCTACCCCGACTCATTATCCCAGTGGTGACTCTAAGATCAAATGCATTAAGCGTAGGTGTTGAAGAACAAACATACTGAATAGCGTTCCTAATGGCTAACACGTTTTCTCCTACCTCGGTCAAACCCTCCTTAGCAATTAAATTAATGATGTGAGCACATCACCCCACGTGTAAGAAATTCCCATCTAGAACTAAAGCCTCAGGGGAAACATCACTAAAATCACTATGGAATCTCCTAATGGCAGAAGTATTCGCAGTTGCATTGTCTACCGTGATGCAAAATACCTTTTCAATGCCCCCATTCAGCTAAACACTCCAAGAGGACAGTTGTGATAGTTTGACCTTTATGGTCCATCACATACTTGAAGCCTATGATAAGCTTCTTCATCTGCCAAGCTGCGTCAACGAAGTGGACAATTATCACCATGTAACTTGCACCTATTACAAATTAAACAACAAAGTCAGACTTTAGAAATAAAAAAAATGACTTTATAAATATATCATATGCGTAGAACAACGAATAGCATAAATAAAACAATGAAGTAAAAGCTGTAGATAAGTTACATGTGACCTGTGAAACCCATATGTCAGTTGTAAGTGACACTCTTTGTTTGGTTGTGCGAAGCATGTTTTTCAAAGCTGCTTTCTTCCTCACATACATCTCAACGTTGTCTCTAGTTGCAGTCCTTCTCGAGTGTGGTTTGTAAAGGTTTACCTTGCAAGTGTTAATAACAAACGTATTAGTAATGTTACATGTAAAAAGAAGATAAAAAAGGTAAGGGTTTATTAAATGGATTACCTTTCTGCATAAGTGTTTCCAAGCAGTGCTTTCAATAAATGAAAGAGGCAGTTCTGCTAGCACAATCAACTCATTTGATGCCTCTCTGAAAATAGCCTCTGCAACTTTTGATGACTTCAAATTGCCATCAGTGTTGATCTATATTTGTTTCGTTCCGTGACTGGTTAACCATGCTTGGTACTCTTTGAAGATGGACATATGCTTCTGGAGGTTTGATGTTCCTGATTTGGTAGCGCATGAGAAAATCTTCTGACAATAGTGGCAGATGCATCTGTCACGACTTTTTTTGGTTCGGGTGAAATGCTTCCAGACACCAGACCTTGGCACAACAACTTTCATCACCTTCTTTGACTGAGAAGATACACCAGAAGTTGCATCTCCATCGATGGTCTTCCCTCGGTTTTGAGTACATTGGTACTCTTCTCCTTCAACTTGAGCTTCAACATCCATGGTTTCTTCAACACTGTGTGGGATTTTGGAGGATGAGGCAACCATCTGCAAGAGAATGAGAAAAAATTACCATCAGTAACATCAAAAGAAATAATCCAAGTTATTAGTTTCTTACAAAACACTCAGCTCATAGCTCATAGCTCAAGAACAAACATCAACATGTACGAAACAAAAGCAAAACATATAGTATCCTTAAAACAAAACAGCTCATTGCTACATTTATAATTTTTTTCTGGAACATATAGTATGTTTACTCGTGATGAAATCATTGCACAAGGCAACTATTTCATGTAAAAGACCCTATGATTACTCGTGATGCTTGATTAATACGAAACAAAATAGAAGATTTTATATCTAAAAAATTCTACCAAAACCCAAAAACTCGAAAGCAAAAAGAAAATGAAACAAGCATCAAGTACTCTGTAAAAGGAGGAGTACCTCTGCTTGATTACTTGAGTTATGTGATAGAGGAGACGATGATGATAGCAGAAGTATTTATAGGATCTTAGACTTAGGGTTTCGGTTTCAAATCGAGGTAGAGAATCGGATACGATGTGCGAAAACAATTGGAGATATCCGATAATCGGAGATAGGAAATAATTTCGGTGAGGATATCTTGGGAGATCGAAATTTTGAAAATGTTTCATGGATTCTCCCCTCGAAGATCAAGAGAAATCAAAATTCGATCTCAATAGGGAAAAAGAGGATTATGGTTAACGAGGGGCGGGTTTCGGGTGTAACCATTCGGTCTCTCGGGTTATATCCGATCCGACCCGACACCCGACATTATCAAACATTCAGGCCCATTCGGTTTTTTCTAAAGATCCGGTACCGACCCATACCACCTTAAACGGACTGGGTTTGGTTCGGATAATCGGATTCGGGCCTTTTGCCCAGGCCTAAAGGCAATGAAAGACACAATAAAATAGGTATTTGTATTAGAGACAGTCAATGGAGAAGACTCCTCTCAGGATCCGGGACGGTTTACACAATAAATGATATTCGGTCCGCGAAGCCACTTCAACTGGGGATAATTAAATGTAAGTTTTGTAACTATGATGCAGTTTTCAAGCAAAATACTCAATCTCTTAGCATAGCTAGATAGTCTTACAATTAAGGGACTGGCCTTCTAGACTACACGCAATGCAATTATTTTAGTGCAACGACATACCCGCGACTACTTTTTGATTATTATGGAAGGAGTTACAATACACAAGGTAAGTAATCTAAGTTGACCCGTAACTAAGAAAACTGCATTTTCACTAATTCAGTTCAATAACCTTTTATTGTTTCATGACTTCATCAAAACTCACAAAAGATGTTAAAAGAAAAAGAAAACAAAAAAGGCATGATAAGTACACCAGTGGTTACTAAATGCTATCACATTTGAATATTCAAATGAGATTTTTCGATTATTATATTTTAGAAATTTTCGATTTTATGCCTTCAAAAATATCGGAAGACTTTCTTTAATTATTTATCGAAATTATTTGTATTCTGATCCATTTTTTTGAATAATTAATTATTGATATGTAACTATCCAAATATTCGGTGTTCCGGATATTTGGAAAATTTTATATTTTAACCGTATATCCGATTTGATCTATACAAATAGAATAAGAATTAAAAATAAGGAAATAATATAAAATAATAATATTTAATTACAAAAACAAAAATTTATTTTCTTTTTAAAATTCTAATAACTAATATAATAAATTTTATAAATAGAAATATCGTAAAATTTACATAAATATATAATACTTATATATAAATTCTTTAAACATATGTATATAATGATTTTAGTATTTATGATTTGTTTTATTTCTTGTGGATATTGCATATTAGTATTTGATTTGCTTTGTAGATTGGTATCTAGATTTTTTGATTCGAATCGAAAGCAGATAACAAATCGAATAAAAATTTACGGATGTTTTAGCTGATCCTTTCGTAAAATCCTAAATGACTTTATTTATTAATAAAATCCCTATAAAATTTCTTACGGTCATAAACGCTTCAACATACACAAACAAGATATGTAAGATTTTTCGTTGATACATTTCATTGACTTGATATAATTAAAAAGTACAGCATATATTAAAACAGCTCCCACACCATCTCAAAAAACAATAAAAACAAATAAAATTTCCACCAAACCCAATCTCTCTCTCTACAAACTTGGGTGTTGCGTTGCGATTCGTACCTTTTTTTTATCTTAAAAGGCTAATTATTTTGTCTATTGTTTGTTCGTCCGTTAAAGGCGTAGTTTTTATTATTCAAAAATGGACGAGACCTTTGACTTTTCTTCTTATTGAATGACCGGGTCGATCGATCGACTGGTTTACTTTTCTTCGGTCGTCGTCTTGGCCGCGAGATGCATAAGAAGACAAACTGTTTCAACTTTCAACTTCTCTGTCTGAATAAATACCACAAGTCCAGAAGCTTGTTGTGTTCGAGAAGTAGAGAGTTTTCGAGAAGCAAAGTTTGTTTTTTCCTCTGATTTAATACGAAAAGTGATCAAAACTCGTTGAATTTTCATAAGGGTTTTAAGAAGTTTCTAGCTTCATTGCTAAACAGTGTTGGGTTTAAGAGATTCGTCTCCCACTTTGTTAAAGTTCAAAGCTTTTTTTAGGGTTTTTCTTTAAAACAGAGCTTTTCTATTTTTCTTTAAAACAGAGCTTTTCTATCTTTAGCTTCTAGGATTGAAAGTTTTGATCTTTGGTAACAAGAGTCTCTTTGTTCTGCTCTTGTGTGAGATTTAAGGTGTGTTAGAGATGGATGAGAGTAATCATGGAGGCTCATCAAGCTCACTCCCACCTTTCCTCACAAAAACATACGAGATGGTTGATGATTCCTCCTCTGATTCAATCGTCTCGTGGAGTCGGAGCAACAGAAGCTTCATCGTTTGGAACCCACCAGAGTTTTCAAGAGACCTTCTTCCAAGATTCTTCAAGCACAACAACTTCTCTAGCTTCATCCGTCAGCTTAACACATACGTAAGTGTTAAGTTACTCCTCTGTTTTTTTTTTTTCAAACCTAAAGATCAAAAGATCTTTTCCTTGTGGGCCAAGTTCAGTTGAGGTTTTTGTTTTGTAGGGTTTTAGAAAAGCTGATCCTGAGCAGTGGGAGTTTGCGAATGATGATTTCGTGAGAGGCCAACCTCATCTTATGAAGAACATTCATAGACGCAAACCCGTTCACAGCCACTCTCTACCTAACCTCCAATCTCAGCAGAACCCGTTGACGGATTCAGAACGGCTGAGAATGAGTAGTCAGATCGAGAGACTCACCAAGGAGAAAGAAGGGTTGCTTCAGAAGTTACATAAACAAGAGCAAGAACGAGATGTGTTTGAGCAACACGTTAAGACGCTGAAAGATCAGTTGCAACACATGGAGAAGCGTCAGAAAACAATGGATTCTTATGTCTCTCAGGTTATGGAAACACCAGAGCTTGCTTTAAATCTCTCGCCGTGTCTACCTGACACGAACGAGAGGAAGAGGAGGCTCCCTAGGATGTTGGAAGATAACCGGACTTGTGTTGTTGTGAGAGAGGAAGGCTCTACGAGCGCTTCAGATGAAACAGAACATCAGGTGGAACAGTTAGAGGTTTGGGAGAATCTTGTATCTGTATCTGATGATTCTTGTGAGGGCATGGCACAATCAACAAGAAGCATGATGATACTTGATGTGGATGAATCATCTACTTGTCCTCAAAGCCCTCCTCTTTCTTGCATCCAGCTAAGTATCGACACGTGTCCTAAATCTCCTCCTGTCAAGATCATGGACATGAACTCTGAGCCTGATGTTTCAGAAGAACAGAACATTGTTGCTCCTCCTCCTCCACCAGCAGCAGGAGTGAATGATGTCTTCTGGCAGCAGTTTTTGACAGAGAATCCTGGCTCAACCGAGCAACGGGAAGTTCAACCAGAGAGGAAAGAGGATAAAGGTGAAGATCGAAGTGAGAAATGTTGGTGGACTTCGAGGAATGTAAATGCAATTACAGAACAGCTTGGACATCTGACTTCTTGAAAGATCTGTCTTTTAGTTTCTTGTAATATACCAGTTCATTATCAGGTTGTAAGTATTTGGGTCTGGTTCTGCTTTTCATCATCACATGTATGTCCCTTCACACTTAACACCTATGTAAGATTTTGTATACGTACAAGATTATCACCTAGTTTTGGAATCGTGCAGCTTCGAATTTGAGCTATACGATCAGATAGAAAAATGAGGTGGTAGTACACCTCTTCCAGCTGGCTTAGAGACATGTACATAACTCAGAACTTAACCATTGGAATCGAATTTGAGCTATACGATCAGATAGAAAAATGAGGTGGTAGTACACCTCTTCCAGCTGGCTTAGAGACATGTACATAACTCAGAACTTAACCATTGGAATCGAATTTGAGCTATACGATTAGATAGAAAAATGAGGTGGTAGTACACCTCTTCCAGCTGGCTTAGAGACATGTACATAACTCAGAACTTAACCATTGGAAATTGGAAAAGAATTTTCTAGCTACGCGAAGTTTACGCTAATACAGTGGAAACCAATCCAATGTACGAGAATGTGTCAACAACTACACAAAGTTTATGTTAATACATGTCACATGTACTAAGTAAATGATAATATGATGGAAACATCATTAATCGGATTTACTTGATTTTAAGCTAAATTAATAGGGTCAATCCGTAATTTATTAAACTTAATAAATTTAATGATTTATTAAGTTAAATAAATTTAATTGATTTTGTTAATAATTTATTAAACTTACTTAATAAATTTAATAAATTTATTAAACTTAATTTAAATTTATTAAACTTATTAAAATTAATAAATTTACTAAACTTAATAAATCATTAAGTTTAGTAAATTACGGATTGACCCTATTAACTTAGCTTAAAATCAATTAAACCCTATTGTGATGTTGCCACCATATTATTATTTACTTCGTACATGTGACATGTATTAACATAAACTTCGTGTAATTGTTGACACATTTTCATATATTGGATGGTTTCCACCATATTAACGTAAACTTCGTGTAGCCAGAAAAAAATTTTCCTTGGAAATTCGATCTCAGCATTGAATCTTACGTCTATATTGTCTTGTAGACGTATGCCAATGTCGACCCGACTCAAACATTTGTAGATTTCATACTGCTTATCTTCACTCTACTTAAAGACTGATAGCACCTATAATCAAATTTGAAACTCAGCATATATTTTTTTATTTACATGTAATGGCCCAGTGCATATGTAAATGGAATGGATATATGAAATATTATTTATTTATTTGTATAGACAATACTGTAAAATTGATATTCTATACTATATGTGATTAAATAGAACAATGTCTCCTGTAATACTATAAAATAATACTATAAAATTGCAAGCCTTTATGTTTTAGATGTCTTGTATGTAGGAATGTCAAAGTGGAACATTGACTGCGGGACTGGCCCGGTAAAACTTGCTGCAGGGTGAGATTGGACCGGCATTTGGTAAGCCTGCAGAGTAGCGGCCTTCGCTGGTCAAGACTTGTTGCGGGATGGGCAGAGAGAGAGAGAGAGAGAGAGAGAGAGAGAGAGAGGGCGATTCATCCATAGATGTTCGCCGACGACAAATGAAGCTCTGGTAACCAAAATTTGAAGGTGGATGATATTTCCGGACTCCCATGTGTCTTATATCGCTAAGAGTGGAGCTTCTTTAAGCCATCGGAAAAAGTCTCTGAACTCCCTCTCTACCGAAGACGAAGATCCAGCTCCGGTGATGGGTTCTTCATCGACGGTGACTGCATACATGTCACAGGTAAAGAAAGTTCAAACATGGTTTGTTGTGGATTTATATTTTATCTGTTCTAACACTCTAAGTCTCTAACTCCTTATTTCAGGTGGATTATCTTCTTCTTTTGGATCTCCTCAGCTTCGATCCACCACTGGAGCTTTTAGTCTTCTTAGCTCCAGCACCAAAGCTTCTCCTCTTCACCAAGAAGGTATGAAACTCGTTCAGTATCTTTGGTGATGGCAATTGGAATGTCATTTTAAGCTTGTAATCTGATATTGATAGTTTCTTGAAGTGAAATTACTCGTGTTCAGTCTCTGTGTTTTTTTTTGTGTGTTTTTGAAGGGAACAAGGAGTAAAGGAAGATACGAACAGAGCTGAAAGCATTGTAAATTTTACTACTCAGATATTTGATTCCGCTTAGCTTAGTTTGTCATGTTCTATCTCTGATATATTGATGTTGACTGCTTGTGATTGTGTCTTATTGTCAAATAGTGTAGCAACTTGTTTTGAATTTTGTTGAGCTTGAATAGTAGATGCTTCTTGTATCTTCATTATGTGCACTTAGGTATGTAGTGGATCAGCCTGAAGCGTCCTGGAGCAGCCTGCAGCGTCAAGAAGCGTCTTGATGCACTCCTTTGGCATCCAGCCAGGAGAACGGCCTGTAAGGGACTGTGCACTTTGGCAGGGCGGAGACCGTAGTCCGCGCGGACCTGACCCGCGAGATGACGAACCCGCTGCGGTACGAGACGGGATGGGACGGACCAACCTGTTTGACATTCCTACTTGTGTGTCACACAATTACGCGCGGGTATCTTCAGGGTTGGTGAAAAATTATGGTCATGGCTGTTTTCTTAATTTTCTCCCTATTGGCTATTATGGATATTCACACAATTCACCTTATAACTATATTCCTTCTTTAGTTTTAGCAATATATATATACACACTTTTACAGAGGAATATTGACTTGATTTTCAAGTCTACTGTGTGACTTAAGCACCTTGATTAATTTCTGCCCCTGCAAATCCATCGTCGCCGAGAATATATCTATGATAATTATGACAAGTTGTACAGCTGAACAAAATTTGTATGTTCTAAATAACTGATTCTAAACACACAAACTACGTACATTTGATCATTGATACTAAACTTGGACATCAGAGAAAAAACACAGTTTTACACGATTTCATTTATACGAGTCCGTGTATAAAGTATAAGTGATACCTATGCTCTTTGTGCAAGCATTATACAGCCGAAGATATCCTTTTCTTCGATGTACCTAAAAGAAACGAATAATTAATACAAGTATATATTTTTACCTCAAATGATAGATAGTAGAGATCAAAACTTTAAACGAAGTCGTCGTTTGAACATAACGATTGACCCATTATCTCAGTTCGATTATATTCGATACATTTAACTATATCCACGTCCATACACATAAACACGTTACCCACCATGAAATTCAACACCAAAGATCACCCAAGACACTTCCTCGAAAAGCAAAGATACGTAGAAAACAAAACAGTTTGCAATCTTTGTGAAGAGGAAATACATTCTGGATCTACATTCTATTGCCGTACCTGTACTTCTCATTTTCATGAGAGCTGTCTTGCAATAGATGAGCCAAACGTTCATGACCATTCCCTGTTCTTCATTCGCAGACAAACCTCAGTTGTTTGTAATGTTTGTGGTACACATGTGTGCCATGCGATTTATTTATCCACAGAAACTGCATTTTCTTACCGAATGTTATAAAGATCACACGTCACTTACACCGTCTCTTTCGTATTTATATTACTGGTGGAAAAGATTGTAAAATTTGAAAGGAAAGTGTTTCTGAAAATTATGAAGGATATACTTGCCGTGAGAGAAGGTGTGATTATGTCGCCCATGCATTTTGTGCGACGAGGAGCGAAATGTGGGACAAACAAGTCCCCGAAGGACTAGAGTGTGTCAGCTCTGAACTTAATGATGATCACATTGAGATTGATGGTATCGCAATACACCATTTTAGCCACAAACACAAGCTAACGAGACTCCACGGTGATGCTGCACAAGTGAAGATGGGCGGCCAGGTATGTCAATCTTGCATCCTTCCAATTGATATGGGGAATTTCTTGTACTGCAAGTAATGCGGCTTTTCTCTCCATGACACGTGTGGACGTCTTCCTAGGAGGATAGACCATATGTTACATCGTCATCCACTGATCCTGGAAGGCATCAGAAGGAAAATCAAAGAAGGGGTCTTCACGTGCTCCGTATGTAATCAAGACTCTTGTGGTTTCATGTATCGATGTTACATAGATGATTGTGAGTTTTACATGGATGTGAAATGTGCTTCCTTTGTCGAGGCACTCAACCATACAGCCCACCAACATCCTCTCTTTCTGGAACAACGGTTTGATATCGGGTCGTCAAATCCATATAAATGTATGGCTTGTGGCTTATCGTCTTCAACAGTTATTGCTGTTTGTTCTGATCCTCATTGCCACTTCTCCTTGGACTTGAAATGCGCAACTTTACCAGGACGATTGTTGAAATGCAATTACGATTCTCATCAGTGCGTATAGACGACGATGTTCACAATGGGACTCCAACTTCGTCATTATGGTGTCAGATGTGCGTAGAGAAAGTCCCGACTTCGTCATTATGGTGTGAGATGTGCGAAGAGGAAATAAAGAAAACAAATCTATTAATCTACATGTGCAACGCTTGCTGCACCACTGTACATGTTGAGTGCATATTAGGGAGATCGTTATATCAAGCCTGGCCATAAGATCGAAATGAATGGTGTTGAGGTTGATATTGTGTCAAACAAGGGCTCTGCTGATCGTCGGTATTGTCAGGAATGCAACCGTCTTTGTCAAGACGAACTGGTTTTCATCAGAAGATATATTAGGGCATGATTATCGGGTAAAACACGTTTGGGTTTCTAATTTTTTTTTTTTTTTTTTATCTGATTTAAAAAAAAAATTAAAAACAGAACCAATCGCAAACCGGCACGTGTCGTGGGACCCACGAAATAGTGTAACAAACGGACCGAAGCCGTTTCTTATTTCACAACATTTGAAGCTCCTTTTTACGAAAAGTGTGGGGGTCCACTCTTTAAAAAACGCTTAACATCCTGAGTTAAAGATGGGCTAACGGTAGATGTTTCTGCTCTACCAAGTGCTTCCGCTCATTCATCGATACTCTCGTCTCCTCCCACCCAATGAAGCCCTAGCGAGATTTAAAAAAACTTATGAAAATTATTTTAGGATTGGTAATACGACATAAACCGATCTAAGTTATATATTCTGACAACATTTAAAATATGTTTCACATAGTTGCATTCTGTGTACCTTTTCACATACATATACATATATATATTCTTTCTAAAATTCTAAAGAGGCATAAAACAATTTAAATATTTTTATCTTTGTAATGTTTCACGCACATATATATATCTGCTTATAAAATAATTTGTATTTTGGAAGTACTGAATATTGACCTGTAATCTCTAATTATGAATGAAATTTGTTTGTTTGCCGTAAAGAAAAAAAAAACTAATCTAGAGTCTATACTAGGGGTGGGCATTCTACCGATATGTGCATGCATGTCCGAACCCGATCCGAAAAACTCAAACCGAAATCCGTACCAAATTAGCAAAATTATCCAAATGGGTATTAAATTAGGAGAGATTCGATATCCGAATCCGAACAGATAATATCTAAACCTGAATGGATATCCGAAGATAACCGGGCATATAAATACTTGACCCTATATTTATAGTTTATTTCTCTAATTTTATTCAAAATATTTATATTGATTCTGCACATGGTTCAAAATCAGATAATATACATATAATCATGAACAATATCATTTGCCATTCACTTAAGATATATATACACTTCACTTAAGATATATATCAAGCTCTTGTTTTTTACATTAACAAAAGTTGCATCCAAAATTTTAAAATAATAACTAAACTAGTGTCTTTCTATTTTTTTAAGTTTTATCTTCAAATCTATTAATATTTTAATTTATTAAAAATTAGAAAACTAGCTAAGTTAAAAGTATATATTTTAAATACAAAAATTTAAATAATGAAAAATTTAATTTTTTTGTTCAAAATCTAAATATTCGAACCCGACTCGAAATAACCGAACCCGAATTTAAAATACCCAAATTCGATCTGAAATGTAAAAATATCCCAACGGTTTTCTACCTCTATACCAAAATATACCAAAAATTCAAAATATGATCCGAACACACGTCAATAGAGAGCTGCAACGTCATCCCTCTTCATCCTCATCCCAACATATCCTGAGCAGAAACAAGGAACTTGACTTACATTTATGACAGTATTAATACATCAACTTGCGGTTTAAACTCGTTATTGCAGAGTGAGGAAGAAGGGAACAACGAGAGACATGACTACTAGTTGTTGTTCCTCAACTCCACTGCCGATTCTGACATTCACAGAGAGAGCCAAATCTCTCTCAGAGATCCAACAAGCCCACGCCTTTATGCTCAAAACCGGCCTCTCCCGCGACACGTTCTCCGCGAGCAAACTCATCGCCTACGCCGTCGCGAACCCAGAACCCAAAACCGTCTCTTACGCTCACTCCATCCTCAACCGCATCGATACCCCCAACGTCTTCACTCACAACTCCCTCATCAGAGCCTACGCCAACAGCTCCACCCCGGAGATCGCTCTGACCGCGTTTCGCGAGATGCTCCTCGGCCCTGTGGCTCCGGATAAGTACAGCTTCACGTTCGCGTTGAAAGCGTGCGCTGCGTTTCGCGGGGTTGAGGAAGGAAGGCAGATCCACGGTCATTTCTTGAAGTCTGGTTTGGATTCGGATGTGTTTGTGGAGAATACTTTGGTTAATGTGTATGCGAGGAGCGGGTGGTTTGAGGTTGCGCGTAAGGTGCTCGATGAAATGCCTGAGAGAGACGTTGTTTCGTGGAACTCGTTGTTGAGTGCTTTTGTGGAGAAGGGTTTGGTGGAGGAAGCGAGGGAGTTGTTTGATGAGATGGAAGAGAGGAATGTCGAGTCTTGGAACTTTATGGTTTCTTGTTACGCGGCGGCGGGGTTGGTTGAGGAGGCGAGAGAGTGTTTTGATGAGATGCCTGTGAAGGATTTGGTTTCTTGGAACGCGATGGTGAGTGGTTACGCGCGTGCGGGTTGTTACGGAGAAGCGTTGGAGGTTTTTAATGAGATGCTTAAGAGTTGTGCCGAGGAGCCTGATGGTTTTACTTTTGTTAGTGTTTTGTCTGCGTGTGCTAATCTTGGATCGTTGAGTCAAGGTGAATGGGTGCGTGTTTATATCGACAAGCATGGGGTTGAGATTGATGGGTTTTTAGCAACGGCTCTTGTGGATATGTATTCGAAGTGCGGGAGGATTGATAAGGCTGTTGAAGTGTTTAGAAGTGCTTCGAAGAAAGATGTGAGTACATGGAACTCGATGATCACGGGTTTAAGCGTTCACGGTCTTGGGAACGATGCTTTGGGGATCTTCTCAGAGATGGTTTACGAAGGTTTTAAACCGAACAGTGTCACTTTTATCGCTGTTCTGTCTGCATGCAATCATGTGGGTTTGTTAGACCAAGCTCGCAAACTCTTTGAAACGATGGGTAGTGTTTACGGGGTTGAGCCGAGTATTGAACACTATGGTTGTATGGTGGATTTGCTTGGTCGGTTGGGGAGATTCGAGGAAGCTGAAGAGCTTGTGAACAAGGTTCCACCAGATGAGGCTTCGGTGCTGTTGGAATCTCTTCTTGGTGCTTGTAAAAGGTTTGGTCGAACGGAACAAGCGGAGAGCCTGGCGAATCGGTTATTGGAATTGAATCCAGGGGAGACTTCTGGTTATGTTCAGATGTCAAACTTGTATGCTTCTAATGGAAGGTGGGATGAGGTTACGGAGGTGAGAAGAAAGATGAGAGCAGAAAGAGTAAACAAGAAGCCTGGATGTAGCATGATTGAAGTTGATGGTGTTGTCCATGAGTTCTTAGCTGGTGAAGGACTAATAAACGATTAAAACTCGGTAATGTCCAAAAACTAATCTGTCAATTTCATAGTCTTGCTTATAATTTTTTTATTTAGGGAAATTGCATCGTAGAAACGTAAACTACTAACAAATCAGAATGGTTAATCATGCACTTATCATTATATTATAACTATCTAAATTTAACTAATGAAAATTTAAATCGTGATGCACCTGCTGAAACACTTTGATGATCATGTCATGATATTCATCGCTATTGAGTCTTAGATAACAAACCAGAAGCTCTTTGAGTTCTTCAGGGTGGTTGATACCATTCTCCATGATCATCTCGATCATTGAATCTCTAAAATCCCTCTGAGGATCGCTCGAGCATTTCACTAATGCAAAGCTTTCGTTCTCCATTTCTCTATCTGCTCCTTCCTTCACAAGCTCGTGTTCGTGTTTCCGTGCTCTAAGTTTAGCCTTCTTCAAGTCTTCGATAGCTCTAACTCTGCATTTTTCAGATGCTCTTGGTGAAAAGACTCTAACCTTGTTGCTCTCTTTTGTTCCTAATCTGTTTAGCTCCCTTCTTAGGTACATAGATTTCCTCTGTTGGTCAGCCTTCAGCTTCATTTCTCGTAGATTTATATCCTTGAGCTTTTGCCACTGATGAGTCGGTTTTGATTCGGTATGACCAAGAATCACAGAATCTTTTCTGCTGTAACTCCCTGTTCCTGTCCTTCCCGCTGGATTTTTGGCCTTGATCTCTGCGTCTTGTTCTGATCTCTTTGGCTTTTGTTCGAGAAGCCTTTGGTCACGTCTCTCACATCTCTGCTTATCTCGGTTCACCTGAACTCTTACAGTTCCTTTGTCTCTATCCATTGCCTCTACTTTCAGAAAGCCACACGTCTCTCTATGGCAATCTCTTACTTTCTTCCGCACAACACTGCTCATTATCTCTTCGAACTTCTCGGTTGACTCCATATTAGCTGACCTTGTTGCAGCGTTCTCCTTTTCTACTGATACTCTCTGTAACGCTTTGCTTGATTTTTCATCATCTTGCTTCTTTTCTTTTGCAGGTTTCAAGTCAGAAGAACCACTCAACTTTGAAAACCAAGAAACAGGATGAGCACGAGACAACCCATAAGAAGAAGAAGAAGAAACAGGTCTCTTTCTTCCCCATCTCATCATCATTCCAGACGATCCAAGAATTTGAAAAAGTTTTTGAGCTTTCTTTTTCTACCGGGGGTTTCTTAGGATAGACTATAAAACAATATGATAAAAATGTAAGGGGTATATATCTAGAGCTTACTGTTGTAATATGGTTAGGTCGTTGTGTTTAATAGGCAGATGGAATACGTTGTCTTAATGAGTAAATGGGTAAAAGCTAGTTGCAGTTTGAATAAAAAAAAGAGAGAACCAAAGCTGCCTGAAGAATCCTGTGACCACTTTTGGCCTAAGAAAAGTTTTGGATTTATCGGTTCTGTAATCTATGGGTATGTATTGGAATTTATACCGAAGTAGGGGACCAGCTTTATCAATCAAAAACCAAACTTCATTGATGGCAAAGACTTAGGCTCTCTCTTCAAGACTTAGGCTCTCTCTTCATTCTAAGTAACGTGACAGACCCAAGAACCACAAGAATCATCCTATCTTTTAGTTTGTAGTAGCTGTCTCAACACTGAGGTCTTGGCTCATAGAATCTATTGCCCTTTGCAATGGTTACATTCACATGACTATAACGATATGATTGATATCGGTCCCGGTCTCTCCTGGTCCTAGACCGAGAGAGATTTTAATCACGAAGAAGGTAAAGTTGATGGATTCAGGGTTATCTGAAAGGTAGAGATTTTGTGAAGTTGATGTGGTCCTGATTTTAGAAGAACAGCTTAAATCTTTCCATATGGATATATCACCTACCTTGAGGGTATGGTTTGTGTCATCCACCACCTACTTGTTCATAATTTGTATTTGATTCTTCTATATAGTGTACTAAATGGGGATAGAGGTGTTTTTTAATTATTTACATAAGTTTCATGTCGCTCTTATATTGTAAAGACTTGCCATTGAAGCATTAGCAAATTTGCCAATTTCAGGCTCTTCTACTTTCCCATCTGAAAAAAATATAAAAGAATAATACCCATGTATTTTCCTCACCGAAACAATAAAATATACTCTCTCTCTGTTTGTGATTATCGTTTTGACATATTTTAAACGGATTATAATTACAAAATATACTAATATTTTTTATTTAATATAAAATTAATTAAATAAAATTATTTAAATAATTATTGGTCACTTAAAATGGCAAAATATATATATATATATATATATATATATATATATATATATATATGTAAATTGCATTGAAAATCTTATATATTAAAACATAAGTCACAACCTTGATTTATGTGTGATTTTTTTTTAAAAATGAACCTAATGGACATATTCTTATAAAGTCATGTTACATTTAATCTCTAATCTTATCATTTAAATTTTGGGCATACCAGAAATTTTTATTGGACTATCAATAATTGGATTTAAAAAATAGATGATCCACTGGATTTATAGATAGTATAAATAAAATAGATATAATTTAATGTTGTAATACTATACCTCCATATATTAATTATTTAAATATTTATCGATGTTAACTTTTAAAATTATAAATATTTTTTTAAATAACAAAAATCATATTATCTAACAATGATTAATCTTTACTACCTTAAACCAATGAAAACAAATTAACTATATAGTTTATTTTAAAAATTAAACAAAAACTAAATGTTTAATTATTTACTCGATAATATAAATCTATGAATCAAAAAGTTTAATTTTTTAAAAACTTTCTAAATTTGTGAAATGTTACAATATTTTTGAATATGAAAATAAAACAATATTTTACTAATATATATATATAGTTACGATTTTAATAATGAAATAATAATCTGAAAATATATATATAAGAAGATACAAATACATGTGAAAGTTTGAAACAATCTATTCAATGAAAAAAATATTTTGTATACTTATTATGTTTTAAAAATTGATAGACACATATATATATTATAATATATATCAATTTAGAATTGAAAACAAAATGTTTATATAAAACTAAATGAAAAGAAAAATCCGCGCGGTTGCGCGGATCGAGATCTAGTACATTTTTAAAAGAAAAAAAATCAATCTAAAATGACTCTTTTTCCAAAATGGAGAAAGTAATAATTATTTTTGATTAAAGACAACATATAATTATCCTAATTCTCTTTTACGATTTTTGAATAATAATTCTACAGTGAGATATGAACTTTTAGTTTCAAATCATCCCAACTATTTTTGTAAAGATATTTTGGAGACTGGCCTTATCATTAGTAAGGACAAAACATTATTTCATGACTATTTCAAACTTGATGAAAGCCAAACGAACCCGTTGTGTTGTATTTGATAAAGAAGGGTTGTTTTTTTTTTCTTAAAGATAGAAAGAAGCTAGTTTACCAAAAAAAAAAAAATGATAGAAATAAGCTTAAATGTGTAAAATTTATTTATTTTTATCATCGCTTTACAGCATGGTTGCCACACCTACTTTCCCTCTAAATTTGAATATGTATGTTTAATCATTTCTGGTGATCAAATATTAGGGTTTCCCTCTATTTTTTTATTTTTTTTATTTTTTTTTCAAAAAAGAATATTAGGGTTTGACGAATCATCCTACATTTTTGTGGTAGAACTTCATAAATGTTGAACCTGAGATAAATAACGAAAATGCAAATGTTAATTTTGTGCGAGCCTGCGAGGCCAACCTCAGCTTATGAAGACCATTCCAAGACCATACTTCTTCTTCAGAAAGGATAATTTAATAGATGAAATTAAGAAGCTCGTAGTGGAGAAAGAAGAGTTGGTTGCAGAGTTACGGAGATAAGAGAGCTTCAAGTAAAAGAACTAAAGTATCGTTTGCAACACTTAGATTCTTTTGATACCTTCCTTGTCATCTTATAAGAACCAAATGGTTTTGTGTTTGATTTCTTCTTGATGCGTTAGCATCTGCGGTTAACGTAACGCACTTTTCACGCGGTATTAATGAAAGCATCTCCACCATTTCATTACAACTCTTTAAGAATAGACTTACAATCCATTTTATTTTTTGTGATAAGAAGAAGATCCAGAAGAACTATTACAATTGCAAAGAAGGCTACAACTGACTATGACTACATAACAATTTGCGTATGGTCGACAAAAGAACAAAACACATTATCTTGATGGAGATCTCGTCGAAAGACATTTCCCGCACGACACGAGTTTCAATAACGTCCGTGGTCTTGTCCTTCTTCCTCTCACCTTCAACCTCGTTGCCTACATTTTCAAAAAAAAAAAATTCAGTTAACCATAACAAAACAAAGTTTTGATTTTTTACAGAAGATAAAAAGAGTGTTGCTACCTTGCGACGTGTGCCTCTTGAGGTTTTCCAGCATAACAAGCTTCTTGATCTAGCTTCTAGCCTCCTGTAAGAAATCAAAGATTATTAAACATTTTCACTAAGTGATCTTATATGTTTGATTGAGTAATGTTTCTGAGATTCTTACAGATTCTCTTGTTCCAGCTTCTCAGCGATAGACACGGCTTTGCGTTTAGACCAGCCGTTTTGAAGCGTGCATCCATCAGCCTGCTGAATCACATGAGCCAACGAGACCTTACCTCTCACAATGCTCTGGCTCTGGTTCTGACTCTGGCTTGCTTCCATATGTTTCCTTCTAGCTCGAGCCAACGCGGATGAACCAACTCTTCGCTCTTTCCTTTCCTCCTCTTCCTTCTGTTGCTGACGCCGTCTTTGTCCATTAGATTCAATGACCTCAACTATCTCACTTCTCCCGCTTCCATTCACGTTGTGATCTTGTCCAACGAGTGCTAAAGACGATCTTGGCCTCGAGTCTCTCTTTGTCTCGCATCTGATCTCTATAGTTACCGGAGACTCAAGAACCGCCTCAAACGCTTGCATTATATGCCCACGGAACTTCTCAGCCGTGGACTTTGTTAACGGTGAGCTGAACATTAAGTGCACCGTAGGAGCTGCACCAACAACACCAAGAAAATGAAAAACTTGGCATCAAAGTAAGGATTTTAATATCAAATGCATTTTACCTGAACCGAGACTAAGAGAGACGATTCTTCCTTCTTTATAAAGAAACTCTCTCAAACCGTTTACTCTAAGCTTCTCAATAACTTCCAGCCAAATCTCTTCAACAGCCGGTCGGTTTTTCCTACTTTTTCTGTCTAATCCAGAACTTCTTTCCCCTGCTGCTGCGTCGCTAGAAGGATCAAGATGGTGATCTGAGCTCTCTCTTTCTCTGCCTCCATTGTTCTCTAACGGCAACGGAGTTCGGTTTACGCTAGTGTCCGCAGTAGAAGAACGGTTAAGCAGATAGTTCTGATCAGGAGCCAGCTGAAGCAAAGCGGCTGTGAGCCAAGTCAGCTTATCGTTTGATACTCTCAGCTGCTTCTCTGCCTCGGATAGAGTCTTGAGAGCTTGTCTCAGCTTCTCCATATCTTCTTTAGATACTAAAAGTAGTTAACAAACCAAAAAGTTGGATCAGGAAACAAACAACAAAAGCAGAAAGTGATGCAGAGTCCAAATTTATGATTATCTAGTTTATTATTTAGGGATTAATATATTTATTTGTTTAAGGTTTTATGGTTTTCTTATATGCTGTTTAGGCTTAAGTTTGTATTCAATTTTAAGATTTGTGATTAATATAAATTAGAGTTCTCAACGATTTTAAGAAGATTTGGTTCATTTGGGGATTCAAAGACTAAACGAATAACCTTGTGATTACTTTAATTTTTTCGGATATTTTCAGAATCAACAGATCACTAATTCTATCCTAGAAGCTTAAGCTACATCAGAAAGGTATTGTAGAGTGTGAGAAACTCACATGGTTGCCGTCGAAAAAACTTTCTTCTATGCTGATCTTTAGTGAGGTCATAGCTACCCGCGAGAATGTCGGTTATGACCGTTGCAAGCTGAGACATTAAAGCCAATGGTTCTACACTTGTTTCCATTATTGTTCTTAAGTTCTTCACTGTGTTTACAGTATCTGCAGATAAAGCTAAATCAAGAAGATCCACTAACTTCTCATCAGACACAAGTCCAACCTGCAAAAACAAAGAAACCAATGTCAAATGGAAAAATATATGTAAAAAAAAATGAAGTTCTTACTTTTGTTAATGCTTACCAGTTCTTGAACCAAAGGAACAGAGATCCTCTGTCCCAACAAACTCAGCTGTTCAAGAGTCATCTCAGCATCCCTCAAAGAACCATCCGATCTCGAAGCAATAAGCTTCAAAGCATCTTTCTCTATCTCAATCTCTTCCTTCGACGCAATCCACTGCAATGAATAAACAATATCTGCGTCTTTGAGCTTCGGGAAAAAGAACTTCTGACACCTCGAGATGATCACATGAGGCAACACATCGAGACTCGAACACACCAGGATAAAGACCACGCGCCGCGGCGCTGCTCTATCCACCACTTTGGAGACAGCACTCCAGCAATCAGACGACAATGTATCGCAATCATCGAAGATGAACACACGGGGGGAATGAGATGAAACCGTCACACTGTTGTTACCGTCAAGCAGATTCTCAAAGTCGAAGTTCCCTACAGGACCTACTTCTCGAATGTTCCAGCTTTTCCCCATCTCGTGCGAGACGCATGAGGTGCAAACGCCACAAGGCTTCTGCTGTTCTGAAGAGTGGCAGTTGAGAGCCCTTGCGAATATCCTAGCGCAAGAGGTCTTCCCCGTTCCGTTTGGACCGTGGAACACGTATAACAGTCCGAGCTTACGTCTAGCAACAGCGTTGGAGAGAGCTTGTACAACAAGGTTCTGCCCCACAAGATCCCTGAACGTTTTAGGAGTGTACTTCTCCGTAAGACTCTGATGCTGATGCTGCTGATGATGATGATGACTCTTCTTCTTATTGTGTCTTTTCTCTCCTGACCTTGCTTCTGAAGCAAGATCAGAATCCTCTTCGTTCTTGAGCAAGTTATCCGCAAAGATCCCCAACTCTCCTGAGTAATCATGCACCCATCCTTCATTCTCAGCACTGTCAACTAGCAAAGGAAGCGCCTCGCCGCCATCAGAGCAGACGAAAGAGCTCGAGTCATCATCATCATCCTCAGGCTGTCTCATCATCAAATCAGAACCATTCCTCCTCTCACTGGCTTCACCTTTTCTCCCCTTTGAATCAGACATACCACAAGACAAACTCCTACCCGCTTTGTCTAGAAAAGTCTTCCCTCGGTGATGGATTCTAGACCAGTTAAACGGAATCCCACAAGCCTTAGTCATGTTCTGTTCCCCTAATCCTTCTTTCTCACCTTGAGGAACTGAGTTAGAAGCAACAGACATCTCACTCTTCCCACCACCCCCAGTATCTATATCTATACTCTTACCACGAACTCTCCTCGTCCCTCTAAACTTCCTTCTCTTAGTCCGACTCATTCCACCGCCACCATATCTAACACGTGGACGAACATTAGATGAAACAACATCATCACTATCACCACCACCCACAACAGCCTCATGTAACTGATCAGACAATGTCTTAGCAATAGCGTCATTGATTCTACTAAGCCTCCCGCTAGCTTTCGAACCCGTATCACCACAATGAGTCTCCTCCTCAACTCTATAACTCTTCCTACTAGACTCCTCTCTCTTCACCCTCCTACCAAACCCTTCATCAGAAGGAGTCACCCTACACGTCCCGAAGTTCACAACGGGTGAAGAGCCGCTCAGAGCAGACAACCTACGGCTAGACTTGTACTTGTTCTTCTCTCCTTTCTTGGGAAGCAAGTCCACAATCGAAGGAGGGGTGTTCCAGGCGGGAGGGCTTGCGGAGGGGTCTCTGAGGGAGCGTGACCTCTGGAGGACGATGAGGTCTCTCATCAAGGCACGGTCGGTTAAGACAGGGCTCTGTTTGTGCATATGGTTCTTCAGGTGGATGCAGTTGGTTAAGTGGATGTGGTTACGGAGATGCTCGCCGATGTCTCCATTTGCGTCTTTCAGGATTCGGTTCCGAGCTGAGGAAGAGGAAGCAGCGACTCTCGTCGTCGTCGTCATTTACAGAAACCAAATCGAATCGTATCTCATCTTTGTGAAACCAAAGATTACAGCTTTTAATGTCTCGAATCTCAGAAAACCCGAAAACAAATCGGTGAAATGAAGTTTTAAATCGGAGAATTGAGAACCCAAATGGGGAAAAGATGGAAACTTTGAAGGTAAAGGATCAAGCTTTGTGCTGATTCAGGTACACTGAAGATGAGAGCTTTGTTGCTCATTAATGAGAGAGAGGCAAGTGGGCATCGAAGTTAGTGACTTCATCAGTGAGTCTCACAGGGACAACAGAGATTAAAAGAGACGGCACCGTTTTAAAGGAAGTCACAGATCTCTCCTCTTTTCTATACCAAATTTTCACATGCAGTTTCAGAGGAGACTCATGGGTTCTGGAAGATAACGATGGCTTTTGGCAGAGGCGAGGTGAGAGAGAGAGAGAACAGAAACCTCTGTTTTGGGTAGAGGGTTTTGTTGTGTTTTTTAAGTAGAGAGAGAGAAATGGAGACAGATCTGTTGCAGAGACGAACATAGATAGGTATGGTAGGAACAAAGCCAATAAAGAACTGTCCGTTTGTAGGAGAAAAAGCATGCAAATTAATATTAGAAAAAAAAATACTTATTTAAAAAAAAAATCAAATAAAAAGTTTCGGAATTTTTGCTACCAAATTATCAAAAAAGTGTCGGCCTTTCGAATACTGCGGCTTGTATTTTTCTGCGTGTTTGAAAACTAGTCGTTGGCATTTATTTTGTCATCCTTGTTTTTTTGTTAGTAAATATGATTTGGTTATTGTTGGATTTAACCATTTCAGTGCTTAGAAGATCCACTGATTGGTCATTGCTGGCTCTTATCTCATTTGTCATTGTTGTTTGCTTGTGCGGTTGTGGTTGCTTCTCTGTTCATTTAATGTCTATAAGGTCTTGTTGATTCTAATCTTCTTCTTTTTTACAGTATTAAACTGCATTTGACAGCCTTCGAACTTCTGTGAGGTCTCTTTCTTGCTCTTTGGTGGTTTCGACAAGTAATTTAGAGTTTTGTATTGATTCTTCGTCTCTTTCTTTGTCTCTTATTGTCTCGGCTAAATTGATCTTGGATATGTGTAAGTGTCTCCTTCTTCCTGGTTGCTTAGCTACCGGTCCTTGAATGTGCTTATTCACTCCTTATGGTTTTCTTTTCCATAGCTGCCGAATTTTTAGAATATTGATTATGTGTTGTGAATGACTGAAGTATCTTTTTTAGGGTTAATGTTTTCTGATATAGTTTATTTACAGTTAATCTTGATTGGTGACATGTTTTTAAGGTGAATTAGTTCATGTCATGAATTTCATGACAATCACTTGTATTTTAAATAATTTGGATTGGGTGTATAATTAGTTTATATTGTTTTCATAAGAGATTGTTAAAGGGAAGATATGTCCACTTAACCTACCTAGTCAAATCTTTGTGCTCATATTTAACAGGTCAAAGTATTTTTCTTTTTTGAAACTTATTTAAAGTAAATATTTGTAATGATCATATATTCCTTTTAAGTTTTGACCATAATTATGGTTCCTACTTACAAGTTACAACCACTAAAAATTGGTTTGGTCTCATAGATTTTCTTTGATTGACGTTGAAGTCCCTTAAATGGTTGAGAAGAACAGAGTGCTGTCTGAAAGTAACGTACAGTCGGAAGTTTGTTTTTTCTATCTATATGTCGGAAAAGAACATTACTCTAAACGCTACTACTGATAGGCCCGGGATCGGATATCCGCGCAATTTTAAGATATCCGGATCCGGATCCTTATCCGGCGGATCCATAATTTTACTATCCTTATCCGGATCCGGATTCACGGATATCCTTCTAAAAATTATAATATCCGGCGGATATCCGGATCCGGATTTAGATCCTTAAAATAAATAAAAAATAATATTAATATATATATATACACAATATTAACAATAATTTAAAAAAAAATATATATAATATCTTTAATTATTTCTATGTATAATATTACAAAATTTACATAAATTTTATATATATTATTATAAAAATAAAAATATATTAAATAAAATTAATTTTTATAAATAGATATTACTATTTTTGAAATATTTATTAATAAAACTTACTGATCCGGATATCCGGACTTAAAAATTAAGATATCCGGATCCGGATCCGGCTTTGACGGATCCAACATTTTACTATCTGGATTCGGATTCGGCCTCTCCGGATATCCGAATTTTCGGTTCGAATCCGGATCAAATCTCGGATAAAAGTCTCAGGCCTAACTACTGATATGCTTTCTATCTCAGATAAGATTACATTATATGAAAATATAATTAATGAGAGTTTTGACGTCACAATTGCAACTAATAAGAGCTCTAACCCAAAAAAAAAAGACTTTTAGAGAGGAAAAACAAGAAATCGAATACGACAACTAAAATTTTATGTTTCGGACGATAACTATTATGGTACGACGGTTAACATCACGATCACGTGCTCATATTGAGACCTTAGATGATCATCAAACAGAAAATATGTTGGCGTAGGTGATCATTAAAGTTGCTTTTGTGATTTTCATAAAACAAATAAGTGAGTATTTTATGGAAGACCTGTTTATAACGTATTTTTCATAAAACAAATAAGTGAAACAGGTATTTTATGGAAGACCTGTTTATAACCAAAATATTATTAAATCTATGTTTATAACTTGCATTCAAAGTGAACTAGTCATAACTATCCTCATATCATATAGCTTTAGATCTAAGAATTGTTCCTAATTCTTTTTTTTTTTTGACATAAGAGAATTAAAAACTTCATATATAATTTCTTATGAATTGAATTTTTATATATAAGTGAAGGAGAAAGCATAGGATTCGGATAAAAGTAATAAATGGAAGACGGTATGGACCACCGATTTATATACTTTGGAAATTAGTAATCTAGTTGGTCCAAGAGAGGCGTTATCACGTGTCTTTAGCAAGACTCATGATACATTTATTTTTATTCAAAGAGGCATATCAGCATCACTGGCTACATGTGTGTATGCGTATGTTATTGTATACAATGATACCTGTATTTAAATATGTACTGCTTTTATTACATGGACGGCAAATTACCTAATTAAATCTAGACACCTGAACATTTATTTTATCTATGTTTTGAACCGATGAGTGAAAACCCAAACTTATAAAATATGCCATTTTGTTTTAACATGCATTAGTGGTTTTACAACATCCTAGTCATCTAAATATATCTTCTCCTTAAATTGATATGGCTAAATCTTGGTTATGTGCGTGTGAACTTACTACTCTACTTAACAACTCTTTGGGACCAAAATCACATTTTAAGTGAAACATTAGGATGGTCCCGAAAAACAAAGCTTATGTTGCACCGCAGTTATACAAAAGAACGTTAGAAGATACTGTATAAGTCACATCACCAATGGCCTCTTCTGTATATTTGTTTATTACGATGTTAACATTATTTCTGGTTGCATTGCCTATATCCAATATTTATTACATAGAGACAGATGACTTGAAGCTATATAGTGTGGACGCTTTAACTTTCTCAACTACTTTGTAAAAGGTTGAGAATCGGCATGGCTCGTGAACGAAGATTGTATTGAACAAATACGTTGTTATCTACTTGGCTATATCCAAAAGATGAAAAGAAAAAGGTACGATGACAACATGCAAATTGGAGATATAGGTTTCCCCCAAGTTTTGTCGCGGGGTGGATAATCAATCAAATATTTTAAAAATGAAGGGAGAGTTTATAAATAACACCTAAGATGAGGCGTTTGTAGTTCCAAAATCCAATGAACTAAAAAGATGACTTCAATTAGACATCACTGACACGTTAACTTTACGTTTTTAATTCCAGAAGTACTTTGATTCTCGAGCCCAAACTCATGCGTTGTAACACTTGGAACTTGTAAAAGTGGAGAAGAGAAGGATCTTTATTGATTAACTCAGGACTACTTTGTTGTTATAAACCCTAGCATCTGAATGCTAAATACTAGGAGTGCAAATGTCAAAATCCCTACAAAATGTGTAAAATCGGATTTTTATGTATAATATAATCAGTTGATATATTTGACTATCTTTATAAATTTAAGTCTCAACATTTCGAATATTCATATGGTTACCAGCGAAAAATGCAGTTTTTTTTTTACAAAATTGCAATTTTACATTGTTAGATGTGTTGATGATAACCAGATTTGAATATGGTTACATATTTTTACACAAAACCATTAAATTTTGTGGACAAAAAATTCTAAGACAAAACTATGAGAAATTAAATTAGAACACTATCTAATATGCAAGCTGCCTTTAACTGATGTTCCAACATCCACATTCGTATACGTATATCGATCCATAATACCTAACCTTAGAACCAAAATGTCCCAAACATTGTAATCATCGATCAGGTCGAAGATTCCGGTCTTTCCTACGTTTTCTAAAATCTCTTGTTAGTTTTAAAAGTTAATAATAATAGATCATTAATTAACTATATATACCCCTAGCATTCTTTTATCACGTGCCGACCAATATCGCTACTTTGCGGCGAAGCATTGCTTGGCTCCACCAGGACCACCTCCACGTGCCAGCATCGGCGTCTTGAGTTCTAAACAAACCTAACCACACTGATCAAATGTTCCCCACATGTTCTTCTATGTAAAGCCCTAATTTAATATCGCAAAATTTTACGAGGCTGGAAAAAAGTCAAAAGCTGAAGCTAGGTAAACCAGTACATATTGCGACATTTGGCTTATGCTATTACTAATGTTTTGAAAACGGACTGGTCAAACCGGTATATCTATGAGTCCTCCTTTTCATCTGATTTTGGATTGTGTTGAAAACTTGATTTGAGTTAGACAGCTTGAACATCTCTCGATTGTTTCATTTTTTGATGCAACAAATACATAGACCAAAAACAGAAGAATACGAATATTTTGTTTATTGTCACTAGACAAGCTTAAAACTTCTAGTCAAATGAATGTTAAAAGTATCATCACTACAGAGAAGATAATTAGTCAACTTAATCAATCACTAGTTCACAACATAAATAAAGATTACAGAACGCAATTTATTTTCTCTGCTCTCGGCCAATCACAACATATATAAAAGATTGCAAACTTACATCTTCAATCAAAATTCTGGCGTAAATCTCTTCCCAAGGTTAACAACCACTATGGCTGGAAAACACATTTATATAAAGGTTGGCTTCTTAAAAAACAACAAGAGCGTCTGTAGTCCAACGGTTAGGATAATTGCCTTCCAAGCAATAGATCCGGGTTCGACGCATTCTTTTTTTTTAAAACCAATTTCTTCACGACAGAACCGGAAAACAAAACCGTTGGTTGAGACATCGCCACGTGTGTGGTCTACAATCTCAATTCATTTCACAGCACAAACATCTCTCGAGACCAAATCTTCAGAGTAATAACTGAGAAATGGAGCTTTCTTCTTCTCTCAAGCTTTCATCGCCGCTATCTCCTTCCATCGTCAACAAAATTCAGGTTACTTTAAGTTTCATTCTTCAAACTGATCTTATGTTTGGTCTGAAAATTATGTAACTAGGAGGGATGCAGTTTCAGGCTAAGCGTGTTGTGTAACAAACCAAATTCGAAAATATTTCTCTATTACTCATGTTATGTTCACTTGTATGTGGTTTAAAGTTTGTTACTTTGCAGGGTTCTTCATCAAGTTATAAAGTAAAGTTCTCTAACAACACTTCACTCCCTAAACCGTTTCTTCAACTCGATGATAGAGGCCAACGTCTTCGTGACCAACAAGCTTCACATTCTTCTGTCTATCTAAGATCATCTAGAAAACTGGTCACTGCGAAATCAGGAGGATCACAAGGTTGGGACTTTGGGAGATTCATCAAAACATTGTACTTCTTCAACGGACCACCCTCTCCTCTAAAGGTTTTGATTCTCATCGAGGTTTTAATAAAAAAAAGTGTGGGTTATTGATTGTTAACTTTTGTTGGCTTGTGAAGTTTGTTTCATCAGTGTTTGAAAAACTTACCAACGGATCAACGGAGGAACCGCTTAATGAAATGGAAACTTCTGGAATCATACTTGTGGCTGGAGCTACTGGTGGTGTTGGTAGAAGGGTTGTTGATATCTTGAGGAGTAGAGGGTTGCCTGTTAAAGCATTGGTACTAATCTTTATATTGGTTTCTTTGATATTCATATAAATGTGGGTGAAGTGTTGAACTTTGTGTGATATATATCCACAGGTTAGAAATGAAGAAAAGGCTAGGAAGATGCTGGGACCTGACATTGACTTGGTGAGAAACTTTCCACATTTTCCTTCTTGGTGTCTTTTATAGTTCTAACATCTTTGATGTTCTGTCAGATTGTGGCAGACATCACAAAGGAGAACACACTGGTTGCTGAGAAGTTTAAAGGAGTGAGGAAAGTGATCAACGCTGTTTCGGTTATAGTGGGTCCAAAGGAAGGAGATACACCTGAGAGACAAAAGTACAATCAGGTTGCTCAAAATTTAAAATACTGAAGTTTTTCTCTCAAACCTTTTAATTTTATATATATTCTAGCTATGAGAAATGATGGATATGGGTTTTAATGCAGGGAGTCAGGTTCTTCGAGCCAGAGGTAATGAGACTAGAACAACTTATCTAGTACGTTCAATGCTCAACAGAACTAGAACTTATAGATTGTGTGGTGATATACAGATAAAAGGCGACTCACCCGAGTTAGTGGAGTACGTTGGAATGAAGAACTTGATCAATGCTGTTAAAGATGGTGTTGGATTTGAGAATGGGAAGCTTATTTTCGGTGTTGGGGGTAAGTTCAGTCAAGTAACTTCATTAGGCTTCTAACTTGACATGCCACTTTTATTAACAAATGCATTTGTATAGATAACACATTCAAAGATCTACCTTGGGGGGCCTTGGATGATGTTGTCATGGGAGGTGTCAGCGAAAGTAACTTCATAGTAGATCTAACCGGCGGTGAAAACGGTGGACCTACCGGGATTTTCAAAGGTTTGATGATATTATAACAACAACTCTATGTTGCTGTTTTATTTCTCTTTGGTTGTTACTTACATAAACATAACATGTTTCTTAGGAAATGTTTCAACGAAAAATAATGGCGGATTCACTAGTGTTAGAACCAAGGTAAAGGTTATGACTCTAATGTCATGGTATTTGTTATTTTATTGGAAGCATATGAGTCATTTTTTTTCTTTAAACACAGAATTTTTCAGAGGCAGAGGATCTTTCTGCATATGATGGTTTGGAGTTACGGCTAAAAGGAGACGGGCTCCGTTACAAGCTTATCGTCCGGACTAGCCAAGATTGGGACACTGTTGGTTACACCGCTAGTTTCGACACTTCACCAGGCCAATGGCAATCTGTAACTTAAAACTACTTTTTCTTGATCTACTTGTTTGTCGTGTGTGTAGTATCAGTAACAATGTAATGTTATGTTTTTTTTTTTTGGTCAACACGTAGGTACGCTTACCTTTCTCGTCTTTAAGACCTGTGTTTCGTGCGAGGACAAAGTCAGATGCACCTCCTTTTAATCCAGCCAGTATCATTTCACTACAGGTTTGTGTTTTGTCTTTCTGTTAGCATAAGTTAGTTAATTAATATTTTGACTAATCATACTTGTAACGTTTTATTCTATTTCAGCTTATGTTTAGCAAATTTGAGTATGACGGTAAGCTTAACCCCACATTCAAAGAAGGACCATTCGAGCTTCCTCTATCGACCATTCGAGCATACATTCAAGATCCCGTTACTCCAAGGTCTGGTTTAGTTTCTTACTCTTTTCAAGACAAAAACTCTTCACTCTTAACTCTGAAGTGAAACTGTGTTACTTATGGTTACAGGTTTGTTCATGTTGGCTCTGCGGGTGTAACCCGACCAGAGAGACCTGGTTTGGATCTAACCAAACAACCTCCTGCCGTTAGATTAAACAAGGAGCTTGATTTCATTCTCACCTACAAGTTAAAGGTTTGTCTCTCTTCTTAGCAGAAAATTTGAGAAACTCATATTCACTGAACTCTTATGAACAGGGAGAGGATCTGATACGTGAAAGCGGGATACCATATGCGATAGTACGGCCATGTGCTTTAACAGAAGAGCCTGCAGGAGCTGATCTCATTTTCGATCAAGGCGACAACATTACCGTAATTTCATTTCATTTTTTTGTTGCTACCATAACTCCTTTAACCTAAACATAACCACCAACCTTGCCTTTGTTATATTATATAGGGGAAGGTATCGAGAGACGAAGTAGCACGTATATGCATCGCTGCTTTAGAAAGCCCGCATGCTCTCAACAAGACATTCGAGGTTAGTTTTGATTTGTTCTTCTTCAAGAAGATGCTTAATGTCTCATTTGAGCTTTGTTTTTTTTTTATCTTTGTGTGTTTGTTTTTGCAGGTTAAAAGCACGGTTCCGTTTAGCGAACCGTTCACAGTAGATCCTGAGAATCCTCCACCAGAGAAAGACTACAATGAGTACTTCAAGAATCTGAAAGATGGAATCACTGGCAAAGAAGCTTTGGAACAGAGCACTGTTTCTGTTTAAAAAAAATTCAGGTCTCTTTCTGTTTTCTTTTTTTTTGAACTACAAAACAAAATAAAGGTTGTATATTCCATGTGTATACGGTTTGGTACATTGAGGAGTGGATTGATTATACAAAGCTCTGCTTATTCAACGACAACAATAAAAAATTGTTCCTTGGGATGTAAGAAAAGCGGTGCGTTGAAACGGTGGAGACCAGAGTCCGCTTTTCTGGTAATCGAATTGGAACTCAGACACGTCAATGTACTTGTCAATTAGTTTGTCTGAAACTAGTGTTGGTACGTTCTGAGACTCTGAGTAGCAACAGAGGAAGATAAAAATGGAGGTGGAGAGTGAGACATTGGTGTATTCTTGTAATAATTAAGAATTTTGATTGGAGGGTTTCTTAGTTTCGTGGCCGTGGGGAAAGGTTTGATGGAGACTTTTTATGGTAGTGACAAAGTAAATGGATTTTCATCAAATAATGGAGGTCGAGTGTGGGAAGGATGGAGCACACAACAGTTGTCTCTCTCTTTTCTGTTTTGTTTCTTTTCTAATAGGAAGATGCGTTGTTTATGGACGAAAGTACATAATCATTGAGCGCTGTTTTCTTCTCCAAGAATCATTGTGTATTTGCTAAAAATGTTTTTCTAACCTAAACATCAAAGAGGTTAATGTCCCAAAAAAAAAGAAGAAGACATTTAGAAGGTCAAATGGGCTTGAAATAGTATGTGAACTAGGTGATGACCCGCGCGGGGTGAACTATACTTATAGTTATTTTTCTTTTCAAGTTATAAGCGATAACTTCTGTTTTTATTTTCAAGTTATAAACGATGACTTCTGTATGTTGGGTAGGGCTGGGGAAATTATCCGTAAATTTTAATTTGATTTGTTATCTGTTTGATTTTTTGATTTATTTTTTTGATTTATTTTTGCGGATTGAATCGGATATCCGGTTAAAAATTTAAAATTTTCCGGATATCCGGAGTAACGATTATTCGGGTGGCTAGGATCGAATCGATTCAGATAATTGATTATTCGAATGAAACAGATTGGATCACGAATAGCTCCAAAACGCCGGATATACTACATCGAAAGAAGAGCTGAGTTGGATTGATGCCTATTTTTGGCTAACTTGCTTCCCGGAGAATGACTTTTTTTTGTCATCTCCGGAGAATGACTATTGCAGGTTAGTAAACAATCTTATACCCCTTTTATACGGTAGATCCTATGTACTATGGCTGAAAACTTTAGTGTGATATAAGTAAGTTATAATCTAGTTACTAATCTATATATGACATGGTTAGTATAGAGTAAGAAACGTTAAATTTTGAAAGGCTTATTTAGGGAATAACAAAAAAAAGGAGAAATTAGATTTTTAGAGAGAGAGATAGGAAGAGAAAAGAGGAGAGAGTATGGGATTTTAGTTAGATAGTGAATTTTTTTTTTCTTAGCTATTGGGTGCAATTTCTCAATTTTGAATGAGATAAAAATAAAAACTTTGAAGAAAAATGTCTGTTGGAAATAGTTCAGTAAAAACTAAAAATAAAATGTGGATGCCAAAGTCCTGTTTTCGTGAATCTTCCATTAAACTTTGGATGTCTTCAGAAAGACATTCAAGTGATGTATAAATATTAGCCAATGTAAAATACAATATTTGAGTACGAAATGACACAATGAATTTGCTCCCATCAGATGTTTATCTCAATTTAAAATCTTGTATTTCTTGTATATCAAGATCGAATAAAATTTGAGAATTTTTTTGTGTTTGTGATATATTTGAAGACACCTAATGAACTAAAACATATTTTAGTAGTAACACAGAATAACACTTAAAAAGTTGAGTTTTATATATTTTGAAAAATACCTCACCCCACTCACTTCACCATAACCTTAATAGACAAAGAACAACATTAGAAGTTGTGAAAAAAAAAACATTAGAAGTTCTGGACCACCAGAATTCATTTTTCAGAATATACGTTCTTATAGACATCTGTGTCATATAATCTCACAATTAGTATAGATTCAGGAAATATATTATATAAGCCGATAAATATGAAAAGATGAAGAACCTTGTCTACAAAAACCACTTACAAAAATATAAATATTAAAACTAACATCAGATGCCAAATTCTATTTTCGCTGAATCTTCAATATAACTATCAAGTCTTCAAAATGAGGTTTTTGGAATCATGTAATGATACAAGTATAAGGAAATGTGATTATACACAATATGAATACGAAATTAAAAAGAAGTTTGCTCCTATCTGATGCTTACATCGATTGAAAATCTTGTATGGCAGGATCAAATAATATTTGTGAACCCTAGTGGTTGTGATGTATTTTGAATCACCCTAATTAAGAAACATAAAAATATGTTTAACTACTAATAGGATTTAAGGTGTTTAAAATGCAGATAAACTCAAAATTATTAACAAACAAATAAATCAAACACCAAAACACGCTCCCCAACAATATCTATGAACAACACATTGTATATAAGTTAATCATATGATTCACTCACTTTTGTATCAAGTAGAACCATGTCAATAGAGAGACGAACCCGAATATTGTTTCTATAGGCGTATGATTGTAAACTTTATTTTCCACAGACTTATAGGGTTTCTAACCGTAAACAAAGTTAAAATTCGCCATTTGCTAAGCTATGATAAGAGAGAAAAACAAATAAAGTAAGGCTGGTGTGATTGGATGTTGGAATAGAGTAGGTCTACGTTTATTATATAGCAATCAGAAGGCTTTACAAAAGGAAATAACGTATATGGGTACATTTAATTCTATATATTCTTACGCATGATAGAACACAAATTTTAAATTACTAACTATAGAAACTCGAGATGAAGTCACTATAGACAAATAGAAAGTCAGAGATATAACTTTACTCCCCTATATATTTGATTTGAAATTATTAACTGTATAATAAGTTCTTTCCAAAACAATTCGGTAAACTACTTAATTTAAGTTACTATACAATTGAAACTTTCCAAAAGCATACTAACTACCCCAAGTCACATTAAAAATCGTTCATTGCAGGTAAGTTATCTTGCTTCTCGACCACGGTTGCTATATACCTTATAAATTCAGAATAATAAGCGTAGGGAATGATTATGGAAATAAAGAAAGAAGGGAATAAATAAGAAAATAACATTATTTTTATAGGGTAGTTATATTTAGTTAGATTAATCACAAACATAGTAAACCAAACCGAAGTTGATTTACGATTCATTTAATGTAATCTTCGTTGTCCTCTATTCAGTATATTAAACCATTGATATAAACTCCAAGCTTATGCAGAATTGACCATGTTTATATGTGCTTGTTGAGAATTATCTATTGTGAGTTGAAATTTGTAACAACAATCATTGCCATCTATATTGTATTTAAATAAATTCATGTTCGAGCTTATGTTTTGTGGCATGGATTAAAGAATGTAATCAAGCATAAGATATGGATGTGTGCTTGCTGAGTATTTACTTGTACGTTTGCTTGTTAAGTAACTCTATTATGAGTTGAAATTTGTGACAGCCACCATTGTTATATATATTCTCATTTGAATAAATTCATGTTAAAGGCTAAAAGCTTATGTTTTGTGGCAGAGATTAAAGAATATTATCAATAATATGAAAAATGGACTCACGTGATGAAAAGAATGACGGTTCTAATTATTTATGTGCAGTATAAACATTCGCAAAACATTTAAGGAAAAATTTATATTGGCTAGTTAGTTACATATTATGTTCTATATATTATAGTTTTTATTCGTCTATTAAATGTTCCGTCCTTGCTATCCTAGTAAAGTCGGTCCATTAAAAAAAAGGCGAGGAGCTCTCTCAGCTTGACACGTAAGCATGCTTCACAAGGTTGTCATTTAACCAATGCTCCAGGATTAATATATAGGGGATACAAAAGCCGCTGATCATTGTGTATTTGCCAAGTGCTTTTTGTCACGTTCATTGTTTACACGATAAAAAATTTCCAAATAATTTTTCCGTTCAAAAACGTTTGTTCGAAAATCTGTTGACCAATCTGCGATAACCACTACAACAAAGACCGGAACAAAACAAATATATCTCCGATTACAAAAATCAGAAATATGAAAATGTACCTAAAAACTTTAAAAGAAACAATCAGAATAAACTCATAATATTAGAAAACAAAGAAGAAGAGACTATTGGAAGAGAAATCACAGCATCGATGAAAGGAAAGCCACCGGCGCATGCACAAAAAAAAATTCCATTTTTTCCCTCTAACAACTAGGGTTTCAAAAGAGTATAACCATCTACCATGCTGATGCACTTTTAAACTATATGTTTCCTAAATAATATACGATGACAAATATGTAATTTTAAATACTTAAATATATATATTGAGCAATTTCTCAAAGACATTTTTAGGTCTGACCATTTTATCCGGATCCAAAAATCTAAACGGGAACCAACTCGAAAATACTCGATTTGAAACCAAACAAATTATAAGTACTAGTTGAATCCAAAAAAAACAAAACCAAAAATAACCGACCAGAATAGATACATACACGATAAGAACCCACACGAATAGAAATGATTCGATAAGAACTGATTCATATCCGACATAAAAACATGAATATCAAAACTATGATTTCATGTGTTATATTTTCTATATTTAATTTATGATTTAGTTGAAATATCTTTTTGTAGCAATCTTCATTATTATTTGGGAAATTTACCAAATATGACTTAAAACTTGAGTTTAAATACAAAGTATACCCAAACTTTAATCAAACTAGAGATTTTGCCCGGGCTACGCCCGAGTTTATTCAAATAACATTTTATTTAATTTTTTTACAATATATTACTTCTATGTTATAAAAATATAAATAAAAATTGAATTAGAATCGAGTAAAATTTACAATTTTTTTACTATCTAAAATATGTATGGGATTATCCAAAATATATTTTCTTACAGATGCGAAATGAATAAAGAATTTGTTAAAACCTTAGTTATTATCCAAAATATCTTTTCTTACATATTTAAGTAATTAAGAAAATATATTATTAATCTGCACATCACATATTTCTTTGTCATATATACATTATTTATATCATATTAATGTTTTTATTTATATGTTATTTAATATTTTATAATATATTTTCTTACGATTATAATCTATTTTTACAATTGCAATACATAAAGCTACTCATTGCTTTAAATAAAAAAAACTTTTAAAAATGTTGTATCTGTTAAATACACGGAAAATTATATGAAAATAGGATTATTACTATATTTTTTTCCAACAATTATTATTACTATATTTTATGTTTATTTATAAACAAAAAAATATCTTACAATCTAGCTATATTTAAAATATTATTCTGGATTGAAATTCAATGTAAAATGATAATCAAAATATTCTCAATATATATTCAAATTTATTTAAATTTATTTAAATTTTATTATTATATATTAGTTGGTTTTAAAATTACTATTTTTTAAAAAATACAATCAGGTTATTACGCTATTATTAAAAATGAATTTTTTATAAACCAATTAGGGGAGTTTTTAATATATTTTAGTCCAAAACTATGATCCAAAAACATTATTTTCTTATTACTCTTTCATTTCCAGTAAAAACATTCTAAAATCTTGTACTAATATCACAAATTGAAAATACAAATTATTTCTAATTCGATATAGTCTTATTGGGGGTGACTGGTGACCAAGGGAATGAGGAGAAGAACACAACATTCCTTAACGTTCCTTATAAAAATTACCATTTATGAGGAATAGGGGTTCCTCTTCGTTCATTTTCATTCTTTTTTTTGTAGAGAATTATAATACAAAATTGTTCCTTGTTAATTTTGATAAGGAACGATCATTCCTCAATTTTTCCAAAATTTTATATATATTCATTATTTTCTTATTCATTATTAATGTTCCTACGATGGTTACCAATCACATCCATTATTTTAACTAGGGGTATAGCCCCCGCGCAAGCGCGGAGTCGGAGGCTTGTTGTATTAAATAATCAATGACATATAAACTGAACCGATATGCCGTGTGATAGTCTTTCGTATTAGTTAATAAATTTCTAAAAAGCCATAGATATCAGTAACCAGTATCCAGTCTTGTTAAATGCCAAAGGTTCTTGTCAATTTTATTGCTTTACAATTATTTATATATTGATGTTATTTGTTTAAAACTTTTTGTCACATTTTTTGACGTCATATCCTTCTAATAATTGTAATTCGTCGGCGGCGTGTTTTAAATATGTATATTTCTAAGTTTTAAAATGGTTTAAACATGTTAACCCCATTCGTTTTCCTGTATGTGCTAATGTATGGTGTATATTTTTTAGGATGTCAATAATATATAGGTTTTGATTTACAATATCATATCTATTTTGTCCAAAGAAAAAATGTCGTATATATTTACTCATTGAAAAAGAAGCTGACTAAATTGTAGATATTTTATTAGATACAATAATTTTACATATGCAATTTATACCATTCAAATTGTTTTGGGGTACTTCTAGCAAATTTATTAGATTATATTTTGTTGTTTATGTTCATTTTTTTCCGAAAATATTAAATGTGATTTAATAATTATTAATTGTGGACTTTCATGAATGTTTTTTTTATTTTTTAACTTGAGTTGTGAGAGAAAACAATTAAAGATAAGTAGACGGTCAAGTTCTGGTTGAAGCTTTCAAAGGATTTGAAATTCATGGATTTGGCACGTGCTGCACGAAGCTTTCCACATACAATGATCTGAGTAAGCATTTCAAAGGAACAATGTCTGAGACTTTTATGTGGAGAAGAAATAAAACAATTAGAGGATAGGGATGTGTACTCACCTCACATCCCTTAGCTCCACTCTTCATGACGAATCTGAAGACATTATAGCAAGCCATATACAATATTATTTCAAAATCAGCAAGAGAATTGACAACTACACAACAACTTTAGAGAAACTGCCACTGTCCCTATGAAGGAAATGGTTTGATAACTAAACTAATCACACTCTCTTCTAGTATGTGAACAAAATCAAGTATCAGTTGATGAATAATATTTCGCAGTAAGCATTAAAAACTATACCTGCAAACAGCGACCACCGAGGATCTTGTAACGTAGAGACTCCGCCTAGGCAATGGCACAGAGACCTCTGTTGACAACCTTCTCAGCGTAAAGTTCAACACTGTCTTGAGGCTTTGAGGGAATCTGAATCTCTTATGGACAAGAGATGTTCCCTGATTGTCCTTCCCTTCTCAGGTTTTCACCTATATAAGAAAATATTGCTTGCTATTTTTGTTTGATGGCTTTATGTCAGTTAAAAAAATGAAGACACGAAAACAATTGAACATCAAAATAGGAGAAAATGGTGAATCATGCTTGAGCTCTATGGCTATTTTTATAATTGTACCAATCAGATGTTGTAAATCAAAGATCAGAGAAATTCTAATGCAAACATCCATTATATGTCTAAAGTTAATTTTGCAAGAAAAAGAAAACAGTTTTTATCAATACAAAATGGACTATCAAAAATGCATTACATATTCACAGCTGATTATAAAAACAAATACAGATAGATCCGAACTTAATATATTACTCCAACAAATAATACAATCAAACACATGCATATCAGGAAATTCAGAAATCGCTTCCAACCCACACAAAGGACGCAATATCACCATCAAATGTTGACTTTCTATAAAAAAAATTCCTGTTACGGCACAACAACCACTTACACCAATTTTTACACAAGTTACAGCCAATTACAAATTACAAAAAAAATAACACAAATATCTACAAATTTGGGAGAATGAACATTATTTGTAAACAAATACAAAATCAAATAAACCCAACAATATAAACTATCCTGCCTATACACCCACCAACCACAAAAAATAGTAGTGCAGTTCATCACCCTATCTTAACCCTATTACAATACAAATCTTCAAGAATCAATGACAACAACAAAACACAAACTTCGCAGACATGACATCACTTTCACTGATTAGTAAAAGAAAAATAAAAGAGAAGCCCCACTCGATCTTGTTGTTTAACGCCACGTGTACTAATATCTAATCTGTGGACCCAAACACACCGATAGGAAACTATGGGTCCTAAAAACAGCGCCGTTTAGCGGAAGTTTGCGTGCTAAAACACAAAAAAAAAAAAGAAAACGAAAACTGCAAAGATTCAAAAAGTTCTTAATCAGAAGCAAACAAAAACCACTTCTGACAATTGATAAAGAAGCGAGAAAACAAAAAACAAAACTCCTATTTTCGTTTTTTTGTGCTGTCTTTACGAGAGTGACTTCTCAATTCATTCATACTCTTTCCAAATTTTTTTTCTTTCTTTCAATTTTTTTTTTTGGTAAAATTCTTTTAATTTCTGCAAACTATTGATGTTTCCCTAAAAAAAATCAGTTTTTACTTGTTGAAGATGATTCCTACAACTTAAATCATCGTTGAATTTAATGTTTTTTTTCTGGATTTGATTCTAAATTGCAAAGAAGGATTATTTGGTTGGTAAGTGAATAAAAAAAAATAGTTTGCATAATAATATTTGACAAGAATCTGCATCTGTTTTGTTAGAAGATTAGGACAAACTTCCTTTAAAGCAAAACATCAGATTCTTATATTTTTTCTGTAAAGCTTTTTGGTGATGGATCTGGTCTTATATGTGCCCACCCATCTCATAAAGATTCCAACTTTGAAATGATTCATTTTCTTCTCTAAATGGGAATCAAATAGTTGCATTGATCTTGAATTGATTGTTTTTTTTTTTTGTCTTATAATATCAGAGCTATGGTGTGAAATGATGGCAGCAGGAGAAGCAAGAGCAGTGTGGCAAAGAACAGTTAACCGTTACTTAGTCCAACAAGACGCTAAAAGAGCTCCCAAGTTCACCTCTTCCCATTCTTCTTCTTCTTCTTCTTCAACCAAACAGGTTCAAGAAGATTCTGTCTCTTCTCCTCCTTCTGTTGTTCATCCTCAGAACCAATCACCTTGTGCACCTTTCATGCCTCTGTTTCAGCCAAACCAGAGGGCCCAAGTGAAGATGCCAATGGAAGGCTGGGGTTGATAAACATGAACTGGGAGCAAAGTCTTTCAAGACTGAAAGCTTTCAAGAGTTAATAGAGACAAGAGAGAGTTATGTTTCTTTTGGGAAAGATGAATCCTCTGAGAAACATTTCGATCCCACCTCTCCATGGAATCCTCTCTCGAGTGAGAAAGCTGGACCCTGGTGGCGAACTACAGACAAAGATGAGTTAGCTTCCTTGGTTGCACAAAGGTCTCTACACTTTGTTGAGAATTGTGATCTACCGACACCACAGAAGATGAAACGCTCTTATTATCATGGTAGTAGTCCACACGAGCACTGGCCAAGCAGCTGCAAGAAGAGAACCGAGGAGGCTTCCTCTGAGTCCGATTTGAGCAAATCAGAGCTGCTAGAAGCCCTGAGGCGTTCTCAGACAAGAGCTAGGGAAGCTGAAAACATGGCTAAAGAAGCATGCGCAGAGAAAGTGTAATCGTCAGTTATCCTTATGAGAGCATCTTTACACATAAAGTCCCTAGCTTTGTACATTTCGAGATTGAACATTACCGAGAACATTCTGAGTACATGTGGCTCTGATGATAATCCATGTCCTCATCGGAGTAACCCTAACCTCCACACCTGAGTAACCAACCATCCTCTGCTAGCTCCCTAGTCAGCACCTCATATAACACACCGTCGACTACAAACTACGGAAACTCAACACGGATACAGTTTAGACTAGGATTCGGCGAAAGAGATCCATGAGGACACAATAACTCACCTTTCCTCTTCTTCTTGCTGATTTGCGTCGCCAGCCGCTGAAACCCATAGGGTTGGTTCGAAGAGCGGTAGTTACCGAATAAATAGTTGGGGGCTAGGGCTTCTGAGAAGAACCTATCTTGGTTTCTGAAAACATGGAAGCTGAAGCTACATTCCTAAATCAATGATTCATTAACCTTATTCTCATGTTGTTAGTCGATTGGAAACAGATTTAGTAGACATGTTGTGATAGATCGAAAAAGTCATTTACCTTTTCATCAAGGATCAACGGCTTTAGCAACTGGAGCAGCATACGAAGTCTTTTCAGACAAGATGTACTAAATTCGACTGGAAGAAGAATCGATGAGAGAATCAGAGAAAAAGGGTTCCTCTGTTTAGATATAAAGCGGAATGCAGGAGGTGTTACGAACGTGCTCCATTATTGATTTACGAAGTAAAGATGGGAGACGTAGAGGTAGAGTAAGAGTAAGAGAAACTGATTCATGAAAACACAGACAGTCGCTTTGTGTTTGGATTAGTCTGAAGGGATTATAGAAACCCTAAACTCCATTGAAGAGTACGGTTTCGAACAGAAGAGTATACTGGGCCATATAATAGATTTTCTTAACACGCAACTCTCTAACATGCCACCTCAACAAAAAAAAAAAAAAATTAAATATGGGACCCATAATATTTTCGACGTGTCGCCTCAGGGGAGAGTTTCTCTCTCCTATTATATAATAGATTTCCATTGAAAAAATAGTGATTTAGTTTTTTTCTTACTTCGTGTCTTTAATATTTTTTTGCTAAACTTCATACACTATTTTTTTTTAATCTTTCTTTATTTTTTGTGAACAGAAATTTTAAAACGTTTGTTAGCCGTTATTGTTTAATGTGGTTACGGTTAATCTTGTAGGTGACTTTAGAGAGGAGGCCAAATCTCATCAACTGATTTTTTTTCTTGTGTGGTTCAATGGTTATTTCATTCTACTTCTCTTTGTTACATGCTAAGTCTTTCTTTTGTTAGTTTCTTTGCGATTGTTTTTAAATACCTAAAATAAAGATTGCACATTCAAAGATGTAATTCCAGTGACATGCCAAGTAATGGAAACAGTACAAAGAACTCTGCAATAAACTAACATGGTGGAATTGAAATAAAACAGAAGTACATAATTTCTCACGATAATAATACGATCATGTTCTGCATATTATAATTCCAAACTGTATCACAAGTAATTAGTCGACATGATTTACTCACTGAGCTAGTTTGTGTCTATTTGTCCTCTCTAGCACACCCGAAGCTTTGGTTACCATTTTCAACGTCTTCTTTAGCTTCTTTACCGGTTTCCTCTCTATTTCTGGCAGGTCCTCCAAACACAGTATCATGGACTTCTTTATGAGCGATCTCTACTTTGTCTTCTCCAACAGGTCATCATCACACTCTTCGGGAAGCTCAGTACCTTGCACATTCCCTGTAACCGGCTCACAAACCCCCAGTTTCCTTGCACCATCTTTTGATGTAACTGTGGTAGACATTGGGGACATGAGCTGCCTCTTCAATGCTGCCATTTCATTTTCTGGCTAACCTTCTTTATTCAGCTAGTGCTTTATATATATATCCCATTGTATACACTGAAACACTAAGCTGGATTCATTAGATTCTCTGACTCCAAGTGACAACAACAAAGGGAAGACACATAAGATAGATAGTCATATATTATAGTGAAATTTGTATATGTACCTTGGTTTGTTTTTCTTGTTGGTTCGCAGCTGCATCAACTTTTAATCTGGCCTCTTCTTCCACACGTGTGATTCCACATACTTTATATATGCAATGAGTAATGCCACAACCATTCAATCACAATACATAACAGAAAATTCATATGGAACCAAAGAAACCCATACAAACCAGTAGACATTTGAGACAAAAAGGAAACAAAGAGTAACACAAACAATGAATAGTTTCAAGACTTTTGTCTACTAAAAGCTGATTAATTAAAAATGCAACGTTAGCTTTTTCTAGAGAGAGCTTAGACCTCCCCTTTCTTTTTGTTTCATAGCTTCTTTGTTAATGCATCTCAATTCGACTTTCGGTTCATCAAAACAGGTGGAAACTTTGTTAAAGAATAACTTGTCTACAATGAACCAGTAGAAATGCAGTACAGAAAATGGATCATACCTCACGAAGAGCATCACTCATAGCCGTCTGTGAAATGCCTAGAAGATCAAATATCAAAATATGTCAGAGATCTCTAAGCTGGGACTGAAGAATATTACACCTCATGAGATATTTGGGGTTTTTGAATTTGCTTTGTCTTCGTCCATTATCGTTGTGTGAAGAGAAATAATAGATATGCGTATCAGATTCTTGTAGCCCCTCGAAGACAGGAACATACATGACTTCATTGCTGCATAGTTGTCGTTCAAGTGACTCATAACAACAGTAAGAAATTCAACTCTCCAAATCCTAAAAAAAAAAAAAGCAGAGATCTTTAACAATGTACCTTGAAGAGAAACGGGAGATGGCAACCCCATTTCTCCAAGAGCCTCAGGGTTTTCAGCAATCCACGATCTAAGCGTGACTCCATCAGCATCATCCTCCAAGTAACTCGTGAGTCCCCATCCAAAGCTCCGCGTACGGTCTTGTCGAATCGATCTGTCCATCGGAATTCGCCGCGTAGACTCTTTACACGAGTGAATCCAACCCCCGATTTTGCCCCAAGCGTAATCCTTCACGGAGCATCTCAATCGGTGGAGCCGTCGCCGATCCGCTTCGCAACTCCTATATTATAGTGCCAAACTTCAGATTCATAGCTGTCATGTGTGATGCCTCTCCTACTGATATCTTGATAACCTTCAAAGAATGTGACAGTGTCTGGTTGGTCGTCTATGCAGACATTTTTCAGTCCAACCTTAAGCTTAAGAATAAAATTCCCATCATCATATACACCAACCGAAAAGAACAACAAAAACAAAAATAAATCAAATAAGGTTGGAGCTTTAGACCTAGTTTAAACAAACAACTAAGCCTGAAACCATCAAAACCCCTATGAGGAAGATGTTATAAGTCAAACTATTGACCAAATCAGATTGTAGTGAAAATGCTTTATTTATTGAATTCTGGAGATGACGGGTAAAGAGCTTTATGGTTGTTTCATAATCATTAGACAGAGGCTAAGAAACAAAATTAGACCTGCAATAAAGATCCAAGCTTTGCGTTAGGCAGATAGGCAGAGCCGGACCTGTACATAGTGTTACGAAACATTGGGATGGGGCCCCCACTCTATGGGGCCCCCACTTCTAATTTTTTTCTATATGTACATGTATGTATATTTATATAACTAATGTGATGTATACACCGTTGATAACAGAAGTTTAGTTGTGGAGATGTCAATGGAATATTAGGTGGGCCATAGGTAGTTATCGTTTTAGTGATAATAAATCATTTTCTTCTCTCTTTTTCTTCCGGGACCAAACGTACTCATGTAACATTTCACTAAAAAAGTTAAAAAAACTGAAAAAATTCTTGGTTTTTAGGTAGAATTCAAAATTGTAACTGATTTTAACATATATTTTGTTGCACACTCATCATAATCTCAACGGATTTAATTGTTTCTAATTTGAAAATTTTAATAGTCAAATTTTATAATATAAAAAATAAATTACAATATATACATATCAAATTTTTTTTTTTTTGAATAGGGCCCCCAATTTTACAGGTCCGGCTCTGCAGATAGGCCAGAGATCCGAGAGTACGACCTTGCGCTAGTCTGAAAATAAGAATTGCAGGAACAAATAATTCAACCTAATAAGACTGAGAATGATATTTCGTCAGAAAAAAAAAGGTTATATCCAGAGATTTGTCTGAAACTTACACAAGAAAAACATATTCGTTCTTGGGGGTGCTCCTTCAAAGTGGCACGAAAATCTTCCGTTCAGATCTCAAAAAATACTGCAGCAGTTGTAAACTCACAAAGGTAAAGAGCTAACAATCGCCATATCTTGAGATTCTTGAAAGGAGGTTTCTGAATTTGGTTCGAAGTAATTCTCTACGAAGATATGATAGATTTTATATATGAGGAGAAGAAGAGGAAGGTATAACGAAACAATAAATATGAGATTTAATAGCATCATTGATTGATGAAGAGGAGGAAGCAGCAGCAGAGTTACTATCGCAACCGGTGAAGATGAAGCTTAAGAGTCGGGATAGGGAAGATGAGCTCTACGCTTCCACGATTGTTAGGCTAAGCATTAATGGGCTTGAACTGACTTTTTATCTCTGGTCAGCCCAGACGAAAACACGTGTTAAAAAAGAGGGTTCTAATTGTCTGATTTTGTAATCCTACCTGGTTAGCTTCCTTTTAATATAGTTAGATGCAAAACTAACCTAAAAGCTTTGTGAAATTACAACCAATTTTTTATGACCAAACAACAAAAAAAAACAGAATTCATTATTCCACATATAGCTCCATAAAATCTTCTGGAAGTCTCGTATATTAGATCTTACAAATAATTTATAAATTTTATAAAAAATACTTTGTTGGTGGAAAAATTGAAATCATTTAATTATAAATATTTGTAAATGATATATATTAAGATATAGTAAAATTGAATTGTTTTCAACATAGATGAGTGAATATAGTGAGTCATGGTATTTTTTGGTTTAGGGTTTGGTAACATATATTGTATTATTGTATGTATTCTTAGGGTTAGATTTTGGAAGCTTAACATTTTTCTGAAAAATAAATTTTGACTTATATGTGTTTAGTTTTATGTATATTAAACACATTTTAAGTTGAATTTAAGTTTATTGAATTGTTTGTTTCTATTTAGTTAGTTATTTGAGTTCATGGTTTATATTTAGGGTATAAACGATTTCGAAGAAGTAAATCTTTTTTTTTTTACGTTAGAAGACTTCCGGATCGAATATATTTAATATAATTGGAAATTTTTAGCTCACTATATAAATAAAATTTACACATTCTCAATTTTTCACTCAAATGGTTGTAACAAAAATGTAAATCTCTCACAAAAATGGTATGGCATTAATGTCATTCCACAAACAACAATCCACCTAGGAACTTGATTAGACAGGTATGGATTGATGGCACCACATAGACTATGGGAAGATCTCTTATACTACTGAGAACTTGGCTCTACGTGAATCACACACAAAGAGGGAACTTGACTGAATTTTGCTCTACGGGGCAAACTGACTCTATATTAGATGATATGTATAAAGTTTTTGTTCTTACAAAGCTGCAAAAGAACCTTATAAACTGGTTCATCAGCTGAGATATAAGCTCGTCAGCTCAAAATAACATAAAACGACTAAAAACAACAAAATTTTATAGAAAACTACAAAACATCTAAAATACAAGAAAATAAAAAATTTCCATAATAAAAAGAAATCTCTTAAACCTAATGTTCACCATTCTGGGCTTGAACCACCGGGTCTTGCAAATTTAACTACCACTAGGATACTCTGGATTAGTTGTACGAGCTCATAATAAATAGAACTTACCCGTTTGGCTTGTATAGTGGCTGATTTTGAAGCTGGGTGTTCAATAATGGGTTTGAATCAAAGGTGATTCTATATTTTTAAGTTTTTGTCACAAAAATAGATTTCAAAAACTAAAATGACCAAAATATCATTTTTTATTTTGAAAATTTTAAAAAATTTTATTTTTTAAAATTTGAAATCATTTCCCAAAACACCACTCCTCAACTCTGAACCGTAAACCCTAAATTCTAAATCTTAAACCTTAAATCCTAAACCATAAATTCAACTCCTTAACTCTAAATCCTAATGTCTAGATTAATTAACCACACGGGTATAAGTGTATATTTATTTTTGATAAAACATTTAAGTTATTTTGGTCATTTTTATTTTTAAAATCTATATTTATGACAAAAAAAAAATTTAGGTATATGAATTTCTCCCTATCGGATGTGAAATTTATTTAATATTAGTTTGAATCAATCCTGTCATCTATTCTGCCGCAAGCTATTAGACTTTTTGCCTACCTAAACGATATATATGGTAAGTGTTTTATAAGAAATAAATTGTTATCGATCTACATATGAATTTAATCTAGGCCTAATTTAATCAAGTTGATACAAAAATAGGTTTAGTTAAAAAATGAAACTATTTTTTTAATGTTTGGATCATAAGAATCTGATTAGATGAAAATGTGATATGCAAACTTTACAGCTATATTGTTAATATTTGCTATAGATACAGAACATATGATTCATTCTTTTTGTTATATAATTTTTTTTTGTCCATTAGATGGTTTTTAGTTCACGTCAGATATTTTTTCAATTAAATGGTTTTGGTTTAAGAAAAATTGTTTACAAAATCTGAAGATAAGATATGAGATTTTGATTGATATATTTTACACATGGAATGTTATCCAAATTCATTTAAACTCCTACAAGTCAAATGGATTGTGAAGATATACCAAACATGATAACACAAGATTTTAAAGGTTGTATTCAAATATTGAATTGAATAACAATGGAATTTTAGTTTCTTTAATAACAACTAGATCTCGATCCGCGCAACCACAGAAGTTTTTGTTTTCATTTATTTTTATATAAATATTTTGTTTTCAATTCTAAATTGGTATATATTATAATATATGTGTCTATCAATTTTTAAAACATAATAAGTTTACGGTATATTTTTTTCATTGAATAATTTGTTTTAAAATTTCACATGTATTTGTATATTCTTCTATATATATTTTTTGGGATTATTATTTCATTATTAAAATCTTAACTATATATATATAAATTAGTAAAATATTGTTTTATTGTCATATTCAAAGATATTGTAACATTTCACAAATTTATAAAGTTTTTAAAAAAATAAATTTTCTGCTTCATAGATTTATATTATCGAGTAAATAATTAAACATTTAGTTTTTGTTTAATTTTTCAAATAAACTATATAGTTTAAAATTTGTTTTCACTGGTTTAAAGTAGTAAAATTTAATCATTGTTAGATAATATGATTTTTTTATTCAAAAAAAAATCTTTATAATTTTAAAAGTTAACATCGACAAATATTTAAATATTTAACATATGGAGGTATAGTATTACAACATTAAATTATATCTATTTAATTTATACTATCTATAAATCCAATGGATCATCTATTCTTTAAATCTAATTATTTATAGCCCAATAAAAATTTCAGTTATGTCCAAAATTTAAATGATAAGATTATAGATTAAATGTAACATGACTTTCTAGGAATAGGTCCATTAGGTTTATTTTTAAAAAAAAAATCACACATGAATCAAGGTTGAAGCTTATGTTTTAATATATAAGAAAAGTAAATACAATAACCAATATTATTAGATTTCAAAATCTTTTAATAAAAATATTTAAAATACAATAAATGACACTATATTTTTAATAAATAATGTTAAAATCAATCATTAAATAACACTAGATCATAAAATCTAAAGAGTTAACTTTAAACTCACTATCCAATAGCACCCAGTTAGATTCTCCTTTTTAATCTAGTTTTGCCAAAAGAAATTAGTTTGCCTGCCCTGCGCTTATAAATAAAACAATTCTGCTTGTTGAAAAATAAAAAACATAATTTCTAGTTTTTTTTAAGGGGCTGGAGTTAACTAGAAGATGACTATTATGATTTCCGATCTACCCCATGATTTGGAATCAGAAATACTCGCTAGGGTTCCGTCCAAGTCTCTAGCAAAATTGCAAACTACTTGCAAACGATGGTACACTTTATTCAAAGATCCAAAGTTCGTGAAGATGAACAACATCTTGCGTAAAGCATCGAAAGAGGTGATGTTCCTTATAGACTATAGGGTTTATTCGATTAGAGTTAACAGATTGCGCAACCGCTTCCGTAACAAATGCATTGAGTATGCATCCATCGAGTTTACAGGGAAAATTACCCGTCTTGAAGATTCAAAAGAGGTAAAGTTATCTCGAATCTTTCACTGCAACGGATTGATATTATGCTGCATGGAGGATTTCGAAAGTCTTGTGGTTTGGAATCCTTGTACCGGTGAAACCATGAGTATCAAACCCAAAAGTTTTTACCAGTGGAATGATAGTTATGCTTTTGGATGTGGAAACAGCGAATCTTCTTGCCCCAACTACAAAATTTTGAGGTGTAGCAGTTATTATTGCAAAAACAGTGAGCAACGTATTTTTAACTGTGAGATTTATGACTTCAGCTCTGATTCATGGAGGGTTCTTGCTGGTGTGACCTGGAGGATACATTGTTCTGACAATGTTGTTTCGTTGAAAGGAAATGCTTACTGGATTCATTTTGATAGAGAAGCTCGCCATAATGTCCTACTCAGTTTTAATTTCACAACGGAGGTATTTGTGTCTATGCCTCTTCCGGATCAGAGTGATTATAGACATTTGGGTATATCGGTTGTTAGAGAAGAACGCCTCGCAGTTTTACATCACAATATTGGTATATCCTTGACAGAGATGAATGTATGGTTGAGCAATAAGATTGATGGAGCCAAAGAGGTGGCATGGAGCAAATTCTTAGCAGTGAGCTTTGATAACTTTAAGTATCCAAGTTAAGTGAAAGGGATGACTTTTTGGGTGGACGATGAGGATAAAGTGGTAGTAACTTGTATTAGAGACAGAGACAATTATGATTACGTTTTCATTGTAGGAGAACGTTTGCATAAACAAGTTTTTGGTAAATCTTGGATTTGGCCATGTCTCCTGAGTTATGTTCCAAGTTTGGGTCACATCCCCAAGACGAAAAAAGAAGAAACATTGTAAATGGATAATTAAGCTAGCTTTTGTTTATTTGTGGGGTGTAACTCTTGTTTTGGTATATTAATTATCCATTTTATTTTGATATATACAATATTTGTGCAATTTGACGTTTTTCAAAACATAATTTTTAAAATATTTTTATGTTAATTTTCAAAGAATTAGCATGTGTATCAAATCAATTCCTATTTATTGATTTCTCTTTGTTTATTTACATTAATGAAATATTTTAAAATATTAAATCACAATGCTGATTTATCTATTTTTGTTGGTGTATATATTTGAACATTTTCAATAACAGTACATGACTTCTATCGTAAAAAAAAACTTGTGCACAAATTTTTGTTTGTTAAACTATTTAATGCTAATTCTTCAAATGAGTTAGTATAAATATCAAATCTAATTTTGAACTTTATTTTCTTTTGTTAACATACTTTTTATATTTAATTTTAAATTTGGTATGTATAAAGTTATATTTTACTGGTTTTTCCTTATTTTGTTGGTTAATATTAATATTAATTTTTCAAATATTTAAGGACTGAAATCATTTTAATTATTGAGGTATTTCTATTTTTGTAGTTTAACTTATTTTATATTGATTTCTATTTTATTTTGAAAGAATCAATTTTTAGAACTATTGACATTTTTAAAATTAATAGCCTTTTGTAAACAAAGACTAATGAGCTTAAGGGCCTGACTGGTTCAAACGTAGCGGTTGCGGTTGTGGGAGTTTGCGGGTGGTTGTGGTTTTAAGAGATTTGTACGACTGGTTATGCAGTTAGAAATTGATGCGTTTGTGGGATACTTATGACTGGTTAACTATCAAATACAACAGTGGTTAAATAATAAATTAACAATATTTACATTTTATATAATTATATAAAATATCAAAAATCATATTTAGAAAGTTATAGTTTTAAAATTTTAATATTATAGAAAATATTTTTATTTTAAAATTTTATAATATTAATTAAAATATAATAGATATATTTTAGTATTTTTATAATTCCAATTTAAATTTTTTATTGAATATTTTTATTTTTGTATTTATATGGTTTTTGAAAAAAAAAAGAAAAAAAATTATCTTCCCGCAACCGCCCGCAACCGCAAACGCTAGTTGAAACTAGCTTTTGATTTTAAGAGGTTCGGAGCGGTTTGAAGCGATTTGTAGCGGTTTGTATGATTGTTTCGAAACGCTGTCAACCGCTAGCAACCGCAAAAGCTGCGTTTGCGGATGGTAGCGGGTGGTAGCGGAGAAACCAGTCAGGCCCTAAATCACAAAATATCGTTTGGATGCCCTATGAATCGCTTATAAATAAGGCAATCCGGCTTGTTCAAAAAGAAAACACTAATTACCAGTTGCCGTGTCGTTGAAGAAATCAGAAGAAGACTATTATGATGTCCGATCTTCCCCATGATTTGGAATCAGAAATACTCGCTAGGGTTCCCTCCAAGTCTCTAGCAAAACTACAAACTACTTGCAAACGATGGTACGCTTGGTTCAAAAGATCCAAAGTTCGTGATGAAGAACAACAAGTTGAGCAAAGCATCGATAGAGGTGATGCTACTTTTAGACTATAGGGTTTAATCTCTCACTGCAATGGATTGATATTATGCAGCAGGAAGGATATCAAAAGTCTTGTGGTTTGGAACCCGTGTACGGGTGAAACCAGGAGTATCAAACCCAGCAAATTTTACTGGCCGACTGATAGTTATGCTTTTGAATGTGGAAACAGCAAATCTTCTTGCCACAACTACAAAATTTTGAGGTGTAGCAGTTATTTCAAAAACATCCAGAAAGTTGGTTTTAATTGTGAGATTTATGACATTAGCGCTGATTCATGGAGGGTTCTTGATGGTGTCACTGATAAACGGATGATAGATTATTTTGACGATGCTGTGTCGTTGAAAGGAAACGCTTACTGGATGCACAAAGATAGAGAAGCTGAACATAAACTCCTACTCAGTTTTAATTTCACAACGGAGGTATTTGTGCCTTTGCCTCTTCCGGATTAATTACAAGAAGGATTTTCAGTATAGAGATTTGCTTATATCGGTTGTTAAAGAAGAACACCTAGCGGTGTTACATCACGTCGTTGGAACATTCTTGACAGAGATGAATGTATGGTTGAGCAATAAGATCAGTGGAGCCAAAGAGGTGTCTTGGAGCAAATTCTTAGTAGTGAGTTTTGATAACTTTAGGTTACCACGTTACTCAAGTGAGATGACATTCTGGGTGGACGAGGAGAATAAAGTGGTAGTCTTTTGTGTTAGAGACATGGAAGGTGGTGATCACTTTTACATTGTTGGAGAGGGTTTACATAAACAAGTTTATAAGGTTACAGAGGGATCTTGGATTTGGCCATGGCTCCTGAGTTATGTACCAAGTTTGTGTCATATCCCCAAGGAAGTATAAGAAGAAAACCGAACCGGGCACATAACCAAGGCATACGAAGAAGAAACATAATCAATGGGTAAAGGCTAGCTTTTTGTTGTCCCTCTGCTTTTGTGTTTTTAATTGGTCTTCTAAATAATCTTTACTCAAATAACATATTTATGCTTATAGCCACAACTTATAACCATAGCTATACATATACGATAAAAAGAAGGAAGAATTTTAATGGAGAATCACTTCAAATGGTTGATATCTATATGCTTTCAACTAATCTATTCCAAGTCTTGCAGAGCAACTCTCATCTATCTTCTTAAAGTTCTTGAGTTCTCAGAACATAGATACACTAGCTAGAGACAAATGGTGTGCATACTGTATATATCAATAAACTATTAGTGACCGACCACCATCAAGTTCATTTGTGTAAAGAACATACTTGATAGTCATATGCGCTTTGAAATAGCACGTATTCAACCTTCTAACCGATTGGGTTTCTACAATAACCAAGTCCATACAGCTACAAACATTTCATCTTTTTATCAGATCATCATCAGTCTCACAATTGACAAATACAAAAAGTCCATAGAGCTACAAATATTTCATCTTTTTATCAGATCATCAATCTCACAATTGACAAAAGTTACATTTTTCGGCAATGCCAAATTTATTTCCAAATTAAAGAGATCATATTTTTTGTCGGCTAAAAGAGATTATTTTGGTTATGTTTATGTTTGTTCGTATTTTACTCCAACGATGAAATTTTGTTCATTTATGCCAGTACTCTGCCATTAATTGCATCGATCGATCAGTTGCAGACTGTAGAAAAAAATAATTTCAAAATGTTAAAATTTCCATCGACATATAACGAACATGGTCATTATCGCCATTTACCAATGTAAACATGACTACCACCACTTTTATGACCTTTTCAAGAAAATGAAAAAACACTAAGCAGTAAATGTCGGATATACCCCTAGTTTCAGAGAGTAAAAAGCCAACATTCAGGTATTTTAGTAATTTCCTTCATATATTTTCACACAGATCATAACAGTGATTGGTGTAATTCGACCAGCTAGAAAAGACGAAAGTCTTACCCTAGTAGTTGTTTCTTTAAAGTCTCCGTCTTTCTGTCGAAATCTGAGAACTTTTATTTGAATCCAAAGAGAGAAAAAAAAAAACGAAAGCTTGTTTTGGTATCGTGTTGAATGGCGGGTTACAAAGCAGATGATGATTACGATTACTTATTCAAGGTGGTTTTAATCGGCGATTCAGGTGTTGGAAAATCCAATCTGCTTTCTCGATTCACCAGGAACGAGTTTAGCCTCGAGTCCAAGTCCACCATCGGCGTCGAGTTCGCCACTCGTAGCTTGACTGTTAAGGACAAAGTCATCAAAGCCCAGATTTGGGATACTGCTGGTCAAGAAAGGTTTCTTCTTGTCGGATCCTCTATAACTTAATTGAAAGTTTAAATCTTTAGCTCTGTCTTTCATGTGTTTGTTCTTCTGTCTGAAGAGCTTAAACAAGCTTTAGATCTGTCTTTGTCGATCTTAGAATCATGAATATGAGATTAATTTTTCATTTTTATGAGAAACTACGTCGTTTTGGGGTGTTTACTTATTGCTTTGAAGTTTTTTGTTCTGTTGATGTGTAGGTACCGAGCAATCACTAGTGCATACTACAGAGGAGCTGTTGGGGCCCTTCTCGTCTACGACGTAACCCGACACTCCACGTTCGAAAACGTTGAGAGATGGCTTAGGGAGCTTCGTGACCATACCGACCCAAACATAGTTGTCATGCTCGTGGGAAACAAATCTGATCTTCGTCATCTTATTGCGGTTCAGACCGAAGATGCTAAGTCTTTCGCGGAGAATGAATCACTCTACTTCATGGAAACTTCAGCTCTCGAGTCTACTAACGTTGAGAACGCGTTTTCGGAAGTGCTCACTCAGATTCACCAAGTTGTGAGCAAGAAAGCAATGGAGGCTGGTGATGATTCGGGTAATGTTCCTTCTAAAGGAGAGAAGATTGATATTGATGTATCGGCTGTGAAGAAAACAGGTTGCTGCTCGAACTAAAAAGACTCGTTTAGTCTCTTGCAGATTGTTATGGATTTGGTCTGTTTCCTCAAAGCTATGATCGTTCTTCTTTTATACATTCAAAATTCTTTTGGAGATGTCTGTTTTTTTTATTATTAGGAAACAATCTATGTTATGCTTTGCTTGAAAACTGCGTAGGTTTCCTCTGGTTCTGTACTGTTAAACGATTTTGTAATTTAACCGGTTTTGGTCTATGGTTTGTTCACCGTTGTTTTCTATTCAGTCTGAGAAAAAATATTTAAACCGCTATGAACCAGATTGTGGATGGCTCATAACCAAGAAAGTATACCATCCGCGGTCCAAAAAAGAGCGAGTCGGCCCGCCTTTTTTTTTCCTCTTCGTAATTAGATTATGATTTGTACTCTTTTCATTTATCTATGACGGTGTAATTTTGTATATAAGGAACCTCTATATTATGAATAAAAATAGATTTTTTCATTACTTTCACAACACGTTATCAGCACGAAACTCTAAATCCCTAAGCTAATACCCAAATCGAAAAACCCTAAAATCCTAACCCTAGCCGGCGATCCGACGAACTCTAAACCCCGATCGCGTCTCTTGTTCCCGCATCTGTTCCAGCCCGCGTCCCTGATCAGCTTCAGCCCAAGGCGTTCCTGATCCTAGCTCAGACGTTCGCGACCCGATAGCAGCTCCAACACACGACATCTTCCTCGTTCGCGACAGCATCAGACAGCTCGCGTCCCGTTCGTGTCCAGCTCGCGGCTCAACTCCTTTGGTGGTCTGATTCAACAATCATCTAAGGTTAAAAGTTAATTCAAAACCTAAGAACCCATAATCGAACATGGATTGATTGATAAAGAATGAAACCCTAAAACCTTAATCTTTATGAATCAAAACCGTAGGGTAATAGATCAAAAATCCTAATTGAGTAAATCGAAACTCTAAAAGTTCGATACCCCAAACCCTAAATCATGTTCCTACATGATTAAAACCCCAAATCGGTTTTTACAAGTTAAAATCCGATAAACCCTAACCCTATATCTATAAACCCTAAATAATATCAGTATCAGAATTAATTATACTATAATTATCAAATCACATATTAAAACCCTAATCGAATATTTTGAAATCAAAATTTTTTTCGGTTTTGATCATTGAAGTTTTAAATCTGATTGAATCTGATGGTATGTTGCTAGAATTGTTTGACCGTTAAATTGATAGATTTATTTTCTCATCCTGCTTGGTTAATTGTTCATCTGATTTAAAATTGTTTAAACCGACCAGCCTGTTAGAACATTGATTGAATCCGATAGGTTGCTATCTTGCTTTGCTTATATAATCTGATAGGTTGATAGATTGATTGAGGTTTACTTGTTTAAAATCTGAATGATCTGATTGCATGATTCTTGAGGTTTAAATCCATGTGAGTTAGGATTGATAGTTTTTATAACCTGATTGAATGATTTGAGGTTTCATATTGCATGTTAGAATCTGTTATAATATAAACCGTAATTCGGATTGATAAACCCTAAAATAGAATTCGTGTATTGCATAATCCGAATTGAATGTTTTAAATTATTATCACCTTTGCATGATCTGATTGTTTTAAATTGAGGTTCCATAATTCTACTCTTGTACATATAGAATCAGTATGCTAAGTTTGCATTATAACCATATGGCCACATGAAAACATATAGAAATTGCTTGTTTGGTCGATACCCTTGCTTGATAAATCTGTGTGACTTATTATGCATCATATATCACTTTGGCCATGTGGCTTGTTTGCTTATTAGAAATGTATTGGCTTGATAGCATGTCTTGTTTATGGCCGTATTTTAAATATTTTATGAGATCTAAAATTGATTGATATATGATTTGAGATGTCGAAAATCAACTTGGATTTTGCTGCCCTAAATCTCTCAGGAGATAATTATTTGAAATGGGCACTGGATAATGAGTTTATCCTAAAGTCAAAGGACTTGGTGAATGAATCACAAAAGACGATAATGCCAAATGAGAAAGATTGATACATGGCAATATTAATTATTAGCCATCATCTTATTAAGAGTCTCAAAGATCAGTATCTGACTATAGAGAATCCTCTAGACCTTTGGACAGAGTTAAAAAAATTTAGATATGATCACCAAAGAACGGTGTTATTACCAAATGCCCTATTTGATTGGAGGAATCCCAGAATCCAGGACTATAAGTCCGTGGATGAATTTATTGCTAGCTAGGCAAAATAATGGATTACTGATGAGAAACAGTGAATTGAGACCTCCTGGATTAACCCCATTACCTGATACGAATAAGGCTGCAGAAGAAAAAAAAAGGTAACCACGTCCAGAATGATAAACCACAAGGCCATGGCTGTGGAGGGTGGAAAGGACGTGGCCATGGCCACTATAACACATTTGGCCGTGGGAATCACTATGGCAGAGGCCGTGGGTATCAACCCAATTTGAGCCATGGTCAAGGCAATGGCCGTGGTATATCCTTTAAACCTCAAAGCTCGGCCAAATCAGTGTGCCATAGATGTGGAATGGGTAACCATTGGGCTAAGATATGAAGGACTCCCAAACATTTTTGTGACCTCTATCAAAGAGAGTCTGAAAGGGAAGAATCCTGAAACCCACTTGGTCTATAAAGATGGTGAAAATAATTTCGAACATGATCAAGATGATCTTATGGAATATGAGACTTATGATTGCCTAAAAGATTCAAGTTGATAATCTGATTTCGACATCAAACTTGAGTGATTGCTTTGCTTGTATGTTTTCTCTGATTTTTATCTCCTTGAATTTATTTCTATTACATTGTCTGCTTAGATTAAATGAATAAATGATTTTTCTATATGAGTACACTGAAAAACGTCAATATAAGTATTAAAGCAGGTATCGCCAGTCTGAAAGAAGACTATGGCTAGGCTAATATATTATTGCCTAAGGGTATGCATCTATAAATCAGTGATGTATAATATTCACCCAGCTCTAAGAGCAAGAGCAGCCTATTGAGTTTTAAAGATATAAGAATGAATGGTTTCCATATTGAAACAATGGACGAAGGAAACAAAGAGTTCCTTCAGATATATGTATAAAATCGCCCAATGCCATAATAAGTCCTAAAGACTATACCTTCATTCTCTACTGACCTAGAGTATGCATAGATCAGTATGATAGAGGCTAAAAGCCTGCGAAAATATACACTTTATGGCACGACCGGATTGGCCATCCTGGTTCAAACATGATGCGAAAATTGATATTCAAAAGGCACACTTTAAAAGATAAGAAGAGTTATCCCAAAGAATCTCACGTGTGTAGCATGTACACAAGGAAAACTCATTAGGCCATCACCAGTAAAACGGCTACGAACCCCTTTTTCATAATAAAGACTATATGTCTAGACAATACTGGTGAATACATGTCCCAAGCGCTTAAATGATTATGGTATGTCCATGGGGGTAAGTGTGGACAATTTTGTGATACATGTCCATACCAAGAATGGCTTGGCCGAAATCTTTTAAAACGCAAATATCTGATTGATAGACCATAACTTATGAGGTCAAAACTCCCATTCACAGCTTGGGCCACACAAAATTTACATGCACCTAAGTTAATACGCATCAGGCCATTTAGTGAGCATAGATATCCCCTATCACAATTATTAACGGGTCAAGAGCCAGATATACCCCATCATAAGACATTTGGATGTGCTGTCTATGTACTAATTGCTCCACCACATAGAACTAAGATGGGACCTCAAAAGGAGGATGGAGATATATGTTGGATATGATTCTCCCACAATAATAAAGTACTTTGAGCCAACTATGGGTGATTATATTTGAGGCCAGGTACACAGATTATTGTAAGACCAGGAGGAAAAAAATAATAAAGCTGGTAAAAGAATGGTAAAAGAAATAGAATGGAATCAACCATCAATGTCTTGGCAAGATCCTCGGACTAAAGAATGTGAAATAGACGTCCAAAGATTATACATTTACAAAGCTAGCTAATCAAATGCCAGACACATTTGCTGACCCGAAAAAGAATGACTAAGTCATATATAAACCAACTTGTAAAGCACCAACGAATTTGATGACCAAGAAGAGACACAGTCAAGTTGCTACAGAGTCTAGACAACATATGAAACGTGGTAGACCAATAGGTTCCAAGAGATAAGAATCCTAGGAAACAAAAGAAAGGTGCAGAGAATGATAATCAAAATCCAAATCCGAGGTTACTAAGGAAACCATCCCAGACATGGAGATAAGGCCGGCCGGCTCTAAGGTACAGGTACCAAACAATGTAGCTTGGGACGCCAAGCTGCAAAGTATTAAAGGTCCTGATAATAATGAATCTCAATCGATTATATCATGTCTGGAACATAATGGAACCAATAAGGAATGTCGACATAAGATGATTTATTTGCATACAAAGTAGCACTTGAATTTATGAATATAAGCCACGTCAATATAAGAGTGCGCACTCGTAGAACATATTGGATTGAATGGAAACGTGGGGTTAAATAGTTTAAAGAAGAAATGTGTATTTGGCCATATGATTAAGACGCCATATGATGTTAAAACCAGTGGATATAAATGGGTCTTGCGAGGAATAGAAATCGTGAGATATAAAGCTAATGTTGCACAAGGATTCTCACAAAGACCAGTAATAGATTATGAGGAGACATACTCCCATGTGGTGGATGCAACTACTTTTAGATTTCTCATAAGTCTAGCTATGTAATAGAGAAAATTAGACTTGCAGCAAGTTGATGTAGTGACTGCATATTTATATGGTCCATTGGATAATGAAAGTACTAGAGGGTATTGAGCTGAAAGTACAGCAAGTTCTCGAGAACAATATTGATAATCATCAAAGTATATGATCTGAATATCCTAGGAACCTCTGTATACAATTTCCCAAACAGTTGAATATCTCAAGAAAGAGTTTGAGATGAAAGATCTTGGAAAACAAAGTTTTGTTCGGGATTACAGCTTGAGTACATTAACAATGAAATCCTTGTGCATCAAATAGTATATACAGAAAAGGGTACTCAAGAGATTTAATATGGACCAGTCTCACCCATTATCTAGTAAATGGGCGTGAGATCACTTGTTTTGGACACTGTCCATTCAGTCCAAAGGTGGACGATAAAGAAGTCCATTTAGTCCTGAGATGGACGATGCAGAAGTCTTGTTTTAGACACTGATCGGTTTGGTCCATAAGAAGGACGATGAAGAAGCCTTTGATTTTGGTTTATTTTATACTAACCAGCCCAAAGAAGGGTTATTTGGTTTTGTTGATTTGTTTTTTCAGACAGGTTATGTTTTACATATGGTGGTACACGCATATCACAGCAACATCATCCAAGATTTCGTGTGTGCGTATTTGAGGTCGATGACTCAATATGTTCGATCAGACTGTGGCATGGCCGATGGTAAAAAAGAACCAACTATCATGTTCGAGGACGAAGAATATTCTGCCCAAGATCTTCATCACCCACGGATTGCAGAAAATTGGAGAGGTCCAAAGGACCTTCAGTAATGTCCAAATCAGGGGGAGTAATGTGTGTTGTACTTTTTTTCCTTCACCATGGTTTTGTCCCAATTGGGTTTTCCTGGTAAAGTTTTAATGAGGCAACATTAAAGCACATTACAAGCTCTAAATGGTTATGGCATCCAAGAGGAAGTGTTATGAACCAGATTGTGGATGGCTCATAACCAAGAGATTATACCATCGGCGGCCCAAGAAAGAGAGAGTTGGCCAGCTTTTCTTTTTTCCATATGTCTTTATGTTTTCATTTTCCTAATTGGATTATGATTTGTACTCTTTTCATTTATCTATGACGGTGTAATCTCTTATATAAGGAACCTCTATGTTATGAATAAAGATAGACTTTTCCATTACTTTCAAAACATAAACCGATATTTATTCTGCTAGTTCTGGTCACTGGACAACATTCATATGAGCAAAGACAGAAGTGGTTTGGATTTTGGTTAATCGAAATATTTAAACATTTCAATTCTGTTTGACCATCGGGCTAATTTCGATTTCAGTTTCAAAATTGATATTAAGAAAATTTGGTTAAATCTGGTATTTTCGGTTACCTTGGTTAAGTTTAATTGATTATTGGTTAACGCCAGTCGATTCTGATTTAGTTTTGGTATGACTTTTCTTTTAAAAAAAACATTTCGGTTAACTTTGTTAAACTGAACCGAACCGATTTTGAAAAGATTTCCGAACTAAACTGAAATTGAAGGTGAACCGAAAACTTAAAGTTCTGATTCGGTTCGAATCGCAGAGCTAGTTTTGCTGCATTTGTGCTCGATGGCTTGATTTGAGACAGTAGACAAGATGAAATTGAGATGTTATATTACACGCAAACACTGAATCGGTTTAAATTGTAGGTTGATTTGTTGAATTTTTGTTGGTAAAATTGTAAATCTAGAGCAGAAAATACGTTAATGAACAAAGAAGCGATAAACCATAAGAACTTAAACATCGAAGTGATTACTTGAAAACTGTTTATAATTCTTGGTCAGATGAGATCAGGAGCTCAAATTACATAGAAATTGCACCAAATAGCAAGGTTTTTGCTTAAAATAAAAAGGTATTCCATCCATTTCATAAAACGTATCATTTAGATATTTTTCACACATATTAAAAATAATTAAAATATATTTTATATTTTCATTAATTACATCTATTTAACCAATATTATTTAATCAATGGTATTTAAGATAAATAACTTTATTTATAAAATAATGTATTTAAAACGATATTTTTATGTACTAAAAATGGTAAATTGACAGTTTTAAAAAATAGAAAGTATCAATTTTTATGTTTTGTGATATTTAAAACGGGTTTATATATCCGTGTGTGCATGTATTTATTAGTCCATTAAATTTTATTAAGTTTTATTAAGCCTATGTTGAATTAGGTTAGACTTGTGTCGTGTGTGTAACAGGTTATTACGCTCAGAAGCAAGTTACCTTTATTAAGATAAGTGCAAAACGAGAGAGAAAGATGAAGATGAATGAATGAAATGTTATGATTAATTGTAAAGTCTGTACAATGTGTTTCTTATATACACTTGCTAATAAGCTTAACTACTCTAACGTCTCTAACAAACTTTAGTAACCGTATATATTTACATCATAATGCGCCCCCGCAAGCCTTTAATGTGGATCAACCTGAGGAAGATAAAGGCTTGAAAGTGACAATCGTGACAAAAGAGAAAGGAATGGTCCAGGTTGCAAAGCCTTTGTCAAGATGTCAGAGAGATTATTCGCGGAGGAAACATGAAGAGTGTTCAAGAAGCCGGCCTTAAGCTGATCACGAGTGGTATGACAACCAAGTTCAACATGTTTCGTGCGCTCATGAAAGACCGGATTGGACGCAAGGTAGAGTGCAGACTTACTGTCACAGAACAGAGTTACCGGAAGCTTAAGAGGAACTTTGAAAGCATGAAACAGCAACCGGATCCAAAGCAAATCACAAGTAGCATTGGCTAAGCTCTGGTACTCTGCTTCAGTACTGCTTCTACTGACAACTCCTTGTTTCTTCGACTTCCAAGACACCAAAGAACCTCCAATGAAAACACAATATGCAGAGATAGAGCGACGAGAATCAGGACAAGTGCCCCAATCAGCATCAGCAAACGCAATGACTTGTAAATCAGAGGAAGCAGAGAAGAGAAGTCCTTGGCCAGGATTGCCCTTGAGATACCTCAAAAGCTTATGCGCAGCCTGAAGATGTATGTCAGTTGCACATGACAAATACTGGCTCAACTTGTTGACAACAAAGGTGATATCAGGACGTGTGATCGTGAGATACAGAAGACGGCCAATAAGCTCTCTATAAGGTGTCAAGTTAACCAAAGGTGTACCATGCTTCACGCTAAGATGCACGTTCGGATCCATGGGTACATTGCTTGGTTTGCAGCCTAGCATGTCTGTATCTTCCAAGATAGAAAGAGCATACTTTCGTTGACAAAGAGAAATGCCTTTCGCAGAGCGAGCAACCTCTAAGCCAAGAAAAAACCTCATTGGACCAAGATCCTTTATCTTGAAAGATTTATGGAGAAGCAGCTTTAATGCGTCAACTGCTGCATCAGAGTTACTCGTTATGACCAAGTCATCAACGTAGACCATAACAGCAATGAACACAGAGTCAACAAGCTTCACAAACAAAGTGTTATCCGCATGTGACTGCTCAAAACCATCAGTAAGAAGAACACGAGAGAAGGTGTGATACCACTGACGGCTTGCCTGTTTAAGACCGTAGATGGACTTGCGCAGCCTACAGACTGGATTTGGTGGAAGAGTAACCCCCGGAGGAGGAGTATAGCCAAGAGGTAAGCTCATATAAATTTCTTCTTCTAGCTCACCATGAAGAAACGCGTTCGTAACATCCATCTGCGTCAAACTCCAGTTATGAACAGCGGCCAATTTCAACAACATCTTGACGGTGACCAGCTTTGCGACAGGGGAGAAAGTCTCAATGTAATCAACACCAGGTTGTTGTGTATACCCTTTTGCTACAAGCCGGGCTTTGAAGCGCTCAATAGTACCGTCAGCGTTGTATTTGATCTTGTAAACCCACTTATTGCCAATCACATTCTTTCCTTCAGGCTAAGTGACAACATCCCAAGTATTTGTATCCTCAAAAGCAATCAGTTTCACATTCATGGCCTTCGTCCACTTATCAGATTTCAAGGCTTCAAGAAAGGATTTGGGTTCAACATTAGCGGTAAAGGTAAGAATAAGGTTTTTATATGGTGGGGAAATGTTATCATATGAAAGAACATCAGAAAGAGGATATGGAGTGGTGTGAGAGGGTTTTTTAAAGTCACGGGACTGGGTGAGATAGCAATGGTACTCAGTCAGATATTTTGGAGTTGTAGCCATTCGTTTTGGTCGAGCATTATGTGCGGAAACCAGAGGAATCTCAGAGGTGGAAACGGAAGGAGGTTGAATGGTATTAGAGGAATGTGAAGAATGCAATGGACTAACTACAGGTGGAGGAACAATAGATGTAGGAAGTGGTGATGTATTTATATGCGAATGAGTATGTACAGGGGAAGTAGCAGGATGATTCAGAGGAGAAGATGCATGTTGAGCAGGTGCAGATGAAGTAGAAGCATGATTATGATCAGAAGAAAAGGAAACAGGAATTGCAGGGAGAATGGAAGAATGAAAGAAATCAGATGAAAAGGAAGAAGAATCACTTTTAAAAGGAAAAACATGTTCATGAAACACAATATCTCGAGAAATATACACAGAGTTTGATTCTAAATCAAGAACTTCGTAGCCCTTATATCCTACAAGATAGCCAAGAAAACCAGACGCTCTAGCACGAGGAGAAAACTTTGTTCTATGCTTTGGTAAAGTCGAAACGTAACATAAGCAGCCAAAAGTTCGAAGTAAAGAGTAGTCAGGTTGTTTTAGCAAAAGCAATTCATAAGGAGATTTGTTTCCAAGCAACTGGGAAGGAGTGTGATTGATTAAGAAAGCAGCGGTTGATACACAATCTGACCAGTACACAAGAGGAACATTTGACTGAAATAACAGAGAACGAGCCACATTTAAAATATGTTGGTGTTTCCGTTCTACAACGGAGCTTTGCTAAGGACGATCAACACAGGAGAAGAAATGAAAAATACCCTTTGATTTGAGAAATTTAGTGAAAGCAAGTTCAGGGGCGTTATCAGATCTAATTGCTTTGATAAGTCTGTTATACTGAGTCTGAACTAAGGTGACAAACGATGGGAAAATGGAAAGAACATCACTTTTACTCTTTAAGAAATAGACCCAAGTTACCCGAGTGCAATCGTCAACTATAGTGAGAAAATAGCGATAACCAGAAACTGATTCTTGAGAGAATGGACCCCAAACATCCAAATGTATTAAGTCAAAAGGATTTGCAGACAAATGATTATTAGAAACAAATTTCAAACGTTTCTGCTTAGCCAAAGGACATACAGGACAAGGAACATCTTTTTGAATACTATTTTTAGACAAAGACAAAGTAGATGACAAAGTAGACAGTTTAGCTAATGAAGGATGACCAAGAATTTAATGATGCCACAAGTCGCCTTCAGTGAATAAGGAAGCAGAGAAAGCAGTTGGTTCCAAGTCATCAACATCAAGTATGTATAAGCGGTGCAAAAGTCTACCTCTACCAATCGTCCAGGCCTGAGAAAGGTCCTGGATAATGCAAAAATCAGGGTAAAAATGAGCAGATGCAATACTATGTGCAAGCAATGTACTGAAACTGATCAAGTTAAACCGAAAAGAAGGAACAAACAAGACATTAGAAAGAATCAAAGAAGATGAAAGATGTATGGTGCCTATATGACTTATAGTTTCTCTAGTACCATTCGGGAGTGTGACAGTGGTGTGAGAGACTGGTCTAGTGTCTGCAAACAATGCAAGATTAGAACAAACATGGCTAGTAGCCCCACTATCTATTATCCAAGCACCCGAAGGTAAAGAATTGGCTAAAACAGAATAGCACTGATGTTGAAAAGTAAGGCGGTTGTTCTCTAAACGAAAGCTAGAGGATGGAAAAGGAATGGTACCAGCAGTGGAAAGAGAAGCCATGACACCATGAGAAGTGATCGAGGATGAAGGAGGAGCTGAAAGCTTTTGAGAAGACATCTGAGTGTTGATTTGGTTGATCATGTGTTGACCTTCAGTGGGAAGCTGTTGAACTTCGACAGATTGCTGGAAATCATCAGGAAGATACTGATTATCAGGCACTGTTCAGTATTAACGAGAGCAACAGTAGAGTCCTTCTGAGTTGAGTAGTAACGTTGATTCTGTTGAGCTTGGCGCATAGAAGACTGGAGGGGTTGAGTTTGAGGCAGCCTTTGTCCTGTGGTATAGAATGAAGAACCACGAGGACCAGTACCAGTCTGAGCCGAACGCACGTTACCACCAGCAGTCTGTGTAGGACGAAAAGCACCACCAGAAGGAGCTCTATAACCAGGAGGATAACTGTAGATTTGATAACACTTGTTGACAGTGTGACCAAGCAAACCACAGTGAGTACATAGAGGACGCTTAGAACGATACGTATTATAAGCCGCAATGAAGTCTGAAGAGCCAGGGTCCACAGGCTGATTATGATAGCCTTGACCTTGAGCATAAAAGATTGCAGTCTCCACAGAAGCAGGCTTCAAATTCTTCTGACGCTCATCCTAAGCAACAATATTGTAAGCGTTCTCCATCGTAGGAAGAGCCTTCAGCATGAGAATATGCATGTGAGTCTGTTCATAACCATCATTGAGTCCCATAAGGAACTTCGTTACTCTGCTACGCTCCTGGAGATTTTCCCATAGAGCAAGAATACCACATTCACACTTGCCACTAGTGCAGAGAGGAAGCTCAACGTAGTTCTTATACTCTTCCCATAAGGTGATCAACTCAGTGTAATATGAACTGACATCCATAGAACCCTGTTGCAAAGAATTCAAACGCTGCTCTATCTCATACACACGAGGAGCGTCATCCAACTTGAAACGACTCAATAAGTTCTTCCAGATTCCCTCAGCAGTAGAGATAAACAGCAAACTTTGACCAATCTTCTTACTAACAGAGTTCATTAACCAAGTCGCTACCATATCGTTGCAACGTGACCAAGATCCAGCATCTACGTGATCATCAGGAGGTTTAGGAACTTTACCAGTGACGAAACCGAGTTTATTTCGCACATTCAACGCCATCTGAACAGATCGACGCCAAGAATTGAAATCAGCTCCACTCTCAAGGCGATCAGTAACCAATTTCAAGCCAGCGTGATCCGTACTGTGAAGATAATACAGATTATTGTAGTTGTCGAAAGCTTGACGAGCACCAAAATCAATCAGAGAACCGTGAGATGAGGTAGAATCGTGAGACATCGGAACCAATCGAGGAATCGAGATGAAGAATCGTGAAATCGAAGAGATCGAGATGAAAAATCAATCGAGTGAACAAGAAACAAGCTACCGGATCCGTCAAGCGGAGAGTCGGAACAAGAAAACGAAGAAATAGAATGAAACGAGCTCAACAATCTGAAGGATCAAGCCGAAAATATCCAGGAAAGCAAGCTCAAATCGAGAAACGCTCATCGTCCAAAGATCTTGTTAGGCTCTGATACCATATCAAGATAAGAGAAAAACGAGAGAGAAAGATGAAGATGAATGAATGAAATGTTATGATTAATTGTAAAGTCTGTACAATGTGTTTCTTATATACACTTGCTAATAAGCTTAACTACTCTAACGTCTCTAACAAACTTTAGTAACCGTATATATTTACATCATAATAACCTTGGTCAACTTCTTGTGATCATTGATTGCATGCAGATTCATCGATTTATCTTATTGTGAGTATTTGTGTCACTGTTTTCTATGTGTTACTTTGTGGTTTTGATTGAAAATTAACTGTAGTGTTTGATCTAATTTTTATTGCAGCTTTTATTGCTATTGTAAAAAATGATGACAACGATGAACGATCTTCCACATGATTTGATAGGGGAAAAGATACTCACCAAAGTTTCGATAACATCTCTAATAGCAGTGCGGTGTACTTGCAAATTATGGAATGCATTATCCAAAGAGTTTATTGTTGGTAGAGAAACATCAAGGCAGCATCGTGAGTTTCTAGGCTTCATGATGGCATCTAATAAGATTTACCCCTTTAGATTCGATATACAAGGAATCCGCAAGCACAACAGCTTGGTCGATCCATCTATGAAGCAAGTAAATTTAATTGATCAAGTTGAGATATCTAAAGTCTTTCACTGTGATGGCTTACTGCTATGCTTCACCAATGACAACACCAAACTCTTGGTGTGGAACCCTTATGTTGGGCAAACAAGGTGGATCAGACCGAGAAAATGTTTTAAAAAATCAGACTTGTATGCTATTGGTTACGACAACAAGAATAAGGTCCGTAACTATAAAATCTTGAGACTTAGTAATACTGGTTATTACAGCCCAGCAGTTGAGTTGGAAATCTACGACTTTAGTTCTGATTCATGGAGCGTTCTTGATGTCATCTCCGACTGTATAATTTATGAGTTTAAACGCGGCGTGAGTTTGAAGGGATGTAGTTACGATATAGGCAGTGGGAGAAAAACAAGTAAAAGATGGTTGCTATGTTTCGATTATACAATGGAGAGATATGGACAGCGACTGCCTATCCCGTATAACATAAATAAATATGATGCGTCTCTATCTACAGTTAGAGAAGAGAATCTCGCTGCACTTTATTTTGATCTTAGTCTTTTAATGACATTGGAGATTTGGGTTACGAATAAGATTGAGCACAACGCGGTGACGTGGAGCAAGTTTTTTAAGGTGGATATGATGATGATGAATCGACTCAGAGGTATTATGTTTGGCTTGCATGCTGATATTTGCTTCGCTGATGAGGAGAATAAAGTTGCGGTGGTTATTACTAATAGCCGAAGTCGCTCATGCAATCAACCAAAAGCTAGCATCATTGGAGAGGATGGATACTTCAAATCTATAAAAATCGGAGAAAGGAATTTAAATCTCCCTATAGAGTTGTATCCCCTACTTGTGTTTTCCCCTTATATTCCAAGCTTAGTGCAAATCAGCGGACCATTCAAAAAAAGACAAAAGAAAGAGATGCCTAACTTGCCTTGATTAAATTATTGTATCATCCACTTTTGCATTCTTATTATTTTCATGTCATTTTGTTCCCATAGAGACGTTGAATGCCAATCCTCTTTTTCCATATAACTCTCTTAGTATTCTGCTGAGCCTTTAATACAAGAGTTGAGATGGCTTGATTTGAGACACTACTGATAATTTTACTGTACCAGAATAAATTGCAAAAGCTTAATATTTTTTTTTTATAGACTGATTTTTGTTGAATTCGTGTAAACAATTCTAGATGTGGAATAGAATTATCTAAACGATGCATTGAGGAAGAGAACACATTTATGATAATTATAATTTTTTTTTAAATTTTGTGTTATTATAATTGTTAACTAAGTTCTAAAAAATTTACAAAATATGTAGATTCACTCCTTCTTTTAATTTTTATCATATATATCATGCAAAAAAATATTTTACAAAACAAATTTTGTATCAAAAATTTTAAGATTATTTGAATTAATCAAAACATATGAGATATCCGTAAGTATTCGTAAATATCCGCAAATATCTATTTATTTTTCGGATATTCGTTTTTCCGAATATCCGTATTTTTCCGAAGCAAAGCAAATCGAAAAATTAGATATCCGTGACATACGAAGCAAATCACAAATACCTTCAAAAACCTGGATATCCGATCCGTGTCCAGGCCTACCCTTATGTTGGGCAAACAAGGTGGATCAGACCGAGGATATGTTACGAAAAGTCAGACATGTATGCCTATTGGTTACGAATTTTCAACATGTTGTTGACTTTTCTACTGGCCAAGCTCATGGCGTATGAGACTAATGAAAAAATACTTATATGAAACTTTGAACATAGTGCAAATAGAACTGCTATATTGTTATAAACCAGATTGTGGATGGTTCATAACCAAGAGATTATACCATCGGCGGCCCAAGAAAGAGAGAGTCGGCCAGCTTTTCCTTATGTCTTTATGTTTTCCTTTTCCTAGTTGGATTATGATTTATACTCTTTCCATTTATCTATGACGGTGTAATATCCTATATAATGAACCTTTATGTTATGAATAAAGATAGATTTTTCCATTACTTTCACAACACGTTATCAGCACGATTGATCTCTAAAACCCTAAGCTAAAATATCGACCATAAACCCTAAATCTCTCTCCATTGCTAAAACCCTAATCTCTATCGATCACCTCTCTTTGATCATGACCCTGATCTGTATTCGACCACTGATCTCAACAAGATCGATCTGTGGACTGATCTCTGCAAGTTTCAGTACGCCTCAACTATTCCAGATTGTACGATCAGCCTGTTCCAGTCCGTGATCAAACTGTTTAAGATCTACGAGTTCTTTGACTGCAAGTACCAGCTCGCGTACCAACGATCCCGATCAGCTCAAACTAAGCTCACGGACTGCAAGGAAACAGTTTGGACCAGTCCGCGTAAGGTTCCAGTTTGTACCAGTCCACGTAAGCTCATTCTCTTGGTGGTCCATTCAACCCATCAAAGGTTTAAGGTATACCTAAACTCTAAGAACCCAGAATCGAATGAACTAATGTTCAAAGTGAAACCCTAAAATCTGTAAACCCTAAATTACGTGTGCATGAATTGTTTTATTTGATTGATTGAATGTTTCTTTGAGGTTTAAATCCGTGTGAGTTAGGATTGATAGTTTTTATAATCTGATTGAATGATTTGAGGTTTAATATTGCATGTTAGAATCTGTTATAATATAAACCCTAATTCGAATTGATAAACCCTAAAATAGAATCCGTGTATTGCAGAATCCGAATTGAATGTTTTGAGGTTTCATATTATACTAGGTTGATAGTTTCATGATATAATCAATTGTTCTGAGGTTTAAGATTATTTGCTAGAAGCTAATTGATTGATAAAACCCTAATTTTGAATTGAAACATTAAACTCTAATTTGTGTATTCCTAAAATCAGATTGCTTTATTCCATCTTGCTAATATCAGCCTTGAAACTGATTAATAAAATTGATAGAATCAACCTTGAAACTGATTGTTTTGGTTTTTCATGATTGAAACCCTATTTTTGGATCGAAACCCTAAATTGTGTAATGCTTGAATCCGTTTGATTATTTTTGATTATTGATCCAATTGCTAGTCTTGATAATACCTAATTGAATCTGATTGTTAGTCTAGCTAAATCTCATACCTGAAACTGATTGATTAATTGCTAAACCTTGATTGAATGTTTTAATATTACCCTTGCACATATAGAATCCGATTGCTAAGAATGAGTGCATCATATCTACTTGGCTGTGTGGCCAGTTTGCATCATATATCATCCTGACCAACATGTTTATGTTATGCGCATGATCTGATTATTATCACCTTTGCATGATATGATTGTTTTAAATTGAGGTTCCATAATTCCACTCCTGTACATATAGAATCAGTATGCTAGGTTTGCATTATAACCATATGGCCGCATGAAAACATATAGAAATTGCTTGTTTGGTCGATACCCTTGCTTGATAAATCTGTGTGACTTATTATGCATCATATATCACTTTGGCCATGTGGCCTTATTGCATTATATCACCTTAGGTCGTGTGGCTTGTTTGCTTATTAGAAATGTATTGACTTGATAGCATGTCTTGTTTATGACCGTATGTTAAATATTTTATGAGATCTAAATTTGATTGATATATGATTTGAGATGTCGAAAATCAACTTGGATTTTTCTGCCCTAAATCTCTCAGGAGATAATTATTTGAAATGGACATTGGATACTGAGTTTATCCTAAAGTCAAAGGACTTGGTGAATGAATCACAAAAGGCGATAATGCCAAATGAGAAAGATTGATACATGGCAATATTAATTATTAGCCATCATCTTATTAAGAGTCTCAAAGATCAGTATCTATAGAGAATCCTCTAGACCTTTGGACAGAGTTAAAAAAATCGAGATATGATCACCAAAGAACGGTGTTATTACCAAAGGCCCTATTTGATTGGAGGAATCCCAGAATCCAGGACTATAAGTCTGTGGATGAGTCTATTGCTAGCTGGGCAAAATAATGGATTACTGATGAGAAACAGTGAATTGAGACCTCCTGGGTTAACCCCATTACCTGATACCAATAAGGCCACAGAAAAAAAAAAAAAAAAAAGGTAACTACGTCCAGAATGATAGACCACACGGCCATGGTCGTGGAGAGTGGAAAGGACGTGGCCATGGCCACTATAACACATTTGACCATGGGAATCACTATGGCAGAGGCCGTGGGTATCAACCCAATTTGAGCCATGGTCAAGGCAGTGGCCGTGGTATATCCTTTAAACCACAAAGCTCGACCAAATCAGTGTGCCATAGATGTGGAATGGGGAACCATTGGGCTAAGCTATGAAGGACTCCCAAACATTTTTGTGACCTCTATCAAAGAGAGTCTGAAATGGAAGAATCCTGAAACCCACTTGGTCTATAAAGATGGTGAAAATAATTTCGAACATGATCAAGATAATCTTATGGAATATGAGACTTATGATTGCCTAAAAGAATCAAGTTAATAATCTGATTTTGACATCAAACTTGTGTGATTGCTTTGCTTGTATGATTTCTCTGATTTTTATCTCCTTGAATTTATTTCTATTACATTGTCTGCTTAGATTAAATGAATGAATGATTTTTCTATATGAGTACACTGAAAAACGCCAATATAAGTACTAAAGCAGGTATCGCCAGTCTGAAAGAAGACTATGGCTAGGCTAATATATTATTGCCTAAGGGTATGCATCTAGAAATCAGTGATGCCTAATATTCACCCAGCTCTAAGAGCAAGAGCAGCCTATTGAGTTTTAAAGATATAAGAATGAATGGTTTCCATATTGAAACAATGGACGAAGAAAACAAAGAGTTCCTTCAGATATATGTATAAAATCGCCCAAGGCCATAATAAGTCCTAAAGACTATACCTTCATTCTCTACTGACCTAGACTATGCATAGATCAGTATGATAGAGGCTAAAAGCCTGCGAAAATATACACTTTATGGCACAACCGGATTGGCCATCCTGGTTCAAACATGATGCGAAAAATGATATTCAAAAGGCACACTTTAAAAATAAGAAGAATTATCCCAAAGAATCTCACGTGTGTAGCATGTACACAAGGAAAACTCATTAGGCCATCACCAGTAAAACGGCTACGAACCCCTTTTTCATAATAAAGACTATATGTCTAGATAATACTGGTGATATATGTCTCAAGCGTTTAAATGATTATGGTATGTCCATGGGGGTAAGTGTGGACAATTTTGTGATACATGTCCATACCAAGAACGGCTTGGCCAAAATCTTTTAAAACGCAAATAGCTGATTGATATACTATAACTTATGAGGTCAAAACTCCCATTCACAGCTTGGGCAACAAGAAATTTACATGCACCTAAGTTAATACGCATCAGGCCATTTAGTAAGCATAGATATCCCCTATCACAATTATTAACGGGTCAAGAGCCAGATATACCCCATCATAAGACATTTGGATGTGTTGTCTATGTACTAATTGCTCCACCACATAGAACTAAGATGGGACGTCAAAAGGAGGATGGGGATATATGTTGGATATGATTCTCCCACAATAATAAAGTACTTTGAGCCAACTATGGGTGATTATATTTGAGGCCAGGTACACGGATTATTTTAAGATCAGGAGGAGAAAAATAATAAAGCTGGTAAAAGAATGGTAAAAAAAATAGAATGGAATCAACCATCAATGTCTTGGCAAGATCCTCGGACTAAAGAATGTGAAATACACATCCAAAGATTATACATTTACAAAGCTAGCTAATCAAATGCCAGACACATTTGCTGACCCGAAAAAGAATGACTAAGTCATATATAAACCAGCTTGTAAAGCACCAACGAATTTGATGTCCAAGAAGAGACACAGTCAAGTTGCTACAGAGTCTAGACAACGTATGAAACGTGGTAGACCAATAGGTTCCAAAAGATAAGAATCCTCGGAAACAAAAGAAAGGTGCAGAGAATGATAATCAAAATCCAAATCCGAGGTTACTAAGGAAACCATCCCAGACATGGAGATAAGGCCGGCTGGCTCTAAGGTACAGGTACCAAACAATGTAGCTTGGGACGCCAAGCTGCAAAGTATTAAAGGTCCTGATAATAATGAATCTCAATCGATTATATCATGTCTGGAACATAATGGAACCAATAAGGAATGTCGACATAAGATGATTTATTTGCATACAAGGTAGAACTTGAATTTATGAATATAAGCGAGGATCATGAACCCACGTCAACATAAGAGTGCGTACTCGTAGAACAGATTGGATTGAATGAAAACGTGGGGTTAAATAGTTTAAAGAAGAAAAGCGTATTTGGCCATATGATTAAGACGCCATATGATGTTAAAACCAGTGGATATAAATGGGTCTTGTGAGGAATAGAAATCGTGAGATATAAAGCTGATGTTGCACAAGGATTCTCACAAAGACCAGTAATAGATTATGAGGAGACATACTCCCATGTGGTAGATGCAACTAATTTTAGATTTCTCATAAGTCTGGCTATATAAGAGAGAAAATTGGACTTGCAGCAAGTTGATGTAGTGACTGCATATTTATATGGTCCACTGGATAATGAAAGTACTAGAGGGTATTGAGCTAAAAGTACATCAAGTTCTCGAGAACAATATTGATAATCATCAAAGTATATGATCTGAATATCCTAGGAACCGCTGGATACAATTTCCCAAACAGTTGAATATCTCAAGAAAGAGTTTGAGATGAAAGATCTTGGAAAACAAAGTTTTGTTTGAGATTACAGCTGGAGTACATTAACAATGAAATCCTTGTGCATCAAATAGTATATACAGAAAAGGGTACTCAAGAGATTTAATATGGACCAGTCTCACTCATTATCTAGTACATGGGCGTGAGATCACTTGTTTTAGACACTGATCCATTCAGTCCAAAGGTGGACGATAAAGAATTCCATTTAGTCCTGAGATGGACAATGCAGAAGTCTTGTTTTAGACACTGATCTGTTTGGTCCATAAAAAGGACGATGAAGAAGCCTTTGATTTTGGTTTATTTTATACTAATCATCCCAAATAGGGGTTATTTGGTTTTGTTGATTTGTTTTTCAGACAGATTATGTTTTACACATGGTGGTACACGCATATCACATCAACATCATCCAAGATTTCGTGTGTGTGTATTCGAGGTCGATGACTCAATATGTTCGATCAGATTGTAGCATGGCCGATGGTAAAGAAGAACCAATTATCATGTTCGAGGACGAAGCATATTCTGCCCAAGATCTTCATCACCCACGGATTGCAGAAAATTGGAGAGGTCCAAAAGACCTTCAGTAATGTCCAAATCAGAGGGAGTAATGTGTGTTGTACTCTTTTTTCTTCACCATGGGTTTGTCCCAATTGGGTTTTCCTGGTAAGGTTTTAATGAGGCAACATTAAAGCACATTACAAGCTCTAAATGGTTATGGCATCCAATGGGGAGTGTTATGAACCAGATTGTGGATGGCTCATAACCAAAAGATTATACCATCGGCGGCCCAAAAAAGAGAGAATCGGCCAGCTTTTCCTTATGTCTTTATGTTTTCCTTTTCCTAGTTGGATTATGATTTGTACTCTTTCCATTTATCTACTTATCTATAACGGTGTAATCTCATATATAAGGAACCTCTATGTTATGAATAAAGATAGAATTTTCCATTATTTTCACAACATATATATGAATTTTTAAAAATTCGATAAATTCAGTTTTATTAATATAATAGAATAATAAAGCAATGTAAAAATGTATAAATTTATAATTTGTGATATTAAAAAAACATTATTTAAAAACTAGTTTAAGATGGGTATATATATCCGTGTATGCGTGTTTTCATTAAACCCAATTAATTTTACTAAGCCCATGAAGAACTAGGGTTTAGACCTGTTCAAGCACACCTTAATATATAGAATGAGGGTCATTAAGCTCAGAAGCATGTTACCTTGATCACGGATTGCAGGCGTGCAGATTCATCGATCCATATTGTGAGTTTTCCTGTCACTGTGGTCTATGTGTTACTATTTTTGATTGAAAATAAGATATGTGGTGTTTGATCTTATTAATATTTCTATTGCAGCGTTTGTAGAAACTTATAAAAATGACAATGTGCGATGATCTTCCACACGATTTGATAAGGGAAAAGATACTCACCAATGTTCCAATAACATCTCTGAGAGCAGTGCGGTGTACTTGCAAATTATGGAATGCATTATCCAAAGAATTTATCCTTGGTAACGAAACATCAAGGCAGCATCATGAGTTTCAAGGGTTCATGATGATATCTAATAAGATTTGCCCCTTTAGAGTCGATATCCAAGGAATCATCAGCAATCACAACAATTTGGTCGATCCATCCACGAAGAAATTAGATTTACTTGATCAAGTCGAGGTATCTAGAGTAATTCACTGTGATGGCTTACTGTTATGCGTCACCAATGACAACTCCAAACTCTTGGTGTGGAACCCTTATCTTGCGCAAACAAGGTGGATCAGACCGAGAATATGTTACGGAAAATCAGACATGTATGCTATTGGTTACGACAACAACAGTAAGGTCCGTAACTATAAAATCTTGAGACTTAGTACTAGTCATTATTATGGCCTAGGCATTGAGTTGGAAATCTACGACTTTAGTTCTGATTTATGGAGCTTTCTTGGTGTCTTCCCCGACTATAAAATAAATTCTTATCACAGCCTCGTGAATTTGGCGGGATCTACTTACCTTTTGGCTAGAGTGATCAGAAGAACAACTCGTAAAAAGAGAAATCATTATGAGTATTTAGCATCTTGGGAAAATTGTTTGCTATGTTTTGATTATACAAGTGAGAGATTTGGACAGCACATGCCTCCCCCGTTTAGCTCTTATTATTATTATACGGATACTGTAGCTTTATCTACAGTTAGGGAAGATAAACTTGCTGCACATTGTTATGGTTTTTATCAATCGTTTGTGACATTGGAGGTTTGGGTTACGAATAAGATTGAGGCCAACGCGGTGTCGTGGAGCAAGTTTTTAAAGGTGGATATGGGATCAATGGTACCAGTCAGGGATTTTCTGTGCAATTGGAAAGCTGATTTAGTCTTCGTTGATGAGGAGAATAAAGTCGCTGTGATAATCCATGAAAGCCGAAATTACTCAACCAAGCTCCAACTAACAGCTTACATCATTAGAGAAGATGGATACTTCAGATCTATGAACATCGGTGAAGTGAATTTAAATTTCTCTAGAAAGTTTGAAGTGCAACATGTGTTTTCCCCTTATCATCCAAGTTTAGTGCAAATCAACCGACGGTCATACGGGGGAGATGGCTGTGCGAATGGGCATTCGGAACCTTTGGGTAGAGTCTGACTCGTTATATGCAGTCGAGTGATACGTGACTATGGTTAGATAGATTAAGATATTTTACATTAAGAGTTTTGGTAATTTTCTATTTAATAATTGGTTTTGAAGTTTTCCTTTTTATATTAGTTTAAGAGTTTTCCATATTCTACAAAGTTGTATTCCTATATAAGGGTTTCATATCTAATAATATAAAGTAGAGTTACTCTCTCCTGTGAGGACGTCACGTCACTAATTCGATCATCATGGGTGCGACACATGTCCCCACACTCTCAAAACTCGCCGTATGATTTATAAAATTTTGGGTTTCTTTCCCCTGAAGTTGGGCTTTTTCCACGCAGTCAGGCCCGTCGAACTCTACATCGGATATCAAAACTTAAACGTTGCGTTTTGGATTAGGGTTCGTAGTGTCCGTCTCGCGTCTCCAATCTTCCTCCATCGACTGATTCGTCTTCTTCTTCCACGAACAGAGACAGTAACCGATTCCCTCATAAAGCCCTCCTTAATCAATCACACACGATCTCCATTCAATGCGACCCCGGAGAGTGCAAGGCGGTGGACGCTCTGCTATAAAAAGGTACGAGTTCATGCTTTCAGAATCATCCTTCGTTCTAAACTAACCAGTAGACAAAAAGTTTGAGTCATGGCTAACGATTTGGTTTTCCTCTCTGATCTACGGACTGGCCGCTCTTCCTCCTCTATTCAAGTTCGCATGCTCTGATTTGACATGCTTTTTCTGGATTCTCAGGTAATCTATTTCACTGTTTTTTTTTGTTTATAGTTTTAATTAGATCTCTGGTTAGATTCTATACAAATCTCCACCGTCTTGATTCTTAATTATTAAAATTCATTGTGTTTTGGAATCCGTAGATTTATGGCCAAGCCATCCCCCAACTTTTAATGTTTGCTATTTTCTTTTCATAATATTCATATTTTTACGGCTGTGAAAATTCTTCGTTTCTGACTATTAGTTTATTTAGATTTATTGCTGAGCCATTTCCCAGCTTTTGATGTTTGATATCTTCTTTCATAATGTGATAATACATGAAGTTCCTAATGAGTTGAGCGGCTGGCAGATAAAACTCAATGAGAGAAGACAGAAGCTGGAGAAGAGAAGAGTGAGGTTCAAGTTGTGCTCCTTGGACAAGGACTTGGAGATTTTTTATCTGAATCCTCACCAATGTAAGGTCTCTGAACCACAAGTGTACAGGTTCTGCTGAGTACACAAGTCTAAGATATCTTGAGAGCTCATCAGGGGTAAGTTCTGAGAACAAGAGAAGACATTTCTTATGTCTCTACAACAGATTTAATGTTTAACTTATGCTCTAAATTGTTCCAAGAATCAAGTTTGGGTCTAGAAAAACGAGACAGAAACATTCAATACCTGAAACAAGAGCAGGAGCAACCAAGTCATGTCTCTGTTCTAGAGAGGATACGTCTGGAAGAAGAAACAATAGAAGAGAAGATTAGATTGCTATCTTTTCATGATTCATGAATCTTCTAGAGAAGGACTCAGTTCACAGGTTTGTGAAGAAAGTTCTTGAAGCTTCAAGACTGAACTGGACTAATATCATGGCAAGATGCAACGAAGAAACATCACTACTTAACGAATTCTCACACGGCGATCACAACAAGGGTAAGCTTCTTCTGGTTCTTGATTACACGGACGAGAGTCTCCGAGAGATTTACCGTCGAGACATCATCAAGTTTTGGCCTTTCTTGAGAGTTATCATCAATCTACCATCTTCTTCCTTTAGAGAAGACCTGATTCACGAGACGCTGAGACGTTTCGACTGGGGTTTACTCTGCTGTGACACTCCAAGAACGTTGGATCAGATCATTGAGACTGATGTGGTAAAGCCATCATATCTTTGGTCGGGTTTTGGTGGTGAAGCTGAAGGTGGAAGTAGCCAGGCGCAGATAGCATCGGAGAAGGTGAAGAAAGCACGCAATGCATAGGTGAAAGAGGATTGGAGTTCAAGACGCAGTTTTTTTTAATGCTTAAGTCGTTTATGCTGGTTTTTTTTTCCTTTTCTGGTGTTTGTTTTATGAACAAGTTTGACTTTCACTCTTTGCTACTTCTATAATTTTGGTTTTTTAATACCAAATATAAAATATATCTCATTTCAGAAATATTTGGTATTATATTGTTTTTTTTAATTCTAAGTTAGTATTCTCTATATTATATCATGATTGTAAACAACAATCATATTTTGAGTCCAATTTGACAATGACAGCAGATACTAAACATGCGATAGTCCATTCATATTCGATATTTCCCTTCATTCGCATTTTATTCAACAAATATAATGCTCACACAGTAAGGCGGCTCCATAATAGTTAAGAAGCTAAACACATGACATGTATACATTATATTTATAGCTTAGCATTGAAGTGGTTTACTTGGTTGGCTATCTCTGATCCGGTATGTTCTCAAGTACTGACTTTATCACTATCATCGCAGGAAAAGCAGCCACTGTGTTCTTCAACAATTATAGGCTTCGACGAAGATATCATTCACCAGTGTTTTAAGTGTCATATTTTGACTAAACTATGAAAACCTTCTTCTTAACGCTTAAACATTGTTTTTAATTTAAGATTTCATTTTGATCAAAAAAAAAAAAAAATTTAAGATTTCATATAAAGAGTCTGTGACACACATTACATATATACTATGTTTTAAAGGATCAAGATATCAACAAAATATATAATAGAATTATATGCATACTACAAAGACACCATAAAGAAAGAGCCAGCATAAATAAAAAAAAAAATCCATGTTTAATTAAATAAACTATTATGTCTACTTGAAATATTCTTTCATGAATATTATAGCAAGAAAGGTAGAAAAAAATTATAACTACATTCAATAAGAGAATTTTTATCGTACGTATTTATGTATAAATTAAATTACGCTTTAATATCAAAAATTATAGTTTAGTCAAACTTCTAAATTATTGTACAGTGAAAATTTTAATGGTTGATTAGAAAGAGTAATTTAAGTATAACTAACAAATCCCTATAAGGAAAGTTATATATATATAGTTAGGATATATATATGCAATGAGCATAAAATTTTGAAGTACCCTATGAAATATAAAACAAAAAATTAGAAAATATAGAAAAATAATTAGTAAACCAATTAAGATAATAATAATAACAAACTATAAAAATAAAATGTTAAACCATAATATTATTAAATAATTAAATATTAAATCAGATATTTTGTCGACAGAGAGATTTTGTTTATTTGCCTTAACTGTATGCAAAAAAAATTACCAAATATCAATAAAATTGTATTGTGTATATTATTAAACCCTTTAAATATACTACTATATTATATAAAATCAACATCTTCGGTTCGCTTGGTTTGCTCAGTTAATAAACCATACCATATCCATAAACCGTGATTTTTTAAAAATATAATATCAATTCACTAAAATCATTATTACCGGATCTAAACCATGTTTACTGATACCAATGCATAATTGATTGGATCTGAATAAACATAAAATGCCCTACATTTTGAGACACAATATTTTATTTAAAATGATTCTCATTTTCGTGTACCGTGCTCAGATTGTCCAAAATAATACATTTGTTGTTTTTCTTGCCTTTTCTCTTTATTTCTTACTTTCTATTTTATATTTATTATTAAACTTATAACCACAATTAATTACATTATATATAAGCAAATATAACTAAAAAAACACAAAAAGCTAAACATAAAAACAAAATTGATAATATTATCAGTTACTAACATTCACCAAAACACATATAATAACTTAACACACTATAAATTCTTTCAACTCGGAATTAAAAAGCCAACAATACTAAGAACTTGGTCATCATTAGTTAGTGATATAATTCAATTTGGTGTACGCAATAACCATACTCACACCCAATTTAAGATAAAAGATTTTTTTACAAAGTGACGTCTTTTATAAAAATCAATTCATCCGCCCGTAGGGCGGGTCGACCCTTGTTATTAATAATAAACAAGATTCCAAGAATTAACTTAATCTCTAAGAGAGATTAGGTTAAAAAGAAGTAAGCTTTTTGGTTCATATCAACTTGGTATCAGAACCAGGTTCCGATGGGAGACAAGGATTTCTGGAAATCCATATCTGTGAGTTGTGACAAGATGATTGCACAACTTGGTGAGATAATGGAGATTGCGAAGAACATTCAAGCGACGTTGAAGCAAGAGAGGATGAAAAAACAAGCAGAGTTGGAGACGATTATTTTGAAGGAAAGCCTACAACTACTTGTAATTTCGGAGCCAAAGGAGTCTAACCTCATAGAGTCAGAGACATTATTGCAGCAAGATCCATTGTTGGTTGTATTACAATCTAACAACATACTCGTGTTAGAATCTGTACGATCTCTGAACTCCAAAAATTCAACGATAGCACCAGCTGTGGTAAAATATAGTTTCCTAATAGAATCAAACAACAGAGAGTCAGAGAAATGGTTGCTACCATATGGCTGTCTAGATACCATTAGTTGGAGCTTGAGGACAAGCTCCGAATGGAAGAAGGGAATAATGATACGTGACTATGGTTAGATAGATTAGAATATTTTACATTAAGAGTTTTGGTAATTTTCTATTTAATAATTGGTTTTGAAGTTTTCCTTTTTATATTAGTTTAAGAGTTTTCCATATTCTACAAAGTTGTATCCCTATATAAGGGTTTCATATTATTTTATTAATAATAAATAAGCTTCCAGGAATTAACTTAATCTCTAAGAGAGATTAAGTTAAAAGGAAGTAAGCTTTTTGGTTCATATCATCGAGATGATTAACTCCAAGCCCCATAAGCACTCCAAAGGAAGAGGGAAAAAAATAAGAGATGTCTAATTTGCCTTGATTTATTTCTTGTATCGTCCACTTTTGCCTTCTTTTTTATTTTCATGTCATTTTGAAACATAAGAGTTGTTTCCACTGAGACGTCAAATATCAAACCTCTTTACTAACTCTAGTATTTTTCCGAGCCTTTACTAGAAGAAGTTGAGATGGCTTGATTTGAGACACTACCAAACCAGAATAAATTGCAAAGCCAAATCATTTAGTATTTTATAGACTGATTTGTTAATTTTTGTTAACACTGCAAACGTAAAATAGAATCATCTAAAGGATGCATTGAGCAACTTATTCAAAGGAGAAGTTATTAGTCAGAAAGAAATGTAACAGAGAAGTGATACAAAAGGCTATTAAGTTTAGGAGAATTGGACTGTATAACCTTCCAACAAATTATAATTCATTAGATAATTAAAACTCCTAACTTTCATCTACAGTATATGTATTTTATGTAATAATGTTACATTACCCTTCAATTCAACCTGTGTAATCTGCTGAGAATTATTTATTAAAAGAAATATTAAATAAATGATTTTAATAAATTGTGGTTATCATTGGTGCACATCTATTTCTCTTCTTCTTCCTCTTTTCCTCCAATCTATGTTTCTTTTTCATACATACGAACACAAACCACTTCATCTCAAGACCAAGAAAGAGCATGGATTCTGGGCTTGTGGAATTGAGTTTGGAGGAGAAGATGGCACCGTAGAGAATGACGAGGTGACGTCACAATTTCTTTTCTTTTTTGAGTTTGTTTAATGTTGTTGATCTTGATTTTTTCGTTGTTATTTAAATTGTTATAGTATGTTGTATTGATATGGTATGGTGAAGAATAATTACTCTGGACCAGTGAATGTGTGTATCACCATGTCTGCAAAAAGAGGAAGATGTGAAGAAGATGAACTCGCCGACTATACTATATGTAGTGAAAAAAAATTATAGTCTAGTACGATTCTTATATTTTTGTACCATTCGCAAGTACCAAACTAAATAGTATGCTACGATTGTTGTATTATTGTACCATCGATTGTTTGATAAATTCATTATTTATCAATTTCTAGTTTACAACTATATGTACTATACTATGTATTTTGTTCCATTCTATTTGGGTTTAGAGTCTATACTTGGGTTTAAGGTTTAGTGATTAGGATTTAGGGTTTAGTATTTGGAAGGTGGGAGTTTAGGTTTGGGTTTAGTGATAGCATTTTTGGGTTTAGTATTCAAAAGTTAGATTTGAATTTAGCATTGAGGAGTTGTGTGTTGGATTATAGTCCTATACTATTCAAAAATTAGGATTGGATTATATACTATTTTCAGATTTTGATAATTGGGTTTAAGGTTTATATTTGGGTTTAGGGTTCAGTAATTAGAGTTTTGGGTTTAGTATTTAGATGGAAGGGTGATGTTTAAAGTTTATGGTTTAGTATTTAGGAGTTGAGGTTTGGAGTAAAGTTTAGTATTTACTAGATGTGAGTGGATTTTGAATCCTATTATATTTCAGTGATATGGTATAGAAAAATCATATGCATATTTATGTGTAAAACAAAAGTGTGGTGTTGGTTGTGTTACGTGTGATAATTAATTGTGGAGTGTCAAATTGTTGATATCATCGATTTTATCTCTCTATTACTGGCAATTTGAACAAAAAAAAGGTAGTACCGGATAAAACTTGACATAATTGTTATGGACTTAATTATGTCAAAATCAATGCTCTGCACTTAATTTCTTTTTCAAATTTGGCCATTCGGCAAATTCACCCTTACATTTATAACTTTATTCTTGGCGGCCAGTAAATTTTAAATTTACATAGAAAAACTGCAACACAGAGTAATCTTTTTTTATATGTAATATAAAAACAATACTACATATGAAAATGTATAGAAGAAAAATGTTAAATACCAGAAGGGTGAATCCATAATTTTTGTTATATCAAGCAAAGTGATTAAAAATTATGGATTCACCCTTCTGGTATTTAACATTTTTCTTCTATACATTTTCATTTAGAACTCTAAAATACTACTACATATGTAGTTTGATAATCATTGCTATAGCTAGTCGTCAACAGGAATGTCAGCTAAACTACAACCACCAGGTTTTCAAAATTTGACATTTATTAACAATAAATAAACAAAAAAATTAATTACAATATATAGCAGGCTTTCTCCTAATTTTATATGCTAATTATTTTAAAACTATGTATACATTTTAAAGGTCGACGTGATGGAGAAAGTATGGTGAGGCTTAGGAGACAAGCAAAGATCTGCGGAAGAAGATTTAGACTTCGGTGAACTTTACATAGTGAAATGGACAACACTCTTGAGATGTCCAATTCTAATTAATACTAGGCCTTTTGAGAAGTAAATCAAAAGTAAATCTATGCGGACTTACCTAAAGTTCAAAGTGGACAGTATCGTACTAATCAAACAATATAGAGTTGGACATGGATTTAATAAATCCCAACATTGACCCTTCCAACAACACTTCTCATAGTTAACTTGGTTGGAGTCGTTGCTGGATTCTCTGATGCTTTAAACAAAGGTTATGAAGCTTGGGGACCTTTGTTTGGTAAATTTTTCTTCGCCTTTTGGGTCGTTCTTCATCCTTATCCTTTCCTTAAAGATCTTATGGGAAGACATAACAGAACACCCACCATCGTTGTTCTTTTGGTTTATCTTGCTTGCTTCTGTGTTTTCTCTTGTTTGGGTTCGTATCAATCCTTTTGTTTCTAGGACTGATACAACTTCCCTTTCTCAGAACTGTCTTTTGATTGATTGCTAAGAGATGGTGTTTTGTATTTTGTTTAAGGATTGATATATGTATATATTTTATCGAAAATTCGACAAAAGTATATAAAATTTTCAACCTGTGAGAGGTAAAGTAACATATGGTTTCTTTATGCACAAGTTAGTAAGAGTTCAGTCTAGTATGATTACTTGGTGCACAAGTTAAGTAGTGATGTTTTCAGATATTCATATTAGAGTGTCATTTTCATTTCAAAGGAATACATTATTACATACAATGTAAATGTAACTCAAACAATGCATCTTATTTTGAGGTATTATTGGCAAAACTGGTGAAAAACTGACCGAAAAAGTGAGTGAAATCCGCCATAAAAATCAGTCAATATGCTTCTCACTCAGCAGTTTAGCGGAATATTGTATGAAAAAAAAAACAAAAAAACAAAAACTGAAATAGAAAAAATCCAAAACAGATTAGATTCCATGAACAAAGGCATCCATGTCAGGCTGAGGAAGGTCATCAAGCAACGAGTCAATGCTACATCCTTCCTCAAGCAGTTTCTCATTGAATCCAAAGTCATCAGTAAACACACACTCAGGCACAATCCTGTCTTGTCCGTAAAACTTATCTTCCTTCTCCTTCTCCTTCTTCTTCTCCTCAACAGCCACAACATCCTTCTTCTTGCTACTCTCTTTACGTCTACCTCTTGCAGGAACCGAAGAAGAAGACAACACTCCCACATCCAAGCTCTTTATGTAATCCTGCAATAGAGAAGGTCTTGGATACTTAGACCTACACTTTCTCTTAGAGAATTGTCTTCTTTTTGTCGCGTTCCAATGGTTCTTGATCGAGTTCTCTGTTCTTCCGGGTAGTCTTTTGGCAATCTCTGCCCATTTGTTTCCAATCTCTTTATGAAACTCTATCAACACTCTGTCTTCTTCTTCACTCCATGTTTCTTTCTGCAACATATATATATTCATAATCTCTCAACATTAGTTAGCCTTTTTTTAATAAACAATATCTACTGACCTGGTTAGCCCCGGTATGAACATTTTTTGGTCTTTAGTTTCCATAAGCATCATTACATGAATGTTAGTTACTAGTTAATACCTTAATGTCAGGTCTCAAATGGTTATGCCATCTCTCTCTACATTGCTTCCCTATCCTTCCTGGTAAAACTTGCGCAATATGTGACCATTTTCGCAGTCCATACTTCTCCACAAGTTGAATCAGTATCCTATTATTCAAGAAACATGGTATTGATTGATAACATTTCATATTTTTGTAATAGAACGCCAAGATCATTCAACTAGAAATAATTATTCTAAATAATAGCTTGCATGAGGTGTTAGAAGTTCTCCATCAGCTATGTGTTGATTATGTTTCACTGATTTAGCTAATTTCTGAATCAAGTTTTAGCTTCGGTATAATTATTGTTGGCAAAATTAACCCACAAATGTGACAATTTATCTAAGATTTGTTAGTAATGTTGGTTATGAAATATATAACCATCAATAATCTTGATTATGCAATATTGATCTTAAGCTTTATTATGGTAATAAAAAACCTGTCTTCTTCAGCAGTCCATTGTCCTTTGACTAATGTTGTTTTCTTTTTTCCTTTCCATGACGATGACGACGAGGATGAAGACAACTTTCTTGTCAGAAAAGGCTTGGTCTTGTTGAAACTCATCGCTCTATAAGAGTTATTATCTGCAGAAACACATGAAACTTCATCTGGCATCACGAAGTTCATAGGCTTGTTGATGGTCTCTGTAGGAGGGTAATCAAAAGGGATCATCCTCATCATCATCATGTTGTTTTGTTCCAAGTTCATATGATCATTATCATCGACCAAGTTGATCTCTTGATGATGATTACGAGTCAAGTAAGGATTCTCTGCAGCTTGGAAATGATGATTCATCAACTGTGGTTTAGTTTCATAAAAGTCGACCATGTTTTCTTGGTAAGAAGAGCAATGCTGGTAAGGAGCATTATTGGCACATGACGACGTCGTTTGGATACCGAACAAAGGATTTGAAGATGTAGAGCCATGGTATTGATGATGATGATGATGATCAAACTGGTTATCATGATCAAGATGGTGAAAATCTTGAAGAAAGCTTGTGGGTTTTGATTGGTCAACGACTTCAAATGGAAAATCTTCTTCTTTCATATGTTCTTGATCACGTGCGAAGATGGTTTGGTTTAGAGGAGCAAAACCACTCTCGTCGACGTAATTCTCCATATTTTTTGGAAAGAAGAGAAAAAAAAAACTAATTAATTAGTAAAAAATGTGAAGTGTTTTTGTGTGATTTTGTGTTTGCTTTATTCTTTCTCGTATTTGTAAGGTATGAGAAGAAAGAAAGATATTTAATGTGTGTTTTTACTATACCCATTAATTTGTTAGTAAATTTCTAACGTTTGGAGTTTGTTAGTAGCATTAATGTTACTTAATTTATCATTAATTCTCAAATGCTTAACCATTTTGTTTTTTTATCATGTCTTAACATGAATAATGTACGGAAAAATAAGTAAATTAATTTCAAAATCTATACTTACACTGTGGAAAAAATATATATTAATATTTAGAGTACTAAATATAGTTCAAGACACTTGAAAGTTTTTCCTTTTAAATTTTTATAAGCTGTATAATTTTGTTGTAAATTTAAATAGATTGAAATTCAAGTAGAGAAAATAGATGCCCTTTTTCCAAAAAAAAAAAGTAAAGAAAATGGTAATTTGTGAGATAAAGCTTCTGTGACGTTACACGTTGAGTGTTGTTGAATTTGGGGTAAACATAGTTGAATGTTTGTGAAAACGCTAGTACGAATTTAATCTAGCTTTTAATGTGTTTTATTTAGTTGTCTTTAGTTATTTTCTCACAAAAAGGTATTAATTGAGTCAGCAAAAAATGTAATAACCATTTGAATGCTAAGAAGTGTTTTGACCATTTAGCTAATTAATGGATTCAAGAATAGAAATATCTTCGTTTGACGTGAAAAAAAAAATAGCATCTTCTATGCTAGATTTTGCATTTGTACTTATATAGAAAAATAATCATTCGATAACTTAATTGATGGGATTAAAACCTAAAACATGGGTCCCATGCATGGGCTCAGAAAGCTAGACCACATAATTGCTTTGGGCGCAAGTGATCGATTGTTATCTTTTGTCTGCACCAGAATTGAAAAACAAACGCCTGAACCGGCAGGAAAATAAATGAACACTGGACGTAAACTCGAAAAATACACTGAAAACATAGCTTATACCAAAGCCTACGGGTAACTAGATTTTTTCGAGAAGATCAAACGCTAAGACACTATAACTTTAAATATAAATTTTTTTGCTCTGCGAAAAGGAATTTCAAAACTTCAAATCTGAAGTTTTGAAGAGTGAAACTCTATATTTGAAGTTACACTATTCAAAACTTCAATTCATATTTTTATTTGTATTTTGGTCCCTACAATCACACATCATCTTTATGATTCATAAATATTTTCTTGTTTATTGTTTTAATCCTTAAAACATTATATCTCATATATATTTTAATTTTTGCAACAGATTTTAAATTTTATACAAAAAATTAAATATAACTTTAAAATAATATTTAAAATATTTTAAACTAGATTTAGACAACAATAATTAGACATGTGCATAATATTCGTAACCCTAAATCCGAACCGAACCCGAACCAAAAAATCCGATCCGTATCCGGTCCGAAATGTAAAAAATATCCGAATGGGTCTTGTAAGGTGGTACAAAACATATTTGAACTCGGAGTGTTATTAACCGAACCCGAACGGGTAACCCGTAAAACCGAAAAAATCGAAAAATCCGAAAAAAAAATATCCGAAGAAACCGATCCGAATGTCCAAATAATATACAATATAATTATATGAAACATGAATATATACTTCAAATATTCAATTTCATATTTATTTTGATATGTTATCTAACAATAAGTATTTAAAATTTAAATAACTACCTTAAATAGTTAATTATATATAAATAAATATATATTTCTTATATTTTACTTTTAAATTTTAGATTTTATTTCGGGTATATCCGAACCGATCCGATATAACCCGAATCCGAATGATATATGATTACTTTATGTGTTCTATGATGTGATACAAAACCGACCCGAACCCGATGTGTTATATCCGAACCCAACCCGTACTTGCAAATTTACTAGTATGGAATAATATGATATTTTGTTTGAAGTTTAATATTAATTAAGGTATATTTATTTAAATTTTTATAGAATATTTTATTTATTAATATTATTATAATATGTTTATATATGTGCTAGTTATTTACAAAAGTTTAATGAATTCAAATTAGTTATGACAAATATAAGGTCTATATTATAAAATACAAATAGTTTTGAAGTTGAGTTTGAAGTTTTGCTTTTGAAGAATAACACATTTAAACTTCAAATATAAAATTTTGGAAACTTCAAAATAGAGTTCATTTTTGGAGATGCTCTAATATTCTCAACTTTTAGCTCCCAACGTCTTGATTTGAAATGTTTTAATTGAAGTGTTCCTAAAATAGGTTTGTATTCCGATTATTGACTCATTTTTTTATTTAATATTTATACATTTTTGTTATAATTTCACGAACTCACTATAATCTCTCACTATCTACAAACTCTTCACTCTTCATTGACACTCAGCTGAGCATTATACTTGGTGCAAACTGTTCGTTTAGGGACGTAAACTCGATATGAAAATTTATACAGTATATTGAAAGCATACCTTATAATTATATCAAAGCGAATAACAAATACATGAACCTAAAGAAAACATATTCACGAACTTGAGACAGTCTAGGATATATGTGCATAAACTGGTGAGTTGTGCAAATTCGTATAAAACCTAAATTAAGTGAGATTGCTTAAAATTTACAATAACTGTTTATAATTGCTTATATCAATATCAAAGGAGGCGCCATTAGTCATTACTCATTAGTCCATCCGCTAACATATTTGAGTCAACCACTTAGTTTTTAAATAAGTTCAAAGTTCAGAAAGAAAAAAAAAAAATGTTGGCCTAATACTCTAATAGTGAAAACGATAAGTTATTATGTTTGGGTTTTAATTAGTTAGTCATCTAATTTTTCATCTATAATACCATTTACAGCTACGCGTAGTTTGTGTATAATTGATTGTTTGCCGGAAATTTAAGTAAGAATTAATGTTTTTAAGATTTTTTTTCAAAATCATACTTTTCCTGTAATTTTGGAATTTCAAGGTTGTTAACGGTAGTTTTTAGAAAAGAAACACAAATTGTGGCATTTTCAGAATTGACCATATTAATATATTAAATTTTATCTTCATTTTTTCTGTTTTTAATATCAAACAACTAATAAATTGTTTCAGAAAAGTTTGTTGCCACCAAACCTATTTAATTAGTAATGCATTATCTTTGAGAAAAAAAAAGTGTTTTAATTTCAGCTTTTTAATAAGGGAAATTGGGTTGTATAACTATCAAACAAATTATAATTCAATGGCTAACCAAAAAACCTATATCACCTATACACTTTCCTTCTTATACATAATATTGCCATATTGCCCTCAGATACAACCGGTTGAAACCTGCAAGAAAAAATAAAGAAAAATTAATAATAATAATAATAATAATACTCAAAAGTAACGTGTGGTCCTTGAAAATCACACTTTCTCTCACATGTGCTTTATTTTGGTAACTTTACAGTAGATGAAATTCTTCTTCCCAGATTTTTTTTTGAATTAATTTCTTCTCACGAGAAGAACAATCAACTGTGGTAAAAAAGAGGCAACGATGAAGGCGTAGACGGTGAGAACACACACCAGCTCTTTAATTTTTTTCCTCCATCTCTTAACTCACTGATTCTTACAATCATGCTTTTGTTTTCATATTGTTTTCGTTTTTAAATCTTGCAAATGAGATGGGATTATCGCATCAGAGTTAGATGCATGATAGATATCCACTGATGAAGAATAACGATGGTGGATCTGTAAAGTGTTGTTGTGTCAGAAAAAAAGGAGTAGATGAAGACGATCTCTATATGGTAGTAAAGAATAATGAGAGTGAGCCAAATGAATTCGTATCAGCATGTCTAAGAATGAAGAATTGAAGAAGATGAACTTTTCGTGTATACTATATTCGGTGAAATGAATAGTATAGTATATAATCTTTAGGGTAGCTATTTGTGTAAAGATATCATACTATTTGAGACGAAATGCTATACTATTCCTTAAAATGTAATAATATGCCATGTTTTCAAATTCGATAGTTATTTTCACTGTCATTTTCTGTGATTGATTGTAATATGAAATTCATTTTTTAAATGTTGCACAAATTTGATTATTTGAAATCTTCATTATTACCAATTCTAGTTTATAAATCTAAATTCTATTATTTAGAGGAATGGTGTTGAAGTTGAGGTTTGCATTAGATTTTGAGATTTTGGTTTACAGTTTAGGGTTTTGGGTTTATATTTGGGTTTAGGATTTAGTAATTAGTGTTTAGGGTTTAGTAATTTCGTTCTTAAACTTGGTCATTTGGAAAATGTAAATGGAGTGGACCAGTACAACTATACTATTTATAGCGGTTCCATACTATGTCGTTTACGTTGAGAAAATTGACAACATATTATATAGATTTTTTTTGGGTTTATACTTTAGTTATTTGGGTTTAGATTTAGTAACTAGGGGTTTGTCTAAGGTTTTAGTATTTAAGTGGGTGAGTAGAGTTTAGGTTTTAGGGTTTATATTTGGGTTTAGGGTTTAGTGATTAGGGTTTAGGGTTTATATTTGGGTTTAGGGTTTAGTGATTAGGGTTTAGGGTTTATATTTGGGTTTAAGGTTTAGTGATTAGGGTTTAGGGTTTATATTGAGGTTTAGAGTTTAGCGATTAGTATTTAAGGTTTAGTGATTAGTGTTTAGGGTTTATATTTGGGTTTAGGTTTAGTGATTAGGGTTTAGGGTTTATATTTGGATTTAAGATTTAGTAATTAGGATTTAGGATTTAGTGATTAGTGTTTAGGGTCTATATCTGGGTTTAGGGTTTAGTGATTAGAGTTTAAGGTTTATATTTGGGTTTATGGTTTAGTGATTAGGGTTTAGGGTTTAGTAATTTTCTTTTCAAACTAGAGTTTAGGGTTTAGGGTTTATATGTCATGTCTTCAAATTTGATATTTCTCTGCTATGCCATTTTGTATGAATGCTCGTAATATAAAATTAGTTTCATTCAAATGTTTGACAATGTTAGGGCCATGTTCAAGAACGTCTTTTTCATCAACAAGTACTTTTATTTCTTCTTCTACTATTTTACATATGATTCTCAACTAACATAAATAGAACAAACATTTGTATACTATTTTATACAATGTTCTATACTATGTATGTATAGTATTTGAAAATATTATAAAATATTATATATTTCAGATTTTGATTTTCTTTTAAATATATATTATAGCTTAGATTTGGATTTAGGATTTAGTGGCCATGATTTAGAGTTTAGTAATTAGGGGTTGGGTTTAGAGTTTAGTATGATATTTTCCATCTTTATATACTATAGTTTAATATCACAAAATATTATATATATTTTCAGATTTTAATTTTATTTAAAATTATAAATATATAATATAGTTTACATTTGAGTTTGGGTTTAGTGGTCCATTTAAGCTTTACTATTTAAAAGTTAGAGTTAATGAAATGTTTGTGGTGATATGAAGTAAAATTAATGAAATGTTTGTGGTTATGTGTATGTGATGTGGTTGTGTTATCTTCCTTTTGTTGGTGACAGTTTGCATTAATTATTGGCCACACTTGGATTTTGTCAACGTCATCTCCACATCTTGGAGCCACTGGCAACTTGTATGAATCAAGGGTAAAACCGGTAGAAATGAAACACAATTGATAGATACTACATTATGTCAAAATCAGTGTTCTTCACTTAATTTATTTTCCAAACTTAGTCATTTCACAAATTCACCCTTTTAATAAACCTGCATATGCTATATAAATATAGGATATTCATTTACCTTTCTTCATAAATTTGGGTTCTGTACCAAAACTTTTACAAGAACTTTATCTATTCATTCATGTATGGGGTTTACAAGATATAAAAAGATGATTCCTATGATATTCTTGATGTCCCCACCCAATGCATAAGGACTGAACTGGTGCTAGTATCGATGAACTTTTCTTTTACAAAAGTAAAATCAATAGACTTACGTTACACGATCCCAATCCAGTGCATAAAATAAACCATCGGATTGTATCGCATTTGGAGGTAACGGCACTGACGGGTATAGAACCTCGGAGCATGATTATTGGTTAGTTCTTAGGATAGAGCTCTTAGCAAAATATAAGAATCCGTCTCTTAACTTTTAACTAAAAATGTTAAGAACCGGTTCTTAAAACTCTTATTTAAGAGCCGGTTATTAGTTTTTTTAGTTAAAAGTTAAGAAACGGGTTCTTATATTCTGCTAAGAACTCCACCTTAAGAATCTCTCAATAATCATGTTCTTAGAGCATTGTTTAACGGGGGTTCTTAGAATGAGATTTTTATATTCCGCTAAGAACCCTATCCTAAGAATCTTCCATTCAACATGCTCTTTTTTTTTTTGAACAACTACGTGCTCTTATTTCTTATGTTAGAGTCTGAACGTTTAAAAAAAAAAAGCAGAAAAAATGCAAAGCAATTATAAAATTATGGTTTTGTGATGATTTTTACAAGTTTATTTCCTATCATATTTTAACAAAACTTTCAAATTTTAAGAAATTTTTTTTCACATCCACATTTTGAGAATTATAACCTTAGTTGTTGATACTGATTTTTTTTGGTCAGCTGATACTGATTTTTTTTCTTTACAAAATCAGTGGTCATACTACACTTTTCTTCTCTTATTTTTTTTTTAATGTACCGCAAATAATCTTTTCTTTTGTTTTTCAGATTCTCCGTCTACATTTGTCAGAATTGAGAATTCTCAAATGGTACACACAACACAACAAAAGCATCACCATCTCTTTTTAGAACTTTTTTTATAAGGAAAATCATCACTATCTACAACAATAGTAATGCAACAAAAACTCAAAGAGAAAGAAGAATAGATGAAGGTCAAATCGTAATTAAACCAAAAACACAAGACTGAACTATAAGAGTCCCAACTGTCACATGACCCATCTTTGAAAATCCAATCTTCCTCTTCTTCTTCCCTTCTCTGCTCTGTCTTTTTACTTTCTGACACTTCCTTCCTCATCTCTCTCTCTCTCTTCACCATGAAACTTCCGTTACCGTTACTCCTCCTTCTCCTCCTCTTCTCACCCACTATCCCCGCCGCTCCTTCCCTATCTCCCTCCCCTTCTCCAACCATCTCCCCCGTCCCACGCATCTCCCCCACTCCCACTCGCACATCCTCCTCCTCCCCACTCGACCCAAAACAGCTCAAAGCCCTCGAATCCCTCAACATCCCCACCGTCAAAAACCCCTGCGACCACCACCCCCTCTCCTCCTCCAAAAAACCCCCCACCACCGTCGTAACCTGCGACGGCGGCTCCCCATTCCGCCTCGTCACCTCCCTCTCCTTCACAAACTGCTCCTCCGATCTCTCCATCTCCTCCACAGCCCTCAAAGCCCTCTCCCCCTCCCTCGCCTCCCTCTCTTTCCACAACTGCCCTTCCCTCTCCCCACCGCCTCACCTCCCGGACTCCCTCCACTCCTTCTCCGCCGTCTCCTCCTTCCCCCGCCTCTCGGGACTCTCCCTCGCTCGCCTCGTTAACCTCACCGACCTCACCGTCTCCTCCGTCCCCGTCTCCACCTCGGGGCTATTCGTCGTCCTCGGGAACATGCACGACATCGTCTCCCTCACCATCTCCCACGCCAATCTCTCCGGGAACATCCCCAAGACGTTCCACTCGAACCTCACATTCATCGATTTATCGGATAATCTCATCAAAGGCTCCATACCCACTTCGATTACTCTCCTCTCCAGCCTCAAAGCTTTAAACTTGTCGTCGAACTCGATCTCCGGCGAGATACCCGACAGCATCGGCGACCTAATCTCGCTAAAGAACCTGTCTTTATCCTCAAACAAGCTGTCCGGACCGATCCCTGACTCGATCTCGTCGATACCTGACTTAACCCACTTAGATCTGAGCGGAAACCAACTAAACGGCACCGTTCCGAGGTTCATCGCCAAGATGAAGAGTCTCAAGTACTTGAATCTCGCTAACAATGCCTTCCACGGAGTCCTTCCTTTCAATGCTAGCTTCCTGAAGAAGCTTGAGGTGTTCAAAGTGGGAGGGAACAGCGATCTCTGTTACAACCATACTCTGTTGTCGTCGAAGATGAAGTTAGGTATTGCTCCGTGTGATAAACACGGTTTGCCGTTGTCTCCGCCGCCGCGGAAGGAAGATTCGAGTTCAGATGATGATTACAGTGAAGATGATAGTAGTGAGAAGAAGAAGGAAGAGCATCATGGTCCTAATAAGGTTGTGCTTGGTGTTGCTATTGGACTGTCTTCCCTTGTGTTCTTGATCATCTTCATGATCCTTCTCGCAAAATGGTGTGGTTGATTCAAGGGAAGACAAGTTGTTATTGTTTCTTCTCATTCGTTACTGATACAGAAACAAAGTATAGTAAAAAAAAGCTCTACTCTTTTGAGTGTGGTTAGGGTTGAAGAAGGAGAGGATAGTGAATCCAAACCGGTTCTCCAGCACTAATCCCGGTTTAGTTTATTCTTTTTTTTTTTTTTGCTGTTTTATTTTGATTCAACATTTGAGAGTTGTAATTTTGGGTTGTATTATTTTGTAATGATTATTGAATTATTTCTTCAACAAACATTGTTGTTGTTCATTAGTTTGCACATGCGGTTGAACATGGTTTAATTGATCAAAAATCAAATTGAACTCGTCATTGGGTTCTGAATAAAGTAATAACCAAATCGAGCAAATAAAATAACGTGGTTTTGTTTCCCTTTGAAGCAATGATACCATCATGAACAAGTATGGCTCCAACAAAAGATCCAGCCTGTTCATGTTCTATTGCTTCAGTTTTTCAACCATTAAATCAACACCGGTCCAACCATAAACCGGCTAAATAAGTACTCCCTCCGTTTCATAATACTTGATGTTTTGCCTTAGTGCACAGAGATTAAGAAAATTACCTTTTTCTTAAAAAAACATTTTTGAAATATAATTTTAAAATCAGTTAACCAATTATAAAAACGACGGTAAAATCTAATTGGTTAAACAGTTTCCAAAAAAGTTAAAGTTAACCTTAAAATCTCAAAACTTCATGTAAATTGAAACAAAATAATTTTTCTAAACCATCATCTATATTGAAACGGAGGGAGTACAATTTATTATTACATGAAGCAAGTTCAGTTTTTTCACCAGAAGCCTCTGCAAGAACAGTGCCCATCTTTAAAATGATGAAACCGGTTTGAATCTCTTAAAACAATCTCTCTTCCGGTTAACTTAGACATGAACTTGGCCATTTCATGACAATCTCCACACACTCTTAGATTCTTAGTAACTCTTATGATCTTCCCATGTCCAGAGGTGAGTACCCCCAACCCCATCGCTAGCTTCTCACTGTGACCACACAAAGCTTCTTCCTTCTCCATCTCTTCCGCATCGATCAACGCGTACTTAGTCTGCGGCGAGTACCCTTCTTCTCTCATTCTAGCTCTTACCCTCCTCAAAAGAGCTTCAATGTTTTCTGTTTCAGGATGTGAACTGTCTCCAGCTACAAAGATGTTAACTCTTCCCTTTATCTCTATCCAGCTGCATCCAGGATTCTTTCTCAACCCTCGTTGCCCTATCCTCTTTCTTAGCCTCTTCACTTCTTCCCATTTCTCAGCTTCCGCGTAGATATTCGCCATCAGCACATAGTACCCTGTGTTCTCAGGTTCAAGCTCAAATACCCTCTCTGCAACTCTCTCAGCTAGCTTAACATCGTGATGTATCCTGCATCCACAAAGCAACGCTCCCCATATCGTAGCGTCTGGAGGAATCGGCATGTTCTCGATGAACCGGTAAGCTTTCGACAAGTCTCCGGTTCTTGCGAGCATGTCGACAACACAAGCGTAATGCTCTATCGTCGGCTCGATCTTGCACTCGTGTCTCATGATGTTAAAGAATCTCCATCCTTCGTCCACTAGTCCCGAGTGGCTACAAGCGTACAGCACAGAGACGAAGGAGATTTCGTCAGGCTCTATACCTTCTCGTCTCTTATGATTGAAAAGAGCGATCGCTTCTTTTCCAAACCCGTGCATCCCATATCCAGCTATCATCACGGTCCAAGAGACAAGATCCTTGGAAGCAATCTCGTTAAAGAGCAAACGCGCGAGCAACAACGCTCCACATTTCGCGTACATGTCCACAAGGGAGTTAGCAACGTGCCTGTCTCTGAAGAACCCGTTTCTCATGATGTAACCGTGGATCTCTCTGCCTTTGTCGAAAGCAGAGAGACTTGCACAAGCGGGAAGCACACACACCACGGTTCTCTCATCAGGAACAAACCGTTTCTCTTCCAATAGCAGATTAAACAGGCTTAGAGCTTCGTTGGCGTAACAGTTCTTTGAGTAGCCACCAATGATAGTGTTCCACGAGATGATATCTCTCACAGGCATCTCAGAGAATACTATCTCCGCCTCTCCCATGCTTCCACATTTAGCATACATATCCATCAGAGCATTCGATAGAAAGATATCAAACCCCATATCGTTCTCCTTTATCCACTCATGGACTCGCTTACCTTCCTCTAACAACCGATTACGTGCACAACAGTTTAAAACCGCAGTGACGGTGTAAACATCAGGACTAATACCTTCTTCTTCCTCCATCTCTGAAAATAGCTTCACAGCTTCACCAGCCAGACCTTCCCTAGCGTAACCAGCAATCATGGAAGTGTACGAGACAACACTTCTATCACTCATCTCCCTAAACACAGCCTTAGCAGAGTCAAGATCACCGCATTTCGAGTACATATCAAGCAGTGTATTACAAAACCGATCTTCTCTACTCATACAAGCTTTCAGCCCAATACCATGGACAGCTCTACCTAAAGACACTAAACAAGAATCATCAGCACAGCCTGCGAAAACGCTGACTACTGTAGCTAAATCAAACTCAATCCCCGAACACAACATCTCTACAAACATGTATAACCCCTGTTCCGTCAAACCGGTCGATACATACCCATTAATCATAGAGTTCCAAGAAATAACATCTCGTTCAGTCATTTCATCGAACACCTTACGCGCGCTGTCAACTCTCCCATTCTTCAAATAAAACGCCAACAGAGAGTTCCCCACTGAGCTACACTCCCCAAACCCAAGTTTCAGAACGTACCCATGAAGCTGCTCTCCTCCGTCAACGCTTCTCAGAGACGAAAAGCTCTTGGAAACGCAAGAGAAAGTATAGCTATCCATCACAACGCCAGAGCCCATCATCTTCTCGAACAGCTCAATGCTCCCGCTAAAGTCGCCGGCTTTAGCAAGCTCGTTCATCAAGATGTTCCAGAACAGAGCCTTCTCGATCTCGACTTGATCGAACACTCGTCTCGCTTCTCTCAGATCGCCGCAGTTCGTGTACATGAGCGCGAGTTTCGAACCCATGTTCGAGTCTACGACGAAGCCGTTGCGACGGATAAAGGAATCGACTTCTTTGCCGTGTTTGAGCGATCTCGTGTCTGCGCAGAGCTGAAGAACAGAGCATAGCGTTCTCGGGTCGATATCATACTTTCTGGATGCGCGGAGAAGCTTCACGATGTTCTCTAGGTCGCCTGATTCGCAGAGTCTGCGTAATCGAGTGTTCGCGTCGGTTAAGGTTTGATGATGATCTCTGTGTTCGATGGACGCAGTTCTCAACGATGCTTTAGTGAAAATCGAATCTTTTCGAACTCTGGTGACGCTTGCGGTCTCCTTGTGGGTTTGAGAGCGGCGAGAGGGAACGAAAGTGAAGCTTGAGGAAGAAAAATTCGCCGACAACATCGCCATGTCTTATCTCCCCCCTCTGCTCATGAGATGAGAAAACGCGGGAAAAGGTTGGTCGTAAGAAAAAGGTTACTCTTCAGTAATAAAGTTTCGAGTTTTAAGTGAAAAGTGATGTTTTAAAAACTTAAGCTTTTAGCAACATACGTTCCACAAATTTCTGAAGAGCTGTAAATGGACCCGACATATAAAGGTTTTGGCTTTTTGTGAGGAAATGAAGCCTAAGAGAGAATCAAGAGGAGAGACTACGATTCACTTGCAATAAGATTTCTCAGCTTTTCTAAGGGAAAGGCTAAACCTATGGACTTGGCTCTTCATTTTCCTTCGTTGATCAAACAAGAATTCACGAGAGCCAATCATCTTCACGTTCGAGGTAACCGATTCTTCTTACAACATCATAATCTTGTTACAGTAGAAATATGAGTTTGTTTCAGTGCCGACTGTTGTAGCTATCTTAAAGAGAGAAACATTAGGAGCTAAGAGAAGCAATTTTCCTGTGCAGCTTAACTGAATTTAGACAGATTTGCAGATACTCTTTCGACGAGCTTTGGGCAGAGTTTTTCAAGAACAGCGTTTGATGGTGATAGAAGAAGCTGGCATGGAGAAAAGGCTTGGTCTTCCTCTTTAACTTGGAGATCAAAGAAAGGATATGTTGTTTGTTGCAAGAATCCGTCTGATGATGTACAGAGCTTAGACCCGAGTAAAGCCAAGCAAGAGGAGATCATTTCTCTCTTCAGACGGATTCAAGCTTCCATCTCCAAAGGTGAGGAGTCTCAGGGAACTGATGAGAAGAAAGGACTTGCATCTTCTGGGAATGAGTCGCTGAGTAAAGCTATTCTTGACGTTCTTGAGAAACCAAGAGATAAAACTGATGGTAATCCAAACTGTTTTGAGTTGAATCACAAATCCATCTTCTTGCAAATTAGTTAATATAATTGACTTCTGCAAAATGTAGGAGATGCTGGTGTAAGGATAGAGCCGCCTAAGAGACAAGTAGCTCGGCCACCGTCTAGTTTTGCCAAGAGATCTCCTACTAGACCATCTGCTCCAGGTCAAAGAGGTAAGCTTCCAATAACAAAGAGCAGTATGGAAGAAACAGAGAAGGAAGAGATTGAAACTATGAAACTTGCAGAGCTCAAAGAAGTTGCAAAGAACAAAGGACTCAAAGGCTACTCAAAGCTAAAGAAGAGTGAGATTCTCGAGCTACTCAGATCCTCCTGATTTAAAAATTTTCAGTCCAATTTCTCTCTGATATGTAAATTAGAAACAACAGATACGGCTTGGAGTTTGTTTAAAGTAGATAGAGTTTAAAACTGATAAAGATAACCTCCAAAAAAAATTGTTCATATCTCGAGGGTACTTGAGGATTCTACCACCACAACAACAAAGCCTTATCATCCAGAACCGCAAATTATAAAAAAGAGCCAACACCACAAAACAAAATGAAAAGAAACAAACTCTTCAACCAGTGATGTTCTGAGACTTGTTGAGGATAACACCTTCGTACTTAACTTGGAACCACTTCATGGCATCATCCTTGGTAACTCTATGCTGAATCCCAACGCGAGTCTTGCACCTACGGCGACGTGCAACACGGTATCCCGGGCGTTCAAGAACAACATAGAAGTCCATTCCATAGATACCCGTAGAAGGATCGTACCTAAGACAAAATAACAGAATAATAAGAACATTACTCTATCCCAAAAAAAAACAAAATAACTTTGAACACAAACACTAACTTGATTCCAAGATCAATGTGCTCCTGGATACCGAATCCAAAACAGCCAGTGTCACTGAAGTTCCTCCTCAACAGCTCGTACTCCTTGACTTTCAAGCCACTCTCAAGAAGCTGCATTGCCTTGTCTCCTCTCACGGTGACGTAGCACGCAATCTTTTCATTACGTCTAATACCGAAAGACCTCACAGTGTACCTCGCTGTTTACAATCAAACACATACTCTAAACTCTCAAAAAAAATTCACATAAAAACATATTATGAGAGACTCTAAACAGAATATGTTAAGACATACCCTTGGAGAAGACAGGTGTTTGACCACTGAGCTGTTCCAAAACCTACACAATTACACCAAAACCCCTCCATCAACGATACAAATATAAAGGCTTTATATCACTTACTATGACTAAATCCATTTCCCATGATGCTAACAAGTAAAAGTCTCAAACTTTTCTACTTAGTGAGTATCACCTTGGAGGCACGGGTGAGACGATCACCACTCTCACCAACGGAGATGTTGAGAACGAGCTTCTGAACCTTGATATCCCTCATTGGGTTCGAGAGCTTCTTCTCTGACGCCTGCATCATAAATAACAGAATATTACACCAAAAAGACTTAATCTTTCGAATGGAAACATAAGGAGGAAGCAGTCAAAGGTACCATTCTGAGGATTAAGGGATGCAAAGTCAGAGGGAGATGAGCAAAGAGAGTGGCAGAAGAACAGCGCCGGCGGCGTTGGGGCAATTATATGAAGTTATTTTAGGGTTTTACACTATGACGAAAGTACCCTTGGCTTCACTTAATTAGGTCAAAATTATAATAAAACAAAAGAAAAAGAAAACTCCGTTGCCGGGACTCGAACCCGGGTCTCTCGGGTGAGAGCCGAGTATCCTGACCAGCTAGACTACAACGGATTGTTGTCTTCTCAAACAAGTGAAGACTATATAGAATGAGCTTTTATGGAAATATTGTTACGAAACAATAGCTGAGCGACGGAGAGTTTCTCTTCTCTCAGGGCATGTATTCAACTGAGAGTTTCAGGTGATTTGTATTAAAATGACAAATCCACTGTTATTGAAACATGAATTTTAAAAACTCATTTAAAATCCACTGTTATTGAATTTGACATTTCTTAAAGTACTCTGAAATCCACTGTTATTGAAAATATTTTAAGTTGTGGAGTTTTAAAGTTTTCAGGTGATTTTAGGGTGTTTAGGTATGATTTCTTAGTTAAAAAAATTAAAACTCAAATCCCATAGTTTTAGGTGATATTCTAGAGTAGTTTAACAAAAGGCACTTAAATCTCTGCAACTTATTGAAATCATTTAAAACCCCATTAAAAATCAAATCACATCAAATGTTAAAATGAATACATACCCCTCCCTAATGCAGAAAGAGAACATTTCTAGAGATGTCTTTGTAAGAAAATGAGACATAAGCAAACCATTTCATAAAATTTGGTAACAACAACAAAGCAGAAGCATTAAAAAGGAGAAAGGAAACAAAAAGAAAAAAGAGCCACAACCACTTAAACTACAGAAACTCCAGCCTTCCTCTTCTGGCAGACTTTGGGGATCTCTTTTGAGTAAAGATTCTTTCACCTTCTGCTCAAACTTTACTATATAAAAATCTCTGACTAAACTCATTTACAGATGCAGTAAGAATAAAGCAAAAAGAGAAGATTTTGTTCTTTGCTTTAACCAAACATTTTTAAAAAAGGACAAAAGAAGAAGAAGAAGATACAACTGAGTAGCTTTTCTTGCAGGCTTGGGGGAAGTCAGGTTGTAGAGAAGCTTGTCTTTTTTGACCTTCATTCCTGGAACGAGTTTTGAGGAGGCAAAACCTCTAACTGTGTCCTCCACGTGCCTTCAACTAACCTTCTTCTGGCTCTGAGTAATGGTACAATTATATATAAAAAAGTTCTTGTCTTTTTGATCGTTTGTTTAAGTTCCAGACTGATTCAAGAAGCTTAGACCCAACTGCGTCTTGATATGGTCTGGAATCAACTTGTTGACCAGCTCAGGTGAAGCTCCAGCTACCTCTTGTTTGAAGTTGAAGAGCGGCGGGAAAGGCCGTCCGTTTGGTAAACGAGCATTTGGTTCTCTAAGCTCATCAAAGAACGGATGTGCACAAGCTTCAAGCTAACAGAAACAAAAATACTATTTAGCATTTCAGTTTAGATTCTTAAGAGACAAGAGGAGGTTTCAAGAGAAACAGCAACACTCACCGCTGTGCATCTAAGACTTGGAGAGTACTGAAGCAGCCTTGATGCAAAATCAATGGCTTCTGGAGGCATCCTTTTGTGGAAAATCTTGTGCCAAGGATGTGCCTTTATCTGCGGGAACCTAAAGTCTGTGTAGTGTGGATTCATACAACGGATCTCTTCTCGAGTTGGTGTACCAAGAACCTGTTTCCAACAACCTTGCACAGTGAGTATTTGTAGCCAATGAATTTAATTTTGCAAAATGTCATTGTTAGAGATTCTTACTTTGATGATTTCAACGAGCTGACCCACAGCATTTTCTCCAGGGAATAGTGGCTGCACTCATAAGAACACAACACCATTACAACGAGTCCTAACAAGGGGAACAAAAGAAGGTGACTAATGAAAAAAAAAGTTGTTTACCTGACCAAGAAGAAGCTCAGCGAGAACACAACCAGCAGACCAAATATCAATGGAAGTTGTGTACTCAGTGGCACCGAATATAAGTTCAGGTGCACGGTAGAATCTTGAACATATGTAAGAGATGTTGGCTTCACCTTTAACCTGAAGCAAAAGTAAATTTCATCAAGTAAATCACAATATCAAAATGAACAATACTACAAGTTTGAAAGAGTTTATATGTTTTGAAATCTTACAAGCTGTTTCGCACTGCCAAAATCACAGATCTTCACTTGATGAGTCAGAGGATCAACCTGTACAAAAAAAACAGATTAGCAAATAAAAGAAAACAAGAGAAGAAAACACACAAGAGTTTAACACATACCAGAAGATTTTGAGGCTTTAGATCTCTGTGACAAACTCCAGCAACATTGTGAATGTAAGCAAGTCCTCTGAAGATCTGACACAACAAAAAAAAAAGATTTAATATCTATATCGTTGTGAATGTGAAAGCTGTGTTGTTTACCTGGTACATATAGAGTTTAACATAAACAAGCGGCATCCTCTGGTTAGCAGTGCTGTAATGTTTCAGAACTCGGTACAAGCTCTCAGGGACATACTCCATAACCAAGTTCAGAAACAGCTCGTCTTTGCTCGTGGTCGAGAAGAAGCAATGCTTCAAACAAACAACATTCGGATGGTCCATCACACGCATCAGCTGAAGCTCTCGGTTCTTGTACCTCCTGTCTTGCAAAACCTTCTTTATCGCCACGGTTTCTCCAGTCTCCAGACACTTCGCCTGGAACACTATCCCGAAGGAGCCTGTACCGACAACTCGCTCCGCCATGTAACTTATTGTCTGTTTTGGTTCTCCGTTTTTACCACCGATGGTGGTGGAGATTATGTGGCCAGTGACTTGGTCATGTCCATCAACTACAGCAGCCGGCGGCATCTCCTGCAAGAAAAAAACATTGATTCCACTTATAATTCAAAAGCAAAAAATAATAATAATGCTTGTCTGAGAATCAAAAGAATAAAGAAGGAAACTTTAACTAGTCAAAAAGATTGGGTTAAGGAATTAGCCGTTACAGAAAATATATATATATATATATAAATATAGTTTTTTTTGTCACGCGAGAAGTAAAGTACGCAAAGGAGAAACGCATATAACAAAAACAAAACAAAGAATGAAGCTAGTTTCCAATTATGGATCTAGTAATTAGAGTACAAACTAGATCGATAATCATGAATCATCCATCCACACATAAAGATGCTTAATTTACACATCTCAGGAGATAACAAATCACTTTTTTTTCCTATTCAAGTAAAAAAGCTAAAGAAGAGTTAGGTAGCTAAGCTAGTCCAGTAAGAAAAAAAATATTTCTTCTCAAAAGTAAAAACATTTAAGCTCAGAGATCTCAATGGTAACTCGAAAAGAAATTAACTTTTGACAAACCCAGAACTCGAAAACCATTCAACTTCAAGATAAACTAACTATAGATTCCTTATCCGAAAAATAATCTGTAAGAACAAGATTCTCCGACCAAAGCTGTTGCAGCAAAGACCACTAACTAACAGGGTAAATTATGCAGACAAAACAAAAACAGGATCTTCCCTGAAAAAACAAGAGAAAGAGGGAAACAAAAGTAGCTTACCCTATCGTCAGCCATGACGTTAGAGGCGCAGAGAAGAGCAGAGAAGAGAGTGTGAGAGAGAGAGAGAGAGAGAGAGAACAAATGGATTTCAATTAGTTTGGTTGGTAATGATCATCAAATGTGGAGAGAGAGAGAGAGAGAGAAAAAGGAGAGAGAAAGAAGAACAAGGCCATGTGAATCCAGCTCTCTCTATCTCTCTTTTTATTTCTCTCTCTCTACACTTTCCGTTTTCTTCGCCATCTTCTTTCGTTTTTTTTGTTTATTAGGTAAAGTTACATAAACACCCTCAAGTTTGCTGTCTAATTACGCAGACAAATGACTATTCTCTTTGTGGAAATTTCGTGATCAAAGACATCAATGTTGTTGTCGGTCAAATTTCGTTAGTTTTGAGTTCTAAAATGGTATTTATGATGCAAATAAAAATGTTGGATGCTAGAATTGTCGCATTTTCATAACTATAAGACTTTAAATCACTATTTAATCGTAAAATTATCTTTAAAAATTATTGGCAACCCCTACGAAGAAACACGTCGAAATGTAAATAGCAATAGTCATGCATTTTACATAAAGTTGGTTATATGTGCCAGATATGTGTTCTAAAACATCTATATTTACAAATAAATTCGAAGTTAACAAAAACCTGTAAGATAATAAATAAATACTAAACTTAGAGCATGATGAACTGGAACAAAATTGTCAAAGATCCAAGTTTTGACCATTTGGTGGGAAAACTTCTTTTTATACAGTTGATGCAAGAAAATAGCATTTATGTTTCGTTGGTCTTAGCTTTTTAATATTTTCTAATTTTATAACTAAATTTTGGACTTGTAACGTCTTTCATTATTGTGTGCCTCTACTTAGACCTAGAACTTTTATCCGAGATCCGGATTCGATCCGAAATCCGATCCAGATCCGATTCGAAAATCTAGATATTCGTAGGGACCGATTCCAGATCCGAATAGTAAAATATTAGATCCGTCAAAGTCGTATTCAGATCCGGATATCTTAATTTTTTAGTCTGGATATCCGGATCCGTAAGTTTTATTAATAAATATTTAAAAAATAGTAATATTCATATATAAAAATTAATTTTATTTGATATATTTTCATTTTTATAATAGTATATATATTTTTATGTAAATTTTGTAATATTATACATAGAAATAATTAAAAATTATATATATTTTTTTAAAAAAAATTATTGTTCATATTTTATATATATTAATATTATTTTTTATTTATTTTAAGAATCCAAGTCCGGATCCGGATATCCGCCGGATATTACAATTTTTAGAAAGATATTCGACATCCGGATATCCGAGAACCCCGGATCCGGATAAGAATAATAAAATTATGAATCTACCGGATAATGATTTAAATCTGATACTTTAAAATTATCCGCAAAATCCGTCCCAGGCTCTACCTCTACTTACTGTGTTTGTTTTTTTTCTTTATATTTGTTTCTGGAAATATCAATATAAAAAAAAACAATGATGATAATGATAGCACTACTAGCATTTGCAGAAGACAACAACAAAAATATTAATTTAATTTTCTTTTTGATCAATTATGCATGGGACATACATACTTTTGGCGGTATAGATTTACATTACAAATTTATGTATTTTCTTTAGGCGCAATAATTCATATATTAATATATATGTATGTGTGTGTGTTATCCCATCCCAGCAACCAGTTTAAATGCATACATTCGGTTTTTTTTTTTTTTTGAACTGCATATACATTCGTTTTTAGATGCATATTTCTGTATAATAGCTTGTTAAGATGCTCATATGGGTTCTTCTTAAACGTGAATGAACTTTGCAAAATAATGAAATTCTTGTGATGTTATAACTTCATATCAATTATATATTTTTAAAGAATCATAACTTATGTCTTTCATTTCATTATTCTCAGTGTGACGAAAATAGAGATACCTAAACATACGATACTGTTGTATTTGTACGGAATAAACAAAAATCTCTCGATTCTGTTATACGATGCTGGTGCTGTTAGAAAAATGAATCAGAACAAAAGCAGTCTCACTTGATAAGCTTTTGGGTTGTTTTTAGTTGATAACATATTTTATATGAAATAACGGAATGAATAAACGTTTAGATAAAAATGATTACTATGTTTTGTCTTAAAATCATAAATTATAAAGTTAATACTCTTATGTATGCGAAAGCACGATAACGTGCACCATGTGACCTCTGGAGCCAAGGTGGAGAACGAAGAACTAATAATTTGCATAACATTTGACTATATGTAACTTAACAAATAATAAGATTACATAAAATGAGAGGCATAAATAAGTATAATAATTTTTTAAAATGATAATTGACTCGAATGAAAGGTAACACAAATTCCTAAAATGAAGTTCCTTTTTTCTTAGGTAACATATAACCGTTGGCAAAAGACAAGAAGAAAAATAAGTCAGTGGTAACACTTTCGCAACCTCTTCAAGCTAGCATATTACTTGCCAATTCTTCAAGCATCCCAAGTTGTTTTCATATCATCTCCATAAATCTGAAGTTTTGTTTCTCCGTTAACCTCGCTTAAGTACTGGTTTTACATCATTTTAAAATTGTATTCCGAGTGAATATAACTTTTAGAAATTTATGAAATACGAAATGATAGGATTAGTAGGTGTTGAAACTCGGTATATATAATAGATTATGAAAATGGTGAAGACAGAAGGATTTGACTGGTGGGTTGGCAGTCGGTGGAATGAAGATGGGGCTGGTCAAAGCTTCAAACTTATTTTAGTCAAACTTCTTACATCTCAGCACCAACTACTTTGCATCTCTGTAATCTTTAATAGTATTAAAAACAGTGACGGTCTCTGCTGTTATCGAGCGACGAGCGTGAAACCCTTGCAGTGAACTCGTCATTATCATGAGTAATTGAGTGTACTGACCATTGTTTCTCACAATAAAAACATAAGCCCACAATGACTCGTTGATGACGGGCTTTTTAATATGGGTCCATATATTTATACAACAGAAAAAAAAATACAGGGCCGAGAATAGTCGTAGCACCAAATATTTTGCTGTGTGTGTTATGATGCCCCTTCAAATTATGTTGCAATCTTGAGGTTCTTCCATACAAACGCATTGAATGTTTTGCGGTTTCGGTGAATCTACTGTGTTTTTCTTTTGGAAAACGGATATTTTCCCGAGTTGTTTTGGTATAGTTATAACAATTCATAATCCACATGTTGCAGTGTAAATCGAGAGCCTGAAAAATAAACAATGGCATCTCACAATTTCTTTATCTTGAGTATAGGCTCATCGCTTTAGTAAACACTAGTATAGATGGCACGGGCATTTGTTTTTATAACTCTATACATTTTTGTTTTAATAATTTGCAATGGAAAATTTTATCTGGAGGGTTATGTAATTTACAGTGGAAATAAATGTTATTGATAGAGTTATATTTACTGGTAAACTTAAAAGGAAAATTGAAATTATGTTGTTTATATTACAACAGTCAATATGCATGGACACAAGATGAAAGTTATATAGTAATCTATTTAACAAAACCAAAAAAAAATCATTACATATAAAAAGCATATTTTTGCAAATAGTTGACGTTAATATATTTTATAGTCTTTTTTCCTTTATATGTATTTTTTTCGTGTAGTATTGTTTTCCTAGTACTCTTTTAAGTTTTTCTTGTCTTATACTATACTTGCAATAAAAATATATAATTTTTTTTTCTTGTGGTGATTTTTAAATTTCTTAGGGGCTTCGGACGGTTCTGTTTTCCTTAACTATTGCCACTACACCAAATAAACATAGTTCAACAAATCGAAATTGATTTTGTCCATTTAAAAAATGTTATTAAATATCTTGTTTGCCTTTACCTTTTTCACTATGAAGTATGTAGCTTTTATCAATATCTAAAAAAGAAAAAAGTTATAAATAGATCAAAAGAGTGAAAAGTTCATGAAAAGTAAACTAATTTGAGAATGAGAGTTTGGGTGTTTTTAGTTTCACAAACCTGAATTTGATTCTTCATCCTCCAATTTTGAGTACGTTCCGACCTATCAATCCATAGCATATTCTTTTGCTCATTTAGTTAGAAAAAAGAAATATTTTGAAGACTATTGTTGTGCCACTGTTTGGTGAGAAGCTATTTCGATCTTCATCTAAAATTGTAGATTTGCACTATGAGTACTAACATTAGAAGTTTTAGATAGATGAGGTTAGAAGTTGAAATCTCAAAGAGAATCAATGGAGCTCTATTGCAAGAAAAGGTAACTTACAATTTCTAAATGAGGTACAGTTGAATTTAAATATATTGTAACGTGAGTGGGTTTCAAAGAGAGGGTGTAGTGGGATTTCATTTTGTAAAGAAAAAGAAATTAATAGAAATCAGATGATAAACGACATTTCTTTTGTATTTGATAATTTTTTTTTGCATTTTTGTTTTTCTTTAAATTGTAAAGTAATTTCCATGTGTCAAATTTTTGTTGGCCAAGAGAGATAAAGAGATGTTAAAACGAGACCAAATTAAATGGACATATGTATTTATAGGCCCAAGAGGTAACTAACTTCGTACATCTAAACTCCAGCCCAAACCCAACTAAGGCTTCTCGGGAGTTCACGGACTTTCTGACGTTAGCGTAAAACACGATCCAATCATCCATATCCGTAATAAACACGATCCACAGCCACATTCGAGGTTAATTGTCAAATGTTTAGTAATCCAGCTGTCTATTTATTGGTTTACGATTGTTACATCATTATGGAAACATGAGTTGATGTATTGTTGACCAATCACTACTTGTATCTTCTTAGCTTATCAGATTTAAGGAAATATAACTACGTTATCATTTACATCATTATCGTACCAAATGGACCATCTAACTTCTTTTCATATACTACTATATTATAGTATGATATCTCCCTTGCTTATAATAAACTCTTGATCAGACCGACCATTGCATACATTGACCTACTAATCCACCGACTCTCTTCAACAACAGTTTCCGAAAATTTGACTTCCGTTTAAAAGAGACTAATTAATTAGATTTTCTTAATTAAACCATTTATATAGTTGAATTAATTTACGTTCCTATTCGATAAGCAGTTTGGCGTATAAACACTTGCTAATTTCACGCTTATTGTTTTCTGTCGACACTATATAGCTGGATTACGTAATTTCCGTGTGCTTTTTTCATGTAAAGACAACAACAAAACGTTTCATGTGGCAATCCAACGGCTGTGATTTAACTCACAGCTGTTCTGTTCAAAGTACGTGGGGCCCAAATACAGACCAGATAGAAAAGAAACTCGACACCACTTAAAATAAGCGATCGTTATAACTCTGACACGTGTAGAGAAAATCTAGTAACCATCGCTTTGAATTAACAGCCGCAAAAAACAATGATGTCAGCTCTGCGCCACGTGGATCATGTTGTGTGGTAGAAAATGATATGTTTACATGAATTAGTAAATCTACGATCTAGATTCGTCTCGAGACCCCCAACTTGACCCACTCATATAGCTGGTGCTAATTGTCTTTCCCTACGATTAATCAAAGTTTAAACATTGTTGTCCCTACGAATAGTTGATTTTTTATTCCATAAGATTATTAACAACTAATAGGATTGGTAATACTATTGTTAACACAAAATACAAATTCAAATGATGCCATGGAAGATTTTTTTAAGCTTCTGGTTGCTATGAATCAACCAATTATATTGCGATTTAGATTTAACATCACTTTAAAAGCCTTTTAATATAGGGATAATTTGAAAAATACTCTATTAATAGTTTATATTTTGAAAAGTATACTTTCTTTTTTATTTTTTTGAAAAATACACTTTATTAAATATGAAATGACATTTTTATCCAGATTAGATATTACTATAATTACAATATAAATTCAAAATTAATAATAATAATGATGCTAATAATTCTCTATTTCTATAACGTTTCTCTTTCGTTCCATAATTCTATTTCAAAAGCATTATTGCACCTTAGCTCTTTGTCGCTTTTTGTTTGTCATTAGACATTAGAGTGTGTACATTCAAAAAAATAACATGATTCTTGATCCTTTGCGTGTTGAATGATATTTTACTCGTTTGTGATAATGAGTTTTGAAATTTATCAATATCAAAACAAAAGAAGCTAGAAAATGTTGATCTGCAAAGGTACAATAAACTCCACTATCGACTTCTTGCAAGTCTTTTAGAGTGTTCTTATTTAGATCCCTACGTTGTTTTCTTGTCAAACAGATCTCTACAAGTTTGGTCTCTGCTTTTTATCAGTGTATTTTATACAGTGGTGAAAGAAAGAGATAGTTTGGTAACTCACTTAAATGAAAGCCATAAAAGTGATTCACATTTTTTCCATGTAATCCATTTTAATACCTGTAGACTGTATGTAGGTGTATCCGTAAGTAATGTATATTATATTTTGTATCTTCTATATATAGAAAGGACCATTTAATAAAGCTTCTCATATTGTTGGGAAAAAATATCACGAAGAAGACTATAGATGACATTCGCTTGTTCCCTTCTTTTTTTATCAAAAAAATAAATATGCAGACATATTTAAGAAGATATTGTGTAGATATTAAAAAGATTTTTTTTAGATCTTTTTCTTGTTTTTAAATAAATTGTAATGATATAAATTGATGATAAAATAAAGTATTCAGATTGGATAATTTAGTAAATTCATAAGTACAGTGCATTTTTCAAAAAACTTAAACCATGGTGTAATTTTCAAATTAAGATCTCATATAAATGTATTTTTATATGTCGGACATGAGCTAAACCTAGATAGTAGGTTCACGGCAAAGGCTATATCAGGCCGTGTGTGAGTTGCCAAGTACATTAAAGCTCATATGGCACTGAGATATGACATTTCGGGACCTAGGACATCTTCATCGTCCATTTTGGGACGAAATGGATCAGTGTCCAGACCGAGAGATCTCACGACCATGGGACTGGTCAGAGGATGACAATCGGCCATATTAAACATCTTGAGTACCTTTTATGTATATGTCATTTGATGCACAAGGATACCATCATTTCTGTACTCAAGTTGTAATCTCAAACATAATTTTTTTTTCCCAAGATCTTTCATCTCGAATTCTTTCTTAAGGTATTCAACCGTTTGAAAAATCTCTCCAGAGGTTCCTAGGATATTTTAAATCATTAACATATGCTTGTATACTTAAGTTCTCGAGAACATGTTGCATTTGACAACTCAATACCCTCTGGGACTTTTATATATACCTCATTATCCAGTGGACCATACAAGTAGGCGGTTTCTATATCCTTTAACCGCAAGTCTATTTTTCTTCTTTTATGGCCATACTTGTTAGGAATCTAAATGTTTGTTGTATCCACCACAGGGGAGTATGTCTATTCATAATTGATTCCTGGTCTTTGTGGAATCCTTGTGCATATGGCAGTGCCTTATATCTTGCTATCTCGCCATGTATCATTTCTTTCACAAAGACTCGTTTTGTCCAACTGGTTTCATATCTAGAGATGTCCGAACTATGAGACCAAAACCTCTCTTTTCTTAATGAACTTAACTCCACGTCCCCTTTCCATTTGATATAATCTGATTCGTTGAGCGCACTCATGTATGGATGTGGGTTCATGATCCTCATTCATTTCATAATCTCAAGTGCTACACTGCATGCAAATATATCATCAATGTCGACATTCTTTCTCTTGTTCCATTTGTCTCCCGTACATGACATAACTTATTGAGGTTTTATTATGACCTTCAGTACCATGAAGCTTGACGTTCAAAGCCTCATTGTTAGGCACCTTAGGTACAACCATTTTTATATGGTTTCCTCATCCACGGCTGTGGCTTTTAAGTTTGTCCATCTTAGGATCGACTATGTCTAGGATTCCCTCGTCCACGGATTTATTAGCAACTTTCTTTAATATCCAAGGGATCTTATTTTTGGAACTTATTAGTCTACCACGTTTTAAAACGTGCCTTAGACTCAGTAGCAACTTGAGCGTGTCCTTCTTGAACATCAATTCTTATTGGTGCATTAGCAGCTGGTATATATGTCTTAGTCATTCTATTCGGGTCAGTAACGGAATCTGGCAATTGTTTAAGCTAGCTTTTGTATAATCTTTTGGACTTCTAAATCTCATTCTTGAGTCCGAGGATCTTGCCAAGATATGGATGTTTGATTCCATGATATTTCTTTTACCATTTTACTGTTATCTCCCCCTAATGTTTGAAGTTCGGATTCATTGAAATGTCAATCCGCGTATCTGGCCTTTAAACAAATCACCCGTAGTTGGCTCGAGATACTTTAAAATCGTGGGGAAATCAAATCCAACATATATCCCCATCCTCCTTTGAGGTCCCATCTTTGTTCTCTGTGGTGGAGCAATTGGAACATAAACGGCATAGCCGAATGTCTTTAGATGGGAAATGTCTGGCTCGTGACTCGTAAGCAATTGTAATGGGGAATATCGGCCGCGTGTCCCCACGCTGAGACCGTAAGTCTCGACCTCATGAGTAAGGGTCGAGCTATGAGCTGTATGCGTTTCATAAATGATTCGGCCAAGCCGTTCTGTGTATGTACATGTGCCACAGAGTGTTCCACACTTACCCCCATGGACATACAGTAATCATTAAACGTTTGGGAAGTGAATTCACCAGTATTACCAAGACGTATAGTCTGGAAATGAGCTCGTAATCAAGTTATCTGAGCAAGTAACTTGGTAAATGCCAAGTTTATCATTTCCTTAGTGACTTTAACTGGTGATGGCCTAGAAATGAGTTTCCCTTGGGAACAAACAACACAAGATATGTGCTTAGGGATGATTCATTTCTCTTTAAGAGAATGGTCGTTTAAGTTTAGAGTGAAATTGTCGATTGCTTCTTTGTTAAAAGTGGCATTGACTTCGATCATATTGACTTTAGCATGGTAAAGACCAGTAGATAGTGCGGGAATGGATTCAAAAACTTTCTTATTGCCATGGACGATATCAAAGATTTAAAGGGATTCTTTGTTTCCTTCGCCTGTGGTTTCAATATGAAAGCCATTCATTCGAATGTTTTTAAAGCTTAATAGACTTCTCTTAGATTTGGGTGAATACAAGGCATCTGATATCTCAAGATGTGTACCCATAGGCAACATGATGTTAGCCTGGCCATGACCCTCTATGAGACTAGCTATACCCGCAATGGTGGAGATGTTGGCGTTTTTCAGAGTTAGGTTTATGAAGTATCTTTTGTCTTTTAAGATCGTGTGGCTTAGAGACTTCATTTATAAAAACCATTCATTTATTATTAAGTTTCAAAGAAATGACAACATTGGAAATGAAAACACCAAATCAAAGAACACCAAAATTTAGATTACAAATGTCGAATTCAAACTTCAGTCTTTAAGACAATCTGAAGTTTCATAATCCATAAGACCGTCTTTTTCATGATCGAAATCATTTTCATCATCTTGATATGTCATATGGGCTTCAGGATTCTTCCCTTTCAAACTCTCTTGATAGAGGTCAACTAGATGCTTGGGAGTCCTACAAGTCTTAGCCCAATGATTGCTCATTCCACACCTATGCCACACGGATTTGTCTGATGATTTGGTCGAGTGTTGGGGTTTGAATGTAGATCCACGGCCGCGACCATGGCATCTTCCAAATAAGCCACGATCTCGTCCATGGTCTCGACCATTCCCTCGCCCGCGGCCAAAAGATCTTCGACCGCGGCCACGTCCGCTCGATTTGTCTCGACCACGTCCACCCTGGCCGTTTCCTTGAACGTGGTTGGACTCTTTATTGTCCTCTGTCGTGTGTGCTTCAGGTAGTGGAGCTGATCCAAGAGGTCTCATCTGATTATTTCTCATCAATAATTCATTATTCTGCTTAGCGAGCAAGAGACAAGAAATAAGATTAGCATAAGTCTTGAAACCTTTCTCACGGTACTGTTGTTGTAACAGCATATTGCTTGCATGGAAAGTGGAAAAGGTTTCTCAAGCATGTCCTCATCCGTAATACTTTCACCACACAGTTTCATTTTAGAAACGATCTTAAACAGTGCAGAGTTATACTCGTCTACAGACTTATAGTCTTGGATCCTGAGATTCGTCCAATCAAACCGAGCTTTTGGTAAGATAAGATCACTGTTATCTGGTGATCATATCTCGATTTCAATTCTTTCCAAAGATCTAGTGGATTCTTAATGATTAGATACTGATCCTTGAGACTCTCAGCTAGATGATGACGAATGATCAAGATGGCTCTGTATCGATTTTTTCACTGGCATTATTGCCCTCGGTGATACATTCACCGAGATCCTTGGATTTTAGGATGATCTTAGCATCAAGCGTCCACTGAAGGTAATTATCTTCAGAGAGATTTAGGACAGCAAAATCAAGGTTGTTGATTTTCGACATCTGATATATTTTTTAGATATTTTAGGAATAGGTTTTAGTGTTTAAACGATTAGGGTTTTATGTTCAAACAATCAATCAAGTCTTACAGCCAAGATCTATGTCTCTCGGCCAATAAGCAAGCCGCATGGCCATGGATGCAATCGGTTCACTCTTATGCATTTAGTTTGTCATGTAATTGCAATCCTAACATGGTTTCTATCAGTTCATACATGATGCAATCAGACAAGCAAAATCTCGGCCAAACAAAAGAACAAGCCATACAACTATTTGATTTGATTCAATATCATTCCTAGAATAAGTTCTAAGTGCAATTTGCAATCAATCAAGTGTGATCAAATTAGGGTATGAATGCAACAAGGCCACACGGCCGCGAGATGATATGATCTAGAAAAATTAACCTAGTAAGCAGTTTCATATTCGATTTAAAGACAATCTAAACTAGGTTATTAAGGTTTCAGTTTAAACAATCCAAACTATTTTAATTTATTCAGATTTCAAGTTTAAGCAATCTTAACAATAGTTCTAGGTGATCAAATCAATCAATCAATGTTCAATTTTAAATAATAAAATCGATTTTCAAAACTATGGTTTTAGGGTTTTGATTTTATTAACATGCAATTTCAATTTCAGGATGATCAATTCAATCTCAATCAACATTCAATCAGTTTAATCAATCAATGTTTTCGAATTAGGGTTTTAGGATTTTCGAAAATTAGATCTTAGATCAAAGGAATTTGATTTGAGATTCAAAACCATTAAGGCTTTGATTTTAATTGATCAATGGATCAATCTCGTTTTAAGGTTTGGGGATCGAACTTATAGAGCTTCGATTTACTCATTAGGGATTGATTATCCTATGGCTTTCATCTTAGAGATTATATTTTAGGGTTTCATTCTTTACAAACAACCAGATTCAATTCATTATGTTCTTAGAATTCAAAATACCTTTAGGTTTGTAGATTGTTGAAACTAGACCACCAAAGGATGAACCGCGAGTTGGACACGAACGAGACGCGAGTCGGCTCCTATCGGATCGCGAGCTGACTGTTGTTGGATCGAGCTGTTTGCGGACGGACTGAGGCTGCTGTCGCGAGTTGTCCTTGCTGGATCGGGAACGCGCGCCAACTCCTATCGGGTTTCGAACATCGGCTTGGAAACGCCTTGGTCGCCTGTCGCGAACGAGCTGGAGCAAACCGGGAACGCGAGCTGAGGCTGAAGTCGTCTAGGATCAGGAACGCCTAGGGGTTGGGGCTGATCGTTGGACGCGAGCTAGAACGGAGACGCGAACGTATTAGGGTTTGTCGGGTTTGAATCGCCGGGTAGATTAGGGTTAGGGTTTTGCGATTTGGTTTTTAGGCTCAGGGTGTTTTAGAGGCTTTCGTGCTGATAACGTGTTGTGAAACTTAGGATTTAAAATCTGTAAGTTCTGTATTTTATTAATCATAAAGTGTTCCCTTTATATAGGAGATTTCACGATAGATAAAAAGAAATATTACAATTCATAAACATAAAGGAAAAGGGAAATCCTAATCATACAAGGAAAAGAAAATTGAGTTTCCTTTTCTCCTAAACCATGTAGCCGCCTCTCTCTCTCTCTCTAAGTCTCGCGGCCGCCTCTCTCTCTAAGCGTATGAGCCGGTTATGGACATCCATCAATTGATTTATAACAGGTAACACTATTGTTAACACAAAATACAACTTCAAATGATGCCATGGAATATACTCCCTCTGTTTCACAATACATGATGTTTTGACTCGTTTTACAAAGATTAAGAAATCTACTTTTCTTTTTGACTTTACAAATATAATTTTAAAATCATTTCAACCAATTAAAAAAATGACTGCAAAATTTGATTGGTTACACATTTTTCAGTAAAGTTCAAAATAATATAAATATATCAAAACTTCATCTATTTTGAAACAACGAACATCTTTTAAAACATCAACTATTATGAAACAGAGAGAGTAGTTTTAAGCTTCTAGTTGCTGAATCGACCAATTATATTGCTATTTAGATTTAACATCACTTTAAAAGCCTTTTAATGTAGGGTATAATTTTAAAATAATTAAAACAAAGCAATTGTAAAGAAAAAGAATGGATGTAAACCACTTGTATTATTTTATTGTTCAACATTATCAATTCATGTATTTTGACAGTTCTATTTCATCACTCAACAATTTTGTTGCGTGATTGTTTGACATTAATGGTTCTAAAAATGAATATTAGTAGCGAAACATAGCTCTGATGATGACATTTTTGTTGGTTGGTTGAAAATAAGATTTTGTTAACCAAGATAGTGACTTATGTTTTCGTATTGAAGTATTTGTAGCAAACAAGTGGTGGTATTCTGGTAAAGAAGCATGACACACAACATTTTTGAATAAGTGAAGCAACTAATATCACACAAATTATAAACAACATTTTGAACAAGTGCAGCAACTAATATCACAACAATTATAAACAAAGAATTAAAATAAGAAAGTTTTAAATATTCAGGTTGTAATAATTAAACATTAACATAATTAAAAACTGGTTTTCCTTCACGAGAATGATGCTCTTACACTCACTCAAAAATGCTCACCGCGTCTAAAAATTTTGAACCGTATATTCGTCGGCTTTCAATAAAATAATTTAAAATGGCAAGTTGAGATATTTTTTTTAAAACATGCTAATGTTACTCTTTGCTTTTTCTCTAAACTGAAACAAATGATTTCTTTTGGGAAATGATTAGTAATTATTGAGTAACGCATTAAAATCAAGACGATACAGTACTTTAAAAGAATCGTTAACATGCATAAACCCAAAACTAATTACAAAGCTATATAGATACACAAGTCGATGTCGCAAGTAGCCAAAGACTTAATAGTTAATAGTAACAAATTTTCTCAAAATTTTTAATTAATATTTTTGTCTTTATGGGAAACACTCATAAAAGCATATTCCCTAATATATACGGTAACGATGGAAACAGAGCCAATGCTATTTCTAGTGAACCCCTAAAAAACAGAGAGAGAGAGAGAGAGAGATTCCTCTTCTTCTTCTCCTTCAACACCTCAAAAACTCACAAACCAGAGAGAATCAACAGGTGAAAATTTCGAAATCCAAGCGAGCCCCCAGACTCGCCCAGATTCTCGGTTTCTCCACCACCGACTCAATTTCGATCTGATTCTTCACATCAAAAAAGGTTTAAACTTTATCCACCACACCCCCACATGGCGGAGCTAACGAAAGAAACATCCCTCCCCAAGGAGAGAAGCTCCCCGCAAGCTCTCATCCTTGGCCGCTACGAGATGGGCAAGCTCCTCGGCCACGGGACCTTCGCCAAGGTCTACCTCGCCCGCAACGTCAAAACAAACGAGAGCGTCGCCATCAAAGTCATCGACAAGGAGAAGATCCTCAAAGGCGGCCTCATCGCCCACATCAAGCGCGAGATCTCCATCCTCCGCCGCGTCCGCCACCCCAACATCGTCCAGCTCTTCGAGGTCATGGCCACCAAGTCCAAGATCTACTTCGTCATGGAGTACGTCCGCGGCGGCGAGCTCTTCAACAAAGTCGCCAAAGGGCGCCTCAAGGAGGATGTCGCCCGCAAGTACTTCCAGCAGCTGATCTCCGCCGTCACGTTCTGCCACGCCCGCGGCGTCTACCACCGCGACATCAAGCCGGAGAATCTCCTCCTCGACGAGAACGGGAACCTCAAAGTCTCCGACTTTGGCCTCAGCGCTGTCTCCGATCAGATTCGCCAGGACGGGCTTTTCCACACGTTCTGTGGGACCCCTGCTTACGTGGCGCCAGAGGTTTTGGCTAGGAAGGGGTACGACGCGGGTAAAGTTGATATCTGGTCTTGTGGTGTTGTGTTGTTTGTTTTGATGGCTGGTTACCTCCCTTTTCACGACCGTAACGTTATGGCTATGTACAAGAAGATTTACAAAGGAGAGTTTAGGTGTCCGAGGTGGTTCTCTCCCGAGCTCACGAGGTTGTGTTCTCGCCTCCTCGAGACGAATCCGGAGAAACGGTTTACGTTCCCTCAGATTATGGAGAACTCTTGGTTCAAGAAAGGGTTTAAGCATGTTAAGTTCTACGTGGAAGATGATAAGCTTTGTAACGTTGTTGATGATGACGATGAGTTGGAGACTGGTTCCGTTGAGTCTGATCGGTCTTCTACCGTTTCTGAATCGGACGTTGAGTTTTTCAAGCCCGCGAGGAGAGTTGGGGGGTTGCCTAGGCCTGCGAGTTTGAATGCTTTTGATATTATATCGTTCTCGCAAGGGTTTGATTTGTCTGGTCTGTTTGATGATGATGGGGAAGGGTCTAGGTTTGTCTCGGGAGCTCCGGTTTCGAAGATTATATCGAAGCTGGAAGAGATTGCTAAAGTTGTGAGCTTTACCGTGAGGAAGAAGGATTGTAGAGTGAGTCTTGAAGGGTCGAGACAAGGAGTGAAAGGTCCTTTGACTATTGCTGCGGAGATATTCGAGCTGACGCCGTCTTTGGTTGTTGTGGAAGTTAAGAAGAAAGGAGGGGATAGAACTGAGTATGAAGAGTTTTGTAACAAGGAGTTGAAACCGAAGTTGCAGACCTTGACGGCTGATGAAGTAGATGATCCTGTGGCGGTGTCAGCGGTGGTTGATGAAACCGCGTCTGGAGTGGCGAATTCTCCGCCGGTTTGTTTCTTGCCTTCTGACACTGAGTAGAAGATGAGATCATGAGGGGTTTTGTTAACCGAACTGATGAAACTGCTTAGGGTTGGTGAAATGTAGAACCGAAGTATGTAACATGTTATGTTTTACAGTTGGAGAGATCGTTAGAGACGGACTTTGAATTATGTTTTTACTAACCTTTTAGCAGTTTTTTTGTGTTCTTGTGTGTGTGTGGAAGAGTTTGTAAACAGTTTCGTATCAGATCTTTTAATATGTATAAAACAATGAAATCAAATAAAGAAACTTGTTTTTTTCCTTCTTAAAAATCCTCTTTAACATGTGTAAAAGATTTGTTCTGTTTTTTTGGTTTGTCACTTATTTGCTTAGAATGGGTAATGAAACAAGAAGAGAGCTAGACAAGAACGTTATCGTTCTTGTTTTTTTGTTGATCCTTGAAGACGTGAATGGTGGGAAATTGAGATAGTGAGTCTCAGGAGTTTTAACTATTTGTGGGTAAAGAAATTGACATGCACCATGTGAAGTGTTTTTGTCATTGTGCTAATGCAAGTTGGTTTTGAGATGATGAAAGCAATTTGTCATGGACTTGGCTTTTTCTAGTAAATTATTATATCTGCATGATTTGATTTGACAATCACAGATACGAAAAAGTTTTGTTTTTGCTTGATGTGGCCAAGCTTGCTCGATTCTACATGTGAGTATATAGCATATATGTTTGTGATGCTGATTTGAATGATGCATTAATGATGCAATTTCTTTCGGAGCTATTGTTTGAGTGTGATTATTGATAATCAGTCTAAATCTGTTTTATTCTTTTTCTTATTTTATTTGAAGAAAATAGAATAAGGCAATACTATCAGCGATCGTTAGGTATATGGAAATGATGAACATAATAACTTGTTGGGGAAATAAGGAACAGGAGTTTTAATCTAAACTTAGAAAGCCAGAAGTTCATGTCTTCCTTGTCTTTTCTTCATGTAAATAATCTTGCAAGTGGCGAGTCTGTAACCCAATTTATCAGAACCAACCACATGTTCCTATTAAAGCCCATCTGAAAATGTCTTTTAAATTTTTATATAGAAAAAACTTTTTAATTGCAATAAACTCCACAAATGAACATTTGTCAATTTTACTACTATACTGTCTAAATAAATTATGAATGATTCAAAGAAATGATAACACCGACGTATAGGTAACTGATAAAATAAAACTAAAATTAAAAAAATTGATAAAAAACAATTTACATGATATAATAAAAAGATGAACGAGTTGTGAATGATTAGGGGTAGGTATTGTTAGACCATCTTCAATAGTTAATTTTTTTTGGGTTTTGACCCAAGTGATTTACATGGTGAATTGTAACAAACGATTATTCAAATTTGGATCAGACACTCCCAGGCAGACCGTATAATCAATATGATTTATAAAAAAAAATTGAATTATACTCCAATGGTACTCTATTTTAGAGACAAAAATAGAGTGATGAACAAAAAATAATAATTTACTCTATAACTCATTTTTTACTCTCTAATAATAAATCTATATGTATAAATGAGAGTTTTCTCTCACCTCCCGCAGACACGTCCTCTTTTTAGTATGGTCCTTTTACTGACACGTGGCATGCTCTTTAAAGACTATTCTCTCAATGTATTGCAATGGGCTTCTCCGTTTGATTTTTTTTTTACACAGGCTGACCCAGATTTTTTTAGGGTTTCTTTGAAATCGCTTTTGGGGTTCAGTCACCGTACCCCTTCGGATCTCACCAAATCCGATCAACATCTATGTAACGGCTTCAATTTTCCTTAATATACTACATTAATCCAGCATTGGCGTCGTTTCCACCTCTCCTCCCACTCTTTCACATTTAATCGGCCCAAACATCATCGAAGGTGACCAATTGAAGTTCCAACAGCTTCACAGCTCCAAAATCTGAAAGAACAATCTCTGTCAAGCATCAATTCCAACTATGGTGAGTTTATGCATTCTTCTTGCTGCTGCTCAAATACCATCAATTTCAACTATGGTGAGTTTATGCATTCTTCTTGCCGCTGCTCAAATACGGCAGAGGTTCGTCTTGCTGCTGTTCAAACACCATGATATTTAGAAAAGTTTTAGCTTCTTCATCACCTTGATTGCATGTTTTATAGTTGCCGTAGGAGGTTCTTGTCTTAAATTTGAAAGTTTTTGATGATCAATGCCTTATGTTAGCTTTACCTTATCATTATGGCTTTATGTTTATTTCAGATCCCACGATTGAGAGTGATAAATAACTTATAAACCTTGTGTGCTCATTTTTGTCAGGAATGGGTGATAGCTCTTTTGTCTTCCAGATTATAGAGAAAGTTTGTGTCGGACAAATAGTAAGTTCTGCCTTTTTTTAAAAACTAATTACATCTATATTTAAAGATTAAATCTTATAGTTAATTAGCATGGCAAATACTTTAATGGTTGTGGCATACTCAGGATGATCCGCACGTTGGGCTCTGAATCTACAAGACTTTCAGAAATCAGTAACAACTCTTAAGTGAATTCTTATCAATGGAGTATCTGCCAAGGTGAGATTATTGATCTCTTGATCTGGAAGTAGTGTTGCTCCTTATTGAAATGCGTTATAGATTATTTTGCACCCTGTGTTAATTTGTTTATTTCCGGTTGTGATGATTAGATGGAGTCTATTCAAAATACTTCATAGCTCGAATCAGCCATAGGACAAGAAACTTAGGATGGCCCTTGATGTTGTAAGACTTTCATCTTCCATAAAAAGAACAAAACCATGTGAAAGGCTGAGAGAATACGGGTTCTCCATTGTTGTTGCTGGCTAGGGGAATGAATTACTTATAGGGACTTGAAATCTTCCAATCTTCTCGTCGACAGAAACTAGAATGTAAAGGTACAAGTACAACAACTAAATGCCTTAATTTTCCTCTACAAGTCGCACTATTGACGACCTGTAAAAATGATCTATTTACTTATAAAGTTACAAAAAAAAAACTTATTCCCTAGGTTGTAGACTTTGGGCTGTCAAAGTGGAAGAGCGCAACATTCTTAAGCACTAGATCCGGGAAAGGAACAGTAAGCCATCTCTGATTCTATAAACCGATATAACACTCTTGCGGTTCTGTAATGAACCATCATTAATATTTTTTCTGTGCAGCCACAGTGGATGGCCCCTGAAGTTCTAAGGAGTGAACCTCCGAATGATAAGTACGTATTAACCCTTGCTTACTCTCTTTCTTGTGATACATTGTTCAGTATCTTAGAATTTTGGATTAAAAACTCAATACTTTTGTTGTAACAGGTGTGATGTGCTCAGCTTTGGAATCATCTTATGGGAGCTAATGACTACTTTAATTCCATGGGACCGTCTAAGCTCTATCCAGGTACCTTATCAACTTGTGAGATTATAGCACAATAATAAAGATTCTAATCAAGTTTAAAATAGGTTGTTGGAGTTGTGGGATTCATGGACCGACGGTTGGACTTGCCTGAAAGATTAAATCCTCAGATCGCATCCATAGTCGAAGATTGTTGGCAAACGTAAGACACGATATACGTATTATACATTGTTTCGCCAAATATTCCCTCAAATCATTGGTTAGGGTGTCTAGGGTATTTATAACCTTTTTGTGATACGTTCTTGGAACAGTGATCCAGCAAAACGACCGTCGTTTGAAGTTATAATTAGTAGGATGATGAGCCTGTTCTGCAATACGGGGTCGAGTGCATAGGAAGAAAATGATTGAGAAGGTTAAAATGGTTCATGGTCAGAGGAGATGGTTCACACAAAGCAAAGGACGTCAAAAGCATACTTTTATAAAGTTAATATAATATGGTCAATGTGAGCACTTACCGTCTTTTTACTTGTGATGTCCTAAATGTTTTATTTTTATTTCTTTGCCAAACTCGCAACGTGAGCACGTACTTTCATAAAGTTAATATAATATGGTCAATGTGAGCACGTACTTTTATACTGTTAAATATAATATGGCCAAACTCGCAAAAGAGGTTATGAAAAGACTCTGATTAGCGAAAAACACTAAAGCGGTGCTGGAACCATCTCCAATAAGACAGGGAGAGCAGTCAAAGCTCATTTAATTGGGTACAATGTATTGTCTCTGTGATCTTGCCGACGAACAAGGACGTCAAAGTTAGGAAGATGCTATAACCATTCAAGTCAGAAATTGATTTGATTATGCACAACGCTATCACATTGCAGGTGATCATTTGTTTTTTTCTCTTACTCTCTTAACGTTATATATTGCAAATTCATGCTGCTGATTGAGTTTTTACCTCTTTAATTTCCCTTGCAGTCCTCTATCTTGATTGTAGAAGTAAAACATATTATGAAAACCACAGAAAAGCAACTTAGAATGGCATCAAATAGTTTAGTAGGCTGTGCAACTGTGACAGTATAATGATTTTTGCTCTCGGTTGCAAAAAGGATATGTTTTTTCTTTGCTTACTCGGGAAAGCACCAACTTAAGTTCACGATTTTCATACGTTTCACGGCTAGGACATGTTCCATGACTAGCAGCAAATCCACACTAAGTGTGCTCCTAAAAGGCCTGGAGATCAGAATTTTTTTTGGTTGTTTCCCCACAAGATATAACAAATAAATAATAAGTATTTAGTGAAAAGACATAAAAAAACTTATTAAACAATTTTCGTAACAAAATAATAATTTAGTTAAACATATATTATATTATACAAAATACATAAATTCCAAGAATAAATAGGAATTTTTGCACAAAATCAGAAAGAAGAGAAATCTATTTACATTATTCTTCTTCAAATGTCATCAAACACCCATGAAAAAGGGAGTCTCACATAATTTTTTTTATACCAAGTTCAAGCATAGATAAATAAGCAAAAACATGATGCAGCCCACAGTAAATTATTAATACATAATAAAAATAAATATTTTACAAAAATCAGTTCAAAATAATAATATAACAAATAGAACCATAAGTTTACTCAAAATACTTAATAGAACTTGTGTTTGGTAAAAATATTAGTCAACAAATACCAATTTAGTAAAAAAATACATAATATAATTCAAAATATATCTTCAACAGTATATATAATTTTTTTTAATTAAAAATCCATTTACGCTAATATATTTTTTCCGTCTCATCAAATCCATGTTAACATTAATAAAATAAAAAGTCAATCTCACTTACATTTTCCCATTTCTGGACATCAAAATCAAAATAAGATTTAGCACAATCAAAAAAATCACAAGATCAAACAAATAAAACAATAAAAAGTAGTACCATACCTATTAGGCTATTATCATTATTGACAAACACTTCTAGAAACAACAAAATAGCACCACAACGCTTTTTACGCACTTTAAAAGATTCTATACAAAGATAAATACGGAGAAATTTTCAGGCATATCACTATTTTCTTGAACAAGCGTGTGTTACAGAGTCACATTGGTTCTAGCATAGGCCGCACAAGTCCGTCGAGTTTACAAGTCCGTATAAAACTTTAACACACAATTAAGAAAATATATTAAAATACTACACATATAATCTCATGCAAATGTAAAAGAAAATGTATTTCCATCATAAATACAACTGAAATGAATACTTAAAATAAAATAGTACAATTTTATAAAATATAGTTGATAACAAATAAAAATCCAAACACGTAAAAATTATAAACAAAGGTCAAATGTTAACAAATAAATATAAAATTCAAAAAATTAATAAATTTATAATAAGATCTTAGAAAACAAATATTTATCATATTTAATTTAAAGTAATTTTAAAATGTTTGATATAAAATGATTTTGTTGTAAACTTACCCGCCCGTAGGGCGGGCCAACCCCTAGTTTTACTCTATTATATAGTGAAAAATAAAACACCATTGTAACACTTTTACTCTAAACTATATTTAGAGTGAAAAATAGAGTAGAGTTGAAGATTCTCTTATGTAAGTAGCATATGCATGGAAATTTTACTCGTTATTCGAACTGGTACCCAAACCCGATCCGAAAATCTTAAACTGAAATCCAAATCAAAATAGCAAAATACCTAAACGGATATTGAGTTAGGAAAGATAGCATATTCAAATCTGAACGGGTAATCCAAACTCGAATAGATATCTGAAGATAATCGAACATATATATTTAACCCTAAATTCCTAATTTACTTCTCTCAGTTTATTCAAAATATTTATATTAACGATACACATGACCCAAAATCAAATATATACATATAATTACGGATAAATTAATTTTATATTCACTTAAAATGTATGTCAATCTTCTTGTTTTATGCATTAACAAAAGTTACATTTCAGTTTAGTGTCTTTTCTATTTTCCAAGTTTTATCTCCAAACCTATTAATCGTCCAACTTATTAAAAATTAGAAAATCACTTAAGATAGTGGTAAAATTCGAAGTATAAAAAGTTTGAGCAATTCAAAATTTGTTTTTTTTAAATTTAAATATTTGAACCCGACATAAAATAACCAAACTCGAATGAAAAATATCCAAACCCGATTCGATAAGTAAAAATAAATGAACAGATTCTAAACCCCAATACCGGAATAACCAAAAATCTGAAATATCCGATCTGAACCCAAACACGTAATCAAGAGTCCACGCCTAATCATGTTTTTGATATGGTTATAAAGTGAATAATAGTTTTTATAGTTATAGAATGCAATTTCTCTTATATATATCTCTAATGTAAATACCTTTGTTTTTTTAAACTTTGGATGCAGAATCTACAAAAGGAATATTCGAATGTTACAAAGATTCAACAACAGCCAATCACTTTTTATTTTTTAATGATAGACAGCCACTCCCTTAATTTCCACAAAATGTCACTTTCCCCTTGTTTAGTTTAGGGTCTATACATATTTTATTAAAGTTTTTTTTTTGAATTTTTTATTTTATTTTATTAAAGTTGTATATCTTCGTAAATCGTAATGCTTTGCCATTTTGAAGAACCAGAGCAAAACACTATACTCACTACATCTCAAATGTCACAGGAATTTACAACAAGGCCAAATCAATAAAACTGGGAAAATAGTTCAACTTGGCAAAGAAAAACACAGTTAAAATCTTGACGTGTGTATTTATAACTTATTTGTATTCATATGAATAAGAAGATGCCGTCTTTTGAGGGTTTACAACTTTTGTTATTCCTTATATAAGACAAAAGCATAAAGCTTATGCATTTCGTAACTACGTCTCACTATCACACACACAAACATAAAGACACATCTCATCTCTGCTTAGACCAAACTATTACAGAAGACTATTTCTAAAACCTTAAAGAACTCACACTCCCACATCAACAAGTGGCTGATCTCTTTGACTTCCCAGCTCCACCTCTAGCGGCTGCACACACGAGACAACACTCTTCTCTACCTCTTCCCCACTCGTGCAACGAAACGTGTAATCTTTTCAGGGAGAGCAAAAGAGCCGCCACTTGAACAGGAGTCAAAACCTCCACGATCGTCCTAATTGTATCTAGCCTCAGCTTATCAGCCTCCGCCATTAGAACTGTCATGCCTTCTTCATTCTTATCTAAAGCTTCTTCAACGGCCTCGCCAGCTTCAACCAAATCCTTAGAGAAAACTTTGATAACCATTGGCATATCCGCAACATCCTATTGCAAATTCTCTCATTTATTTATTTTAGTAATCTGAGTATTCCGGACCTGTGAAAGAATTTAGACTAATCTCCAAGTAGAGATGCACTCTACGGATGCACCCACTGGTATTTTAAGCAAACAGTTCATATCCACGTGCCCTACGATAAAGTGTTGTATAGTGCTTTCAAACCCAAATTGATTAAAAACCCAAAGATCGTCGTGTAAAGAAAGAGAAAATAAAAGAATGATGCAAATTCTTTTTTTTTAACACATCAAATTCTTATACTCCTAATTTTTTATCTTCTTTTTACAGGGCGACATGAACTTTTAGGGGTCTTAAAAAAATTTAGTAAGACCATTGATTCTCGCAAGCTGCATCGCAGTAAGATCGCTAATGGAACCATCACCATCTTGTCCATCTTCGACGTTTTCATCCATGTTGAGGAGATGCTGAGAAAGCTAGTGTCGGCATGGGATCCACAAAGAGCGTATATAACTCTAATGAAAGATGAAGGACGGCATCCCACCACTCTAATAAAAGATGAAGGAGGTCATTCCACCATATCCATAGAAGACCATTCTGTAGAGAAGAGTTTCACAATGGTGCAAAGTAGCTAGCAGCTTCGGTCTAAGAGCTCCGATCATTTTACGGTGTTTTTTGGAAAGTCGTTGATGATTTTTTATGTAACTAAGTCGTTAATGGTTTTACCAACGAGTTTTCGAGTGTGATGATCGTCGGCGTTGGATCGTTGAAACATGATCACTTCTATGAGATCAACTATGCGTTTATTAGGTTGTAAACTCATCCGTTCGTAGTAACATTCTTTTCTAATTTTCTCAATCCCGCAACTCGAAATAGTACTACTCGCCATCTCTATGCGTTGCTTACATTCGTGAGTTTTAAAAAAATGTTATTACTCTTATATTACATTGGATTGGTGCATCATATACTTGTAACTAGATATATTATATAGGTGCGTTATGTTAAAAAATGTAATTACAACAACATGCATGTACGGAGGGTACGTGGAATCAAGATATGATAGGCTTTTTTGCGAAAGCGTGGTTTAACCTTTTGTTAAATTGGATGTTTTCTCCCTTGGTTTGTGGATCTTTGCTTTCTGAAAGGTAACGGACAAAAGAGCACGGATGAATAGTAAATTAGTAATACTTGCCAGACAATTTTATTTTCAAAAATAAGATACGAGTTCTCTCTTCTTGTGGGAAGGGTCTACATGTGATAAACAATATACAACATCAATACTAAACGATCTTATTTAACAGTTTCCGTTTATGTAAATGACTCATTTACAATTGATATCCGGTTATAATAATAGATATTTAGGGAGGCATGTTGGAAATAGAATTCGTGTGGAGTTTGAAAATTCTAAGAGTTAGTAGATTTTTAAAAGTTAAGCAGATTTGATGAATTTTACCCAAAATATTGTATAAATTGTCATTGATTATTATAGATTTTCATATATACTTTTCTTTCCAAACTTATCTTTCTATTATTATTTTTTTAAAAAAAATCTTTCATAAAATAGAACTATTTGAAAATTAAAAATAATTTTGGTTTTTCAATATTTTGACATTTTGATTTGTCTTGTTTGATTTTTGTTTTAAAGTTTTTAAGATCAACCTATGAATTTTCTCATGATTTTATTTTAATATCAAATAGTTATATTTCATGAAAGATTTTTTTTTAAAAAATTGTTATTTTTAATAATTTCTTTTATCTTTAGTTTTCTTTTTATAACTATCTTTGACTTGACAATAAAAATGTAAAAAAATCTTGTTGTGTTTGTGTTTTTGTGTTTTTGTTACATAGATTTTGAAAATCCTATGACTATACGTGATATTTGTAAAGTTGAGTGTTATGAGTAAAACTAAAGAGAATTTATGTCCCAATAACAAAAGAGTTTAATAGAATTACAAAATCAATAAAAACTAAACTTTTTGAATAACATAGGATTCTCATAGAATTTAAAAGTCCACAAACCAATAACAACGGATTCTAATAAGATTTTAAGAATTCATAAACCAATAACAATGAAATCTCTAAATTTTAAAATTTCTTCAAAATTTAACTCCCAATAACCCCCCCCCCCCCCCCCTTAGTCTAATGTAAATTAGCAATTAGTAAATTCGTATATGTTTATCAAGTTATGCTACATCTTGTTTTAGATGTAAGATTTCATATGTACAGTGTGAAGTTTCTTTCTTTTTTTGACTAAGAGGCTAAGAGCGAAGCTTGAATGATACTAAACCATATAAATTCATTTTGTTCCAAATCGAAATTACAAACATCTAGAAGCATACTAAACCATATAAATTCAAATTATTTTGTAATTAGTAAAAACGTCAACGGTAAACACATAACAGATAACACTAGTGCTTTTAAAAATATCCAAATCCAATATAGAGCAATTCTAGATTGTATGGATATACTGTGGGGCATGTAGTATAAAGACGATTCCGACATCAGCACAGTTCATTGTTGAAAAGTTTTAATGACTTTAGGACACCTCAAAAGAAAATGAATGCACGTGACTTTCAAGTTTCACCTAATTCATTTAACTTTACTGTCAGAGACTCAAGAGATTGTCACAACACATAACCGTAAAATACAAAGCCCAACGGCATTTAATTTGATGGGCTTTTAAAACAACAATGATAATCCATGTCAAGCGACCAAAAATGTTATCATTGATTTTTGGGTTTGATTTTAACATTCCGATTCAAATTTTCTAACTATATCGGTCGTTGATCATTAAAACTATTAGTAGTAGTTGTATTGGAATTGTTGATGATCAGAAGTTACTGCCAAGTGCATAGAGGAATGCAATTTGTCTTTAATCCAAATGTATAATTCGTAACGTATATAATTCATGTGATCAGTTCAAAAAAAAAGGTCACTAAAAGTCGATCTTACATTTATTAAAATGTTATGGATTGTATGGACACATAATTTAATAATTCATCTTGCTTTTCAAAGTGTAATAAAATAAGAGTGCACAGAGAGAGAGTATATGCGTGTAGGGCTGAGCTGTGAAAGACCTGTCCTCTCTCTCTAATAATTCTCTCTTTCACACTGTTTGTTTTCTAACTTCTTGTCTTCATTTTACCCTTCGTCATCCTTCAAATCTCTCTCACTATCTGCCATTCTACTCAAATGTATGTTTCTCTGAAGCAATGAAGACGAAGAAGATGGCTCAGATCTACGCTCTTTTTGTTCTTCATTTTACCTTCTTGTTTTCTACTGGTCTCTCTCACTCTTATTCACTCGCTAGTTCCAACAGCGATCTTTCAGACAAAGAGGTCCATCTGATCCGACAGCGACAGCTTCTGTACTACCGCGACGACTTTGGCGACCGTGGCGAGAATGTCGTCGTCGACCCATCTCTCGTCTTCGAGAATCCACGTCTTCGAAGTGCTTACGTAGCTCTTCAAGCTTGGAAACAAGCCATTCTCTCTGATCCAAACAACTTCACCGCCAACTGGATCGGCTCCGACGTCTGCAGTTACACCGGCGTTTACTGTGCTCCGGCGCCGGATAACCCACGGATCCGTACAGTCGCCGGGATAGATCTCAACCACGCTGACATTGCTGGATACTTGCCTCAAGAGCTTGGTTTGTTAACGGATCTTGCTCTGTTCCACGTTAACTCGAACCGGTTTTGTGGAACCGTACCGCATCGGTTTAACCGGCTTAAGCTTCTGTTCGAGTTAGATCTCAGCAATAACCGGTTCGCCGGTATATTTCCTGCGGTTATCCTCCAGTTACCGTCGTTGAAGTTTCTGGATCTACGGTTTAACGAGTTTGAAGGACCTGTACCGAGAGAGCTCTTCAGTAAAGATCTAGATGCGATTTTCATTAACCATAACCGGTTCCGGTTCGAGTTACCGGATAATTTGGGAGATTCACCGGTTTCCGTCATCGTTGTGGCGAATAATCAGTTCCACGGTTGTATTCCGACGAGTTTGGGCGATATGAGGAACTTGGAAGAGATCATCTTCATGAACAATGGGTTTAACTCTTGCTTGCCGTCGGAGATCGGACGGTTGAAAAACGTCACCGTGTTTGATTTCAGTTTCAACGAGCTGGTGGGGTCGTTACCGGCGAGTACCGGCGGAATGGTTTCGTTGGAACAGTTAAATGTGGCGCATAATAGATTCTCCGGGAAGATTCCGGCGAGTATTTGTCAGTTGCCGAGACTGGAGAACTTTAATTTCAGCTACAATTTCTTCACCGGAGAGCCGCCGGTATGTATCGGTTTGCCTGGGGTTGATGATCGGCGTAACTGTATACCGACGAGACCTGCGCAGAGATCTCCGGGGCAATGTGCGGCTTTCTTGTCTTTGCCGCCGGTGAATTGTGCATCGTTTGGATGTGGGCGTTCTGTTACTCCTAGTCCTCGGCCTCCGGTTGTAGTCCCGTCACCGCCGACAACACCATCTCCTGGTGGTTCACCTCCTTCGCCGTCTATTTCGCCAGCTAGTCCTCCGATGGTGGTGCCGCCGTCTCCCATTTCTCCAATTCCTGGTCCTGTTTCGCCGTCTAGTCCTCCAACCATTGGTCCGTCTCCTCCGTCAACTCCACCGTCACCGGGTTCTCAGTCACCGCCTGGTTCTCCTAGTCCTCCTGGTGTAGTTCCATTTCCTCCTCCCACTCCGGTTTATTCTCCTCCATCACCACCACCATCGACAGGTCACTCCCCGCCATCACCCTCGCCGCCGACTGGGTTTTCTCCTCCATCACCACCGCCGTCCGCAGGTCACTCTCCTCCATCACCACCACCGTCGACGGGTCACTCACCTCCATCACCACCGCCGTCGACGGGTCCTTCTCCCCCACCATCACCACCGTCGACGGGTTACTCTCCCCCACCACCACCGCCGTCGACGGGGTACTCTCCTCCATCACCACCACCGTCGACAGGTTACTCTCCTCCATCACCACCACCACCGTCGACGGGTTACTCTCCTCCATCACCACCACCGTCGATGGGTTACTCTCCTCCATCACCACCACCACCGTCGACAGGTTACTCTCCTCCATCACCTCCACCGTCGGCAGGTCACTGTCCTCCATCTCCCGCGCCACCAACATATTCTCCTTCACCACCACCTCCGCCTCCGACATACTACCCACCGCAGCCACCACAACCATCTCCCTCACAGCCACCTCAATTTTCACCACCACCAGCCCCTTACTATTACAGCTCACCCCCTCCGCCGCCACATTACTCGTTACCTCCACCACCGCACTCACCACCACCACCGGTTTATCACTATCTATCCCCACCACCTCCACCAACGCCAGTATATTCTCCTCCACCTTGCATAGATCACTCACCACCTCCACCTCCGCCTCCGACCGTACATTACACTCCTCCGCCATCCCCTGTTTACTACAACTCACCTCCACCACCACCGTCCGTCCACTATAGTCCGCCGCCATCTTCGCCACCTCCTCCGGTGATTCACCATAGCCCACCACCGCCACCTCCTGGTTACGAAGGACCACTACCGCCTATTCCCGGAGTATCATACGCTTCTCCTCCACCGCCTCCCTTTTATTGATTATTTTCAGGCTTTTCTCGCATGGGTTCCATCAGTTATGCCAAAACCCAAAACCGAAACGTTGTCGTCTCACATCGAAGGATACGGAGTCGTTTATACCATTTATTTCAGAGGTGTGTGTGGTGGACTGGTGAGATTCTCTGAAAGATATATATATATATATATATATATATATATATATATATATTCGCGAGGAGGAAAATTATCTAAGATAAATTAGGAGTTGCGGGGGAAAAAATATGTATAAGAGAAACTATCCAAAAATGGAGCAACTCATCTTTATGCTCCTTATATCTTTCATTAGTCTTGTTTAGCTTATATAATAAAAATCATTGTTGCTTAAATTGTTCTGTATTTTTGCCTTATAAATTAAACTATCTTTTTGAATTTTTTTGTTTTTTTGTTTTTGTCATCTGTTAGATTAATATAAGGTCATCAAGACCAACATTCAGTTACAGAAGATCGGCCACAGCGGGGGAGAACTCCGTTATCCAAAAAACTCATTAGACCAACAAACCAATCAAAGCTACTCTTCCCGAATATATAACAGCTGGTTCAAAGCTATAACATAAGATTCAAAAATCTAGTCATCGATTACATGACAATGATCAACTAAGTAGAGGGCAAAGCTTCTTCATTCTCAAACAATTCTCGTAGCCACAAGGGGCCACCAGCCGCAACATAAGATTGCAGATAACTACCCATTCACTGCACTTTGAGCTATGAAGAAAGCCCTTCTGTTTGTTGATCTATCTTCTTTTACTAATCTTCACTTTTCTCAATCTTTTCTCCAGCTCAACATATTGCCCTTTGAAATTAGGCCACACTTTGGGTCTGAGGATCACCTTTGTGAGAGTATCATCATCCGATGCAATAATGACTCTGTTGAGATGATGAAAGCTTAAGCTCTCCAAGGACCACAACAGAGCTTTGTATTTTGCTTCATCCAGAGACTTGACATTAATGAACACCCGTCTACTATGCATGAGAATTTTGCCCCTCTCATTTCTCACCACCCAAACTCTTCCATTTCTTGAGACTTTCTTATCAAAATTCACTCCAATGTTGCACTTTATCCAGTCTGCTCGCGGCGGCTCCCAACATTTCCTAACTGCCTCCCGAGCCTTTCTCTCCTCCTCTTCCTTCTCTCTTTCTTGTTTTTGTGCATTCAACCAGAACTGTGCTTCCTCTGAAATTTTCTCCACCACGTCCTGCGCAATGACTGCCTTCCCTTCAAAGATGATTCCATTTCTAGTCTTCCATAAATACCACATATTTCTAACCTTCTCATCAACCTCCATGCTGATTCTTTTTCATATGAGTATTTTTTAATAGAAATTCTCACTTCTATTTATCAGTATATCTTAACTACATGACACTTGTTTGTGATTGAATTCGCTCTAAAGTGATAAACTAAGGAGGGAATGTATGTGCACTTGCACTTCCAGACTACTCAGAGCATCTCCAACCCAAGACCTCATTTTAAAGGGAGAAAAACTTCATAATGAGAATTTGAGGGTTGGTTACTCCAACCATGAATCATCAAAGCAATACTTAAAAGTTTATTTATTTGTATTATAATCCTTGATATTAACAAAATTTACTAATATTTATGACAAGAAATAACTACAAGAAATAACTACAAGATCATCTCCAATGGTTTACTCTATTTTTTACTCTAAAATAGAGTAACTCTGTAATAGAGTTTGAGTTTACTCCAATGGTACTCTATTTTAGAGTGAAAAATAGAGTGATGAACAAAAAAAAAAGTTACTCTATATTCGGAGTAAAACTATTTTTTACTCTATTATAGAGTGAAAAATAGAGTAACATTGAATCATTTTTACTTTAAACTCTATTTTAGAGTAGAAAATAGAATGGGATTGAAGATGTTTTAAAGATCAAAAAGAAAATACAAGATATTTTGAAGATTTAAGGTTGGGTTGGAATGACACAAAACCTCAAAATTCGAGGATTTTGGGTTGAGTTGGAGATGCTTTGCATAGTGATATTATTTCTGTTGGTACATGGATGGATGGTTCCAGGGTAGTTCCAACACCATTTTTAGTTCAGCTTTATTTTTTTTATTTTGTAACGGAAAAATTTTAAGTTACAGATTGTATTTTGTTATAGTATGTTCATTGAGAACCCATGTTTTTATTTATGATAAAATGTGATTTTTTCATTTTATAAAAAAATGTGATTTTTACTTTAAATATCGAAAAAATGACGGTACGTCTTTTCCTTTGTCTTTCTTCAATGCATCTTCTATCTTAACTCAATTAACAGCTTCTTCTTGTCTATTAGATTACCATCTTTTTTTTTAGTAATCTAGATTACCATCTTTTGTTTATTCATCTTCTATATTAATTCAAATTCGATTATTTTTATAAGTGATTTAGAAGATCTATAGTTACATTGTCTATTAGATCTAATCAAAAAATGGTAATCTAATAGTAAACAGATTTTTGGAAACTAACCAATAGATTTGAAAGAACCATTCTACATATTATTTGAGGCTATGATTCAGATCTCGTTTGAATATTCTAAGAGAAAATTTATTCATGGACTGCATTTCAATTTAGAAACTAAACTAAACACTTTTATAGATTTTGCGGAATTTGACCAGCCAAATGGCTACAAACTACTTATAAATTCGCCTTTCTGTACCTTTAAACATCATACATTGGACTTTTAATATTGATGAAGAAATTTAAAAACTTCTACACATTAAATTTTAATATTGCGTATAGTTTAAAAATTAGATTCTTAAAATTTTGTTTTAGTAAAAACAAAATTTATATTTTAATATAATTTTTCAAACTTATTTTAATATACTATGTTACTTATATGCCTTGTTCAAAAACGCGGCCGCCGAACTGTATAATCGGTCGTATAATCGTGAAACGGAAGGTCACCATGGCGAGTTAGATCAATTCGGATGTATTCTACGCCAGCCCGAGTTTTGGCCGTGTAAAGCATGGTTTAAGGTAACGCGGCCGCGTAATATAGAAATCGGGAAACTCAAAAATTGTGGGAAAATGAAATTTTAAGGTTTAAATCATGTATTAGGATTGGAATCTGTTATATGCGTACATGAATCAATAAAAACAAGTTTGAATGACAAGAATCGTGAAAAAAAAACAGTTGGAGACCATAAATCTGGGTTTTCAGTAAACTTAGGTTGAAGAAGATGATAAAGATAACTTTGTAATTTTTCAGTTATTAATGAAAACGTGAAAAAACTAACAAAACTGTTGTTTTCCACAGTCGAACCCGAGCTATTTGAGTTACAATTATAGACGCAAGCCACTAGACCGTACAGCACTCCCACTACTTTGATACTTATACCATTTTATATATTACAAATTTAATAAATGCCCTAACACTAATCTCCGATTAATTTTCGATTAAATTCCGATTTTTTCATTAATCGTTAGGTCCACTCTGAATGCACGTGTAGCGCTTAGCGAGTTTCAGAACAAGGCTTATATGTAAGTATATTTATTAATTTATAAAACTATCATAATTATATATATTTACAAAGAATTTTCAAGTTTTCGTGGTCCAACTATGTTTCCAATCTTTTTATTTACTTTTTAAAACATTATTATATCGCTCGGACTTATAATAATATTATTATTGCCAACTGTCCAGTCTAAACCATTTTGTCGCCACGTGGTAATTTTACCGTGACCTGTACGTTTTGTTCGTCATTTTCATCTATCCTATAGGATGTTATCGCCACCATTCGCAGCCGCACGTCGACATACGTTTGATATAGGAGCAATGTAACTTATTACACCACACGTGTACGGGTACTGACTACAGAGTATCTACTTATCATCCTCTCTAATCTCCGTATTAAATATTTTAGTAACTACGAAGAACAAAATAAGAATTCAAAAACGAAGATTTTATATTATATAATGCCAAGATATTTTTTTCGCCAAGATTAGTATAATCTTGTTGTTATTATCCTCTATTACATATATATCTGATAACGTCCGATCTACAAAGTTTACCATCCGGAAAATTCTCCACCGGAATCATCACCACAAGCTTCAAGGCGGCAACGTTCTCTCAGTCTGCCCCACTCATGCATCGACAAAATGAAGTTTCTTCCCGGCAAGTAGAAAGTCCGCCGCTTGAACCGCCGTTAAAATCTCAACAATTTTAGTTAAAGTGGTTAACCTCAGCTTATCCGCTTCAGCTAACATACGAGCCATTTCGTCCTCGTACTTATCAAGCGCAAGCTCCACCTCCACGTCGGCTTCTCCGATCCTTTCTTTGTGGAACGCCGCGACGGCAATAGGCATATCCGCCGTGTCTTCTTGTAAAGTCGCCGATTGCTTAGTCAGCATGTTCTCTTCTTGTACCGTTTTCATATGTAGCTCGTTGATCTTGAATAATTGCTCAGCCGTTAGATCACTCATCGACTCGCCTGCTCCGTCTGTCCTGCCAGGTGTCTCACCCAGAGCCATGCTTAGACCTACGGATGACCAATTTATCAAAACAACCTTTGCTGTGATATTAATTAGGGGAAGAAGAATTATGAAAAATAATTAAACATTATATATGACAACTGTCTTTTGAAGATAAACAAAATTATATATTAAAATCCTATATTCTGTAAACTTCAATCCTCCAAATTTCAATAACCAGAGGCTAAAAGATTTAATAACTTAAAATTATTTTCGACTCAATTTTATTTTAAAAATAAAATAACTTTAAGATATACGAGGGCTTAGAGCATCCTCAGCGCAAATATCCAACTTGAGTTTCCTATTTTTTTTCCGCCTGATGTGCAAAATACGTCGCTTATTTCACGACAGGAGACAACCGTCTTTCCCTTTTTGGTGGACCCCACACCATATTTTTTCCTAGAAACCCTCCTTGCATCTGCCTTGAAGGTGCTCTTAGATAGGAGGGGAATAAATGCAACTGCCCAAAGCTCGTGATATATAAAAGCTTATTTTTTCTGGTAACAATGTGTATTTCAAGCTAAATATTGTCTTTTTGTAGGAAAAAACTTGATTTTTTTATATTTTTGCAACTGTAATTATTATTAAAATTTTCATCTGATCTTTTAAGTTATATGTTTTTTAAGTTACTAAAGATAAACGGTTTATCTCTCTCCTCCCCTAGTGAGAGAATTTCTTTCCATTCCTCTAACCTTCTTATCACACATTTATCTTTCAGAAGGTTTAGAGTTGATTTGAGAGTGAGTGGTTGTCATTTTTTGTTTACCGGTTTCGGTACTTCCGACCGGTTCTTGTCTCCGACGGTTGATCAGTACCTCCGATGACCGTACGGCTTTGCCTCCGGGAAGCGACGGCTTTCATAGCGCCGACTTCGCCGGCCTCTGTCTCCGGGAGACGATGTCTTACATAGAATCGTTCTCGCCGGCACCGATCCATCTACGATTCAGTTCTTTGTTGACCGACTGCCTCTCGCTCTGTACCTCCGACGATTCTTTTTTCCAATTGATTTGGTTTTTGCATCTTCAAGCTTATCTTTATCTTCAAAGATGCCGGATCTTTTCATGCAAGATAGTCAGAATTGAAGGATAGATTGTAGGCGTCGATGTTTTTTTTCCGATTCGTTGATCCACCAGTTTTGGCTCTTCGGTTCGAATCCTTGTGAAGATTTGTTCTTCCGTGGTTCGTCTTCACCGTCGGCGGAGTTCCGTCGCCTCCTATGGTTCCGGTGGAAGGAAGTGGTTCCTCGTCTTGACCCGTGTTCATTGATCGCCGGGCGATCATACACGTGGAAGATGACGTGCCGTAGCTTGCTTCTTCGACAGTTTACCTTTTGTGTTTTGGGCCTGTGTGTTGGGCCTTCGTCTTTATGTTAATTGGGCTTGCGTTGCCTTTTTGTCTTGTAATGTGTTGGGATTAGCCTTTTTGGGCTCAGTTCCATTAATAAAATTTCCAGAGAAAAAAAAATTACTAAAGATACTTGTATAAGAAAGGAGAACAGTGTAAGATAGTTGGCTATTGTGACGCCGACTATGCTAATGATCACGACACACATCGATCAACAACTAGAAACGAGTTCATGCTTGATTTAGGAGCAGATTGTCTTTTAGGAGTGGAAACTTCCCTATCCATCTTTATTCCAAAGGCGAACATTTCAATTGAGTGAATGTATCCGCTATATATGGTTTAGTATATAAAAAACACAAAAAAGTTACTCGTCAAAATAACATTTTAAAAAAATAAGTTGAAGTAAAACTCACATTTATTTTAGAATTCTTTTATTTCAGAAGGAACAAATAAAATGAGTTGAAAATACTCTAAAACAAGTACACCAATAATAATATTAATACATCAATTTTTATCTTAAATTATATAAACAGTGTTATACGAGATATAATAAATAAGATGTAAATCAAAGTCAAGTTTTGATGGTTTATCGTATTTTATTATATTTAATCACCAGTGCGCGCACCCATTAAACGTATTTTGTAGATTTGTCCTTGTTGAACTAGTGACAGCTGAACTTCAAACTATATCATATATAGTCCTTATCTTTTAAAACGCAATTTCAGACTATAAACTTCAAAATAAAAATGGTCCACTTCCTTGAATTGTAGACAGTTTTTGGTTGAATCCGAGGAAGTAAACAGTTTCATTTGAAATGTAAAACAAGGCCATCCTAGAATTTTTCAGACTACACTCCGAACTATACATCTTAGTCCCTATCCGACTCACCAATCTTTAATCAGAAAATTAAGAGAATATTAGCATTTATGAAACCCTAAAACATATCATTTAATTAGTAAATCTCTTTTTTCGTAAACAAGGTAGACACGCGTATAACCTTACCGCCGATGTTGTTGTCACGGAAGAAGTTGGTAAGACGGAGCTCGGTTGAGATCCACACATAGCGTATACGAGTCGTATAAACGAAGAAGGACGACAACCTCCCATCCAAAGAAGTGCGTTTTCAAGACAAGTGTTCCATGTCGGAGCAAAATAGTTTGAGCTATATCGACGAGAATGTTCTGATCGTTTTCGGGCATAGTCTTTAAAATCTTCAATCACTGACTGTATCAATTCTCGAAGCGCGCCATCGTTTTTCTCACCGTTAGCTAACGCTCGTTTAAGGTCCGTCATGCGTTTGGCTTGTAAACTCATCCACTCATCATAACATTCTTGTTGAACTTCTTCTATGTTTGATGAGCTCGGATTCTCCATTTAGTTTTTTTTTTAACTCCTTGGGGGCTTTTGTATTATGTATGTTTTGTATTCGTGGGGTTTTAATATATAGTGCCAGATTAGGCACCAGTACGAAGTCTACAATTTAATTTGTTAATATATATATTAATTACTTTTAATATATATATTAATTACTTTTAACGTATATGTGTGTTTAGAGGATGTTAGAAGAAAATGCGTGGTTTGAGGGTGTGAGCAAACAAGTAGTGCATGGATACATTTTATGTTGAGACGGAGGATTTGGCGTTTTCGCAAATAAAGAATATATATTTTTGGCATTATTTTAGGTCGTTTTGAAATTGGTTTATATATTTTTTCTTACAAGAAATTAATATTTGGTTGTACGCATGACCGTGCCAAATTATATTAAAGCCCTGTTAAAAAAATATTAACTATATATTTAATAATATAATGAAATAATTTTAAAAGTTAATAGTTTTATTTCTGTATATTTGAGGTTTCTCTTCTAATTATAAACTATAAATTTAAAAATATATTAAAATTTTGAATTTTAAAACTAATTTTATCTATTTATTTTAATTTTTTTATATATGTTTTCGCTTTAGATTTGGACTATGTTCAACCGTTTCACTTGTACACTAATAGACGGCCCTGGTTGTATTTTTTTCTGGCGCTGCTTGCAAGTGGTCATAACTGTAGGCGGCAGACGAAAATGAGTAAGCATCAGTAAGCATCTTCCTCTAAGTTACCAAAAGTCTATCTTCCGGTTGGTGTAAATAGAAGAAGACAACGACAAATATTAATTCAGATTTCCGTAAAGAAAAATAGTTTAGCTCATTGAGAGGATTTATTTAATTTGTTATATCAGTGAATGAGATAACTTTGACCATCAAAATAATTACGTATATATAAACGAACTAGTGTTTTTCCTAAGAGTATTCTGCGATCTCAGAAGTCGTTGCATTAGTTAGAGATCAAATTCACATGTACTGGTATGACACAATAAAATATATGTTTCAGATTTAGATATGTTGAGTAGTAGAAAGCAATAAATAGCAAGAGATAAAAAAAAAACAACGGATTAAACATGTTATGAAATAATTAAAAAAATACTAGATCCAGAAAAAAATACTGTGAAATAAATAAAAAATGCTAGATCCAGAAAAAAAATATTGTAAAATAAATAAAAAACGCTAGATCCAGAAAAATTAAACATGTAATTCAGAACTGCAATCAGTAGAACATTAAAGGTATTGTTACGAACAATCTTAGAACTTGAGTCACTACAGTAAGTCAATCAATTTTCGCTGCAAAAACTATCATATGTCTAATTTCTAAAAAACCGCATTTTCGTTGCAAATTCAATGATTCAGAAGAGCATTAATATCAAATTTTATATGTTCACTAAATATCTAAACCAATAGCCGTTACAAAAAATATTTAGTTCAGCATGATTTAATTCAAATATTTTTGTAGTAATTCATGTATTTTAAATAAAAATAAATTTAATAATGACACAAATTTATAAAAATCAATTTTAGATGATGTTTAGGAGGTAACAATGATAATTGAGAAAAAATAGGGCAAGTGTATACTTCCACTAGTTTACATTGTCTAAACAAAACACCCTTCAAGTTTTGTGTATGTTTATTTTTTTCTCATCTAACTTTAAGCATACTCACAAAGCCAACCAATACATTTTATATTATATAACGTTGTGAAATTTAAGAAAGTTAATGTGGACTTACGCTACAGAGAATCTTCATTGTTCTTCTTGTTTTTTTTTTTTTCGGTAATCCAGAGTCCCCGCTTAGCGGGTCATTCCCTAGGTCCGGTCAGGCAGCGGACCGGCTTCATCCGGGAGGGTTTGTCCTGAGCCCGAAGGCCCAGTACCCGCTTCGTGACATGGATAAACAGTTTGCTTCCGGCTGACGTCGAACCCGGAAGCATGACAATTGGCCTCCAAGGCTCTAACCAGTTGAACTGACTCATCCCGTCTCTTCTCTTGTTTTATTCTCATTTCTCACCTGTCTTTCTTCACTCACCGAGGCCGAATCATGTGCTTTCCGTTACATTTTAAAACTTCCTTTATATTATTGCGATTTTTTTCATGTAGAAAGGCCAAAAACAATTATGCTGTAATATATCCGATCGAACATATATATGCTTAGATTATTAATTTGTTGTGTTTTAAACACATATGGTGAAGCCACCACCGATCAAAGATGAATCCACCCGAAAATTAAAATCTCAACAAGCATGAAAGCAAAAGAAGAAGAAAATATTTGGTTGGATTCACAAAACCTTAATTCATGAATAAAATGGTACGGCAAAGTTGTTTCTAGCTTAGTTTTTTACTGTAAATGTTAAGAGTTTCTATTTATAGTTGTGAATCTAGACAGGTACTACTTAATAACATAACTTTTCGTGTAGGCTTGTCAACACCTACTACACGTGTCCTATTTCCTATTATTTGCTAGAAGAGTTTGTAAGAAAGGGCCAAAGTGGTAAGAGCATCATTATCCATAAGAGACATTTAGGAGCTCTTAATTTTTTTTTCATATTTTTTAGTTGGAAAGTGAGTTTAAGAGACTTAATTAAGAGATGGGTATATTTGTGTGATCCATTGCAAGTCTTTTATTTAAGGGTTCTTAAAAAAAAAATTGGTGTTGTGAATACAATTTGGTGTTGTGAATGATGATTAAAGAGAGAACAAGAATATTGTGAAACTTTATATGGACTTTGAATAGAAAGAGATTATGAATCTTTTATCGTGAAGTTAGTTGGTATAGATTGAATAGAAAGAGATTATGAAATTTTATATGGACTTTGAAGTTATGTTAAAGAGAAAACAAGAGTGTTGTAAAGTTATATAGAAACTTTAACACAAGTCTATAGACACAAAAATACAAGAGATTGGAGAGGCTATACAAAGAACGTTGCAGTAACCAGCACCCATGTTGAATATAACCGCAAGCCTCTCGCTTCCGCTCCCCATGCTGTCATGACTAGTCATCTGCTACTGCTGCGCATACAGTAGTGCAACAGCTGTCGGCTCGGGCATTAACCTAAGGACGTGAAGTCCAGCCATAGCATCTTTTCTCATGTGTTCTTGCTGTCTGATGCTACTGTGTACGCTGGTTCTGCCATTTTTGTCCTGTTCCAACACAAGTTGTTAAGGTTTGGACGTACAGATGTAAACACAATCAATAATTATAAACTATAATTGATTTCATTACATCACTTAACATCCAAAAACTAACTAAGATATGATTCAGACAAGAATTGAAACTAGTTTCAAGTGTCTGCCTGATCCAAACCATTTTTATGCTGGTTCGGCCATTTAATCAGTGATTGGGAGTGATCAAACCATGTTCTACAAACGATTATTTCAACATAAATGTAATGGCACAAAACATAAAGGTTCAGAGATTTATGGATAGGCATGGAGACACAGACTACTTGGATCACTGTCTCATCTTCCTGTGCTTCCTCTTCAGTCTCCTCATGCGCTTCTTCTTCCACTGCAATCAAAAATACGAACAAAGCACAACGATCACATCACTCCAACCAGTTTGGTTTTGGTTCGATCAATACAAGTAATGACAAGAATCAATAACTGTAACTTGTGATCTAGCAAACCAGGATGGATATGAATGCAATGCGAAACAGGAGTACATAAATCAATAAGCAATTTCATTCATAAAACGAACAATACTCAGCATCCATTAAAGTTCTGCTAAATGTACGAGAATCAATGTGCAATACGTAATACTAACAAGGAAATCCCCTTTCTCTCTTTAACATAAATCAAAACTTTCAATCAAGAACAGAAAGAGACATGATCCAACAACAAAAACTACACTGAGAACATTTACATGCAAATAACATGTTCTTTGCCAGAGATATAATCAAAGTTGTCAGCTTTACCAAATCAGAAACAAAACCCATGAATCTATAGACACGTTTTTTCTTCTACACATGAATCTGAGAACATTTATATGCAAATAACCTCTTCTTTGCCATAGATATAATCAAAGTTGACAGCTTTACCAAATCAGAAACAAAACCCATGAATCTATAGACACATTTTTTTCTTCTACACATGAATCTGAGAACATTTGCATGCAAATAACATGTTCTTTACCAGAGATATAATCAAAGTTGACAGCTTTACCAAATCAGAAACAAAACCCATGAATCTATAGACACGTTTTTTTCTTCTACACATGAATCTGAGAACATTTACATGCAAATAACTTGTTCTTTGCCAGAGATATAATCAAAGTTGACAGCTTTACCAAATCAGAAACAAAACCCATGAATCTATTGACACGTTTTTTTTTTCTTTCTACAACAAAATTCAATTTTCAGATGCAAACAGAGAAGAAAGAGAAGAAGAGAAGACATTAACTTTCAATACACCTGCGTCCTCTGAGTACACGGTCGTTGCCTCCTCTGAGTTGATGAGAGAGAGAGAGAGAGAAAGGGGATTGCTTGATGAGAAAGGGGATTGCTTGATGCAGAGTGCAAAAGTGATTACCTTTAACAGGATCACCATCGATACAATCCAACCCGCTTTCACTACCAGAAGCTCTCTCCTCCGCAGCTTCATCTCATCTCTCCTCTGCAGCTTCTCGTCTCCTCCGCAGCTTCATCTCGTCTCTTCGTGCCATCTTCGGATTGGAGGTTCCAACCAGGAGAGAACTTTCGCGAGAGAGAGAGAGAGAGAGAGATAAACAACGAAGAAGGAACACTCCTACCTCTCAAACGCCTACGCGTGTCAACAAGAAACGCCTCTTCCTGACCCTAATTAAAACACAGTTCTTCTATAATTATGTATTTTTTATTTTTTTTAAACCCAAAATACCTTAAGAAACGCCTTAAGGCACGGCGATAATGGTGCTCTAAGCGCTAAGAAATTGTGACCGAATGGTTAGTAAATATATTAGTAGGGTTGACAAAAAACAGTAAATATATTAGTAGGCATTCGGATTGAATTCAAATTTGATGCGGTCTAATTTAGTCTGTTCTGATCATTTTTAACTTTCAGTAAACCAAAATTGATTTAACTTATGATTGATTTGGCTTGATTTGAATCCATTTTGATTTGTGTTTGGTACAGTTTAATTGAATTGATTTTTTTTTTTGTCATCAACTTATACAGAGGGAATTGATTTTAATTATGTTATAATTTAATTAAGAAAATATAATCTATATAACATAAAATAAATCATCATTTAACCACTGATCTTCATACTTTTATATTTAAACATAAAAACATCAAAATGAAAATATACCAGATATAATCTATAACTTCAAATCATTAAATTTAAGTTAATATAATATTTTGGATAGTTTTTTAGTTTTGATGATAGTTTAAAAACATTTTGTTCTTTATTTTATTATTTTTAATTATTTATAAATATAATCTCTTTCAATATTAAGTTATTTGGATTAAATGATTAAACATTTTAAATTTTATATTATTAATATATTTAGTTAATTTTAATTAGATTTTTTGTTTGATTAAGTTTAAAATAAAACTAAACTAAAATTTTTGGTTTGATAAAAAATTCAACCGAAATATTTGGACATATATTTTGATTTAGTTTGAGTTTCGTTACTTTTAGGTTATGTTTTTCTCCACTCCTAGTAAATTTATTTAATTGGAGATGTAGACAACGTAAGTGTCAAAATAAAACATTAAATGTACAGCATAATTCAAAAATATAATTATTAAAGTTTTCATAACATATAATATCATATATCGTAATATACAGATAATAGATTTTATTGTATTTATATATTGTAATTTTTTTAATGAAATAGAAAACTAAGCACCAAATTTATGTATATCTAGCGTTTAGGCACAGTTTATACAATCACCTAAAACACTTTTACTCTGTCCTGCACTTCAGCAACGTGATCTTTTGGTATGCAGATACAAACCAAATCATCTTCTTCTTTTTTTGGTATAATAAGCAAATCATCTAATCATCTTTCTTGCTCTTCATCAACTAAAATAAGATTAAAAAATGAAATAAAAAAAATTGATCGTCCTCCAAAACTATTAACTTAATCATAAATAATTTGGGCTAGGTAGACAAAAATCAATTTGGGCTACCGATTATACATTTACTGAAAAAAACAAAATCCAATAAGTTTTTTTTTTGGTCAACCCTTTTTCTTATTAATAAAACCAAGATATTACATAGTCTTTCTTGTTTTTTTTCTACCCAACTTTTCAAGTACATCAACTCTACTTACATGACGGAATTTGAACTCATTTAGCTTTGAAATTTCTATGATGTCTTGTATCATAGAGGCACTCTATGTGTCAAAACAATGTGGTTGATTTTCCAGATGCTTTCTATTTGATTTTATTGAAATGTCTAATGAAATGAATTTCTCTACTTAGGGTCGATTTGGGGAAAGCAAGTCATTAATGATAAAAAGTGAGCTTCAAAAAATTATTGTAGGGTTTACGTTGATCTGATTTCTTCTCTGTTTGATGCAAAAATAATAATCTCTCTGTTCCATAATACAAAATGTTTTGCTTGAATGCACAACAATAAAGAAATTTACTTTTTAAAAAGATAATATTATTAATAATATAAGTTAAAAATAATCTAACCAATCATAAATAATGCTTTAAAATATTATTGGTTAACCAACTTTCAATAAAGTTAAAGTACCTTAAAATTATCAAAAATCTTATATTTTGAAACATCAAAACTTTTCTAAAACATTTTATATTATGAAACGGAGAGAGTATTAGTTGTTGATATGTTTGCTTTAAGAGATTTTTAGATTCTATTAGTGTGAGAACAATTTTTTTTATGTTTAGTATTTTCAGTGTAATATCTTTTTTAAAAATAAAATATGATATGTGTTGAAATTTTATTTTTTTTTATATAAATTTATCATAAAAATTTATGGATTATAGCATGTTTTAAAACAATTTAATTTTTGTTTTCTTTTTATTATTTTATTTTGTCTAAATACCTAATTATGAAAATTTATGTTTCAAATATTTCATTTTGATTATATATGATGATATTATATAATTTATATTACTTTTGTATAATATTAAAAAACTCCAACCATCTATCAGTTAAAATAAAGTACTATGTTTCTAATTGCAATATAGATCATGGAGAATTAAGTAGAGTATTTAATTTTTTTCCTTTTTCAAACTTAATAAATTTCCCTGCTTTGTAAAATAATTTTTTTTATAACTTTCCACATAACATGTATTTTCTTTACACTGGTTTCTTATGTTCAACTATTTAGACAAAATTTATTTTTTAGAATTTACATAAAATCCTATACTTCTCCTTTCGAGAAATGGTTTAGCTTATTTTTGTTTAAAGCTCTTTATTAAATTAGTATACATATATTTCATATTGATACTAGACTTTTAGTAGGTTTTAAGAGGTACATAAGCAGAAGTATAATGATATCACAAAAACATATATATAACACATTAGTAGAGGTTGACTGGCAACTTACGTGGGAGCTATGTTCCACGTTGATGCTAAAGATGGCTAAAGAGCGACACGTGTATCCACGTGAGCCATCTGTTCTCTGTGTTATCTGCCGTTTCAGTACACTCAGAGGTCAAAAAACTTGTTAGTCATTTTTTCGATTCTTCTTCACATTGAAGAAAGATAATTTTAATAACAATCTTATTGATTTTATCAATACATCATTTTCTGTAGCTGTTGAAAATTATCCTCATTGTTTAAAAAAATATTTATTGTTGAAGTTATTTTAGAATTGCATGAGAGAATTATTAAAATCATTTTTATAAAAATTAATTAAAATAATGTAAATTCAAAGAATATTTACGAATTTTGCAAAGCGTCACATATTTGCAGTCGGCGTGCGATGCGCGTAAGCCATGCAACTGTAATAATCTCTCTTTCTCTTCCATGTGTTACGTCTTCCCTTGAAGATTTTGATTTTTCTTTCATAAGAAAATCTTTAGTTTTTTTTGTTTTTTTTTTGTCAATATAAGAAAATCTTTAGTTAATTATTAATTTTTGTAATATACATGTAATATACACGTATACGTATCTCTGTACATTCAATTATATATAAATACGTTTGTAACGTATACACATAAACATGTAGATACGTTCACATCTTGCATGCCGACATTCTCGAGGTCATATTTTTGATCAATGTATCAAGTTTAATTCAGTATGACTTCTCCAAGTTTAGTGATATCGTCAAACATTTTGACAGTGACTTAACATTCGATATTACTAGGTTTTATTAGTAACCAACGAATAATGTAACATAATTTGACTATTCCACGACTGTACTTATTAGTCTCGTATAATAAAAGTACACAAATAATGTGTTTATTGTTTTTATGTTTAAAAATGTATCAAAATGTCAGTATTTGTTTTTATTTTGTCTGTGGGATAAAGGTTTTGACTGAACTAGAGTAGCTAGTTACTCGGTTTAGTAATATAAATCCATGACGAGGTCATGGACTAGATAAAATATGATTACATATACATTCACATGCATATTTATAATTATAACAGTGTATATGTAGAGAGTCGTAGGTATAAATACTGTCCCAAAACGCTACAATTTCATATGGAATATTACAACTGAAAAGCTAAATGAGAAACCGCGTAGAAGAAAAGTTCCTCGAGTTCTACGAGAGTTGGATTTTTCAACTCGAGCAATATCTTCATCAACTCTTAATTGCTCATAACAACATCAACACTATGAGTGAGATCGAGCTTCGAGGTTTGATCTCAAAGCTTACTGCACACCACAAAGCTTACTACACAGCGAAATGGGCAGCCATCGGAGAAGACATTTTAGCCTTCTTTGGACCGGTTTGGCTAAACCCGTTAGAGAAATCTTGTTTTTGGTTAACCGGATGGAAACCATCGACGGCGTTTCGGATGCTCGATAGGCTGAGAAAGTCGTGGAGGCCGACGGTGGTGCTTGTGGAGGCTCAGGTGAGGAGGTTGGAGGAGCTGCGAGTTAAGACGAGGTTCGACGAAGAAAGAATTGAGACAGAGATGGAACGATATCAGGTGGGTCCACAACTGGATTCGTACGGATTTCAGATTTTTAAATTATTTTTTTCTCTTGGGATTAAATGTTCGAATACTTTTTTTTTTAAACCATTAAAATTTGAACTGGGATTCTGGGTTTTTAGAAAAAGAAATATCTAATATGTTTCTTTTTTTTTTTAGAATTTAATTATCATAATTTTATATTTGCATGATCCTATTACCAATGAAAGCAAACGTCAAATATGCAAAGAATAAGTTATTTTTGATTAATAATTTGTACACTTTTGAGGTCGTCTCTAGGTGGCTATGGCTGACAGGAAAATGGTGGAGCTGGCGAGACTTGGATGTCGTGTCGGTGGAGTCGAAGGAGAATCTACAGTGTTGGTTGAGGCGGCGGTGAAGGGATTAGCGACGAGGCTTGAAAAGATGGTGAAGGCGGCAGATTGTGTGCGGCTGAAAACGCTTAAGGGTATTTTAGACGTTTTAGCTCCGCCCCAGTGTGTTGAGTTTTTGGCAGCGGCGGCTGCGTTTCAGGTTCAGTTACGTCGGTGGGGAAACGAAAGGCATAATGTCACTCACTCCTATGGTTCCTGACACATACGTAAGTACTTTTGTTTCGTCCTTGCCATATACCTGTTTTTTATTTTCATATGTATGAACAAAAAAATGAATTAAGTTCCATTACCTCTTTTGAAATCTTCAAAATATTCGAACTACAAAAGAAACATATCCCTGACTGGCTGTCATATTAACTTCGAGAAGTTTCTGTGATAAAACACTGATTACCAATAGGTTGTTTTTGGAATGTTTTTACTACGAGAACTTATACATTTGCTTGTCAATAATTTTGGAAATGCTTGGGAAAATGGCATCTCTTTATCATCACAACTCTTCAACTGATACTTTCCAATTTAAATCATTTTTATTATTTGGAAAAGAATGTTTTGAAAATTGGCTCTTTTCAACATAACTTTTCATTTTGTAAGATAAGACTAAATATAGAATAAAAAGCTAAATCGAATTAGACTGTTACAAGGCGATTCTAATGACTATTGTCGTAATCACCATTTTTCTGCAACTCTCATCGAAGGATGTTGATTCTGTGAAGATCCATGGAAGAGTTCGTTTTCTATAAGACTATAACTCTATTTGCACTGGACTCGTCACTACGGAATATCCGGTTGTGTTCATCCGCAATTGACAACACTTTAATTTGTATCTTGCTTGTGTACACATACTTTCTCCGTAATGCATCTCGAGATCCTGTTTCAAAACAATCTATACGGGTTTTGTTTTTCCTTATAATGGAGAAAATATTCAGATTTACTCACAATGGTAGTTATTTATCTCTTCTTCCAATTTGTTGTTGCAATTTCCGGCATTGACTTCATGACCATGATCGATGACAAGTTGAATTTAGGTTAAATGGTAAGAAACTTATCCTAACAGCTTTGCTTTGGAACAATTGCTATGAAACCATTATGAAAAATGTACTCCCTCTGATTTTAAAAGATGCATATTCTAGACTTTTCACGTATATTAAGAAAACTCATTAAATATGCATTGTTTTTTGTGAATGACAATTTTTCATAACTTTTAGCCAATAGAAATTCAATAAACACCATTAATTTTTTTGAAACTTACAATTTTCATAAACCCATACATTGAAAAAGTAAAAAATGTATCTTTTTGAAACAAATCTTTTTTCCAGAACATACATCTTTTAAGAACGGAGGGAGTATGTCGGAGTCAGGAAATTAGAAGATGATGGATAATCTCTTTTTTTTTTGGTTTCTGTGGAATGAATAAATATATTCGATTCATAATCAAAACTGGGATTGTCCATGTCAACGCAACTACAAAGGTGTTTGATATCTACAGAGACTACATTTGACATCTTTATTGGACATGCAATAATCAATATTGGAGAAATAATTTATTTGTTGTATGACTATGGTTTTAGAATCGTTGAAGATTGGTCATTAAAAATTATTTCTTTCGAAAAAATCATTATATTGGTTCTTTTTCGATGGACATATATATATATATATATCATTAGTAGCAATTGACCAATGTTATACAAGAACAAAAAATAAGAGAAAGTTTTAAGTTTCATTGTATGGTCGATATCCAAACGTGAAAATTGCAATAAGAGAATTAAGAAGAAAGGTTCTTCAAATTTTATTTCATGTCTCTTTTAGCCAAGTGCATGTAACCTATGTTCTCAACGTTTCCCTGCTAGCCGGGAGTTGTAACCATCTCGATGCCCGACTTCGGGTTGATTTTAATTAATATTTATATATTAAAAAAAATATTTTATGTGTTGTAATGGTGTCTCTTATTTTTAGATTTGATTTTGGTTGTATCTTTATTTTTTTCTGTGTAATGTTACATTTTATATGAATATTATAGTGTTCTTAAAATTTATCCGCAATGCTGATTTTTAACATTATTTTGATTTTTAATTTTTACTTATAATTATTTGAACAGTCTTAAAAAATCTGAAAACATTCTTCAACATAATATTTTGAGGTGTAACTTATACTAATAACTATTTTTAGCAATTTTAAAATGTATATATCTACCAGGACAAATCATTAATCTTCGTTTTGCATATATTTCACATTATAATAACAATGCCAAAAATAAACCAGAAGGTTGTCTCTTTAACATATCTAAAAAGTATATAACATTTCACATATAACTGTTTCTAGAAATCCTATAAATTAATTTTTTTTGTCGACACCTATAAATTAATTTAAACATTCTGATTATTATTATTATTATTATTATTATTATTATTAATAATTTTAAAAACTTAATAGATGACACAAGATATCACTCGGAACCTACCACTAAAACCGCCAGAGACTATAACCGGTTGCAGTGAATATTTCATTCATTTGCATGTTTTAGAGCATGATTAACCATAGAAACTCATTAGAGTTTCTAAAATAATTTTTTAAGTATTAAATGTTAATTAAGAACCTTAGTTAAGAGACACCTAGTTTTTGTGTTCCAATGCTAGTCTTTTTAATTAAAGGTTCTTAAAATACAATGCCACATGAAAACATTTGAGAATTAGAAGATATGCAATAATGGCTACATACTAATAAGCAAACAATTCATGAACCATCGACAAGTACATGCATAAGAAGACACTACTACGACATATTTTCAGCTAATAAAACATATGTGAGCATGAAGACACACAGAGAAAAACGTGCGTCTCTGTTTATATCATTGCAAAGATTAGAGAAATGAAATGAAAATGCAGAACATGCTAACTATCACATAAACAACTTGGCACGCCATTTTGACTTGTGTTTTTATGCAACCACTGTCCTTGAACATCTGCATTGTTTCTCCGTAATGAGAATGCATATCCCTGGACAGAGACACAGGTTCTGAATCTTGCCATTTGAGTGGCTCATTCAAGTCAGCTAAGCCGTTTGAGTTCTTCACATCCAAGCAAGACCCTGAAGAGTTGCTCTGATGAGAAGCATCATCTCTTCTAGTTAAAAATTTAAACCATTTAGAAGACAAAACTGAATGTAACAGAAACAATGAAAAATAATTGAATATACATACATACCTGCAAGTCGAGAGGAGATAAAAGAATGAGGAGTAACTAAAGAATATCTCGCTCTCTCTGCTGAAACACCTAGCTCTTGGTAAGCTAAGTATCTACCATCAGGTACTGATGATAACAGCAATAATCAAACCGTAGATACCCAAAACACCAGCCATAACAACGGGGACGATAGACTTCATCACCAACTCAGGCCTCATCACACCCATAGATGGCACTCCCACACCACTCTTGGCTGTCCCATATGCAGCTCCCATGCCTAGTAAAACAGTCAACTCCGTTACATCAGACAAATAACACAAGATATTATATTTCCAGATCTAGCCTTAGTTTCTGGGGAAAAAAAAAGACAGAGACTTTCTAACAAACCTTGTCCAAAGAAACTAGAATCTGACAAACAGAGTTCGGATACCGCTAAGTCAAATCACATCAAGGCAGATCGGTTCCGAAGCACAAAAAGACTTTTTCTTTAGAGACAACATGGGAACAACAAGCAGAGACAAGAGCAGCGAAACATTTGAGAAACAGAACAGAGATGGAACAGAGAAACGACTTACATGAGAAGACGACGGCAGCGGCAGCGCCGAGGAAGCCGAAGAAAGGAGCGGTTTCATCTCCACTAAACGTAGACATTTCCGACGATTCTGGATCTTAAGATGATTTCTCCTCTGGATTTGATCTTTCTCCTCTCAGATTGAATTTACGCGTTTAAGGTCAAGGGCGATGATGATTGGTGTGAGATGAGAGAAAGAGAGAGAGAGAGAAGAACACGTGACGGTTCTTCTATACTTTAAATAAGATAAATTTCTTCTAATAAAATCCATTTTTCTTTCTTTTTTTTTTTTTAAAATTTCTAATTACCCTAAGAACCTCTTAAGGCTTGGGGATAATCATGGTTTTTGCAGCTCAGCATCACTTATCCACGTATCTTCGGGGTCCGTGATGCATCTTCTACATTATCAGTTGTTAGGTCCATCCACCGAGGTTCCGTACTATACATGACTTCTTCAATCTCTATTTTTTTTTTTTTTTAACTTATTTTGATACAGACACAAGAACAAGAGAAACAACTTCCAAACATAATCGTAACATAATGACTGACATTCTTCGGTTCACATTCTCAGAACCTTAGTTTACAAAAAAAAAATCTCAGAACCAGATATCATCTCTTCTATGCGTAAAACTCGCTCTACATCAATACATTGAGAGAACCCACCAGCTCTTATAGCTTAAACCTATTTTTGGTAATCCTAGCGGGTCTTCCTTTGAGAAAATCTTTTTTTTTATGTTTTTGGCAATTCTTCCTTTGAGAGTATCATACAAGCAAACCAATAGGAAATAAAAATTAGTCACAATTATTTCATCACAAATAGACACGTGAATACGATATCTGCCTATACTACCGTGCCTCGTTATACAAACACATATCGAAACTCGTTTATATCAAATCCATCAAGAAGCAAACACTAATCCAAAACAAACTCAATGTGAAGAATCAAGAACCAAAAGCTCGTATAAGAAAACTGATACAAGAAACCAGAAGAAAAAAAGAAATTTTTTGGTACAACGTATAAGAGAAAGAGCATTTCATTGAGGGTCAAGTTGCTTCAGAGGACAAGATCTCGAGTTCTGCCCACCAAAGAGGAGATGATCTTGGAGTAGCTTTTTCAGGAGTTATGTTAATAACTTGTTTTAGCTGTTCCGCTACATCTTTCATTGAAGGTCGATGTCTCTGGTCTGGTTTCAGACATTCTCGTATCACATCACATATCACTTCAAGCTCTTCTTCTTTGAATGTCTTTAACGATGGGTCTATCATCTCTCCTAAACCGTCATTTTCCAGATGTTTTGATGCCTGAAAAATTGCCAAGTCCATTAATATACGATCATATCTGAAACACTAGGATCCGGAAATTTTAGAAAACATGAACCTCTTTTATAAACAAAAATATTCCGAGAGCAGGTTGTTATAAAATATTTTATTTGAAGAAAAAGCGATTTAAATGCGTACCCATTGTTCGATAGATCCATATTCGTCTGAAAATGAGAGCTTTCCGGAGATTATTTCGAGCATTAAGAGTCCAAAGCTGTGGACGTTAGTCTCCGGTTCTGGAGGTAGTAGCAATGAGGCTTGCTCTAAGTCACCACTCACGTGTTTCTTCGGGTTTAATCTCGCCTCTAAGTTGAAAGGAATCTCCGAGACCTACAAAGTTTGGTTATACAAATCTTTTTAGTGGCTTAAAGACAACATCTCTAAGAGGTTTCTTGATCTGTCAAAACAGTTTCACGTGTTCTTGCGCAGCTTCAGCTTAGAAACATGTAATAACAACACTTTTACAGAAACAAGCTAACCTTGGCTGCGTAGTCATCGGTTAGGTATATTTCAGACGAGTTGAAGTCAGAATGTGCCATGGGAGGGTTCATCTCGTGCATATGTTGTAGACAATAGGCAGTTCCCATTATTATTCTCATTCTTGCGCTCCAATCAAGATGCTCCATCTCCTTATCTGATAGGGCCAAAAACGATATCAACCGAGAGAATATAGACAAGAGAACATCATGAGACCTGAGACCAATGTTTTTTTCTCACCATGCAAATGTTCGAAAAGGGTTCCATTTGGAGCATATTCGAAAACCATCATCCTGTTAAAAGGCTCATCTTCTTCACAGTATCCAATCAGATTCACAAAGTTCTTATGGTTGATCCGAGAAAGTGCATCAATCTACACAAAGATAATATATTATACAATAATAACTCTAGTTCAAAATGATTTTCTTTAATTTGATTTGTTTTTTTAAATGTGTAACTAACCTTTCTACGGTAAGCCATTTCCATGGCTCTAGTCCATTCTTTAGATTCACAAACCGCGGTAGAAGCCACAGCTATCTCAACACCACTCGACAAAGTTCCTTTATACACAGTGTAACCATCAAACGTCTCGATGATGTTGCTGAAATCCTCACACGCTGTTTCTAGCTCAGCCCTATTCAGCTTTGGTACCCCTATGAAGTTTCAGTTTCAACGTTAATGTTCCTCAAAGAAACAGAGTTAAAAATGAAATAAGTCTCTTACCGGTGACAAAAGCTTTCTGTAGTTGTCCACTAAGACCAGTTTTCCAAGGACCTATGCTCTTTACAGCTCTTTTACGGCACAAGAATATAACAGCTACTATAATCAGTAAACCGAGGAAAGAAGCAACCGCGATAACCACATAGAGCCATACATGTTTTGATCCTTTTGACTGTTTATTATCTTGTGGTTGTGGATGATTCTTGGAGGAATCAGAACTAGTGTTCTCATCGGGAGAAGGTGGAGGAGGGACTAAAGGTGGTATTCTCTTCTTTGCGTTGGTCACTGCTGGGAAAGACCCGCTGCTTCGAGGAGAGGCTTCAGTTATAGTCTCTGGAGAAGGACTAGGAGCTTGAGGAGCAGGCTCAGCCGCCAAGTTACTTGTCTCCTCGAGTAACTCACGTCTTTTGAAATCGAACTTACTTGGGAATGCTTTCAAGAAACGTCTTGAAGTTGCTTTGATACGGAATACAAATGCTTCAATCTTTTTAACTCGAATGATATGGTTTCTTGAAATACTGTCAAGAGAGAATCTCCATTTTTAGAAGATCCTATATGGTGTTAGATGAATCAGAATATTATAGAGCTTACCAGTGTCCAAGTTTTCTATTTGCACAGCCAAGAACAGCAAAAGGAGAGTGCAGCAGTTTCATTCTCAGGATCTTTATACTCATATTACTTTGAAATTTGTTACCAGAAAGCAACCTGGAATAGTTCAACAAGGTCATTTTCAAACTATGTTTAAGTAACATTATTTAACACATTTTGTTAAGGACTGAACTATAAACTCACAAGTGTTTTAGCGATAAGACATTGGTTAGCTCGGGTGGAATTGTTCCGGTTAAATCATTGTCTCTCAAATCCAAAAATTCAAGTTTTGAGAAACTCTCATACTCCTTTGGAATCTCTCCAGAGAAATGGTTCTTGGAGAGTTTTCTATAAGAACAAGAAGTGGGTTAGGTCCATAAACCAAGCAAAATTATTTTTAAAAAATTGGAGTTTGACCATTAAAGAGATCCTTACAGAGATCTTAGTTCAATTAGTTGGTTAAGCTCAGGAGCTAACGTTCCTCCCAAAGAACATCCGCTAAGATCCCTATTAAATACACATAGACATTGCTTATCAGAACATTAAGAGATAGTAATGATCTTGCAGCTTTGTGGAACAGAGGAACTTACAGAATCTGCACGTTGCCGTCAACGCAAGTTACCCCTGACCAAGAACAGAGATCACTACTAACATTCCAGTTTGCAAGAGTTCCATGAGGATCCGAGTTCACTCTTTCCCGGAACTTCAACAATGCGTATCCTAAATTTCACCCAAAAATATAAGAACCAAAACCCTAAACAAATCTTAAAAACAAGAAGAAGAATATGGGATTTATTAAAATCTAACCTTGGGGGTTGACAGAAAACGAGAGAGGAGCTTGAAGGGTAATGATCAAGAAGAAGACGTAAGAGTAGTGGAATCCACAACCCATTTTAAGTTTTTTTTTTTACAAACAACACTATACTAATTTTTTTCCTAATTTACAAATCAAAATCCAAAAATATCTCGAATATCAGGGTCCTTGATCATTTTCCAGGTTTTGAAAATTAATGTCACAAAACCCTTTTGATCGCAGTATACATATCTTGGATCTATCTCTCGTTGTTTCTTAATACCTGACAAGACAAAAAAAAAAGTAGATGAACATCATAAACAATAATTACGAAAGGGATAAGTTCTCGAACAAGCAATGTACAGAAAACCCCTAAAATTATATATTTTCCTCTTTTAGACGAAGAACCTTGCAAATTACGTAAAGGAATCAAGCAAATGATTGGAAGGTTAAAAAAACTTACTGTAAAAAGGAATTGCTTATAATGCGATTTTGTTATGTTTCTGGAAAAGAAGAAAGCATGGAGCAGGTAGGGCAAGAAAAATGTTGGTGTAGGGGATTTAAGAAATCAAAATATTTCCAGAAAAATCGATAACAATTATATAAACAAATCCAATCTTTTAATAAAATAAAAAATCGAATTCTTGTTTTTGCAGGATGATGATGATGATGATCTAGAGTATTCTCTCTTCGATCATCTTTGGTCTCTCTAGGGGCCAAAGGGTGGTGGTGCCTTCTCTCTCCTCCCTCTCCCTTTTCTTCCCCTATCTCTCTCTGCAGAATTTTGTATTCCTTTTAAATTATTTTGCAATAAAAAATTCCAATTTCTTCAATCACTAATTCCTTGTAATTTTGCTTTTAGTTTACATACTTTGCATTAATTATAGATGCTTAGTTCTTCTAATTGAATCATAGATGATTATTGTACTCAGCCACGTCACCTTATTGTTGTGTAAATATTTTAAAGTAAATTAAAATAATTATGTTTTGTATTTCCTTTATTATAAAAAGTAGTGTAGTAGGGACCAATGAGACGTGCCTGCCTTATACTTTACTACTAGTAGTAGGGCCGGTAATAAAATAGTAAATATTACTGACCGTTGGATATCATATCATTTAATCTAACGGTATAAAACAGTTTTCAAGTCGTTATCTATAATTAGCACTGTCACACAAGATAAATGTTTTTTTTTCAGTTGATGTCATGTGCACTTGTGCATGAACCATCATTATTCATCACTACATGCCTCCCATAACTTCTTATTTTCTTAATATATATTTTCCGTCAATTTCAAATGTGTTAAGACAAAAAAAAAGTCAAATACAACATAAAGGTATATGAGATTATTATAACTCCTAACTTTGTTTTCATATATGGGGATTTTAATTATTCTAAAGCAATTGATATAAACCCTGGTTTTATAGACTAAATATTTTCATTGTAGAGGTAAGAAACTCAAACCGCAGCTCAAATTTTTGAATCGATGCTATGAACCAGCTTGGTTATATTGTGTGAATGTCAGAAATGGTTATCCACATAATGCGTGTTTTATCAAACATCAATAATATTTAGGTCTTCAATTACAAAACATGTGGTCGGAAAACAAATGCCACAATCACAATTACACGCACTCTCACACACAAAATTTTCAGGTAAATTTGTGTTGCCTGCAAAAAAAAAAAAGAGAGGCAAATTCTAAAGATATTTATTTAATTTTATAAAAGAAGAAATTTCTCTTGTTTTTATGTATTTTGCTGGCGAGAGGGATGAACAACCAGCTCCTGCATTGGGATTTCATAAAAAAGAAGATAAATTAATTAGATGTTCACTAATACACATTTCTTTAAATAAATTTGATTTTCTGTTAGGAAAAAATAAATGTGCAAAGAGTATTTAATACCTGAGAATAACGAACGTGATCGTTGTGAACATAAGATGTTTTAACGATCGTTTCCCATTTTGTAGATTCAAGAATTTCCTGATCCAGTTTCTTAGTACCAACTTGACCTAAAGCGACGCCGTAAGGTTTAGGGCTCACCGGCGGGAGGAGTGTTCGTCGGAGCCAAGACCGAGACGGGGTTTCCGGTAAGGGTGGTGGAGAGATCGCCGCCGCCGTGTATTCCGGCGACGTTTTCAAAAGACTCCCTGACCTGTTGATGCTGCTGCTTTTTCTTCTGTTTACTTCCTCCACAAGGAACCTCGAGTCGTGCATTGTCGTCGTCCGTTGGATCCTGGAAGGAGTTGAGGTCGAGTTTCTAAACACTCTGATTTCTCCAGAATGTGAGTAGTTAGGAAGAATCTCTCTTCTTGTTCTCGGTGGATACAGTTCTTGAGACTTGCTTATTCCTCTGTTTAGCCTCTTGAAGCTCTCTGGTTTAACCGGAGCTCCGACAAAACCGGTTTCCGAACAAGAGGTTCGGTACGGAGAGATAAAACCGGAAAGACGCCTAGTCGACCAGTTTGGTATCCCGGTTTGCTCCCCCGAATGTTTCAAATTCCGGTTTAGTTTTGTATCCAAAGGAACCGGGTTTGAAAACTTGAACGAGTTCCTAGCACATAGCCTTGGCAAGAATCCACAAGCTTTCTTGATAGTGACTTCAGGGAGGATTCGGTGATCATCATCATCATCGTCTTCGCTTTCATCATCATCTTCGATGTTTAAATCATCGTAAAGACTCTGAACAATAGCGAAATGTTCATGCTCAGCTACTAATTGACGTCTTTGGCGAACTCCAAGAGCTTCTCTGTTCTGTACGGTTTGCTTCTGTTCTGAGGAGTTGTAAGAAGAAGGAGATTGGTGCTTCTGATGTGTGAAAGCCATTGCTTTAGCAGCTGGTAAGAACCTCGACATCATTAGATCGAGACTTTCTCTAGACGAGACATCTTCAGATCTCTCACCGTTCATCTCGATGTCGCTCACTCCACTTGTGCTGCAGTTAACAGAGAAGCTTCCAGTAGAAGAAACAGTATCTTCTTCTTCGTCTTCGTCTTCGTCTTCGTCATCGGTTTCTAGTAAGCCTGATTCTTGAATCAATGTAGCCATGTCATCTTTTGGTTTTCCAGGGATCTGTTCCCAAACAAAAGGAACTGAAGCTGGTTCCGTGAGATGATCGAAACTCTGGTCTGGTAATACAAAAGCAGGCGTTTCTTGTTCTTTGCTCGGCTCTGGTCTTGTAATGACTGTCTTCTTGTTCTCTGATTCACCTGAATGCTCTTTTTTACTTGACATTCGTCTTATTGATGGTAATGGAGCATACAAATTCAGCTTCTTCCCCTCCATTCTTGAAAAATAAAAAGATTTTCAAGAAACCTAATCTCTCTTTTGTATAAGCAAAGATCAAACAATTAAAGAACTAAAAATGAGAAGAGCATAAAATATAGAAACTAACATGAAAATGAAAAGACGTCAAGTTAGCTCAAGCAATAACCAGGAACCATTTTACCAAAAAAAAGAACCAGGAACCACTGGATGGATCTCTTCTTCTGTTGTGTTTGTGATTGTAGTTGTTCTTAATAATGTAGCCGATTAAAAAGAAAAGAAAAAAGGAAAAATAAATAGAAATAGAATTATTGTATATATCGCCGAATGTTTGGGGCCGAGATTGAAGGCTTGAGTTTAGGGAAATAGCAGATGAATTTAGATAAAAGATTGTTGATAAAAAAGACTTTTCTATTTTATTTTATTTTATTTTCTCACTTAAATTCAATTTCTCAATATGTTGGTCTCAGAGGGAATTTAATGTAAGATACTATGGTTTCTTTTCATATAATTGAGCTTAAATCAATCAATCAATCCCATCACCGGCACACCGCAATATTTGATTGAAAATTAATAATGAGATCAACAACTATTTTTGTTTTGATGTTGGAACTTAAAGTGCTTTCACAAAAAAAATTGAATATGTTTAGACATAGAATACAAGAAGATCAGAGATAAAATTGGCATTAGTGTAAATGATTCCCCAGGCAAAACGTGAGGAGTGGTTGTGTTTCAACTATTCTCTTTCAAAAGCAATAAAACAAATAAAATAAAGTAAAAATGAGAAAAGACTTTTATGTGAGCCAAATAAGCAGTAAGTGAAGTGGACCAACTTCATTGGTAATGGAACACATGTTTTTCTGTCCTTTTCCGAGAGCCACACACAATGTTTCATGATGGTGCACTAATTTTCTTTCTTTTTCTCCGAATGCATTGATTGACTTTTTTTTTCAAAGTTTCTTTCAAAAATGTCTGTTTGGAGCTGAACACTCTTCATTCTTCAAACGTTCGATTAATTCATGTTTAACAATTTTTTTGGTGACTGCTCACAAACAAATTAACGCTAACTGTGAGTTGGCCTGGCCTCATATTTGAAATCTTGAATGATCTAATAGGAATTTGGGAGGTGACTTTGTTCAAAACAGTTTGTTATTTAAAAAAAAAAGAGTTTAAATTACAAGGCTTAGACATGGTTTTTAAAAAATGCACGGGCCTACAAGTTGAAAACCTACTATCATAAAAAAAAGCAACGAACGAATTAACACTTGACTTTACATTGTGTACATGGAAACACAACGTTCTTATTTTATAGGTAGAGTCGTTTTAATGGAAAAAAAAAACATTATTTTAACAACTTCGTTTTGAGCTCTTATACATACATCAAGCGATACCAGATCTCGAAATTTACTTGTTAATATAGATCAATCATGACTGAAATAGCAGTAAAATAAATAAATTACAGTATAAGTTAAGTTTACGTATACAAAAAGAGGAAGGATAAACCGTTTAAAAGGCAATCGAGAACTTGAGAAATACACTAATAAAATAAACATATCAATAACAGAGAAGCTTGAGAAATACACATTATACACTTGAAACAAAATATTTAAAATTTACGTCTCCTTGTGTTTTTCTTATTCTTTCTGAAAGAGAAAAGTGAAATTAGTTTAGTTGACCAAAAATCCCTAAATTTGCGGGAAGGGAGTATCTTTCACGTGGCAAACCACTCACAGTCATAATGCCCCACCAACACACTCAATCTGTGACAAGGCCCAGTAGCCCATATCATTAGACCCAACGAGAACACTTGCAAAAGCAATAAAACAAGCCTCTTCTTCTTATTTTTGCTTTCAGAAAATAGAGAAGTCTCGTTTGTCTAGTTTTCTCAAACTTATAAATATATATCAAATTTTTAATGTTTTTTTTGGTAACAATGTTAAACCTTTATTACCATTTTCAATTTTTTAATGTTAATTGTCACATTTTACAGAAACTAGCAAGAGAAACCTAAATAAACGTATACTATTGTTTATATATATATATATATTTTTTTTTTTTTTGAGGTACTCAGTTTGAAATACTAAACGTGTTACAAAAAAAAAAACTTATACTATTGTTTATATATAAATAGAACATATTTATTGCAAATAGTTTACATATATTCTTAATATATATTTAAATATAAATATGAATATAATAATAATTAAGCAACCCAAAATATTAATATTATAATTAATAAATATTTTAAAACAAAAAAAATTGAGGTACTCAGTTTGAAATACTATTACATAAATATTCAAAATTTTTGAAATATTTATTTGTTATATTATTAATATTTTAATATAATATTTTGAAAAACTTCATGTAATTAAATTTCTTGCGGTATAAGTTTATGCCTTTACCAATAGAGGTGTCAGGTTCAAGTTTCAACAGCTCTGCATGAAAGAGATTTATCGATCGATTGGTTGTTTATGAGTTTCAGTCAAGAACTTCTTGAATTTAAAAAAAAAGAAAGAGAAATAAGAAATAGAGATGAGGATGTTCTAAAAGATCTGGTACTACTCACTAAGTAGAGTTTATAACATAATAATTCATAATACAATTAAAACACAGAGTTAACAAACAAAAATTAGTTCAATCTTGAAACGTACCTTGTTTTTCAAACACAGGTATCAAATCTAAAAGCCACGACTCGTACGGATTAGTAGAAAGACAATGGATTCGTGATTTCTCGAGCTTTCTTTCCGTTATTTCAAAGATCACTAATTGAAGCAAATCTTCAATAGCATTATTTATATTTCTTACATAGGTTTTTATCTATTTCTAATAGCACAAGAAACGTACGCAAGAAACCAAAGACATGCTTTACTAACACAAGGCTACTAAACCAACGATTTATATAACTTTATATATATCTTTAACTATAAAACCAAAGATAACTATAATTAACTAAACAGAAGTAGAGTGTCCCATCTTCTTCTTCGTAAGCTTAGCAAGTGATACGAGATTATACCTAATAATGGTATCAACAAACAATATTGTATCTTCTTCGCTATTTCCTTCCGGCACATCCACTATGTAACTTTCCACCACCACCGTCTTGTCCGACTCATCATCAGGCGACGCAACCACCATTGTCTTCGATGTGAAATTTACAAGCCTATGGTTACCACCAATGATACTTACTACCATCACGTGAGACTCGTCGTCTAGCTCGTCGAGTCTCTCCGTGCTGAAATCACCTGGAACGCCGGAGACTAACGCCACGTCCCGAACGGAGCCTTCTCCTCCGTCACCGTCGCCGTTAAAGCGAATGGTGCAACTCTTAACGAAGCGTTTGTAAGCTTGGGGTCTGTCGAAACGACGTAATATTGACCACACTAGTGATAGTGGTGCTTCGATGGTTTCGACTACGGTTGAACGACATCGTTTTCGCTCAGAACTTTCCATTTTATGTTTCTTTGGAATGGGGTTTTCTGACTTGTCTTTTATATATTTTTGTGACTAGCTTTAGAATTTTCGTATGATTTGTCAATTTCTACTAAAGTGTATCGAACGAAACTACATATAAATGAAGTAAAACACCGACTAAAATAGATTTTTTACGTTTCGTCATGTTATGTGAAACTTTGGAGTTCGATTTGGATTCCTCTTACTATATACTAACAAAAGAAATGATGTACATGATGATGATAAATTATTGAGAGAGTTATGACCTTTTATGTAATTACTTTTTATATAAGGATGTATAGACAAATAACTAAAGATTGTATTAGGTCAACTATGCGTATAAGAGGCAAACGCCTACTACGACATTGAATAAGAAAACCCTTTATACCAAACTAGAGTTTTGACATGGTATCAGAGCTATAACCTAAAATTATAGGTTTTCGATTCTTGACCTACTATATCTTCATTCCTTTCATCTAAGTATTTTTGATTTCTTTATCAAGGTACTCTTCGTTCTACGACTATGACTGGAGAAGATTCTAGTGGAACCAGGGAAGGTTCTACTCTCACATCCAAGCCTCGAACAGGAGGTAGGCGAAGGATTGATCCCTACGATTTGTCGTCAAGCGATAACCCTGGATCTATCATCTCTCAATCACAGCTTCGAGGACCAAATTATGATGAATGGTCTTTGAATATCCGACTTGCTTTACGCGCAAGGAAGGAGTTTGGTTTTGCTGATGGTAGTATTCCCAAGCCTGATGATGACTCTGACGATATTGATGATTGGTGGGCGAATAATGCCATGGTAGTCTCGTGGATTAAACTCACGATAGCTCCGGATCTGAGCAGTTTGTTATCGCATCATGAAGTGGCGCATGATCTCTGGATGCATATTCAGAAGCGGTTTTCTGTGAGAAACGGTCAGCGAGTACAGAGAATTAAAACTGAACTTGCGAACTGTCACCAGAAGGGTTCGGCCGTCGAAGCTTACTACGGCAAGTTGACAAAACTTTGGACAAGCTTGGCCGATTTTCAAAGGGCAAAAACTGCAGAAGAAATAGCTAAGGAACGCGAAGAAGACAAACTTCATCAGTTTTTGATGGGACTTGACGAGAATCTGTTTGGTGCTGTGAAATCCTCTCTACTCTCGCGTGATCCATTACCTTCTCTTGATGAGGCCTATCAGGTTGTTGTGCAAGATGAGGAATCAAAACGTGGAAGTCGCATGATAGAAGAATGCCCTGAAGGTGCGAGCTTTGCAGTTCAAACTGCTTCATCGGGTTCCCGCCAACGACATCAACCTGAACTCAGAGATCCTTCGGCGCTATGTACTTTGTGTGGAAGAACTGGACATCTTGCTCAAAACTGGTTTCGCAAGATTGGATACCCAATCTGGTGGGGAAGTCGATACCGTGAGCCACCTTCAACCACACAACCTGACCGCATAACATCTTCTGGCTCTTTTCACTCTGCTCCAACGAACTCTGTTCCTCCAAATTCGTCATCAACATGTCGTCCTGAACAAGCACGAGCTAATCAGGTGCTTGCGACTGCTCTGATTTCATTAGCGATGACTGCCATAACTGATGCTGATCGTGTGGGTTTCACGGGATTGAATGATCAACAATGGAGGACTCTTGTTCATATGCTTAACGATCGTAATTCTGGTGATCACGATCATCTCTCAGGTATGTATTTCTCTGGATCTTAGATTATAGATTCTGGAGCCTCGAATCATATGACTGGTACTCTTGATTTTCTTACGGATATTGGTGATATGGCTCCAATGCGTATCAAACTTCCTGATGGTCGTTTTACTACTACAAATCGACAAGGAAAAGTCTACCTTGGTTCTCAGCTACGTTTGATTAACGTGTTCTTTGTTGAGGGATTGGATTGTCATCTCATCTCTGTATCTCAGTTAGCGAAAGATAATGGTTGTATCGTCCAGATGTCTGATAGAATTTGTGTTGTTCAGGACCGCATTACTCAAAACCTGATTGGAGCAGGTAAGGAGCTAAACGGATTGTATTTCTTTTGTGGAGTGGCAGTTGCAGCGATGACACAAACTCAGACCCTACCAGCAATGGAAGTGTGGCATCGTAGATTTGGGCATCCACCCTCGACCGCAATGGAGATGATGCGTTTTCCAGATTCTAATAGTAGTTTCACTTTTGATTCGAAGACTTGCGATATTTGTATTCGAGCTAAACAATCCAGAGATTCTTTTCCTATAAGCATTAATAAAACTACAAAGGTTTTTGAGTTGATTCATTGTGATCTTTGGGGTCCTTATCGAACACAAGCTTTATGTGGATCACGTTATTTTCTCACTATTGTTGATGATTTCTCGCGAGCTTTATGGATCTATTTACTGCTGGATAAATCAAAGACGATGACAACTCTCAAAAATTTTATTGCGTTTGTTGAAAGACAATTTGGACGCAAGGTAAAGATTCTTTGTAGCGACAATGGTACTGAGTTTGTTGCATTACGCGGTTTCTTTAAGGACAAAGGGATTGTACACGAGACGTCATATGTTGACACACCACATCAAAATGGTCGGGTTGAGCGGGAACATTGACATATTCTAAATGTCTCTAGAGCACTTCGGTTTCAAGCAAATCTCCCTGTCGAATTCTGGGGATATTGTGTGCTTGCCGCATGCTACTTGATTAATCGCACACCAACGGCTATTCTCAAAGGAAAATCACCATACGAGATACTGTATTCGCGACCTCCTCCACTTGATCATCTGCGAGTGTTTGGTAGCTCATGTTATGTTCATAATCAGAGACATGGAGGGGATAAATTCGCGCCTCGGGGAACTCCTTATGTGTTCATTGGGTATCCATTTGGTCAGAAAGGTTGGATTGTATATGATCTTGACACTGGCAGGATATCTACATCACGTGATGTGGTTTTCAGGGAAAATGAATTTCCATTTGCCACAACAGTTACTGAAACGTCCTCCTCTCTGCAATCTCCTTTGATACAGCAACATACTAGTATCGATGATGATCCTCCGCTGTTTGATTGTCCTGCCTCTGTTCCGTCTCCTTTGACGGAGTTGTTGCCTGGCCCTGTCTTGTCTACCACAACTCTGGCTACACTGGTTCCTTTATCTGAACCCAACAACACTGATGATCTTCTTTCCACGCCAAGATCATCCTCTACTACACAACCTGAGCAAGATGATTCAAGTTCATCTTCTCCAGTGTCTCTGCAAGCTCCAATAGTGGTTGCAGAGATATTATCTGATTCGTCGTCTCCTCATATTCTTGATGAAACAGAACTTGGGAGAGGCCGTCGGAATAAAATTCCTTCTACACGTCTACATGGCTATGTTACCAATACGACCCATGCTGGATCAGACAGCGATTTTACGGAGTCGTTGTGGTACCCTATTGATGATTATGTTGATTGTACTCGTTTTTCTCCAGAACATCAGGCTTTCCTTGCAGCTATCACATCTGGTGTGATCCCTAAGACTTATGCTGAAGCCTTTACCGATGAGAAATGGCCTGGGGCAGTTGGGAACGAGATTGATGCCTTGGAAGACAGAGGTACTTGGACGGTGGTGACATTACCGGTTGGAAAGAAAGCATTAGGCTGCAAGTGGGTTTTCACTATAAAATATCGCGCTGATGGAACTATAGAACGATATAAAGCGAGATTGGTAGTCCTGGGAAATAATCAGACTGAAGGAGATGATTACGAAGAAACGTTTGCACCAGTGTGTAAGATGGTTAGTGTCCGCTCTTTCCTGCAAGTCGCTGCCTCTCGTGATGGGAAGTCCATCAAATGGACGTCCACAATGCCTTCTTACATGGAGATTTGGACGAAGAAGTTTACATCAAGTTTCCACCAGGCTTTCGAACTCCTGATACGACGCAAGTCTGTCGCTTACATAAGTATCTCTACGGACTTAAACATGCACCTCGTTGTTGGTTCGCTAAGCTCTCCGAGTCTCTTAAGGAGTATGGTTTTATTCAGGATGTCTCAGATTACTCCTTATTTACCTTCGTACAAGGTGAGGTCAGACTTCATGTTCTCGTCTATGTGGATGATCTACTCATCACTGGGAGCTTTCCTGCAGCAATTCAAGTTTTTAAAGAATATTTGAGCTCATGTTTTCATATGAAGGACCTTGGGCACTTGAAATATTTTTTGGGCATTGAAGTGGCTCGAAGCTCTACTGGGATCTATCTATGTCAACGCAAGTATGTACTCGACATCATCTCCGACTCTGGTCTTCTTGGTGCCAAACCAGCTTCTCATCCTATCGAACAGAATCATCAATTGGGCAAGTCAACAGAGGCGCTTTTACCGAATCCATCATTGTATCGGCGTCTTTTTGGTCGACTGATATATCTTGGAACGACTCGCCCAGACCTATTGTATGCTATACACTGCTTATTCCGGTTTATGCATAAACCGACTACTGAGCATTGGGATGTTGCACTAAGAGTTGTACGATATCTGAAAGGTAATCCGGGACAAGGTATTTTGCTCCGTTGGGATTCTGATCTTCGTCTGTCTGCTTGGTGTGATTCTGATTGGGCAGCATGTTCTTCTAGTCGTTGGTCTCTTACTGCCTGGTTCATTCAACTTGGTAGCTCTCCGGTGTCCTGGAAAACACGTAAACAGGATCGTGTCTCGCGTTCATCAACAGAAGCTGAATATCGCGCCATGGCAGACACGGTGAGTGAAATTATATGGCTGCGTGCTCTATTAGAGACACTTGGAGTCGACTGTTCTGCTGGTGTAACTCTTCACTGTGACAGTATGTCTGCGATATATCTGAGCAAGAACCCGGTTTTTCACGAGCAAACAAAGCATATTGAAAAGGAGTGTCATTTCATACGAGACGAGATTCTGCGAGGGGTGATCATTCCAAAACATGTTTTGACAACTACTCAACTTGCGGATATTCTTACTAAGGCTCTAGGACGCAAGGAGTTTGAATCTTTTCTCTCCAAGTTGGGTATTTGTGATCTCCACACTCCAAACTTGAGGAAGGGTATTGAGAGAGTTATGATCTTTTATGTAATTACTTCTTGTATAAGGATGTATAGACAAATAACTAAAGATTGTATTAGGTCAACTATGCGTATAAGAGGCAAACGCCTACTACGACATTGAATAAGAAAACTTTTTATACCAAACTAGATTTTTGACATAAATAGATCGTTAACACTAACTAAATGATTTGTACGTAATTTAATAGTTTAATATACCATATATATAGCAAAGTTACAATATCACGTTTGGCGAATATATAGTAGTATCCATAATTTCATTCGATGAATCCAGTTAACTGCTTGGAGCAAAACAAAATCTGAGTTCAACTTTCGACGTAAGTTTTTTCCTTATTAACTCTTTTCTTTGAAAAAAAAGGGTCTGTAAAACTTATCTAGCAACAATAAAAGGTCTAAAAACTTCTATAAAAAATTGGGCATGCGGCATGCCGACATAGTGCCAAGTTGGCACTGCCAACTGACAGATAATACATATTTTTAGGTAAACCAATTATGCATGCAATACATGGCATGATTTTATTAATCTGTTGATGTTATCCATGACATGATGAAAATGTTTTATTGTATGCAATATGTACATCCTGATTCCTGAAGTAGATAATTGGATTAAAGATCCGAATGGTAACGACGGATTTGGTAATATAAGCGGGACGGAATTGAAGTGCGGTGCGGTCCAATAGCGGTTCGTGCGGTTTGCGAGATAAATGCAGTTTTATTAAAAAAGGTAGTGCGGTTTTGTTGAAAAAATACTGCGGTTTTGTTGGAAAAATAATGTTGTTTTGATATAAAAATAGTGTAAAAGATATATAATAATAATACAAGTTTCTATTAAAAAAAATATAATAATACAATTAAAAAATAGTTTTTTTGCTTAGTGATAATGTAATAATAATATTTTTTATAAAAACTGTTTAGTATTTGTTTGATTTAAATATTTGGATATTAATTTTAAGAAATGTAAAAATATTTTTTGAATGCTACAATAAAGATATAATAAATACAAAACAACTTTATTGTATAGTTTATTTATGAGTTAAGATGTGCAAGGTAAAAATACTACATGTTTGCCTCATTTAATTTATCAAAAACAAGAAAGATTATTAGCTTTATTACAACTCATATAAAACATTTAGTACGAATGTAAACATACTAGGGCCTTTTAGCGAACATACTAATTATTAATCTGTAAATATAGTATAATACAGTTACATGTACATCGACTACAAAAAAACACACTTAGAAGCCTTGCATTATTTTTTATTTTTTTATTTTTTTGCTAACTAAAACAAATATCAGATAAATACAATAACTTTAATATATAATTTTTGCTCTTAAAGAAAATATTCAAAAAGAGTAAAATTTCATATTTTTATTTGTATTATGTTGATTACATTATATATCACATTCATGATACTTAAACATTTCGTCGTTTATCATTTTTAAAAAGTTTTTTGGCCCATTTTTTTTTTCTTGTAATAAATACTGTAACTGCACTATTTTTTGGCAACCTGTAACTGCACTATTTAATTTATTATTGCACTAAAACAAAAATTTAATGTTGGACAGATCAAGAAAAAAAATAAAAAAAAGATCAAATTATCATTTGGTGCGGAATAGTGAAAAACACATGGTAATAGGTGCTGGCCAACAAAAGGCGGTTTTGGGAGTTATTACTCTGTTTAGAAAACCGCAAATTAGTTAATAAATGTGTGATTGGTAAATTAAAGCCGTTTTCAAATTCCGCACTAGAAAACCGCACTTGAAGACGTCGCCATTCATTACCTAAGAGATTATGACCTATATTCCTTAACAGATCAGATGCCAATTTTCATCATGACATCCAAAATTACGAAGAAAGTATAGCATTAGTAAACCAATTTTTAAAAGAGTGTAATTGTGACACCCCGACCCAGGATAGCTGAAATGGTCGGCGATATCATGACACTTGTCTCCAGCCACAAGGCCGAAACAATGTGTCTTTAGGATTCCAGGACGTCTTTGACAAAAACCCACCAATATGAGCCGAACCTAAAATGAAAAGAGAAGAAGGAGGGGTGAGCATTTCGACAAAAACTCAGTGAGGGAAGCTCCAAGAGCCCCGAAATCAATCACCAACAATCATCACACAACATAGCATAAGCATCTAACTTTAACATTCAGTAAATCGAAAGGAATCAACAAGAAACGAGGATAAACCCCGGCGGTGCCAACAATGAGACCACGCCACCTAAATCGGTACCTGCGTTCCTCATGTTGTCGCGCGAGAACTTTCATGTTGCGTTGTCTCCACGACATCACGCTGTCTCACGCTTTCACGCAATCAAGTTACCGACATTGGTTCTCGCTTGATCCGCCACCATGTTCATACGTTCCACGTTGTCTCCACAACATCACGCTTCTACTTTACTTCATTTACAGGCACGCCACATGCCCGCTTCGGCGATGAATCATGCCAACTCAAATGATTGCCACATAACCCAACAAGAAACGATGTAACTCCCGAGACATACATATATGTCATTCCACCACGTTACACCGGCACACATAGGCCTTAAAGCCTTTCTCTTACTCATTTACATCTCCCAATTATAAAGATATCATCCTCTTATAATAATAACCCCAATCAATACAATCATCACATTCAATCCTCAAACATCATTCAACCATATTTTAACAACCTTAGCAATAGATCTATGTTTTTCACACATCAAGCATCAAGATATTTATATATATCATATGAATATTTATTTATATTAATAGATCTATAGAAAGTAACAAGTAGGGATGAATGATCAACCTAGACACTTCTACCATGATGAGATAATGATAGAAGGAGATAGAGATTGCAACAAGCCCTCACCTTGGCCTTAGATCTGAGAATGGAAAAGAGAGTAGAACCAGATCTGAAGCTTATGGCTTTCCACGAACCAGATCTACAACAAAAAGAATTGGTGCTACCACCAAAGAATCCGGGATGAGAGATCCAAGATAAAAGAGAACAAAGAGATGGAGGAAACGAGAACTAGGGTTTCTTACCTCACCAGTGACCAGATTTAGAAAGAAGACAAGGAGAGATCTGGACATAGAATTGGATCGGTTCATCGGGGATCTCCAACGGCTTGGCTCCAGCCTTCAGCAAACGGCGAACACCAAGGAGAGAGAGAGAGACGCAGGCGAGAGAGAAGAAAAGAGAAACCTTGACGGCTAGGGTTTTCAGATCTCTCTGGAACTCTGCAAGGCTTCGCTCTGATTTCTAATGGGAGAGAAGAGAAGGAGGAGGCTCCTTTTTATAGGAAAAGAAGAGGAACTCCTAGGGTTTACTACACGGGCCAGAAAAGAAGGATAAAAGCTAATGGGCTTTGGTCTAAATCAAATTAATAATCAAGAAAAAAAACCATTCCGGTTTGGGAGAACCGGGATGTGACAGTAATTGACAAAATCGATGAATCTATAGTGATGTCGATATTTAAACGAACCGACTTTCATTCACCACACCAAAAGAGAGATTGTTTCACGTTAATTTTCTCCATGCACTATAAACTTAGAGCATGTTTAATGGAGGGTTCTTGGAGTGAGATTCTTAACGGAATATAAGAACCCGTCTCTTAACTTTTAAGTAAAAAAACTAAGAACCGGTTTTTAAATAAGAAGAGACGGGTTCTTATCACCATAAGAACTCCCATTAAACATACTCTTGCGTGCTTTTGAAGTATGTTATATGCAAGTGTATGAAACGGTGGGCTGTATGTAGGATACCAGAATCCTGTGGGTTGGTCTGATACAGAAGTTAGTGAAACTTTGACGTTTTCCTTCTCCTTTTTTTCTACTATTATTGGTTAAAGATTCGGAACTTTTCTCAAAAACAAGGGTTTAGAACTTGCACACGTATATATATTATCTATCTATAAACTATAGAACACTGCGATGTATAATATACTAAATCATGTCGGTAAATCTACGAAGTTTCCTAGGGCTGACTATTGACGATTTTTAGACGCAAATGCATGAAATATTGTTTTACAATCGTTTACAAAACAGCTATAACTTTATTATATGTCCTTGTTTTTTTTGTTAAATGGGGTTACCAGAAACTATAAAAAGAATCATCCTACCAAACCACAAAAAGAAATTGATAGAATTCCATGTATCACTCAAATATTTCATATATTGACATAGGGAGCAAAATAATGATCACACGCAATGCCGCCCCATAGGTTGAAGTGGCCTAAAACACAAATATGTGACCTTTTATATGGATACTAACGATAAATAGTAACACAAATAGTACAAAAGTGCTTGAAATCATTGAACATGGCTGAATCTGTCATCCAAATGTGAGCCTGAAATTTGATATATATCTTGTGGCTCGAAGCATATGCTTTACTTACCTTACAGATTTTCACGCTATACTATATTGCTATATATGTTTAGGAAATGTATCAATCATGAAAATGTAGTCGGTCTATCTTGGAAGTTTGCTGCAGTGAGAGCTAAATATAGTGGCAATTTATACCGAAAAGCATACAATTGTAATTTAGCAAAACATTTCATTTCGTAGTTACTGACAAGCGACACCTTTACTTTTATCACAAGAATAGCAAAAACAAATACGAGAATTAGTTTTTATCCTGCAAAAGATTTTTTTTTTCCTGCAAAAGAAAAATAGAAGGGAAATTGCACCTATAGCTACACAAAAAACTCAAATTAGCTAACTAACCAAAATCCCTTTCTCTCTCTTCCATCCTCTTCCTATCTCTCTACTCTCACTCTATAAATCTAATTTTAGCTTCTTTTTTTTGCTATTTCACAAATTCTCCCAAAATAGAACTATACTTTGTTTCAGAAAAAAAAAAAACTATACTAACTAAAAAGAAGGCCCAGTGAGCTCCGTCTAAGCCCACATTTTATTATAATATTTTACTGTGTGGACATATCGGTTTAGTTTCGGGGATTGGGTTCGGTTTGGTTTGGTTAATTTGGGTTTTATAAAACTCAACCCAATTAAAACCAAAGTAGTTTTGGTTTGGGTTCGGTTTGGGTTTAGTTTGGTTCGGTTTAGTTTGGTTTGGTTTAGATTTAGTTTGGTTTTTTTAAAAAATCTATGAAACAAAAAACAATTTAAAGCTCGATGACAAAACTTTTAACCACGTCAAAGGAAGAAATACATAATAAGCAAATAGCAGACTATTTGTAATCTAATTAGCCTAACAAAGACTTTAAACATTCCAAAACCTATTAACTAAAAGACTATTTGCATCTACCTTTTTGTTTTTATTGATCCCATAATAACTTTGTTACATAATTTAGAGAATGAAAATTGGAGAAGATGAACGAAACGACATGACTACGATTTAGATGCTTATAGTTTTTAGGTTTTGTTTTCAGTACAATCTTTAGGTATTAGGATTACTTGAATCATATTTGGATTTTTTTAAAAATATATGGAAGTTAAGAAAAAATGGAAAACAAAACTTTAACTAAAATTTACAATATGTTAACATATATATATATATATATATTTATTTATAGATAAAAATATATTAGATTATTGATTTGGTTCGGTTTGAACCCAAACCAAACCAAACCATTCGGGTTGAGTAAAACATGAACCAATTGGGTTATGTAAAGAGCACGGTTTGGTTTGGATCAGTTTAACTTCGGTTGGTTTGGTTTGGATCGGTTCGGTTTGGGTTTTTTGCCCACCCCTAATTTTACATTATATATATGTTCAGCCCACAAGCCCAGAGATCACTTTAGCTTTACATATACAACTTGGTCCGTGCATCCCGGGATACTGATCATTTATATATTTTTATATACATTGATATCTTTTTTTTAATTAATATTATATATTGTAGATGAATCGTAATATAATTAATTATATTCAAAAGACCTGGACCGAATCGGATAATATGGTTATTTTTGGTACAAATATCTGAACCGTTTCAGATATATTTTCTATTTAGACATTTCTAACATCAGAACCGAACTCATCGAGATCCAGAAAGACCTAACACAAAATCCACACATAAATTTATAATATTCAAGTGGACCTAATTAAAAAAAAAGATATCCGAAAAGAACAATCCGTACCTAAATGGATAGCCAATGTTCATGCCTAACTGATTTTATAAAATAATAAAAAGGATTCTTTCTATGTTTTTGGCTAAACTAAGTGAAATAAAATTTTTTTTTTATTTAGTAAAATAATTATATGGAGTGAAAAATTAAGTGACATAAATGTAAAACATTTTATTATTTTGATTTAAGTTATTATTTTATACACAAAATATCTCTTTGAATTATCACTTTGGCCACGTAATTTTCCACCGATTGAAACCTAAATTTTTTTTTTTAGAAAAACAAACTAAACCGAACGTTTAACCAAATACAAAACCCAATTATTTTACATATTTGATTTTATAATTTGCACAAAATTAATGTTGATTAACTAATAAATAAAATCTTCACTATTATTTTTGTGGTAATATAATTAATGATGTGATATATTATTAATGTAATATAATTAATGAAATTTTTAAACTGAGTAAAATATGAAAACAATTAATTATATTAATGAAATTACTAAAAATACACTATACTTTTTTTTATACTGCTATATGTTTCCAAACAATTCTCAATTATATTATTATGCATGTTTCCAAACAGTACCAAAAAGTAGTTTAGTTTTAATAATATAGATATACTTATGTTTTAGTAAAAAGTATACTTTACGATTATACTGTTATATTTATGTAGTTTAGTTTTAATTCTCAATTACACTGTTATATTTATGTACTGTTATTATGTTTTAATAATATGGCCAACCATTACTTATAAAGCCAAAGTAGCGTGGAAAGATCTCTGTTGCCCCAAGGAAGAAGGTGGACTAGGCATCAGACGCCTTAGAGACACTTCGCGAGTATTTGCACTGAGTCTTATCTGGAAACTATTCTTTCTAACTGGTTCTTTTTGGGTTGCTTGGACTCGAGAGTATCTACTCAAGAATAGCTCTTACTGGGACGCCAGCGACAAAAAGGGATTGTGGGTATGGAGGAAACTGCTCAAACTCCGACCCATTGCATATGAATGCATTCGGTTCGAGGTAAGAAATGGGGAAACAGTGCATTTTTGGTTCGACAACTGGTTGGGAATGGGCAGATTGCTTGATATCACAGGTGATCTAAGCATAAGCTACCTTGGAGTGAGCAGGTCCGCAACTCTTGTTGAAGCAACCCGCGGCGACAGCTGGAATATTCGAAGATGTGAACAGAGACGATACACTAATTTGTGTGATATGCTAGTTAAGACTCCACGGCCGGTAGCTACTGCAGGACCAGATATAGCTCTATGGAGACATGATCAGGATGATTTTAAACCTTACTTCTCAGCTTCCAAGACTTGGAACTACCTGCGAGTTAAAAAGACAAAGCCTCCATGGAATTGTATTGTGTGGTTCCCTCAGGCCATTCCCAGACAATTCTTCATGGTTTGGTTAGCATTCAAAGACAGATTATCAACCGGTATTAGAATGAGAGACTGGGTAATGGAGCAATGTTGTGTCTACTGCTGAGAGAAAGATGAAAGCAGGGATCATTTGTTCTTCGCATGCCCATATACCTTCACAGTATGGATGAATGTTGCAGAGAAGTTACTTGGTGCAGCGATAACACCAGACTAGGAAGACACAGTCACCTCCCTATTACGTCCGAACAGGAACAGACTTGATGCTATACTCCTCCGCTTAGTGTTTCAGACAGCCATCTATGTGCTGTGGAAGGAGAGGAAATCCAGAAGGCATGGATGAGTGTGGGCACCAGTGGACACGACTAATAAGGCTATTGGGAAGCTGGTCAAGAATCGCATTTCTTCATTGAAGTATATAGGCAACCACAAGCTGAGCGGACTACTAGTGAGATGGTTTACGGTCTACACATTTTAGAATATATCATTCTTTTATTCTTTACAGATTAGAACAACATATCATCTCTTGTAAATTCTTTTCCACCTTTGATCAATAAATTTGATATTTAATAAAAAAAAGTATACTTTGTGTTATTTTTGTAACCTATTCATGAACAATCAATTGTAAATTATTCAACTCATTACGCATATAATTTTCACAAACTTATTTTAGTTTGAAGTATATCACGATTGCATGACAATACTTATTTCTAAAACGTCAGTTATAATTTATAAATATAAGATCCAGTAATATAGGGTTGTTTGGTGATACGGTCGTCGTATGGGGGTCGCATCTCTTTGTCTCTCTCCGTCACGGCTTCGCGGTTTGTTCTAGGGTTGTTTTTTTGCGAAGTCTCAGCTTTGAATGTCTAGTGCTTGCATTTATCTTGAAGTTTTCATGTCTCCGTGAGTTTTCGGATGGGTTTTGAGGCGGACATCCCTTTATTTTTCAGAGGCTGAGCGTGGTGGGTTCTTTGTCTCTCCGCTTGTCTCGCGGGTCGATTGATCTTGAAGACAACATATTTTAGATTCAACTTCCCAGCGCAAAAGTCCTTGTCATTTGACTGTTCTTGTGGCTGTGATTCAAACTGCTTTATTTACATGTATCGTTCCACCTTGTCTGTGATGCTGTCTCCATTCAATCCCATGTTTTAGTCTAGGCAGTCCTTGTAGTTTGTCTAGTTTTTGTTTCTCGTGTGTTAGGTTAGGTTGTTGTGTGTTCTTGTGTTTTTAGCTTGTTTCTGGTCATAAGTGTTGCAATGGATCAAAGGGTGAGGAGAAAGTGGAGACTTTGCTCTCCACTTCAATTAACCGGAACCAGACGGTGATCATCGAAGTCGGATCCAGAGTTATGATAATCGGCTTGTATGTGTGTCTTTCGTTAGAGTGGACAGTCCTTCGGAACTCTAGCAGGACAGTCTTAAACCGTATAGATTTTATTTGAGTTAAGGTTATTGCCCATTTGAGTCAATAAATGAAATCTTATTTAGAATCAACCATCCAATGGGGCGCGCAAGTAAAGCCGAGTTGATAGTAATTACGTATGATGTATATTAGAACGTCCCATTACAAAACGTTTGTTCGGAACTCATGAATAAAATGTAAAGAAGCAGGGCAATTGGAATTATATAAAAATCGGCTTATCCTAATGATCATCTTACCGAGCTAGTGTTCTTAACAGACTCCAAGCCACGATTATTAAATAATATGGTCTATAGCCAATTCATAGCTACATAGCTACATACGTACATATACCTTCATCTATATAGGTATAACTTGCCTTTGACAACAAATATATATGCGTACATGTAAGAAATATCATTTACCTGCAGACCTACATATATATGTACCAGAGAATACATCATGCATGCAACGTCTAAAAAAATGTTGTCCTTAAAATACATTTACTATTAGGACACAGTCTAATAGCTAATGACAAACCAAAATTATATTTTGAGTTAACGACACTTGATAATCAGGTATATGTACGTATATGGGCTATTCCAAGAACTCAAGATAATTAGGGTTAACGACAGAGATAATCAGGAAAAATTGATGGTGTCCATCACAATTATATATAAACAGATACATTTTGAGTTTTGTGGTCTAATTATTCAGAGGGAATAATTCCAACTCAAATAGCCTATGAAATTTTAAATTAGATAAGAAAGAGAATTTATATATTGATTACCTATAGTGGAAATATTTTTTATATGATAAATGATCAAGTGGACGACTGATTATGAGTCGATGAAGAGTTTGCAACATCTTTCTTGACCACTACGACGTCGTTTATGGTCTTCCTCCTCCTCTTCTTCTTCCTGTAAGGAATCCCACGAGCCTTGGCTTGAGATTCTCTCACTTCCCTCAAGTGAACCCGGATTGACCCGTTTGCAAACGGGTTTGTATCAGGTGACCCGCCACCGTGTTCCTCGTAAGCAGCTCTCAACCGTCCGATCAAAGCATCTAAGCTTCCCCAAGCTTGTTTGAGAGGACACGTGCACGGTCCTGGTGGATCGGGTTGTCCGAAGAAGACACAAGCTTGGTGATGTACTTTGGTTTTACCGAACTGATCTAAGTACCTTAGGAAACTTAGCACGTGCGTGTAATCAAACTGAGACATCATCAACGGTGGATTCTGCGATTTTAGGTATTGGATGAACGTGTTCCAATCGCGGCGTTTTTGCGATTCGTAGCGGCTGAGCGGTTGCGGTTGAGAAGGAAGCGGTTGCTTGAGATGGTTGGAGGAAGAAGATGGATGATCCGGTGGATCTTTCGTTGGTGTGTGATGCTCCGAAGACATCATTAGGTATATGTTTTTGGTCTATGAGCAAATCGCAGGTTTAAAAGCGGCAATAAAGTAAAGGAAAGAGAGAGAGAGAGGGATGATACGTAGTACTGAGAAATAATGGAACGAGAAGAGAAACTATTCAAGTATTTTTACGAAAAATATATATAAATAAAGCGACAGTAATTTTTTATCATTTCATGCGAATACGAAAATTCTATCTGCTTTTATTTGAACACCATGTAACTGAATCAGAATATAAACATTTTAAGTAATTATGAATATTACATTTTTTTTTTGAAAACAAATCATATTATAATTTTACATAGGACTACAATAACTGAAGATATCAAATATATCATTATAATGAACCAATGTCACCTGAGATTCTGGGGCTATAGGCAATATTAGTAAAGATATTAGTAAAGATTTTAATTTTTTTTACAAATTTGAAAATTTATATTTATGTAATTTTTCATTCGGTTTTATCCATGACCGATCATACCATTTTTTGTGATGCACGATTGAAACTAAATAAGGATAACTGTATAGATATCATGTAAATTTATATACAAGCTACAACTAGTAAATACCAATTTATCAAAAAGGCAATCATTGCGAAGGTAGGATTAGTTTCGATCTTACAAAATAATTTATAAGATAATGTGAAAGCTTCATATTGTTTTTAGAGACACCGCATATATTATATATCTTAATGACCAATCCATACTACGTTTGACAAATGAAGAAGATCTATTTAATGAGATTTTATCCTTTTTGTATACTAGTTTTATAAATATTGTACGTATTTTGTTATCGTTAGGTTCACACGTTACTTTCTATGACTTTCTTTGTCATCATCCTAGAAAAATATTTTAGCAACGTACACAACACTTATTCAAATATCGACTTTGTAATAATATATATACAAATTAGTACACATTAGTATTTTATTAAACGGAAGAGAGAATATATATCGATGGATGGGACCCGTGAGAAGGTGCTCCAGCTCCTTTAAAAGAATTGATACGAAAATGTTGTTATTATACTTGGTTTGTTAATTAACTTTTGATGTGGTTATTTACGCACTGTTATGATATACTTATCTTTTAAAATTCCTTAAGAAATATTTGTTTAAGCTATCCCTTGTACGACTTAGCAACCCAAATCAATCATTTTTGGTTCTGATAATGAATTGTTAATTTCTTCAAGTTGCTTTGCTTAGTGGCTATTGTTGAATCATATAGCCTATTGTAACTTTATGCATAAGAAATAGATATCAAAACAATAATAACGTTGATGGATGATGATGACAGTCAGTCAGTAGCAATAAGCAATAACAATATACTAGCTAGTGACACTATTAAACCTATTAACTTTTATTATAGAAAATTTCAAAGATACTCCAATTGTGATGATTAATACAAATTAAAGAACTTTTCATATAACTGTGATGTTATTTGAAGAAAAAATCAAATAAAACGAAGTAAATAGTGAATTAATTCATACATTAACAGAAACTAAAATGGCACATCTTTACTATGCAATGAGAAACTAAAATAACACATCTTTTCAAAAAAAAAAAGTGTCTGAAAGTGGACAACACATAAATAATTGGTTTCCATTATCCTACCAATATATGAATGTAAAATGGTCAAAATATATGGTGTTTCCTTTTAATATACTTTATTATTGTTATGGTGTGGAAGTAGAACTCATCGTCACTATTACATGTATATACATGCTAATGAAATTAACTTTTAAAATAAAGTACTGAAATTAATTAAAACTTTAATTAGTACGTGTCAGTTTAATTGGTATATCATAGGAGTGGTCACATATTTTTTTTTTTCGAATCGAAATGAATAATGTATCAAATCAAAATTTAGGCATATATTTGTAATATGTTTAAAATTTTATGGTTAAACATGCTTGAGCTGGAATAGTAGAATGATGGATAACCTATCAGAAAATGATTTGCGATACCATATGAGTGAGTACAAAGTACGGAAAATATCAGTAAACATGTTTCTCGAGCCTCTGAAAATTAACGCACCATCCTTCGAATGGGAAGAAATACACGAGACGAATGAACGGTGAGCATGGAAAGCCTAGTAACCGTGGGCCGGCGGAGCGTTATAATTTTGTCCAGTCCTACGTGTATGTGTATCGAATAAACGCTTTAATTGGAAAACGATTACTAAAACTGTGGAGTTGGCAACCAAAAGAACCTTACTATAGCGTGTTACGGTGTTATATATATATATATATATTTAAAAGCTTGCATTCTATCTAAAGTGTTTTGCATAAAATTATGGCTTGCTCTCGGACAAGATGCAAGTTCATCGAATAATGTAGAAGACAGAAAAACCTAAAAAGCATGAGAGCAATGAAATAAAAGAGGACATAATAATTAAAGACAAGCATATTATTTGATACACAAATTTAGATACCCTTTGTCGGGAATAAAGATCTAGCAGCCGGTGAAAGATCAGATTCCGGTGACCGGCGAACAGGAATCCGACGAGGAAAACCCTAAAAACTAAAGAGCACTGTTGGACAAGATTTTGTAAGAGAAGATCTTGTGTGGGGCAATATATCTTTCGATATACTTTTGGACGCAACGTCAACAGAAATCCACTCGATACATAAAAGATAAAGACAAAAAAAGAAAAATAATATTCACGTGGGATTTGGGTCCATATGTTTTTTTCACCTGTGATCATTTTCATGATTTTTTTTTTTTTTGAAAAGAAACAACTGTAGTTTTTGTTTGTCAGACATTACACGAGCTGAGAACGCATGAGACAACCGATCGAGGAGCCCAGCTCAGGTATTGTTTTTTAAAGTCTTAACCAATACACATCTCTGTGGAAACTGTAATTTTTTCGCAGTTACTATACTAACGAACATGCCCATTTCTATCAAGAAAATTGTTGATATGCCTTGAATATGGATGTTACATCTAGGATATGGATGTTACATCACGTACATCATACCGACTTGGTTGCATCAAGAGCGTTACATCAAGTTATTATGGATGTTACATCTGATCGTGGGCTTAAGCCCATGAGTCCGTTTAGTCTAGGAGTTTAGATGCGAGATGTTACTATATATATCTTGTATTCGAAGTAACCCTGAACTTGCACTCTGTAAGCTCAATATCGCCTCCAATAATAATATTTCTCTTTGCCCGTGGACGTAGCCCTAAAGGCGAACCACGTTAAATATATATGTCGTAGTTACATCGTTTTTATTCATCTGTTTCCGCATCTGTTTCTTCTCACAATTGTTACAACAAACTGGTATCAGAGCTTCGGGTTGTGATCTAGTGAGAAGATGTCTGGAATAAGAGCGAAGATCGACAAGTTTGATGGGAGAAATAACTTCAGTCTTTGGCAGATTAAGATGCAGGCGTTGTTGAAGCAACAAGGCATCTGGGGACCATTGTCAAGAAGAAATCTGAAGCAGCTGATTTGGAGGCTCTGGAAGAGAAAGCGTTCTCAACAATTTTGATGTGTCTAGCAGACGAGATTATCATCGAAGTATCGGATGAGAAAATGGCTGCTAGTTTGTGGCAGAAGTTGGAGAGTTTGTACATGACAAAATCTCTGACGAATAAGCTACTTCTGAAGCAACGCCTCTTTGCCTTGCGTATGCAAGAAGGTATTGAGCTTCGCGACCATCTTGACAAGCTGAATTCGATATTACTGGAGTTGTGTAACATCGATGTTAAGGTGGAGGATGAAGACGCGGCACTAATCATGTTGGTATCTCTGCCGAACTCCTTCGAGAACTTCGTGCAATCGTTCATTGTTGGCAAGGATACAGTGAAACTGGAAGAAGTTAGATCGGCGCTTCATAGTCGGGAATTGCGCCATAAGGCATCCAGTTCAGGGACAGACAATCAAGCATCAGGGTTGTTTGTCAGTGGTGTGAAGGGACATCAGAACAGAACGACTTCGAAAGATAGGAAGTCGTTTCCAAGAGGTCCTAAAGCATCTGATAATTGCAATTATTGCAAAGAGAAGGGACATTGGAAGTCAGACTATCCCAAGATGAAGAAGCAGCAGTTTGGGTCTGTTGCAGTAGACGAGGATGAAACCAAGTCTGACGACGACATCGCTCTTGTTGTGCACGGACACACACACTCTTCTGATGTGTGGGTTCTTGATACGGGAGCATCCTACCATATGACACCGAGGAGATAGTGGTTTTCAGAGTACACAGAGGTACTTGACAGCAAGATTAAGATGGCAAACGACTTTGTCTGCAATATTGTTGGGATTGGCTCAATCAAGCTCAGGACACATGATGGTAGATTCTGCACATTGAACAAGGTTAGGCATGTTCCATCAATGACAAAGAATTTGATATCCGTGAGTTTTCTGTACATGAGAGGGTTCAAATATTCGGGTGGCGATGGAGTTTTGAATGTCTACAGGGGTTCTGATGTGATTCTGAAGGGTTTCATGAACGGTACTCTGTATTTGCTGAAGGGTACAACGGTTACTGGTTCAGCAAATGTTGCATCGCCAGAGATCCCAAAGGAAGATATGACTAAGCTATGACATATGAGGCTTGGACATATGGGTGATCGTGGGATGCAACATTTGTCGAAGCAAGATCTGCTTCATTCTGATATTGGTTTGGAACTCTGCTCGGAAGAGTTTAAACAGTTTTGTAAGGATGCAACATCTGCCAAGCATCTTACAGACAGAGGAACACCACAGCGGGATGGTGTTGCAAAATGGATAAAACAGATAATGCTAGAGAGAGCGATGTGCATGCTCTCGAGTGCTGGTTCGGAGAAGCGGTTTTGGGCTGAAGCAGTTAACACGGCTTGCTACTTGATACATCTTGTTCCCCACATAGGCATCGAGTGCAGGATACCTTCTGAGGTGTGGTCAGGTAGATCTGCTGAATATTCACTTTTAAGAGTGTTTATGGGCTACGGTGATGGAATTAAAGGATACATGGTCTGGTCTCCATCAGAAAACCGAATGGTTCTAAGCAGGAATGTGATGTTAGGAGTTTTCAAGGCTCCTAAGACAAATGTTGTAGTATAAATGATTGTCGAACCAGTTCTGAGAGATGAGAAAACACTGAGAATGCAAGTAATCACTTAATCTAAGTGCAACCAATGGTTTTAAAAAGGGTTTTTAAACTACAAATAACTAAAAGGAATAACTAAATGATACTTTCTTAACTATGGGAAAAGAGAATTCATGGGTATAGGGATTAGACCTCGGGTGATCAAGTTTCGAACTAAGGATGGCAAACGATCAATCAAACTATCAACCTTAAGCTTAGACACAATCCTAAACAAACTCTATGTCTAGATGAATGTTCATTTACTAACACAATCCAAGCATCAAATGTCTTTGGTTGAATAATATGAAAGTAATCATAACTAGCAAGTCCAATGGCTATCTTAGCACCTCTAACAACAAATGTCTTTGGCAAAGTATGCTAAAAGTTAGGAAGAGTGGTCTCGGGCATTTCCTCGAACACCTTTCGGGTGAGAAATGCCTAAGGATCAACAACTGAGTGGCCAACTCAGAAGATGCATTAGGTTCACTCTGCTAGCAAGGAAATATGAATGATCTACACTAAAACATCTTAGCTCTAACCTAATCACCCTTAATCTCCCTAACCCATAAATTCAAAGGGGGATTACTCACTAATCTCCATGATTCCTCTTAAACCCATGTTGGATTTCAGATTAATCATGTAGAGAAACACAAAGAAAATAGATATAAGAACACAGAATTTCAATAACAAAACTGATCAATTGATTCAAGAGATGACTTTCCAAATGTTTTTGGTGGTTTTTCCTAAGAACAAAGATGGATCCCCTTCTGGTGGCTTACAGAGTATTAAAACATAGGTTTAGAAAATAAAAACGTGCATCATGAAATGACCAAAAGGCCCTTGAGAAATCATAAGTTCGAGCAGAAACAAGACGCGGAGCGACCTCCGCTCGTCGCTCCGAGTAGTCGCTCCGTGCTTCGGGAGCGACCTCGCTGTGTCGCTGCGAGAGGTCGCTCCGGACTCATTCTCGCGTTTCCGAGTGATGCAAACGCGAGCGACCTCCGCTCGTCGCTCCGAGTAGTCGCTCCGTGCTTCGGGAGCGACCTCGCTGTGTCGCTGCGAGAGGTCGCTCCGGACTCGTTCTCGCGTTTCCGAGTGATCAAAACGCGAGCGACCTCCGCTCGTCGCTCCGAGTAGTCGCTCCGTGCTTCGGAGCGACCTCGCTGTGTCGCTGCAAGAGGTCGCTCCGGACTCGTTCTCGCATCTCCGGGTGATCAAAACGCGAGCGACTCTTCCCTGTCGCTCTGGTAAGGTCGCTCTGATAGGGAGATCAGAGTGACTTGACGGAATCGCTCCGGACTGGTCGCTCCGGTAAGGTGCTCGCCCAATAATCACTTTAAACACTTCTTTGGGACTCCAATTGCACCCAAATGTCTCCAAGAACTCCATGTGGCACTCCAATACCTGATAAGGACTCATGCATGCAAAATGCAACCTAAACATGGCTAAATCCTAATCTATATGATCAAAATGCACATGGGTGAATGGATAAAGCATTAGAAATATGCAAGATATCAACTCCCCCAAACTTGTTCTTTACTTGTCCACAAGTGAACTTTCTAGAACTCATAGGGAGAGAGGTTTGAAGGTGGGAGCTCATAGCCAAAAGAAACACAACTAGCAAACACGATTAGCACACTCTCTTATTACACTCTAGCTTCTCTAGGCCTATCTCAACTCCTTTTGTCCCTACACTCATCATCAAGCATCCACATATTCAAATCAACCAACTCTCACATTCATTAAGCACAAAACATCTAGTGAATTCTTGCAAATGGTCAGTCGGTCCAAGTCATTTGGGTAAGGGAAGGCTTTTATTCAAGTGATTCAAAAGGTTCGAAACATAAAATCTTTACGGTGGTTTACTCTCGAAACAAGTAGCCTTGACATTGCACATAATATATCTAAGAAAGGGACCAACTCATGCATACAATGCTCAATCTCCATTGTTCTACCATTTTCCCAAACGTACAATTACACAATTTTTCCCAAATGTCAAGCCCAACTCACATCTCTCACCAAAAGATCTCAAGAACACCTTGCACAACAAAACTCTTTTCTTTGAAATCTCATAAGGATTTTTCTCAACTTCAAAACAAAACTTAGCTCTAAACAGTTTTGCTAGCCCCCTTTCTTTCTAATTTTTTTTTTTTTTTTTTTTTTTTTTTTCGGGGGCCAAGACTTTTCATAAACTGAGCTAGAAGTTTCCCTACTTATCCCATGAAGACTAGCCAATTAAGCACAAGAGTTCACTCTTTTCTTTCCATTTTCTCAAACTCCCAAATCAAACTTTACAACACTCACCCCCATCTATGGCTAGACAATGATGTGCCTAATCTAGCAAGAATGAAGATCAAGCATTGTCGTTCCCGATACTCTCAACATTATGCACATGTAATACTTTCCTAAGAAGGCCTCACTCATCAAACAATGAAAGTTTAAAAGGAGGGAAAGGTTTTTGGGAGTGGTCTACCACTAGAGTTTGTCAAAAGATTGGCATAAAAGATGTGACAACTCAAGTGTGTATAGCCATGACTCAGTACACAAGGGACCCTAAGCAAGAAGCATTAAGTTCGTTTAGTTCAAATAGGGTTATAGTTGGCTTCAAAGAGTAGGTTTCAGCAATCAACAAGTTTCAAGAAGAGTTTTCAAGGCACGAAACATACAAGTCTTTTCGAGAGGTGCATAATTTTTTCAGGTGAAACGTAGTGTTCTTTATAAGGCATTTAAAATCATTGCTCCCAGTGCAAGTGAATGCAACCTATATGCCCTAGACTCTCCTAGAAATGCAAAATGATGCAAACTAAATGAATTTTTTTTTTTTTTTATATGTAAATAGGTGTGCAATGCATGACTGATGAAACAACATCGAAGCAAACATGATCAAATGCTTGGTACCTCCCCCAAACTTGAGTTACACAGTCTCTGTGTTGTCAAGTAAAGAGAGAGATACCGAAATGAAAACTAATATGCAAAAAGGGAATAGTATATACAAGGGAGAGAAAGAAGTACCTCCTATGGATAGTAGGTGGGGGCTGATGCCCCAACATCGTCGTCATCAGGCGGGAAGGTGGTATAGTAACCACCGGATGCTGAACCGGAGCCTCCATACCATGGCTGGCTCTCAACCTCGTCAATCTCGTCCTTACTATCAGAAGAAGCGAGGGATGGGGACTTGTTACCGGAAGCGGAAGGTTGAGTGGGTGGGTTTCTCCTCTTACGCTGAAGCTGCGCAGCAGTGAGGGGGAAGCCAAGAGCATCAGGCGGAGGTGGGGGCTGGGGGTTCGAGGTGTTCGCGAAAGCGAAGTCTGCTGAGCTACATCCAGCTATCCCCCCCCTGGTTAAGACATCAGCTACTTTCTTCATGAATTTGGCTGAAGTCTTTGCCTGCTTCTTTACCGTCTTGCTTAGCGCCTTGCACTTATCCTTCAGCTTTTCTATCGTTCTGTCCTGAGCCTTGTTCCACCTCTGAAGGCGACTAATGTGGTCATGAGCATCACGAAGAGCTCCAGGGGGAAGAACTCCGTCATGTGGCTTGAAGTAGTAGCGCGGAGGTCCATAGATATGCTCAGAGGGGTCTGAAACAGGCGAGTCATGTCGAGTAGGAACACTTCTTCTCCTTGATGGAACAACATTAACTGGATCGAAAGGCCCATGTTCTCCAAGAAAGTACTCCTGGGGTATGTTGAAGCTAATAGCTCCAGGTATCTCTAAACTCGTCAGGTTCCGGTTTGGAAGAACCACTTCGACTGGCTTGCCCTGCAAATAGTAGTGGTAGACGTAGTCCTCCCCATACATCCCACTAAAATAGGTAGCAATCCTCAAGTAGGTGCTATCAATGAACTTCGGTCCCACTGCGTCCTTTCCCAAGGAAACATTCAGAAATTGGAGCAGTGGTGTGATCATTCCAACAACTAGCTGTTCCTGTACTAGCTGTATCCAGTCTGGCCCTGTACTTAGGAAGAGCACCACGGTAGAATGTGCTCAGCAAACTCTCCTTAGAGAAACCATGGTGTGGGCATTGAGCTTGGTAGCCCTTGAACCTCTCCCAGGCTTCACTGAATCCTTCCAAGCCCTTTTGTTGAAAACTGGAAATCTCATTTCTCAGCTTAGCAGTTCTTGAATTAGAGAAGAACTTCTCCAAGAATGCTCTCTTGCAATCATCCCAAGTGGTGATAGAGTCGCTGGGTAGAGACTTCTCCCACTGACGTGCCTTATCTCCCAAAGAGAAAGGGAATAGCTTGAGCTTTAAGGCGTCTTCGGACACACCATTGGTTTTTGACAACCCACAGTAGCTGTCGAACCTGTCCAAGTGGTCAAATGGATCCTCTAGAGCCAAGCCATGATACTTGTTGTTCTCGATCACGTTGAGGAGTCCTGATTTGATCTCAAAGTTGTTGGCTGCCACAGCGGGTGCTCGGATTCCCAATCTATGGCCATGAATGTTGGGGCGATCGTAAGTGCCAATGGGTCGAGCTGCTCGCTGTTGGTTAGCTGGAGCATTGTTATTAGCGCCATTGACGGCTGCATCATGCTGATGAACGTCTCCCATATCAGTGTTCAGTCTTTGCAGTTGAGCCTGTTGCTCTTCTTCTCTTTTCTTTCTAGCACACTCTCTCTCTAAAGCTCTGATGTCTGCATCTCGTGGAACTAGGTTTGATGGACCGTTGCTCCGCAAGTTCATACACCTGTAGAATAAGAGGAGGTGAAAAAGAGTCAGTAACAAAAGAAAATAAAAATGACTTAGTCTCAAGCAATTGACTAAATCTCAATGTTTAAATCTACTCAGAATTTGGCAACGGCGCCAATTTGATGTTAGGAGTTTTCAAGGCTCCTAAGACAAATGTTGTAGTATAAATGATTGTCGAACCAGTTCTGAGAGATGAGAAAGCACCGAGAATGCAAGTAATCACTTAATCTAAGTGCAACCAATGGTTTTAAAAAGGGTTTTTAAACTACAAATAACTAAAAGGAATAACTAAATGATACTTTCTTAACTATGGGAAAAGAGAATTCATGGGTATAGGGATTAGACCTCGGGTGATCAAGTTTCGAACTAAGGATGGCAAACGATCAATCAAACTATCAACCTTAAGCTTAGACACAATCCTAAACAAACTCTATGTCTAGATGAATGTTCATTTACTAACACAATCCAAGCATCAAATGTCTTTGGTTGAATAATATGAAAGTAATCATAACTAGCAAGTCCAATGACTATCTTAGCACCTCTAACAACAAATGTCTTTGGCAAAGTATGCTAAAAGCTAGGAAGAGTGGTCTCGGGCATTTCCTCGAACACCTTTCGGGTGAGAAATGCCTAAGGATCAACAACTGAGTGGCCAACTCAGAAGATGCATTAGGTTCACTCTGCTAGCAAGGAAATATGAATGATCTACACTAAAACATCTTAGCTCTAACCTAATCACCCTTAATCTCCCTAACCCATGAATTCAAAGGGGGATTACTCACTAATCTCCATGATTCCTCTTAAACCCATGTTGGATTTCAGATTAATCATGTAGAGAAACACAAAGAAAATAGATATAAGAACACAGAATTTCAATAACAAAACTGATCAATTGATTCAAGAGATGACTTTCCAAATGTTTTTGGTGGTTTTTCCTAAGAACAAAGATGGATCCCCTTCTGGTGGCTTACAGAGTATTAAAACATAGGTTTAGAAAATAAAAACGTGCATCATGAAATGACCAAAAGGCCCTTGAGAAATCATAAGTTCGAGCAGAAACAAGACGCGGAGCGACCTCCGCTCGTCGCTCCGAGTAGTCGCTCCGTGCTTCGGGAGCGACCTCGCTGTGTCGCTGCGAGAGGTCGCTCCGGACTCGTTCTCGCGTTTCCGAGTGATGCAAACGCGACCGACCTCCGCTCGTCGCTCCGAGTAGTCGCTCCGTGCTTCGGGAGCGACCTCGCTGTGTCGCTGCGAGAGGTCGCTCCGGACTCGTTCTCGCGTTTCCGAGTGATCAAAACGCGAGCGACCTCCGCTCGTCGCTCCGAGTAGTCGCTCTGTGCTTCGGAGCGACCTCGCTGTGTCGCTGCAAGAGGTCGCTCCGGACTCGTTCTCGCATCTCCGGGTGATCAAAACGCGAGCGACTCTTCCCTGTCGCTCTGGTAAGGTCGCTCTGATAGGGAGATCAGAGTGACTTGACGGAATCGCTCCGGACTGGTCGCTCCGGTAAGGTGCTCGCCCAATAATCACTTTAAACACTTCTTTGGGACTCCAATTGCACCCAAATGTCTCCAAGAACTCCATGTGGCACTCCAATACCTGATAAGGACTCTTGCATGCAAAATGCAACCTAAACATGGATAAATCCTAATCTATATGATCAAAATGCACATGGGTGAATGGATAAAACATTAGAAATATGCAAGATATCAGAATGGTATCTTCGATGAAGCATCTATGGTTAGAAGCTCAGGGTCCAGTTCAGAAGCAGAAAAGTGTAGCACTGATAAATAGGTGGAGCTGCAAGATGATCATGAAGTGATCGATGTGCAGGCACGCACAGAAAATCAAGAGGAGCGTGTAGAAGATGTTCAGTTGGAGTCTACGAAGATTCAACCGCTTGATGCTACAGAGCATAGCATCATGAAAAATCAACCAAGAAGGATTGATGTCAGGCCAGCAGAGAGATATCGCTTCGAGGATATGGTGGGTTATGCACTTCAGGTTGCAGAGGAAGTGGATGCGTCATCTACTTACATGGAAGCTGTTTCTAGTCCCGAGTCTGAGAAATGGCATGTTGCAACGAGAGACGTGGAGTCTCATCAGAAAAATCATACATGGGACCTGGCCACATTACCATCGGAGAGAAGGGATGTTACATGCAAGTGGGTCTTCATGATTAAGGATGGAGCATCACTGGCAGAAGGAGCTAAGTATAAAGCTCGGATTGATGCAAGAATTTTCAGTCAGATAGATGGAGTAGACTACAATGAGATATTCTCATCGATGGTCAGACATATGTCCATCAGAGTGTTGCTAACGCTGGTAGCACGTCAGGACTTGGAGCTTGAGCAATTTGATGTGAAGACAGTGTATCTTCATGGAGAGCTAGAGGAGATATACAAGACTCAGCCAGATGGTTGTTGAGTTCCTGAAAATGATGACTATGTATGTACGCTTCAGAAGTCACTTTGTGGATTTAAGCAGTCTCTCAGAGGATGGTACAAGAGATTCGACATCTATATAATCAAGTTGGGCTACATCAGAAGTCCTTATGATTGGTGTGTCTGCATGAGTAAGTTGAAGGATGCGACGTTCATCTGTTTGGTACTCTACGTGGATGACATGTTGTTAGCTGAAGAGAAGTGTGACATCGAGACGCTGGAGCTTTTGGGTTTTGAAGTTGAGATGAATGATTTGGGTGCAACATGATATCTTGCATATTTGCATTGTTTTAACTATCCATTTTGCACATAATGATCATATAGATTAGGAATTTTACATCTTTAGGATCCATATTGCATTCATATGTCTTTATCAGGTGTCGGAGTGTCTTATGGAGTGATTGGAGGTGTTTAGAAGCATTGTGGTTCAAAAAGAGTGAAGAGTGAACATTGTTCCGGATCAGACGAGTACAACTCGGGTTAAGCCAACGCGGGTTCACTTACCCGCGTCACTGAATCGAGAAGACGCAACGGAGAGCTCCGACGCTGCTTGGATCACGCGGGAAGCCGCACCCGCGCGCATGAAGTGGCACTGCTCGACGATCTGACGCAGCTTGGATCACGCGGAAAGCCGCACCCACGCGCATGAAAGGACGCTGCTCGACGATCCGACGCGGCTTGGATCACGCGGGAAGCCACACCCGCACGCATGAAGATGAAGTGTCGTCGATGGTCTGATGCGGGTCGAGCTCACGCGGGGAGTCGCACCCGCGCGCATGAAGTGGCGCCGCTCAACGTTTCAACGCGGGTTAGGGTCGCGCGGGTTGTGACCATCGACTGCTACCCGAGTCGCGTCTTTACCTTAGTCGAATTTTAATATTTTTAAAGGGCATTTTAGACTTTCTAAAGGAAACCATTAGGTTTTCCAAGGACATATAAATACTCTTGTAATCCCAAAGTGGGAAAATATCTTATTTTCTATCTAATCACAAAGAACTTTGAGTTGAAAGATCTAATCTTGATCATAAGTTCTTATCTTTGCTTGATTATCTTGCTCTCCAATCATGTTTAACCTTGAATCATCCATGGTTTTGGGGTTATTCATGTCTATTAGTGAGTAGACTAATCTTGGATTCATGGGCTAGGGTGATTAAGGGTGATTAGAGAAGATCTAGGGTGTTTAGTGTTAGATTTATTTGTTTCCTTGCTTGTTGAGAGTTCTCAATGCTATTTTAGTCATGATCATACTAAAATAGATCTCTAGGCATTTCATGCCCACAAGGTGTATGATGAAATGCCTAAACCAACTCTTCAATGCTTTTAGCTTGCTTCACCTAAGAGATTAGTTGCTAAAGGAGTTAAGATTGCTATTAGACTTGTTCTCCATGTTTGCTTTAGTAACATTCAACCTAAGAGATTAGATGCTTGAGTTGCTTTACCAAAAGAACATTCATCTAGAGATAGAGCTTGTTTAGCTTAGTGTCTAGGCATAAGGAAATTGTTTGATTGATACCTTGCCACCCTTAGATTGGATCTACATCACCCAAGATCAAATGCATAGCCCCATGAATCCTCTTGCTTCAAATTGAGAAAGAAAGATCATTACTTTATTGCATTAGCTTATTAGTTCTTAGTTCATACCATCTTAAAACCGGATCGCACTTAGCTTAAGCATGAACTTGCATTCCTTTTGCTTTAGAATCACTTAGAACTGGTTCGATAATCTTTTATACTACATTGATTTGATCTTGGACCCTTGAAAAGTCTTGCATCAAATTGGCGCCGTTGCCAAATTCTAAGTTGATTGTGACATTGGGATTTAGTCATTTGCTTGAGACTAAGTCAATTTTTGTTTAATTGTGTTATTGCTTTTCTTTCTTTTTCTCCCTTTGAATTTCAGGTATATGAACACAAGGAACAGAGGTCCAACAAACCTAGTTCCAAGAGTTGAAGACATTAGATCACTTGAGAGGGAGATTGCAAGACAGAGAAGAGAAGTAGAGCAACAAGCTCATTTGCAAAGGTTGGGGTTTGATATGGAGAATCTGCCTCAAGCTGGTGATGCCCAAGGAGGCATTGATCCAAGAGCTGATCATCTTCGACCACAGCGCCAGCCACAACATCCACCGCGACAAGCTCGCGCCATTGGAGCCTATGATCAACCTCACATTAATGGTCATAGGTTAGGAATCAGAACACCACCAGTGGAGAACAACAACTTTGAGATCAAGTCAGGGCTGCTCAACACCATAGAGAACAACAAGTATCATGGTCTTGCTGCTGAAGACCCTTTTGATCACTTGTACAAGTTTGATAAGTATTGTGGCTTGTCCAAGACAAATGGTGTTTCTGAAGATGCCTTCAAGTTGAAGCTATTCCCTTTCTCTTTGGGAGACAAGGCACACCAATGGGAGAAGACTCTTCCAAGTGACACTGTCACCACTTGGGAAGAGTGTAAGAGAGCTTTCGTAGACAAGTTCTTCTCTACTTCAAAGACAGCTAAGATCAGGAACGAAATCTCTGGGTTTCAACAGAAAGGTCTAGAGAGCTTCAGTGAAGCATGAGAGAGGTTCAAGGGCTATTGGGCTCAATGCCCGCATCATGGTTTTAGCAAGGAGAGTTTGCTTAGCACCTTCTATAGAGGAGCTCTATCACAGTGCAGAAACATGCTTGATACTGCCAGCAATGGTTTCTTCTTGGGAAAAACTGAGGAAGAGGCAGAGGAACTGGTAGAGAACATGGCCAAGAGTGACTCTGTCTACAGTGAGGAGCATGATAGGGTCAACAGAAGTGATGATCAGCATACAAAGAAAGAGCTGAAATCTCTCCTAGCCAAGTTGGATCTACTTCTTGCAGAAAAGGCTAAGCAGGAGAAGATGAACTTTGTTGGTGACCAGAAACAAGAGGCATCTCCAGTGATCAATGAGGTTGATGGTTTGGAAGGCCAAGAGGAGTTGTGCTTCATCAATTCTAATGGCACATGGTACAAGAAAGAGCCCAACTTTCAGTACCAAAACAACTACCAGCAAAGGCCACTCTACAACAATCAACAAGGAGGTTACCAAGCCAAGCAGAACTATCCTCAAGCCAACCAATCTCCTCAGACTCAAGGAAGTTCTTCTCAAGCTCAAGCTCCAGATTCAAGTGTGGATTCTATGTTCAAGCAACTCTTGGAATTTCAGGCCAGAAATGAGAAGACCATGATTTATGAGTTCAAGAACATCCATGCAAAGATTGATGGGAACTATGCTGACCTCAACAACAAGTACATGCAACTTGCCTCTCATCTCAAGGCTTTGGAGAGTCAAGTTGCTTCTATGCCTTCATCCTCCAAGCAGCCAATGGGGTCTCTACCAGGAAAACCAGAAAAGAACCCCAAGGAGTCTTGCAATGTTGTCTTCTCCACCACTTCTCCAGAGATTGAGCTGAGTGATCATGAAAAAGAAGAGGATGAGATTGAACGACTGGTATTTGGAACTGAGTTTGGGAAAGTTGAGAGATTTGTTGTGGCCACAGCTGAAGCACAGATTGTGAAGGACGCTGTCAGGAAGATTAAAGCAACGAATCTGCAAAGAGCTTAGCACAAGGCTGAAAAATAAGTTGAGAAAATAGCTGACAACAAGCTAAAAAAGGTTAAGCTAAAGGAAGCCACTGAGGTTGAGCTATCACCCTATGATAAGCCCCCTTTTCCCCAAAGAGTTCTCACCAAAGCTCAGAAGAAGGTGATCTCCAAGTTCAGGAAAGATCTTAGTGATGTTGGGGTCAGACTTCCAGAAATCTCGGGTATGCGTGAAGCTCATGTCCAGATGATGCTCATCAACGACATTCTAGACCACCAAGCTGAAGTGGCCGAGCTTTTGGACATCTCCATTCCGAAGATTGATCCACCAATACCTCCAAAGTCCCTCCCTAAGCTTGAGTCTCAAGGGATGTTCACCTTGCCTTGCTACCTTGGTAAGCTCACTTTTGATGATGCTCTTGTTGATTCTGGTGCAAGTGTGAATGTGATATCAATGGAGATGATGAAAAGTCTAGGGATTGAGAGCATGGAGCCAAACACATCTTCACTACAGTTTGGAGATTCCTCTTCTACAACTCCTATTGGTCTCATCAAGGACTTCCCTTTGAAGATTGGAGCATGCACCATTCCTATAAACCTCACTGTTCTAAAGATGGCAACTGAGAAGAGAGTCCCATTGATCCTTGGCACTCCATTCCTTACAACAGTAGGAGCTTGCATAGACTTTGCCAACAAGAAGGTCACACTCGTAAATGTAAACAAAGATGTCTCATATCCACTACAATCACCAAAGATGATTGCTGAGTATTGTGGAACAATCACTTGTGGAGCATCCTCCATTGAGAAGACCAAGGCTGAAGGGGTTGGTATTAAGAAAGAAGGTCTTGTTGGAGAGTCCTCTAAGGAGCTGTGTGATGAGCACTTGGAAAGTGCTAAAAAGGAGGAGGTGAGTAGCGCCACAAAGGCTGCTCATGACAAGAAGAAGATTGTGAAAGAACCTCATCCTCCACCTCTTGATAAGACTCTTCACACTCTCACTCTCCACCCAATGAAGCTTAAGGATGGGGCAATTGAGTACAAAATCAAGTGCAAGAGAAAGTCTAAGCCATTCTCAAGTGCAAGGGCCATCATCACTCCTCAGCTCCAAAATGATCTAATCAAGCTTCAAGAGCTTCTCTCCCACGTCCTCACCATCACTCTTGAATGTGGGAAGGACCCTCCCTCTCACTAGCCAAAAGAAGGAAAGTCAAGCTAGAGACTTAAAACAAGCTCACTTGGGAGGAAGTCCCATGACTATCCCTGTACATATCAGTAGGATCTTCGTTTTTAAGACCATTGAGCTGAGGAGGAAAGCGGCCGGACATCGCTCCCTAGACACCACTGCCTTTTCCAAGACTCCATCAGAGGTACTCCTTCACCTTAATCTTGTACATATCAGTTTATCTTTGCATATTGCTTTCCTTTGGGTATCTCTCCCTTACTCACACAGAGACTGTGTGATTTAAGTGTAGGGGGAGGTACCAAGTATTTGATCATGTTTGCTTTGATGATTTTGAGTCTCATGCATTGCATTGTACATACATATATGCATAGAAAAACGAAAAAAAAAAATTAAATTTTTTGAATCATGTAGTTGCATCACTTGCATTCTTAAGATTGAGTCTAGAGCATATAGGATACATTCACTTGCATATGAAGCAGCTGATTGATATTGCCTTGTATAGAACACTTGTTTGCACTGAATTTGACATTCTAGCTAAACATATCAAGTAGCTTAAGCATCTTTTGAAAAAAAACTTGTAAGCTTCGAGCCTTGAAAACTCTTCTTGAAACTTGTTTGCTTGCTTGATGTTAGCATTGTTCTTAAGATCAGCTCCAATCTGAACTTGACTTGAATGAACTTAATCTCTCTTGCATATGGGCATTTGTATACTTGATCATGGATCTCATACACATTTGGGTTATCTTATTCCTTTATACCTATCTTTGTTAACCCAAATGACACTCCTTACCCTAAAACCCTAACCATTATTTGAGACCAAACATTGAATTGCATGAGTGAGGCCTCTTTTGATAGTTTGTCATGTGCAAAATCTTGAGAGTATTGGGAGCGACATGGATTTGTTCTCATCTCTTGCTAGCGACATGGATTTGTTCTCATCTCTTGCTAGCATAGGGTCATCATTTGAGCTAGCTTCTAGGATGGTGAGTGGGGTCTTTGTTCCTTAAAGGTTTATATCTTGGGTTTGAGAAGTGATAAAGTTGAGATTGATGAACAAAAGATTGTCATGAGAAAGAAAAGCCCTAGGGACCTAGAATAGAAAAATAAGAAAACTCTTGATTGTATTGTTTGATTGTATTGTTTGAGACCTTCCCCCTCTAAAAAAAAAAAAAGGAAGAAAAAGAAAAAAAAAAAAAAAAAAAAAAAGAAAGATTCAATAAGATAGTGGGGAATGGATGATAAAAAGTGTTAGAGCTTAGAAATGTGAAAAGTGAATAAGAGGTCCTTAGTGGTTGAGTCTTAAGAAAAGAATGTTGTTCATTGGGTGGGTGATGTGAGTGTTTTTCATTTTGGGTTATGGGATGAATGAAATGGGTGTAGAATTTGTAATCACTTAGGAATGGGGTAGAATGATGAGGATGGATCCATGTATGCATGAATTGCTCCTAATCTTAGATAAATTTTGCATAATGATCAAACTCCTTGATTCTTGAGTGATTGCCACCTTAAAATGACAACATTTGAATCCTTCTCTTCATTCAAATTATACCATTGCTTACTTAACCAAATGATTGAGATCATGTGCCCATTTGTGAGAATTCACCTTGTGTGTGTGAGAGAATCAATGTGAGAGCTGGTTTAAAGAACTTGTTAGTTGATGAGTATTGCAACTTGTGTAGAGGCATAAGAGTATGGATAGGCCTAGAGAAGCTAGAGTATAATAAGAGAGTTTGCTCATGCTCTTTGCTATATTTCTTTAGGATGTCAAGTTGAGTGCATTGAGTGTTTGTTTTCGCTAAGCTAGCATCTTTGTATCTCTCCTCCTTGTGTTTTGAAAAGTTTACTTGAGGACAAGTAAAGAACTAGTGTTGGGGAGTTGATATCTTGCATATTTGCATTGTTTTAACTATCCATTTTGCACATAATGATCATATAGATTAGGAATTTTACATCTTTAGGATCCATATTGCATTCATATGTCTTTATCAGGTATCGGAGTGTCTTATGGAGTGATTGGAGGTGTTTAGAAGCATTGTGGTTCAAAAAGAGTGAAGAATGAACATTGTTCCGGATCAGACGAGTACAACTCGGGTTAAGCCAACGCGGGTTCACTTACCCGCGCGCATGAAGTGGCGCTGCTCGACGATCCGACGCGGCTTGGATCACGCGGGAAGCCGCACCCGCGCGCATGAAGGGACACTGCTCGACGATCCGACGCGGCTTGGATCACGCGGGAAGCCACACCCGCGCGCATGAAGATGAAGTGTCGTCGATGGTCTGACGCGGGTCGAGCTCACGCGGGGAGTGGCACCCGCGCGCATGAAGTGGCGCCGCTCGACGTTCCAACGCGGGTTAGGGTCGCGCGGGTTGTGACAATTGACTGCTACCCGAGTCGCGTCTTTACCTTAGTCGAATTTTAATATTTTTAAAGGGCATTTTAGACTTTCTAAAGGAAACCATTAGGTTTTCCAAGGACATATAAATACTCTTGTAATCCCAAAGTGGGGAAATATCTTATTTTCTATCTAATCACAAAGAACTTTGAGTTGAAAGATCTAATCTTGATCATAAGTTCTGATCTTTGCTTGATTATCTTGCTCTCTAATCATGTTTAACCTTGAATCATCCATGGTTTTGGGGTTATTCATGTCTATTAATGAGTAGACTAATCTTGGATTCATGGGCTAGGGTGATTAAGGGTGATTAGAGAAGATCTAGGGTGTTTAGTGTTAGATTTACTTGTTTTCTTGCTTGTTCAGGGTTCTCAATGCTATTTTAGTCATGATCATACTAAAATAGATCTCTAGGCATTTCATGCCCACAAGGTGTATGATGAAATGCCTGAACCAACTCTTCAATGTTTTTAGCTTGCTTCACCTAAGAGATTAGTTGCTAAAAGAGTTAAGATTGCTATTAGACTTGTTCTCCATGTTTGCTTTAGTAACATTCAACCTAAGAGATTAGATGCTTGAGTTGCTTTACCAAAAGAACATTCATCTAGAGATAGAGCTTGTTTAGCTTAGTGTCTAGGCATAAGGAAAGTGTTTGATTGATACCTTGCCACCCTTAGATTGGATCTACATCACCCAAGATCAAATGTCTAGCCCCATGAGTCCTCTTGCTTCAAATTGAGAAAGAAAGATCATTACTTTATTGCATTAGCTTATTAGTTCTTAGTTCATACCATCTTAAAACTGGATCGCACTTAGCTTAAGCATGAACTTGCATTCCCTTTGCTTTAGAATCACTTAGAACTGGTTCGATAATCTTTTATACTACATTGATTTGATCTTGGACCCTTGAAAAGTCTTGCATCACAACAATGAAGATTTTAGGGATGGAGATCTTCAGAGATAGGGAGAAGGAGTTGTTCTTGTCACAGAAGGCCTATATTAATGAGGTGTTGACAAGGTTCATGATGTCTTCAGATGAACCTATCAGTATTCTGTGCACTGCAAATGTTCATCTCACCATGTATATGGTTTAGCCCGTTGGGGCATCTGACCCGTTGGGGCATCTGGCCCGTTGGGGCATCTGGCCCGTTGGGGCATCATGCCCGTCGGGGCATCTGGTCCGCATGGACATCTGGTCCGCAAGGACATCTGGCCCGTTGGGGCATCTGGTCCGTTGGGACATCTGGCCCGTTGAGGCATCTGGTCCGTTGGGACATCCGGCCTGTTGGGGCGTCTGGTCCGTTGGGACATCTGGCCCGTTGGGGCATCTGGTCTGCAAGGACATATATGGTCCGTTGAGACATCCGGCCCGTTGGGGCATCTGGTCCGCATGGACATCTGGTCCACAAGGACATTTGGCCCGTTGGGGCATCTGGTCCGTTGGGACGTCTGGTCCGTTGGGACATCTGGCCCGTTGGGGCCTCTGGTCCGTTGGGACATCTGGTCCGTTGGGACATCCAGTCCGTTGGGATATCCGGCTGATGACGAACGTCTGGCTCTAGTTGAGCATCTGGCCGTTAAAGGGCGTCTGGTTCGTCATAGCAGCACATCTGGTCCGAAGGGACATCTGAGGCAAAGAGAGCGATGGTACATTTGGCGTTGAAGAACGCATCTGGTACATTTGGCGTTAATGGCGCATCTGGCACTTGAAAGTGCATCTTGTACATCTAGCGCTGATGGCGCATCTTGTACATCTGGCGCAGAGAAACGCATCTGGTACATCTGGCACTTGAAGGTGCATCTGGTACATCTGTTATTGAGAGGATTCAAGTCAAGGTGGAGAATTATTGATATGCCTTGAATCTGGATGTTACATCTAGGCGATGGATGTTACATCACGTACATCATACCGACTCGGTTGCATCAAGAGTGTTGCATCAAGTTATTATGGATGTTACATCTGATCGTGGGCTTAAGCCCATGAGTCCGTTTAGTCTAGGGCTTTAGATGCGAGATGTTACTATATATATCTTGTATTCGAAATAACCCTGAACTTGCACTCTGTAAGCTCAATATCGCCTCCAATAATAATATCTCTCTTTGCCCGTGGACGTAGCCCTAGGGGTGAACCACGTTAAATATTTGTGTCGTAGTTACATCGTTTTTATTCATCTGTTTCCGCATCTGTTTCTTCTCACAATTGTTACAACAAAAATATATAACAATAATGTTTTCAGATTGAATATCTTCTTTTAAAATGATTCCAACAGTCGTGACTAAATCATCTTTAAGTTAATGGAACTTTTTTTATTGTTTAGGTAAAGAAAAATAACCCATCAAAAGGAATATATGCGATTTCACAGCAAAGGATTTTGTTCGGGTCTGTGTTTCTATGGAAAGTACTTTGCTAGAGATGATGATGCTATCTATGTGACCTTGACAAATATGCAAACATAAGTTTGCAACGTGAGAATGCCTCTGAAACACTAGTGTTTGTCAAAGACATTCGAATGTTCAAATTATAAAGATTGATTATATATAGGTACTGTTGACTATCAGTGACGTTCAATTTTATTTTGGTTTGATGTTCAAGGTTCTGAATTTTCAGTGTTACTAATTAATAATCCACTAGCTGGCAACATGCTCTTAGTCAAGTGTCGGTAATATTACATGTTATGGTTTTATAATTTGTGACAAAAGCAATACGGAGTATTACAAGAAGTACGCATGAGACGGATCGGGTATCCGGACAATTTTAAAGTATCCGGATCCGGATCCTTATCCGGCGGATCCATAATTTTACTATTCTTATCCGGATCCGGAGTTTTCGGATATCCGGGTGTCGGATATCCTTTTAAAAATTGTAATATCCGGCGGATATCCGGATCCGAATTTGGATTCTTAAAATAAATAAAAAATAATATTAATATATATAAAATATGAACAATAATTTAAAAAAAAAATATAATGTTTTTAATTATTTCTATGTATAATATTACAAAATTTACATAAAATTTATATATACTATTATAAAAATGAAAATATATTAAATACAATTAATTTTTATATATAGATATTATTATTTTTGAAATATTTATTAATAAAACTTACGGATCCGGATATCCGGACTAAAAAATTAAGATATCCGAATCCGGATCCAACATTTTACTATTCGGTCCCTCCGGATATCCAGATTTTCGGATCAAATCTCGATCGAATCCGGATCTCGAATAAAAGTTCCAGGCCTAACAAGAAGTTATATGCACAGCACAGGTGAAAACAAGCGCACAACAATATACCGATAAACATTTTGTTGTAGAAATAATACTTTACCAGAACTTGATCCGCGCGCCCTCGCGAGGGTGTTTGATTTAACTTGTGTTTAACGTAAACTCATAAACCGTTGGTTTTATAAAAAAATCCAGTGTATTTTTTTTTATATTTTGTAATTTACATATAGAGTAGAATATATTATTTTATAATATAGATGTTTGATAATATTTTTTTATTTATACGTAATATTATATTAAAAAATTTATAACTTGACGCAATTTGATGTAATTGTACTATTCATTTATTAACCTGTTTTTTTGTTAATTTATTTTACAATGAAGCACCGTACTAACATTTTTATTTTTTGCACTAGTTTTCTATGAATTATTATTAATTTTATGATATTTTGTTTTCTTGAAAATCGAACTCTTGAAATTTTTATATTTAACTAAAATAAATAAGGTAATATTATATTTTTATTTATAATACATACTATATATTTCAGTTTATGTTTTTATTTTAATCACAAAGAAACAACAACCATTGTAATTAATTAATTTAAATTGATTTTTAAATGCAGTGGCAGAATCTATAAATAAAAAGGAATACAAAAAAATAAGTACTTGATTGATTGTAAATGCAATGACTAAATGTGTAAATAAAAGAAAGTATTTAATCTGATATCCATGTTTTTAAATAGTACCAAAATGTACTTTTATTTTAATAATATAGATTCTAATGAAACAAAAAAAAAAAATTATTTAAGTGATCAGCTCAGCCCAGGATCTAACAGTTGAAAATAATTTCTCAAAGCTCAAGACTTTGAGCCCATTTAAGGCCCAGATATAATACGATATACTTAGTACTGGTTATACTCAGACCCATACACAATGCCAAAGATTGAGAGGAATAATATCAGACAAAAAGGGGGTTTTTGTTCAACAATAAAAACTAAGAAAATTATCTGGAAAAGCTGAATCAAATTCATGAAGAATCAAAACTTTAGTCTTCTCTAATTATTATTCATCAGAACTTTAATTAGGTTCCGAAATAAATAAAAGGAAGAGTCAGAGTGATTTCTATTAATTAATAGTCACAGGTTTTTAATTAATTAATTAATTAATTTATAAGTTCAGTTTCATTCATTTTCCTACGGGAGAGAGAGAGAAACCACAGAGAAAACGACAATGCCGTTGGTGAGGTTCAAGATACGGAACGAGCTCAGCTTAGGTGGGCCGGAGCTAAACCGCAGCCCCGCCGTGGAATATGAGGAACCTAAAGCGATTCTCGGCGCTGTTGAAGTTGCTGGACTCGTCGGGATCCTTCGTCAGCTAGGCGATCTCGCCGAGTAAGCTCTCCTTTTCTCCTTCGACTCTATCAACGAAGATTGAATTCAGATATTTTCTAACTGATTGTTTTTTAGGGTTTGAAGCTGATTTTCTCGTGATTAGGATTACTAATCGAGTGAATAGGGATCTCAGTAACTTTCTATGTTTGAGTTTCGTCAGGGCTTAGGGCTTTTTCGCAATAGTTTTGATTTTGAGCTCAGTTCGTAGAGCTAGTATAGCTGGTTAAGTGTTAATTAGTGAATGATGAGAGAGTACCTCAACATAGTTAACTTGTATGTGCTTTGACATATAATCTATTGATGAGGAGAAACTGAAGTTCCTTAACAATCGAAACAAGGAATAGTGAGGTTTTGGTTGTGTACACGGGGAGATTAGTGAAGTGGCATTGCTCGAAGTGATAGAGAGTTATTTAACCAAGTGGTGGTATTTCTTGCATGTAGATTTTCCGCAGAGGTATTTAATGGGATACAAGAAGAAGTGACTGTTACGGCGTCTAGGTGTCAGAAACTGACAAGCCGTGTTAAACGGATAGAGTCAGCGTTGTCACCTCTTGAAAAGGCTGTGCTGTCACAGACAAGCCACATTCATTTTGCATACACTGCAGGTTTGGCTTTTACTCTCATCTCTAGTCTTCTTTTGATTTTCTATGTCTATATTATTTTCAGATTTCTGTTCTGTACCTCTGTTGCTATGAAATCTTATATGAAGACATATCATCTACAGTATCAGGTGATATATATATCTGTGATCTTTTGTACAGAAAAGTTCTTATTTTTTTCGTTTTTCTTTTGTTTCTGTTGTAGGCTGTGAGTGGCATCCTCGTATAAGGAATGGGCAAAGACATTTTGTTCAGAGTGATTTGCCACTTTGTGTTATGGAAACATATGAACAGTGTAGAGATCCTCCTCCTTTGCATCTGCTTGACAGGTGAGGGACAAGCTTTTAGTTTCATCTTAATATTAATAGAAATTAATGCATTCTGAAATGGCTAATTTTTCCCCTTTGCAGATTTGACGCAGGTGGTCCTGGGTCGTGTCTGAGAAAATACTCAGACCCAACATTCTTTAGAAAGGAACTCGGTAACCATAGTAAAGTAGATGATGCCAAGGCCCAGAAAGATCAGGCGCATCGCAAAAGAAAGGTTTGTAATCATCTTATTGGATTTAGGTTATGCTTGCTGAATGAATTGCTCAGTAAAATTCGTTAGACATCTCAAGAGCTATGGTTTTTTTCCTTCGTTCGCTATTTGGCTGTGTTCTGCTGTATTTGTATCTGAGTTGTGCTTTTCTGAAATGACAGAAAAAGAGGTTACCACAAAGAAACATTTGCAGATCACGTGCTGTGTCTACGTCCGATGACACTAATGGGTGGGTGATCTTAAGATATAGACGTAGTAGTTCTCGTCCATTCGTCTTCTATATTTCATTGTGGTGGTTCTTCACAATCTTATTTGTTAACCTGTCTCTTTGTGCAGGGCTCGTCTCAGTTCTCTAACTGATGACATACCTACCACTTCTCAGAGTACTTCCACAGTTGACATGCCCCGTAGCTCTAATATGCAGGATTTATCTGGCAGTATAGACCAATCTCATTTGCAAGAGCAGTCAAATTCGCAAGAACAAAGTGAAGCACAAGTACAATCAGATTTACAAGAGTCATCGAGACCTCGTGATTCTATAACTGGTTCAGGTTATATAGAGTATGTCATCAATCACAGTCCTGTGAATAAGCCTGACGTGAAGCTATTAGAGGGATCTCTGCCTAGTTCCTTACAACCTGCGGATAGAATAGGTTCAACTGTTCCTCAAGGCCGCGTTGAAGTTGTAGATGACAATATTCGATATAGTCCCTCAAAAGAGATACCTGTGCCTTATGCTTCTATTGTTTGTGATGATAAAAAAGAAGCACTTGAATCAAGGGGTGAGAAAAGTAACAAAGACGAAGAAGCGTCAGAGATACACGAGCCAAAAATTGGTCCAGGAACACCAGACAGAGTGAAGCAAAATCAAAGGGACTTTGATAGGACGTACGATTTTTTCGACGAGGTATGTATTGTGGGAGAAAAACAAAGTAAGAGCCAGGCCAATAGTATTGATGAAAAACCAAGAATTGAGAGCGAAGAAGAAAATACGAGTGAAGCAGATGAGTTTGTAGATGCACGTAATACAATTGAATCTGAATCAGAAAGTGAGTTTGATGGAATACCAAAACCAAAACTGGAGCATTATTTTGGGGATATCAGCACTTACTGTTCTGAAGATGCTAGCAGTGACAACAATGGTGGATCAGAAGATATACCATATGAAGAAATGGTAGAAGATCCACGCCATGAAAACTCTTTAGATGAATCTTGTTCAGTTTCCTACCTTTCTGATGATGCAAGTGTTTCTTGTTGCCAGTCAGATCCAGTGTGTGGGAAAGTTCTGTCTCATGATGAAACTTTTCAAAATCCAAGGGATTTTTCTGCCATGCGTCCTTCATTATTGGCTGAAGCAGCTTTTCCGGATGAAACAATTTTGCGAGAACCTGTTGCCGCACATACCTTGTTGGCAGGAGATTGTGCTAATGAAAAGATCTCATTTGAAGAACGTATTTCCTCAGGCATGTTTCTGAAAGATGCTATTCCTGCTGAAAAGATCTTGCCAGAAGAACATTTGGCCAACTATCCATCTCTTGCAGAAGCTGTTCCTCATGAAAAGAGCTTGCCAGGAGAGTCTGTTGCCAAATATCCGTCTTTTGAAGAAATTGCACCCTCTGAAAGGATCTTGCCCGAAAACTCTCTTTCCAAAATTCGGTCTTTGGCAGAAGCTGTGCCTGACAATATGGCCCTAGCAGAAGAACCAGGTGCTGCTCATCCATCTTTTCCCAAAGCTGTTCAGGAAAATAAAATTTCACCAGAAGTTCTTGATTCCAAAAATTTGTCTGACACAGTGCCAGAAGCTGTTTCAGAAGAGCAAATATCAGTTGAAGGATTTGTTGGTGTATCTCGGTGTTTGGCAGAAGTTGTTCCTGATGAAAGGTTCTTGACAGAAGAACCAGAAGAAGCTGCCACAGCATGTACGTCTTTGTCAAAGGTCATGCCTACAGAAAAATTATTCCCAGAAAAAACTTTGGAAGCGCCTCAGGATTTGTCAGAATTGCCTGAAGAAAATATCTTGCGAGAAAAATCTGTTGATTATACACATCCATCTTGTGCCAAAGCTGTTTCTCCAAAAGAAAATCTATCACCACAAGTTCTTGATTCCGCAAATTTCTCTGTGGCAGAAGCTGTTTCACATGAGCAGATCAGACTTGAAGAATCTGGTGGCAAAAATCCGTGTTTGGCAGAAGCTGTTCCTGATGAAAATTTCTTGACAGGAGAACGAGAAGAAGCTGCCACCACATGCATGCCTGTCGAAAAGTTATTGCCAGAAAAACCTTTAGAAGCGCATCATTATTTGCCAGAATTGCCTCAGGAAAATATCTTGCCAGAAAAATCTGTTGGTTCTGCTCCTCCAGACGAATATCTACCACCGGAAGTTCTTGATTCAACAAATGTGTCTGTGGCAGAAGCTGTTCCACAAGAGCAAATCGGACTTGGAGAATTTCTTGGCATAGATGCGTGTTTGGCGAAAGCTGTTCCTGATGAAAGGGGTTTGCCAGAAGAACCTGTCACCACATGTGTGTCTTTGACAAAAGCCGGGGCCAATGAAAAGACCTTGCCAGAAGAGCCTTTGGAAACATATCCTTTGGCAGAATTGCCTGAAGAAAAGATTTCTCCTCAAGAAACTGTTGATGCCACACATCCATTTGAATCTGTTATTGATGAAGAAAGCTCACCAGAAGTTTCTTGTTTGTCTTTGGAAGAAGCTCTTCCACAAGAGCAAATCTCACTTGAAGAATTTGTTGGCATAGATCCGTGCTTGGCAGAAGCTGTTCCTGATGAATGGCTCTCGCCAGAAGAAGCTGTCACCACATGCCTCTCTTTGGAAAAAGCTGCCACAATAGAAGAAGTCTTTCCAGAAAAATCTTTGGAAACATATCCCTTTTTCGCAGAATTGCCGGAAGAAAAGATTGTGCACGAAGAAGCTGATGATGCCACTCATCCATCTGTTTCTGAATCTGTTAGTGATGAAAAAATACTACCAGAAATTCTTGAGTCCACAAATTTTCCTGTTGCAACAGCTCTTCCGCTAGAGCAAACCTTGCTTGAAGAATTTGTTGGCAATCCATATCTGACAGAAGCTGTTGTTGATAAGAGGGTTTTGCCAGAAGAACCTGTTACCACATGTCTCTCTTTGAAAAAGGCTGCGACAGTTGGAGTCTTGCCAGAAAAACCTTCGGAAACATATCCTTCTTTCGGAGAATTTCCTGATGAAAAGATCGTGCTCCAAGAAGCTGATGATGCCATCCATCTATCTGTTTCTGAAGCTGTTGGTGATGAAAAAATCTCACCAGAAGTTCCTGATTCCACAAATTTCCCTGCTGCTGCAGCTCTTCCGCAGGAGCAAATAGTAGAAGAATTTGTTGGCAATCCATGTATGACGGAAGCTGTTCCTGATAAGACGATTTTGCCAGGAGAACCTGTCACTACATGTCTCTCTTTGACAAAAGCTGCGACAATTGAAGGAGCCTTGCCAGAAAAGCCTTTGGAAACATATCCTCCTTTCGCAGAATTGCCTAAAGAAGAGATCGTGTTCAAAGAAGCTGATGATGCCACCCATCCATCTGTTTCTGAAGCTATTAGTGATGAACAAATCTCACCAGTGGTTCTTCATTCCGAAAAGTTTCCTGCTGCAGCAGCTCCTCCGCAGGAGCAAATCGTACTTGAAGAATTTGTTGCCAATCTTTGTCTGACAGAAGCAGTTCTTGATAAGAGGGTTTTGCCAGAAGAACCAGTCACTACATGTCTCTCTTTGACAAAAGCTGCGACAATTGAAGAAGTCTTAGCAGAAAAACCTTTGGAAGCATATTCTTCTTTCGCAGAATTGCCTGAAGAAATTATTGTGCAAGACGAAGCTGATTTTACCACTCATCCATCTGTTTCTGGAGCTGGTATTGATGAAAAGTTCTCACCAGAAGTTCTTGATTCAACATTTTTTCCTGTTACAGCAGCTCTTCAGCAAGAGAAAATCTTACTTGAAGAATTTGTTGGCAATCCATATCTGGCAGAAGCTGCTCCTAATAGTAAGGTTTTGCCAGAAGAGCCTGTCACCACAGGTATGTCTTTAACGAAACCGGAGCCTACTGAAGAACTCTTGCCAGAAGAACCTTTAGAAGCGTATGCTTCTTTGGAAAAATCTGATGATGACATACATCCATCATGTGCCGAAGCTGAAAGTGATAAAAACGTCGTACCAGATGTTCTTGATTCCAAAAATTTGTCCTTATCAGAAGCTATTACACAAGAGCAAATTGAACTTGAAGAATCTGTTGGCGTAGATCCTTGTTCTGCAGAAGCTGTTCCTGATGAAAGAGTTTTGCCAGAAGAAGCTGTTCCTGATGAAAGGATTTTGCGAGAAGAAGCTGTCACCGCAAGTTTGTCTTTGACAAAGGTAGCGCCCATCGAAAAGATCTTGCCAGAAGAACCTATGGATATGTATCCTTCTCTAGAAGAGTTGGCAGAGGAAAAGATCTCACAAGAAGAAGAACCTGATGATGACACACATCCATGTTTTTCTGAAGCTGTTGATGATGAAAATATCTCGCTACTAGAACATCCTTGTTCCATATATCCATCTTTGGAAGTGTCTGTTCCGCACGAGAAAACCTCAGATGAAGAAATTGTTGGCACAAACCCATTTTTGGAACTAGCCGTTCCCAACGTAAGCAGTTTTCCAGACACACATGGCATTACGTATCAGACTTCAGCAGAAGCTGTTTCTAAGGAAAAGAAGTTGCCAGAAGAATCCTTACTTACATATCCGTCTTTGGCAGAAGATCTTTTTGATGAAAAGGCCTCAGGCTCAGAAGCTCCTGGTTACACAACAGAAGCTGGTCCACGCAACACTGAAGAACCTGTTGCCTCGGATCTGTCATTGACCGAATCTATTTTAGATGAAGAGATCCCCGGCTTAGAAGCTCCTGCTTCCACAACAGAAACTGGCCCACACAACAAATCTTTCCCTGAAGAGCCTGTTGCCACCTGTCTGTCTTTGGCAGAAGCTGTACCTGAAGAAAAGATCTCTCTAGAAGAAACCGATACCACATGTCCACCGTCTGCAGAAGCTGCTTTTGATGAAGAGATCTCAGGCTCAGAATCTCGTGGGGACACAACAGAAGCTGGTCCACACAACAATGAAGAACCTCTTACCACGGATCTGTCATTGACGGAATCCAGTTTTGATGAAAAGATCCCCGGCTTAGAAGCTCCTGCTTCCACAACAGAAACTGATCCACACGGCAAAACTTTCCCTGAAGAACCAGTTGCCACGTATCTGTCCTTGGAAGAACCTGTTCGGGACGACAAAGTTCTGCCAAAAGAACCTGCCGCTGCATTTCTGGATTTGTCGGAAGGTATTCCTGACCAACAAGTGTTTTTGGACGATGCAGCATTTTTATCTTTTGCAGAAGCAATTTTCGATCAGAAGTTCTCACCAGAAGTTCCTGATTCCATGGATCTTCCTGCAAAAAACACATTGGAAAAAGAAGTTGAAACATCTGATGGTACAATTGTTGAACCAGTAAATATATGGAGCAACGGAGGACTCCTTGGACTTGCACCATCGAAACCTCCAGTTTTTGCTGAGCCTAAGTCTGTAAGCGAACATATACAGAACGAGTTCAACGAAGCTAGTGTTATTGCTACAAAGAAGCAGGGATTATCGAGCAGACCAGTTGAAGATACTGAGAAGAGTTCACTTCCTTTAGTTGTTTCAGATCCCACGTCACAACAACAAAGCAACATGTTGAGTCATTCTAATGGATCTCTTTCCCCTCTGCAGAGCACTGCAACATCATTCAAAGTATTTGGCTTAAGTCATAGATTACTCATGGCTGGGTTTCGTGGAAACACTTCCTCAACCTACAAGTTTGAATCCATACCTACTACCAGCTATGATACCAAAGCAGCAGCTATCGAAGACAAGACTCAACAAACTCCTCCCCGTGGCCCTAGCTTTGAGGAACAATTGGCTTATGAATCATCTATCTTTGGCTCGCCTACTTCATCACCACCGGTTGAACATATGAAAATATCATTCAGTCCGATAGATCCTTCCCCAGTTTCCAAATTGAAACTGAGAATCCCATGCCAACCACAGTACAACGGTGAAAATGTGGACACTTTCCCTTCTTTTCAGTTGGTCCCAGAGGCTAGTAACTCCGATAATGAGGATGACAACAGCGACATCTTTTGTCAGTCATCCCCTGGTGTTTCAGACAATTGCTTGTCGGATTCTGAGCTGTGGGAATCTGATGAAAGCCCTAGAGAATCTGCATCAAGCTTGAAGCAAGGTGGAGAGAGAAGTACACATGGCGATATGGGTTCTTTTTCCAGTTTGTTTCTTGATCTTCCATGTTACGACTCTGTAGATCATCACTCCACCTCACCAAGACTAGAGCAAGAGCATGAGCGAGAACAAGTTCCAGAATATAAACCATCTGTTTCAGAGATCATCCGTGATTGGCCGCCAAACGCAAACGCTGTTCTAAAGAAAACGCAAACTTAATCCGCCAGGTACTTATTGCAAAACGCTCTTCTTTTTATTTCATTTTTCATTTGCATTATTCGCAGATCATGACACTAACCAAACAAGTCCACTGTTAATTAGGTTGTAGCTCCAGATGACCATGGTGAAAGATAAAAGGAATTATAATTTGATTCGTTGTACATTCCTATCCGTGAATCGGTGATCCCAAATCTCATTTCATGTAATACAAAAACGAATCACTATTTTATATATCAGAAATTTAAATTGATGCTCGGGAAAATATGAATATTATTTTAATTACGGCATTTTTTTTTGTATTTTATCAGATTACACGATTGTATATATATAAGAAAAGTAAACAATACAGATGGTCATGACAGTTAAATAACGATCTTGAAGTTGTACAAGTCGTCATCATATTTAGAAGATGACGTCAGGAACGATACCGAGTTCCTTAAAAGCGGCGGGACAATCAGCTGACGGCGTCTTCACCATGAAACCGAGAGGGTTAACGATACGTGTCTCGTGGGAGACGATACCGTCATTCGCCGTCAGGCTAACCTTAGCGGCGTTACGTAGGTAAGCCTCTTTGCTGACGTCGCTGCAACCACTGTCTGGTGACTGGAGGAGAACGAGCTCACATACTTCCTCCTCGTGGTCACCGGTCACTTCCATTTTGTAGCTGCCTGACTTGTCAGTCACGGCTTCTTTTGTCAACGTCACGGTTCCGTTAGTTCTGCTCCTGCACTCTAGCTTCACTTTCGCTCCTTCGAGGAATTGGCTGAGACGTGTAACGAATTGGACGCGGCATGTGTCACAGTAAACCGATCCCTGAATTTGGAAACGGTCAAAGTCATCGGCGTCAGCGACGGCCTTGCCGGCGAGAGAGGATAGGCACACGGCGGAGACAAAGAAGAAGAAGATGGCTTTGGTCGCCATTTGTCTGAAAATGTTAAAAGATTCTTGTCTTTTTTTTTACACCTCTTCTCTTTCTGTAATTGTTTTCTTTGTTGAGTTATATAGAGAAGAGGGCAACTATAATTCACTTGTTTTCTAAATTAATTAATTATTTTTAACACCAATAGCTATTTTTAGCTAGATTTTTTTAAACCATTTATTTGTTAACTTAACTAATTATTTTCTTGAACACAACTATTAGTTTGTTAATTATTTTAATTATAGCCTCTAGTTTCCAAATGAGTCTCTACCTGTCTTTCCTCTCTTTAGTTATTCCCCTAAAATTGGAAAAAATACACATAACCTACTAATATGTTGTGTGTTTGAATTTAATGTATTTTCTAACATTAAGCTGATGAACTTTTGCTGGATTTATAAATAAAAAACACACACATCAATGTGTTCAATACAACTAAAGGCTTAGTTTGATCTTGACTATAACCATTAGTTATCCAAGAACGTTTGCTTTCATACAGTTCCCTGATTTGGGTTTGGCTCGGACTTGCACTCGTCTAATCGGCTTTTATGGAGCTGGAAAGCGGGATTAACCCAGGCGCCACAGCTGCATTGCATCCCAGCCCAGTTGAAATAACCTAACCGGGCGTTACATCCCAAACAAAGAAGCTTCTCTTCAACAGTTCCATCATGTACTGCAAAAAAAAAAAACAATGTGTTAACAAGTGCAAAGATTCTTGTTGAGATACAGTTAAAACATCTATATAGAGCAAAGGCTTACTATTTTGCATCCATTTCATAGGCTCGACAAAGATGGAAGAGCATTGCACTCGTTCAGCATAGTTACCGCTTCTCTTTTTCCAAGCAAAGCATTCTTCACCTTTCCCTGGTTCATGTGGGACAATGTTCTCCTCAATAGCCACTATTCTTCTGCATTTCTTGCATCTGTACATGGCTTGGGGCTTGGGAAGAGACTCTTGCGAAGAAGAATTGCTCTCTACCTCCACTTTCAATTCATTCATAACTTCTTCTCTTCTACCTTAAAAATTAAATATAAAGACATCTCAAACTAAAAGACAGTTTCAATCTAATAATCACAGTCATAAAGGTCGACAGAGAGAGAGAGAGAATGCTCAAGTTTGACAGTTTATATGCCACAGTGAATGTTAACGAGACTAAGTCCAAAGTTGCATAATCATAATAAAGTTGTCAACTTTCCAACCAACAACATGAAAATTCAATTTCTGGAGTAGAAAAAAAAAAAACGAATTAGCAGCTGAGAAGAACAGCTCAAACCACAAGAACCCTAGACAAGAAATCTATAAACCTCCACGGGGAAACAGAAATCGCCAACCAATCGAAACCACAAATATTAGCTTTTATATATCAGAAAAAAAAGAATCACCTTTGGCCAAGGCTGCTGAGCTTTACACTGATTTTCTCTTCTTCCTCCCCAAATCTGTTAGGTTTTGTTTTGTCCTTTGGTTTTCCTTCCACGATGGTTAAATCTCTCGATAAACCGGTTCAGCCAAACCGGACTAGTTATTCAACGATGTCGTTTAAAAAACTTAAACTGGGCCGTGGGCTTCGTTGGTATTGTGTTGTCGGCGGTATAATCGCTTTATTTTCCTTGTCAAAAATAGTATTAATGTAGATATAGCAGGTGACTAGACACATCTACAACATAAGGATTATTTACGTTACAAATCTAAGACCCAAATGTGATGGAACCAAAAGAAAACCAAAGAGAAGAGAACCGAAACACTAAACCAGAAAGCATATGATTCATAAGTCAGATTAACATAGCAAGTCACATGATGAAACATAAGAGTTTTTCCATACATAAAACCGAAGAAACTAACACCAAACAAGAAGAGCTTCCGAGATTCATCGCCAGTAATTCTAGATGAACATGTGTCTAAACTCCCCATTCGCGAGCTTACATAGCTCATTGTAGTTCCCTGCATCTGCAACCAAATCAAGGATTCACCAATCAAATAACTCAAAGAGGGAAATGGTATATGGCTCAATCAGAGCTTAAAGGAAGGATCTTTTTTTGTTTTTTCTTACCGAAATTGTCACCAAAGTTGGTCCAAACATCAGCTCGAATTGTGTTCTCGCTCTCAGCGATTCCAATCACCTCGAGGTAAGTGGTCAGAGAGGGAGGAGGCGAGCCTTTGACAACAATCTGCTGATCATCAGTCGATTTCCCAGTGACGGATCCAATATCAGACCGGATCACTTGAACAACAGCTCTCACTTTCTGACCAATGTAACGTCTCAACAAAGCTCCATTCACAAAAGCAGCAGGACTTGAAGTATCCATATCTCTATAAAATAAAAATAAAAACACTGTTTACTCTTTTCTCGCCGATGAAACTGGAGATTAATCAATCAAAACAACTTATCCCCAAATCTTGAAGCAACCCATGTCCTAAGTAACAAAGCTAACTAATTCTAAAGCTACAGAAACCCAGCAAGTGAAATCAAACCGACAGATTCCGACCTAAGTTAAAAACTGAATCACGACGAAATTAGATTCCGCTATATGTCGGGAAACCCGGTAAGAAGATGAAAGTTCTAAAGGATTAGGATTTAACAGTACCGGGAAGACGATTTCCGGCGAAGTAGGCAAGTGGCGGGAAGAAAAAACCCTAATTTTACTAATGAGGAGATGGAGAGTGTTTTTTTCGGCGCGGCCAGCAAATAATAAGGGAGATTGTTAACCGAACCGGTTTTTGAGTTCGGTTTATTAATTATACCCGCGACGAAGCTAAACCGTTGGGTATCGAATTAAACCAATGAGACGTGAGTAATGGAAATTAAGGTTGTATAAGGTCATTATTAACCCTAGTTAAGGAAAAAAAGCCCATATATATATATATATATATTGCGATCAAGATTTGTTCACATCTAACGCTAATCCTTAGCACACCAATCTCAGCTTCTCTTTCGTCTTCCCTGATTGAGTTTCTGATTATCAATTCCCCCCCCCTTAATCGTCCAAGGTAAATCACATGATGATGATTCTTCTGTTTTTTTTTTGGTTATACTTTCTCTCTTTCGTCGCTGTTCTTTTAGGTTTTTAGTTTGATACTTTCGAGGTGTGGTTTCGGAAACTAGGGTTTTCATTATTTGCTTGCGGAGGAATTTTCCTGGGTTCCGTACGATCTTAACTTCTTGATCTACGGATTGGGTTTCCAAAAGATGATAACTTTAATGTCTAAAAGTTTCAATCATCTTTTTAGGGTTCTTTAGCATAAAAGTTACAGACTTTTTTATTTAGGGTTGATCTCTCTGTTTATAAGTTACTCATAAAACGTTATTGCAATTGCTTGTAAAGAAATCTAACAACTTGTGTTCCTTCGCTCAGAACATGGCAACATTGGCACCAGTTTATGCAGCTTCTTTCGACACCATGGAATCTCGCAAGAGGAAACTCAACCGTAAGCTCACTTCTTGTTTCTCCGTATCACAATTCAATACTTGTTTCATGTTCTTCTGAGTTTCTGATCCGGAGAGAGATATTTGTGTGTCTTGATTGAATATTTGCAGGAGTTCCTTTACCGTACTTGATCCGGCCATGTAAGAGACAGCCCGTTTACGACACCTACGCTCTCTATAACGATTTCATTGCGTACTCATCTCTCGAGGGTACTTCTACTAACTCCTCACTTGTATGATTAACCTTGAAGCATGTTCCTAAGCTCTTGTATATTAGTTATATATGTCTTTATGATTTTTTTTTTTTATAGATGGGTTCAATTCCGAGAGTGATGACGAAGAACCATCTGTGAAGGCTGTTAGAACCTCTTTGGAGAATGCGAGCTTATCTGAAACTGGTCACTAATTTGTTTTTTTTTTTTTTTTTTTGTCTCGTCTTCGTTTGTCGTTTCAGTTTATGGATCTGTAATGTCTTTGATGGTTTCTTGCAGAATCTGCGGGTTCGCTGACTGATGAAGAATACGTGGTTGTGGACAATGTTGATGTTCTGCCAAATCCTAAAACTGAGAGAGCCGGAGCAATTCAAATGGTGTGTGTTCTTGTTTCTCATAACTTTTAGCATGTTTTTGATTATATACGTTTTCTTACTTGCAATACTGTCTTGATTTTTTCAGATGGAGCTCTCAAAATCTGTTGGTGAGATGAAACTCGACGATGCAGGATCTGACAATGAAGATGAAGGATCCGACAGTGATGCTTGGGTGGTTCTGTAAACTAAGAAGTTTATATTTGGTGGGGTTTTAGGATAATGACGTTTATTTCTCTGCCTTTTGTTTTCTGGACCGTTGACATTTTTGTGAAGCTTTCTTTTATGATGATCAGTACATATAACAAGATGGTTTCCCATTGAATAATGATCCTTTGTTTTCAGAAACAAGAGTTTCGTATATTCACATGATTTATCTGTTCTTGAAAAAAAAAACAAATTTAATAGAGACAAATACCAAAGAGGTGTGGATATAATATGAAGCTAAGGTTGCTTCAACAAGGGGTAGAGCGAAAAAGAAGCTTATGTTGATGTGTTTGGCTTTGACATTGAATATGACATGATCTCGCTTTATCTCTTAGCTCTTGAAATGCCCTCATTGTCTCTGCATCAAACCCTCCTGCGAACTGATCACATACAAATAAACAGAATTGTTAGAGTTTGCACAAACAAGTGTTGCAAGTTTGTAAAAGAACCAAACCGAAACACTTTACCTGATGAACACGGAATGCGAATCTGACTCCTTGCACGATAAGCTCTTCCTCTTCCGGGCCACCGCCTCCAATGGCTTCGAGCTCTGCAGATACTCTCTTCATATACTTCATCGCTAGTTTCACAGACGCCAATTTAATCTGAAAAAACACATTTGCAAACGCAACACACTTAATACAAACTTCCATATCTAAAGTTCCTATCTGCATTACTAATTTAAGTTTCAGATACCTAGTTTGAAAACACTAACAAGGTCGTGAGAGAATCCGATTCCATTCTCTATGCTTTGTCTATCTATTCCTATTATAATGCCAATGCAATTTTTTCTTCCTGTGTTTCATTTATTTTTGTATAATAAAACTCAATGAATCCCAAGGCAAAAAAAAAACAAAGAAAGCAGACAAGAGAGAAATCTTGAAAATTCACCCCAAATACATTAAAGTAAAGCACTATATTCAAGTTTTTAACCTTGTCCAATAGTATATGAATTTAACTTGTCATGTAGTATAATGCTTTCACCATGTAAACACGCAAAATAACACAATAATAGAGCAAAGACAGTATCAAACCAATCTTCTTACATTGTCCTGCCTATGACAGCAACAATTCACTTTAATCAAAAAAATGGGGACCATTAGAATTGTTGTTCTTGTTGTTTCTATTATCTTCTTCATTCATCACACTACTCTCCAATCAAAATGCAATAAAACAGCTACTGACAGGAAGTAAGTAATGATCACAAGTAATCAATCTATTACCGACTTGTAATCAGACCATTAAGCAAAAAGAAAAACAAGAGTTTTGTTGCTGACCTGACTAGTAATGCCTGTTTCGAGCATCCAATCAACCGGAATCTGGAAAGTCTTGAACTTTGTCGCCGCTGATTCCTTCATCCTCGACAGACTATAAACACCATGCTCTAACCTTTGAAAACCCAGAAAAATTATCTGACTACTTCTCTTAAATTTTGAACAAGAATCTAAAAAAAGATTGGATTTTTATTATACTTTTCGAACAGAGCTTGCATTTTCTTGAGAGCAGAGCCAGAAGGTTGACGAGGATCTTCCCGGAAACGAGAAGCTTCCGATATGAGTTTCTTCAGATCGAAATAGCAAAACGCTGCCTCACGCAACGCGTCGGCTTTTTGCTCAGGCCACTCGAAGTGTTTCAACACTGCTCTCTCATCAACCAGGTACGAGAGCTCGTCGTCGAGCCATTTCACGAAAGGGACCACGTCTTCGATGTCGGAAAACGCTGCGTTTTCGACTTCCTTTATCAAGAACCTTATGAAGTCTCCCTGCGTTTCTACGTCGGTTTTTATCTGCAATGTCCGGTTTACATTTAAATCAAACCGGTTTATGATTACGAATTTTGAAACTGGCGCAAGAGAGAAAAGGAGAAGCTAAACTTGAACGGACCGGGTCAGGAGAGTTCTTACCGCTAGTAAATAAACCGATCGGTTTTCGATTTCTCCGATCATGTCTCTGGCGTTCGAGCTAGCAAGTACCGCCTCCGCCGCGGCGTTGCCACCGCCGGTGGAATCTCTTCTGGAGTTTGTGGTGTCTCTTCGCATCAACGAGTGATAAAACTCCACTACTTCAGGTACTCTTCTTACTTTCGCCGAAGCTATGTTTAAACTCTTCGGCGGTGGCGGTGGTGGAGGCGGAGCTTTGGAGACAGACGGAGGAGGAGGTCGTTGGAGAAGTGGAGGCGGAGGTGGAGGTGGGGGAGGAGGTGGATTTGTTCTCTGCGGTGGCGGATGATCCGCCATGGAGTCGCCTGAGCCGTTGGATGAGAAAGACCGTTTAGGCGGTGGTTTAGGGACTCTGGGAACCCTAGATCTAACGGCTGAGAGAGGTTCCTCCGAGTTACTCATGGAGTGGCTCTCGATCTCGTCTTTCTTGTTGCTCTCTTGGTTCGGTATCGGGTCGGGCACGCTCTTTATTGACCCGACCCGTTTCAAGCTCCTGATTAAACTCGATTTCGCCGACGCGTCCATCAAACCCTGAAACCTCTGAGAAACCGAGAGCGCGTGGTCTTCACTCGACACGAGTTTCCTAAGCTCCGACTCCATCTCCTTCTCCCTCCTATCGCTCTCTCTCCTTACCTCCTCGCTCCTTTCAACCTCTCGCCGTAGTATGTCGTTCTCCTCCGCTAATCTCGCCGTCTCTTTCCTCGAATCCTCGAGTTCGCCGTTCTTCTCAGCGATCTGGGACTCGAGCAGCGGGATAACGGAGACGGATTCTCTGAGTAGCTTGAGCTCGAGGACCTCCGTCTTCAACAGAGCTTCTCTCTCGCGGAGCTCCTCCACCTGACGACGGAGATCCGAAACGACTGCGTTTTGGTCGGACCGAGAAGAGGCATTGTGTACTTGTGCGGAAGCGCGTGGGAAGTAGCGGGTGAAACCGGGTTTCTGATTAGAACCGGGATTTGACGGTTTACCAGCTGAACCGGAAGGCGGTTTAAGCGGGGGAGGAGGCGGAGGGGGTATGTCCTTCGGTTTACTTGAAGGAGACTTGTGAAAACCCATGGTTACACGGACCTTACCAGCCACCATTGATGATGATGATGAGAGAAATAAAAAAGTGAAGATTCAAATGCGTTTGATTTTCAAAATGTTGTCCACAAGATTTGCATGGAAACTAAAAGCATGTCGTTGTCCGTGCAGTTCTTTAGAGAGAGAGAGAGAGAGGAGTGATAGTGATGACTGATGATTTAAAGTTTGGGCCTTTGGTTTATGAAGAAGAAGATGAGAAGAATTATAAAATAATAAAGTTTGTGTAATGTTTTTTTTAATAGATTTATGCTTTACCTTTTTCGACCGTTGGAAGAATAATGTACATTTAGCATATGAAATTGAAACTATGCGTTTATACTGCTACACGTATGACGAGGAACGTTCTCTGTTCATCTTACATTCAAAATTGAAAAAGAGGTGAAGAACCCTTTTAGGCTTTTGGTTTGGTGCCTCGGATCTTATATTTTACCTTTGTCGTATGAGTTATGAGTTATGACCATTCCAATTTTCATCGGCAATGAGAATTAGGGCTGAGCAAATTATTCATACATGAAGAATTGATCCAAAACCGACTCAAATTTAGAGGTACTAAATTTGAATGGATTCAGTTTAAATATTCGAATGGATCATAAACTATATATATATATATATATATATATATATTCATTCGAAGAACTGATATCAAATTCGGTTTGAACCAATAACTCGATGAATATCCAAATGTCTAAAATATAAATATATCTAAAAATATTATTATTATAATGTTTGTAATAATATAATATCGAAAGATTAATTGTAATTTTAAACCTAATGGTTATTTTAAGTTTTTTTAATGTCTTCATATAAAATTGGATGATTTGAATACAAAATGCTCAAATCAAACTGTTTTCCATAACCAAACTATATCTATGAGTATTTCAGATAATATAAATGGATAATAATAACTGAATTAAAATGTATAATATATATTATTGATTATTTTGGGTATATTGAGGTAGTTTAAGTTAAAATACCTAAAGCAAATTGAATTTATTATTATTTTGAGATAAAATATAGTTGATTCCAATCGTATATATATATTTGATGGGTGCCCGGTTAAATGAATCCATGTCTCAAACAACATATATGTATCCATCTGAATACGGATGGAACTGAATCAACTCTGATCCAAGAAAAAAAAAATACATGAATGAGTTTTATACATCTAATAACAAAATACTTTAAATAACGAGTCTCAATCCCAAAGGATACCCGACCGATCATGGCCTAATATATATATATATATAACAAAATGGATATAAAAGAGCATGATGGTAAAATTATACAGTCAAAATATAAAGTTTCATTACAGTTATTATAATTCTAGGTGGTACCACTTCAAAACAATTGTTCAAAGAGTATCTCCAATATAAAATTTCAATTTAAAAAGAAAACGAGAGTAACTTTATAATGGAGTTTAGTTTTATTCCAATCAAACTCTATTTTGAAGTAAAAATGATGTAATTAACAAACAAAAATGCATTACTCTATTTATGGAATAAACCCACTTTTAACTCTATTATGAAGAAAAATAGAGTGAAATTGGAACATATTTGATTCTAAACTCTATTTTATAATAAAAATAAAGTGGGTTAGAGATGATCTATGAACACATACACTAAAAATCTAAAACATTTAGAGAGATAGAGAAAACCGACGATATTTACAAAAATAACAGTTGGTAAACTAACCAACATTATTGACACTAAACATCTATAATGCTGGTGACGTTGATTTAAATCTCTCGTTAAATTTTGCATTTCAGAAGTTCTATTCTCTACATTACATTATAGATATCGTTTTAACAGTATTTCATTTAATTTATACTAATATGTGATTAAATATATTAAGCTTTATATATTTATTAAATATAAATTATGATTAAAAATTATAATTATAAATATTTATAAGCTTGTATAAGAAAGAAAAACAAAAGTGTTGAAGAAGAGAAAATTAAAATGAAGAAAAAAATTACTATGAAAAATAAACATTGACAAAATAAGAAAAAATGGTAATTGACTTAAGAAAATAAAAGAAATAGCTTGATTTTCATCAAAAATTAATGGAATCAATAAGCATTACGTTCTCAGCAAGACTCCTATTTCTTTTTCTCCGTTTTTGTTTTTGTAAGATCAGACACATGTTAATACGTCTAGATAATCATAGATGCATAAGAAGTTAACAATATTAGCATTATATATGATCGATTTATTTCCTTGTTTTTGTATTTTGATCAAACACATTAAAATCCTTCTCCCAAATTTGACAAACTTCGAATATTATACGCATGCAGAAATTGACTGCGAGGAGTTAGATAATTTTATGTCTAATGCGAATAATTAAAAGAATGTGTAAGCGTATGTTCCAAGTTTTTTAGACACTGATTAGATTGATTTATTGAGAAAAGCTGAGCTGACTACGAAAGGGAAAGGGCTGGTAATTAATGTGAGCAGCGGTGAAGAAGGGGAAAGAACAGAGAATTGAAAAGAATGTCACATAACTTGTGGGGGATGATGACATATCTATAGATGTTCATGTGTCTATATCTATCTGTTCGATTAAATAAACCCCATAAACAATAAAAGTTTGATGGTGGTCCTTTCACAAAAAAATCAGCACATTGTCTTTTCTACGTTGCTGTAATATACACAAACTTGTACACATGCACATACCCAACTACATCTTATGCATGAAGTTCGGATTTCTGAATATGATTGATCGCTTGTGCCATGCTTTTATTTTTAAGCTTTTATCATTCCACAAATGCCTGCTAACTTTACCCGATATCCGAAGCCGCACCCAAACCCGACCCAAAAAATCCAAACCGAAATCTGAACCGAAGTAACAAAATACCCGAACAGGTATTGAATTAGGAGAGACTGGATATCCGAACCCGAATAGATATCCGAAAATAACCGAACATATACATACTTAACATTATATTTCTAGTTTACTTTTCTCATTTTATTCAAAATATTTATATTGATACTATACTTAATTTAAGATTAGATAATATATATATATATATATATATATAATTATGGATTGTTACTCAATTGAAAAACATGTCAAGCTTCTTGTTTCGGGCATTAGCAAAAACTGTATCCAAAATTTTAAAACAATAACAAAATTAGTGTCTTTTTAGTTTTAAATTTTATCTCCAAATCTATTAATCATTTAATCTATTAAAATTTTAAAAAACCAATTATGTTAAATGTATGTTTTTAAATACAAAAAAATTGAACAATGAAAATTTTGATTTTTTTCTTTCAAAATCTAAATATCCGAAACGATCCGAAATAACCGAACCCGAACCCGATCCGAAGTATAGAAATACCCGAACGAGTTCTATACCCTATACCGAAATACCCGAAAATCCAAAATACCCGATCCGAACCCGAACGGGTATCCGAACGCCCACCCATAATTCCACCGATAGGGTTTAGTTTTGAAAAGAAGAAAATGTAGTTTACGTTATAGTATCTCTTTTGAAAATATGATTTCTCGCATTAAAGACGGCTAATTTGGTTTGAAGTTGGTGATGCTGACTTGTGTACTCACAAAAAAGTAACTAGACATATTAACAGAACTGTTCCTATTTTGAGTATTGCATCTTTGTTTCTCAAAGGTGGGCTCTATTGAATTGTTGGTTAGGTCATGGAACTTTGTTGTATGTGTGAATTTATGAATATGATTTTTGTTGGGGACACTTAGCCATATTTGAGATGGTAAAAGGAGCTTTCTCTTCTCACATGCTTTTGTTTCTTTCTCTAAGCAACAAATAAATAGAACGGTATCCATATCTATCTCTCCATCACTCATTAATGTACCAACCCCAACCCTGATTAATCTAATAGCGAATCTTTTAACCCTTTTTCAGTTAGCATTAGAAAAATGTATATATCGCGATGCAGATCGTAGTGTAGTGAAATAATAGTAATTTGCATAAACCTATTTTACCAGATAATAGATTTAATAGCAACCATAATGACAACTATTCATGTTAGATTTTGTTATAATATGTGTAAACTATACAAGTAATAAATCAATCATCATGCTGACTAATGAGTGCAAATTGTTTGTTTAACACAGGAAAATGTTTATCAGCTTGCACTTTCAAAGTGATCCAGTTTATTCTATATGTGACATAGTTTTTGCGGAGAAAATAAAGAAATAGGCCGCGTAAAGCGAATTGAATCGGGCATGGCCTGGGTGTTTACTGATAGTGAAGGACGGGAATTGAATCGGGGATCTTTATATCAAGATCATGTCGGCTAGGCTTGCATGGCGGAAGCAATCGCGATCAGAAGCGCTCTCCTTCAGGCAATCGACCTCCACATCAACCATATCTGGCTACGGTCAGACGCACAAGGGCTCATCGGAGCTATCTCGTCAGGACGACATCCGATTGAACTCTACGGAGTGCTTTCAGACATCTCCACGATATCGTAATCTTCTTTTTCTTCTTGTCGTTTCTCGTTCATCAAAAGAAACTTTAATGGGCTTGCGGACTTATATGCCAAAGCCTGCTTGCATTCTGGCCCAAGCCTGTGTAACTCTTAAACCTCTTATCTTTAAATGAAATCTCTTAAGTTGCCAAAAAAAAAAGGCCTCGTAAAGCGATGTATTCGACTTATCACCATCTTCTCACCAAAATGTTACAGTACTTCAACATTATACTGCAAGTCTGCAATTACTCGCTTGGGTTTTGTGCATCTGTACAAGCACATGTTATATCATGTTCATATACAATTCTGATGTACCGTTCATAAATCTATCAAATTTCACCGTACACTATCACGTTCAAAATTTAAATGTTCAATCACTGTAACTTTGTGTGGGGGGGGGGAGACATAAAACAATAGAGGTGTGAATTTGGGCCTAGGGATCAAAGTTGAAAGCTTCAAAGCCTATTTCAAAAGGTATCTTCATGGTTTAGTGTCAACATAATATTATTATATCTATATGTATTCAATAATTATATTTTCTGTAGACCTTTTAAAAGAATAAAAGCCCAAACTGCACAAAAATACCAATGAAGTATCCTGTATTACAATTCAAAGCGTGAATTGTTTATAAATTGTAACAACGACCTGAAATAATAATAAAACTACTAGATCTCGACCCGCACGGTTTTTATTTTTATTTATTTTTATATAAATATTTTGTTTTCAATTATAAATTAGTATATATTATAATATAATAAGTTTACAGTATATTTTTTCATTGAATAGATAGTTTCAAACTTTCACATGTATTTGTATCTTCTTCTATATATATATTTTCGGATTATTATTTTATTATTAAAATCGTAACTATATATATAAAGATTAGTAAAATATTATTTTATTGTCATATTCAAAGATATTGTAACATTTCACAAATTTAGAAATATTTTTAAAAATTAAACTTTTCGCTTCATAGATTTATATTATCGAGTAAATAATTAAACATTTAGTTTTTGTTTAATTTTTAAAATAAACTATATAGTTTAAAATTTGTTTTCATTGGTTTAAGGTAGTAAAGATTAATCATTGTTAGATAATATGATTTTGTTATTTAAAAAAATATCTTTATAATTTTAAAAATTAACATCGACAAATATTTAAATATTTAACATATGGAGGTATAGTATTACAACATTAAATTATCTATTTCATTTATACTATCTATAAATTTAATGGATCATCTATTGTTTAAATCTAATTATTGATAGCCCAATAAAAATTTGTGGTAAGCCCAAAATTAAAATGATAAGATTTGAGATTAAATGTAACATGACTTTATAGGAATATGTCTATTATGTCCATTTTAAAAAAAAAAAACCACACATGAATCAAAGTTGTGACTTCTGTTTTAATATATAAAGATAATATTCAGATTAATAATGTACCAACTGATACTTTTATTTATAAATAACCAATATATGAGATGATATATATGAAGAAAAGAAGGAACAAAAAAAAGGATAATCCAAAGTCCCAAATAAGAGCACTAGGAAAAAGCATAGAATCAAGTTGGGAGATGGGTTACATATGAGTTGGTGAGGCCGTCATGACTTGGCGTTAGCCAACTCTTCAAAGCAAGTTGTATGTTTCCTTCTTTCATTTTGCTTCAAAGCAATTCTCTACTCTTCGTCATATCATATCCCCTTTACTTGTAATTCTAGCCCACTCTTTAGTTTCTACTTGTTTTTTTTTTTTTTTTTTTTTTTGATAATCCAGTGTCCGACCACTTTGCGTGATCGACTAGCCCACCGGGCCTAAGCCCAAGCCATTACAGGATTTTTAAGCGTCCACTAAAGGGCCCCTGGTTACGCGAAGTGGTCTGGAGGACGAGAGGGAGCCCATGTAAAACCCCTCGTGGCCGGGATTCGAAGTCATGATGGCGGGTGCCTCAGCCGAGGTTTCTTTAGCACCAGACCACGAGACCCGGTTAGTTTCTACTTGTTAGAGTTTTAAGGTTTAAACAATGTTAATAGTTGTAACAAATTGTTCAACGCAAAATTTATTTATAAAATTTACGGATATAGCGAAATAGGTATTTTTATTTCAAATTTCAGCCTACTTTTCTTTATGACGGTTTTTTTACTTTTGTCTTATACATCAAGGAACCACTAGTGGGCTAAACATGGATGTAAGACTAATCCAAACCAGTTAAAACCCTAGCGAAGTACCTTTGTGAAACGAGACATTGGGGTTTTGAACGTTCTAATCGATCAAACAAAAGACCCTAACAATCTATGTGAATGTGTATCCAACGTGCACCCCTAAAACTTACATAGAAGAATAAGATAAATATAATAACACCAATCAATAACTATGATCTGAAATCATCTAATTTATGTGTATTTTTAGTTTTTTTTAGTTTTTGTTTTGCTAAATGTGTGATTTTAGTTGTTAGCATACATATGACATGACCGTCAAATTCGGAACTATACGTGGCTCTTGATGGACTATATTTTTATGTGTAGTTAGAAATATTAAATTATTTGTATGAAACTTGTTTCATACCAATTTTGAATATTTTCTACTTTTATTAAACGAATATATGATCTTATTCAAGTAAAGGTGATAATCAATCGACCAATTAAAAGCATATAATATGATAAGATAGCTTGCTCCACGTTTACAAGCAATTGACAAATAGTGATACCAGTGTACACACTACTGATGCTTTCACGTAATATGATCCAAAATCATTATCCAAATACCTATACATTTCAATACACGAATAACCAAATTTAAATAAAGTCAATTGTTTGGTAAGGTTCGGTACAATTTCAGTTTCAGTGTAGTTCCCCATAAAGCATATTCTTCAATTCGGGTAATTTTGACACCAAAGCAAACCCATCAGTTCTTGCTTTGTGTAAACCGGAGCCAAATTGAAATTCAACATTCGTCTTTATATTCTTTCCTCTTTTGTTTGGTCAGCTATTCCTTTGCTTAAACGTTAAAAGAACTTCTTCTTGGATAAATTAAGAAACTTTTTTTGTCTATCAAAGAAATGTATTAGATAGTCTCGATCGAGAACGATACTTCCCTTGCAACACGCCTCAACTACGCTAACCATTATTTATATCAACCAAACCATAGTTTATCTCCAAAGTTTTCAACATTATATATCTCTTCTCTGATCCAAATACTTTTTCTGAGCCTAAACTAGAAAAAAAAACATTAAACATCTAGAATATTATGGACGAAGAAGACAAGAATGTGACGAGATGTTTCAGCTTCACGAGAATTACAAAGAAGAAGAAGAAGAAAGAGGAGGAGAAAGTAATAGTGTCTAGAGAAATCGCAAAGAGATGGAGAGATTTGAGCGGTCAAAACCATTGGAAAGGGTTGTTACAGCCGTTGGATCAGGATCTCCGGCAATATATTATACATTACGGCGAGATGGCTCAGGCTGGTTATGATACTTTCAACATAAACACCGAATCTAAATACGCCGGTGCTAGCATTTACTCCAGAAAAGACTTCTTCGCCAAGGTAACATTGAAAAAAGTTAAATTAAATATTAAAAACGTTATAATTTGTTTTTCAAAAAAAAAAAACGTTATAATTTGGTAAATTTAGAACTATGAAACGTGAAATTGCTTTCTTCCTTCTTTCAATTTTTCACACTGAATATGGTCGTCACTATTCATATATCTTTGTGGAATCCTGATTTGTGTTAGGTAAAATGAATCATGTTAATTTATGTCAAATCTTGAATGAAGAAAATTATATGAGTAGATTAAAAGAATTATTCTAAATAATTTGACTAAAATTCCTTTTAATTATAATGACCTATATTTTTCAGCAATATCACTAATAGAAACAAGATAATATCAGTCAAATTATTTAAATAAAGAGAGAAGGTGTATTCTTCTTTTTATTTTTGCTAAAATTGTAAATATCAGTAACTGAATAATGAAAGTTTGATTACAATCCAAATTGAAATCCTAGATTGCTCAAGAGCTGATCTGATCCTAAAGGCAGCAAACAAAAAGTAAAAGAACCTATACCATTAAGGAAAAATCTAAGGATATTGCAACAGCAAACTTAAAACTAAAGCAAACTTAGAAGGTGTATTCTTCTTAAGCAAGAAACCTAAAGCAAGCTTTTCTTTTTGTTCTGAAATACGTACAGGTTGGTTTAGAGAAAGCGCATCCGTATACAAAGTACAAAGTAACTAAGTTTCTATACGCGACATCAGAGATCCACGTGCCTGAGGCATTCCTATTGTTCCCAGTGTCACGTGAGGGATGGTCGAAGGAATCGAACTGGATGGGTTATGTGGCGGTGACAGATGACCAAGGGACGGCGGTTCTTGGTCGAAGAGATATAGTCATCGCTTGGAGGGGCTCTGTGCAACCACTTGAATGGGTCAGCGACTTCGATTTCAGTTTAGTGAATGCTAAAAAGATATTCGGTGAGAAATATAATCAAGTACAAATTCATCAAGGTTGGCACTCAATCTACATGTCCGAGGACGAACGATCACATTTTAATAAGGCCAATGCTCGTGACCAGGTAACGCATAGTTCACATTTTAAACGATGATTTTACCCTTTTGGTATTTCGAGAAAATTTCTTGTCATAAAATTTTTGAAAAAAAAAAAAAGGTATTGCAAGAGCTTGGGAGATTGTTGGAGAAGTATAAGGACGAAGAGGTTAGTATAAGTATTTGTGGTCATAGTCTTGGAGCTGCGCTCGCAACTCTTAATGCTACGGATATAGTGGCTAATGGTTATAACCGACCAAAGAGCCGTCCTGGGAAATCTTGTCCCGTTACGGCCTTTGTCTTTGCTAGTCCTCGTGTTGGAAATTCTGAATACAAGAAACTCTTCTCCCGGTACGCCTGTCCAATCTATCCATATTTTACAACATAACTGTCATGTAATTTAACACAAAATACCCTTTTTAAATTATTTTGATGAGTCAAAATTAGATGAATAAACGAATGATTGTATTTAGAAAAAGTTCAACAACATGTAAAACATATGAATTCAAAATCAGTTAGTTTATAGGTATATAAACTATAAACTAACTATAATACAAGCTATAGAAATGATAATTAACTATTCATAAGTTAATTTATAGGTATATAAAAATCTTACAAAACAGGATATTCGCATTTGAATGGATAGTTTTTCAAAAAAAAAAAATATCCATATTTTATCTGAATATTGTGAAAATCTAGAACTTAAAATTCTGTTAAGAAGTTGTATACACATGGAGTCATCGTTATTTTACGAAAACACTAAACAAAGACTTGAAGTAGTGTCTTTTTTCGTTTGTTGCTAAAATCTTCCTTACATAGTTACACAGGGCCGTGCCTGACATTTGCAAAACTAGAAGCGAGGAAAAAATTTGGCCCCTGTAACTTAGTGCAAAAAAAAGAACTTCAAATAATAATGAGCATTAGTTAGGTTTAGAATGCAGGACGCCGAACAGTTAAACTCAAATAACAGTTGCTCTCACCATCTCTACTACCTAAACATTTGAAAAATTGGCCCCAAAATTGGTTTTATATTGATCGGCCCTCAAGCAAATGCTTGATGGGTTTGTATCCAGGCCCGGCCCTGTAGTTACATGGTTGTACATTTTATTTAAATTAATAAAATGTGACTTATAATCAATCTGTGTCAGATTAGAAGATATCCGAGTGTTGCGGGTAAGGAATCTACCGGACGTAGTTCCGATCTATCCACCCTTAGGTTACGCTGAAGTCGGAGACGAGTTGCCAATAGACACAAGAAAGTCACAATATATGAAAACTCCAGGAAATTTCGCGACATTCCACTGCCTGGAATCTTACTTGCACGGCGTTGCGGGGACTCAAGGGACGAGTAGCGGTGACTTATTTAGACTCGATGTGAAAAGAGCCATTGGACTTGTTAACAAATCAGTCGACGGGTTAAAAGATGAATATATGGTTCCAGGACATTGGAGGGTTCTAAAAAACAAAGGTATGGTCCAACAAGACGATGGGTCTTGGATTTTATTGGACCATGAGACTGGTGATAATGAAGATTTTGATTTCTGATTTTATTTTTCAAAAATTGTTTTTCTGTTTTTGCTTTTGTTAATGTTTGGAGATAGACTGTATATTTCATCTATTCAACGTTGTAGTTTTTTTAAGACTTCGAATCTATCGCACTAAGATGATTCTCTAATTTGAAAATGTATCATTGCAAATTATTTTAACATAAACTAGATTTTGATCTGTGCGTACGCACGGGTGTCTTCTTCATTTTATGTGTTTACTTTTGGTTTTATTTTAAACATTCAAATGTTACTAGCAAAAAAATTATTACACATTCAAAATACATTTTTTATATTTTGATGTTATATATTGTATAACTCTATATTATTGTTGTTCATGTGTATTTTGGACATTATTAATGTTTAATGGAAATGTTTTATACATAACTTACTTTGTTAATACTTGTGGTTAACACATACCACATATTTTTGTAACATTTCGGTACGATAAGTCCATAATTTAAAATAATCAAATATAGAATCACTTTAAATATGAAAATAATCACCTTTAAATATGCAAATAAAGATTTTAAATTTCTACAGTTTGTATCTTTGCATACATTAATATTTTAGTCCATTTAATCTAATTATTAATTTAGAAACTGCATGCATTAATATTAAAATTATTTAACATATTGTTTTTATAAATTTTTCATTAATTTACATTAAATAAAATTATTTTTATTAATAATTAAAATTTTGAATTATTATAGCCAAAGCAATTTAAAATACATGGTTGTATTAATTACATTTTTCTCTAATTAATAATTATTTGATTTTTATTATTTAATTAACATTTATATGTTTTTAAAAATATGGTAAATCTATCTTTACGTGACACCCTGGAAAGGTTCACAATGCATATAAATTTCAATGGAACTAATCACTTGGCTGCAGTCAAGGATTATGGTTCTTAAAGGGATGAGAATAAGGTTGAACCGTTATGTGTCTCCCTTGGTGTCATTCACATACATGCTCTTGTTATGAGAATCTTTTCCTTCTTGATGTTTCCTCAAATATTTTTTTTCTTGTGCATTCGTTGCTGCAGAGTGATTATGGAATTCTAAGAGTTTTTTCTGTGAAGAATAAAAGCGAATCTTCACAATCCTTGAATTTCATTAAATATTTTATATCTGAATCCGCCAATTTCCAGACTTTACACTGTCCCACATGCTGGAAAGATAACATGTTCTGTAGTGATCCTCTCATTGGTTTAGTTTTTACTGTTTGTTATTGTGATTCCTTTCACTCATGAAACCACATGTAGATTCAGCTATAGTTATGGTTAAAGTACAGTCCTTAAGTTTCACTAAAAAGATGTCTCACATTATCAAAAAATGTTTATTTCCAAGCATGAGTTATTTTGAAAAAGTATTTCATTTTGATAGATTAGTTTTCAATTGTGCCAGCAAGCATTATGTTAACAGCTATGGCTTTGAAACTGTTAACCTGTCGTAAAGGACAATAGAGATAGTTGTGGAGATGTTCATTTATCAGAAAGGAGAGACTACTAAAGTACACGACTTCTCAAACTTATCACTTGTGGACAGTACCACGAATTTTAACTTCATTCTTTTAAAAGATTAGTTCGATCTACTACTATCTTTAATTAGTTACTGAAAAAAAGCCATAAAGCATTGGCATCAACCAAACCATACACAAGATACAGTATATGCCAAAATCTCTCTGAGACTTAATAAAATAACGTATGTAACACAATAATACAATTTCTCTCAGTCGGTAAATAGGTTTACACACTAAACGATAGTTAAATTACTAAAATTCCATTAATAAAGGAAGCAAAAAATGATTTAAATATCAGTGGCACAAGTTGTAAATATTAGGATGAAATTATAGTTAATTTATAATTGTACTTTAGTTTTAATAAATTTTTTAATAGATTATATGTATATTTGAAGACAGACCTCTGACTTCTAAAGTTAAAAAGTCTAATACTTTTTCTTCGTTTTTGAGAAAGTAGTCTGTGACATATCATAGCATGAATTTTTTTTTTGTGCACTCCTAGCATGAAATTTATCATTTTTATTCTAAGATCAAATTGACTAGTAGTTCTCAGTATAAAATTCATGCTACGTAACAATCACAAAATCTTTCGCTGCTTAAGAGCAACTTCAGCGATGAAATATTCAATTTTCTCTACCAAAATATTTTATTTTAATGTTTTGTTAGTTAGTTAAATTTTATTTAAAAAAAGCAAAACTAATTACAAATATGACAAATGGTTAAACAAGAATTCCAAAGATACATCAGATGAATGGTTTTCTGTCTCGATCATACTTTTACAGTTTTATCTTTGTAGTTAGGGTCGGTCCGCCTACAGGCGGGATATAATTTACTTGTAATCAAGATTATTATTTTTTATATGATTTATGATTTGTGTTTTAGTTTTACATTTGGAAGAAACGTATATGAGATATATTATTTTCTTAATTTAAAGTTAACCAGAAAAACTAAAAATTAGCATATTCTCTCTCTCTCTCCCTCTATTTACGCTACGGGCGTGTTAGTAACCAAAAATACATAAATATATCAGTTAAAGATAGAGCCAACTCTTCCATGCCCCTATTTGTGGTGAGCCAATCTCCTATGGGGCTTTCAAATCTCTTATACCCATATTGCTTTAATGAAACATGAATATTCGATTTTACCTTTTTGTATTTTCAAAATTATTATTTTAAATAAAAAAAATTCAAAATTCAAAATTTTAAATTTTCAAAATTTTCAAAATTCCAAATTTTCAAATTTCAAATTTTGAATACTGCATTATATCGTATAGTTATACTTAGTTGTACCGAGTTATACTTTGTTCTACGGGATAATACTGGATTACTGGTGTTAAGTTATGCTTTGTTTTACTGGGTTATACTGGTTATACTTAGTTATACTGAGTATTCATAAGTATTACTAAGTTATACTGAGTGTAGTTATACTACGTAATACTGAGTACTACCGAGTTATACTGAGTTCTACTGGTTATACTACGTAATACTAAGTGATACTGAGTTAGTTGTACCGAGCGAGTGAGTTAGTAACACCAAGTTATACTGAATCCAGATCTGGAGATGAAATAAATCAAAACAGTAAAAATACTCCGAAAAGAAGAATAAGAACAATAAGAACCATAAATTATTAAAACTTTCTTCAAAATCTTAAATCGAAAATCATCCAGAACATAAAAAAAAACCTAAATCAAAGTAAACACCCAGAATTCCTTATCAAATTTGGTAGAGTCGCTGTTGTTTTGAACAGATCTGAATCGCGAGAAGAAAAAATCACCATTGCTGCCGTTTTCATCACCTTCGTTTCCATCACTTGCGGAGTTGTTGATGATGATTTCTATCACCGGCAGAGCTTCAATCGCCTGCAACAAATCTTAGAGAACAGAGAGAGAGAGAGAGAGAGAATAAAATAAACTATCGGCGTTTCCTTTTAGAATTACGGTAAATGGTAGATGTGTAAATGACTTAATTTTCTAATTAAAAATAAATCAAAACAATATTAAAAACAGACTGCGTCCTTGGGAGATTGCTCTTTCACATTTCGGAGCATGAGAGGAGATGTTTCGAGAGTATTTCAAAATGTTTAGTTTACTTAAAATTTAAGGTGATATTAACTTTTATTGTGTATGTTTTGTTATTCTTGTTATAGATCATGATCATCTTAATATTAAAATGTTCATGAATACATAATAGTTTTACATATTTTATTTGTTTATTTTACTGTAATTATGAGAATTTTGATAATAAGTAAAATAATTTTTAATACAAAAATCTTAGATTATATTTTTTCTTATGAATATTTTTAATATTATTAATTATGTGCTAAAATATTATTTTAGGTTGATGTCCAATGAAACATTATTTTCATATATATATATATATATATATATATATATATATTTGAAACTATTGTTTTTCATATCGTATTAGTTCTAGTTGTTTTTATCCGAAATAGGAGGTGCGGTTGGACGAATTTTCTTTCAAATGTGTCAACGCTGTGATTGTTTTTTTATTATGTTAGAAGGTGTCATTTGTCGAGAAGAGAGTACATATGTTATGGGAAGTGAGTGTTCTAAATAAGGTATAAGTTAGTGTTTGGACAAAACTACAACGCTTCAATTTCATGTAAGAACATGTTTAGTATTCCACACCCAGCTCATTCGTCCACCGTCCTCATTTTATTGTGATATAAGCAGACTCATACTTGGAAATATAATAAGAAAAATGCATTCTATGTATATATCAAAACTCAGCCAATTTTGGAGACACAGAAGCAGCCAAGTTAAATAGAATTCACAATCCAGTAGTCGGTATGGAAAAGATGTAATTGAAATATACTCACAAATCACAATCATGCATACTCACATATGATTTTATATCCATAAGTGTCTGCACTAACTGTTGTATCTTTGAGATCAGGGCCAACAACCTTTTTGGGAGCCACAGTAATGAAAAATCAACACCAAGATGTTGGAAATTATTATGAGCTAAAGATAAATAGATCTGTTAAAAAAAGGTTCACTAAAAAAAAGTTATATTCCCTCTTATATCGTCTTCCTCTTTTCTCTTCTTCTCTGTTTATTCTGTTTCTCATCTCATTTTTTCTGTTTCTTATCACTTTCTGTCACAATCCGTCAAGTACAACGATGAGCTTACCAAAAAAATTTCATCACCTTTTTGTATTGTTTATTAAGAGATGAACTGATGATTTTTTTGGAAGAAAACCTTCATATTTATAATGGAGGATTATCACAAATGAATGAATGAAGAGATTCATTGAATGTGAGATCGTGTGAGAAGTAGAGAGTAGGTATTAATGTGAATGTTAATGAAGATGCATGAACCAAGTTAATTTCTGTAACAGCTCCAGATTAAAGAAGTCTATTCGGCTTCCGACTGACATTGATCGGAATCGTTCGTCACCGGTGAAACCGTTGGATTTCTATTGATAGTTGACTGAACGGAAATTCTTGCTCGACAACCACTTTGAAAGTGGCACTTTCAGTAAGTTTCGTATACCGTTTTTTTAGAGAAGATGTATTTGAACCGTAGTAAACACATAAAACCCATTAAATTCAAAAATTAATGAAACATTGACTTTTGATTGACCATGACACGTGTCGTCACCACAAACTCCGAATTAGTGACATGGAATCTGATGTGGATGGCTTAGGAGTGAAAGAAACCATTATATATATATATATAGATTTCTTTTATTCTAAGTTATTGAATAAGAACGCTAAGCTGTGATCGCTCTTAAAAGTCTATAGTTTTTTATTACTATTATTAATCATAGAAAAACTCATGGTAATTCTAAAAAAAAATGTAGTTTACGGATGGATTATTTCTTCAAATTTTTAAATGAGGTCCAAAGTATCGTCCCATATCCCGTTGACCATACATGTTTAATGTTGTAGAATTGATTTGAACCCAAATTCCCCCAAAATCTACCGTCCACTAGACTTTTTTGTTTTATTAAAAACTAACTTATAACAGATTTTAGCATGAGTTTTCATATTAACTCTAAGATCAAATTGGGAAGTGATACGCCCGCGTGGGACCTGGGAAGTGATACGCCCGCGTGCCCCTCCCCAGGAGTTCGCAAATGACATTTGGTTCAGTGGAGCAACACCCAAGCATGCTTTCCATATGTGGGTCACTAATCTGAATAGGCTCCCAACCCGTTCTCGCCTTGCGGCTTGGGGTATGCAAATTCAACCATCATGTTGTATCTGTTCTTCTCAGCCGGAAACTAGGGACCATCTAATGCTCTCTTGTCCATATGCTGAGGTCCTTTGGTCTGAATCTCGCCGTAGATTCAGAGACGGTCCCAGTCTCACCAACTGGCCCAAGCTCGTGTTGTGGACATCTTCGTCTTCGAATGCTACACCATCAATCCTTCGTATGATGGTTGTTCAAGCACTGTTTTACATCTGGAAGCAAAGAAACAACATGCTACACAATCAAGCCTTAATCCCCTCTATGGCAACATTTCGGGAGATTGATAGACATATCATCAGTTCTATTTATGCTTTTCGAAAGCGTAAAAAGTTCACCACCCTAATGGCAAGATGGCTTGTCTGACCCCTCTCTATTCTTCTATCTTCACTTGTCTTGTTCATGGTGATGTCTTTAACTGTGTTTAAAGTTGCTATGTTTTTTACCTTCTTTTTTTGCCAGAGACCCTTCTGTAAAGATTTACTACTTATGTAGAATAATCTCTTATCATTTATGAAATTAACATTCTTAGCAAAAAAAAAAAAAGATCAAATTGGATAGTATCTCAATATAAAGTACATGCTACAGTATGTCATATTAACTCTAAGATCGAATTGAAGATTTTCTCAACCGGAATGGTTCGGTTCGAAAACCGATGTGTTTGTAATTATTTAAATTAAAAATATTAGTAATACCAATATACTAAAATTCTAATACTAAAGCACATATTTTCTATTTTTCATTCATTAAAATATATTCTTCTAACCTAATATGTAATCATCAAAATATTTGATTTAAAATATTTCATTCATTGGAGGCTTTTCAATTTTAATGATATAAGAGACATTACTAATGATATTTTTTTTTTTACTTTAGTTAACTTTCATTTATTTTAATTCTTATATACTTTTTGTGACTTTTTAAAGGTTTTTGTTTCAGTTTTATATTGAATTTAGTTCACATAGTTTATGTTAACATAATTTATGTTTTAAAGCATAATTTTTCTTAGCAAAATTAAATTAAGAAGAATCTAATTAAACCGATCCAAAAAAACAAACCAAACCGAATATAAACCGAATCGAATACAAACCGAACCAAATATAAACCGAAGTGAACACAAACCAAACTAAACTAACTATGGTTTACTTCAATTGGAAAAACACTAGACCGAACTAACCAAACCCAACCGAACCGAACCGAGAAAATAACCGAATTGCCTACCCCTAATTGATATTAAGTGTCATTTATTAGAAGGTCATAAATATTGATTGAAATAGTTATATGAAGGTGTCATAATGTGTTAACCACTTAAGCTTCTTATGCATATCGTTATGTCCACATTTAAATAACTTTTTCTTCAGAAAAATGAAATAACAACTAGGGCTGGAAAAATAAACAGAATCCGAAAACCCAAACAAAACCTAATCCGATAAAAATGAATCCGCATAAATACCGAATGAATCTTGTTTTGTGGTATTTCAGGTTATGTGTATTATCCGAACCGAACTCAAACCTAAATGGATATCCGATAGAAATCGAAACATTCAAAATCCCAAAAAAAGAACTTGTGGCAAACATGATCTCAATTCCTAATATGTATCCAAAGTACAGTAAGATATTATTGAACATCTAAATAATTATCTATTACATGAAGGTTGAAAGTGGCTGAAAGTGGCTGAAAGTGGCGGTTGAAGCTTGAAATTTTTAGATTTTGTTTTTTTTCATTGAATAATGTCTTTTATTTCATGAGAACTTGGTTTTCGTTTTATGTTTTCATTTATTTGGCGTCTTTTTATCAATAACTATGTTTACCTTTCGTTTGATTTTGAATGATCACATTTGATGTTCTTTTTTTTAATTTTTAAATCGATTTTACTTATGTTTTGGTTGCAAAATAGGTACAAATCATGTACTTTTAAATCGAATAACCAATTTGAATCTGAAGCGAAAATACATCGGGTTGTACCGGTTCTTTGAAGATTTACTAATCTCGAACTGAACCCGATAGAATCCAAACCGGTTCCGAACCAAACTTTCATATAATCCGAATGAGACTGGTTTTGATAAACCCAAAAAACTAAGACCCGATTAGACAAAACCAAAATCCGACTGAGATTCCCAATGTCCAAGCCTAAATTAACAACTATTCTTTTTTTGTCAGCAAACTACCTTTTTCTCAAAAGGGTAAATAATCAAAAATATATTCATCAAAAATTTGTTTTAAAAAAAAAATCATCAAAAATATCCGTACCTAACAGTCATAAATTCATACTTTTTTTAACGCGTACGTATGATAGCATTTTAGCATATTTAATTCTAAGATCGAACTGTCAGTTTCCTTATAAACCCATGCTCTAGTATGTCATAGACTCCTATTTATTCTTACGCGTTACATAGCTGTTGTTTTTTTGCGAAAGGGCTGGCGTTACATAGTTGTTTTCCTTAAAACAAGCTCTAACAGACGTTTATCAAAGCTCAATATAATTTTAAAATCAAGTTGGAAGTCAGCATTACTTTTTTTGTTTCTGTAACTTGTCAGTATTACTATTTCCATACAACATTCCATACTCTCCTACTTATACTTACGCGTTACATAGTTAATGATTTTCCGTAAAACAAAATAGTGATAACAAATTATTATACTGTATAACTAGGAATGCTCTTCACAAAGCCAGAACAAAGACATAATCACAGCTCAAAACGTTGGCATTGTGTCTTGAGTCTTTCTTTTTTTTTTTTTGCTTCTAATCCACACAAACAGAAGATAAAGGAAAAAAAAAAGAATGGTAAACGCACCGATCGTTAGATTTTATAGCTGTCGAGGAGTCGCGTCTGAGATAAACCCTCATGCAAACCCTTTTGCTATCTTTACAAATGATCAAAACCGCAACGCAAACGCTGAACGTGAGAAATCAAGCAGCAGGTTTCAACTCATAAGAAAGGCTTCAAAAGTTTCCCCTTCATCCATCCTACACTCCATGAGCCGAACCAGCAGTCACTTCTGCGACTTGGACCTTGACAACGAAGAAGAAGAAGAAGACGACGACAATATTTACTACATAGAAGAAGGTGGAACCAAGGAAGGAGGCGAACAACACAGTGAGCAACCGCAGCAACCGCCTATTCTAAAGAAACGCGCTTCGAGACTATCAATCATTCTTCTTGATCAAGGATTATTCACCGTTTACAAACGTCTCTTCGTTACTTCGCTGTTTCTAAACGCTATAGCTCTCGTTCTAGCCACCACGGGACGTTTCACTTACGCTAGAAACAGAGCATCTCTGTTTTCACTCGCCAACATTCTTGTCCTAACTCTCTGCAGAAGCGAAGCCTTCTTGAGACTCGTTTTCTACCTAACCGTAAAGATCCTCGGACACTCCTTTGTCCCTCTCCGCATCAAAACCGCGGTCACGTCGCTCTTACAAAGCCTAGGCGGTATCCACAGCGGCTGCGGCGTTTCCTCGATCGCTTGGCTCGTTTACGCGTTGGTTCTCACTCTTAAAGACAGGGACAGAGCTTCAACCGCGATCATAGCGGTTGCGTCTGCGATTCTGTCTCTCCTCTGCCTCACTTCCTTGGCCGCGTTTCCACTTGTTCGTCATTTACACCACAACGTCTTTGAACGCGTCCACAGATTCTCCGGCTGGGCCGCTTTGGGCCTTGTTTGGGCGTTTATAGTTCTAACGATCTCTTACGATCCAAAATCAAGATCTTACACCGATGATCTCGGCTCGAAGCTGATCAAAACGCAAGATTTTTGGTTTACACTAGCGATCACAGTCGCGGTTGTGCTCCCTTGGTTGAGTGTGAGACGCGTTCCGGTTGATGTGTCATCTTTATCAGGCCATGCGTCGCTGATCAAGTTCAGAGGAGGCGTGAAGTCAGGGATCTTGGGTCGGATCAGTCCATCGCCGTTGTCGGAATGGCACGCTTTTGGGATTATCTCTGATGGTAAGACAACGCACATGATGTTAGCTGGTGCTGTCGGAGACTTCACCAAGTCTCTAGTCTCAAAACCTCCGACACACTTATGGGTCCGAACGGTTCACTTTGCTGGCTTACCCTATCTTGTTAACTTGTATGACAAGGTAAATACATTTCTATAAAACTCAGAATTTAACTTGTGACATATTTCAACAGTTTATTTGTTGGATATTTTACAACAAAACAAAACATATTAGTTAAGAATTATTATTGGCTACAGAAAAAATATGACTAACTTTTTTATAATTGTTATTTTAAAGCTATTTTTCCTTTTTTTTTTACTGAAATATTGTTTGAATAATAATATATTTACGTATATTTTTTGCGCAGGTATTACTTGTGGCCACAGGTTCGGGGATTTGTGTATTTTTATCGTTTCTCATGCAGCAGAGTAAGGCCGAGGTATACCTAATATGGGTGGCTAAAGGGTTAGATGATAATTTTGGATCGGAGATTGTGAAGAGGATTAAAGATTATCCTCATCAAGATAGGGTCATAGTTCACGATACTGCGATTCTAGGACGACCGAATGTGTCGGAAATGAGCGTGAAAGCATCCAAGAAGTTTGAAGCTCAGGTTGTGATTGTTACCAGCAATCCTGAAGGAAGTCGTGACGTTGTTAATGCTTGTAAGGCTTCTGGTGTTCCTGCTTTTGGTCCCATTTGGGATTCTTAGTATTCAACTGTGGTGTCAAAATATGTGGTTCATCATGAACCGTTCGTGTGCAATTGTGCATGTGAAAAATAATGAGTTTGTTATCTACGAAGACTTTTAGTTTATGAGTTTGTATATGAGTTTTTACAACTGGATAAACAGTGCGAGTTTGACTTGGTTCTTATCATATATACTATATTGATATACAAGATTTGAAAGATATTGAAGTTACAAACTATGGTTTACATAGTTTAGCTACACAAAACATATGGTTTTCGCCTAATACATGTCACATGTATATATTGACTTATATCATCAAAATTAGAACATCGATCTATCCTACCGGTCTGTATTATACTTAAGCTTAAAGTTCTAAATGATATCATCTAATCTAAAACACAGTTTTCTTGTTGAATAGTATAATTTTACATTACAAAGAATCATTAATGATAAAAAATCAGAAGTTTTTTAATGCTATCGACCTAATGTCATAAACTAATTGGGTTTCCAACTAAATCTGTCCCCATAAAATTGACAATTCATAAGTAATTATTCACCGGACCACTCGAATACTCCTTTCAGTAGAAACATGAAGAATAAGGTCCACAGGTTTTTTTTTTGTCTAGTTGCAACTTAAAGAGGAAAAACTTACAACTGAAGATAACCTATGTTATGGAGGAAAGACACATAATAACAATAAAAAGACTAAAAGAACACCACTGATGCTAAACCACTTACGAGAAGTATAATGTGGTATGCAACATTCGACCATGCACAATTGCACATGAACGGTTCCACATGTTCCTTTTTAACAAAGATAATGAAAAATCACAGAAAAAGCTAACCACCAACCACACTTCAGACAATGTTAATACAGATGTTGCTGCGAGACCTTTAACCAAATTACTAGATTTTGATCCATCCTTTTTGTTTTATATTTTTTTTATAAATTTAATTTTTATTTTTATGTTTTAATCATATTTAGATTTTTTTATAATTAATTAGAAATTTTAATAATTATATTAATATAGTTGGATCACACATATATCAATAACACCGGTGTTGCTGTTTTAATAGAATAAGATTCGACTAGTCACAGTTTTCAATCGCATTGAATTTTTATGTTAAGTCGCTGACTTTTTAACGATGTAAAAGTAACATTTGCGATCGTTGCATCAACAAAACGAACAAATTGCATCGATGTAACATGCGAACGAATATGGTCTAGGAACAAATATAATTTAATATAATATTATCAAAAAAATATCTACTATGTGGTCTACAAAGTACACTATTTCCCCCCTGTAAAACAGAATTTATGTACTCCCAAAACAATAATAAAGAGCACAAAACATACCCGACAACAACAATTTCACAAAAAAATATATAATTCGTAAAGTTAACCCGGTTTGGTTCCGTTGACTTAACCCTGTTGAGTTTCAATACGGATCAACCCAACATATATCATCATTCACAGCTTTCTTCCAACGTTCCTTGAATCTCTTCATCTCTAAAAACGATTTCATCCTCACTTCTGGTCTATTATCCACTTCATGAGACTCTGTTGATTCCTCTGAAATCTTCCCCTAAGAATTCAAGATTCATCAATAAAAACCATTTATGCTTCAAAGAAACATATACAAATACTTGAAGAAACTCTTACCGGTGATTTCGGGTTCGTCTCATTCTGAGAAGAGCTTGAAGCGGTTTCAACCACACCAAGAGTGGGAAGACCATAATGAACAATGTACTCAGCATCAACTACACCTACGTTTTTCTTCCTATCACCCTATCCAGAAACCAAGAATAAGTTAAAACAAGAACCGAGGAAGTAAGGGGTTACTAAAAACGGTTAAGAAAGTAAAAATTAACTTGAGCACAGTAACCAAGCTGCATATCCAACCCCCAAGCATGGATCAAATCATTCTGCATCGAAAACCGAAAGCATTAAAACCTTGAGTTATATATACCAAAATAAACTTAACCAAAACGTTACCTGAATCATATACCAAGAACATCTCCATGCTTCTCTAGAGAAAACAGGTGCCATCATTTCTACCCACCTGAATATTAATCCAAGTTAACATGTTATAACCCGAAAATGAGAAAGAGATTCACAAAATTTGTAATAAAATTTTACCCTATGCAGGGAGGATTGGTGCTATGGTCATCACATCTTCCGCTACCTTTGTTTTTATACATCCTCCTATGAAATTTTAAGTTCTTGCGACGAGCGGTGATAGGATGATGAACCTCTGAGTTTGTAGTGTCGAGAGCTGGTTGCGATATGTGAAGACCTTCTTCTTTGACAATAGATAAGTATCTGAAAACAAAAAAAAAAAGAGAGTTCATCATGTAAAATTAAATAAACGATAAGATATATATAAAAAACTATGGATATTACCGTTTAGGATTGAAATGAGAGACACCAAGATCTTCGTCCCAAAGAAATATATACTCATACTCTGTAACTATATCTGGATGCAAGAATCGCTTAGCGAACCACCTGTGACATGTCATTAACATCATTCAATTATTATTTAGATTAATATATATGAAAAGTTGTCAAAAAAAATTAAAACAAACCATTTTGTTTGATTCATGACGGAAACATGAATAGCGTGCTCATTCCATGGATACTGCTTCCAATCGTCGACAACACCATCGTAATGAAAAAGCATGACCACGAAATCTCGAGGAGGAAACTGAAAGTTCATAGCAATATAATATGTATCATTCATTGACAACATAAGACAAAGACTATGATAAGAAAAAAGACAAAGACAAAACCTTTTGGATGAGTTTGTTGACTAGCTCCTTCTGCTTGATTCCAACAGCCATAGCTAACAAACTCATTCCACGGTGGTTCGGACTCCCCTGAAATAAACAGAGAAAAGGAACACAACAACAAAAGAGTAAGCTACAAAAATAATAATAATAATAATAAGGTGTGAAAATTGTAACAAAATTAACTTGAACAACCTTTTCATTGTCAACGTAGTTCCATAGATGTTGAGTTTCCAGGTTTGATGTTTTGGCGATAATTCCTTGCGGTAATGATTCAGTTCCCATTGGCTTATTGAGATTCTAATGAAAGAAATTAATCATAAACTTTTGATATCACATAATCTAACATAAGAAACTCAAAATAAAGTTAGAAAACAAACCTTGCATGTACCGGATGTTGTTGCCTTCTGCATCTTATCAGTAATGTTATGCATCTTATCAGTAATGTTATGCATCTTATCAGTTATTTCCCATCTTAGCAATTTCTGCAATTTTTTATATTAAAAAAATCTTATAAATCAAAATCAGAATACTCTTCTCTAGTCAAAACCAGAATTTTCCCAACAATTTCATTTTCTTCACATGGCAGCATAGAACATAGTATCCAAAGAGAGAGAGAGAGAGAATGTTTGTACCACTTTAAATTGTTGATGGATGTAAGCATTGCCAATGAAGTAAACACCACAGATGAGAGAAGTAGTGATTAAGATACTACATAGACATGATCTATTCATCGAACCCTGCAATTTTAGCATTGCAATTTAGAGAATTGATGATTATAAGGGACCCTCTCAGAGAAGAGAAAAAAACAAATAGCAGAGCATAGAGAGAAAAGAGACTTTTAAATCATATACATATCAGAACACTAAATCAGGTTATGTAAGCTATTCACAATATCTGGACTATAAGAAACTGATTCATTCTGGAAAAGGTAAGATATAATACAGAGATTTTTTAAAATATATTGTTCCTTTTATATATATTTCCAAATGTATACACATACATAAACCCATAAGAAGAAACGATAGCAAATAATTCCTTAAATTAAGCGAGAGAAGAAATGAGACGCATCCACCTGATTTTTATTTTATTTTAATTCATCTTCTTCATTGACAACGATGGACCAACCATAAACACACAGTAATTGGAGATATAATATGAAGACGAAAGAAAAAAATTGAGAAGCTTTTATTCACCTGTTTCATGAATTTGGATTGACTTCTTTGGGTTCCTTTCTCCTTTTTTTTTGGGAGGTTTCTCTAAAGATTGAAGCTTTTTAATCTTCTCAAAAAGGGTTTTCTTTTTATTCTAACGGAATAAATAAAAACCTTTTGGACAAGGAAGAGGAAGCGACAGGAGAAGAAACGAATATCCCCAACTTGAGCTCGTTTTAACTTCTCATTCTCAGCAAAACGAAAAAAAAAAGAAGCTTTTGGGTTTCTCTAAAGATTGAAGCTTTTACAATTCACTCTATTAACTTCACAAAGATCAGAAACCGAAGTGACAATAAATAAAGCTAAGATATGAATTTGCATGAAAAAAACTGTATCAGAGAAAATTGATGATAGAAGATTGAAGTTAAGAGTAAAGAGAGACACGTTTTGTGAGATCGTGTAAGGGTTTCCAGGTGTGAGAGAGAATTGAGTTTTGTGCTTGAAGGAAGAGAGGAAAGTGGTGAGTGGTGAGTGGTGAGACACATGCTTAATTATGATTGGCTGTAATTGTTTTTATTTACATTTCGTGTTTCAGGCGTGTGTGTATATTTGTCTCTCGTTTTCGAAATTGAAACCGACCGAGATATTATTATTATTATTATTATTATTATTACTTGTTGTCGTCATTATTACCATGATCAGATTAATTAAAAAACTTTATTTATTTTTATTCTAGAACAAAACAGAGAGAGAGATTTTTTTTTCTCCGATTATATTCTCGTTAACGTCAATTCAACCGCACCTCCGTTTGCCAGAGATTCCGGCGACCCAAAGCTTAAAGTTACCGACTTTATCGCCAATCACCGATTCTGGACCGAAGCGAGATGAACAGAAGAACGGAAGATTATCTGGGTTTCGACTCTTTTCCAGAAAGAGATCATCTTCGATTTGGGTTTCACCGATAACCGATTAGTGTTTTCCGAAGAGAATGTGAATCATTAAGATCCATCGAGTTCGTTTTCTCTGCTCGCGGAGTGGCTACAGTCTTCAAGCGGGATGCGACTCATTAAAAGGATTCACGCGATGTTGTTGAAGTGTTTAGACGATCAATCAAGTGAGAATTGGTGATTTGTTTTATGCACGTAAAGTGCTCGACAGTATGCCTGAGAGAAACACAGTTACGTAGACTGCGATGATTGATGGGTATTTGAAGTACGGTTTTGAAGACGAGGCTTTCTCGCTGTTTGAGGATTATGTGAAACATGGAATTTGTTTCACTGACGAGAGGATGTTTGTTTGTTTGTTTGTTTGTTTGTTTGTTAAATTTGTGTAATAGGAGATCAGAGTTTCAGCTTGGGAGACAGAGTGGAGAAATCTCATTGTAGAGAGTTCTCTTGTTTATGGTGAGGACGCTATTGCTAATTCAGAAGCTCTTCTCATCGGGAGATCGATCCATTCCATTGGAGAGAAGAATGTCAAATGTCTTTGTGGGAAGTGCTTTGATTCATAAATGTGGATTTGTCTCTGAAGCTTTTCGAGTATTTGACAGTATGCCTGAGAAGAACTTGGTTTCATGGAAGGCCATGATAATATGGGTTAGGCAAGGAATGGGTTTTGCAGGGAAAGAATTGAAGCTAACGTATAGAATGGAGGCAGCAAGATTTGAAGTTGATGATTATATATTTGCAACGATTATTTCTACTTGTGGAGATGTTGACCTAGATGAAGCTGAATCTTCTGCAACACCTTGTTACTTGGAGACCTCTTGATTTTTCTTCTCTAGAAGCGACTTTGTAAGTTTTTGTATGACAAAGTTCCTGAAAATAATCCGTTCTAGAATAGCATCAAAATGTGAAAGAAATAATATTTTGTAAGAGATAGCGTAGTTACCAAGTTCGTCTATCTGGTTGAGACCATTTTATGTTCTAAACATCTTCATTGCTTAACCTTCTCCATTAGCAAGCTCTATCTCTCAGATGTCAGAACCTATGGGCATTTACTAAATATATGGGCCTTAATGATAAAATCCAGTTTAATCTGGAGGGAATTCCTTTTTGTCGAATATACGCGTGACTCGACAATTAAGACTATCCACAAGACAACAACCCACCTTAATTTTTTTTTTCTTAAAATATAAAAATTCTATTATAGTTGAATTTTCTCTAATTGATTTTTTTCTATTTTTAGTAGAAAATATAGAAAAATGTTATTTTTATCTCCATAGCATTTCTCTATACATTTTTTTCGTCTAAAATATATATTAAAAACTTTATTATATAATCATACATTAGAGTAAATATACATATATAATAGAAATTTTTATTTTAGAAAAAATATAGAAATGTACATTGTTAGAAACGTTCTAAAATATATAAGAAATTCAGTTGAGGTGCTAGTAAAGTGAGAAAGGAAAAAATATTATAAAGTTGGATCTTGTTTACTAATAATTTAAATCCACTATGTATGATGTAGTTAATTATTTAATCAATACTTTCTTATTGATATAATATGCTATGTATAGTTGAGGATTAATATTTTAAAACTAAAGTTACAAAAATATATATTTGAATACTATAGGTATTTGTTTAGTGGAACTTTCATGATCTCGTGGTTAAGGTTTAAAAGTTTTACATTCCGAAGTTTTATGTTCAAAAAATATAGTTTTGGATGCGAAGTTACTCTTTTTATAAAAGATGCATCGTCTAGGAATTTTATCTATCTCATATATGATGTATTTTTAATATGTCATGTCGCAGTTTTATGTAAAATGCACTTAACACTACATAGTTGACTACATATTATATTGTATTATCTGAGTGTAGTATAGCTTCTGACTAATGCTATAGACAGTTAAATCATATGTTATCATAACAGTATAAACTATATGGACTGAAATATTAACAGAGACCGGCAAAATGACATTAACTTTATTTCATATAAAAAGTGAACCTAGTAAAGACGGATCTGTGTCATGGACCAAATCTTTACTACTAGATTACCTTAGTTATAGATATGATGCATGAATTGTCTATCGTATTTATCCGTATATTATAGAAAAACTGCAACATGAAACTTATTCAAATTCATTATAATTACAAGTAGTTGAATTTAAATACCTTTGAGAATACGAAGATAAATCTAAGTACGTATTCCAAAAGTCAAATTGCATGTATCAATCCAACCAACGTTTTCACATAAGAGAAAACACTATTTCTGGTACGAGCATGTCTTGCAAAATCCGCTTGGGTATTACTGACTCTGGCCTGATATACCACTTGGCATTTTGATAGGTTTCTCAGAAAGTTTTAAAATCACTAAGTTTAGTTGCAAAAGCTGATCAGTCGTCATAAATTGCTATCATTTTGACTAATTTGAGAATTGGTAACAAAATGGTTGCAAAAACACTGGTGACGAGAAAAACCCTTCAAAGCCCATACCAAACTCTTAAGTTTTATATGTATAGGCGATATTTACTTGTGGCAACCTTGGAGGCCGAGGAGATCAATTGAACCATCTTGTAATTGGATGATCCATCTCACTCCACTTGTGGTTCCATCATGTTTCCATGATCCATCCACTCGGCAGGTGAATGTAGGTAACTACGTATGGTTCCCTGGTAGGCATTAAATGACGGGGTCACCCAGATCTTCTTCTTGATTGGCAGTATACCAAGCATTGCATTCTTGTACAGAGAGGTCTGTTGTGTCCAAAGGTGAGAAGTCCCGACCATTAAAAAGTTTCTCATTAGGCGCTTTCCAGATATACTATATAAGCCAAGAAAAATCTCGGGTTGATTCCTCTATAATTTCTTCACTATGGGTCCTTGAAAGAAAGTAATCCATATTAGTGTATAGATTTTGTGAAGCAAAAATCCTTGGAGATGATGGAATAGTAGATAAGACCCAACATTGCATTGCAGGAGTACATGTAAAGATCGTGTGGTTAATTGTTTCTTCTGCACACCCACTTGGGCAACTTGGGTCATTCCCAGCGTGTCTCTTGATAAGTCTTTCGTTTATAGCCATTGCTCCAAACAGAATTTGCCATAGAAAATGGCTGAGTTTATTACAAGTTATAACTTTCCATTCTTTTAAGCGATTACTAGAGCTTGACCCGCGCACCTACGCGCGTATTAGTTTTTTTATAAATGAATATTTATTTGTATAAGTGATAATATATATTTTAAAATTTACCCGTTTAATTTTTTTTTTAATATGACATTTCTAAACACAATAATTTTATATTTTATATTGAGTAGTTTTATTTTATCATGTAAACCCTTAGTTATATCATTTATTTATTTAGAATATGACCTGTAAATTCACACAAATGTATTTTTTATTTTTTTATGAATCAAAATTTTATGATAATATATAATAAAATTGTTGTATAAACTGTGGATCAAAATTTTATGATTATGTATAATAAAATTGTTGTATACTATTTATTATGTATATGTGAAATTATTAAAATAATTACCATATAATGTATGTAATTACGAAATGTATATATGGAATTAATTATTTTCAAACACACATATGTATAATAAAATAGGAAAAGACAAATAATACTACAAGCTAGGTTTATTAATTATTGTTGCCATATTTTTTAGTTAGAATTTGATTTTGGAAATGTATTAATTAAAGAGGAAAAGAGAAAAAATCCTAAAAGTTAGGTTAATTAATAACTTCAGCGGCATACCATTGTAAATAAGTTGAAAAACTAAGGGTTATTTTATATTTGTACTTCTGTTTTAATAATATAGAAGGGACGGTAGCTGATTAAGGAAATCAGATTTGCTATTTATTTTTTTTATCTTGCAAGCATGTATACCGATTTGACCGAGTATTTGCCTGATATCGATAAGTTCCAACTACATCCATCATGAATGAGGTTTTTACTGAGGTGTAAACTTCGCACCATTGGAATGTCGTGTGGGTCTAGAAAGCCCTTGAGTTTAGTAGAATCCCAATCCTTCTTCACTGGATCGATCAGATCAGAGACTTTCATATTAGGATCATAGACTTGTGGCGTAATAGGTGATCTTGTGATCCTATCTGGTAGCCACGGGTCATGCCATATGAGTGTATGTTCTCCTGTTCCGATTGTGCGTCCAAATTCTTTAGTTATCAGATCTTTTGCAGCTATAATTTTTCTCCATCCATAGGAAGGTTTCGAGACTTTAGATGCTTTGAAAGGATGCGAGTTTCGGAAATACTTTCCTTTAAAAAAATATTTTCCTTTAAAAATTCTCGTGAGAATGGAATTTGAATTTAAATATCATAATATGACATATTATAACATATATATGACCAACTTCTATTATTCTTTTTAAGAAAAAAATAATTACTTTTAAAATTTAGGTAATCAATCTTCTATTTCTTCATTTAGAATTAATGCACACTAGAAAGGTCCCCACTTTAGCACAATGAACCGATTTGCTGCCTCTGGTTCCTTGATGTCTATATTTTCATCAACTAAAGTTTGATACTCCCATCATCGATCATTAATGCTTAAATAATCTTAAGTCCGAATATTCTGGTTCGTAATGATTATTGAATATTCTGATTCGTATTTATTCTATTCAACTTGCAGATTAGTCGTACCATAGTAATTATTTCTTTCTTCTGTTTCGTCAAAATGTATTATATCCAATTTGAATATGGATGGTGACATAATAACGACGCATGAACAAACTATTATGCTATATATCTTGACTTTTATTGTAAGAATATACTTTTTAGCGATGTAAATTCCTAAATTGCTTATAACTCATTTGTTTTTGCATTATTTTATTAGAGGATTTTCATTCATGAAATATAGAGTATTTCAAACAAATATATTATTCTAATATAGTACTGTAAGTATAAAATTAAGGTTCCCTTAAATTTTTAAACATATCGAATCAATTTATGAGAGACAAATACATTACGAAGTTCTCCTGAGTATCTTAAAAACACTTACTATCTTTCTCTATATATTTTTATTGTTGTTTTTCTAATAAATAGTGTGATACTCACTTAATAACCTCCCAATATAGATATTTTATGCACAAACGTATACCCTATAAAGTATATACTACAAAGGCATGGCTACTAATATTTGTGCTTAGTAATATATTCCAGGTTTATTTAAATTCTAAAGCCTATACCAATTGATGTCCACACTATCATATTATATACTTTATATGATATTAAACAATAAATTTTAATTTCTTAAGATTTATATAACATCCCAATCGTGCGTATGTTTACAAAATTATAAGGTCACGATGCTTTATTTATTTTGGATGATATTAATCTATATTAAACAGAAAAGAATTACAACTATACACAGATGGGCTCCACATTTGGGTCGTGTGATAAGTCATTGGTTTTTGGCGTTATTTATAAAAATACGATTTGCTTTTAGTAAAACACGAATGCTTCACGTTCGCCGTCTTTTGTTCGTTGATAAAAAGACTTTATTATATGATGCCATTTTCAGCCGAGTATCACCATTTTGGTTTTCACGTTCGTCGACTTTTAGGTGGAATTTTCCATATTGTTTTTAAATGATTGATAAAATAGTGTATTGTTAGCGGTTAATTAATCTTATTTTAGAAAATTGATACGGTATGATTTTCATCGGAATCTGACTTTTCACTCATGACCTATCATAGTATTAGTTGTTTGGTTTACTGTAAAGCTTATATATATAATTAATCAAATACAAACACACCTTTCGATAAATTTTGTCACTAAAAAAATGATGGACCGAATCTTTAACTTAATAGCCATATATAGATTGATTCTAACACACATATATATATATGTATATTTTTTTATGCTGATGACAACAAAACATATACTCCTTAATGTATGATGTTTAAGGTTTTACACACATACAAAGAAACAATAAATACACTATTTTAATTATTACTTTTTGGTTATATCAATAAAGTTTCACCACTCATAATTTTACTTTTTAATTTATGTTTAAATTTTAAAGATAAATACATTAATTATATCTCAAAACATCATAAATTTGTATACAAAATAAAAAGATAGAACATCATACATTCGTATCCGGAGAGAGTATATTCTTGCGTGTTGAAATTTAATTTTTTGAATTTTAACGTGAATTAGAAAAATTGTAAATGGCATCAGTTCACATATAACTAATACATCAGTTTCACATATAACTAATACATCACTTCACATATATTTATCAAGTTTGTTCCATTCACACAATTAACAAAAAATTAATTCTCAACAAAAATGTATTCACCTTAATTGTACAACGTAAAGCATTTAATAGATTCAAAAATCAACTTCCTAAGGCCAGTTTCAAAAAAAAAAAAAATCAACTTCCTAGTGTTATAACTTGTTGATTTTGCGATATTTTCTTTTATTTAATCATACATTTAACAAAAAAAAGTCTAAACAAAAATTATTCACCTTAATCGTAAGACGTAAAGCACATAATAGATTCAAAAATCAACTTCCTAGAGTTAGCTTATATTTTTTTTGGTCAAAAATGTTAGCACATATTGATTTTACGATTGTTTCTTTTACCAAACTTAAACAATAGACGATCTAATCATAAGAAGAAATCAGAGGAATTTTAATATACGTATCAAATATTTGTTTCTTATTAAAGGATTTACTATCAAATGAGTGTAAGAAGCTTCTTTTAATCACAAAAGGTTCCTTTCAGTTAAGAAACCAGATGTGAATGTAAGATTGCATGCACCATGTAGCTTTTATTTTTGAGAAAGGGTTTACGCACCATGTAACTCTTTTTTCTTGACAGCCAAGTAACTTTTGTTTATTTCATTTTTTTCTTTATTTCATTGTCTTCAACAGATTAATCTTGTATTTGATAAGCTTATAACGATCAATTTTAAACGCGACCTAATATTGGATGAAATTCTACTATGCACGCGCCATCGAGACCACATCTAAACGTACTTTCATTCCATTTCTACTGCTATGCCGATTAAAAAAAACAAAAGAATAAGTATTTTGTTGGACTTTTTATTATGTTGAAAGTTAGATGTATTTGTCTGTTTGCTTTTGCTTTTCATCAGACTAGTCACAATCGACATAAACACTATATAATCATAAGACAGCATCGCATATACATGCAGGACGACCATCAAAATCAACCTAATACCTTGCATTGCTATAGATATTGTAAAGGCACAAAGTAGTATATATAGAAATAGAAAAGGTAAATGATAATAATGATGCAGTCCTTGTTGCAGTCGAAACATAACGAAATATACTAATATGGAATATCTAACGTAAACATAACCAAATTTAGAATATCCAGTGTACAATGACGAAACTTAGAATAATATATCGATAAATCTGTTATACTTTTGTAATAATCTTACAAACGCAAATTCACAATTTTACTACAAAAGATAGAAAACAGATTCATTGCAACAAGGTATTAATAAGAAATACATATCTCAAAGAAATTGAGAACAGCTCTTAATTATAAAGGAAACCCTAAATAACTAATGATGTTGTGGGTCAGATCCTCCAGGGCTTAAACGTTCTGGAGATTTTCCTTGGATGCCGCTTCCACCAGTAGCTTCACCATCCACCACCGTCTTGCTCGTAGCCTTAGTAGAAGGGCTTAAATCTCTCACCTTCAGCCCGGCCGGAGTCTGCTCAAGAGGACGGCTTCCGGTGGCGGCTGAGGCTATCAGAAGAAACACCAAGAAGTATAGCGAGAAGCATAACTTAGCCATTACAGTTACAATAACACTGGAACTAATTTCTATATAGAAAGTTAATAGAAAGGGAGAGGGAGGGAGACTGAAATTGAAAGTAAACGTGGTGTGTATGAGTGTATATGAGGAAATAAGAGATCTCATGAGTGTTTCTATTTATAGAGATTTATTTGAAGAGTTTATAGTAATGGTAGTGGAGGTTGCTTTAGCTAGCTTAGGGGCTTGAGTGCTTATGGCAAGTGCAATCGTGAGTTGTCGCCGACGACAGGTTTTCTCGATTGCCCTTCGTTTTACTTTTACTTCATTACCAAAAACATCTATAATACTTACTATATTATAATCTGTGACCAGCTTAGCAAGTGACTCTTGCGACCTGGAAAATGCAAATTGGTGCTTTGAATAGTATTTAAAATTGCTAAAGATCGTCGCATTACGGTATAGTACACATATTTAATACATTAACATCTTACTATATACTTGTTGTTCTAGGGCCTAAAATTGGCCAAGCTCTATATAGACTCATGTGCGATCCATTTTTATACACTTGATGTGTTAGGTGACCTTGTCTCTAGGATGGATTTTATACCAAAACAATATATCGTTGTGGTTAATATGCATTCAGTCCCCAGTCATGCACATGCGGTCATCCATTTTAAACACTCAATGATTTGTTAGGTCACCACATATAACATTTATTTACTTCACGAACAAAAGTAAACAAGACTGAGATATCTTTTAAAACAAGATATAATTAATGAATGTGGATTACCCTAAATGCGAAGCTTGAGGATAAAGTTCTATCTATTTATACGATCGTTTTCGGTAATTACATCATCAAGGTAAGAAAGATAAGAATCTTTTATAGTTTACATTGGTCCATCGAAAAGAGCGATAAGGGACGACGGCTTTGAGTGCTAATTATTACTCCTATAAACAATTATCGATAACGCACAAATACTTAATACATCGATAACGCACAATTTAATACCAAAACTTACACCATCTCTAACTTGGCCGTCCCTATCCATCCAATCATATTGTATATAATATATGCATGCGCACATACTATAATACTATGTGTGTGTGTGAGTGAGTGAGAGTTAATAATACGAGGTAATGATAATGGACGAGGAGGGGTGATTCATGAAATCCAATAAGCTGATAGAAAAGGAAAGGAGTAAAATATGAAAATGAAGTCAAAGGCTAAGAGCACTTATGGGTTGGTGTTGGTTTAGATTGGTGAGTCGGAGATTGTCAATATTTATATTCACCCATTTGATTCAGCAGGAGATTTCATCACAAGAAGAATATTCAAAAAAGTTCCAACCAAAACAAAAAAAATATGGAAAAGGTTGTATGATGTTTTATTACATTTATCCGGAGGTGGTATATATTAGACCTGAGACGGATCGGATATCCGGACAATTTTAAGGTATCCGGATCCGGATCTTTATCCGGCGGATCCATAATTTTATTATCCTTATCCAGATCTGGGATTCTCGGATATCCGGGTGTCGGATATTCTTGTAAAAATTGTAATATCCGGCGGATATCCGGATCCGGATTTGGATTCTTAATATAAATAAAAAATAATATTAATATATATAAAATATTAACAAAAATTTAAAAATAAAAAAATATATAATGGTTTTAATTATTTCTATGTATAATATTACAAAATTTACATAAAATTTATATACTATTATAAAATGAAAATATATTAAATAAAATTAATTTTTATATATAAATATTACTATTTTTGAAATATTTATTAATAAAACTTACGGATCCGGATATCCGGACTAAAAAAATTAAGATATCCAGATCCGGATCCGGCTTTGACGGATCCAACATTTTACTATCCGGATCCGGATTCGGCCCCTCCGGATATCCGGATTTTTGGATCGGATGCGGATCAAATATCTCTCAGGCCTAGTATATATAGTGTAGTTACGATTCCACTGACAAAGGCGAGGAGGTGATTTATAGTTATAAAATAAGTTTTCAACTGATAACACTCCGTAGACTGTAATTACTTTTTTAAAACTGAAGCATTATTTTTATCCAAATCCAGATTTCATCAAAAAGGTATTAGCAAACTGTTTGACCAGAAAATGAGTCTCCCAGAATATTATGCAACACATCAGTAAATCACTAGAGCATTGTAGTGACATGTGACGTAGCAGATGACATAGACTTGCTCTCTGACAAAATCAGAAAAAGAGAGTACATTTTTTGACACGTAAATTATCTTCCCAATTAGTAGGGGTAAACATAAATACTTGTTGCTTGCTTTATATCCTCCATTACTTTTTTTAAAACATATATATTATTTAATTCAACTTCAGAACGAGAATTTTCGATCCACTTACGAGAGCAGATTGAACAAAAGCTCATAAGTTGTATTACAAAGCTATTTTAGTCCATCCACTAAACCCTACCGACATGTTTAGGTAACCCATTTTTAACTTTTTTGGAACCATTTGATGTTCTCTGCCGTAGACGGTGATCCTGAGACCATGAGGTTCTCCTCATTGCCTTGGATGTGGGGAACTCCCAAGTCGTCTTCGGAATAGCTAGCTTCCGGAGTGATCTCTTTGGAACTCATAACTTTCACCGACAATAAACACATATAGAATAAGGATTTAGAGGCCATACCCAGTGAAAATTGCTCCAAACCCACTGAACAAACTTCTATATTGCTGAACCAACTAATCGAGAAACCAATGAAAGCTTCTAGACCAAATTGAAAAAAAGACGGACACGAGACAGCCGCAACTAGCCAATTCCATAATCACTCCATGACCTGCAAAACATTAGTGAAGCAACACCACCACGAACACAACAATGCCCACAACGCTGGGATATGCTGCCACCACCGACCGAACCACATAGGAAAGAGGAGGCCCCGCTGACAAACAAAGACTCTCGAAGCCCTCGTCGGCCTCCCCTGTTGGAGATGGGCTTAGCACCAGTCCATTAAGAGCTAAGCCCAAAATCAGGCTCGGCCCGTTAAGCAACAATTGATGATTTCGCTAGAAGACAAAACGTACGTCATTATAAATAGAAGACGTCAGAATCATTGAAAGGACGCTCAGAAAAGTACAGAAAAGTACAGAAAGTACAGAAAAGGAGAGCATCGCCTCTTCATCACAGACAGTCTTGGACGACCTCGACCATTAGGCGAGCTCGGCCCAGACGACCTCAAACCATAAAATAGAAAGATATTTGTTTAGACGAACTGTTTAGACGAGCATCTTTAGTTCTTGTAATTGACCGAGCTTGTTTATTCTTGACTATTAATACGAAAATCTCCACCCCTTTACATCATTTATAAATATTACATCACCGACCGGATATGGAAACAACAATTGGCGCCCACCGTGGGGCAGGGGATTCTTCTTCACCTCAAGACAGCTCGGCGGTCACAGAACCCACATCGCAACAAGACATTCCGATCTCGGCAACCACTGACCATCCTGGAGCGACTAGCGCACAACTAGCTGCAATGACAATCTCGGACCATACAGCCAACATCTCGACACTAGTGGCGACGACATCAGAGAAGCCATCAATGTTGGCAACCTCGGACCATCAAGCCAACACCTCAACCCAACCATCTATGGTTACGACCTCAGCCCTACCAGCAGCAGTTACAATCTCACATCATCCAGCCGGCACCATGTCTAACACGAGAACGACGTACTCCACCCAGCCGGACATCTCCATGATCTTTCAAACACTTCTCGGTAGGATTGATGAGCTCGCTCGAGGAACGAATTCTCGTTTGGACGACCTCGCGCATTCTCAGATTATTTGCAACAACCGCATCAACGAACTCCAGTCTGTCGAGAATGGCGCACCAAGATCACAACAAGTTGAGATCACTCCACGACTCCAGCGTGTTCTTTTCAACGATGTACCAACACCAGCGACCGGTTCAGGACAGCACCGATCAACCCAAGCCAATGATCTACATGCACCAATCGCAAGTTCTGGACAACAACATCAGACTCATATGAATGAATCTTCAGCACCAATCATCGACTCCAGACATCAGCGCCCAAACAACAACACTACCTCCCTGCAGATCACCAACAGGGAAACCCAACACAGAGACGACGACATTGAAGAAATGAGGGCTCAGCTGCAAAACATGAACTCCAAAGTCCATCAGGCAACCAGCGCAGCACCAGAGATCGATCGTGTACTTCGCGAGACCCAGAATACACCTTTTACAACTCGTCTCCTTAGTATTCCTGTCCGACACCAGAAGAACAAAATCAAACTCCCGACTTACAACGGAACATCTGATCCAAGAGAATACCTCACTGCTTTCAGTATCGCAACAGGAAGAGCCAATTTTTCACCAGAAGAACGCGACGCCGGTCTCTGTCAATTGTTTGTGGAAAATTTAAGCGGACTCGCCCTCGGTTGGTTCTCACGCCTCGAAGCTCATTCTATCGACGACTACAATCAACTCTCAACGGCTTTCCTCAAACACTACTCGCTGTTTATCCAACAGAATGCAACTAATGCCGACTTATGGACCCTAGCCCAAGAACCTACGGAGACACTACGCTCGTACATCGAAAAATTCAGAGCCATAGTCTCTCGCATCACCGTACTCGACGAAGCAGCAGTCCTCGCACTCCGAAATGGTCTTTGGCACGAATCACCATTCCGAGAAGAGCTCATGAAGTATAAACCACAGACTCTGGACGATGCACTCCATCGGGCTATCACTTTCATCGAAATTGAAGAAGATAAAGCTGCATTCAGCAAAAAACACGCAGCCGCCAAAAAATCATCTTCAAAGGACAAAGAGCCTGACGAATACAACGAGCCTAGACAGCATTATGACAAAGCGTACAGAGATGGAAAGAGCAGAAAAGCATCCAATTATCAAATCAGCGACCAACCATCCAGTCGCTCCACAGGAAAGCAGGCTCGCAACAGTCAAGGATCAGAAGATGCCCAGGCATATTGCAGCTACCATAAATCTAAGACCCACAATACAGAAGAATGTCGCCATCTACAGGAGTGGTTGTTGAACAAGTACCGCAATGATCGAGATTCATCATCTAAAGACCAGCAAAACGACAAGGCACCAAAAAATGAAGGTGAACGTTTTCGACAAGTCAAAGAAGAACGTGATCGCCAACACGGACAGAAACGCCCTAACGAGCAAACAAACGCAGACACAGAGGCTCACAAGCGCGCACGCGACGACCGAAACAATGAGCAAAAACGTGAAAGAACTCCCCCACCTCGACGTGTAATTAATGTGATCATGGGAGGTCTCCAGACTTGCAAAGATTCAGTCCGATCAATCAAAGAATACGAGCGTAAAACATTCACCTCGCAGAAATGGGGAAGCATCAGTCACATCGACGATAAACCAAAAGATGGCTATGAAATCAGTTTCACAGAAGAAGATACCAAGGGACTAGACACGCCACACAACGACCCCCTCGTCGTTGAACTCAGGATAGGTGACTGCGAAGTCACACGCGTACTAGTCGACACTGGAAGTTCAGTTGATTTAATCTTTTCAAAGACCCTTCAACGGATGGACGTCAAAGATTACGAGTTGAAACCCTGTAAAAGACCACTCACAAGTTTCGCCGGAGATACAACAATGACGATCGGAACAGTCAAGCTACCAGTCTACGTAGCAGGAATCACCAAAATCGTTAAATTTGTGGTTATCGAGAGCCCTGCCATTTACAACGCCATACTCGGCACCCCATGGATACATTCAATGAAAGCAGTTCCGTCTACGTACCATCAGTGCATCAAGTTTCCCACTACATCAGGAACCTACACCCTCAAAGGAAATCAACGTCTCTCACGCACATGTTTTGTCACCGAGCATAAATTAAGAAAATCGTCAAGAACATGTTTGATAGCTAGACAAGGCGACGAGCAAGAAATTGCAGACGACCACGCCCGCGAACTTGTGATACAAGTCAACATCGACAAAAGCGACCCAGAACGATGCGTCGGAATCGGAGCAGACCTAAAAAATGATCTCAAAGACCAACTTATCAGCTTCCTTGAATCCAACGCCTCAACCTTCGCCTGGACAACCGAGGACATGCCCGGGATCGACCCATCTGTCACTTGCCATGAGTTAAACGTAGACCCCATATTCAAACCAGTCAGGCAAAAAAGGCGCAAGCTCGGCCTAGAGCGCGCCAAAGCTGTAAACGACGAAGTTGAACGTTTGACAAATGCAGGATCTATCACAGAGGTTAGGTACCCAGAGTGGCTCGCTAACCCTGTCGTCGTAAAAAAGAAAAATGGAAAATGGCGTGTGTGCGTCGACTTTACCGACCTCAACAAAGCATGTCCCAAAGATAGCTTCCCACTCCCTCACATTGACCGGATAGTCGAAGCAACTGCAGGGAACGAGCTCCTATCTTTCATGGATGCCTTTTCAGGATACAATCAAATTATGATGCATCCAGATGATAGGGAAAAAACCGCGTTCATCACCGATCGAGGAACATACTGTTACAAAGTCATGCCCTTTGGACTCAAGAATGCCGGCGCAACCTATCAACGCTTAGTGAACCGAATGTTTGCCGAACAGCTCGGCGACACCATGGAAGTTTACATCGACGACATGCTCGTCAAATCCCTCACTGCCAACGACCACATCAAACATTTAACGACTTGTTTTGAAAGCCTCAACAAATACAATATGAAGCTCAATCCGACCAAATGCACTTTCGCCGTCACATCCGGAGAATTTCTCGGATATATTGTCACCAAAAGAGGAATCGAAGCAAACCCACGAAAAATCACGGCCATTGCGGAACTCCCATCTCCAAAAAACACGAGAGAAGTCCAACGATTGACAGGACGCATTGCCGCACTCAACAGATTCATCTCGCGCTCGACAGACAAATGCCTTCCATTCTACCAACTTCTACGACACAACAAACGTTTCGAGTGGGATGCAAAATGCGAAGAAGCTTTCCAACAGCTAAAGCAATATTTATCCACACCACCGATTCTGGCCAAACCCGAAGACGGGGAAGTTTTATACTTATACATATCAGTCTCCGCATGCGCTGTGAGCAGCGTTCTGGTTCGCGAAGACCGTGGGGAGCAGCGTCCAATCTTCTACACCAGCAAGGTTCTCGACAACGCCGAAACAAGATACTCACCACTCGAAAAACTCGCCTACGCCGTAGTTGTCGCAGCACGTAAACTCAGGCCGTATTTTCAATCCCACACAATCCACGTTCTGACTAACCATCCGCTTCGATTGATCCTCCACAGTCCAAGTCAATCAGGACGAATGGCAAAATGGGCAGTCGAGCTCAGCGAGTACGACGTCGAGTTCAAAAGCAGAACATGTGCAAAGTCCCAGGTGTTAGCAGATTTTTTGACCGAGCTACCTCCTTCCCAATACGACGACGATCTAAACACCAAGAATTGGTGTCTCTACGTCGACGGCTCATCTTCACGAAATGGATCAGGTGTTGGAATACGACTCATATCTCCTACCAGTGAGATCATCGAGCAGTCTTTTCGCCTCGCTTTCCCAGCTTCCAATAACGAAGCTGAATACGAAGCTCTCATCGCTGGTCTCCGTCTTGCAAAAGCGGTTGGTGCGAACAAGATAGAAACTTTCTGCGACTCTCAGCTCGTCGCCAACCAATTCAGCGGTGAATACGAAACGAGAAATGACCGAATGAATGCTTACTTACAGGTCGTCCAAAAACTGTCCCAGGATTTCACCAACTTCACCCTCACCAAGATTCCCCGAAGCGACAATTCCTCCGCCGACGCTCTCGCTGCTTTAGCATCAACCTCCGATCCTTCGCTCAGAAGAATGATTCCAGTGGAAAGCATCGATAAACCGAGTATCGAATTAGCCATGGGAGTCAACATCATAGATGACCTCGACGAAGAGATGGACGACACCAACGAGATGAACGAACCTACACCCGAAGAAGAAATTGTGGATTCAATCGATTGGCGCGACGAAATCAAATTCTACATTACCGAGGGAACAACACCAGACAACCGCTGGGCCGCACGACGCTTGAAAGCTCGATGCGCACACTATGTCATGAACGACAACGTCCTCTTCAGATGGAGTTCGACCAAAGCATTACTGCGGTGCATACATGGTCAAGAAGTTAGATGGGTCCTCGAAGAGACACACGAAGGCGCAGGTGGTAATCATTCAGGAGGACGAGCCTTAGCCATTAAAATCAAGCGACACGGACATTTCTGGCCAACAATGGTCGCAGATTGCGAAAAATTTGTATCCAAGTGCGAAAAATGCCAGCGCCATGCCCCTATGATTCATCTACCAACGGAGCTCCTCTCAACCACTACGTCACCATATCCATTTATGAGATGGGCAATGGACATTGTTGGCCCAATGCCACCATCGAAACAAAAGCGCTATCTCCTGATCATGACTGATTACTTTACCAAATGGGTCGAGGCTGAATCTTATGCAACTATACGCGCCCTCGATGTTCAGAAATTTGTCTGGAAAAACATCATCTGCCGCCACGGTCTCCCATACGAAATCGTCACCGATAATGGTTCTCAATTCATCTCAGCGACTTTCGAAAATTTCTGCGCTTTGTGGAAAATCAGGTTAAGTAAATCTACACCAAGAAACCCTCAGGGAAACGGACAAGCTGAAGCCACAAACAAAACAATCCTCGATGGAATCAAAAAACGTCTGGAAGAAAAGAAAGGTGTTTGGGCCGACGAACTCGACGGTGTTCTCTGGTCACACCGCACAACACCACGTCGTTCCACGGGTATGACACCGTTTTCCCTATCCCATGGAATGGAGGCAATGTCACCAGCCGAAGTCAGCATCCCAAGCCTCCGTCAGCTCACACTCACCGAAAATGAAGAGCTCAACAACTCAATGATGATCGACCATTTAGACCAAGTTGAAGAAAAACGGGACCAAGCTCTCCTCCGCGTTCAAAACTATCAAAATCTGGCCGCTCGATATTATAACAAGAGAGTCAAGGGAAGGTTCTTTCAAATGAATGACCTCGTCCTTCGCAAAGTCTTCGAAAACACTCGCGAGTGGAAAGCAGGGAAACTCGGTGCGAACTGGGAAGGCCCATATCTGATTTCGAAAATCATCAAACCAGGTGTCTATGAACTCACCGAAATGAGCGGAGAGAAGGTTCCAAGATCATGGAACTCCTTGAATCTCAAGCGATTTTACTACTAAAGAAATCTACGAAGACCGGTGCACCCCTGATATACTAAAAATAAGACCCCAGGAGGATCCACCCCTTTTAATTCAAGCATTTACTTTCTTCGTAAAGGTGAACTACGGTCGGCTTGATCCCCGCCTGTGGGGTACGTAGGCAACCTCTCTCGAGGCTCAGCTAGTTCTAAAAAAAAAATTATATAAAGTCTATCTAAGGAGGCACAAGCAAGAAGACCGGCGCGCACTTGATGTACCAAAAATAAGACTTCAGGAGGATCCACCCTTTTTAATTCAAGCATTTACTTTTCTTGTAAAGGTGAACTACGATCGGCTTGATCCCCGCCTGTGGGGTACGTAGGCAACCTCTCACGAGGCTCAGCTAGTTCTATAAAAAAAATTATATATTTTTCAAACAAATATCAGGATACGACCATCACTCACAGCGCCAAGAAAAGAAAAAGAAAAAAAAAACATACGAGATCCATTCTCAGTGTTGCGGCTCCGCGCTCACACTCAACCAAATTTGCAAAATAAAAATACGAGATCTGTTCTCAAGTGCTGCAGTTCCGCGCTCACACTTACTCAAATTTGCAAAATAAAAATACGAGATCTGTTCTCAGTGCTGCAGCTCCGCGCTCACACTTCAATCAAATTTGCAAATTAAAAATACGAGATCCGTTCTCAGTGCTGCAGCTCCATGCTCACACTTAATCAAATTTGCAAAATAAAAAATACGAGATCCGTTCTCAGTACTGCAGCTCCGCGCTCACACTTCAATCAAATTTGCAAAAAAATAAATAAATAGAGATCCGTTCTCAAAACGCCAGCCCTACAACATCTCAACGATCAAAGCCGTGCAAAGAAGAATAAAAACAAACATGAAGAATTCAAGCATCATATAAAAGAAGACCAACATCCATATCCGAAAGAGATCAACATGATCAAAACATAACAACCAAAGTCTAAAAAAAAGGGGAGGAGCAGCAAAATAAAAGATAGCAGCAGCCACGCAGGGCCTTGACGATCACAAGAACCAAACTACGGACGGGAAGGAACCTGACCTTCACGCCTCACAGCCGAAGACGCAGCACCAGCACGCTCAGCCACACGACGACGACTTGCTTCTTCACGACGACGATTTTCCTCCCTCCCTCTTGCCTTAGCAGCATCTTCAACCCCCGCAGCAAGAGTCGGATGAACAGGAGAGAGCGGACGAGTAAAATCAAAGGAAGGGATATCAGCCAGTTCCTTGGGTTCAAACTCAACACAAACAACCGAGTTTGCCTTCTCCTTCCTCCGGACCAATTCATTCTCAAGATGCTTAACCTTACCATCAGGAATATTTATGGCCTCTTTCTTCCAAGTTTTGGCAGCATCAAGCACTGCCATGATCTGATTCACTCCATACATAGATGTGCGAACAACCTTCTGATTATCCACATACCTCCGCACCTTTTCCATACGGGAATTGAAAGTAGCAAGCACGTCATCATGTCTCATTACTGCCCTGCGATACCTCCTGCCCGCCACTTCCTTTTCCTTCTTAAAACGCTCCAAGTCGGCCGTTTGACGTTTCTTCACCCGCCCAGCTTCCAAAGCTATCTTTGCAGTAAGTTTTTCAACTTCTTCCAACGCATCTGAAGACACTTTCTTCTCAGCCTCATACTTGCCGCGCAGAGCTGCCATTTCCTCGGAACTGTCAACCTTATCCTTAATAGAAGCAAGCTCAGCCTTCGTTTTTTCAAGCTCGGCCTTCACCTCTTCAAGCTCTTCATCTTGATTGACCACCAATTTGTTCGCAAACTTTGTAGCCTGCACAAAAAAAAACACAAAAAAATTCTTTTAGATCAAAACCACAAACTCATTTTTCTTAAAAAAAAAAAAAAAAAAAGAAAGAAAACAAACAAACTTTGAAGAGAAATAATTATCTTACAATGGCCAAGTGACGAGCAAATTCCTTATACCACTCACCGCGCCTAACTTGATCAAAAGGCAAGCCATCAACGCCACCAGGTGATTGAAACAACTTGAAAAGATCACCACATCCCGAAGCCAAACCATTGAACGAATGTTCAAACGGCTCAAAAGATGCCTTCTCCCCAGCAGGAGACTCAACCACCAAAGGCAGCTCAACATCAGAACTCACGATTTTACGAGACTTTGAAGGCGGCACGTCTTTTGATGAACGATCAGCAGCAGCCCTTTTCGCCACAACACTCCCACTGCCCGCAACAACTTCCTTTCCAGAAGCACCAGCGGACGGTACAGAAACTGTCGTACTCGTAAGACCCACAACAATACTACGAGCAGATGCCGAAGGCTCCACACCAGCGGCACACTGACCAGACTCATCAACAGAAGCATCATCAATACCTCCAGCAAAGCAATCAGCCAAACTCGGAATCTCGCTAAAATCCATCTTTCTCCAACAAGCTACAAAAAAAGAGGCCAACAAAACCATGCAAAATCAGTAACTTATCAAAAACAACAAGTATTTACCAAAAAAAAAAACCCGCATATTTTTTACCTGAGTCAATAAACGGGATGCGCCGCCAAACCTCCGATCGCCTCACCACAGTCCAGTCCCGAGCCTTCGTCTCCTTGAAGTATTCCACGCACTCACTATCACCAGGAGCAAGAGGAACACCAACTGAATGACGACCTACAAAACAAGACAACAATCAATAAGAGTGTCAAACAAGAACACACCAATAAGATTTAAACTACCATTGTAAGGATTCCAACTACTCCTAAAAGGGACACTCATATCAGAAACATCAGGAACCGACGAAGGCGCGATTCGAACATAAAAAAACTTTTTAATCCAACATAACGTTTTTCTCTTCCTCTCCCCAACAACACCACAGCCAGCCCTCATAGACACATAAAAAGCCCCGTCCGTCTTATCACACCGAGTAATACGCGCAATACGTTCAAACAAGTTTAGGCTCATGTGAACACCAATATCCGCAGCTGTGAACAAAGCTGCAACTATGTTTCGAATAGCAGCAGGAGTAAGTTGAGCAAGTGCAATAAGATGCTCATCACAATACGCCAGCAGCAACCTCGGGAGAGGAAACCACAAATGATATTCGGTGAACCAGAAGTCGTAAACACAAAGCCACCCATCCGGAACCGTCCACGGACGTTCATCCTCGCCAGGAATACGCACCTCTATGACACCATTACGGCAACAGTTGGCTGAGATCCACTTAATCGTATCCTCATCAACAATAGAAGGAAATGACTCCGATGGATCCGGATGATTAACAAGAGGACCTTCAAAACTCCTAGGCCTTTCCCTCGCCTTCCTGACCCTCTTTTTCTTCTTCTTCCCATAACCACAAGAATTACCAAAGGCATCAAGCGATCCAGCAAGGGAGGCAGCCACGCTTTCTTGTTTTATTTTTTTCAAAATATCAGTAACATCGGCTCGACGATCACCGCCTCCATCGGTGTCATCCCTCCCATCATCCACAACAATGACTCCTAGACTACCACTAACACCGCTTTGCTCACCACTAAAACTATCCTGCTCATCACTAGAATCATCACATTCACCACTGAAATCACTACGTCCATCTGCACCATCTCGGTCACCCATCTCATCATCTCCGACAGCAGCATGATCACCATCACTAGCATACTCGCCTTGATCACTTTCCTCACCAACATTAATGTCACAGATCCCATTCCACGCATCACTGGCGCTTCCCAGCGCACCATCATCCTCAACACCAACACTTTCAACGTCATCATCTCGTTTATCATCTTCAGAAACGTCATCATATTCACCAGCAACACCAGCACTATCCACAGACTTCTCACTACGAGAACTCGAGTACGAACTATCATCATCAGAGGAACTTGTAGTTTCCGACGACGACTCCTTAGTTTGGGAAAAGTTCGCCAGCCGCATCTGCTCATGCTCCTGGATGGTTTCTAACATAGTCTTCTTCGTCAAAGATGACGAACTAGGGACAATAAGAGGTGTTGTTAAAACCAACCCCGATCCCTCAACACCAGGCTCCACCGCTAAATTAGTCCCATGCTCATCAAAAAGAAACCCGGTCCCTTCCTCGATCAAACTCGCGCTTACCCTGTCTTCTGCTTCACTCCCAGTAAGAGTACTTAACTCAACAGCAATGACAGATTCGGCAATCTCCGACCACGACTTGCGGCCATCAGCAAGCTCCATCTTACGAACTAACAAAGACAGCTGCTCACAAGCAACCTTCCCACCCGAAGGCATGCTTGATACAACAGAAGATAAGTTTGGAACAAGAGACGAGCTGGAACCAAAAGACGACGAACTCAGCCCCACCTCACCATGACACGGCTTCATCGATAATGGCAAGCTCGGAACATTAAGCGACAAGCTCGAACCTAGGAACGAGCTAGGAACTGGCGAACTCAAAACAAAAGCCGAGCTCGACCCCACCAATGGCAAGCTCGTGCCCTCCGCATCTCGACCACAATCTTTCACTAACAACGAACCCGAAGTAACAACAGGAGACGAGCTCGAAACCACCGTCGACGAGCTCGGAGTCGCCATTAACAAACTCAGATGCGCCGTCGGCAAGCTCAGACCCACCATTGGCAAGCTCGGGACGACAGGAGGCGAGCTCAGACTCGCCGTCGGTAAGCTCGGATCCACCATTGACAAGCTCGAGACGACAGGAGGCGAGCTCAGACTCGCCGTCGGCAAGCTCGGACCCGTCATTGGCATGCTCAGATTCGCCGTCGACGAGCTAGGGACATCAAGAGGCAAGCTTGGAGCCACCATTAACGGGTTCAAAGCAACAGGAAACGAGCTCGAAACCGCTGTCGACGAGCTCGGAGCCGGCATTAACAAACTTGGAACATCAGGCGGCAAGCTCGGATCCACCATTGGCAAGCTCGGGACGACAGGAGGCGAGCTCAGACTCGCCGTCGGCAAGCTCGGACCCGTCATTGGCATGCTCAGATTCGCCGTCGACGAGCTAGGGACACAAGCTCAACCCCTTTCCAAAACGAGCTCAGTCTCTACCCCCCACACCTCAGAACACAAGCTCAACCCCACAGCCTCTCTTCTCCCACAAGACCTCCTCACGATAAACAAACAAAACCAGATTTGTTCCCTTTTTAAAAAAAAAAAAAGGGAAGAGAAGAGTAAAGACGAGCTCAACCCCACAGTCTTTCTTCTCTCACGAACCTCCTCACAACAAAACCAGATTTGTTCCTTTTTTTTTAAAAAAAAAAATAAAGACAAAAGGGAGGAGAAGAGTGAAGACGAGCTCAACCCCACAACCTTCTTCTCGCACGGACCTCTTCACGACAAACAACAAGATTTGTTTTGCTTTTTTTTAAAAAAGAAAAAATAAAATAAAAAAAGGGGAAGAAGAAAGATATGTCGGCAAGGAGGAACCAAGAAAGAAAATATAATAAATAAAGAAGGCAAATGACCACACACAAATAATAAAAGGAGCAAAAAAATTTTACCTTGCTTCCAAATGGGGGACAAGAACAAAAAATAAGAGACCCAACCATCACTTATATAGGAAAGGAAAAAAGTGTTGCCCTATTTCCTGACAATTCCCGAGCCCGACCTGATTTTCTCAGACAGAAGATTCCAGAAGAATTCACCAAGATTCAACACTTGGCGAACTGTGGGGGGGGGGCAATTGTTGGAGATGGGCTTAGCACCAGTCCATTAAGAGCTAAGCCCAAAATCAGGCTCGGCCCGTTAAGCAACAATTGATGATTTCGCTAGAAGACAAAACGTACGTCATTATAAATAGAAGACGTCAGAATCATTGAAAGGACGCTCAGAAAAGTACAGAAAAGTACAGAAAGTACAGAAAAGGAGAGCATCGCCTCTTCATCACAGACAGTCTTGGACGACCTCGACCATTAGGCGAGCTCGGCCCAGACGACCTCAAACCATAAAATAGAAAGATATTTGTTTAGACGAACTGTTTAGACGAGCATCTTTAGTTCTTGTAATTGACCGAGCTTGTTTATTCTTGACTATTAATACGAAAATCTCCACCCCTTTACATCATTTATAAATATTACATCACCGACCGGATATGGAAACAACATCCCCTTCTAGAACCGGATAAAGATAAAAGAAATCCGCCTGAAGCTGAATCATGTGGTAAGGATCAAGCTTTACAAATCTCAACCAGGAGAGAAACAATCGAAAGCAAGTTGACACACAGCTGAATGACGACACAAACCAGACGGGAAGAGAACAAAAAATTGAGAGGAAGACCGCAACTTTGCCTTGGATCCGCCATAGACGACGTCTCCAACACCGCTCCGGATCAGCACTTCACGAAAAACCACCGCATGCTCCGACACACGCCGACAACACGAGCTACAGGAGAATACGACAGGAGAGAAGCAAAGAGAAAAAATAAAGATTTAGAGAGAAGAAGGGAGCTCCCGGCGTCGGAACGGATGCTCACGCGCCGCCGATGAACCGGAGCCACACAGATTCGCCTTTGGTGTTTCAAGAGAGAAGATAGAGGAGAGAGAATTTTTTTTTTGATATTCTCCGTTACTTGTTCCGTATTTAACTTTTCAAGTATTTGTTTGAGTTGTACTACTTGCAAATATAATTAAGATAAATCATAAATATAACTAAAAAAAAGTTATCACTTAGTTTGATATTATCAGTTACTTGTTTTTGATTAAAAAAAAATGATAATTAAACTCTAAAAACAAAAGCCTCAAATCAGAAAAGATAATACTTCATTATAGAAAATAAATAGTACATTCTTATCGACAAGATTACAATTTTTGTTATTTTTTCTTCTTTAAAATAAGTACAAACATTTTGTATGAAATAATTTTCGTGATTTTTTAAAAATCGAGTAAACAAGATAAAGTTTTGTATAATTATCTTGCAAGTAATTTTAAAACGCTTGAAAATATTTTCAGTAATTCTAATTCACAAGTATTTACAAGTAGTGAGTAATCGAATGGAAAATACAATTTACAAATAAAATATTTTTGAACTAGTAATTGAAATAGTAAATACTTATTTTCGACGAGTTAAATACAAGTCTCAAAATTTTACTATTCGTATAAAGCAAGCAAGTATTAAATATGAAATAATCAGCTTGCCGCGCCCATCTTTTTACCAATTATCTTTCTCTAAATCTTTAACTGTTCTCTAAAATCTATGAATTCATCGGCTACCTGGCTAAATCAGTCCAATAATCTTGAGAAAATTTATGTTGGCGCTTTTATATAAAGGCAAGCGTTGACGAAAAGGGCTAAAAAAACTCCTATGGAAAAACTAATGAATAATAATGTCATTTACAAAAACAAATTTCTTTATCTCTAATGTATATTTTATCTACTAAAAAAGTTTATGTCGCAGTTTTCACTTAACAGAAAAACAACTTTGGTTCACCTCTCAGTTGGGTTGAAATTGCAATCACCAACTTTTATTTCTATCTCAGATATTATTAGATTAAGAAAAAAACAGATCGCAGCTTACATGTATATAGTTCCAGTTAAGTTAGGTACTGAAAATAAAGCAAGAATCAGAACAACTGCCGGTGCCCAAAAAAAAAAAAAAATCAGAACAACTGCCAAACCAGTATGTATATATCTTGTATGTGTTGGGTACATGAATTCTAATGTCTATCAGGGTATTGATATATACCCTTAATTAAAAGAAAAGGTGATACAGTACTCAAAAAGGGAAAATACACCAATTTTTCTAGATGATAGAAAGCAATTTAAAAAAAAGAATGTAGAAGTAGCAGCAGCCTTGAGACCAACACACTGTCTTTTCTTCATGCATTTGGGATCAACTGATAGAGTCGGCCAAGTGTCGAACCATAAACGAAGAGGACAATGGTGGTGATGAGACAAATAGATTGGTGATGTCTTTAAGAGGCTGTCTTCTAGATCTTTTTCTTCTCGTTCTGATTTGGGTTATGTCTTTATCGAGGGATGTACAAGAATCCAGAGGCTTGATCATCATTGAGGGTGAGACATTCTCTTTGTTGTCGTTTTGAGGTTTTTGATCGAGAGCCGCCATTAATTTAGAACTAAGGAGATAGATGGAATTGAGGATAGGAGGAGGAACTGTATATGAAGAGTGTGAATAGGAGGGACTTTGAACCAGATTTGTGCTTGGATCTAATATTTGTTTTTGGTGTTTTTATTTTTTGTGGAGGGAAATTAAGTTTTTGTTCTAAAATTTTCTGAAACTTGAAAAGGGTACTGTGTTATGGAGGGAACTACTTGGTGAATAAACTAATTAGATTCTATGTTACTACTTTGGCTTTGGCTTTTACTAAAAGAAGTTTTGACTTTTGGATTGAAAGAGATCTCAAATCATGTCATTATTCCATAGTACCAGAAAGAGTAGTTTTTCCGCGCCATTTTATTGGAGGGTGTCCGCCAACAAGAAGAGGGAACCGCCATGTTAAATACTCTATCCGTTATTTTCAAAATTTTCTTTTCTAATGGTTTGCTTCATTTTTTTTTTTTGAAAAAAGAATATTCTAATTATATTATATCTCCACTTTATCATTAATTACTAATAAATCTTTATTTTCATATTTACTAATTTTACTTAACTATTTTATTTTAACAATAATCCAACACAATTATTAAATTAATATAAATTAAAAATTATCATATAGTAAATTTATTACATAACATGAATAAACAAACATAAAATATCATAGTTTATAACAAAACACCATACATTTAATTTTTTCTTTAAGTGATTAACAAAGTGTTTAAAAGTAAAAAATGAGATCATTTATCTTTAATTCTTTTTTATCCAGTTGAAAGTTCGTAAAAATGAATATTCATACGGTTTTCGATATAAACATCTGATTATATGAAATAATAGTCAAAATTTTGAAATTGATTAGATAATATTAACGTATATAATTTATTTTGGCAAAAGAGAAAACTAAATAAAAGTTAATGACCAGTTCACAATATAAAAAGTTCATCATAAAAAAAAAAAGATATGCACGGTAGATCTTCAAATTTGAAGCAACACTATTTATTGCTTCATTTTAAAGCAAAAAATAAAGTAGAGTTGGAGCAAATCTCACTTCAAGATGAATTGGGGTTGGAGATGGTCTAAAAAAATATATCAAATTTTAGTTACAAATGCATTATTTTCCGTTATCAACTATTCCTCACAACTTTTAACCAATAAATCTTTATAAATACTACTCCCTCTTTATGAAATGTAAGATGTTTATAATAATTTTTATGTTCCAATATATAAGATGTTCTCATCTTTGTAGGTAACCTTAAGTTTATCAAAAACTGTATAGCCAATCAAATTTAATAGTTATATTTTGTAATTGGTTGAGTAGTTTTTAGTTTATAATTTTAATGATACTTTCTAGGTAAAATTAATTTTCTTAATAAATGTGTACTACCCAAAACATCTTACATTTTAGAATAGAGGGAGCATTATGTTTTTTTGAAGTTTACAATTTGTAATTAATTTCTGCATCGAAAATGTAAAACATATATTTTTTTGAAACATTTTTTTTTTAAATATGGATTTTTTTTTTAAACAGAGGGAATACAAAAGAAAAAAATCAATTACTATTGGGCTTTACCTTCGCTGTATATTTAGCGATGGCAAACAAGTTTATCTTTCTCGTCTCGTTCCGTACCGCAGCGGGTTCGTCTTCAAGCGGGTTACGGCGGGCCAGGCCCGCACGGGCTACGGTCTCCAAAATGACTAACCCAATCTTGTACCATAATATTAGTAGGCCTTCGCGGGTCGGTACGCGGGACGTCTGATATTCTACTGCTGCCCACACGACCAAACATATTTCGAACATGATCACAACGGTTTGATGTCTATTCTAGTCTATTGATATAACGAAAGAACAATGACCAGTAACGTGAGAACATGAAGAATAGAAAACACATCAAAGAAGGCTCTAATCAATAACGAAACTAACTCTTTCATCTAAACGACATTATTGTTACTAGCTTAGTTTTTCAACTGAACGACATCTTTGTTATAGAATTAAATAGCTTAGTCGACAAAGCTCTAACCATAGCTTAATCTCGTTACTGATTTGAGTTCATAACCAATGCTTATAACTCATAAGTTCATAACCAATGATTTAGTTTGATAAATCCAAAAATTAAATAAAACCAAACACCAAATCAAAACTGCAAATCACAAAGTAAATAAAAAGAGAGCACCAAATAAAACACCGCCAAAGTTCGAATCGTCATCGCCGGAACTCTTTTCATTTTCTCGGGGGAAGTTACATGAATCACCTTTTCTCACTCTTTCTTTCCTTTTTTAGGTAAAACAAGAAAATGAAGAAAAAGACGTTTGACCAACAAAAAAAGATGTGGATCCTTGTAATCTCGCATGGCCCGCTTCGGTCCATCCCGAAAAGGCTCAGTCCCGCAACAGCCCAGTCCCACAACAACCCGTCCCGCGAGGCCCGCATATTTGCGAGCTTAGAAAATCCCAGCCCAATACCATCCCGCGACAGTACTGTATGGGTCAGGTCCGCGGTCTAGGTCAATGATTGCCATCTCTACGTATATTTGTTTGTTTACAATGTAACGCATGCACACCACTCAGCGTGGGCCCTATATACATACATAAGATAAAAGTGTATATGTATGTATATCAGTATATGTGTTATATACATTCCACCCAATTCATTTTGATATGGTATTCAGTTTATCAAACCATTTAAACATAATCTTGTCAGTGGTTTGCTATCTTTTTTTTTCTTTTGAAACAATCAGTGGTTTGTTATCATTTGGCTAAAAATTGGCATTGAGTATACTAGATAGACTGGAAGCAGTTGTTGGAACCTCTCCCAAAACTTTACAAGTAACTATGATGTTTGTTCATGCCTTTAAACGAACAGCGATCTACTTTGTGCTTTGTAATGTGGTGATAACATCATCAATGCTTTATTTATAGGTGAGGGCATCGATACCAATATACCACTGATGTTTTTAGGCATATCGTCCATGCTCTTATAAACCCAACAATGAGACTATAATTTTTAGGGTTTTTTTAATTAGATATCTTCTAGTTCACTGATCTATCCAAGGTTTTGTGCTTTTTCGTATATGTCCTTGTTCCAAGACTTATTTATTTATAGGTTTATATCAAGTCATCTTTATTGGATTGGTCATAGTCATAGTCATAGTCTCAGTCGAATTTGATTTGGTCTGTTTGCCGCTCCTCTTTGTCATTTTTGAACTAGGAGTGTATGTCGGCCTAATATATCAAACGTAGTCTCTCTGAACCTATGACTATGTCTATGAGTAGTACTTGGGTACATGAATGCTAAAGACAGGGTATTGATAAATATTTATATTTTTCTTAAGTGATAACAACCTTCTCTAGAGGACTAAAAAGTAAAAACCAATCCAAGAAAAAAAGAAGAAGAAGAAAATCATCTGAAATTTCTACAAGAGTAGGTGGAAGAAGTGGCAGCCTTGAGAGCAACACCAGATTTTCTTTTCATGCATTTGGGAACAACTGATAGAGATGGCGAAGAGGGCATATGAAGATTCAGAGACGAAGAGGGAAATGGTGATGATGAGACAAAGATATTAGTGATGTCTTGAAGAGGCTGTCTTGTACACCTTTTTCTTCTTAATCTGATTTTGGTTTTGTCTTTATCTTGAGGCACTTGACAGAAACGGTGGCCATCTCTGGAGGGGAGGTATTTTCTTCGTTGTCATTTCCAGGTATCAAATTCAGAGCTGCCATTGGTGTAAAACTAGACAGAGAAAGAGAGAAGATAAGATAAGAGAGAGGGAGATGGAACTGATGAAATGAAGTGTGTAATTTACAGTGTAAATAGGAGCGAAAGAAGATTCTCTATTTCTATTTCGGGTCGAAAATTTGTTTTTATTTTTTACAAAGGGAAGTTTTGATCCCCGATCATTTCATTATTACCTTAGTGTGCTTTTACGCGCCTATTTAGTTTAGAACGAGCGCCAAGAAGAATGAGGGAAGCAGCAGGTATTTGTTTGTTATAGAAAATCAATTTTTAATTTGGGGCCAATAGATTAAATTTAATTGCGTTTTTATTCGGGCTCATATATCTTAAGACTGTGTATATGTATGTTTCATGTGTGTATAAATATTCAAACCCATTTCATTTTGAAATGCCACTAACCAAATATTCTTTTTTTTTTTAACCAAATATTCAACTTTATGAACTTTACCTTTTAACATATTTTGAAAGAAGACTCAAATAACAAAACACGTATTACCTGTTTCTAATTTCATCTGGATCAAGGTTTCTTAAGCTATAGTTGTGTTTGTTTATTGTGTTTATATATTATGTTCCAATATTCATCTTTTGTTTTCCTTCGTTTAACAAGTAAAATGATAAAGATGATCGAGCTACCTTGGACTAATGTGACGTCAACGTTTCTGAACTTTTGACGATAAGGTGTCGGTGTAAGTGGACTGAACCTATAAGCATGTCAAGAAATGAATAACTGGAGTTTACTCGAGTCTCTTTCAGATAACAATTCGCCAGACAGTTTTTGAGAAAAGAAAAGATCAAGACTCTTAACCTCGTAAAGCAACAGTTGTTTGGGTGTTCATCATGCCTCCCCTAAACTCAACTTAGCTGCGAAATTCTGGACCATACGAATGTTTCTGTTTGTTAAGGGAAAACACACACACACAAAAGAGTCCATTATGCTATAACCGATAGACAAAATCTAACAATGCCATTAAAATATATTAAAAAGGACTAATAAAAGGATATCTTGTCTTCGTGTAAAGGATGGTTGAGCATCAGTAGCTTATTGTTGTTTAATACAGCACGGACAAGCAACTCTTTGGCTTCCTCATGTTTCTTCTTCAGAATGTTGCAGATCTGCATATGGAACAAAAAATAAAGCATAAGTTATACCGAGGGAGGCTCTGTTAATATTTATAGGAACTTACGTTATCGAGTTCTTTTGTATATGATTCAGCTTTCTCAATGTTTTCATCATACTCCGTGATCGGGATTTCCAGATTTGCCATGTTCATGAACTGGGGCTGAGGTTTAGCCCGGGGGCTTTCCTTGACAAGCTGCTTGGTTGTATTGTTATCTAGTCTACTCGCTTGGCTTGACACCTGGAAAAATCAATTGTGTTACAAATGTTTTAACACAGAAGGTTGTCCTTATTATGATAAGCTAAAGATTAGTTGCTATATCTAACCTTTACTTGCCCAACTGTGTGTGTTAGCTCCTTAACGTTCCTGTGCAATCTCGTCCGTAACGTATATAAGAATTTAAAACTACTGAAGCAAACGTATATATATATATATATATGGTTTAGATAACCAAAACTAGAACCTGCTTTCTCTTGGAGACACGGAAAAGCGTTTAAGTTGTGGCATCAGTGATCTATCGGCATCCTGTGGAAACACAAACGTTTCTTCAAGCTAACAAAATATGTGCATGAAATAAGAAGATAGGAAGATGCGAGTTGAAGTATAAACCTGATTGAGAGCTTTCCGCTTTAAAGAAGGTGGGCAGTGCAGGATTTGTGTTTTGTCTCTGGGAGCCAGATGATGAATCTCAGAGATCTTATTAACTGGCGCTTCGGTATTTCTATCCTTGCTTATGGAAGAGCGAGCTTCTGGTTGCAATGCAGAACTATGTTGGTCTTTTTTTCCTCCAATTGTCCTATACTGCAGGACTTGTATTTTGTCTCTGGGCGCCAAGTGGTGAATCTCGGAGCTCTTTCTAACAGGCGCCTCGGTATTTGTCTCATTCCTTGCGGAAGAGCTAACTTCTGGTTGCTCTGCAGAACTGGTTTGGTCTTTCTTTACTCCAACGTTCCTATACTGCAGGGCTTGTGTTCTGTCTCGGGGAGCCAAGTGATGTATCTCGGAGCTCTTTCTAATTGGTGCCTCGATATTTCTCTCATTCCTTGTGGAAGGGTTAACTTGTGGCTGCACTGCAGAATTTGGTCGGTCTTTGTTTACTCCAATGGCCCTATAATGGAAGAGAATGGGGAATATGTTATCGCGAGATTCCATACCAGAAACTGTTGTATGTTCTTTTGTACCTTTGAGTTGCTGCACGCAGATCAGACATAATATTTCCAAGTTTAGGCCTTTCAAGCGATACCATTTTGGACTTCTGCAAAGATTCGCCTCCAGAACTCAAATGTTTGTTTAGCTTCTCAGTCAAGCTAGAAGCATCGGGGTTTGAGCTGCTACGAAATCCAAAAGCAAGGAAGCTTAATACATAACACTGATAAAACTTCGTAGATATAAAATGTATCAGCTACTAGTTTCTAAACAGTGAGGTAATAACTTTCTTGGTAAATAAAGAGCGTATAAGTTAGAATAATTTATCTGACCTTATATTGCCCTGTATGGTGGACTTCTCTCTGGTTGTTTTTTTAGCTAGCAGCTGTAAGCCATCCATCAGTCCGGCCACATTCTCTACGGTCCTGGTACCCGAGTGGTCCTTCTGGATTATCTTTTCATGGGAACTGCTGGTAAAAATAATCGAATTTGTCACCCACCTTCTATACATTATCTTGAAACAAAGAAAGAAACTTATCTTTATGTTTGAGCATAAAAGCCCGGAACATTACCTGTTAGTATTGACATTTTCTGTTTCGGAATCCGTTTTGGAAAGCTCAGTTGGAGCTGTTCTAGTTTTGAATCCAGCTAAGGCATCTTTAGTATCAAGTCTGCATGTTGAATAGGAGGGAAATAGTGAAAAAAATAGTCACACAGAACAAGGAAGAAAAGAAGTACTACCTTTTATCAATTGTAGGGTTCAAATTCGACCCAATCCTTTCATGGGTAACTAGACGAATCTCTGTTTGAGTTGGAGACTCAAGCACATGTGATTGTGGTTTTTCTATCTTCTTAAAAAACATGGATCTGATATGTCCTGAGTCACTGTTTTGCATGGCCTTCAAATCACTGAGCCTGGGCACGCTGCACTCAGTCACAGAATAGAGCAGTTAGACATTTAGTCCAGTATCCTTTGCTAGCAAAATGATAAAGAACCATAGATTTTCAGGAAATATTAGCAGTTTTGGTTTCTCTAACCTGTCGGATGGAGCCTGTGGCAGCTTTGAACTCGAATCTTGTACCTGGGCAGTTTGGCCTAGTTGAGAGCCTGATGGTACTTTTCCTGAGAGAGTTGGTTGAGAATGTCCAGCATCTGGATCACATAATAATGTTCTTCTAGTGTGATCCTGTATCTCTGCCTGAGTGTCTGTATCCATTTCTTCCTGTTGATGTTTGATCTTGTCCAAACCTGACTGAGAGGACATGTTTGGTTCAGTCTTCTCATAACTTGATTTCGTGGTGGAAATCATTCTACTGTTGGTATTCTGTTCTGTATCTCTAGGAGAATCTTCTTTCGTGCCAGACCTGCAGATTTCATGGATACCTGGACTGGTTTCCCTACTTGCCGCAGTATGTGCAATCTCAGAATAATGTAATGGCGAGAGTGCTGCTGTCTCATTTGAAAGACATGGTTTACTATTTTCTTCAACCTTTGAATATGATGTCCTCAAGGGTGAAATGTTGGCAGGCTGAGGTTGTACACGCATTGTATGAACTCGTGAGGTTCCCATCCTTGGACGTTGAGGGGAATCTACCTCCTCAAAATCTTCCTTGCTCTCTAGTGTAGCTTGCTTCGAGTGTGTGCTGTTGTTACTATCAGCTTGCTTCGAGTGTGTGCTGCTCATACTATCTGCCCCCTTGGAATTTTGGTTTTCTTTTTCAGCTGAAGCATTTGCCTTGACATCTGTATTTGCCCGGGAGACAGCTTGTCTAGTTGTTGGTAAGTCTGGACCAAAGTCCAAAGAGTCAGACTTATCGAAAAGTTTTGAACCAGAAAATTCTTCGAAATCCATGGACTTGGTCGTAGTCTCATTTCCCTTCTTCCGTGGGTTTGAATCAAGATCCAAGTCACCTAACCTGTTTGCAGAAAATCATAATGCTAAGTTACTTCAGATTGACTTAGATGATTTTGAAAAGAAAATAATTTTAATGGATTCATACGCGTCAAAATCACAAGAGAAGTGAAACGGATTCTTTTTCTGTTTTAGATCTCCACTATCATCAGAGTTTTGTTTTGTTTTTGTGGTTTTCCTGGCCGGGCTAGAGAAATCAAAGTCTGACATGTCCATTTTGAATGATGATCCGAAATCTCCACCCAGGTCGAAACTCATATCCCTGAGAAGTAGACAAATAAACAGGACTATATGAGACAGTAGACCTTGTTATCAAGAAACAGCATCATAGACACTAGGAGAAAAGATTCCATTATTGAGCCACATTAGCTTAGGCGTATACATGGTCTAAGAAGCATATGGTATATGTACACTCACATGTTGAAAGCATTCTTTTTCTTATCTTTATTTGCTGGTGAACCATATCCAAAATCCATTGGATCATCATCTGTCATTGACTTAAAGTCCCATGTATCCTTTTCAATGTCTTTGTCTGCAGGTAGCCCATGAAATTTTAGATAACAACGGAGACAACAACTTAAGACTTCAATCTATGTCAAAAAAGTCCACAGCTTGTAAAACAATTAAGGAATAGAACAATGATGGATGGTCTTCTTGATGCAGAGCTCGTAATATCAATTATCATAAAAACTAGTTGAGCATTCCTTTTCTTAAATGGAACTTTTTCCGCAAACAGCTTAAAGGCATTCAAATAGCAATCATACTTGTGACAAAAAATTTGGATTCGGTAACGTTTAGATCACTGAAGCCAGCTCTTAAACACTTGAACCTTACCAAACATTAGATCTTTCTCCTTAGCTTCTGTAGAACTTTTTTTAGCAGGTGTAGACATGGCGAACTCTGCTCAGTACTACTCTTGACAATTTACTGCAAAGAGAACAAGCTACCATGATAATCATTCTAGCACTCACTTACGAAAACACTTATCCGTTGTGTTATGATCAGCACAAGCAACCAACAACAAAAATCAACTTACGCCACAAAAGTTCCAATAACATTCTAATCACCTATAAGATTAGCAAGTAAAAGAAAGAGCGAGTGTTTAGCAGGAGCTAAAATATGAGATTCAATACTAATCAAGCACAAAACTCAGGCGATTCGTAGATTGTAGGCATGGAGAAAAGCCACTCGAGGCCATTTCCAGGTGAAATCGAATTTAGTGTTCACACTGATCGAACATTCTTAACTACAATATACATGTTCATGTCCATCGATAACGATCAACGATCGTCAATCGCTGAGCCTTAACAAATCGAAGTTAGAACGACGGATTACGGTGAGATTCTACTCGAACGACGAGCAGCGAAAGTAAATTCTTACCGATGAGATCCTTCTATAGTTGATTATGTAGTAGGCGCTAACGGCTAACGTTCAACGGCACCGGGGAGACAATCGCCGGCGGAGCTCAGACGCGGAGGGAAGATTTGAAAATCGCTGGGCTGCGAACGATTTTTGGGTAAGGGATCGTATTTTGAAATTAAGAAGTAAATTTGAGTTCGTTAAGATATGGGCCAAACATCTGGGCCTCTACATATATAAATATCACTTTCCTATTTTTTTTCCCTCTGCTTATTTATTTTTATTTTGTTTATTTATATTTTTTTATCAACATATCTACATCGAAAAACAACTAATTTCTTTTAAATGACAATTTTGATGATTAATCAGGTATTAGTATTATATTTTTTAATGACCAAAAACATACATAGTGAAAAGTAATAAATTAACTTTTTATTAAAAATAATATTTTTATCCTAAATTTTATTAAGGTCAATTTTCTCAAACAGCTATTTTTAAGTTCTTGTCACAAAAATAACCATAAAAAATGACCAAAATAACCATTTTATTTTAAAATTTTTAATACTTATTTTTTATAAATTCGAAACCTTATTCCCAAAACTCACCCCTTAACTCTAAACCATAAGTCTAGATTAATTAATTCTAGGGTAAAAAAATGTGTTTTTACCTTTTAATAAAACTTATTTTAGTCATTTTTTCATTGATGAGTATTTTTGTGATAAAAACTTAAAAAGTGCTATCGTAGATAATTTCTCTTTTATTTTTACCACCAAACTGTTACGGCTTATTCAAAATTACATTTTTGTTAAACAAATTTATTTACTCTTTTCTTTTCCTATATGCATATTTTGTTCATCTAATTTATAGAGAGATTTATTTAATTTTATATTACTGAACTATTTCATATTTTGGTGAATAAGTAATTGATATTCCTCATCCACCGACGATATCTAATCTATTAATTTTGTGTTCTATTTTTTATCTACTTATAAATAGTTTAAGTTAGACCATTACATTTAATTAGCTTTCCTATTATTTCTACTTATATCTAACTTAATTATTATTAAATATATATCCTAACCTAGAATTAAGGAACTAAATAACTAATCTTTTTTTTTTAAATAATAAATTCAGTTTATATTAACAATACTTTTAGATAAATAATATTAATTAAAAAAGAATTAAATAAGCCTACTAATTCATATATACAATTGTACTTTAATTCAAATGCAAAAAACAAATTCTTTAAAACCCTCACCAAATACATATAATATAATACTTATAGATAAAATATTAAAATTAGATATATATATATATATATATGATAAAATAAATAGTTAAAATTAGAGATATATATATATATATATTATAAAATAAATAGTAACAGTCATTATATTTAATGATATGTTGGAACATGTTATTTTTGATATTTTTATGAGTATAGTTTCACGAGTTATTTCAACACATATAAAATATTTATCAAATATAAAACTAATTGAACAAAACATAAAACATACTTAAATTATACTTGAGCGTTCATGTACCCATTGCGATATGGGTTGGGTATTGGAAATTTTGGTTCTAATTTATATCACATCATAAGTCTCATTCTGGTAAATTTGTAAGTACGGATCGAGTCAGATATAACACATCGGTTGTACTTCTAATTTGTATCACATATAAAATCCATAAAGTAACTGTATATTGTTCCGATTCAGGTTATGTGAGTTTGGTACGGATATATCCGAAGTTAAATTCAAAATTGAAAAGCAAAATATAAAAAATAAACTTATATATATAGGATTGAATATTTAAGGTACTTATTGAGGATTTAATACTTATTTTTAGATATAATTTCAAAATAATTATTGAATTGAATATTTGAAGTACATATTATGTTTCAAATATTTATATTTGCGATTAATTTGGAATTTTGGATCGGTTTTTGGATTTTTAGGTATTTTTTTGATTTTTCAAGTTGCCCATTCGGATTCAGGATATGTGGTGTACATCATACAAGGACTATTATGGATTTCTTACATTTCAGAAAGGTATGAATTATTTTTTTGGTTTGAGTTCGATACTGACTTTGAGTTACGAATTTTACGTTCACACCTATTTTAAATGAAGAAAAATTGTGATTATATAAATTTTTTATAAAAAAATTATCCGCGCTAAAAACGCGTATCAATAACTAGTATATATATCAAAATTGAGAAATTGTTCTTTTTATGTCCAAGTGATTTAATAATTGTTTCTTAAAAAAATTAAAATGAAACAAAAAACATTAAAAATGAGGAAGATAGAGGAGGAAATCCATCTCCTTATCCTGACCACAAGCACCAAACATAACCATAATCTCTCCAAGAGAAAAAAAAAAACAAGCCAATAAGAAGCTAGTGAAGCAGCAAAGCTCATACAAAAAATGGCGTCTCTTCTGGGAACTTCTTCTTCAGCAATCTGTGCTTCTCATTCCCTCTCTTCTTCTTCCTCAACACCTTCGATCTCTCCCATTTGCTTCAGGCCAGGTAACCCACCAATCTCTCAAAACCTTAAACCCTGCTGTCTTCTCAATTCGATTCTTTACTTAAACATCCAGTTCTTGTTTACAGGGAAGATCTGTGGAGGAAAGCTAAACGCAGGAATCCAAATAAGGCCAAAGAAGAACAGGTCTCGTCACCATGTCTCAGTTATGAATGTAGCCACAGAAATCAACTCCACTGAACAAGTACGACTTCCAACTTTATGATAAAGTTTCAGACTTTACTTGATTTTAGAAAGAGCATATGATTGCTGTTTGGTTTTTATGTTGTGTAATGGTGGTTTTTGGGTTTTAGGTAGGGAAGTTCGATTCAAAGAAGAGTGCGAGGCCTGTTTACCCCTTTGCGGCTATAGTAGGACAAGATGAGATGAAGCTATGTCTCTTGTTGAACGTGATTGATCCCAAGATCGGTGGTGTGATGATAATGGGAGACAGAGGAACCGGGAAGTCCACAACTGTCAGGTCCTTAGTCGATCTTTTGCCCGAGATTAAGGTGGTTGCAGGTGACCCTTACAACTCTGACCCGTTAGATCCTGAGTTCATGGGTGTTGAGGTGAGAGAGAGAGTGGAAAGAGGAGAGCAGGTTCCTGTTGTCGCGACTAAGATCAACATGGTTGATCTTCCTTTAGGTGCAACTGAAGATAGAGTTTGTGGAACTATCGATATCGAGAAGGCTTTAACTGAAGGTGTGAAAGCCTTTGAGCCTGGCTTGTTGGCTAAAGCCAATAGAGGGATACTCTACGTTGATGAAGTCAATCTCTTGGATGATCATTTGGTCGATGTGCTTCTTGATTCAGCTGCTTCTGGTTGGAACACGGTTGAGAGAGAAGGGATTTCGATTTCTCACCCGGCGAGGTTTATCTTGATTGGCTCTGGGAATCCTGAGGAGGGAGAGCTTAGGCCACAGCTTCTTGATCGGTTTGGTATGCATGCGCAAGTAGGGACGGTTAGAGATGCTGATCTACGCGTCAAGATCGTTGAAGAGAGGGCTCGGTTTGATAGTAACCCACAGGATTTTCGTGAGACTTACAAGACGGAGCAGGACAAGCTTCAAGACCAGATTTCAAATGCTAGAAGCAATCTTTCCTCGGTTCAGATTGATAGGGAGCTGAAGGTGAAGATCTCTAAGGTGTGTTCTGAGCTCAATGTTGATGGGTTGAGAGGAGACATTGTGACTAACAGAGCAGCGAAAGCACTTGCAGCTCTCAAAGGAAAAGATCGAGTCACTGCTGATGATGTTGCAACCGTTATCCCTAACTGCTTGAGGCACCGTCTCAGGAAGGATCCATTGGAGTCTATTGATTCAGGAGTTCTTGTTTCTGAGAAGTTCGCTGAGGTTTTCAGCTGAATAAGGAGATGAGAGTCTGTTGTCATTTTCTTAACTTTTGTAAACTGTGAGAAGAACCAGAAAACTATAAACAGGCAAATCTGATTCTATGCTTTCTTCATTGAGTATAGTTTTCAAACAATGTTCTCTCCATTAAGTTGATTGAATACAGTTGTTCAAACAAACAACAACATGCTTTTCTCTTGCATTTCCAAAACATTCTTGCATTGTATTAGCCTAGGAACCCATCGTGAAACGTTGTCAGGGACAACTTTTATCACTGTCTTGAACTGAAGGTGTTATCTTGGTGACTACAAGGACATATTGTTTTGGCGGTTCTGGTAAAAGTGCGGAGCAGCTTCTGTCAGCCAAGAAGGATTGATGGTAACGACATTCCTCATGTATTGACGCTCTGTTGAGACAATGGACTGGTAAACCACCCATTTCGGATTCACCCTGATGATTGTATAAAACAAAGATTACACACCAAATGAGCTTTCAAATTCAAAAGAAAAATATCCATACTTTTTGATGTTATCGAGGTTTTTGCTAAATCAATAGCAACAAGAGACTACTAACCTGAACAATACGGACGATGGGTGGATATAAACTTCTTCAGAGCCTCTAATGGTCTTGAATACTCCATTGCTGTGTGGCTAAAACATCATAACAAATATAAAAAATGAAAATTTAATCTCTCTATAAAACTGAAAACGATGTACATAAACAGAGAAGTAAAATCAGTTACTTACTTCTAAGCGGCATGCATTGGCGAAAAACCCTGCAGTCACAGCTTTTCTCACAGCCTGAAACATATCATATGATGCAACATTAAAAACCTGCAAGCTATTTACCTATTGAAGCCAAGATAGTAGAGTTTCTTACATCTATGTCTCCATCACATGATTTCAGGGTGATGCCTAATCTCCGAGCAATCCGTTTGAGTTGATCCCTGATTTCAACCACTTTTTTCTGCGAAATGAAACAAAAACAAAGTAGAATGTAGGAACGGAAACTAAGGTCTAAGTGTTAGTTCTGTTGGTATATACGCACCATGGATTGATAGTTGAGGAAATTCTTGTAACACCACTGTGAAGATTTTTTCGACTCGAGGAAACCTTTGTATACATTCAGGAATGTGACATGGTCACCCTGAATAGACAAGAAAGATGATTTTACTCGGCCAAAATAGGTTTTCGGAGATATAGTTTGCTCAAAGTTATAGAGCAATATATACCTCCGCAGCTGCAAATCTCAATTTTGCTTCATCTTGTTCTTTCTGTACTCCCCTGGCAATGACCCAAACAGACTGCACAAAGATATACAGTCAAGATTGTATCCATTTAGCTAAACAGAAAGCAAATCATTAAAAGTTGCAATCTATTCTTTTGCAAGAAGCGAAGAAACTTTAGCAGATGAAAAGGGGTTAAGAGCTATTACTTGGATAGAGAGAACTGCAGCAATTGTAATGATCTCATCTGAACAACCAAGCTCATTTGAAGCTAAGATCATCTTCGATATCATTGGGTCCTAGCAAAAATGGCGAAAATGAGATTTGTAATAATACAGTATAAAATGCAAATGAACTTAATACTTTAAAGGAACTCAAGGTTAGTACGACAAAGTACCAGTGGAAGTTCTGCAACTTGGAATCCTGTTGGAGAAGTGAGTTTTGCATCATCATCAAGGATTTGAAGTGAATAAAGTACTTCAAGTGCCCGTATCATTGCTTGTGGGGATGGAGGTGAAGGCCAATCGAAACCCAATATATTATCTATTCCCAAAGCTTTTAGCTGAGAAAACAAAGAAAATCACTGGAGCTTGAATATTCTAGAAGAAAACTTTCCTCTCATCTGTGGGGATTTACTTATTGGAAAAGCCAAAAAGCTTCGAACAATAAAATAAATTTTGTGGTTTTATGAAAGGCATCCCAAATTGCAAGTTCTTAAACACAAAAGGAATATGAAAGAGTTGAGCAAGTTTTGTACCTGTATCACAGTTGAAACAAGATTCGACCTCTGCATCTCCGGTATACCTTCTCCAGGCATTTCCTTGAGAAAATAATCTTCGGTGTAAAGCCTAGTTACCAAAAAGATGATCAATGTCAATGTATAACCCGCCTAGTTAAATCATTAACTGTTATAATAGAAAGAAATGAGGGAATAATAACAACAGTCGTTACAAATTGAACTGAAGTAACGTCACAAATCAGACATAAGTACGTCACTTTTATACAAGAACATGAATGTACCTGTAACACTTTCCAGGCCGAACTCGCCCAGCCCTACCAGACCTTTGTCTAGCAGATGCTTTGGATATTGGTGCCACCACAAGACTTTCGATATCTGAAATCTGTGAGGGTAAGAAATGTAAGATGTTTTCGAAATGCTCTATATATATTACAAACAGCGGATAGATGTAAACAAAAGAAATGGGGATGGACTTACCGGGTTATAGAATTTCTGCTTTGAGAAACCACTATCAATCACATAGACAACTCCCTGAGTAAAGAAACGTCACAGAAAGTTATTCTCAGATGTTTCAGCAAAATTTGAATGAGAAAACATCTGTTTTGTCCATGAGATTTGCAACACAATAACAGTAACAAAGAAGCCTTGCCTCCAGAGTCAATGATGTTTCTGCAATATTTGTTGAGAGTATAACTTTTCTTTTTCCTCTGGGAGTTGGAGTAAAGATCAGTTCCTGAAACAAAGAAAGAGAGAGCAACATTTCGCGGTTTTAGTTTTACAGAATTTAATACTCTTAGAAGTATGGTTGAGCTTGTCTAGAGCCAAGCAACAAAAACCAACCTGTTCTGTTCGTGAAAGTCCTGAATATAGTGGCAGAGGGAGCAGTCCTGAAAATAGATACGAGTTATACAATGTTGCAAAAGGTAAATGCTAAAGTTGATTGACAATATTCATTTATATGTATAAACATTTTGCATATACCTGAAGAATTCTTTTGATTGCTATGAGCTTCTTCTGCAAGAAGTTTAATAGCAGTTTCAATATCATCTTGACCTGTCAGAAATACAAGAACATCCCCAGGTGGCTCCTGAACATAACAAGAGACAGTTTAAAGATAACAGCACAAGGAAAGGAATGTATCATAATAGGGATGTTTATAAAAACAAATCAAAATACCCGTTCGTTAATCAACAAAATCGTTGAAACAACCGATCTAATATAATCTGAAACAGGCTCCTCAACATAGTGAATTTTTACACTGAAGCCTCTGCCCTGAGAACATTTCACCAACAGAACAAAACTCTCTAAATAACGCAGGGAAACAAGGGTTATGAGAGAATGCTCTAAAGAAAGCTAAGAGTTACAATATACCTCGACAGATAAGATTGCAGGTTCCAAGTTTGGTCCTTGGGCACTACCTTCTGGCGCTTGGCGTTTTTTACTGTTTAATTTTACATAGTGTTTAACAATCTAGTGTACAAGTGATTCCAAGATCCCCGAGACTTCAGGAACAAAAAAAACTATAACCATTGGATAAGATCAGAACCTGGTATTGAAGAAATTGAACATTGCTTTTGCTTCGATTGTGGCTGACGAGATAATAAGACGCAGCTCAGGACGACGACGTTGTATCTGCGATTAAAATTTTCAGTGTAGTTGAGCAAAGTAAACTGTAAACTAAAAGGGATGATCTAATGAAGTCTATGTCTGAATGCTTTACCTTTTTTAAGAGTCCTAGTAAAATGTCGGTTGAGATAGATCTCTCATGAGCTTCATCTACCATAATAACACTATACAATGACAAATAAGAGAAGGTTTACAAAGACTACTTTACAAAATAAATCATAACCGAACGAGACTATGCTGTGGAGCGAAAGCATTACCTATACTTTGTCAAGAGAGGATCCTCCATCATCTCTCGGATAAGTACTCCATCAGTGAGAAATTTCACACTAGTCACACCCTGTTGTAACAAAGCGAAACAGTTTGTCCGGCATCATCAAACCATAAGTTAACAAAAAAAAAAAAGCACAAGAGTGTGAAAGAAAGAGTCTCACTGAAGTTGTATGATCTTCAAATCGAATTGTGTAGCCAACTTCATCCCCAAGATTCACCCCCATCTCATCTGCCACCCTCTTAGAAACCGACTAAGCAATATACAAAAATATGTGATCAAGCACGAAACTTCAAAAATTGAGCTGTAAGGTATAATGGAGGGAGAGAAAACAAAACAAACCTGGACAGCTAAACGCCTTGGCTGTGTGCAAGCAATAACACGGCCTCCTTCAGCCCATCCAGCTTCTTTAAGGTACTGGAAAACAGCATAGCCAAAGCGTTTACATAAATAAACTTTGCTAGCAAGAAACAAGACGATTCTGCTAGTACTGAGCTTAAACATTGCAGGATTTTGCAAGAATGAGTAAGTTGTATGCCTCTCTAGCTAACAATGGCATAAGAATCATGAAACTAGCAAAGCTGGGTGCTTTCCTCCAACAAAAAAACAATCACAAAGAGAGAAGAAAGAAACCTGAGGGATCTGGGTAGTTTTGCCACTGCCCGTCTCGCCAACGATGATGGTGGTAGCGTGATTCTCCACCAGATACAGAATCTCAGTCCTGTACTTGTACACTGGCAATCTCTGCCTCTGCTTCTCTATATTCGCATACCCAAAACTGCAAATATCGACCACAAAGTACACAATCATTCCCTGAACAAGTACTAGAGAGAGAGAGAGAGAGTAGCAACCATACCTAGAAGAAGAAGAGGATGAGAGATTGTTGGACATGAGCACTATGCCTCCTTCTTCATCCTCTACGAAGCTTGGCTTCTCCGTTCCTGGCTTCCAAAACGCCATCTTTTAGACCTTTTTGCTTTCTCTTCGGGTTGGTTGTTTCAGTGTAATTTATAAACGGCGGAGGAAGTCTCGGCGACGGCGATAAAGTAACTGGCAATCCACGACCTTCTGATTGTCTCAGAAGGTTCGGGGTCTATTTGAATTGGTTTCGGTTTTGGTTGGTTTCAATTTCAATGGTAACCAATTAATTTTGGTTTGATTTACAATTTCGAAAAGGTCAATCTTGTTCGGTTTACTTCGGCTATCCATTCAACGAGAGAGAAGGAAAAACAAAATGAACTATTGTCTTGCTTCTTGTGCGTTTCCGTCTTCCCACACCACTCTACTCCGCAACAAGCTCTCACCTTTTCTCTTCCGCCGCAATCGCAGCCATCAAACTCTGCAACTTTGCCGTAGAAATTTTCAGATTAGAGCAATGAGAGCTGTGATCCAGAGAGTCTCATCTTCCTCCGTCACGGTAAGTCTTTTGTTATACTCTCTTTCACTCGGTCGTCGATATAATCTGGCACTTTATTTGATCTGGGAGATATCGACAGGTGGATGGTAGAATCGTGTCGGAGATTGGGCCTGGTCTCTTAGTTTTAATCGGAATCCATGAATCAGATACAGATGCTGATGCTGATTACATGTAATGCCTGTTTACCGACACAAACTTTTTTATCTTTACTCTCTGTCTGACAAAGTTTACTTTTTTTTTTTTGTAGATGTCGGAAAGTTTTAAACATGAGGTTGTTCACTAATGAAGCCACTGGCAGAGGATGGGACCAAAACGTAAGTTCTGTCAACAAGATTTGTCTCTTTCTGTTTAAACCCCTTTTTGCAATAGGGTTTATACAAAGTTTGAGGATGTGTTGTGCAGGTAATGCAGAGGGGTTATGGAGTTTTACTTGGTAATAATGCATCTTTCCTTAAAGAATAAAATGTCTTTTATCTCCTTTGTTTGCTCTGATGATTGATCGTCTGTTCAATTTCAGTTAGTCAGTTTACATTGTACGGCTTCATGAAAGGTAACAAACCTGATTTTCACGTCGCTATGCCGCCTGAGAAGGCGAAACCCTTTTACGCTTCTTTGATTGAGAGATTCCAGAAAGCATATAATAAGCCTGATGCTGTGAAAGGTATTGAAACATTGTAAAAGCTCTTGTTGCTTGATTCACAACTTTAAAATTTTTCTCCAGCTTTCTTGACTGAACTGGTTTACTCACTTTTTGAACAGATGGTGTGTTTGGAGCTATGATGAAGGTAAGAGATGAATCCTTCCATCGATAGACATGCTTTATTTAGTTCATTATGATTAAATAGAGTTCTATTGGTTATAAGGTTAATCTTGTAAACGACGGTCCAGTCACTATGCAGCTCGAGTCACCCCAATCCTCCAAGTAAGAACATATCTTTGCTTGCAGACACTTAAAAAAAGGCATTGATTTGTTAATTAAAGCAAGTATTTATTTGTTTCAGGAATGAGACCAAGGCATCAACAGAATCATAAGATCAGTCAACTTGTCTTTTTTGCTGAAATATGATAGAATATACATTCATGTGAAAACATTCATAGTTCATTGAAAACTGTAACTCTTTAAGTCCTACGCTACTTGTTTTTGCTTTTAGCACAATGCAAAGCCTCTTGAGTTGCTAAAATCTTGATTCCCAGGTGCATCAAGCTTTTGTCTTAAGAACCATTTCGGCAGTGAACAAGACTTCCTTTCCAAATGGTAAAATCTCAATTTTCCTGCAATAAACATTTGAACTAAGAGAAGAAAAGCTATATATCTTAGGAGAGTAAAGGGTAAGGAAATGCAGCTTACTGATCTACTCGCTTTAGATTAGTTAATGCAGCGATGACGCTATTGCATATCTCTGTTATAGACTCGCCTTCATTAGTGTTAGAGATTGTGAGCTGAGCCTGAAGATAGATTAGTCAACTTAGGAACGAGGAGGCAAAGAAAAGCTATGAGAATGTGAAAAGGAGAAACAAAGATATCGTTTATTACCAGAAAGCCATGTCCAATGAGGATCTGAACAACGACAGGTCCTATCTTCTTAGTGATGTTTTTTGCATTTGTACCATTTGAAAAGGTCTTCAAGATCCCATTAAGCGTTTTCAAGTCCTCTCCTTGAGGAGTGTTTGATCTTCTAGTACGAACAGAAGGCTGCAACCAGAAAGAGATTGAACATCATTTGTTGGAGAAAATGAGATAAACCAGAAGATCAAATAGTAAATAAAACCTTAGGAATGTATTTGGTAAGATACTGGAGGACAATCTCTAGCTTCCATTTAGGATCATCGAACACCTGCAAGAGAAGCTCTCACTCAAGAACCAGAAAGCAAATAAACAAACACAAGAGTTTCATAAGTGGTTAGTAACCATCTTACCTGAAGAAAATTTGACAGTAGATATTCATCATAAGTTAGCTCGTCGACTATGATCTCCAATGCAGGAGTCCTGCATCAATATATCAATCAAGAGCATGGCCAAGAAAAACGAACAAAGGAGTGAGATTTTGTCAGAAATTGAAATCTTGTAGGAATACCTTACGCCGTCTCCTCTGTTGGTAATCCCTTCAATGTCAGCTTTCTTCTTTGATGCATCAAGCTCTATGATCTAAAACAAGACAGAGAAAATGTGAGAGCAAAGAACTCCAAAAATAGTAACTCTGTATACTGATGATAACCAACGACTTACCATTACTAGAAGTTCCTTCATAGCAGAAAGCATGCCCTTGTGCAATTCAACCAAACTGATGGATTTTCCATCAGCATCAAAGGGTGTGCACATTGTAGATATGCAATCTTTCATTAGAAGTTTGAAATTCACTCTCCTTGAAGCCTACAAGCGGAAACATTACCATTACATCACGGATAATTTAAGTGACTATACTAGTTTCTGATCCATTTGATTATGAGATGTACCAGAAGTAGATTCAGCGAGGATTCTTTTAGTAGACTCCAGTTCATGGTTTCTGGAACGCAAAAAGAGACAAAGCTTATGTAACTATCACCAGACTATAAAGATACTCCAGTGAAACTATGAAGATAACATTTTGTACCTTCAAAAACTTGGTTTCTGGGCGTGAAATCTAACTTAAGAACATGAACAAGATACTTGAACAAGAACATGTTTCCCAGGATCTGCAAGAATTAACAAGCTATATGAGAGTCTGCAAACTTCTTAAGTTATGTACAAACAAATGAACAGACCTTTAAATCTGATTCCTCTGACTCATCGACACCCTTGTTCATGTTTTGAATCAGCTCTTGAAACACTGAAATCATAAAAACAATCAATCACAATATCCAAGAACAAACAAAAAAAAAGCTTTCTCAAAGGAGGAGACAGCCATCCTTACATGAGCTTCTCACTGATATTTCCTTTTCACCAGAATCAAAATCAGACCCAAAGTTAAACGGTGACCAAGCCTGCCAAAACAAAACCACATGACAATCAACCATCCCCACAATAACTAAGAACGAACAAAAACACGCATCAAAGCATTTGAACAAGTACCTCGTCAACGATATCCAACTCATGTTTCCCATCAGATATATAAACCCAAGGATACCTCTGTACTTCCAAGAACATGAAGCAGCATATAAGCAAACCAATTGAAGCATAAAATGAAACTAGAAGATTCTCATCGAGTAAACTACCTGATGTAGTTGTGTCAAAAGGTGGAAACTTGCTGCTACGAGCTCCAACGTTCTTCCGAATCTCAGTATCCGGAACATCGCTTGGTACATTTTGCTACAAATCAAGAAAAATCCCAAGATCAAAAGCTTCAAACTTTTGGAGGTATAAAGCTACAAAAATTCTTACTTGGTGGGAGGGATTCCATGTTCGGGTACAAGTGAAGCGGCACGAACAGCTTCCAGGTATTGCAAACCTAAGGGTTCAATTCAACGGGTCGAGATAATCAGAAGACAACGGGAAACGACAAACGAAGAAGAGTATTGAGATTACGAACGATCTTCGTTGGCGTCGCGATTGTCCTTAGCGCCGGTGGAATCAAGCATGGCTAGTGTGTTTGCTTCCAAGCCAGCGCCGTAGGTGTTCATCGCTCTGCTAGTGTTAGCCTTCTTCGTCTCTTTCCGCATACAGTAGCTTCTTCACAGCACGGGAAAAAAAAAACTAGAACAGAGGAGATTCGTCGTAGAACCCTAATCAACATAAAAACAATTTCCCGCCATAAGGGAATTGTTCACAAAAAGTAACTCCGTTGCCGCCACTCGAACCCGGGTCCTCAGGGGGAGAGCCGAGTATCCTGACCAGCTAGACTACAACGGAATTTATATTAAGTGTTACGTTTAGTTAATAATGTTTGAAATATTCCTCAGCTTTTGAAAGTACATGCTCAGGGACCCTATGTACTTGGAACCCCCACTGAGGGCAACATTATCGGCGTCCCTAATGACATATCTTAACATTAATCGTATTTAATTTAAATCAATATTAGCCAATATCATGAAGGACACCACTTAACTAAGATGTGTTTGGTCTCGTCCTAAGGAGATACGTGGCATGCTGGGAATGGCCGATGAAAATTCGTGAGGGCAAAATCGATTTTGGATCGAGTTTGACATTCCTCGTCTCTTTCGTTCTCTCTCTCGGCGATTGAAAGGGGGATTTTGTCTCAACGGCGCATCTCCTCTCTGACGGTTCTCCTCTCGACGGATCTCCTCCCGAGGCATCTCCTCCCGACTCTGGATCTCTCGACGGATCTCTCGATGGATCTCTCGACGGTTCTCTCGGCGGTTCTCTCGACGGTTCTCTCGACAGTTCTCCTCTCTCATCAACATCGTATTCCGCGATTTGAAGGTGAAAGGGTAGGTGTTCCTCCTCCGTATGATTTGCATGTATTTGGTTCTCGTTTTCGATCTACTTCGTTGGGATTTGCATGTATTTTTTTTTCGTTTGTGTTATTAATCCGATAGTAATTTTTACTCGTTGATTGCTTTACTAGTTAGGGATTTCAAAAATCGATTTTCGTCTCTAGAGTCTTTGAGAGAGTGTGGTTATTTGATGATACTGATATGTGTAGTTATCGTGTAGATTTAGGGATTTCAATTCTATTTCGTGTTCTGTTTTGATTTACTGATATGTGTGTTCTTTTGATTCTGAGGTTAATAGGTGAGGTGAGGTTCGTCTACAATAACCTGGTTTCTATTAGTAAACAGCTCTAAGAGAAACAACCATTTCGTCCACATCTCAAGGTAATTAACTTTCTCTTCAGCTCCCAAGTAATCTAGTTGGTATATTAACTCATGTAGGCATGAACTATTGTTTCTATGATGACATAATCTAATTTCTATACTGAAATAAATCTCTAGTTTGATTGCAACCAAAGCGTGTAGACTTGAACTCTTGTTTCCGTAATGAAATATTCTTGTTTGTATACTGAATTGATAGTCTAGTTTGTTTGCAAGGCTAGTTTGTTTGGTAGTTAATGCACTCGGTAGTTAGGTCATTATGGTTGTGTAATGTGTAATAACTGAGATGTACTTTTGTAGTTAGGTCATTATGATAGTGTTAATTACAGTTTCACCTATTAAACCATCCGTCCAAAAAACGATTTAATCTCCATCATCTTCTTTCTCTCTTCTCTGGTATAACTCTGTCAGATTCCGCTTTCTATTCTCTTATCACTTCTCTCTTCTTAATTCTATGGATCCAAGGATTCCGTATAACCAGTCTGCTGGTTATATGGGCCTTCTTCACAGTCAACACGAAAGTGTTCATCATGAGAACTCTCCTTATGAGAGTTTTCATTCTGGATCTTCACAGATCCCTCAATTCAGTTCACAATAATGTGAGGCTCCAACTCCACCTACAGACACACCTGTGGAGCGTGGGAAGAGACATAAATGGACCCCAGCCGAGGACGAGATGCTGATCAGTGCCTGGTTAAACACATCTAAGGATGCTATAGTCGGCAATAACCAAAAGTCAGGGACTGGAAACGAGTAGAATATTATTTCTTTGCAGCTCTGAATGGTGGAGATGGTGGCACAAAATCAATGATCAAACTAACAAGTTTTATGGTGCATATGCGGCTGCGGAGCGACAAATTAGTAGTGGTCAGCATGAGAATGATGTTCTCAAGGTGGCCCATGACATCTTCTACACTGATCAGGAGTCCAAATTTACACTTGAGCATGCGTGGTGTGTGTTGAGGTATGAGCAAAAATGGCTTAACCTCAACAGCACTAAAGCTTCTGGAAGTTCAAAGAGGAAAACCGTTGAAACAGATTCCCAAACATCAACCACAAGTGTTGGTGAAGAAGAGATACGACCGAAAGGTGTAAAGGCTGCAAAAGCTAAACGGAGTAATGCGAAGGGGAAGTCTGTTGCTGAGTATACGACGGTTTGGGAAATAAGGAAGGAGGATTTGGAGAGGAAAGATAAACTGTCAAAGCTTTTCATCTTAGACACTCTCCTAGCCAAAACCGAACCACTCAGTGAGGCTGAAGAAGTAGCCAAAAACAAGCTCCTCGCCCAGTATATCTAGAGAAATATCTCATACAATATCTCCTAAAACCTTTGTGCAAGAACTTTGCTTTTTATTTGCAGTGTCTTTAATTTGTGTCTTAAGTACTTTGCTTTTTATGTTTTTAATGTGAACGGTGTCTATGTTTTTAATGTACTTCCTGGTTGCTTTGTATGTCTACCTTTATAAATTAATCTATTATGTTTACTTGCTCGTTGATTAATTAAAATGAATGTCCATCTTTATAAATACATGTCAATCTTTGTCAACGACTTTTTAACTCTCTAATATTTACCTTGTAAATTTTTACAGGTTTCATTAAACATGAGTCTTGATTACAGCTATAGCCAACCTTCCCAGACTGAGGAGTTTGGTGAGGATGAGTCGGACAGTGACTACAATGAAATAGAAGCTCTGATTCAGCAAGACCAAGCTCAGTTAGACTACGTTAACGCTCAGGTGTTTGTGTACCCTCCGCAGCCTGAGGTTGAATTCGGTTTTCCACATACATGCTACTGTGGGAGTCAACCTCAGATAGCTACGTCTCACAGTAGAACCGATCCAGGTCGCAGATACTACACATGTACTAATGTTGATGATGGAGAGTGTCATGTGTGGAAATGGTGGGATGAGGTGATATCTTGCATATTTCTATTGTTTTATCCATTCATCCATGTGCATTTTGATCATATAGATTAGGATTTAGCCATGTTTAGGTTGCATTTTGCATACATGAGTCCTTATCAGGTATTGGAGTACCACATGGAGTTCTTGGAGACACTTGGAGGCATTTGGAGCTCAAAAAGGAGTGTTTAGAGTGGTCATTGGGCGAGCAAGGCATGGGAGCGACCAGTCCGGAGCGACACCACCAAGTCGCTCTGATCACCAGTCTGGAGCGACCTCACTAGAGCGACAGGAAAGAGTCGCTCGCGTATTGATCACCCGGAGACAACGGATCCGGAGCGACCTCTCGCAGCGACACAGCGAGGTCGCTCCCGAATCATGGAATTTCAGAGAGTGAAAGATGAACACGGATGAAAGCCTTAAAGATCTTTTCTGAAGCTCAAAATTTGTGGAGACACTGGAAATTGAGTTAGCTTTCCAATGGAAGTGGTTTCAAGTCATTTGGAGATGTATTGGATAAGTTATAATCGATTTACTACAGGTGTATCAACCCTTACCGGGGACCACTGGAAAGTTGATGGGATTAACCAACTTCCCACTTTCTTCCACCCACTTTTCCTTTGCACGATTTTTCATACTTTTCTGTATAATATTTGCTTTCTTTTTATCCAAAGGGTGGGGAAGAAACATCATTATCCAACTTTGTAATAATTGAACTTGTCAAAACTCTCTCTCTTTGAAATATCATTGTTCTTAGTGTTCTTGAGCTGTTCTTCAATTGTTCATCATCTGTTCTTGAGTTTTAATTTCGTTTTGCTTATTTAATCCTTGTTTATCTTTATTCTCTGTTGTATCTACTTGAATATGCTTCAATCTATTATGAGATTAAGTGTTTTCATGAAGATTAGTGAGTAGTTTCCTTAAGAATTCATGGGTTAGGGAGATTAGAGTAACTTAGTGAAGATCTATGGTGTTATTGTATTAGATCCTTGTATGAACTTGCTTGTTGAGTATTTTTAATGCTTGTTTAGTCTTGATCACTCTAAACCTGATTTCTAAACACTTCTCATCAGACATGATTAGATGAAGTGTTTGAATCAACTCAACTAAGCTCTAGTGAGATTAGCCAAGGACACTTGATGTTAAAATTGCTAGATAGTTATTGAACTTGAACTTAAAGATTGCTTGATTGAATTAAGCCAAAGACATTTGATGTTTAATGATTTCTAAGCAAATGGGCATTTACCTAGACATAGGACTTGTCTAAGATTGTGTTTAGACTTAAGAGATTATTTTGATTGAAAGCTTGTCACCTAGATTGGATCTTAGTTACTTGAAGTCAATTCCCAATACCCATGGATTCACTTGTCTAAATTGATTAAAACCTTGTTGTATTGCTCTGTTTGCTATTGTTACTTGTCACACACTCACAACTATTGAATCTGCTTAGCTTAAGAAATGACTTGTATTCTCACTGATTCACATCACTAGGACTGGTTCGACATTCACCCCCCTACACTACAACATTTGCAATAGGCAGAAAAACCTATTATCAAATTGGCGCCGTTGCCAATCCTAGTCTGATTGTGACATTGCGTTTGAGTCTTTGCTTGAGACTGAGTTTTACTTTGTTTTTAAGTTACTAATTATCTATCTTCATATATATTTGGATGACAGGTGCATGAACTTGAGAAGCAAAGGATCAACAAATCTTGCACCAAGAGTGGACAACATCAAAGCCTTAGAAAGAGAGTTGGGAAGACAGAGAAGAGAAAGAGAAAAGCAAGCCCACTTACATAGATTGGGGCTTGAGATGGAGAGAAACCCGAATCAACCGGAAGGTGTCTATGAAGTTGATGATCATAGACAAAATGTCCAAGAAGTTCCTCCTGGAGCTGCTCAAGAGGGCAATGGTCAAGGAGCTGCCAACCTTCGACCTAGACAACCACAACGCCAAGCTAGGGCCATCGGTACATATGATCAACCTAACATAAATGGGAATAGGTTGGGCATTAGGGGACCGCCAGTTGCCAACAACAATTTCGAGATCAAGTCCAGCCTCATCAACATGATTGAAAACAACAAGTACCATGGACTTGCCTTGGAAGACCCACTAGATCACCTTGACAGATTTGATAAATACTGTGGCTTGTCAAAAACAAATGGAGTTTCAGAGGATGCTTTCAAGCTCAGATTGTTTCCCTTCTCTTTGGGAGACAAGGCTCACACTTGGGAGAAAAACATCTCAAGTGATACTATCACAACTTGGGATGAATGCAAGAAGGCCTTCCTCAACAAGTTCTTCTCTGCTACAAGGACTGCAAACCTTAGAAATCAGATCTCTGGTTTTCAACAAAAAGGACTTGAAGGATTTTCAGAGGCATGGGAGAGATTCAGAACCTACTTGTCTCAATGTCCCCACCATGGCTTCAACAATGAGAGCTTGCTAAGCACTTTCTACAGAGGAGTCTTGCCTAAATTCAAAAGCCAGCTTGACACTGCAAGCAATGGAAACTACTTGGGGAGGACTGTCGAAGATGCATTAGAACTCTTGGAGAACATGGCACAGAGTGATTCTGTCTACAATGATGAATATGACAGAAGAGACAGAAGTGGGGGAGGAGAAGATATGACCACAAAAAGAGAACTGAAAGCAATACAAGAAAAGATTGACATGCTACTATCAGAAAAGAACAAGAAGGAGGAGTTACATATGGTTTCTGAAGCTGATGGAGTAGAATGCCAAGAAGATATGTACTATGTCAATGCTCAGGGTACATGGTACAAGAAGGAACATGACTATCAAAACCAGAACAACTACCAACAGAAACCCTTCTACAACAACCAACAGAAGCCATTCAACAACTACCAGCCAAAACCATTCTACAACAATCAGCCTAAGCCATTCTACAACAACAACCAAGGTGGTTACCAACCAAAACAGAACTTCCCTCCTGGATTCTCACCAAAACCAAATCAACCTGCACAAGAACAAGCTGGATCATCAACACAACCTCCACAAGAGAGTAGTACTGAAGCGATGTTAAAACAATTATTGGAGGGACAAGCTAGAAGTGAAAAACAATTAGGGTATGAGCTGAAAAATCTACCCAACAAGATTGATGGGAATTACCATGATCTAAACAACAAGTTCAAAAACTTGGAGAACCAGTTTGTCTCTATGACAGCCAGCTCAAGTCGCAAACAAGGTACACTACCTGGAAACCCTGAACAAAACCCAAAGGAGACAATGAAGGCAATCACCCTAAGGAGTGGAAGAGAGTTGCCTCCTAAAGTTCTCATTAAGGATAATGAGAAACTAGGTGGGGAGGTGGTCATCAATGTAGATGATGATGTGGTGATTGTGGATGAGAAAACTAATGAGGAAATATTGGAGAAGATAGTTGAAGCTAAGAGCAAGAGAAAGATTGGAGAGGAGAAATTTGAGAACAAAAATGAGGAGGTTACATCAACAAAGGAGAAATTGTTCACTCCTCCTCCCTATGAGCCAAAACTTCCCTTTCCTGGAAGATTCAAAAAGCAACTCCTAGAGAAATACAAAGCCTTGTTTGACAAGCAAATGAGTGAAGTTCAGCTCACCATGCCCATAATTGATGCATTTATGCTGGTTCCACAATACAGCAAGTTCTTGAAAGATGCTGTAGAACAAAAGAAGAAAGAGATGGAAGGGATGGTGATTCTTACTCACGAGTGCAGTGCCATTATTCAGAGAATGACTGTCCCAAGGAAGCTAGAAGACCCTGGTAGTTTCACCCTGCCATGCGCCATTGGACCTTTGACATTTGAGAAATGTCTATGTGACTTGGGAGCAAGTGTCAGCCTCATGCCACTATCCATTGCCAAGAAGCTTGGGTTTACACAATATAAAAAGTGCAAGATCTCTTTGGTGCTAGCTGATCGATCTGTCAAGCTCCCCATTGGCATCCTAGAAGATCTTCCTGTAAAGATAGGAAATTGTGAAGTGCCTACTGACTTTGTAGTGCTTGAGATGGATGAAGAGCCTAGAGATCCTTTGATCTTTGGGAGACCTTTCTTGGCGACTGCTGGAGCAATGGTGAATGTGAGAGATGGCACAATTGATCTCCACCTTGGAAAAGATCACATTCTCCATTTTGATATCAAGGAGATGATGAAGAAGCCCACAACTCAAGGAGAAATATTCTACATTGATGAGATGGATGCCTTGGCTGATGATTTCCTTGAAGAGTTAGCGATTGAGGACTCTCTTCAACAGGCCCTGACCATTGAAAGAGAGACCCAAATGATTGAAAACAAAGAGAGTGATGAGCTAGTAAGAAGGCTAGATGTTCACCTTGAGGAGGATGGAGAAGATGAGTTCATGGAGTTGCCACAAATGACTCAACATGCTGCCTCAGCAGACATTCAAGAGAACCTCCATCAAGCTGATTGGAGTGAGCTCAAGGCACCAAAAGTGGAGCTTAAACCTCTTCCCCATGGTGTAAGGTACGCTTTCCTTGGACCTAATGAGACATATCCTGTCATTGTGAGTAGTGAGCTGACTGAGAATGAATTGTCTATGCTTTTAAATGAACTTAAAAAGTATAGAAAAGCACTAGGATACTCACTTGATGACATTAAAGGAATCTCACCATCTTTGTGCATGCATAGGATACATCTAGAGGATGAATCTAAAACTTCAATTGAACACCAAAGAAGATTAAATCCTAATTTGAAAGATGTTGTTAAAAAAGAGATAATCAAATTGTTAGATGCTGGTGTGATCTATCCTATCTCTGATAGCAATTGGGTTTCACCTGTGCATGTAGTTCCTAAAAAAGGTGGCATAACAGTTGTTAAGAACGAAAATGATGAGTTAATACCAACAAGAACAATAACTGGACATAGGATGTGCATTGACTATCGAAAACTGAATGCAGCCTCTAGAAAGGATCATTTCCCTTTACCATTCATTGATCAGATGTTAGAGAGGCTAGCTAACCATCCTTATTATTGTTTCCTTGATGGATACTCTGGATTTTTCCAAATCCCTATACACCCAAATGACCAAGAGAAAACGACATTCACTTGTCCTTATGGTACCTTTGCATATCGAAGGATGCCATTTGGACTGTGCAATGCACCAGCAACATTCCAAAGAGCAATGATGTCAATTTTCTCTGATTTTATTGAGGATGTAATGGAGGTGTTTATGGATGATTTTTCTGTATATGGTTCTTCGTTTGCTACTTGTTTGTCAAATCTTTGCAGGGTATTACAGAGATGTGAGGACACTAACCTGGTGCTCAATTGGGAGAAGTGTCACTTCATGGTCAATGAAGGGATTGTTCTTGGACACAAAGTTTCTGAGAAAGGAATTGAAGTGGACAAAGCCAAGATAGATGTCATGGTTGGTCTAGCTCCACCAAGAACAGTGAAGGATATAAGAAGCTTTCTGGGTCATGCCGGTTTCTATAGAAGATTCATCATGGATTTCTCTAAGATAGCTAGACCATTGACCAGGCTGTTATGCAAAGAAGCTGCATTTCACTTCGATGAGGAGTGTATGGAAGCTTTCAAAAACCTGAAGAATGCACTCATCAGTACACCCATAGTTCAGCCGCCAGATTGGGATCTCCCCTTTGAGATCATGTGTGATGCAAGTGACTTTGCTGTAGGAGCAGTCCTAGGCCAGAAGAGAGACAAGAAGTCACATGTGATCTACTATGCAAGTAGAACACTTGATGAAGCTCAAGCTAAATACTCTACAACTGAGAAGGAGCTATTGGCCATTGTCTTTGCATTTGAGAAGTTCAGAAGCTACTTGGTTGGGTCAAAGGTGACTGTCTACACTGATCATGCTGCATTGAGACACCTCTTAGCCAAGAAAGATGCAAAACCAAGACTGTTGAGATGGATTCTGCTGCTACAAGAGTTTGATCTTGAGATCAAGGACAGGCCTGGAGTTGAGAATGGAGTAGCTGATCACCTGTCCAGGTTGAAGGTGGAGTGTGGAATCCCTATTGATGACAGACTTCCAGAAGAGCAAATGATGGCTATTCATGCAGTGGTAGCTGTTTGTGAGACGGGAAAGAAACTTGAAGAGGTGAAGGCAGCTGATGAGAAGGGTCCTTGGTATGCTGATATAGTCAACTACTTAGCTACTGGAAAAGAGCCATTGAACCTTGAAGGTTATGCCAAGAAGAAGTTCTATAAAGATGTGAAGAGATATTATTGGGATGAGCCTTACCTCTACATACTTTGTAGAGATCAACTCTATAGAAGGGCAGTGGCTGAAGAAGAAATTGATGGGATCCTTACACATTGTCATGGATCATCCTATGGAGGCCACTTTGCTACCTTTAAGACAGTTGCAAAGGTGCTACAAGCTGGATTTTGGTGGCCTCACATGTTTAAAGACACCCAAGACTTTGTCTCAAGGTGTGACTCTTGTCAAAGAAGAGGAAACATCACCAAGAGGAATGAAATGCCTCAAAACCCCATCCTAGAAGTTGAAGTGTTTGATGTCTGGGGTATTGACTTCATGGGGCCTTTTCCTTCATCTTATAGCAACAAGTACATACTGGTGGCTGTAGATTATGTCTCTAAGTGGGTGGAAGCAATTGCAAGTCCAACCAATGATGCAAAGGTGGTTCTAAAAATGTTCAAGAGCATAATCTTTCCAAGGTTTGGGATTCCAAGAGTTGTGATCAGTGATGGAGGGTCTCACTTCATCAACAAACTGTTTGCAAACCTCCTTAAGAAGAATGGTGTGAAGCACAAGGTTGCAACTCCTTACCACCCCCAAACAAGTGGTCAAGTTGAGATTTCCAACAGGGAGATCAAGTCCATTCTGGAGAAGATTGTGGGGGTTACAAGGAAAGATTGGTCCATCAAGCTTGATGATGCATTGTGGGCTTATAGGACAGCTTACAAGACACCTTTGGGGACTACACCTTTCAACCTTCTCTATGGAAAATCTTGCCATCTACCAGTTGAGCTTGAGTACAAGGCACTATGGGCAGTCAAGTTGCTGAACTTTGACATCAAGAGTGCCAAGGAGAAGAGATTGATCCAGCTGAATGAACTTGATGAGATAAGACTTGAAGCTTTTGAAAGTTCAAAGATCTACAAAGAGAAAACAAAGGCTCTCCATGACAAACATATCCTGAAAAGAGACTTTAAAGAAGGAAATCAAGTTCTTCTATACAACTCCAGACTGAAATTGTTTCCAGGCAAGCTCAAGTCAAGGTGGTCTGGTCCTTTCAAGATTAAAGAGGTTAAACCTTATGGAGCAATAGTTTTGTGGACTTCTGATGGAAGAGAGTTCACCATCAATGGACAAAGGGCGAAGCTTTACTTGGGAACCAAATCGGAAGACCTGGGAACTTCAGTTCCACTGTCTGATCCTACACCGGCCTAATCTAAAAGGAGGCAAAGTCAAGCTCGGGACTTAAAACAAGCTCACTTGGGAGGAAGTCCCATGCGTATCCTTGTATATATTGCATTGGTATTTTCATTTTTCATCTTATTGCATAAAAAAAAAAAAAAAAAAAAAAAAAAAAAAAAAAAAAAAAAAAAAAGTTGTGTGCAGGTGCTTGATCGGTTCAGTTTTGAGCAGGAGTCGTGCGTGGGAGCGAGGTCTCACAGCGACACCTCAAGGTCGCTCCATCTCAGAGCGAGGTTTCTAGAGCGATACTACAAGGTCGCTCGCGGTTTCGACGAAACGGAGTTCAAAAACTAACCCAGAGCGACACCTTGACGTCGCTCCAGCTCAGAGCGAGGTTTCTAGAGCGATACTACAAGGTCGCTCACGGTTTAGTCGAAACACGACGCGAGGAAACGACTCGGGAGCGACCTCTCCCAGCGACACCCTCACGTCGCTCCCGAACCGGTCCAGGTAAGTTTCCTAACTCTAAACCCCGGTTTAACTCAAGTAAACCGACCCTAACCACCCTAGACTGAACCGGACGACCCTAAACCTACCCCAACCCCCGCGACTCCATCTCTATCACTCTCCCTTCCTCTCAAAAACTCACAAACTCTCTCAAACTCACCCACACCAAAATTCCCAAAACCTTCTCAATTCTCACCCAAATCAACTAGTTCTTGTTTCTAAATCCAAGCTTTCGCCCCTGTAGTCTATTCTTCACTACCCATTCACAATTTCCTTTCATCCAGAGCAAGGTATTGAGTTTTTAAATTCAAATTCGTAGGTTCATGAACCCTAGAATTTGAAAGTCGAAATTTGGTTCTTTTCTTGCTAGATTGTGGTGAAATAGACTAGGGAAAGTTTATCTATCAAGTTGGGTTGTTGAATTAATGGTGAAATTGAGTTTAAATCGCACTTAGGCAAAATTAGGATTCATGGATTTGGGGGTTTTTTTTCGAATTTGATCTTAATTGGGTGTGTTTGTGGGTGGACTAGATGAGTTAAGATGTTACATTGTTGCATTGTGTTGAACTTGAGTTTAAACTGAAAAATTAAACTGTTAAGTTCACTTTCACTTGCAAAGTCTTGCTTTTCTTTACTTCCATCTACTTATCCCTTTCCAAGTTGGTAATTTTTCAGGTGAAAATGGTTAAGAAGACAAAGGGAAGGTTGGAAGCTGAGAGGCAAGAAGCCGAAAGTCAAGAGTTTGCACTAAGAGGAAAAGCTTTAACCAGCGAGCCAACTGGCTCAGGGACGCATAGGACTGTGCGACAGCAGACGTTGGCTGCAAAGAAATCGAAAGAACACGAGAAGAGGGCAGGAAAAAGCGTACCAGTTAACACCCATGAGGAAGGTGAAACTGAGAGTGAAGATGAGCCGGCACCTACGAAGAAAGCCAAAATGTCAAGGGGCAAAGGGGTTGCTGTTGATCGAGACAGAACGAAAACTCCATCTGTGGAGGAGCTATATGATCATTTGAAGAATGGAGTCACTTGGGCTCCAACCAGGTTTGCCGACCTCGATTTGCTGAAGGAGTTGGGTCTAGAGTCTGATATTGAGACGATGCTGGGACATTTGAAGATGCCAAAACTCCTCACCATGGCTTATCCTTTCTACAAGGATGTCACTTGTCAGTTCCTATCCTCTCTTGTGGTCACTTACCATGACACGGCGCATGTGAGACAAGGATGGGGAAAAATCAGGTTCAAGGTCAATGGAAGAGAATTCAACATGAACTTCAAGGACATTGGGAGGGTCATGGGGTTCCAAGACCTAGAAGACCACTCACTTCCCAAGTGTGAGAACCTCCCCACACAGCTCTGGAAGTTGATCACTGGAAACAAGCACTCTACCGGGGCGGACAAGAACTCACACATCCGACACCCGTCTGTACGCTACCTCCACAGATTGCTAGTCCATGCTTTTTACCCACGGAAGCAAGCGGGTACGGTTACTGAGGAAGACATGCGACTGCTCTGTCCGGCTATCCGTCCATACGCTCAACCTGGACTGTTACCCCTTCCCAGCACTGATATCTATGCTACCTTTGGGATTGTCAGTTTCTTTGTGGGCCGTCTCGAGCACTACAGAGACTGGGCGTGGTACACCACTGATTCGCGCCCAAAGATGGGGATAGGCGGAATGATCACACCACTGCTCCAATTTCTGAATGTTCCCTTGGGAAAGGACGCAGCGGGGCCTAGGTTCATTGATGGCACCTACTTGAGGATTGCCACCTATTTCAGTGGGATGTATGGGAAGGACTACGTCTACCACTACTACTTGCAGGGCAAGCCAGTCGAGGTGGTTCTTCCAAACCGGAACCTGACGAGTTTAGAGATACCTGGAGCTGTCAGCTTCAACATTCCCCAGGAGTACTTTCTCGGAGAACACGGGCCTCTCGATCCAATTCAACCAGATCCATCAAGGAAAAGGAGTGTCCCTACGCAACCTGACTCGCCTGTTGCAGACACATCTGAGCATATCTATGGACCTCCGCGCTACTACTTCAAGCCCCATGACGGAGTCCTTCCACCTGGAGCTCTCCGTGATGCTCATGACCACATTGGTCGTCTCCAGAGGTGGAACAAAGCTCAGGACAGAACGATAGAAAAGCTGAAGGATAAGTGCAAGGCGCTCAGCAAGACTGTGAAGAAGCAGGCAAAGACTTCAGCCAAGTTCATGAAGAAAGTAGCTGATGTCTTAACTAGGGGAGGAATAGCTGGATGTAGCTCAGCCGATTTCGCTTTTGCGAACACCTCAAACCCCCAGCCTCCACCACCGCCTGATGCTCTTGGCTTCCCCCTCACTGCTGCGCAGCTTCAGCGTAAGTGGAGGAACCCACCCACTCAACCTTCCACTTCAGGCAACAAATCCCCATCCCTCGCTTCTTCAGACAGTGAGGACGAGATTGACGAGGTTGAGAGCCAACCATGGTATGGAGGCTCCGGTTCAGCATCCGGTGGTTACTACACCACCTTCCCTCCTGACGACGACGATGCTGGGGCATCTGCCCCCACATACTATCCATAGGAGGTACTTCTTTCTCTACCTTGTATATACCATTTCATTTTTGCAAATTAGTTTTCTTCTCGGTATCTCTCTCTTTCCTTGAACACAGAGACTGTGTATCTAAAGTTTGGGGGAGGTACCAAGCATTTGATCATGTTTGCTTTCATTGTGTTTCATTTGAGTCATGCATTGAACACCTATTTGCATAAAAAAAAAAAAAAAAAAGATTTTTCATTTAGATTGCATCATTTGCACCATTAGGAGAGTCTAGAGCATATAGGTTGCATTCACTTGCATTGGGAGCAATGATTTTAAATACCTTGTAAAGAACACTACGTTGCACCTGAGTATCCATGCACCTCTCGAAAAGACTTGTATGTTTCGAGCCTTGAAAACTCTTCTTGAAACTTGTTGATTGTAGAAACTCAGTCTTTGAAGCCAGCTACAACCTTATTTGAACTGAATGAACTTAATGCTTCTTGCTTAGGGTCTCTTGTGTACTGAGTCATGGCTATACACACTTGAGTTGTCACATCTTTTATGCCATTCTTTTTGACAAACTCTAGTGGTAGACCACTCCCAAAACCTTTCCTTCCTTTTAAGCTTTCATTGTTTGATGAGTGAGGCCTTCTTCGGAAAGTTTTACATGTGCATAATGTTGAGAGTATCGGGAACGACAATGCTTGATCTTCATTTTTGCTGGATTGGACACTCTATTGTCTAGCTATAGGTGGGAGGGTGAGCGTTGTAATCATGATTTGGGAGAAATAAAAAGGATAGATTCTTGTGCTCAAGTGAATTGATTTATTGGGATAAGTAGAGAACCTCCAGCTCTAGTTTTGAAAAGTCTTGGCCCCCAACCTTAAAAAAAAAAAAAATAAAAAAAAAAAAAAAAAAAAAAATAAAAAAGAGAGAAAAAGGGGGCTAGCAAAGTTGTTAGGAGCTGAGAGACATTTTGAGGTTGTGAAAAATCCCTTATAGATTTCAAGGAAAAAGAGCTGATGTTTTTAGAATCTTTTGGTGAGAGGTGTGAGTTGGGTTTGACATTTGAGAGTGAATGTGTAACTTATATGTTTGGGAAAAGGGTAGAACAATGGAGATTGAGCATTGTATGCATGAGTTGGTCCCTTTCTTAGATATATTATGTGCAATGTCAAGGCTACTTGTTTTGAGAGTAAACCACCTTAAAGATCATATGTTTTGAACCTCTTGAATCACTTGAATAAAAGCCTTCCCTTACCCAACCAAATGACTTGGACCAACTGACCATTTGCAAGAATTCACTTGATATCTTATGCTTAATGAATGTGAGAGTTGGCAGATCTGAATGTGTGGATGCTTGATGGTGAGTGTAGGGACAAAAGGAGTTGAGATAGGCCTAGAGAAGCTAGAGTGTAATAAGAGAGTGTGCTAATTGTGTTTGCTAGTGGTGTTTCTTTTGGTTATGAGCTCCCACCTTCAACCTCTCTCCCTATGAGTTCTAGAAAGTTCACTTGTGGACAAGTAAAGAACAAGTTTGGGGGAGTTGATATCTTGCATATTTCTATTGTTTTATCCATTCATCCATGTGCATTTTGATCATATAGATTAGGATTTAGCCATGTTTAGGTTGCATTTTGCATACATGAGTCCTTATCAGGTATTGGAGTACCACATGGAGTTCTTGGAGACACTTGGAGGCATTTGGAGCTCAAAAAGGAGTGTTTAGAGTGGTCATTGGGCGAGCAAGGCATGGGAGCGACCAGTCCGGAGCGACACCACCAAGTCGCTCTGATCACCAGTCTGGAGCGACCTCACTAGAGCGACAGGAAAGAGTCGCTCGCGTATTGATCACCCGGAGACAACGGATCCGGAGCGACCTCTCGCAGCGACACAGCGAGGTCGCTCCCGAATCATGGAATTTCAGAGAGTGAAAGATGAACACGGATGAAAGCCTTAAAGATCTTTTCTGAAGCTCAAAATTTGTGGAGACACTGGAAATTGAGTTAGCTTTCCAATGGAAGTGGTTTCAAGTCATTTGGAGATGTATTGGATAAGTTATAATCGATTTACTACAGGTGTATCAACCCTTACCGGGGACCACTGGAAAGTTGATGGGATTAACCAACTTCCCACTTTCTTCCACCCACTTTTCCTTTGCACGATTTTTCCTACTTTTCTGTATAATATTTGCTTTCTTTTTATCCAAAGGTGGGCAAGAAACATCATTATCCAACTTTGTAATAATTGAACTTGTCAAAACTCTCTCTCTTTGAAATATCATTGTTCTTAGTGTTCTTGAGCTGTTCTTCAATTGTTCATCATCTGTTCTTGAGTTTTAATTTCGTTTTGCTTATTTAATCCTTGTTTATCTTTATTCTCTGTTGTATCTACTTGAATATGCTTCAATCTATTATGAGATTAAGTGTTTTCATGAAGATTAGTGAGTAGTTTCCTTAAGAATTCATGGGTTAGGGAGATTAGAGTAACTTAGTGAAGATCTATGGTGTTATTGTATTAGATCCTTGTATGAACTTGCTTGTTGAGTATTTTTAATGCTTGTTTAGTCTTGATCACTCTAAACCTGATTTCTAAACACTTCTCATCAGACATGATTAGATGAAGTGTTTGAATCAACTCAACTAAGCTCTAGTGAGATTAGCCAAGGACACTTGATGTTAAAATTGCTAGATAGTTATTGAACTTGAACTTAAAGATTGCTTGATTGAATTAAGCCAAAGACATTTGATGTTTAATGATTTCTAAGCAAATGGGCATTTACCTAGACATAGGACTTGTCTAAGATTGTGTTTAGACTTAAGAGATTATTTTGATTGAAAGCTTGTCACCTAGATTGGATCTTAGTTACTTGAAGTCAATTCCCAATACCCATGGATTCACTTGTCTAAATTGATTAAAACCTTGTTGTATTGCTCTGTTTGCTATTGTTACTTGTCACACACTCACAACTATTGAATCTGCTTAGCTTAAGAAATGACTTGTATTCTCACTGATTCACATCACTAGGACTGGTTCGACATTCACCCCCCTACACTACAACATTTGCAATAGGCAGAAAATCCTATTACCATGAGGCTGTAATGGAGGAGATGAGAGCCAGGGATAGACACACACTTCAGTTAGCCGAGAAGGTAGATTCTCTGAACTTCTTTGAGTGACTATGAGACTGAGCAGAAGCTTGTTAGACTAGAGAACATGGTGTGTGAGTTGGCCAAGAATAAATCAAGGTCTAGCTTTGATTACTTTGTTGCGGTTATGGTTATGGTCTTAATTTTCATATGCATCGTCCTCATCTTTATCTAATGTGTTATGGTTATGGTATAGTTATGATTCGGATTAGTAATGAGCTATGTGTAATGTGTAATGACTAATGGGAACTCTTTGTATGCATCGTTTCTTTGTGCACAAGAAGCAAATTATGTGTAATGTGTACTTGTATTTGGATCATTTTATGTGTAATGTGTATTTGGATCATTTGAGCACAAGAATCAAACTACGTTTTTATGTGACTCAAGTAACACGTTACTGTAAGCTCGTGACAGTTTCCTTCTATAATATCAACATGTGAAATTTGAATCAAAATAACATGTTACTTGATTCTACTCGTGTCATAATTCACTAGATGTCAAAAAAAGTAGTTTCAAGTGTCACAAGATGTACTAACGGGTCACAAGACAAACAATATACAATCACAAGATATGAACTTCTTGAGCCTATAAATAAGAGAAACATATTCTCGTTAAAATTACAACTTCTCTACTTCTCATATCAAAAACAACTTCTCTAGTACTCAGATTAAAAACATTTCCATTTTTTTTCATTCAAAATGGCATCTTCTTCCCATTATCATTACCACAAAGATAATGATGCTGAATTTGAATCTATGTTTGAAGAATTCTTAGAAATCCAAGATATTATTCCCGAACCGAAAGAGCGAAAAAACGTGTTTTTATTGAGAGAAACCGGGAAGAAGGCCACATGAAGCTTTGGAATGATTATTTTAGCGAGACTCCGACATTCCCGCACAATATATTCTGGAGACGGTTTCAAATGAACAAGACATTGTTCTTGCGTATTGTGCATAGTCTCTCCCAAGAAGTTGAGTATTTCCAACCAAGAGAAGATGCAGTGATATCTTGCATATTTCCATTATCTTATCCATTCGTCCATGTGCATTTTGATCATATAGACTAGGATTAGCCATGTTTAGGTTACATTTTGCATACATGAGTCTTTATCAGGTGTTGGAGTGCCACATGGAGTTCTTGGGGGCATTTGGATGCATTTGGAGCTCAAAGGAGGTGAAATAGGTGATCATTGGACGAGCAGAGGAAGGGAGCGAGGTTCTGCAGCGACGTCATGAGGTCGCTCCAAAGCACCTCTCAGAGCGACCTAGCTGGAGCGACCCCGTGAAGTCGCTCGCCATATTCATCCCGTTGGAAGCCCAGAGCGACTTGCCCAGAGCGACGCACCGAGGTCGCTCGCATCTCACACCCCTCTCGGAGAGACCTCCCAAAGCGACACCCCGAGGTCGCTCGCGTCTCTATGGCGAGACGACACGAAGCGAAGCCCGGCGCGACCTCTCAAAGCGACCCACTGAGGTCGCTCCCGAAGGCCGGAGCGACTTGTCGGAGCGACATGCCGAGGTCGCTCCGCATCTATTGTTGGGTCGATTTCTATTTTACTTAAGGCCCTTTTGGTCATTTCATTATGCACGTTTTACATTTCTAAAACCTATGTTTTAAACATCTTTGGTGGCCGCCAGGCAGATTATCTTTTGATCTATTGAGAAATACACAAAAACTCTCTTGAGAAGTTCAATCTCTTGGATTTTGATTGTTATGTTCTTGTGTTATTGTTGATTTCTTATCTATTTCTCTACATGATTAATCTGAAATCCAATATGGGTTTAAGAGGAATCATGGAGATTAGTGAGTAATCACCTTTTGAATTCATGGGTTAGGAAGATCAAGGGTGATTAGGTTAGTTCTAGGATGTTTTAGTGTAGATCATTCTTGTTCCTTGCTAGTAGAGTATTCATAATGCATCTTTTGAGTGGCTGAGTTGGCCACTCAAAAGTTGATCAATAGGCATTTCCCACCCAAAAGGTGTTTGATGAAATGCCTGAGACAACTCTCCTAGGCTTTTAGTATACTTTGCCAAAGACATTTGTTGTTAAAGGTGCTAAAATAGCTAATAGACTTGTTAGTAATGATTGCTTTCATATTATTCAACCAAAGACATTTGATGTTTGAGATATGTTAGCAAATGAGCATTCATCTAGACATAGAGCTTGCTTAGAATTGTGTCTAGGCTTAAGGTCGATAGTTTGATTGATCATTTGTCATCCTTAGTTCGAAACTTGATCACTCAAGGTCTAATCCCTATGCCCATGAGTTCTCTTTTCCCTTAGTCAGGAAAGTATCATTCTGTTATTGATTTTTAGTTTTAGTCATAGCTTAAAACTCATCTAAATCATTGGTTGCACTTAGATTAAGTGAGTACTTGCATTCTCGGTGCTTTGATATCCCTCAGAACTGGTTATACAATCACTATACTACAACATTTGTCTTAGGAGCCTTGAAAACTCCTAACATCAAATTGGCGCCGTTGCCAAATTCTGAGTAGATTTAAACATTGAGATTTAGTCACTTGCTTGAGACTAAGTCATTTTAATTTTGTTTTGTTACTGATTCTTCTTCTTCACCTACCTTTCACTTTCAGGTGTATGAACTTGAGGAGCAGGGGTCCATCAAACCTAGTTCCAATAGTAGCAGACATCAGAGCTTTTGAGAGGGAGTGTGCTAGAGCTAGAAGAGAAGAAGAACAACAAGCCCACTTGCAGAGATTCGATATTGATATGGAAGATCAACCGCAAGGGGCAGAACACCAACCGCTGGCAGCTCGACCCATTGGTGCTTATGACCGGCCCAAGATTCATGGTCATAGACTGGGAATCCGAGCACCGGCTGTGGCAGCCAACAACTTTGAGGTCAAGTCAGGACTCCTCAACGTGATCGAGAACAACAAGTATCATGGCTTGGCTCTAGAGGACCCATTCGATCACTTGGACAAGTTCGACAGCTACTGTGGGTTGTCAAAAACCAATGGTGTGTCCGAAGATGCCTTAAAGCTCAAGCTATTCCCTTTCTCTTTGGGGGATAAGGCACGTCAGTGGGAGAAGTCTCTACCCAGCGACTCTATCACCACTTGGGATGATTGCAAGAGAGCATTCTTGGAGAAATTCTTCACTACTTCAAGAACTGCTAAGCTGAGAAATGAGATCTCCAATTTCCAACAGAAGAACTTGGAAGGATTCAGTGAAGCCTGGGAGAGATTCAAAGGCTACCAAGCCAATGCCCACATCATGGTTTCTCTAAGGAGAGCTTGCTGAGCACCTTCTACAGTGGTGTCCTTCCTAAGTACAGAGCCAGATTGGATACAGCTAGCAATGGGTTCTTCTTGGGAAGAACTGAAGATGATGCAGAAGAGCTGGTTGACAACATGGTGAAGAGTGATGCAGTCTACAGTGGAGACCACGACAGAGACAGTAGGGTGATGATAAGCAGACGAGGAAAGAGATCAAAGCTTTGGAAGACAAGATAGACCTACTCATTGCTGAAAAGCCACCCAAGAGCAGCTGCACTTTGTTGGTAACCCAAGCAGGACGATCCACCTGTTGTCCATGAGGTTGAGGGTTTGGAAGGTCAGGAAGAGCTGTGTTTCATCAACAACAATGGTAGCTGGTACAAAAAAGAGCCCAACTTTCAGTACAACAACTACCAACAGAAATCCTACCCCAACAACCAACAGAGTGGTTATCCGCCTCGAAACAACCAGCAAGGCAGCTATCAACCTCAGCAAAACCCCTCATCTGGTTCCTCTGCTCCTCAAGAGAGCAGCACTGACACCCTGCTGAAACAAATCTTGGAGTCTCAGACTAGAAGTGAGAAGCATGTTGGTTATGAGTTGAAGAACCTTCATTCCAAGATTGATGGGAGCTACAATGAGCTCAACAACAAGTTCTCACATCTTGCTTCTACAGTCAAGAATTTAGAGAATCAGTTTGCTTCCATGAACACTCACCAGACTCGCCAGCAAGGATCTCTACCTGGAAAATCTGACCAAAACCCCAAGGAGGCCAAAGCTATCACCCTTAGGAGTGGTAAGCAGTTACCTCCTACAACCCTCACCAGGGATGCTGAGAAACTAGGTGAGGAGGTGGCCATCAACTTAGATGATGAAGTGGTGATTGTTGATGAGAAAATCAATGATGAAATCTTGGAGAAGATTGTGGAAGCCAAAGGTAAAGGAAAGGTGGGGGAAGAGAAGAAAACAGTGAAAGATGGTGAAGTTCTTGCTCCAGCAAGTGAGAATTCTTTTGTTCCTCCTCCCTATGAACCCAAACTACCATTCCCTGGTAGATTCAAGAGGCAGCTGCTAGAGAAGTACAAGGCTTTGTTTGAGAAGCAAATGAGTGAAGCTCAGGTTGCAATGCCCATCATCGATGCTTTCATGTTGATTCCTCAATACAACAAGTTCCTGAAAGATGTTGTAGCTGCAAAGAAGAAGGAAATGGAAAGCATGATGATTCTTACCCATGAGTGCAGTGCCATCATCCAGAGGCTTGATGTTCCAGAGAAGTTAGAGGATCCAGGATGCTTCACACTACCTTGTGCTCTTGGACCTATGGTATTTGAGAAATGTCTCTGCGATTTGGGAGCTAGTGTCAGCGTGATGCCTTTGTCTGTTGCAAAGAAGCTTGGATTCACTCAGTACAAGAAGTGTAGACTCTCTCTGGTGTTAGCTGATCGTTCAGTGAAGTACCCTGTGGGCATCTTAGAGGACCTACCTGTGAAGATTGGAAGGTATGAGATACCTACAGATTTTGTGGTGCTTGAGATGGGTGAGGAGGCTCAAGACCCATTGATTCTTGGAAGGCCATTCTTAGCTACAGCAGGAGCAATTGTTAAGGTGAAAGAGGGCACGATTGATCTCCATTTGGGTAAAGGGCATGTTCTCCACTTTGACATCAAGGAGAAAATGAAGAAACCAACTGTGTTCGGGCAAGCCTTCTACATTGAAGAGATGGGCACTCTTACTGATGAGCACCTTGAAGAGTTACCACCTGAGGACGACGAGGAGGGAGCATCTCCCTCTACTCATTCTCCATAGAAGGTAACCCACTACTTTCCCTTGTATATACCATTTCGTTTTTGCATATTAGTTTTCTCTTTTTGGGTATCTCTCTCTCCTTGACAACACAGAGACTGTGTCATTTAAGTTTGGGGGAGGTACCAAGTATTTGATCACGTTTGCTTTGATGATTTTGAGTCTCATGCATTGCATTATACATATATATTTGCATTAAAAAAAAATTCATTTAGTTTGCATCATTGGCATTTCTAGGAGAGTCTAGAGCATATAGGTTGCATTTACTTGCATTGGGAGCAATGATTTGAAATGCCTTGTAAAGAACATTACTTTGCACCTGAATAGCTTATGCACCTCTCAAAAACACTTGTATGCTTCGAGCCTTGAAGACTCTTCCTGAAACTTGTTGATTGCTGAAACTCAGTCTTTGAAGCCAACTACAACCTTATTTGAACTGAACGAACTTAATGCTTCTTGCTCATGGTCCCTTGTGTACTGAGTCATGGCTATACACACTTGAGTTGTCACATCCTTTATGCCAATCTTATTTTGACAAACTCTAGTGGTAGACCACTCCCAAAACCTTTCCCTTCTTTTAAGCTTTCATTGTTTGATGAGTGAGGCCTTCTTCGGAAAGTCTTACATGTGCATAATGTTGAGAGTATCGGGAACGACAATGCTTTATCTTCATTCTTGCTAGATTGGGCACTCTATTGTCTAGCTATAGGTGGGGGGGGGTGAGAGTTGTGATTATGATTTGGGAGCAATGAAAAAAGAAAAGAAATGACTCTTTGTGTTTAAGTGAATTGTCTTATTGGGATAAGTAGAAAAACCTCTAGCTCAAGTTATGAAAAGTCTTGGCTCCCATCTAAAAAAACAAAAAAAAGAGAAATAAAATATAAAAAGAAAAGAAAAAGAAAGAAAAAGGGGGCTAGCAAAGTTGTTAGGAGTTAAGTAATGTTTTGAGGTTGTGGAAAATCCCTTGTAGATTTCAAAGAGAAGGAGTTAAAGTTCTTAGGATTTTTTTGGTGAGAGATGTGAGTTGGGATTGACATTTGGGAATGATTGTCTAATTGTATGATTGGGAAAAGGGTAGAACAATGGAGATTGAGCATTGTATGCATGAGTTGATCCCTTTTTTTAGATATATTATGTGCAATGTCAAGGCTACTTATTTTGAGAGTAAACCACTTTAAAAGATCATGGATTTTGAACCTCTTGACCCACTTGAATAAAAGCTTTCCTTTACTCAACCAAATGATTTGGACCAATTGACCATTTGCAAGAATTCACTTGATGCTATGCTTAATGAACTTGAGAGTTGGCTGATTTGCATGTGTGAATGCATGATGATGAGTGTAGGGATGAAAAGAGTTGAATAGGCCTAGAGAAACTAGAGTATAATAAGAGAGGGTGTACTAATGCTGAATTTAGATGTTGATTTGAGTGTTTTTGTGTGTTTCTTTTGGCTATGAGCTCTCACCTTCAAACATCTCTCCCTATGAGTTCTAGAAAGTTCACTTGTGGACAAGTAAAAGAACAAGTTTGGGGGAGTTGATATCTTGCATATTTCTATTATCTTATCAATTCGTCCATGTGCATTTTGATCATATAGACTAGGATTTAGCCATGTTTAGGTTACATTTTGCATACATGAGTCTTTATCAGGTGTTGGAGTGCCACATGGAGTTATTGGGGACATTTGGATGCATTTGGAGCTCAAAGGAGGTGAAATAGGTGATCATTGGACGAGCAGAGGAAGGGAGCGAGGTTCCGCAGCGACGTCATGAGGTCGCTCCAAAGCACCTCTCAGAGCGACCTAGCTGGAGCGACCCCGTGAAGTCGCTCGCCATATTCATCCCGTTGGAAGCCCAGAGCGACTTGCCCAGAGCGACGCACCGAGGTCGCTCGCATCTCACACCCCTCTCGGAGCGACCTCCCAAAGTGACACCCCGAGGTCGCTCGCATCTCTATGGCGAGACGACACAAAGCGAAGCCCGGAGCGACCTCTCAGAGCGACCCACTGAGGTCGCTCCCGAAGGCCGGAGCGACTTGTCAGAGCGACATGCCGAGGTCGCTCCGCGTCTATTGTTGGGCCGATTTCTATTTTACTTAAGACCCTTTTGGTCATTTCATTATGCACGTTTTACATTTCTAAAACCTATGTTTTAAACATCTTTGGTGGCCGCCAGGCAGATTATCTTTTGATCTATTGAGAAATACACAAAAACACTCTTGAGAAGTTCAATCTCTTGGATTTTGATTGTTATGTTCTTGTGTTATTGTTGATTTCTTATCTATTTCTCTACATGATTAATCTGAAATCCAATATGGGTTTAAGAGGAATCATAGAGATTAGTGAGTAATCACCTTTTGAATTCATGGGTTAGGATGATCAAGGGTGATTAGGTTAGTTCTAGGATCTTTTACTGTAGATCATTCTTGTTCCTTGCTAGTAGAGTAGTCATAATGCATCTTCTGAGTTGGCCACTCAAAAGTTGATCAATAGGCATTTCCCACCCAAAAAGTGTTTGATGAAATGCCTGAGACAACTCTCATAGGCTTTTAGTATACTTTGCCAAAGATATTTGTTGTTAAAGGTGCTAAAATAGCTAATAGACTTGTTAGTAATGATTGCTTTCATATTATTCAACCAAAGACATTTGATGTTTGAGATATGTTAGCAAATGAGCATTCATCTAGACATAGAGCTTGCTTAGAATTGTGTCTAGGCTTAAGGTCGATAGTTTGATTGATCATTTGTCATCCTTAGTTCGAAACTTGATCACCCAAGGTCTAATCCCTATGCCCACGAGTTCTCTTTTCCCTTAGTCAAGAAAGTATCATTTTGTTATTGCTTTTTAGTTTTAGTCATAGCTTAAAACTCATCTAAATCATTGGTTGCACTTAGATTAAGTGAGTACTTGCATTCTCGGTGCTTTGATATCCCTCAGAACTGGTTCGACAATCACTATACTACAACATTTGTCTTAGGAGCCTTGAAAACTCCTAACACCATGCAGCCGGACGGTCTAGCCTATCTCCGCTCCAAAATTGTACCGCAGCAATTCGTCAATTGGCGTATGGTGGTGGGGCTGACACCGTTGACGAATATGTCCGTCTAGGTGAAACAACAGCTAGAAAATGTTTGCACCATTTTACCACCGGAATAATCCACTTGTTTGGCGATCAATACCTAAGACGTCCAACACCAGAGGATCTGCAAAGACTACTGTATATTGGAGAACAACGTGGATTTCCAGGAATGGTTGGAAGCATCGACTGTATTCATTGGGAGTGGAAGAATTGCCCAGCCGCTTGGAAAGGAATGTATTCACGAGGAACCGGAAAACCAACAATTGTGTTGGAGGCGGTAGCTTCATACGACCTCTGGATATGGCACGCGTTTTTTGGAGCTCCAGGTACTATGAACGATCTTAATATTCTTGATCGATCACCTGTTTTTGATGAAATAATTAACGGAAACGCTCTGAAAGTCAATTTTCATGTCAACGGAAGGGAATACCATTTGGCTTACTATCTCGCCGATGGTATTTATCCGAAATGGACTTCTTTTATTCAATCTATCCGACTTCCACAATGTCCAAAACATTGTTTATTTGCTAAAAACCAAGAAACCGTGCGAAAAGATGTTGAGCGTGCCTTCGGAGTCCTGCAAGCTAGATTCGCTGTTGTTAGAAATCCATCTAATTTATGGGATAAAAACAAAATAGGAATTATTATGAGAGCATGTATCATACTCCATAATATGATTTTCGAAGATGAACGAGATTCCTACATTAACGCTTCAGATTTCAACAAGGAGAAGATGTGGATCCCACTTTTGTAGTCAAACGGACTACAAATCTCGGTACTACAATGGGTCGTCGAGCAGAAGTTCGGGATACACAAGGCCATCAACAATTAAAAGAAGATTTGATTGAAAATATATGGGCTAAATTTGGACATTTCCCGAATATCTACAATGTTTAAGTTTCTATGAATTCAATAAAATGTTTGTTTGCTTTTTTTATAATGTTTGAAATTTTTTTCCTTGTTTTTTTTTGTAACTTTTAAATTTTCTCATGTTTTAAATTTTAATATTAAATGTTTTATTTTAATTTTATGTTTTAAATGTCATTACTTATTAAAAATATATAATTTATTTTCTAAGAGACATCTAAAAGTCCTACCAATAATCCTAACTTTTACCATTGTCCTTAACTTTTTCTCTTAACATAAAAATAACTATAAACTAATCTAAGGACTTAAAATTAGTCCCACCAATAATCATGCTCTGATATATCAATACTTACACTTGAATTGAGCATTTGAGAGAATTTTAATGTATAATAAATCCAAGGGATTTTTGAAAAAGATTGGGATTTGAGCAAGTTTTTAGAAAGTGTTTACAATGGAATTTAGAGAATTTGAGAAAAAAAGTTTTTTTTTTAATTTAGCTTAAAATTCTGAGTTAACACACTCTATAATCATAATATGGAAGAAGAAAAACCGAGCAAGGGGAACAATGTTGAACAATCATGCCATTAGCAATAACTCAAACCCACAACATCTAATATCTTCATATCCTACATGATTCAAGGGACGAAGATGAGATGTTCTTCTGCTCAAGGGATAAAGATATGATTGATAAGGTTCCTTGGTTGATTATTAAATCCAGTATTTACTTTGCTCCATCGCTATGGTTAATCCCACTTTTCAGACTGAACTGATGGGTATTCCCGTAGAAAGAAGTAGTCTTTCATCACTTGACACCCGACTAATCAAGTTTGGAGTTTGGTCACAAAGTGCTGTAAAGCTCAATTAGCTAGAGCAGACGAGAGACTCGGGATCAAATACAGGTTTTCAACGGCTATGCAGGATATTTAAAAAACGTCATGGACCAGGTCTTCTCATGTACACAATAAAAGAAACTATTATCTCAAGTAGCTGCACAAGAAGAAACAAAAGTCAATGTATCTCAAAGTTTGAAAGTTAAAGATGTTCTTGTCACATCTTTGTATCCAGAGTACTCAGATCACTTGAAGAACATGTTCTCAAAGCTTTTACCAAAAGAAAAAACATGTTCTCAAAGCAAGCTAGATCAACAGGAGTTTATCAACCAAGTGGAGAAAAGTATCAACAAATAGACGAGAAGATTCACGACCAAAAGTCACTAATAGAGATGTATTTTTTGAGTTTAATTGATAACGTTGTCACAAGTGCTAGGTCAACGTTCGGATACGTTGCTCATATAGTATTTGAGGATTAAAACCATGTGTACTGTATCAGCCAAGGGATGCCTTAGCTCTTGGTCTCCCGTGCATTCGATCCATTCTATTGAACCTTGTCACCTTACTTCTCCTTCTCATGGATGTGATGCAGAATGGGGAACTGACTCGGGGTAGGTTGAGCAAAACGCATCAGTGAAGACAAAAGTCAACACTCACAAAAGCAACCAATGATTCACAATTTGTTTGATCACTTTTTTCTGGAACGAAGGTTTAAACAAGAAGATAAACAATTTATTCCTTTTTTATTAAATACCATCTCATTAGGTGTTATTTTGGTGGAGTTTTTCTCCATTGAATTTTAAATACAAATCCCTTCTTAGATAATCCCAACTAAACTTTGATAAATATCTTGATGAAATCCCAATATTCCAAAGAGGGATATTTTATAGAGTTTACATAAATGATCAGTTCAATAACCTTGGATTTATAAGAGTATTTATAAATACCAAGTTCGAGAAGATTTAGAGAAAAAATGGAATTCTTTCAAATGCTCAATTCAATAAGCCCCCAAAAACACAATGAGTAGTCCAGATGTGCATGGTTATGAACTTGTGTATCAATTCAAGGTCAGTAACTTCTCATTTTTTGTTTCCTTTTTAGCACTTAGTATAGTATAATAATCAACCTTTGCATGGTTTTTTCCCATTTAAAAAACTCTCACGTGCGAACAAATACATCACTAAGATGATATAAAGCAATCGATAGCGGGCAGAGGTTTTGGGTTCTATTTTCGTTTTAACGGCGTGGCGTTTTACTTTTAAACTTCAATTTTCATGTTACCGCTCTTGTATAAGTAGATTGTTATCACATTCATCGTCTTGACTCTTTACACACTTCTCAGCTTTTCTTCATCGGCTTCCTAGGGTTTTTCTCCGTGGTCTTTGTTATCGGTAATTTCTTCCTTTTGACTTCATCTTTTGTTGCACATGATCGGGTTCTTCGTCGTCTTTGTTTCTCTCCCTTTTCAGCGTTAAGTTTGAGTTGTCATCTCTCTGGTACTACTCGCACCTCGTCTTGAACATTCTTGGGGTCCCTTTTTGGTAAAGTTAGATTACTGGGAGATGTGCTGTTACTCTTCTTTGAACCTAAATCACGCATTTCTTGATCATCTGGTTAACTCATAACCGTCGTTTGCATTGACTTGCCGAAAGTAATTGTCGCGCTTTCTTTTGCTGGTTGAATGATCTAAATAGGGGTTCTTCTTTATTAGAGTATCCATTAATGACTCGTATGAGTTTTGATTCATATGACTCGTAAATCTTTACTTGTATAAACTGGGGGTTTTAGAGGGTTTACTGTAGTGATTCTTATGGCTGACGGAGTTTCTGGCTGTGTTTGTAGACGATCATGTGATTGTGGCTCATAGAATGGAATCTTCATTGGCATAAACTTGTTTGCATTTTTTAGAAGTTCACATTTGTTCCTATACTAAAGTCTTGGTATGTGATTGATGACTCACGTGGCAGAGTGTAGATTGGAACCATGAGTAGAGATGGAAGTGAAAGTGGGAATGGGGATGGGAATGGAAGGATCGGAGGAATGAGGTTTATACCTTCTATATGGCAGATGGAGCCTGACCTATCACGTTGTCTTTACGCTTCTCCAACCTTTAATGTGGTAGCGACATTCCATGCAAGACCACCAGCGACAGGTTACTTCTCCATCCGACCTGCTCCACTTGGAAGACTCATTGTACCTCAAATAACTCGACTAGGCGGAACCGGCGTGTTTATACCACCCATTGCAACACAATCACAGCCTGGGACAGGTGTGTTTATACCACCCATTGCAACACCATCACAGCCTGGGACAGGTGTGTTTATACCACCCATTGCAACAACCCCATCACAGTCTGGAACAGGTGTGTTTATACCACCCATTGCAACCCCATCACAGTCTGGAACGGGAGCAGGAAGATGATCATGTGGCTACTAAGCAGAGGACAAATACAACCGTAATATAGTCTCTTTTATTGTGTCATTGATTTGGAGAAAATGTAAATAATACTTTTTTCTTGTCATTTTTTGCTTCCACTTTCTTAGGAAACTAATATTTCCACTATTTTTGTCATTAATATCATAAATATCTTCATGTTGCTTCTTAAGTTTTTATTGATACACGCCCGGTGTACTATAAGAAATTTTTGAATAACGTATAAGAAAAAAATAAAAAACAAATCAACTTTTTACCAAAAAAAACAAATCAACTACTATAGGCTGTAATTAGTTTAGTGCATTTATTTCTCAACAGTAAATTTACCATTTACTTCTTGAGTATCCATGAACTTATCGAATATTCCACTGCTGAGTGGACTGACTTAAGCCATAAAACGACCTCTTCAGAAGATACACCTTTTTGGTGATCATTATCAACATATCTTCAGGCTGTTCCATGAATATTTCCTCTTCCAAGTACCCATGTAAAATGTTGTCTTCACGTCCCTTTGTTGAAGCTCCGTATCAAAATGAACCATTATTGGCAGGAGAAACCTGATTGACGCATGTTTTGTAAATGGCGAGAAGAGTTTTCGGAAGTTCACTCATTCTTTCTGATAATAGCCTTTTGCCACCAATTTATCCTTATACCTTAGACCTTCAAATCCAGCCATGCCAACCTTTTTCTTAAAAATCCACTTGCATCTTATAGAGTTAATATATCATGGTTTTTGACTATGATATATGTCTTATTTTAGAGTTCTTATTATATATTTCGAGTTGTTTTAGAGTTTTTGTAGATTCGGATAGGTTTTGGACAACTTTGGAGATTTTGGATCAATCTGGAGTATGAAGAGAACTGGAGCTGAAAAACTGAAGTCAGGACATGTATTTGAAGGAGCAAACCGAAGGGTGTTTTAAGAAAATTGCAAGAATTACAATTTTGGCCCAAATTTTTTTAGTATTTGCAAGAAACTCATGATTCATGTTTAGACTTATATTAACTATTTTAAAGCTATTGTTTAGACTACTCTCTAATTTATCGTATAGAGCTTTGAAGAGACAAGTCAGATCTTTTAGAGAACAAAATTTCGAACTCAAATATTATTCAGATTATGCTTTGTATTTCACTGATCATGTCTGGATAAATCATCTGATAGATTTAGGATTCTTCAAAGGAATGATGAATTGTTAGATTGATTTGTTAGTGTTATTTTATGTATTTTTTGCCTTTTTAAAGTTCAAAACAAAGTAAAAAAAGTTGCGGAATGGTGGAATATATATTATATTATATATATATATATATATTATATTTTGCATGATATTAACTTTATTATAAGGAAAAACAAACACCAAAATTAAACTAATTATTTCAAAATGTGAAAATAAGTAAAATTAATTAAAAATATTTTACTTCTTATGAAAAATATTTAGCTTATTTTTAATACATTTTAATAATAGATTACATCTTATAATATTATAATAAAATTATAATAAAATTTTATTAACAATATAACTATTTTTAAAAGTTTATTGCTATTTATTTATAATTTTAAAATTATATTATCAAATAATTTAATATTGTAAAAGCGTTGATTTTGTAAATAATCTAGTAAAACACACTTTCCACTTAATGATTTTTTTCTTTGTATTTTTATCAGCGAAATCGCAAACTTACGTTTTTCCATTTTTTCTTCACTCCGTAACTTTGTTGATTGGCAAAAAATTTGCGGAATCGCGTTTAAAGTGTCATTCTGCCATTCAGCAAAGTTACCGATCAAAGCATTTAAAGATAATTTAGTTAGTGTTTGGACATGACTACATGTTTAAATTACCAGCTAAAACTATCCTAATATCCCAAACTGACCGAGAGTGTAAATATAAACTTCAAAAGTGGCTGAGAGTGTAAAATAGTTTTAATTATTAATTAGAAGGTATAGCTTAAGAACAAAATCCAAAAATAAGTAAAATTAGTAGTTGGGAGGCGCTATTGTTGGCCCAGGGGCCCTTGCACACAACTTCATTATATTTAGTTTTGTGGATTTATTTCCCAGCATCAAATGATTTATTTCTTTTTTTTAATGATTTATCTCCCAACAATCAGTTTGCAATTTGTTTAGGTTTCTGATTATCAGACGTTTTAGGACTCTGTTATATATATACCACGCCTCCTCTATTAAGAGTTCAAAGTTTAGGGTTTTCTCTTATTCTCAATACCACTTAGTTGAACGATTGGAGAGAATGGGTATGATTAGTGACTTACCTGACCAGATGCTCCTTCAGATTCTCTCGTGGCTTCCAACAACCGAAGTGGTGGCCACAATGCTTTTGTCCAAACAGTGGAAGTTTCTTTGGAAGCAAGTGCCAAAACTTTATTATAATTATAGCGAACACGAGGGCAAAGACTTTTCAGAATTCGTGAGCAGGTCTTTGCAGTTACATGTGGCTCCAAGTTTAAAAAGTCTCAAGTTATCGATAAGCCCTTATTGCGACTCGAGGGATGTTACAAATTGGATTGATTTAGCGGTTTCGCGGTTTGTGCTTGAGCTTGAAATCGACCTTACCGCCGCCCAATACCCGATGATCACGGCTCTTCCAAAGAGTATGTACACTTGCCGGACACTAAGTTGTCTGAAGCTAAAGGCTCTTGTACTCGATGATATACCTGAAGACTATCCAATCTGTCTTTCATCACTTAATTATATGTACCTCTCCGTGTCAATTCAAGTGTCGGCTGACAAATTTATTGGCAAGCTCTCTGCTGGTGCTCCTCTTCTCAAAAAGACAGTGGTGCAAGGTCCTGTCTATGGTGATCAGTTTCTTGATTCTATGACAAGTTATAGCGAGCTGAAGAGCTTTACAACGTGCTTATCAGAGGTAAAAAAACGGAATATTCTGTTTTACTAATTTACAATCTATTGAAAATATATATACTCACTCGTACGCTAATTAACTCAAATGCAGTGGGGTCCCACCGTAGACTCTTACTTTAATAAGCTTGAGCATTTGTGTATGTGCACCTGTTCCTCTGGATGGTGGGATTTGTTAATCAATTTTCTTCAACGTTCCCCTATATTACGCCAACTCCAGCTAATCAAGGTACATTCTTTTTTTTTCTTTTTGAGAACTTGACAATGAAATTGGAGCTTGTTCATATGATCGTTGTAAATCTTCTTATTTTTTTCTCTCTCTCTCCTCAGTCTTGCAACTCGCGGCCTCTGTCTTCTGGGAATCAGCCAGGTTTTACTAGTACTACTCATGTTCCGGAATGTTTGTCAACAACGCTTCAAACCTTGGAGTGGAGAGATTATGCAGAAACTGAATTTGACATGCCGGTGGCCTCTTTTCTCCTTAAGAACGCTACACGTTTATCCGAGGCCAAGATCTTCCTCGAATACGCTGCCGGTCCGATTGAGAAGCTTAGAATCCGCACTGCCCTGGCAAAGTTATCTAGAGGTTCACCTACATGCCATCTTAACATCGGGAATTAAATTTCAAAATTCATTATATTTTCTTAATGTTTTTAGAGAGTTCATCGTCTCTCCACATAGGATTCTTTTGCTATATTCATGTTGGGTTTTTTGTCCTATCGCGAACTAACTTACGTTATCTCAGAGCTTAATGGATCCGTAAGCTAAGAAACGGAAACGGAAACGAAGTTGTATTTTCTTACATTTTCTTGTCACACAAGTTATTAATTCAACAAGTACAACAAAAAGAGATAGTCTGATACGTTCTTGACACGAAAGGGAGTTATAAAGTCACTTTCGATGAGTTTCCTTATATCTGAGTTAACAGACACGCGTGAGTGGTCCGGCTAGCCAAGACATTCTCTTGAATGGTCCGGCTGAGCTTTATAAACAAATGCTAGCCGAATCATTTGGCCCAAATGGCACGGTCCAATCACCCCGTGTACCCACGGGCCGTGCTACAAGTCCATCCAAGTGCACCTTCTTGTATCTTAGCACATGAGCATGGAAAGGCTAATTAAACTTCAAGTTTATGAAGATTAAAGGATAAGGCGGTGAATGCACCCGCCTTAGGTGGTTGTTACAGTTAGTTAAAAGTGTCGTTTATATGTACGAGTTGATGCTCATGTGAGAGTAGAGAGATTCTTTTGTAAATCTTATGAGAGATACTATAATCTTGTAGAGGAAAACATAGAGGGAAACAATCTCCGGTGAGTGAGAGAGAGGTTTTGGGGGGTTTTTTCGGTAAGAGCTATGACAGGGCTTATAAGCGTTATAACCAAATAAGATCCTTGGCCAACATAGAGGGGTTGCTCTCTCTATCTCTATTTCTCTCGCTACTTGTTCATGATCTTTATGAAAAATTTGTCTTTAAAGATGGACAAAGATGTGATAGATAAAAATTTTGGATAACATCTTTCACGCATCTTTGCTTCGAATATGATCTCATGGTCTTTGTGGAAGGAACATAATAATCAGTTATTTCAGCATTTGATGAGTTTGCAATGTGTTCTGGATTGCATATCTGTCTAGAAAAATCAACTCTAAATGGCTGGTGCCCTGATCATGCGAAAGAATAATTCTACGGAACTTCCCTTTTGCAGTGGGGGAATAGCCGGTCCGTTACCTAGTATTATCCCTGCTGACTAAAGGAATGACTAAACATGACTACTTGCCACTGTTGGAGAAGGTTCATGGTTGTATTTGTGCATGGAATAATCCATTTATTTTATACGAGGCAGGTTGTGACTCATCAAATCAGGCCTTATAAGCATTGTAAAATTCTGGTCTTTGGCATATCGTTTACCAGGAAAGTGCATTAAGGAAGTAGAATCTCTTTGCTCTGTAATTTCTGGTCGGATCAAGAGCTGGACGTAAAGAAAAGATAAGGTAGCATGGCTGGATGTATGTCAGCCGAAAAGTGAGGGTGGACTTGGCCCTCGCTCGATGGGAGATAAATGAGGTAAATGAGCTTAAACTTAAATGGAGAATGATTTCCACTCAATGATCCCTTATATATTAAAGGAGAAACATTGTAATAAATACATTCACACTGTAATAGACACGTGACAATCTCACAATGATTTGATAATAAATATGCTAACGCGTTCACAATATATTCATAAATGTGTTCACACTATATATTTCGTATTTTTTAATATAAAAAATCACATGCATGGTTTCAATAAAACTTTGAATTTTTCGGTTCGAATCAAAACAAATAACGAATCAAAAGCTAAACTATATATATATATATATTATTTTTATTGTTTACGAATAAAGTTGGGCAAAATATTTATAAATTTTGATTTGATTCGTTATCCGTTTTGATTTGAACAAAAAAATATGGATATCCGTAACTCTACGAAGCAAATCAAATACTAAAATACAATTAAAAAAAACAAATCACAAATACCTATATTTTTAGGAACGTATATCTAATTCGATTTGTTATATACATATATATACATAATTATATATATATATATATATGTTATATATATTATAGTTTATATAATTTTTACAATATTTTTATAAATTAAATTTATTATATTAGGTATAAAATTTAAAAAGTTAAATAATATTTTATTTTTGTAATAAAATGTTATTATTAAAATTTTCAATTATTTTTAAAATTTTATTTTATCTATGGATCAAATCGGATATACTTTAAAATTCTAAATCTTTTCGGATATCAGAGTCACCGGCTATCCAGGTGGCTAAAGATTGAATCGAAGTGAATGCCTCCAAATACCCGGATATTCGATATGTGTCCACCTCTATTTACGGATACAATTTATTTTTTTGTATATGAAAAAAATTCACTTATGTCAAGGCCTTTTTAATTTTTAATTAATTTTATTTTTATTTTCATGTATTATTTTGAACAAAAATGTCATTTAATATTAATTAACAATATCTTTATATATTTGTCAACTATTTTTATATACTTTTACATACACATACATGTGCACCTTGATGTGAGCACCTTGTGACTAAGTATTTATCACAACTGAAGTATCTATTTTTTTTTTGGAAGTTGAAATATTTTTTTCTTAATGCTTCTTTCACTACTAACTAAGTGAAATGATTTGTCTTAATAATTTTTTTTTTTTTCTTGAACTATTATCCGGTTACAAATTATGATATGAAACCATTGGTTCGACATGACGACTATATAAAATTCATAACATGAAAATAAACAAATAATAGTAATTTTTGGTTTTACCGAAAAAACTAAAAAATCAAACATTCTAACCGAATAACCAAAATAAATATTAATTTAAAATAATAGTTATATTTTAGGAGATTAAAAACAAAAAAAATAACATAAAACCGAACCGATATCCAGATTAAACAGATTTAATATGTTTTTATTAAAAATAACGAAACTAATAATCGCATTTCGCGCGAATGCGGATTATTACCTAGTTGTTGAGGTGTTGGAGCCGCAAAATTCAATAAGATTACTTGAATCTATCATACAATGTATATCGCTAATACATTGAATTAACATCTTATTCATTTTCTCAATTGTAAGCTATGTTTCAAAGCGTGTGATAGATATTATATCTTACTCAATTTGGAAATATTAAATTTATACTTCAATCATACTGTATCAACGCCTCGCATCATTGTGTCAAATCTTTGAAGTTTGGACCGACGAAAAATCATCTGATCATACTTGGAAAAAGGTTGCCAATGACTTTAGTTTTACATTTTCTTGTTTCATTTCACATTAGATGATATTTTGTTATTAATTGTTGTATTTCTCTAGACTTCCAAAATATTAATTAATTAACTAATAAATACCAACAAGATTAACCCATAAATTGAAGAATTTTCTTGCATATAAAGTTAAAAGTAGTATTAGGGGTCATCAAAATTTAAAACTAGCTAGATCTTGACCCACACGGTTGTGTAGGTGTTATTTTTATACTTCACAGTTATGGTTATTCATATGTTTTGATTTCTTAAAAAAATTATATTAGTTGATGAAATGTCTCATTGATGTTTAAACAATTGAGTCTAAATAAATAATTTGGAATTTGGAGTTTTTTTTTATAATTTACCATTTTCAAGTATATTTGTTTATGAAGCATACAATTTGGATAATTTTTGTATATTAATACATATATGCTAATAAAGACAAAATTTTCATAGTTATGGATTTGATATTTTTTTTATATAGATCATAATTTATTTTATATTCTATTTAGTTATAACACTTGTAATATTTGATTAATTAGAAATAAGTAATCATAAAAGATAAAACATTATTAGGCAATATTTTAAACATATTGTAAATATTATAGTGCTAAAAATAAAAATGGCCTATTTATTTTTTGATTTTTAAATCTATGACCAATATTGATGCGGGTAAGCATAATATTCCTTTTTGATTGATATTTTGGAATAAAGTTTCCTTGATATTATCATGATTGTTTTACAAAAATTGTTACAATCACGACGACTGTTTATACCATTATAATTTTTTTAACCTTTGAACAATATTGTTTCTGTTAAATGAATATACCCGTAATTGATATTTGATTATTTTGAATACACCCAACTTCAACTTCTCCAAATGTATGTGTTTAGTACCTCAAAAAAATCATATAATACAAAGAGAACAATCACTTCAATAAGGCTAACACAATTTAAAGAAAAAATTAAAGAGCAGTAACTCAAATATGAGTCGAGATGTTTACTATAAATAAAACACTGTTAGCAACATACAAAGTATGGTTGGATATAATCATAAAATATCACATATAAAAAGAAATTGCAATTTTTATTTTAAATAATAGTATATAGATATATAGATATTTGAATATTACTGCATTGTATACAGGAAGAAAGTGGACCAATGATGACCATTGAGAGGCGCATATCATACACCATAAATAGTATTTATTTATTCAAAGATAAGATGTTACAATACGGTACATGATAATAAATCAATAATCATTCTCTTCCTATGATAATATGAACTAAGCAAGTCAGGTTATGTTAGTAAAATAAGAATGAAATCATTAGATTTGATCTATGTTTGTATTTTATCCGGTAACATATGTATGTTCCTAAAGATATGATTAACATATGTCAAATGTACACAAATGGTCTGGTTAGAAGGACGTTATTTTTTAAAATGGTTTGATTAGATTTGTGTCTTACGTTTGTTTTATATATGTGAATAAAAGATAAGTTTAATATATTGTTAGGATTTAGTTATGTAAATCCAAAAATAGTGTAACCATTTTTCTAGGGAATGTCCATTTAAAAAAAATCGAACATAAATAGTTTCTATTAAAATATTATAGATAATTTAGAAGATACACTAAACTAACAGTTTGATCCAATAATTACAATTCTCTAAAACGGATTTGTGCCTATCGTGGGAACACATCATAGATTCTCATGAAAAGTAAAACTCAAGATTAATATGTGTTTCACAAGAGGTAATATATCAGTTTTTTTCTTCTTTTTTTGGTAATCATATCAGCTTTCTTTTCTAACAAACCGTCGTTAGTCTGCGTATTAATATATTCAAAGAAAGTATACTACGCATCTGGTCTTTTTCAATAGTACACAAAGTTTTTATTTATTTATTTTTAATCAAAAAGTACACAATCTTAATTCTTAATGCTTCAAGATTGAAGTAACATTAATAAATATACTAATCCATAATGATACGTGTGAGTACACACATAGAAAACCCCGATTTCACGAGGAACGTAAAATCCTCCATGAAACGAGGTGGTCACAAACTCCTCAAAAGCAACTCTCTTTAAAAGGGCACTAAAGCCGACCAACACATACTCTTAAATTTAACAATGGCTTTTGGAAACATCCAAGAACCAGCCGGGGAGATCCTAAAGAATGTTTGGGAGAACTTCATCAGAAAACCAGAAACCGATACAAGATCAGTCCATGTTCAAGAAGTTTCTACAACTTGGGAAGCCTTGCCAACCCTTGACGACGTACCAAAAGACTCTAAACGAATCCTTCCGAGCCTAGATATGTCAATGGAGGCCAAGGAATGGGCAGAGTTTCTCGACGCGATTGCTTCCTTCCCAAGCGAAACCAATCATGAGCTGTTAGCAAACCCTATCGGTTCACGTTCTTTGTCTTCTCCGGTTTCTTGCAAAACAAGGAAATACAGGGGAGTAAGGAGGCGTCCTTGGGGGAAATTCGCAGCAGAAATAAGGGATTCGACGAGAAATGGTGTTAGAGTTTGGCTCGGGACGTTCCACACTGCAGAAGAAGCAGCTATGGCTTACGATAAAGCCGCAGTAAGAATAAGAGGAATCCAAAGAGCTCACACCATTTTCAAATCGAGACGGTTATAAAAGCTATGGGAATGGAGTGCAGCCGAAGTTACTACCCGTTAAACCGCTCAAGTACCTCTCAACCTTTAAGAAACCACTGTGAAATAGGAAAAGATGCGATTAGGGCTTATGATGATAAAGTCGTTGATGGGGTGGTCAACAACAGTTGTGCCCTTAGTTATTGTTCGACTCAGGAATGTTTGGACGTCTGTGGAATGGTTGGGGATGAAGAAACTTGTACAGGTTCAAGAAAGAGACAAAGAAGAGATGAAGATTGTATAATGCTTGCCTTCAAGACGTTGAGACTGATGATAAGAAGGTGGCTAGCAGGGGAGAAGAGAAATGTGATGTGTTTGGTTTGTTTGAATTTGAGTTTGAGGAATTTGGAAGTGATAACTATTATAAATATAATAACAAAGACATACAACAAAATGATATATCATTAAATTAAATATTAATATTTTTACTATAGTTTTTGTTTGTACATATTAAATTATATGTGTTTTATTAGTATAATTATATTTATTTGTCGTTATTTTGAACTCTAGAACTCTAGAATATCCAGTCTACTACCGTAGGTTTTTAAAATACAATTTTTTACTTTTTATTCTAACTAAGATATTCAACCAAATTTTAATATATGATGTATGATAATGACATTCGCTTCAATATGTGTAGAGTAGTTAGTAAAGTAATTAATTTATGAATGATGAGCATTTTTGTAGTTTAATGAACATATAAATATTTTTTTATGATAAATTGTTTTTTAGTATCAATTAGTTTGTTTCAAAGTATATATCAAAGTAAATAACTATATTTTCATGTGAATTTTTTGTTTTAGCTGTTATTTTGAAAATATTTATTGTTATAATTTTCTTATATAGTGAATATATATTTATTAGTTAAGTACTTTCATTAATCATTACAAAACAACTTAGTTGTTTCAAGTAGCTAACTAATATGTAATATGTTGACATATTTTCTGACATAATATATAACAAATGAACAAATACATAAATTTAGTCATTCTATGTTGATTTATTTAATTTTTTTTTTTAAACAATAAATGACATATTGAAATAAGAGTTGATGAATTAGTTTGCATACATAGGTGTAGGCGTGACATTACGTTTTAATGTTTTGTATACAATTCAAATGTATTTTATACTTCTTTACACCCCTCAACTATTTATTCTTATATTGACATGAAAAAGTAAAAATTGAGCTGGAAAATCACTTACCAACACCGAGAATATTCACCAAAATACCTATAATATTTGTTCACCAAGTAATATTTTCAAACATCACGAATGAGTAGAAATGTAAACCCGTAGATGATGTTCTAAGACAAATGTTGTAGTATAAATGATTATCGAACCAGTTCTGAAAAAATTCGAAGCAATGAGAATGCAAGTACTCACTTAATTTAAGTGTAACCAATGATTTAGATGAGTTTTAAACTACTACTAATACTAGAAAGCAATTACAGAATGATACTTTCTTGACTAAGGAAAAAGAGAACTCATGGGCATAGGGATCAGACCTTGGGTGATCAAGTATCGAACTAAATATGGCATATGATCAATCAAACTATCGACCTTAAGCCTAGACACAATTCTAAGCAAGCTCTATGTCTAGATGAATGCTCATTTGCTAACATATCTCAAACATCAAATGTCTTTGGTTGAATAATGTGAAAGCAATCATTACTAACAAGTCTATTAGCTATCTTAGCATCTTTAACAACAAATGTCTTTGGCAAAGTATACTAAAAGTCTAGGAGAGTTGTCTCAGACATTTCATCGAACACCTTTCGGGTGGGAAATGCCTATCGATCAACTTTTGAGTGGCCAACTCAGAAGATGCATTATGAATACTCTACTAGCAAGGAACAAGAATGATCTACACTAAAACATCCTAGAACTAACCTAATCACCCTTAATCTCCCTAACCCATGTATTCAAAAAGTGATTACTCACTAATCTCCATGATTCCTCTTAAACCCATATTGGATTTCAGATTAATCATGTAGAGAAAATAGATAAGAAATCAACAAGAACACAAGATGAAAGCAATGAAATCTGAATCAAAAGAAGTTTTACTAGTTGTTCTCCAGAAAAGAGATTATTTGCCTGCTGTGGCTTACAAAAAATACTTAACTTAGGTTTTTGGCAATGTAAAACGTGCATAACGAAATGACCAAAAGACCCTTAGAAAAACATGAGTTCGACAGGCAAATAGACACGGAGCGACCTCGACATGTCGCTCCGACAAGTCGCTCCGACAAGTCGCTCCGGCCTTCGGGAGCGACCTCAGAGCGTCGCTCTGGCAAGTCGCTCTGGGAGGGGTGTCTCTCGATAGAAACGCGAGCGACCTCTCCATGTCGCTCCGGGAAGGTCGCTCTGGGAGGGGTGTCTCGCGATAGAAACGCGAGCGACCTCTCTATGTCGCTCTGGCCAGGTCGCTCCGGGATGTGTGTCACAGCGACTTCATGTAGTCGCTCCGGGAAGTCGCTCCAGGCAGTGCTCGTCCAAAGATCACTCTAATCACCTCCCTTGAGCTCCAAATGCACCCAAATGTCTCCAGGAACTCCATGTGGTACTTCAATACCTAATAGAGACATATGTATGCAAAATGCAACCTAGACATGGCTAAATCCTAATCTATATGATGAAAATGCACATGAATAACTGGATAAAACAATGTGAATATGCAAGATATCAATAGAAATAATAGAAAAAAAACTTATGTATGAACTTTTGTTATGTTTTGATGTTGTTAAATTTGATGCTCTCAGCTTTAGCGAGAAACTATAGTTTGTTTTAACTTTTATATACAATGATATTATTTAAGTGTTTAGTGGTTTATATTTTAAATATTTACCATATATTTAAACGTTTATATGAATTTTTACACACAAAGTTTAAATATTTTACATACTATAATTTATTTATTTTTGTAATAAACCGTAAGTTTTTATTATATATTTATTATGTGATTTTGAGTACAATTAAAATTTAGTATAATATAGAGATTAGATATACTTTATGACGATAATTAAAGATTTTTAAAGGAATATTATTGATTTGTACTTGAATAATACACTGTTGGCATTATGGTTAAACATATATTTTAGGAATCTTCTGAATGTACATAGATATTTATGGTATTACATAATATCTTACTAATATTAGAAATTTGATATAATAAATGGCGGCAATTAGGTGTATTGAAAAATAATATCATTTACCTTGATTATTATGGTAACCGTTATGTTAAAACATATTTATGGTTTAGTAAGAATGTATGTAGATACTGAAACTAATTTGTGGGTTTAGGTAATCGTTTAAGAAATATCATGTTAAATAGATGAAAAACCGGTTTGATCAAGTTTTGGGCTTCGTTATGGTAAAACATATATTTAAGGTTTAGTAGGGATATATGTAGATACTAAAGCTAATTTGTGAGATTAGATCATAATTTAGGATATATTATATAAAAGGAATGGAAAACCGGTTTGATCCATTTTTGGATTTTATTATGGTAAAACATATAATTAAGTTTTAGTAGGAATATATGTAGAATTTGGAGCTAAATTTGTGGTATTAAATAATATTATGAGATATATTAAGTAAAACAAATGAATATTGTTGTTGGTTAACTTTTAAATAAATATATAAATAAACATATACCGTATTATTATGTAAAGTAATCAATGATGTAGGATGAGTAAAAATAAATGAAAAAACTGTAATGAAACTGTTGAAATGAAGATTAGTTCTATTTGATACTTCAGTTTTATTAAAATAGACTAAAGAGTAGAGAGTTTACAAAGCTACAAACATGTGAGAGGAAGGTATGCCCAATTGTTTAAAGCAAAAGAAAAGATCAATCTCATCAACATCTTTTGTTACCCTTGCAAAATTAAATTATTATATTTTGTCGATTGAACTTTTTTTTATACTGTCAATTAATTTAGTTTTAGACTTTACAACATGATTTAAACGCGCACATTTATCTTAATGAATATATATTTTATCTGTTTTATTTTAAACTTTATTAAGATATTTTTAATAAGTGATACTGAATTTTGTGATATGATGAATACTTTTTGATATTTACGCTCATATGTTATACAGAGGCTATATTATAATGTAATTTACTATTAATAATAACATATATGTTATATCTTGTGGAATGATGAACTACCTTATTTATTAGGGAAAATTGTCAAGTGTGACTCAAAACTTAGAGTCAAACCCAAAACAATACCCCAATTTGGGTCAAAGGCAAAAGTAACCTAAAAGACTATTGAAATTACAACTATCCCCTTGTGACCAAACAAAAAAACGGATTTTTTTTTACGTTTCTACCCCTCGCAAGTCGTCTGTTTAGACGACTTGCAAATAAGTCGTCCAGACGACTTAACTGAAAGTCGTCTGGACAGTTAGTCTTAAACATAATTTAAAAATTTTGTAAAAAATATTTTGATAAGTGAAAAATGGGAATTATGTAATTAACATATGTCTTAGGAGGTATAAATTAAGATATAACAAATTTCAATTGTTTTCAGCATAGATGAGTGAAAGTAGTGAGTCATGATATTCTTTAGTTTATGTTTCATCAACATATGTTGTAGTATTGTATGTGTTCTTAGGGTTAGATTTTGGAAAGCATTAAAACCGTTTTTGAAAATTTTTAAAATTACTTATGCGTGTTCATTTCTGTGTATAGTAAACACTATTTAAGTATAATTTGATTTTATAACGTGGTTAGTTAGTTAATCTAGTCATTTTAGTTTAGGGGTTCATTTTAGGGTCTAGGACGACTTAATATTTTGTCGTCTGAAAACAGACGACTAAATATTAAGTCGTCTGTTGTACATTATCAGCCAGAATAAGTCGTCTAAACCGGACCAAACCTTAAAGTTTACCAATGTACTTTTAAAGCTAACCGGATTATTTACCCAATATATAAGGTGATTTTTTTTTTTTGTTTCATTTCTCGCGAAATTCAGAAACCCTAACAGTTCTCTCTCAAAGGCGATTTCGAATTCCCACGATTTCCGAACAAACCATCGTTCTCAACGTCGGCTATCTATCTCACTTCATTCTCACCGTTGTCGTCGCAGCTTCTTCTAACCCTAGCGCCGCCGATTCCTCTAAACCCTAGCGCCGCCGATTCCTCTAAACCCTAGCGCCGCCGATTCCTCTAAACCCGAGCGCCGCCGATTCCTCTAAACCCTAGCGCCGCCGCTTCCACTATTTCCAAACAAACCGTCGCCCTCGCCACCGTGGTCACCAACGTTCTCACCGCCGCCGCTTCCTCTAAACACTAGCGCCGCCGCTTCTTCTAAACCCTAGCGCCGTTCTCTCTGTAAACCCTAACGCCGCTAAGTCATCAATCTCGAGGAAAAGATGAACATAAAACGTTGTCTCTATCAATTTACTCATTCTCACCGTTTCACGTTTATTTTTTCAGATCTATAACCGCAATGACGAGTACTCCAACTCCTTCTGCGACTGGACTGGAAGACTTGTAAGTAATTTAAGTCGTCTGGAAAGTCTTCCAACTGGACGACTTAGTAGATGACTTAAATATAAGTCGTCCATTTGGAAGACTTTCCAGACGACTTAATTATAAGTCGTCTACTAAGTCGTCTGGACTTATATTGTTGTCTTTGATTATTTTGCAGACAAAAAGGATGGATATTCCAGAACTCCCCCGTAGGTTATACACATCAGGGGAAGAGCCAGAAGCCCACAATAGCATTTCGTATCATACGGATAACAGCAAGTTGCATACTGCTCTTAGGAAAGCTCTTACTGATGACGAATTTGAAGAGTTCAAGGAGTCGAGTTTGGGAGTTTTCATCAAGTTCAAGGAGCAGGGATTTGGTTGGGCTTCAAGGCTGGTTCACTACATGCTCAGTTTCAAGCTGGACATTAAGAAGAAGTATGAGATGTGGTCTCTCGTTGGTCCAGAACCTTTGAGGTTTTCACTGTTAGAGTTTGAAAACCTCACTGGTCTAAACTGCGAGTACATCGAGGACCTTGAGACACCAAAATGTGACGTTACCCAAGAGATGGTTTCTTTCTGGGGGATGCTGGGAGTTCATCTGGAAGCTGGGCCAACTACTGATCAGATAATAGCAGCACTGAAGAGATGCGGGGATTGGTCCAGGGAAGATCGCAAGCGGCTCGCGTACCTCTCCATCTTCACTGGATTCATTGAAGGGAGAAAGTTTTCAACCGCTACACGATCTACTCTGGCAAGGCTAGTGATGGATTTAGAACGGTTTGAGAATTATCCATGGGGGAGAGTCGCGTTTAAGGTGCTGATGGACTCTTTGTGGAACAAAGAAATTGCTGGCTGTTACACCGTGGATGGGTTTATACAAGTTCTTCAGGTCTGGGCGTACACAGCTATGCCGGAATTGGGTGCTAGTATTGGTGGTCCCAGAGCAGACAGTCCGTCTCCACCGATACTGGCTTACGAGGGCAGCAGAGGCCGCAGATCAATGAAAGCTGCTATCTTGAGTCAGGTATTTACTTCAATCCAAAAGACTGCGCAGACGACTTATAATAAGTCGTCTGGAAGGTCGTCCAGCTGGACGACTTATCGGACGACTTAATTAAGTCGTCTGGAAAGTCTTCCCAGCTGGACGACTTATCGGACGACTTAATTAAGTCGTCTGGAAAGTCTTCCAGCTGGACGACTTATCGGACGACTTAATTAAGTCGTCTGGAAAGTCTTCCAGCTGGACGACTTATTAGACGACTTATTATAAGTCGTCTGTTTGTAGACGACTTATAATTAAGTCGTCTATTTAGTATTTTTTTTCAAATATCTAACTCGATTCTTCTATTTACTGCAGACCCGCGTGATCAACTTTGTTGAGAAGGACATTAGTGAAATGTGGCCAAAATGGGACTCTGAGGTTGAGGACCTGCCCGCGGAGAACATCATTAAAGTCATGTATGAGCGGAGACCGTGGAAGTGGACCATGGATTGCTGGGAAGTCACTGGTACTAAGGTCAATACAAAACCTAAGGTTGTGACTCCATCGAAGAAAGCCAAAGAGATGGTTGTGTTGGAGGAGGAGGAGGAGGAGGAGGAAGACAATCCAAGACCTCGGAAGAAAGCTCGTAAAGAGGCTCCTAAAGTGGCTAGTGAAGAGGCTAGAGAAGAGGCTAGAGGGGTGACCAGAGAGGATTTGGAAATTATGTTCAAGGGCGTAGCTGACTGCATAAAAAAGGGTTTAAGAAGTGCATGAGGGAGTTTAGGAAGTTGTCCGATAGATTGGAAGCTGTGGAGAAGAAGGTTGGTGTCACCAATCAGGCTACCCCTCCACCTCTAACCAATCAGGCTACCCCTCAAGATAAACAGCCTACCCCTCTTGCCAAAGAAACCGGGGGTAGTAACAAACAGGCTACCCCTCATGCCAATGAAACCGTGGTTAGTAACCAGCCTCCTCCTCATCAAACCAAACAGCAGCCTCCTCCTCCTCAAAAGAAACAGCCTCCTCCTCCTCCTCAAAAGAAACAGCCTCCTCCTCAAAAGAAACAGCCTCCTCAAATCAAAGAGGTTAGTATCAAATCCAGGGTTAACTAGTTGTCCAGACGACTGTAAAAGTTGTCTGGACGACTAGTTGACCCTGGACGACTTAAACGTAAGTTGTCTGGACGACTAGTTGACCACGGAAGACTTAATTTTAAGTCGTCCAGGGTCAACTAGTCGTCCAGACGATTTATATTTAAGTCGTCCAGGGTCAACTAGTCGTCCAGACAACTTTTATTTAAGTCGTCCAGGGTTAACTTGTGTGCAACTTTTATTGCAGAGATGGTTGCCGGAGGATACAGCAACCGAGGCGAACTCGGTATATAAGATCTTGCCGGAGGATAAAGCAGATGGTGTCACCTCCAAAGAGATTGTTGCTGTCACTTCCACCGATCACCAACCGAGCCTCGCTTCCACCGATCAACAACCGAGCCTCGCTTCCACCGATCAACAACCGAGCCTCGCTTCCACCGAGCCAAGCGATCCAGTTTCAGAACCGAGCCTGGTTGTATTGGACAAGCGTGCAAAGAGTAAACGAGCGAAGAAACCTGCTCCCACTGTGAGATCTCCTTATACGGCAGAGAAAAAAAAAGATAAAGTGGCAGCCTATAATCCATTTCCGCCAGTAAACAAAGATAAGTTGAAGGAACTCGCTGATTGGTTGAAAACTGATCCGTAAGTGATTGCTTTACCCATAATAGCTTGATTTAGTCGTCCAAAACTGATTGCTTTTTTGTTTGCAGTCATTATTTAACTAAGACCGAGGACAAACCACGTACATCACCAACAAGGTGGTACCACTTCCTCCGGACAGCCAGAGAATGGCTGGAAGACTGCGTAAGTCTTCTGCACACGATTTAAGTCGTCTACAAAGTCGTCCAAGTAGACTACTTTCCAGACGACTTAAAGATAAATCGACCACGTAGACGACTTATATTTAAGTCGTCTGGTAACTTCTAACTTGTTATATTTAATATGCAGCATATAGATGCTTGGATTAATGTGCTAAGGCAGAGGTATCAGGAGAACCCACAAGCTTTCAGGAGCGAGCGAATGTGCTTCCTGGATCACAACTTTTCCCAGTCTTGGAGAGAGCAGTATCAGCTCTTCAAAACATCGGAACCTGATCACAAAGGTTTAGGAAGAGTTCTACCTGGTGGGGCGTCGAATTTTTATGACGGATCAATACCTTCATTTTGCCAATCAAACAAGAAGTGGGGGGAGGACATTGATGATATCTATGCGCCAGTGAACTTGGACGACAAGCATTGGGTTGCTATTTGGATATCGATCCCTAAGAGGCACATAGTCGTCTGGGACAGCATACCTTCATCTAGTGTACCAGACGCATGGGATGCGATAATGGAGCCTTTTCTCCAGATGGTCCCTTATCTGCTTGTTGAGTGCGCAGCCACCGACGAAATACGGGTCAAATACGGGTTGGAGCCATACACATATGAGAGACCGCTGAAAGGTGTACCCACGGCCAACAATGGTGATTGTGGCGTGTACGCTGTAAAGTACATTGAATGTCATGCTCTTGGGGTCTCCTTTGACCCTAAAGACTTTGCTAGGTGCAACGCGAAGAAAATGAGGGATAATATGGCGGTGGATATATGGAAGGAGCTTGTTGATCAGCATCTGAAAGAAAATGTGGATGGTGATAAGTTCGTGGGCATGTATGATTAGATTTGTGTTTGTATTTGAACTTGTCTTTGTATTTGAACATGATTTTTTAACGAGCGAAGTATTTGTATTTCAGCTTGTCTTTGTATAGATTTGTAAATATATAAGTTGTCTGGAAGAAATAAGTCGTCTGGAAGGTTTTCCAACTGGACGACTTACAAATAAGTCGTCTAGAAGGTTTGGACGACTTATTATAAGTCGTCTGGAAGGTTTTCCAACTGGACGACTTACAAATAAGTCGTCTAGAAGGTTTGGACGACTTATTATAAGTCGTCTGGAAGGTTTTCCAACTGGACGACTTACACTGGACTTCTAAAAATAAAATACACTGGACGACTTACACTGGACTTCTAAAAATAAAATACACTGGACGACTTAGTAGAAGGTAGTCTAAAAATAAAATACACTTGAAGGGATAGTAGAAGGTCGTCTAAAAATAAAATACACTGGACGACTTAGTAGAAGGTCGTCTAAAAATAAAATACACTGGACGACTAAAAATTTAGTCGTCTGGACGGGTAATCAAGACTGGACGACTTAAATTTAGGTCGTCTGGACAACTAGTCAACTGGTTGTGTACATTGTGGTTTCGTATGGCCAGTTTCCTTGCAGTTTGAGCATCTCCGTGCCCTGTGTTTCTTCCTGGGTTTGTGTCCTCTCATCCTAGATAGCTCCAACCAAGATTGCCATCTTGATTTCTTCGGTCTCCCCCGACCACGCTTTAGTTCTGGAGGAAAGCATTCTCGTTCCTCAATATGTTGTGACACGATAGGATATATATTCTCTGAGTATCCTGCATACAGATAATTCTTTGAGTACAGTGGACATACAAGTGTGGAGATATGCAAACCAGCATGTGTTCCAGCAGCTATAGCATGAGAGCAAGGTATTTTCTCCACTCCATAGACACCACAATCACACTTTGCATGTTCCAAATCAACCACACAGTCCATTTTGCCACCTTTGACAAAGAAATGCCATCCATCAATTGGTTCGACCGTCATCGTATCCGCTATCTCTTCTCGAACAGCAAGCAAGTATTCAACACCCCCGCTATGTTCAGTTGTGAGACTCAAAGCATCTTGTCTCCTTTTCCAATACCATTTTCCTAACTTCTGCCTTATGAACTCCAGCAGGAACGTAATCGGAAATCCTCTTGCTCGCTTCAGTGCGGAATTAATAGATTCAGCAATGTTGCTTGTTTTTATGTTGAACCTGTTCCCCTTACAATAAACCCTTGACCATAGCCTGACGTCGGCTTTCTCCAAATACGTTGCAAGTTCCGGGTTTGCACTCCGTATCTCAGCCATGTACCGGTCAAAATCGTAAACCGTGTGAGCATAAGCAGCCCCTTTCACCAAGTACATGAGATGTTTCCCTTTAAACTTTTTGACAATGTTATCTTGAAGGTGATAATAACATATTCCTCGGGTTGCCCAAGGAAACACCTTATCACACGCACTTTTAATGGCCTTGTGCCGGTCGGAGACTATCACCAGAGGCTTGTCATGAGATATACAACTAGCCAATTTTGTGAAAAACCATTCCCAAGAAGGTATATCTTCCTCATCCACGATCCCAAAAGCCAATGGGAATATCTGAAAATTGCCATCTTGTGCGGCTGCAACTAACATAGTTCCTCCATACTTTCCACTTAGGTGAGTTCCATCCACCACAATGACCCTTCTCTGATACTTAAAACCTTTGATAGAAGCTCCAAAAGAGAGAAATAGATACTTAAATCTTTTCATAGAATCAAGTTCTATCGCCGTGATAGAATCAGGATTTGCAATGGAGATTTGCTCGAGATATGATGCCAGACGCGAATACCCTTCTTCTGCTGATCCTCTCACCAATCTTTGTGCATATAACAGTGCTCTGTATGAAGTGGTGTAATCAAGCGCCATGCCAAACATGTTCCTCATTGCATCAGTGATATGCTGCGGAGTTATCCCATCAATGATTCCAACACGATCAATGAAAAGACTACCTACATACTTCGGAGTACAGTGTCTCCGCTGAGCGATTCGGTCTCCCGCTGAGCATAAATGTTTTTCCACATACTTTGTTACCCAAAACGTGTTTGTCCCATGTTTGACACTCGCTCTGACCTTCCATCCACAATAGCTAACCCGACATGTTGCCACAACGAGAGTTTTCGTTGATTTGTATAATCTGAAAGAAAACTTACCCCTCACTGCTGCCAACCGCAGCTCTGAAAGCAGTGCACCCTTGCTAACAAAACTCTGGTTGACATAGATACTGGTACCATTCGATTTTCCTCCTTCAATAGCATTTGTCTTAGCATATGTCTTTTGGATTTCTTCAAAACAAATATTATCATCATCTTCCTCGTCCTCATCTGGAACCTTTCCATAAAGACTGTAATCCCCACCATTCTGATCCGTTTCACCAACAATAGAATTATCAGCATCCTCCTCCCCATTTTCCTCCTCCCCATCTTGATTTTCATCTTCAACAAACTCATTATCACCAACATCTTCAAAACATTCATCAGCTTCATCATCATCACCAACATCTTCTTCCCATTCACCAGCTTCATCATCATCACCAACATCTTTTTCCCATTCACCAGCTTCATCAATATCCCTTTTCTCTGAAACCGTTTCGACCTTGCTGCGGCTTGATACACAAAGACATACTCTATGGGTTTTGAGTATCTCCAGCAAGTTTCGAACTTGTCTATCACTTGTAACATGAATGGGAAGACTGCCTGGAGCCATCATCATTTCTGCTGGTAATGAGTAGCTAATCTCCACACTCACTGTTCTCATGTCCAGGTTATAATCTTCTTGAGCCATTGCAACAAGTTCAGCATGTGTTGAATCTTCATTCAATAAAAACAATCTTGCTCCTTTGAGATCATCAACCACAAAATCCCAACGGAAATCTCTCAACAACCATTCTCCATACACTGCATGTAACTGAAAAATCATCTGCAAATATTCAAAATAAAACACATTAGTAAACATAGAGAAAATGAAGAAGTTCAATAAACATTGCCACAGACGACTTAGCATTAAGTCGTCCAGAAGACTTAAAGGTAAGTCGTCTAAAGAGGTCACTTTTGCAATTGAAAATTAAAAGGAACGACTTAATTCTAAGTCGTCCGGCTTTGTTTGTTAAAAAAAAAACTTCAGACGACTTATATATAAGTCGTCTACAAGAAACGGGCTAGTTTTGCATTTGACCGAATCGTGTCAGATCTTTGACTATTTCTGGACGACTTATAATTCAGTCGTCTCTGGGAAAGTTAAAATTTCAATATTTTATGAAAACTTGTCGTCCTAGGTTAGTTTTGTAATTGAAAAATAAAACTTGAAATTTAACTTTCTCCAGACGACTTAGATGAAAGTCGTCCAACTAAACGACTTAATTTAAGGTCGTCCGGGATAAGCAAGGTTTGACCAAAAAATTGGGAAAAATTCTGGACGACTTTGCTTTCCCCGGACGACTTTAAATTAAGTCTTCTGGAGGGACGACTTTATATTAAGTCGTCTGGTTAAAGTTAAATTATGAAGTTTTATTTTTCAATTACAAAACTAACCTAGGACGACTTACACGTAAGTCGTCAAGTTTTCATAAAATATTGAAATTTTAACTTTCCCAGAGACGACTGAATTATAAGTCGTCCAGAAATAGTCAAAGATCTGACACGATTCGGTCAAATGCAAAACTAGCCCGTTTCTCGTAGACGACTTATATATAAGTCGTCTGGAGTGTTTTTTTTTAACAAACAAAGCTGGACGACTTAATTTAAGTCGTCCGTTTGACCAGAAGACTCATCAGTAAGTCTTCTACATACAGATGACTTACTAGTAAGTCTTCTACGCGAACAGATCTTGAAAAAAAATTCAAATTCGTACCTTAAACTAGGTGAGATGACTTCGTTTGCACACAGGGTCTTCTCCAACCACCCAGAACCTCAAACGAAAGCAACCGTAAGTCAAAACGAAAGAAATATGGCTCTGTCAACCATAGCCCATATTTTGAATCAAAAGCTTGAGTTTTTTGGATGAATATAGAGAGAAAGTGAAAGAAATGTTGTTTTTAGTTCATAACAATTGAAACAGAGAGAGTGTAAAGAGATTTACGTGCATTAAAGGTCATTAAAAGCTCCAAACAGTTCGTACAAGGTTGTTGCCACTATTCATTGCAGTGGCAATATTGTAAATATTTGAAGAATATGAGGTTGAGACAGTAAAGAAGCCATTTTCGAAAAAAAAAAAAAAATGTTAATGGCATTTTCGTAGATAAAATGCAGGTGTGGGGTTAAAATCTCCAAAAAAAAAGGAGTCAAAAGAAAAGGTTAGTTTTCTGTTTGACTCCAAGTTTTGAGTCACTTTTGCAAAAAGCCCTATTTATTATATAATCAATAGTTTATATATATTTTTCTACATGAAATTATTATTTAATAAAGCAAACAAAAATTTGATTATTTTATATAATATTTTACATCGACATACCTACAATTTGCAAGACAATGTTAGCATATTAAAGATGTTTGATCTAACACTAGAATCAGATTAATATAGTAGAAAATCATGTTATTTTATTTGTGATTATGATTTACAACAACCGTTTTTGGCGTCTGAGACAAAAGAAGAAAATAAATGTTTGAATAATTTTTAGAAGAAGAAAATATATAGTAAAAGTTACTTTTGGAATTAACTTTTAGATGGCTTAGGTCAGAAACATCGGTATATATATATTTATTACATGCTTTCAACTATCTATACATTTTTCTCTTAAAAATATATAAATCAAGCTGAAAATTATTTGATTCCTTAGTAGCTGGTTTCAAATTTAGCAGTAGAAACTCTATAAATTAATACTATATAAATTAACAAAAACTATAAATTAATAAATTTCTCCGGTTCCAAATTGGACATGTGTAAAACAGTATATTATTCGATAAAATAATAAGATAATAGTATTTAGAAAACTCTTAGATAAATATATGGTCCCATAAAAATCATAAGTCAATAATTACCATGTGTATATATTCTATATAAACATATAAAATTATTTGTGTGTCTTTTTCAAAATGAATTTCAACTCTAATTTTTTTTTAGTTTTATCGAATTACATATAAAAGTGAATGTGTATTAGATAATATGTATTCACCATACATAAACTATATAATTAATCTAATAAAGATAGCTAAAATTCAAATCTATAAACTTTAACCAATATATATCATCATGAAAGAAATATTCTTTACATATTTATATATTAAAAATATTTTTAAAAATATAAATCTAAAAAGGATTTAAAAAATATATAAATATAAAGGATTTTTTAAAAAAAATAATAACTCTATAAATTAATAATTTTTTGTAGACCCAACATTATTAATTTATTGAGTTTTTACTGTATTACATGTTCAAATTAAAAAAAAAAATTATAGTGTAAGGTGTTAACTCAACAAGGTAACAATATTTACATTAAACGAAAAATGTTGAAAGTTAGAATGAATAAAAATTAAAGGCCATGTAAAGAGGAACCTAGTAAGATTATCAATTTTTGCCCTCAACCCCGCTCTCAAAAAGGCCAGAGATGACTTGAATCTATCATATAAAGAATTTCTCTAATACATTGAATAAAGATCTTAACCTTTTTTCAATTGTAAGCTATGTTTCAAAGCGTGTGTAATATATTATATCTTACTCAATTTGGAACTATTAAATCCATAGTTCAATTATATTGTATACGCCTCTCATCATTGTGTCAAATCTTCGGACCGACGAAAAATCTCTTATACGAATAATTACTTGGAGAAAAGGTTGTTAGTGACTTCGCTTTTACAACTTCTTGTTTCATTTCACATTAGATAACGTTTGTTTATCAATTGTTTTATATCTCCAAACATATAACTAGGATAATACTTAAATTATAAATACCAACAAACTTAACCCATAACTGAAAAATTTTCTTGTTTAGAAACTTATAATAAGTATAAGGGCTCATCAAATTTTTATACTAGTAATTTAGAAGCTACACTTTAAACGAACAGTTTGGTTCAGTAATTACAATATTCTCCAAAACGGATTTGTGCCTCTCGTAGGAACATCATAGATTCTTATGAAAAGTGAAACTCAAGACTAATGTACATTGTTGAACATAACTTACAGACATATTTATCTTCAAAAAAAACTACAAACATATCAGCTTTTTTCCCCCTTTAAACTGTCTTTAATCTGTGCAGGGCCGGCTTAGAGAGGGAGACTAGCGGTGCAACCGCTCCGGATCCAGTCTGTTGTCTTCTTATTTTTTAATAGATAAGGGCTCAATTTTTTTTAAAAAAATACATGTATTATATTAAAAATGAGAAAAAGGGTCCAATTTTTTTTTATGAAAGTATTTTTATTTATCACAGTTTTATTTTAAAAATACTTCTGGTATTTTGAAAAACAAATATTTATCAGATTCTTAAAGAAAAATATTAGTTTGAAAATTAAAAAAAAAACAAAAACAAAAAATTGCCCAAGAGCTTACGACACCATTGAACCGGCTCTGAATCTGCGTATTAATATCTTCAAACAGTAGACATGTTCAAAAAAAAAATTAAGTTGACAAAAAATATATATATCCAAAGAAAGTATACTCTGCATCTGGTCTTTTTCAAGAGTACACAAAGTTTTCTATTATTTATTTTTAATTAAATGTGAGTACACAATCTCAATGCTTCGAAATTTAAGTAACATTAATAAATATATTAAATTCGATTTCATTCATACATGATACGTGTGAGTACAAACATAGAAAACCCCCGATTTCACGAGGAACCTAAAACCCTCCATGAAACGAGGTGGTCAGAAACTTGGAACACAAGTTTCACCAACTGTACTTCCCACTTATCCTGCCGCCGAATTTCCATTCAACCCACACACAAACTCCTCAAAAGCAACTCTCTCTTTAAAAGGGCACTAAAGCCGACCAACACATACTCTTAAATTTAACAATGGCTTTTGGAAACATCCAAGAACCAGACGGGGAGATCCTAAAGAATGTTTGGGAGAACTTCATCAGAAAACCAGAAACCGATACAAGATCAGTCCATGTTCAAGAAGTTTCCACGACTTGGGAAGCATTGCCAACACTTGATGACATATCAAAAGAATCAAAAGGAAGCCTTCCAGCCATAGATATGTCAATGGAGGCCAAGGAATGGGCCGAGATTCTCGACTCCATTGCTTCTTTCCCAAGCGAAACCAATCATGAGCCGTTAACCAACCCTACTGGTTCACGTTCTCTGTCTTCTCCTGTTTCTTGCAAAACAAGGAAATACAGGGGAGTAAGGAGGCGTCCTTGGGGGAAATTCGCAGCAGAAATAAGGGATTCGACGAGAAATGGTGTTAGAGTTTGGCTCGGGACGTTCCATACAGCAGAAGAAGCAGCTATGGCTTACGATAAAGCAGCAGTTAGAATCAGAGGAGTAGAAAGAGCTCACACAAATTTTCAAATCGAGACGGTCATAAAAGCTATGGAAATGGATTGCAGCCCAAATTACTACCCGATAAACCGTTCAAGTACGTCTCAACCTTTAAGAAACTACCGTGAGACCGGAGGAAAAGAGACAATTAGGTCCTATAATGATAGAGTTGTTGATGGGATGGTGGACAACAGTTGTGCCTTTAGTTATTGTTCAACTCAGGAATGTTTGGACATCTGTGGAATGGTTGGGGATGAAGAAACTTGTACTGGTTCAAGAAAGAGACAAAGAAGAGATGAAGGTTGTATAATGTTTCAAGAAGTTGAGACTGATTATAAGAAAATGGCTACCAGGGGAGAAGAGAAATGTGATGTGTTTGGTTTGTTTGAGTTTGAGGAATTTGGAAGTGAGTATTTGGACACATTATTATCTTCTTTTTGACTGGAAAATACAACATTAAAGACTACAGGTTTTAAATATTAGTAACAAATAACAATTAAACATACATATGTATACATGTATATATTATGTAATCATGTCAAAACAATTATTTTATTTTTATTTTTTAATGTAATGGGGTTCAAACCAATTAAGTTTATTCTTTCTATACTATGTAGTCATATGAATATAATTGATTTATTTTCACTATCAAAACTTGATATATGTAATCCGTTATATTTGATCAATGTTATTATGAATCATTCCTCCAGTGATGGAGAACAAATTCAACTATCTATAAAATTGAGGTTGAACCAGGAAAAAAACATAATCTGTAGCTGTAAGCGTAAATACGTAGAGAAAACAGGGGTAGAAATGAAATTTACAGAAAAGCGCCTGATCTGAGTTTAATCAGAATCCCCCTAAAACCCTAAAAAGCTCCAAGCTTTTCACTCCCTTCGTCGTCGTCGTCGTGCTTCTAAGCTTGAATCCTGAGATCTCTATCTTGCAAATGGAGCTCAATTTTTCTTCCAAGGCTTTAACCAACAACAAATTCCCTTCTTGCGGCTTCACACCCACCACCGGAAAACTCTTAAACCCATCAAAATCGCTCTGCTTAGCTTCTCACCACCCGATTCCCACAGTTTCATTCTCTCTCTCTTCTTCTGCTGATTCTCTCAAGCTAACGACTTCAAGAAAGGTAATCTAGTCGTGGGTTTATGTCGAAACGCTTCGTTGTGGATGTAATCTAATTGTTACCCAATTGGCGAAAAAATGGATACTCTTCAGGTAATAGCAATGGCTGCAGGAAGTTCAAGAGACTTGGAGATGTCGAACTTAACGGCGTTATCGCCTCTGGACGGACGTTACTGGGGGAAAGTCAAGGACTTGGCTTCTTCCATGAGCGAGTTTGGTTTGATCTACTTCCGAGTACTTGTCGAGGTAGTTTACTTCTTGTGATTGAACGTTCCTTGTTACTACTAAGATTCATTGATTGAGAAGAAGATTGTTTTTGTATTTAGATCAAATGGCTTCTTAAGCTATCAAGAATTCCTCAAGTCAAATGGCTTCTTGTGATTGAACGTTCCTTGTTACTACTAAGATTCATTGATTGTTCTTGTTTTGTTTAGATCAAATGGCTTCTTAAGCTTTCGAAAATTCCCCAAGTCACCGAAGTTCCAAGCTTTAGCAAAGAAGCTGAGGTTTACTTGCAAGGCATCATCGATGGTTTCAGCATGGACGACGCTTTGGAAGTTAAAAAGATCGAGAAAGTGACCAATCACGATGTCAAGGCCGTTGAGTATTTCTTGAAACAAAAGTGTGAATCACACCCAGAGATCGCTAAGGTTCTTGAGTTCTTCCATTTCGCTTGCACCTCTGAGGACATCAACAACCTTTCTCATGGTTTGATGCTTCAAGAAGCGCTTACTTCGGTTATACTCCCATCCATGGATGAGCTCATCAAGTCGATCTCTCAGATGGCTAAGGAGTTTGCGTATGTCCCCATGCTCTCACGAACTCACGGACAGGTAAAAACCTCTAAAGACAAGACCTTCGCCTCTTTGTTGAAGAAATGTTCATGGTTTTGATTCTCTAATGCAGCCAGCTTCTCCTACAACATTAGGGAAAGAAATGGCGATTTTCGCTGTGAGGTTAAGTGAAGAGAGGAGATACCTTTCAGAAACCAAGATTAAGGGGAAGTTTGCAGGTGCTGTTGGGAACTACAACGCTCATATTTCAGCTTATCCTAACATCGACTGGCCTCACGTTGCAGAGGAGTTTGTTACTTCTCTCGGTTTAACATTTAACCCATACGTCACTCAGGTATATACTATATAGTTTTTATTATCTTCATTAACTTTTTCCTTGTATATTATCACTGAGTGATTGTTTCTCTTTTTGCAGATTGAGCCTCATGACTATATGGCTAGGCTTTTCAACACGATCAGCCAGTTCAACAATATCTTGATTGACTTCGACAGAGATATATGGAGCTACATATCTCTAGGCTACTTTAAGCAGATAACTAAAGCTGGTGAGATCGGATCATCTACAATGCCTCACAAAGTGAACCCTATTGACTTTGAGAACAGTGAAGGGAACCTAGGGAAAGCAAACGCTGAGCTTACTTTTCTCAGTATGAAGCTTCCCATTTCACGAATGCAGGTTTGAGCATTTCTCTTTTTAGTCTGTGTCTTTGCTAGAGCAATGTGTGTGAATATAAGCTAAGCCTGATAAAATGTGCAGCGTGACTTAACCGATTCAACTGTGTTGAGAAACATGGGTGGAGCTTTAGGGCACTCTCTTCTAGCTTACAAGAGTGCGATACAAGGAATCAGGAAGCTTCAGGTATTATTACCGTAAGTCCTTAGAAAGGTTTTCACTTGTCATAGACTGAGAATGTTTCTTGATGTAGGTTAATGAAGCTCGGTTAAAAGAAGATTTGGATCAAACTTGGGAAGTTCTCGCTGAACCGATACAGACTGTAAGTTTTCTACTTGACTTTCTAGTCTTTTATAACGTTCAAGCTACCTCCATGTTCATGGAATTGTCATGGTGTATTATGATAAAAGGTGATGAGGAGGTACGGTGTTCCAGAGCCGTATGAGAAGCTGAAGGAGCTAACAAGAGGAAGAGCTGTGAATGAAGAAAGCATAAGAGAGTTTATCAAAGGTTTGGATTTACCTGAAGAAGCAAAAACTCAACTTTTGAAGTTAACTCCACACACATATGTTGGTGCTGCTGCTTCGTTGGCTTTGGCCGTCGATGAAGCTCTGCACTTCGGACATTGATGATGATGATCAAATTGGTGATAAGGTGTAGTGTTGTATTATTATTATGTCTCTTTTCCAAATGAATGGGGGAGAGTCAATTCATAGATGGATGACTTTTACGTAGTCGTTTGAACGGTGAGAATAATCTTGTACTGGTGTTTTATGTTTCCTCTTTCAGATTTTGACATCATCGATTAATTAAATTCGCTCTCTTTTGATTTAGTAGTCCTGAATTATAAGGTGTGGCCCTGTTTATTTATGAATTATATCGTTCAATGATACTCCAACCAATAAAAAAATATTGGTATAAGTAGACAATTTAAGTTTTGTACAATACAGTAAAATTAAAACCAACTTATATGAATATAACAACTTGATATTTAAATCGATTGAACCAAATAAACAAAATAAACCGACTAATTACAATATTGTAATATAATTATACATAATTACATATAATTAACAATATATATAATTTATTTTATTGATATGTAAGATGTTGATTTTAGTAATTTGTTTTAAGTTAAAAGTTATTTTGTTGTTCTTATTTTCATCAAATGAAATCAAATATAACTTTTGTTGATAGTGTTAAAATTAGTTTTTAATAATATTATGATATTACTAACTTTGTTATTTTATTTTATGAAAATTATCATAATTATTAAATTTTTACTCTTACTAATTATTTTTAATAGTTAGTTATACAGAAAATAATATATTTAAAAGTTAGAGAGACTTCTAAATTATATATACAAAAATTTACAAAGTATTATAAAAGATAAACATGGTTATGGTGTTGTGGTATAAAATAGAATTAACCGAAAACGATAGTATATAAACTGAACCAAGCCAAAATATATGTGATATTAATTTGATAGCTAATTTTTACAAGTTGAGATACCAAAAAGTAAAAAGCAAACCAAAACCGAACCAAAATTCCAATTAAACACCTCTGCAGGTCATAAAAAGAAAATTTGTTACATTAGAGTCAAATGATGTGCAGTTTACAAGTTGAACATTTTCTTTTGATTTGAGGGGTTTATATTTTTTATAGGCAAGTGTTTATGGTACAAAATCTAGGCAAATATGAATGCAAAGAGTAAGGAAACAAAATTGCTAAATAATGTTAAGAAATTTTTTTTGTCATATTCACAGCTTTGATATGTAATATTTTTTTCATTGTTACCATTTACATGGACACATGTTATCTTAACATCTACTTCATATTTTAATTGTCTTTTACAATAATATCTTAAAACATTAATTGAAAATGCCATAAAATCAAAACAACAATTTATCACATACCATACATAACCTCTTCTCTAATATCTTCCTACATATTGATATCCTTTAATTTATGGAAAAGTTTCCGAGTGATTTAAATTGATCAAAACTATTTATATTGAAGAAATATTCTTTGGGAGAGTACAGAGCCGATTTTGGTTCAACCAAAGATTTTACAGTTTGCTCTAATATTAAAACTATTAGTTCTTGTTCTATATTTTCATATCAAAACTATTTACATCAACCAAAGATTTTAGTTCTTGTTCTATATTTTCATTTTTTGGGTTTCTGAAAAAGTCAATAATGGGAGAGTACATAGCCGATGAAGACTACGACTATCTCTTCAAACTAGTCTTGATCGGAGACTCCAGCGTCGGAAAAACAAACCTTTTGTCTCGATTCACCAAAAATGAATTTAGTATCGAGTCAAAGGCTACCATTGGTGTCGAGTTCGCCACGAAAAGTGTTCATGTCGACGAGAAAATCATCAAAGCTCAGCTTTGGGACACCGCCGGTCAAGAAAGGTAAACAAAATCCTCGTGATATGTCTGTTTTTTTCCCTCGGTGTTCTGTTTTTTTCTTGGTTATGTGTTGTTTTACGTCGGTTAATAATTGCAACATGACCGAACCAAACCAAAAATGTTTATATTTTTCAGTTTATCAAATATTGTAACCAGTTAGTTTGTCATATACTGTAAATAAAATCGTAACTGATTTTAGTGTAATTTATTAAACCAAAATTTGTTAAGAGTTTTAATATTACATATATGTAAATGAACCAATATCTATTTATTAAAATAAAGAATCAATATTTACTTATTTTGGTATTAAAAACCCAATATACCAAAGCCAAATTAAAATATTACAAACCAAATTACAATGGTTTTATCTGGTTCAATTTCCATTAAGCTTGTACATCTTGTAGGGCAAAGCCCAAACCATTTTAAATAACTCTCCTAATGAGAAGACCCTTTCAAAGGGGAATTGAATTCATGACCTCTTGGATACCTACTAGATATGCTTGTTCTCTTTATATTGTTTTTCTCCAGCTTTGTAATTGAGCAATTGTGTGTTTGTTGTTATATAGGTACAGAGCAATCACGAGTGCATACTACAGAGGATCAGTGGGGGCTCTTCTAGTATACGACATAACTCAACATGTAACGTTCGAGAACGTTGAACAATGGCTCAAAGAGCTTCGTGACCATACCGATGCCAACATCGTGATCATGCTTGTTGGAAACAAAGCTGATCTTCATCACCTTCGTGCAGTTCAAGAGGACGAAGCTAAATCTTTCTCTGAAAGAGAGAACATGTTCTTTATGGAAACATCTGCTCTTGATGCTACAAATGTTGAGCAAGCTTTCACTCATGTCTTGACTAAGATCTGTCGTGTTATGAGCCGTAAAGCTTTTGATGGCACTGGAGATCCGACGTCTTTGTCTAAAGGACAGACCATTGATTTAGGTAGCAAAGATGATGTTTCTGTTGTTAAATCATCTGGTTGTTGCTCAGGCCGAGATTATCTGAATTTATAGTTTTGGGAGGGGGTAGGGTTTAAAGTTGGTTTTACAACACAAACCGACCACAAGAAAATGAATTGGATAAGACTATTCTAGTCGTGAAACTAAAATGAATGTTAGACTTCTGTTATAGCTTTTCTAGAACCGAAGTAAAACCACAAGAAAATAAACATGTTATACTTTGTTAAGCAGTTGAATCTTTATTAGGGATATATATCTAACATCAGGAATTCTAAGGGACATTAACTAATATATAAAGGGTTAGGGTCAATCCACTAATCACCAATTGGTTTTAAATTGAAAACTCATAATTAAACCTGAATTTAACATGGTATCAGAGCCCAAATCCTAAATACCTTAAACTCCTAATTAAAATTAAAATTAACCCTTCTGACCGGGTATAAAGGTTATGATTAACCCTTCCAACTGGGTATAAAAATTGTGTTAAACTCGCTCGACCGAGTATAAATATCCTAAAGTTCCGAAATTTCTGGCCGATGAGAGCCATCATCTCGAGGAGGGGTATTAGGGATATATATCTCACATCGGGAATTCTAAGGGACATTAAATAATATATAAAGGGTTATGGTCAATCCACTAATCACCGATTGGTTTTAAATTGGAAGCTCATAATTAAACCCGAATTTAACAATCTTGCTTAGTTTTGTATTTATTGATTATGGATTTTGTTGCGAACAAACATATTACTGACCTCTCAATCCTAATTATTAGTTTAACGAACCACATTTATTCATTTGATTTCTGTTTAACTTCGATCCTAGATTTCTCTCAAACTCTCTCTCCCTAATCAATCTCTCATGTGTAATCAAGAAAGTAAAGACTATATAGAAAGACACAACATTGTTTATCCGGTGTTCACCACACTCTTCCAAGATGGAGAAGCTGCTATATACTCACCGGGCCGACTCTCTTACGGCAATCCATCCACTGAACCCCGGTGACCCTGAAACTTGAGCCACCGTACGGATACAAAGTGTTTCTTCTTCTCTCTTTACAACTCTATCTCAGCTCATCTCATTATCACCAAGAGACTGAGACTTATAAACACGCAAAAGATAGAACACATGTCTTCATCCAGAGCTACTCCAATTGAACCGGAAATAACCAGAGCAGTCAGCTAAACCAACTGATAACCCGAAACCTCTGAATCCTCTAGAGTCTTTGTATCCTCAAGTATTAGTGTATACATCTTGTCTATATTCTTCAGTTTCGTTATAAAATTTAATACATGTAAAAAATAAGAGATGGCTTAAGCAAAGTCATTCTAAAACAAACCTGAAAATGGAAGACTTGGTTATGAATTCTTGTCAACACACGAGTAGCTGACATGAACTGAAAGTTAAAACTACGACTTTAGTACTAACAAAGTCAAGAGACGGAGAAACATATTTATTCATAATGGAACATTACTGAATCGCCGATTAGTAATCTAGACATTATCTAAAACTTAGATGTTTCTACTTTATTCAATAAGTAACTGTACAAAATACAATTTTCTATTTTGGCAAACTTTTGTACTCATAAAAAAAGCGTATATAATACATATACCACATAAAAGCACACAGAGACCAACGTGAAATGAAAGGATAAATAACATGATGATTTGCTAAACCCGAAAATAGAAGAAAGAAGATCTTCCTTGTTCCACACGGAGCTAATTTAGGTCCACCGTCCAAATTATGACAAAATCGTTCCTTCCAAGTCTCATGTCATCAATAACATGAGGATTTTACATGACGATTTTTACTGTTTCGTACACTTGCCAATCATCATTGTATTCATCTTTAATTCATGCTAATATATAGTACTTCTAATATATATACAGTATAAGTTTATGATGGGCTTTTATTGCTGAAGAACTGTAGCAAAGCGAGCAACCGAACAATGATCGAGCTAAGTGTATCCAAAACCAGATTCAAAGATAGAAAATTATATGAATATTGAAAGAATATGAAAGTTGAAAGTAAATGGCATAAATAAACTAAGCAGCGGTAGTTTAGTGATAGGGTGGTTTGAAGCAAGACGTAAATCCATTGGTTTTAGGTTTTATTCTTATGGGGAACTAATGTTGTTTGTCCAGCCGAAAATGAAGCCATATTTCAAACTTCATTGAAATTTTGAGACTGAACTAACCGTTCGATACTATTCTCAATCTCAAGTTAGGCTTACGTACGTCCATATAGTCTTGGTTAACAAAACAATTAGTTGGAGTTTCTGGTACTAAATGGCCAATTCTTGAGTATTCTTATTTTCTTCGTCCATTACAATATTTCAAGAATTCAGAGCTTTTTTTTCAAAAAGAACAAATTGTAATAACAAAATATGTAAGTTGTAACGTGCAGGTCTCAATGCGTGTCTTGTATGCCTTGCGTATACTGACGTTAGTTAAAAACAATGCAAATAACTTTATTTTCTAAAGGAACCAATATAAAGGTAAAGGAAACGAATATACGTGGTTGACTAAGCACTTTACGTTTTACATTTTATACTGAATTATTATTTATCTATTTGTTAGCTAGACCTTACTTGACCTCCACGATGGATCCTTGTGATTATTAAAAGAAATTATGAGATAATGCAAAGGTTCTCACACACGCAAATCTTTTCATGATCAATGTTATTAATCGGTCGATCAGATCATTCTTATTTACGCTCTTCTCGTTGACATTTGACACGGTTTAAATAAGAATCTCTCCAGGATTTTACGAAAATAATCAAATATATTTGACAAGGTATAAAAAAAAAGTTAACAACATGGAGAGTTGTTCATACGAAATTACTCGTCAAACTCACACATGTCAAGATTCTCCCTATAAACCTCAAAAACTAATATATAAACGCTAAAACGTATCAGAATATAAATGATTATCTTGAAACAAAAATACCTCTCTTAAACAAAGATTAAGGGTGTTTCAAGAACATCCTTCACTTGAAGTAAACAAAGACTTGGGTTTGGTCTCAAAGGTTACTTGCAAGGCATAATTAAAAAGCGTAAAGAAGCTTTTCTCTCACCTCTCTTATATAGCCTTTACGTACTTGAATCTCATCATTAATCTTTCTTCCATCAGAAAAGATTTCCCCAAAATCAGAGAAAAGCATAGAGGATGAACAAAGGAAAAAGCTTCAAAGATATGGAGATCAATGTTGTTGATGAAGATCATCAAGGAAGTGCTCAAGAAGAGATCGAGAAGCCACTTCTAGAAGAAGACAAAGACTTCCCCGATATAGAAAGAACAACATGGATACAAAAGGCAATAGGTCAAACGTTTCAAACCACAGCTCATTTAGCTAATCTCTTACCAACAGGAACGGTTCTAGCGTTTCAACTCTTATCTCCAATTTTCTCAAACGGCGGTCAATGCGATTTGGTTAGCGAGATCATGACATCGGTTCTGGTGGCAATATGTGGATTCTCTTGTTTCATACTTAGCTTCACGGATTCTTACAAAGACAAGAACGGTACTATATGCTACGGGTTTGCAACAGTCCACGGGTTTTGGATCATTGATGGATCGGCAACGCTTCCCCAAGAGTTATCTAAGAAATATAAACTAAGGTTTATAGATTTTGCGCATGCTTTCATGTCGTTATTGGTGTTTGGTGCGGTGGTTTTATTCGATCGGAATACGGTGAATTGCTTTTTTCCGGCACCGTCAGCTGAAGCGTTGGAGGTTCTCACGGCGTTGCCGGTAGGCGTGGGGGTGTTTTGTAGTATGTTGTTTGCATCATTTCCCACAACACGCAATGGTATTGGTTTTCCAGTTCCTGGTAACAAATGATTTTAATATATTTTTATTTATTTGTAATTTATTCTCTATGCTTTAACTTGTTTGATCAAGATTCTTTCTTTTGATGTTCACTTTGAAAAGACATTACAAAAATCATGTAAACGTTTCTAATAGAGATGTATGCAAGTAATCATAATAAACTCATAATTTAATGTAAATAACATTCGTGAGTAATATATTATTTTACGTATTTTTCAAAATATGTAATATGTATGATTGATTAAAATGAATTACATCATGAAAGCCCATTAAGATAAATTTATTGTCACAATGCAATACCCCTCTCACTCCGTCGTAGTGGAGAATGTGCAGAAGGGATAGTCGGAAAAGTAAACTATCTGATTCCCATCACATAAAATGAGATTTAATTCAAAAAAAAAAAAAGTAATTTAAATTACCTCAAATCGCCATCTCAGATTAAGCACGTCTCCGGATGGACCATCCCGACATGGATCATCAGATCTCTTAGACAAGGATCTGGCATAGCAGACTATTTGCTGCTGTATTAGTTAGGCAACTAACTCTCACGAAACATTCTCGTGAAGCCGAGAGGGAGATATTTAATCTCTCCTTCTCAATCGGGTACCAATATGTTGCTCGAACCCTGGTGCGACGCGTTTTCGTGCTGAGTCACTACCACTTTGCCTTGGTTCGAATTGGTGTCCACATATCTAATTGTTTAATATTTAACTAAAAGTCTAAAATGTAGAACTTAATTTTCGGTTTAATCCGGTTGGATATAAAAGATTCTCAGAGCCAGAGTCAAGTTGTTCACGTACACACAATTTTTTTTTGTTCTGATTCATCCGCTGTTTGATCACATGGAAAATGATGGAAATATAGTCAAACCAGTTTATCTTTTCTAGTATATGATCAATGCTTGTGCTGGCTTGGGAGTTAAGAGATGTTAACGTAGGAAGAAAAAGCCAATGCTATATCAGCCGGTTCTGTTCTTCAATTTGCCCATGTTTTATCTTTTTCACTTCTAAATTCATCAAAAGCCTTTTCCAGATCATGGCAAAACGCACAAGAGCTCCCGCCCACAGCTCCGAAAAACCGACCGTCCATGGTTCGACCCTCTTCCTCTGCTACCAAGTGCCTCTCAGATGCATCTTGGAATGCTGCTAGGGAAGATGTAGTTTGGGTTGGGTTTCTAAGGATGCATCTTCGAACTCTTGTCTTGGGTTCGGCTCTTCTCACCGCATGTTTAGTTGGCTCAGCTTTAGTGGCCGAAGCGCTAGCGGTAAAGGCAGCGATGTCAGCTGCCATCTCATTGGGACACCAAAAGCTGGAATGCTTTTCGGACTCTAAGGGTCTCGTGTCTCTCCTAGTTAACAAGGGTTCAGCAGTGGAAATTAAAGCAATTTCTCATGATATCTGGTGTCCGACCGGCGCATTCAACATATCTTACAACTTCTAGAAGATACACCGGCTTCGAGGGTGTGCAGACCAGGCGCATTTGCGCAGGGTCCCACTTTTATTCATCAAATTTCTTTTAACATTTAAGGCCCTGAATTTTTGAAATTTTGTAAAATAGGTCATAAAATTTAATATTATACATAAAATTCCAATAGAAATATGTTGGCTCAGGGCCCAATTTTAAATTGAGCCTGCCCTGGCAATACACAGCAGTACAACACCACACCAGTGAAGCATTGTTAGCTAATTTTCCAGCCGATGCAGCAGCTACAGCGGATAAAACAGACACGGAATAAATTAGCGACATCAGCATCTAATTTTCTACGTCTTTGGCAATCTATTAGCTACTACTTTGGCTTTTGTCACTGTCATTTTTGTCTCCTTCACGGTATTTTTTTTGCTGCTAGGTGGCGATTATAAAACGAACAACACTAAGTCATATTCATTGATGAATCCGGTTAAGTATGTGTTTGGTTAAAGGAAATTTTGTTTCAAGTTGACCAAAAATAAAGAGTTATTTGTTTCTGTATAAAATACTTCTAGAAGTTGTAAGATATGTTGAATGTACCAAATAATTGAAAATATTAAATATGTCATGTGTATCTCGTCCACGTAGAGATACACTTAACCAAACAAGACTTGTATACTTCTCCGAAATTTCGTCTCTCTTATTGTCATGTCGTATTCCCCGTAACTCAACTTGTGAGATTATTTGGATATTCTGGAGTATTTGTTTCTTCTTTCTTTGTTTTTTTGTGCTTGTTTCTATGCATCACCAAATAATAGAGAAAATTTTGTCGTTACTTTTATAATCTCTAACTCTGTCAATATCAAAAAATGTACGTACGTGTGTAGTCATACAGGCCACTTGCTTGGACCAGAGACAGCCGTTGATCCATCAGTCCATTTTCTTTATTTTCTTAAAAACTTCTTTGCCAAACAAACTAAAACCGTGTTTCTGTAGCAGACTCGCCGTGCATTAGAGTCTATATATACACCAAGAATTCTCCATTTGAGATAACTTCGAAACCAAAACACTTTCATTCACGACTTTTCTCTTTAAACATTTTCAAGAACAAGAAAATCTTAACACTATCGAGATATCATGGTAAGATCAGAATTAGGAAGAAGGAGATCTTTATCTGGAGCTGAGATGGCGCCGGCGGCCATGATTTATCGCCGGGGATGTTCAATGATTCCGACACTAGAGACCATTTTCGAAGAAAGGTCGGATGATTCAAAAGTCATCATGGGACAAGGACACCGTCTTTTACTTCTTGTTCCGGCGATTATATCGGCCGTCTCATGTGTTTTGTTGTTTAGACATGACCGTGTTGTTCGATTTTCTTGAACATGTTTACAAACATACATACATATAAGTTTTTCGATGTTTTGTTTGGAAAATGTATAAGCAGAAGAGTTAAATTCTTATATATAATCTTTTGTACTTCATTTGTTCACTTCAGTCTCATATATGAATTATAACATGTGTTCTAGTGCTCATGAGTTCTAAATATTCTTACCAATAAGAAGATACTGTCTTAACATGGCCGAGTTTTTGACAACGAATTCATATGTAAACACACATTTTCTAGCAAAGAGAACCAATGGAGAGTTCTTTGTTATTAACAACACACCCAAATTACAACTTAAAGAAGCAGCAATCAATAGTCTTTGATAGTCTTGTACAAGAAAAAGTACAAAATTATTGAGAGGAGAAGAGGTAGAAAGATGACAATCCGTTTTGGCGCTTGAACTGCAAAACTGTCACATCCTTCTTCAAAAATAGTCTCCAACTTAGGCTGCGAACTGCTTCTCGACAATCGTCTCTGCTGAATCCGATGAGATAATGAAGGTGCCACCTCTCCCCATGTTTGAATAAACCTCATTTCATTCGCCATATAACGATGCAGTTTTAAAAGTTTTGTGAAGAAATATAAGTTTTCTTGACGTCTTGTAATATGAGCAGAGAAAAAAAGAAGAAGATTAAGGTGTTGTGTGTAAGATCTGATTGTTGGTTTATATATACATAGAGAAGATTAAGAAGACTTTACTACGGTTATATAAATATGGTAAAATGTCAAATATCTAAAAATATAAAGACACCAGTTAGTCTCTTAACAATATCTTGTGCCAAACTTAGAAGAGGTTCAAGACACACCCAGAATAAAATAAATCAACTATACTATTTTTAGGTGTTTTCTTTACAGCAAAATCTAGTTATACTAAATTTAGATGTGAATTCTATTATGCAGTCCGCTATAGACTAACACGTACATTTGTAAGAAAATTACATACTCAGATATTTTAATTATATTTTATTTTTGTCAAAAAGTATATTTCAAAGTTACATCATGGTGACTGGTGAGTGACAAATGGAAATTGAAGGTTTACATTTATAAACAAAAAGCAAAAAAAAAAAAAAAAAAAAAAACTCTGTGAGAAAAAGAAACTCCTTCAATGGCGGAAGAAGAGAAGCGAACTACACCGGAACCTACTCGTCCCTCTCCGCCGGAACCTCCATCAAAACCCGAAGATCCCCCGCCGGAAACACCTACTCCGCCGGCTACATTCGATCCTACTCGAAGTAATTCTCTAATTTCCCCCAATTTATTCTGCAACATCAAATTGATTTCTAGGGTTTGCTTCCTACTTCTTAGCTTATGCGATTAATTTCCTCTCCGCCATTGTTAATTGTACCCAAAGGTCGTTCCTTTTGCTATTGGGTTTTCGAAAGATCGTAACTTTTGCTTTGATAGTTAGAAGAGAATCAGATCTGCAATTGATTGATTAGAACATTCATTAATGAATCATTCACCAGCTTGCTCTGTGTTTTTGCCTCTGGTCGTATTGATCTAACTAAAAAATGCTTTCCTGACTTTCTCTTTCTCTCCGTTGTTGTGAAAGTGGTTGGGATCATCAAAAGGAAAGCTTTGATTAAGGATTTAGCTGCAGCTTACCAGGCCGAGTGTCTTGCTTATTGCCGAGAACTTCTGGACCTCCAAAAGAGAAAGGACGAGGTTTGAACGATCTTGTCTCCTCTCTCTTTTCTTTATGAAGAATAGGACCACTAGAGCACGTTTAATTGTTTCTTCTTATGTTCCCATTGTTTTTGTATGAACTTGTTAGCATACATGTTTAAGTTGTAAAAACCAGTGTTTGGGATTGAAATTGGTTAAACTTTGGAACCAAATTGGTGTTGTAACTTGTAACCTGTGTTGATTTTGCCCTTTCTTTTTTTTGTGTGCAGCCGTTTCTGGACACAAAAGCTACAGATGATGTGAGAAAAGAGACGTTGAGGACTTCTTCCAAACGAGCTAAGAAAAAACGTTAAATATGAGAAACACTTGTATGATGCTTAGTTCTACGATGAGTAATGATGTTGATAGACCGGTTCTCATATTTTTAGATGGCAGTGAAAAAGCTTGAAAATTTTATCTGATTGTTTATCTAAGTATTTACGCATTTACAAGTTGGACTAAATACATCTCTTAGCTAAAAGTTAAAATCCGGTTAACTGGTCTGAGACTATCAATCGCCTGATGCTTTGCCTTCAAACAGAAACTTTTAAACCAGTTTGTGTCAGGAGCAGATACAATCATAGAAGACTGGAGATGCATCGAAGCTGCTCTTTTCACGAGCTCATTTCGAATGGCTATGTTTGAAGAATCCATTTCCAAACCGGCCTTGTGATTGTAAAGGAACAGTGTTGGTGGTGAAAAACAACGAACCAAAGCCATCGGAACTCGAGGTCAGATCTTTCAATCTCGTGTACCAGAGATCATTGACGTCGAAGATAAAGAGGAAGGGTGGTTTCTGTAAACATTTTAAAACCTTGTCTCCATATTCGTCCTAGGATTTAAATGTTGAGGAAGCTAATGAGTTTAAGTATCTTCCGATAAGGGTGGACATACAAACGGCAGTAAATCAAACCAAATGCACTGAAATTTTAGGGAATATAAACAATCTAGTAATAAATTTAGTAAAAAATTTAAACAAAATGGAAACATATGTTTATAACGAAACTATCATACGAATTGGACACAGTTTTAATGAGTTTTATATGAATTAGAAAGTTTAATATGATTTTTGTTAAATAACTCTAGAATCTCACATAAAATTATGAGATTTAGATTTTTTTTTGTAACTAAGAAACTATATCCATACATTTTAAAATCGTTTAAAACTTTAAAAATTCACAATTTAAAATATTTACAATAACAGTGTATTTCAGAATTGTTTATGAAATGAAAAGTTCAATAATTGTATACTTGAAATAAATTTTTAAATTTAACATTTTAATATAAATCACCTCAAAAATTCAGTTAAATTACATTTTCTTTCTTCTCATTTAATTAATTATTTTTGGCGTCATTTTGTCTCCTTTAATTGTAGTATAATTTTAAACCTCAGGTGGAAACATGACTTAGAACTCACTTTAACTAAGATTATATATAAATTACATAGATGTTGCAAAAAAACATATGGGTGTATATTGTGGTCCTTCCATGATTGATTGTTAGAGATATAACCAATAAAAAATCAAGTTTAGTTCCTAGACTAGTTTGAAGTAATTTACATGGAATGGGTAATACTAAATTAATTATTGTTAATCTAATAATAGAAAGGTAATATACCTCTGGGTGGACCTATTTTCCGAATCACAATTAGAGTTTATTCCATTTAGAGCAAGAAACTTAATGGACAAAATTAATCATGAGTCATGACCCACTAGATTCATTAATGGTCCATTTTAAAAGGACATCAACTTCACTTATATTTTAATGTCTCTAATAATTAATGACATACTTGACCCAGTTATTCATGATAATCTCTAAATCAATTTGGAATGGTGTTCTCTTTGATTTGGACATTTTAGAATACAAAAATCCTTAATTTACGAAAATTGTAAATCTGGTTTAGTTCGAATTTAGTTTCACTATTTAAATATATATACCAATTATTGCACTTAAAATTTTTGTTCGATTTTTTATTTCAGAAAAGAAAAGAAAGTGTAGTTTACAAAAAAAGTGTCATGAAATAGTTAACATGTTTTATTTTTGCGCAGGGCAGTACGTAACGCACATAGTGGCAAAGACCAGAAAATAGTACATGTGCAGTAAAAGGCTGTTTATAAAATCATAACATCACATCACTAACTGTGGTCAAAACAGTACCACTGCATTACGAATCTAGTAGGATTCAGATCATGCATTATTTTTTTTTTCTATTTGTTTATAATAGGTTATTTAGTAATTTACCAATACTCTAAATCTATTCCTTAAATATACTAATGTAACCCTTTTTTTTTTGACAAAGGGCTTAAAATAAATAAATATATAATGTAACCTTGCAACATTTTCATAACTGTTATTATACTTTCTCGAGTTTAAATAAAAAACTTTCTCGAGTTTAGATAATTAATACAATTTAGCTTTATATATTTTATTGAGGATACCATAATTAAAAAAAAAGATGATGTATGTTATTTTAGTTTTGTTTTTCGCATTTTATACTATCACAATCAAAGTCGGTCATGGTATAGTCAAATGAAACATTCGACTAATGCCTTTTTTTAATTATAAATAAAGATCTCTAAGTTTGTGAAAAAAATTCACTAAAACTCTTAATAAATTATGTATAGTCTCCAAAATCTAAAAACGAGGTTATGATTACTATAATGTGTTTCTTAACAATTATACATTTGAAAATTTATCTCTCTCTTACACACACAAAAACAATATTGTCCAATCTAGTAACAAAAAGTCACATCACTTTTCCATAGCAATGCATATGGTTAATTTCTTAGTTTTTTATTTAATATGTACATTCGGCTAATTCACCTAACAAATTACATAATGAATGAAAACTAAATCCTTATATTGTACTTGTAGTCAATAAGGTTGATACCAACGAACAAAGAAGAAACCAAATTCTAGGTTATATACTTTGTTGTATATACCTTATTAACTTTTTTGTTGTGTAGATTAGGAATGTAGTTCATCAAAAAGGAATTGGAGCATCAGAAGCCGAAGAGAAAAAAAAATAAACACGAAAATATAATAGAGATTAAGCAGAAATTTGGGTGACCAAGAAGCAGACACGTGCAATGGTGTGGTAAAGGAAACAGTGATCGAGAAGTCAGCAAGTCTCCGTTAAGACAGCGACACGTGCTCTCGACCCCGTCGTGAACCACTTGCTCCTCCTTTTGCTTCGTTTATTCTTAATCACTATTATTAAACTCCACAAATCATATTTAACCATCGCATATTAAAAGTTATTCACATTGCGAGTGCAAACAAACGTTTAATTATTCTTTAGTTAATGTATACGTGAGTATGAGCTAAAGTGGTGTGATGTGGGAATAGCCGAATATGGGTCTGCATTCTTGATCAATATGATTAGCTAGTTGAAAAAGAAATATAAAAAGTTTTTTAAAAGAAAAAAATACGTAAATAGCTTTCAGATTCCTTAAATATTATACGTTTCCTTTCCCGTAATTTAGTCATTTCTATTTAAAATATTTCTCTTTTTTTTTATTATATGTGTATACTTTGATGATTGCTTATCTCATCTGATTTGCATTTATTTAAATGTGATTATCTTAATTTAGGCTATAAGTATATCTATGATTGCTTATCTGTGTATGAATACATATGCATGTTGCATAAAGGAGTATGTTATAAGTTTATTTGCAGGAATATAATGTTGAAGCTAAATATCATCACTAAGTTTTGCAAATATGAAGGAAAATGATTTTTATATCTTAAATGTTGACGTAAGTTTTGACCATACCCAAATTCAAAAGTTGGTTCAATGTATTCTCCGATTCGGTAGGGTAGAAACTCAGTAAATCAATACTCGACATATTAATAAACATGCTAAATTAATAAATTTCACTAGTTATGGGTTTAATGAGTTAAATATGACATAATTCGATAAGATAACAAAATAATATATTTTTAAAAAAATAATGTAAATATATAAATATTCCACTATAAATAATAACTAATGTATATAAGTTTTATATAAATATAAACAATGTATTGTATGATCTGGTTTTTTCACATTGAAATCTATTTTTACTTTTCTAATTTTTTTCTAAATATATTGTTGCTAGTTTGTCATTTTACACCTAAAAATGCATCTACATTACATTACATTACATTTTTAATATCTCAAATTATCAAATAATAATAACATCAAATTTGTTTCTGTAAAATTTAATCAATAAATATACCGTAAATCAAGTATTTTCTTATTTTTACATGAAAACGTACTTCGAAATATATAAATCTAAAAAAAAAGAAAACTAATAATTATATAAAATAATAAATTATCAAAGTAGCTGACAAAAAAATCATTATCAAAGTTCCAACTTTATTAATTTATAGAATTTTTACTATATGTTGTGATTACAATACATAACTTTCATGAGTTTATTTGCATAAAAATAATGTTGAAGCTAAATATCATCACTAAGTTTTGCAAATATCAAGGAAAATGATTTTTATATCTTAAATGTTGACGTAAGTTTTGAGTCTTTGACCATACCCAAATTCAAAAGTTGGTTCAATGTATTCTCCAATTCGGTAGAAACTTAGTATATCAATACTCGACATATTAATAAGGGATAATTTGAAAAATACCCTATTTATGATTTTAAATTTGAAGAATACATTTTTGATTTTTTCTTTTTGAAAACTGCACTTTCTTATATGTGAAAAGTCATTTATATCCAGATTTTGTTTTAAACTAAAAACTAAAAACAAAATTAAAACAATAAATTATTTTGTTCTGAGATAAACACAATTATGAAATAAATACATGTTAATAATTTAATTCATGAATAACTATATGATTTTTGGATTCATGTATGTTTGGTTGTTCGCGTATTAGAATTGTTTTTAAAGTTAAATACAATCGACAACTTAATGTGTAGTTGGATCACAAAAACTTAGACCACTACGTTATAAACCAGAACCTGCACAAATCCCTATTGTTCATTCTTATAGTTTGAAAATGTTAATATTTTATAATTCTTAAAATGATGAAACAAGCGTTGTATTCCATGAGAAGCTACAGTTCATTTTGCTTGAATGCCTTAGGGATCTTAAAGTAGATATATGGAATTGTAACACATTCCATTGATGACTTGGTTGGAAGTGTTACGTATGTGACTTTTCATGAGTGAATTCTTCTTATGCTTCGAAATTGCTCTTGATTAGGATTTGGGGCTAAGTCGTTCGGAGGTGGTGCTTTGATGTTAGATCGTGTTCGGTGTTTCTGTACAAGCATTTTTTTTTATCAAAGTTATATATGTTCAATTGTTTAATTCATGAATACATTGTGGTTATTTTGGTTCGTGTTTGTGTTGGTTTGCTTGTATGCTTATATCTGGGAGCTTTGTTTTTGTGTATAAAACAGATTTACTCTGTTTTTCGTGAATAAAACAGAGCTCTTTCTTGTTTCATTAGCTGTATAGTTTTGATCAAAAGCATAGTATCCTGCAATAAATTAACAAAAAGCATAATAATTTTCAACAAATCCACCATACAATGTCTGTTTCTCTAAGTTTTGAAACACGTAGTTGATGCTGCCATTGAAAGAGACGATTTCGGCGAAATTAGAAACGAGAATATACCATGCACAAAAAAAAAGAAACGATAATATAGAATAATTTTAAAATAGATAGACATATATATTGGATAGTTTAGTCAATTTACATATACACGAGCGTAGTTTTCAAAAAAATTAAATAATAGTAGCGTAGTTTTCAAAAAAAATAAATAATAGTGTAGTTTTCAAATTAAAATCTTATATTGATGTATTTTTCCAAATTTTCCCTATTACTAAACATGCTAAATTAATAAATTTCACTAGTCATGGGTTGAAAAAGTTAAATACGACATAATTTGATAAGATAATAAGATAATATTTTTTAAAAAAAATTATGTAAATATATAGTCCCACTTTAAACATAAATAATAACTAATGTATATAAGGTTTATATAGATATAAACAATGTATTGTATGATCTGGTTTTTTCACATTAAAAACTATTTTTACTTTTCTAACTTTTTCTAATATGGAAAGAGAGGAACAACAGAAGACATAATGTTCAACCCACTACACCGGATATCTTGTTCAAACAACTAGATAGACTCATCAAAGATACTCTCCTCGCAAGAAGATTAAAGAAGGGCTGCTCCACTCTTTTATCTCTTTGGTTCTCTTATGGCTAATAGGTTTTCTCTTCGGATTGACAAAAACGTTAACTTCTCTGGCTTTTTATCTTTTTTTGGGCCTCAGGAGTTTTAGGCTTTTAAGCTTATGTAACCATGTTCTTTTGGTAATATAATTTACATTTTATCAAAAAAAAAAAAAAAAAAAAAAAACTTTTTCTAATATATTGTTGTTAGTTTGTCATTTTACACCTAAAAATGCATCTACATACATTACATTACATTTTTAATATGTTAAATAATCAAATAATAATAACATAAAATTTGTTTCTGTAAAATTTAATCAATAAATATACCGTAAATCAAGTATTTTCTTATTTTTACATGAAAAACGTACTTCGAAATATATAAATCTAAAAAGAAAATATAAACTAATAATTATATAAAATAATAAATTATCAAAGGAGCTGACAAAAAAATTATTACCAAAGTTTCAACTTTATTAATTTATAGAGTTTTTACTATATTTTGTGATTACAATACATAACTTTCATAAAACTTTGTTAATTTACCGTAGCAAATGATGACATAGATAATTTATAACTTTGTCATTTTCCATATTGTATTATTTAAAATATTTATTATATTGAAAACTAATAAAACATGTTCCGGTAAAGTGACCATTCCAGTTAAACTATTTGATTTGTATGACCACTCAACCAATCTCGAATTCGACAATCTGATTACGACGCCAATCTACTACGAATATTACGGTGCATGGTCTTATCCTTTAGTTTACTTCTGTACTGTTAAAATAGAAATCATGACCTTCTTTGATGTGTCATTTTTTTCACTTGGATCATTCCTAAAAAAATTATTAAATTTTACATAACTTAATTATAATATCTTTTAATATTTTTTATTTTATTTGAAATACTAATAAATATTTTAAAAAATGTCTAACAAAATCTTTCAAATATCTTTTAGAATCATTTTAAAACATATTTTCGAAATTAGTAAATTAAAATTTTAATCATCACAAAGTATAATTAGAAACTAAATTTTAGTTTTGATTGTAAATAAAAATTAATAATTATATAAAATACCTTTAATAATATTTAATGATAATAACAGTTTTAAATTGATTTAAATTTAAAATTAAATTTAAGAAATATTTTGAAAGATGTTTTTAAAAAGAATATTCATTTCTATTTGTAATTCAAAGACAAAAAATACTTTATCTATTTAGCACTGAAATTATGACTTATTTCATATGTGTTTTTTTTTTAATTTAGAGCATTTAGAAGTCATACATTCAAATGCTTTGACCATATATCACAATTAATTTACACATTTGATCTTTATTTATATTATATATATAAGACTTAAGTTTACTGTTATTAGAATTTATGTATTCCCTTGAGTTAAAAACCAATTTGGTTTATTATTTAAACAACTATACTAAATTGGTTTAATTAATCACAATTTACCAAATTTTGTATTATGTAGGTTCAACTTAATTTAATTTCCACATATATTTCAAATCTAAAAATAAAACAAAATTATGTAAATCAGCATTGTTACATAATAATGCTTTTCAAAATAAAATTTGTTACAAAAATACAAAATTTATAAATTTTATAGTAATAATATTATACACCACACAAATATTATTATAAAATTAGATAAGATATAGCACCAATTATATTATTGATTTATTTTATTGTATAACCTAAAATATTTTAGTATTAAAGAAAATTCACACTGGCGTGCTGGTTCTAGCAGATGATTAAACCACAAACCCCAAAATATTCTTAAAGTTGATCTAATCATATTAAACAAATTACAATAAAGTTGTATAAACTAATTATGCGTGATGGTAAGAGATCACCCAAACACCAACCAACCACACAAATTACCAAATAAATCACATTTATTTCGTTAATGTAATGTTCTTGCACTCTTGTATTTTTGTTATTTAGTGGTTAAAGACCAAAATTCTGTGTGGTCCAAAATGTTAAATTATGTGTGGAAGTTATTAGAAAACACCATATTAAAAAAACACCATATTTTTCTAAACTTCTTAATATTTTCTTAATACTTTCTTTTTATTTGCAGATAATAATTTACCCACATCGATGGTTTATTTACCTCTCACTGAATTGATTTTGTTTTGTACCACATTATTTTCTCAATTTTTGTTGTTCACCTTTTTATTTTCTCAATTTCACTAAAAGAAAACTCCATAGCATGTTAACTGCTGTTGTCTGTGTTTAATGCCAAATCCAGACAAAAAAATTGATCCCTTTAATAAATTATTAAATCCATTTAAATTAACAAAAAGTAATCAAAATTAAATTTAAATTCTAAATAGGAACTAATGCCAAGGACTATAATTTAGTTCAGATATTTTATAGATGATGAATGTGGCAATCCAGTGAAAAGGTCATGTAATAAGGGGCAAAAAGGGGAATAAAGATACAAGACTGATTTCTCTCTCTCTCCATCGGATCATCACTCCTTTAAATCCCCATCAAAGAAATTCCAATTTTCTCGGATTTTAATTTCTAAAACTATTTCTTCTTACAATCCCTAAAACCCCAGTACTCTTTCACGCAACCTACTAAACTCAGCTCAAAGCTCATCTGTTTCTGTAAGTCTCAAATTCTCTTATATTCACTAAAGTTTCAATCTTTCCCAAAAAAAAAACTTAATCTTTATCAGATAAAGAACTTTAATTTTGTTATTTTTCAGTCGTGATTCTGAAAAGAACAATCATAGATCCATGACTCAGAATTCCTGATGAGAATTTTTAAACCAGGAAAGCTAAATTCAAATTAGAAAGAAGCGTTATGTCAAGCAAGAGAGCTTTGACACCTGTTTCATCTAGAGTCCAACGATCTGCATAGAATCCAGAACACTACAGTAATAATGATTTCCCTTTTTAATTTAATTTAATTTATCTTCTTGTTGGTAACCAAGAAACAACTTAATTGATTAGTATTTGTGTACGAAACACCAAACTTTTAAATATATCATTGAACTCGACTCCTGTAATTTTTTGTCTTGTTATCTTTAAAGTTTCCATTGATAATCGCTTCAGCCGAAAGTTGCTGTTTCATCAATTTAGTAGCTAATTTATCATTAGCTTCTGATCTTCCTTGTAGCTGTTCTTTGATTATCTTTTGCATTATCAACTTTAAACCCATTTAATCAAAATCATCTTTTTATTTAACCTGCCTGTCAGATCTAGAGCATATCTTCGAATCAGAATAGCTAATATCTTAATTATGTACATACGATGAAAGTCTTCTCTTAAAAAAGTAGATAAGGATGTAACATATGATATATATATGTAGAGATTTGTTCTTATGAGGAGATTTTATTTTAAAAGGTAAAATTCTTATGATGATGAGACTGTTTCTTAGTTTTTGTTTCGTCTTCTTATTGCAGGGCTCGTGGGCTGAAATTATTTCAGACAGCGCTTTTGATGACTCTGCAACAGCTTGCAGACAAGCTTAAACGAAGCTGTATCTACTACTGACTTTGATGGTGAAATATCGAAAACCCTAAATTAAAAGAAAGAAAAAAAAAAACCAAAACTTTTTAAATTGTTTTGTTTTGGCTTTTGTTTTTTCCTCTGAGTGTTTTTTTTTTCACCATCAATATTCAATGCTTACAAAATACAGTGTGTAAACAAAAACCAAAAAAAAATTCCTTCTTTAAATCCTAAAGTCTCGATTTTTAAATTGTTTTGAGGGAAAAGCTTTTAGGCATGAGATTATTGGTGAGATGTTTCCTAAAACCGGAGATGATGTTATAATTGGAGATCTGATGAAGACTAACAATGGAGACGTGGTGGATAACAACAACAACAGCAACCGGTTAAGCAGGTGGCATCACAACTCTTCCCGGATAATTAGGGTTTCGAGGGCTTCCGGTGGCAAAGATCGACACAGCAAAGTCTGGACTTCCAAAGGCCCACGTGACCGGCGTGTCCGGTTATCAGTCTCAACCGCTCTTCAGTTCTACGACCTTCAAGACCGGTTAGGTCTCGATCAGCCGAGCAAAGCCGTTGAATGGCTAATCAAAGCTGCCGAAGATTCGATCTCCGAGCTTCCTTCCCTCAACAACACGAATTTCCCGATGACCGATGACGAGAACCAGAATCAGACAGTAACTGGTGCGGCTAAATCGGCTTGTAGTAGCAATTCGGACACGAGCAAGAACTCTTCCGGTCTGTCTCTTTCGAGATCGGAGCTAAGGGATAAAGCTAGGGAAAGAGCTAGAGAGAGAACCGCCAAAGAGACCAAGGAGAGAGACCACACTGGTTCCTTCACCGATCTGTTGAATTCCGGTTCGGATCCGGTTAATGTAAACCGGCAATGGATGGTTTCTTCTTCATCGCCTGCTCAAATGGAGTATTTAAGCTCGGGTTTGATACTCGGGTCGGGTCAAACCCATTTCCCGATTCAAACAAATGCTCACCCTTTCTCCGATCATCATCATCATCCTCAAGAGTTTTCCTTCGTTCCCGACCATCTGATTTCTCCGGCAGGATCCAACGGCGGTGGAGCATTCAATCTTGATTTCAACATGTCGACGACCTCCGGCGCCGGAACCGCCGTGGCCTCCGCCGGGTTCAGTGGTTTCAACAGGGGGACCCTTCAGTCCAATTCATCAAATCATCATCAGCAGTCTTTTCTCGCTAATCTGCAGAGGTTTTCATCATCAGAAGGTGGTGGAGGTCCACAGTTCTTGTTCGGTGCACTGCCTGCAGAGAATCACCACCCCAACAGTCACCAGTTTCAGCTTTATTATGAAAATGGATGCAGAAACTCAGACCAAAAGGGCAAAGGCAAGAACTGATGATACTGTTACCATTTGCATCTTTTGTTTGAGTATCTTTGTTTTCTTTCTTTCTTGCTTTATCTATCACCCAAATGTCAAATCTCGCTCCTCTTGGTTTATCTTTGGGATCATCATCCTCTCAATGTGTGCGTTAAATCTGTTTGATATGATGGTCTAATTTGGAAATCTTTTCAGATTGGGTTTGTATTTTGTAATGTTGTATTTGTGATAATAGCATTTTGTTTGTGGCTTCATAATTCTAGTTTTATCATTTCTATTGAGTTTTATTGTTTTTGGCATAAACCGTAGAGTTTATTTTTATTTTCTCTTTAGTTAATTGTTATAGTACAAAGATCTATTTATTGGTATTCATGAAACAAGTATAGGTCAAAGACTCAAGGTCATAGGGCGATCCTTTTAAGGGTACTAGATTGAATCAAATCAAATCAAATAGCAGAAGTAAAATTATCGATGGATCCTTTTAATGGAGAGACATCAGTCTTACAAAAATAAATAAAAATGGATGTATAGAAATATATAATTATAGATAAAAATTGATATGCAGAAATAACTCAATAATTTATATGATAGATAAATGAAACTAAAAAATTAGGACAATGACCATTATACAGTGAAGAGAGTGAAAATTAAAATGATTTGTCTCCTGTTATGCTCTATGTTTGGTTCCCTTCTTCCTTAGCATCTCTCATCTCTTTCTTCCTGTCTCCCTCTCTCTCTCTATATGCATTGGTTGATATATATCTATCTATATAATAGTATATGATACATCTTCCACATTTTGACAACTGTTCTCTTCATCAATGGCTATTCCCAAAATTTCATATTTTTGTTATGATCTGTTTTTATTATTGTAAGTTTTAAAAACTTTTCATTCATGTGCTGCTTGATCTTCTGCACCCACATGGGTAGCCTATCTTTTAGGGTACTAGACAAAGTATTATTTAATATATTCTTTTAGTTGTTTTTTTTTTATTTTAGCTTTCAACTTTTGTGTGGTTTTGGGATTTAGAGTAAAGCTGGGTTACTTGTGTTTCATGTTTTCTGAGGATTTATCATGTAAAGGGAATTTAAAAGGATTCGTTAGAGTAAAACTTTCAAAAGAGAGAAGGACTATATGTTGAGCATTTGCTTGAAATAAATTAACAGTATAGTGGCCTAAATACAATAAAATAATAGAGATAACAAATATTACTGTAATAGTCAGATCAGTTGATTCATATAACCTGTTTAATCTTACTGAACAGTTTCTATTGTTTCTATAAGTAGTTTTATAAAAAAATTGTTTAAAATATAAATATTTTTAAAAGTTTAATTTAGCTTTTACATTTATTAAATATGGATAACCTCTTTTTTTTGTCACAGATTAAATATGTATAACCAACTAAGTTTTTTAACGCTAGTTTTATTAGGTAGAAGAAGCCACAACTCCAAAAGGAGAGAAACATAAAGGAATAAAAATTAGAGAAAAGGCTTACACTATAGGCAAAACAGAAACTTCTAAATGTGTAACCAATTAAGTTACGTAGAATTTTAATAATTGATTGAATGCATATATTAAATGATAGTTTTCTTAATATTAGTGTTTTTATCTAAAATTACTTGTAATTTGAAAAAGGAGCAGTATAGACTTTGTATCAACATTGTGTACTTCAAAAATCTTCGCTTATTATTTCGTATTAAAACGCCGTTTTAAGTGTTTTCAATTCATTTCTATTCATCTTTTAGGCATGCTGTTCGAATTAATTACACTTTTCTGCATCTGATGAATGAAAACAATCAAATGGTCCATATTATTTATTGAAATAATTTTATCACGTTTATAATGATTGAAAGACATAATAAAAAGTTATCGTTAAGAGAATGGTCCATATTCACAAACAAAAATGAAGAAAGAATACAATGAGTTTGATAGAAACGAAATTGGTCCTTTTGAGAGGGACATTATTTTTTCCCCAATGATATTGTAATTTAGTTCCAAACAAAAAAAAAATCGAAAAATCAAAAAGAGATTGAATATTTCACAGTACACAAGGATTCTACTTTTAAATTATTAAAAATATTTCACCATAATTTTTTTTCTTCCACATGATCACTAATTGGAGCCGAAACGAGTCAACTCTATTGTTGGACGTTTAGTAAAAAAAAACGAACAAAATGAATATGATTATTTCTTGTCCCCCCTTGTATTTGCTGAGCCCTTAAAAGCTTCGTTGTTTATGTAATGTTGTATGTTTGCAGACCATGTAAGAAAAGCCCAATATATAACCCTTATATTTTCTTATCGACACTACAAGAAAACAGGGGGATTCTGATGGCCGAAATCGTCAGAAATTCGTCGGAATAGACCGATTCCGACGAATTTCCGACGAACCTGTCCGTCGGTATCGTTTTGTCGGAAAAAAAAATTCGTCGGAATTTCGTCAGAACTTCCGACGACTTTCTGACGAATACCGAGAAACGTCATTCTGACGAACTTCCGACGATATTACGATGCGGACACACGAGACCAGAGTTCATCGGAAAAACTATGTACCGACGGAGAACGTTCCTCAGACAATTCCGACGTAGTGGATTCCTCGGTGTATTCCGACGAACTTTGGGCGTCGGAATATACCGACAGACATTGGTCGTCGGAATATACCGACGGATATTTGTTCGTCGGTATATTCCGACGGAAATTGGTTCGTCGGTAAATTCCGACGGAAATTGGTTCGTCGGTAAATTCCGACGGATATTTGTCCGTCGGTATATTCCGACGCCCAAAGTTCGTCGGAATATACCAATTTTAAAAACAAATTAATTTTGCATTTTTATATATTTTTTATATTAATAAATTAAAAAAAATCAGAAATTTAAAACTAATAATATTATATAATTTAAATTCATACAAACCGAAATAGAAAAAAAACATTCAGAAAGTTTAAAATTCATACAAACCGAAATAGAAAAAAAAAACATTCAGAAAGTTTTAAAAAGACGAAAAAAACTAAGATGAACTCGAAGACATCAAACGATCTAGCTTCTGCATTATCTCGGTGTTGAACTTCTTCTGGGATGCCAACTCAGCAAGGATAGTGGCATTCTCCGAACGGATAGTTGCATTCTCCGAAAGGATAGTGGTGTTCTGCTCCTCCAATGCCCCAATCCGTTCATTTTGTCATGTAGCTCCTCGAGAATCATGGGATCGGCATACGGAGCTTGGGAAGAAGATGCCGGATACGAAGAAGCACGGCGGGCCAACCCAACTAAACGGCCTCCTTTCCTTTTTGGAACCGCCTACAAAAATATTTAAAGTTAGTAAATAGGGACAAGTTAGTAATCGACATTATAAAAAAAATATATTAATAAAATAAATTACCTTTTCAACCATCTCATTTATTTGCAATAGAGACAAGTTGGTTGAAGCTCCCGTAGAGTCGCCGTCATCAGAGAGAGGCTGAGATTGAGATACTATTTCAGCTTTCACCAAATCAACGACACCTTTGATCACGGGGTCCTGAATTTGACTCGTCGTCTTGTTAGTGTGAGCCACCTTAATGAGTTGGAGACGATCAACGGGATTACCGTCATTTGCTTCGATCTAAAAAAACCGCCATTATTAGCCAAGGAATATATAAAATATTTATTTAAAAAATATAAAGATAAATAATAATAAAAAACTTACAAGTTCATCCTCCTTAGTAGACATAGAGCAAGCACCGAGGTTGTGCACATACATACCTTTCCCGCCACGATCGCTCTTCCGGTTCTTGGAGTTCCTAGAAGACGTCTCTGCAGTTTCTTCCTTCTCCCAATGAGCTATCAACTGCTCCCACACCGTCCCGTTGATGAACCATGGCCTCTTGTTCTTCTGCCAAACTGTCTTCCACGCGTTTATCTGCTTTGTATAAGGGTCCATGGCCTTTTCGTTGAATTTCTTACGGACTGTTTCCGTAAGATCGGAGTGCCAGTTGAACTCTTGTTACAAAACAAACACAATTTAATAAGTAAATATATTTTAAAAAATGTAAAAACTTTAAAAAAATGAAGAGTTACTATACCGCAAACTGACGAAACCACAACTCTCGTTCGTCGGAAGGGATCACACTCCACTTTGGATATCCAAAACGGAGCATGGAGTACATCATCTGGTTGATGCTCCGGCTAATGCCATTTTTCGACTTGGTGAACCTTTAAAAAAAATACAAGTTAGCAAGTTAATTAAAGGAAAAAACATAACGGTACAAATAAAAAAATACTAACCAAGTGCTATGGCCTCGTCGTGGGTTGGGTTGGAGAACCGGGAGATGCTCTCGACCTGGTTGTTGAACCAATAGATGAACCGGCATGACCCCCGGATCCTGTTGAGCAGCAGCATGAGGGGCAGCGGGAGCTGGAGCGGGAATATATGCGGGAACCGAGTCATGAGACGATCCCGATGCACGGGAACTGCTCACCGAACTACGTCGAAGACGGGCTGCGGGGCGGGGTTCATCCTCAGCCCTAAAAAAAAAAATTAATACATCAAACATATTTTCAAATCATTTCTATTTTTAATGTTTTCATTTATATATTTACAAAAGGTTTTATAAACGTTTTAAAAAAAACTATTAAACCTTTTATTATACATAGTTTATTACTAGAAACTAATAAAAAATAATAAAAAAATTTAAATTTTTTTATTATACATGATTTATATATATATATATATATATGTATACACAATTATAAAAAATTTATAAATGAAGAAAAATGTTGTTAACTATTTATAAATTTTTTTTAAAAACGTTTTATTATACATAGTTTATTAGTGGAAACTTATAAAAAATTATAAAAAATTTTAAAATTTTTATTATACATGATTTATATATATATATTTGTATACAAAATTATAAAAAATTTATAAATATAGAAAAATGTTGTTAAATATTTTTAAAAAATTTTAAAAACATTTTATTATATATATTTTATTACTGGAAACTTGAAAAACGTTTTTAAAAATCAAAAAACGTTTAAAAAAATCAAAAAACGTTTTTAAAAATAAAAAAACGTTTTTAAAAATAAAAAAATGTTCCAAAAAAAACTAAAACAACAATCCAAACAACATTCACCTATAATTTAAAAACATATATGATTGAAAAGTTAATTAGTTTATATTAAATTTAAACTAATCATTTGCATAGGGTAATATGATATATGACTCACATAACTACGAAGCCACGCAGCAAATCCGTTATCTCTAAGTTGTCGAAGCTCATCTTCTGTTGCATGTCTGTGAGTCATACGCAACTCCGCCATATATACACTATATACAAAAATATTATCAATATGAAATAAATTTATTGAATATTAATCTAACAATAAATGAATAAATATTTTTACCTCTCATATTGTAGAACATCTTCACAGTTGGTGAGCAAATATGTTTGCAAATGAGCGTGCTCAGTGTCCGTAAGTCTCCGCTTCGTGAATTTTCCACTAAGTCGTCCTATTTCCTTGAACATGCTTGGGACAGTAACATGATATGTTGCTCTCTCCCCTCTATCATCATGTCGAGCAGGTCTTCGGTGTTTTGTATGCACTTCTGGTGGAAAATAATTTTCAGCAAAGATTGCAGTTTCTTCATTGATCACCTGTGCCACTATAGATCCTTCCACACTGCTTTGATTTTTGACCATCTTCTTCAGATGATGCATATAACACTCAAAAATATACATCCATCTGTACTGCACAGGACCACCAAGTTCCAATTCTCTTGCGAGATGAATAGCAAGATGTTCCATTATATCAAAGAATGATGGAGGAAATATCTTCTCAAGGTTGCACATGCTGACTGGTGCGTTTGTCTTCAAATTATTAATACCCTCTTCAGTCACTACTCTGCTGCATAAGTCGCGGAAGAAAACACTAATCCCTACATAGATAAAAGACATAATTTTCGTAAGTATTAAGTTTTTATAAGCATAATTGTTAAATATAAAAATAAATTAAATTATAAAAATATAATATACCTACAATTGCTTCATGAACATTACGTGGCAATAATGCTGAAAAAGCAAACGGAAGGAGGCGCTGCATAATTACATGACAATCATGACTCTTCAAGCCAGTAAACTTTCCTTCGCTTCTATCAACGCAGTTCCCCAAATTTGATGCATATCCGTCAGGAAATTTCACTTTATCTGTAATCCAATCAAAGAACTCTTCTTTTCTAGCACCATCCAGCCGATAAATGGGAAAAGGGGCCGTACCGTTCTCATCAACGTGAAGTTCAGAACAATCACAAATATCGACTAAATCCAACCTTGACTTCAAATTATCCTTCGTTTTACCTTGGATGTTAAGGACTGTGTTCATCAGATTATCGAAGAAGTTCTTCTCAATATGCATGACATCTAAATTATGCCGCAATAGATGACTCTCCCAATATGGCAGATCCCAGAAAATACTTTTTTTGTGCCAGTTATGTAGCTCTCCAACCGTATTGACTCGAATGTTTTCATGTCCACCTACATCTGGCGTCCTTTCTGCATCAAAATACCTAAACTGCTTCAACAAATCTTTCCCACTAACTTTCTCAGGTGGACCATCAAACACCTGCTTGTTCTTCGTAAACGAAGTCTTACTCCTGCGGTATGGATGATCAGGTGGTAGAAATCGTCTGTGACAGTCAAACCAACACGTTTTCCTTCCCTTCTTTAGTTGGAAAGCATCTGTGTCATCTTGACAATATGGACATGATAGCCTCCCATGTGTTGTCCATCCAGATAACATACCATATGCTGGAAAGTCACTTATTGTCCACATAAGTATTGTCCGCATCTGAAAGTTTTCTTTGCACGAAACATCGTATGTCTCAAAACCATGCGCCCATAGTTGTTGCAACTCATATATCAGTGGTTGAAGAAACACATCTAGTGATCTTTTAGGATGATCTGGCCCGGGGACGAGAATTGAGAGAAACAAAAACTCTCGTCGCATGCACAAGCTCGGCCGTAAGTTGTACGGTGTCACAATAACTGGCCATAGAGAATATTGTCTTCCATGCTTTCCAAATGGGCTGAAACCATCAGTAGATAATCCAAGATAAACATTTCTTCTCTCTTCCGCAAATTCTGGATATGTTGACTGGAAATGTTTCCAAGCCTTCGCATCTGAAGGATGTCTAATCTCACCATTTGTGGAATGCTCTGCATGCCATCTCATTGCTTTTGCTGTGCGCTCACACTGGTACAACCTCTTCAATCTTTCCGTCAAAGGCAAATACCACATTCTTTTGAATGGGATCGGAACTCTTCCCCTCGTCTCCTGATAACGAGGTTTCCCAGAAAATTTGCATACGTTCCGTGTCTCATCCGCTCTCCAGTAGATCATGCAGTTGTCAATACATACATCTATCACTTCATACGGTAGTTGAAGACCAGCAACAAGTTTCTGAACCTCGTAGTATGAACCCGGTGCAAGGTTATCCTCAGGTAGAATACCTTTGACAAAATCAGTAATCGCATCCATACATTCTTCAGCCAAATTATAGTCTGTCTTAATACCCATTAATCTAGTTGCAGATGATAAGACTGAATGACCATCTCTACAATTTTGATACAAAGGTTGTTTTCCTGCATCCAACATGTCAAAAAATCTCCTAGATTCGGGATTTGGTTCTTCCCCTCTATAATGATCATGTACCATCTGCTCAGTACCTACACCATAATCTATATCCGTTCTAGATTCTTCTAATCTAATATCAGGCTGAAGTTCACTAACAGGCTGAGGTTCGCTAGTACTACCATATTCATAACCAGTTTCCCCATGAAGGTACCAAACTTTATAATTACGTGAAATCCCTTTCATATACAAATGAGTCCAAACATCAAATTCTTTTATAACCTTATTATTATTGCAAGAAGAGTAGGGACATCTTAACATACCACTTTTTGCATCCGGTTGCTGTTGAACAAGCCTCATGAATTCTCCAATCCCTTGAACGTATTCTTCCGTAAGCAAATTGGTGTTCGGATCCAAATGAGGTTTATCCATCCACGAACGATAATAAACTTCTGAAGACATGATTTTCACGGAATTGTTATGACTAAAGAGAATGAAGAGAGAATGAAGTGTGAATGAGTTGAATGAGGAGGGGTTGTATTTATAGGAAATTGCTTACGGCCCTCCGACGACTTTCCGACGAAATTCCGACGGATGTAAAGCAGTCCGTCGGTATTGTCCAATCTCAAACGGCTATACAACGGTCATATATCTTTGTCGGCAACGGTCACATGGTTCGTCGGAAATTCGTCGGAAAATTTCGACGGAATTCCGACGACTTTACTGTTAATCGGAATGTCGTCGGAAATTCGTCGGAATATACCGACAAACTTCCGACGACTACAACGGTTACATATTTTATCGGAATGTCGTCGAAAAGTCGTCGGAAAATTCCGACGACCCTTGTTTCGTCGGAATTCCGTCGGAAATGGCCGACGGAATTCCGACGACTTCAATTTTTTTGGATTTCGTCGGAAATTGGTCGGTAATCCGTCACAAACGTCCGACAACATTGATGTCCGTCAGAACCTCCGTCGGAATTCGGCGTGTTTTCTTGTAGTGCGATCAGTTTTGAGTTTTACATGTGTTTTGTTTTTTGAAAGCTATATCACATTTCTTCACTTTGGGTATAATCAGAAGTTTGTGTTACAAAAAAAGGGGGTATAATCACAAGTTTTACATATCTTTCTTTATATGCAACTGTCTTTTAAATTTTGAAAGCTTATATTTTTATTTTTTTAATACGAAATACGAAATATCTTTAATACGAAATATCTTTTATTTTTTTTTTTCAAGAGAAAGAATTTACTACATTTACATTATTGATTTACTATGATAATACAAATTTCATAAGCTTTGTGGCAAATTAATTGAATAATTATCTTTGTCTCGGTTTCCTCTCTATTGTTTTTTCATATCTCAGTAACTCAAATATGAGTGATTATACAGTTAACTAAGGTAGTAGACTCCTCGACGATATTTGTAATCAGTGGCATTGCCATTTCTGCTTGGCTATCTTATTGATGAGACAACTCATGGTTCTACTGAGTTAACGAGATAATTGAAGATGATGTTAGCTTCCCGATACAGTATTTGATCAACGAACTAATGGAGTTTTTCAACAGAATAAGCGTAAGCTATATGAGATTGAGTTTGCTACAATGTAATCCCCTGTAATAACAATCTTCAAAATATAGAATAAAAAATAGAGATTGCTATTTCTTCCCCTAAATATAGAAGAAAAAATAGCAATCTCTATTTTAGAAAAAGAAATAGCAATGAATTGGAGTGAAATTGACTCTAAATGCTATAATAGAAGCAAAAATAACAATGAGTTGGAAATGCTCTGAGAGGAAGTGTAATAGAGCAAAATTGTCTACATTACTACAATTTCTATTCCACAAATCTGGTGGGCGCAATTTCTGCGAAACTGTGGTTCATAGCTACCAAGATAATAGTTTAGCTAACAAAATCAAACCAAGTAAGGTAATCTAGATAACAAAAACCTATTTTCTTTAACAATAAAGGTGTTGAAACACTACTAAATATGTAGTGAAAAATAAAGGAAAGGGGGTAAAATTGTTTGTAAAGTTAGCTTATATCTAGTGATTAAGTAAGATTACGGGGGGAATTGTTGTAGTAGTTAATAAAATAGAGAGTAGTTATACAACTATGTAGGAAAATTATGAATGCCAAAAATCAAGTTCTCTAACAATGTTCAAATTAAATAGTGGATAAATTTCCAAACCATATAACAAAGCGTACAAAAGTAAAAAAGTTATATGCTGGAGTATAGCTAATAGTTCATAATTGTCTCCTCATGGCTATACCTAGACCTCCAAGATATAGAACTGATGAAGTTGATATAACACTCAAAGTCTGTGATCTCATTGATGAGAGGTATGGAATTTGGGATACCCAACGGATTCGCCATATCTATTGTAGAGGATGGATTCGACCATCCCACAGGGCCCGAGGAATAGGAAGGCCTGGCCCGAGTTAGGAAGAGCGAGGGCTCGATCTGTCGGCTCGAGAGTCAGGTCTCTCGGCTTGACTCTTGAGTACTTCTAGCTGACCATCGTCGACTGAAGAGCGTTCGGCTCAGCGGTTGCTCGAACACCTACGGGCCTCCCGGCCCAGCAAAGGAGGCCCACCAAGATGGCGTAAAATTAGGTCAAGAGCGAGGCATCGGGACGTCTATATAAGGGAAAGAAGAGACAACGAGAAGAGGATCCGAAACCACTGACCAACACTTGACGGCTAGATTAGGGTTTTCACCTTTACTTCGTCTCGCCGTTAGTTATACTTCTCCGGTAGCTTATCGAGCCACCGGTTTCCTTTCTGTCGCACTCTCCTCTTATTTCCTTGTAACCGATCGAACGTTTTCTCTCCGACCATTAATAAGACGTCTTTGTTTAAGCCCACATCTTATTTATTACCGTTTCACGATCAAACAGTTGGCGCCCACCGTGGGGCCCTAGCAAAGTAACGTCAGAACGATGGTCGTTAGCAATGATAGTTCAGGCGAGGAGCGCGAAGCTCTCGAGGCGACGCCTACGCCTACACCAGCAACTCCACTTCCCCATCCCGCAACCATGGAAACTATCCTGGCGCGCCTGGCCCTACAAGAAGCGGCACAGAAGGCGGCAGTTGACCAAATCACGGCGATAGCAAAGATCCTCGCTCCCCTCGCTGCAAACGCCGAAGCGTCAACAGCGCAGTATCGTCGACACCTGTTCGCCACAGAACGAACCACCGACTTGGCGCCTACGCGGGATAACGATAACCAAAGTGCCGGTAACGACACCGGTGCGCACACCGCAAGCGAACTAGCCGCGTTAAAACAGTCGGTCCTCGATATCAATTCTAAGATCCACCAGGTGACGACGTCCGCCCCCCAGATCGAGCATGTACTCGCGGATTCTCTTCGTACACCCTTCACGCGAAAAGTTACCGGCGTACGGCTACAGAAGATGGACAAACTCCGTCTTCCAACCTTCAAAGGCCTCTCCGACCCTTCCACCCACGTCACATCTTTCAACATAGCGATGCGACGCGCAAACCTGACCGACGAAGACAAAGACGCCGGCTTTTGCCAACTCTTCGTCGAAACCCTAGAAGGCCCGGCCCTTACTTGGTTCACCGGCCTCAGAGAGAACTCCGTGGACTGTTTCCACGACCTCTCAACGGCCTTCCTTAAGAACTATATCATGTTCACCAACCAGGAAGCAACAGTGTCAGATTTGTGGAACCTCACTCACGCCAGCGACCAAAGTCTCCGCGACTTCATGGAGAAATTCAAAGCTATTGTCTCGAAGATCGATATCCCCGACCATATCGCCGTCGAATCTTTGATGAACACCTTGCACGTCGATTCCACATTCCGCCAGGATCTTTACCGATACCCGACCAAATCTGTCTCCGACGCCATCGCTCGCTCGCACAACTTTATCCGCATGGAAGAAGACACCAGAGCAAAGTTCGCAAAAGAAGCAGCGGCCAGGCAGCGAGCCCCCCGAACGAACGATACCCGCTCCGAGCCTCGCCAGCATTCCTCCGGTGGAAATACCACTCAGAAGCGAGGCTACGTAAGTTCGGTCGATGATGAGGAGTCTCCAAAATCAGCAGCCATCACGCGAGAGAAAGGCTGGAATCACTGGGATCGAGACCCCGCCTCGAAGCAATCAAAGTCGACCGAACCAACGAGTTCAAACTCCGAGGAGCCAAGGAAATGGTGCCTCTACCACAAAAGGGATTCCCACGATACAAAAGAATGCAAAGTCCTCATCGGGCAATTCTTCGACGGGATCACTAACGGGACGATTCAAATGCCCACTTCTCCAACGACACCGAAAAACACCAAAAGTTGGAGTAAGAACAAGGAGAAGAAGGCACAGAAGTCTCAACAGAACACGGCCCCGAGCGAGGAAAGAGCAAGCCCTGAGCGCACTCCTGTCAACAACGTTGGCCCCGCCAACGATTCGTCAGAAGACGAACATCCGCGTCGCCGGCGACGAGTGGAAGTCATACTCTCTCGCCCTTGCGACTCCTCTGACGACGACTCCTCGATAATGCAACCAGATGTACGCGACAAACTGAACAGCACGGTCGAGCAGTCTCTCACTCCCCCGACAGCAGACAAAGACCTGCGCACCTTACTGAAGCGAAAGAGTGCTACGAACGAGCACGTAGGAAGCGCCGATCTCGGCGCGACCATCTCCAAATCCAGCGCCAGGAGAATAGGTCAAAACGGCGACCTTCGCGACCAGCTCAATTCAAAGGCCAACGACCTGCGAATCCAACTCAACCGTTCGAAAGGATCCGATCTGCGACGACGTCTCGAATCAAAAAAGAAAAAGCCCGCAGAAACTCCTCAGTTCGAGAACACAACCGATGATTTAAGGAAGCAACTCGAGTCAATGCGAGCTGCCCACACCCCGCACATTAGCGTCATAATGGGAGGATCACCTCCTTGCGGCGACTCAGTTCGAGCTGTCAAAGACTACAAGCGACAAGCCACCGCCTCCAAGAAGTGGCCACCTCCAGTCGAAAATGATCACCAGATCACTTTTTCGGCACTAGATACCAAGGGTGTCCACATGCCGCACAACGATCCTCTCCTCGTCGACCTCGACATCGGAGAATGCCTAGTCGCGAAAGTCCTTATCGATACCGGCAGCTCAGTCGATCTCATCTTCCGCGACACACTCGACAAAATGGGAGTCGATTTAAGGGATATGAAGCCTTCTTCTCGTACGCTCACTGGCTTCAACGGAGCCTCGGAGCAAATGATCGGAACAATTCGTCTTCCAGTATACGCAGGTGGTATAACCCGTACCGTCAAGTTCTCCGTCATCCGAGCCAAAGCACCATATAATGCCATCCTCGGAACACCATGGTTGCATTCCATGAAAGCCGTTCCCTCGACGTACCATCAATGCGTCAAGTTTCCCGGCAAAGACGGTAAAACACAGACGATTCGGGGAGATCAACAAGCCGCGAGAGAACTGCTAATTGCAACTGTAAAGATGCAGCAACAGACTTCCCTCGTCAACTCCGTCGGCAAACCACTCCACAAGATATACCCCCAGAAGGAGGAAGTTCGCGAAGTCGCAATTGACGAATCCGACCCAACGAAAATCATCCGAGTGGGCGTCTACCTATCCGACGACATATGTTCAAGGATCATCTCTTTCATCAAAGATAACGCTTCAACGTTCGCCTGGAAGACCTCCGACATGAGGGGGATCGACCCCGCAGTTACCTCCCATGAACTGCATGTCGACCCGACGTTCAAACCCATCCGACAGAAGCGACGGAAACTCGGTCCAGAAAGATCTAAGGCAGTGAACGACGAAGTCGACAGGCTCCTCGACGCGGGTTTTATTACCGAAGTTCGATACCCCGAATGGTTAGCCAACCCGGTCGTCGTCAAAAAGAAGAACGGCAAATGGCGCATATGCGTCGACTTCACGGATCTCAACAAAGCATGCCCAAAGGATAGTTACCCGCTCCCTCACATCGATCGTCTCGTCGAATCAACCGCCGGTAACGAACTCCTAACCTTCATGGACGCTTTCTCGGGATACAACCAGATCCTGATGCATCCCGATGATCGCGAGAAGACGGCATTCATCACCGACAGAGGAACTTATTGCTACAAAGTGATGCCCTTCGGGCTAAAAAACGCCGGCGCGACTTATCAGCGACTCGTTAACCAAATGTTTGCTGATCAGCTTGGTAACACCATGGAAGTGTACATCGACGATATGCTAGTCAAATCGCTCAAGGCCGACGACCACCTAAATAACTTGCGCGAGTGCTTCAAAATCTTGAACGACTATGGGATGAAGCTCAACCCGGCCAAATGTACCTTCGGTGTCACCTCCGGGGAATTCCTCGGCTACATCGTCACTCAGCGAGGAATAGAAGCCAACCCCAAGCAGATCTCGGCGATTCTCGACCTTCCAAGCCCGAAAAACAGCCGCGAAGTGCAGCGACTAACAGGACGCATAGCAGCTCTCAACAGGTTCATCTCACGATCGACCGACAAGTGTCTTCCCTTCTACGAGCTGCTAAGAGGGAACAAGAGGTTCGTCTGGGATGAAAAATGCGAAGAGGCGTTCAATCAACTCAAGCATTATCTTACGACCCCACCAGTGCTATCGAAGCCAGAAGCCGGCGACACACTATCTCTCTACATCGCCGTCACATCCTCCGCCGTCAGCAGCGTATTGATTCGAGAAGATAGGGGAGAACAGAAACCAATCTTTTACACAAGTAAAAGAATGACGGAGCCTGAAACGAGATATCCAACACTCGAAAAGATGGCCCTAGCCGTCGTCACCTCGGCGAGAAAATTGCGACCCTACTTCCAATCGCACACGATTGAAGTACTATCCAACCAACCACTCAGGACGGTGATGCAAAATACTAATCAATCGGGACGGCTGACCAAATGGGCGATGGAACTGAGCGAACATGACATAGTATACAAGAATCGCACAGCAGCAAAGTCACAAGTCCTTGCCGATTTCTTGATCGAGTTGACGCCAGAGCTGGAGCAAGACCTCATCTTACCAAGTGTAAACTGGATCCTCCACGTCGACGGTTCATCAACGAGTAAAGGGTCAGGAGCAGGAGTGCAATTGCAATCGCCAACAGGGGAACTCATTCGGCAATCATTCAGTTTTGGTTTCGCGGCATCGAACAACGAAGCTGAGTACGAATCCCTCATCGCGGGGCTCCGTCTCGCCAAGGCGGTGAAAGCCAAAAGAATCAGCGCCTACTGCGACTCTCAACTCGTCGTAAGCCAATACCTCGGCGATTACGACGTCCGCAACGAAAGGATGGACGCCTACCTCAAACTAGTCCAGGATCTTACGCGAGACTTTGAGTTCTTCGAACTCACGAAGGTTCCTCGCGGAGAAAATGTTTGTGCCGACGCCCTCGCCGCTCTGGGAAGCAAGCTACACGACCAAGTCAAAAGGATAATCCCGATCCACAAAATCGAGAAACCAAGCATCGACACGAAGGCAGAACAGGCCGCGATTATAGCAGCAATCGACGACGCAATGGACATTGACGAAGTGGAATCTCGCTCGCCAGATGATCACCCAACAGATTGGCGCAAAGAACTCATCGATTACCTCGCGGAAGGTTTACTGCCCATCGGGAAATGGGACGCCCGGCGATTGAAACGACGCAGCGCACACTACGTCGTCATGGACGGGGAACTACACCGATGGACTGCAACAAAGGTACTACTCAAATGTATCGCCGGTGAAGAAACGAGACTCGTCATGGCCGAAACACACGAAGGAGCAGCAGGCAACCACTCGGGCGGGCGAGCTCTCGCATTAAAAGTTAAAAACCTCGGATTCTACTGGCCAACCATGAACGCCGACTGCGAGACATACGCGCGCAAATGCGATAAATGCCAGCGTCACGCCAAAACCATACACAGCCCAACGGAGTTTCTCCATACCTTGACTGCTCCATACCCATTTATGCGATGGGGAATGGACATCATAGGTCCGATGCCGGCATCTCGACAAAAGAAGTTCATACTGGTCCTCACCGATTACTTCACCAAGTGGGTTGAAGCCGAAGCCTACGCCAACATAACCGACAAGGAGGTACAACGCTTCGTCTGGAAGAACATAATCTGCCGATACGGACTACCTTACGAGATAATCACGGACAACGGTTCGCAATTCATCTCGCATCATTTTAAGGGCTTCTGCGACAGATGGCGCATTCGACTCAACATGTCGACACCAAGAAACCCGCAAAGTAATGGTCAAGCCGAATCAACGAACAAGACCATCATAGACGGTCTGAAGAAACGACTCGACTTAAAGAAAGGTTGCTGGGCAGACGAATTAGATGGTGTCCTGTGGTCCCACAGAACCACTCCTCGCGGGGCGACGAAGACTACACCCTTCTCAATGGCATACGGCGTCGAGGCAATGGCTCCCGCAGAAGTGAATGTGACGAGTCTGCGCCGATCACGAATGCCACAGAACACCGAACTCAACCGCGACATGCTCCTCGACGCACTCGACGACATCGAGGAAAAGCGCGACCAAGCGTTACTCCGTATCCAGAATTACCAGCATCAAATCGAAAGCTATTACAACAAAAAGGTCAAGTCACGTCCTCTCGAAATGGGCAACCTTGTCTTAAGAAAGGTCTTCGAAAACACTAAGGAGTGGAAAGCCGGCAAGCTCGGAGCCAATTGGGAAGGACCATACAAGATAGTCGAAGTCATCAAGCCAGGAGTATACCGCCTCGAGACTTCAACAGGCGAAGCAGTACCGAGAGCCTGGAACGCCAAACATCTCCGCCTCTTCCATCCTTAGTCAAAGCAAACACCAACCCGAGTAAATGCGCCCCAAAGGCCACTTTTACTCGCCAAAAAAAAAAAAAAAAAAAAAAAAAAAAAAAGAGAACTACGAATGGCTTGATTCCCGCAAAGGGATACGTAGGCAGCCCAAAGAAAAAGGGTCCAGCCGAAATAAAAAAAAAAAACAAAATCCCTCCCCGAGGAATCGATCTCAGAAGCAGACGATCACTTAAGCGATGCCTACACGAGCACGCCCCGGCTCCTCGAACAAACGTATCGGCACTCGCATCCCACGTTGAATACGTCCCGATCAGACACATATTCACGGAAATCGACCGCGTTGCGACCGAAATCAACACGGCCGAGACAATGACTCCAATTCATCCTATAATTGACTAAGTAAGGTCCGACCGACCAAACGCTTGAAAATTACGTTAGGATCGACTTGGAACCGTCAAAGTCGAAAACTCTTGACTAACAATTAAAACTCAAAATGGCAAACGGTCGCGACTCAAAGAGATCGACCGAGACAAAGTCATAATGAGCTTAAAACTATAACGATTCGACATCTCGAGTCAGCATCTCGCACCGAACGAACAGAGTCATTTCAAATCTTGAGAAATTTCGATTTTTGATAGACAAATCTAAGTTGAGAGATTCAGTTCGATCACTAAAAGAGTTCGAGATGACAAGAGAATAACAAAATAAAAGCCTCGAAGGCGAAGGTTCGAAAAACTACAACAATGAGTCATCTATGACTCAAAAGAAAACAACAAACAAGGAAAACTAAGCTTCCCGATCACTCTCGCGGTCATTAAGCGCGGAAAGCTCCGACGCTCGATCCGCGGGCAATCGGAAGGACTTGCACCGCAGCATCTTCCAACACCTCGCCGGTGTCTTCTTCGCCTCCTCGAACAGTCAAAGGATTTTCGATACGAAGCGTCGTTTCCTCGCACCCTTCTCCAACCGGGCGAGTAAACGAGACATGAAGATTCGCCGCGGTCTCCGAGTCAATTAAGCCGGCGTTGGAACCAAACGGATCGAGGCCCGCCAGAATCCGGGCATCCACGAACTGAGACTCCAACGTAAGAGGAGAGAGTCTAAAGTCGCCCTCAGGGATCTCGCCAACCTTCAGCTGCTCGGCCTCTTGTTCGTACTTCCTCTCATACTCGACGAACATATCAATGGAGGCTTGCGGTATGTCGTTCCCGGCTCCCTTCAAGGCCTCGAGGCACTTCCTAGTCCCAAAGGCTTGGCTGTAGAGTAACCGAGCCTCGTCGTAAGGACCCCGACGCTCCTCTCGAGAACGAATCCTGGCAAAGCAACGATTAGCCTTGGCGGCCATTTCCGCCTCTACTCTCCCCCTTTCTCTCGTCACCTCCAAGATTCTGGAGTCTCTCAGACGTTTCATCTCTCGCTCGTGCGTGGCGGCGAGTGAAGCCCTCTCACTCTCGAGATCGGTGTTTTTCTGTTCAAGCTCGCGGACGGTTCGTCGAGACGAATCCAGCGCAGCTTTAAACTCGTCGCGTCGAGCAGCGGTGCGGGTCATCACCCCGTCGAGCCTCTGCAGATCAGCCCTCGACTCGTTCAGTTGACGAGCAGACACCTCTTCCTTCTCAGCGAACTCTTTTTTGGCCCGCTCGAGCTCCTCCAAGGCTCCTTTAAGGGCCGTGTCGTATTTATCAATCACGACATTCATCGTGCTATCACCCTGAACGCGCGACACAACAGAAATCGTGAGAAGTTAGGAGTCAAAGGATTCAAAAAAATCGTGAGAAGTTAGGACCAAGCCGTTTACCAGCAGTTTGACCCTTGCAGCTTCTTCGTATTCACCCCCGAAGATCAGGTCCTTCACAGCAGGAAGAGGTTTCGCCCTCCCTCTTAGTTGACGGAGAAACTCCCCACATTTCTCCGGAACATATACTAAGGGAGCCGGTCCCTCGTAGTGAAAGGCGACCTTGTCGGGAAAGTTGAATCCAGGAGCCCTCCTTAGAATAGCAGAGCCACCGGAAGAAGTGCCGATCTGGACGGCCCCTCCTCCGACGGGAATCGGAGTTCTCTCGCAAGGAAGCGTCAGGACAGGGGACTGCCTCTCATCGTCGCCTTCATTATTTCCCCTCCTTATCAGGAGTGGCGACCCCTCGCTATCCCCTTCGGAATCATCCGAGCAAGCGACATTAAGAGAAGTCTCGCGCTCCCCTCCTTCACTCACTCTTTCCTCGTTATTCCGTCCCTCCGAGGCTTCGACCTCAGAACCCCCTTCTTCGGGTTGGATTTCTTCTCCTCGAGCATCTTCTTCCTCTTGCTCGATTTGCTCGTTGGCATTTTCCACCTGCTCATCGGCATCTCCCAACTGCTCGCCGGCGAACTTCTTCTTTGTCTTTTTGGGCTTGCTCTTCTTCCGGGGCTCAATAGAAGGAGGGGCCTCGCTCGTCCCCTCGGCGCCCCTCCCGGCTCCCGAACCATCGTCTCTTTTTCTTTTCTTGCCCTTCCCCGCAGTTCTGGCGCCGGAAGGGAGAGCCTCGCCAGAACGAGGAACCGCTGCTGGGGGTCCTTCCCCGCTAGCCAGCCCCAGCTGGGCCGCTATTATTACGCTCAAGTCAGGGAGAGTGCCCATCTTCTTCGCCTCGGTAATTTGTTTTTGGATATCTCTCGGGAAGATGTCCAGTCGCTTAGCACGAATGGGAAGAACGGTCGGGAGGTCGGATCTCCACCCTCCTGAAAACATAAGGCAGAAGAGTCAGGACGCGACAAAAAAAATTGCGACTAAAAGAGCACAGTCTAGAGGTGCGAGAGAACGTACTTCGAGCGATTCGATCTTTAAGCCCACAGATCCTTTCCACGGATATCTCAGACCAGCGATAGACTCGAAGCAGAGCGACGGCGCGAACACTCCTCAAGAAATCTTCGGGATAAGCTGGGGAGGTAGGATGGCCGACTGCATACAAAAAAAAAGGGTTGGTCAGAATCGACAAATCGCTTACGGTTCGCGATAGAGTATTCTACCGCAAGAACGGTTCCAAAGAACTCGGTAATCGTCTTGGGGAGGCTCCTCGAAGGCCGAGCTGTCGGACTTAAGGAAGAAGTAGGAGCGCTGCCAATTCTGCGTCTTGTTCGGATGACCGGCACATATGTTGCAGTTTGGTCGCATCTTCACCGAGTAGGTGCCATCTTTCATATCGGTTATCGAGGTCATCTCCTCGAACGACCTAACGCTCATCGGCATGTCGATCTGCTCCGCCAAAACCGACAAAGTAACCGCTAGACGCAGCGAGCCATTCAGCAGCTGACTGATCGCGAGATCCCGACGTCTGGCGTATGCTGTGATCAGTCGCGGGATGGGGAACCAGCAACGAGTGTCCTCCTGAAAATAGGATTCGTACACCGTCTGGTACCCCATCGGAGGAGACCAGGGTCTCTGCGCTCCCGTGGGCACAAGGAAGGTCACGCCTACGGCACCCGTAGCCCGAAGAACCCTCTTCACGCTTCCAAGAGTCGACCTCGTCTCCTCTACGCCTTCCCAGTCCTGACCGGCCAAGAAGGCAGGACGCAATAAGTCGGGATGAAGTTGAGGAAGCTCCTCGAAAATTCCATCGGGGTAAAAAGTGGTCGGGAAGAACTCAACCTCAGAATCATCGCCATCCGAGAGACCAACCTCCGCAGGTCGAGCTCTCAGGGTGACCGAGTCAACGGGCATCGCCCCGCTCTGACCGTCTCTCGAACATTCCACTGCATCCCTCGCAACGACGTTCTGACATCCTTCTCTCGCGAGTCTCGCAGCATCCGCAACCAGAAGTCGATGAGAGCGAGATAGATTTGCCGTGTCCATCATCGCCTCGCGATGAATCGCCTCCGAATCTACGACACGACTCCCGTCGGGATTCCTCGTCGGATTCGACGTCGCTGCGGCTGCCTTTCCTTTCGATTGTTCCGATAACCTCTGACCCGACGACATCGCAGAGCGAAACAGCGAAGAACGTTTCGAACAAATCTAACAACGCTTAGAGAGATAAGGGAAAGAGAGAGAAAGTACCTTTGATCGCGGAGAAAAACTTGAAGGAATGGAAGGGGATCCGCGTATTTATAAGGAAAAGAGAGGGGGGAAACTCGAGGCGCCATCATTAGGTCTATTCGGGCCTAAACGGGCCTCGAAATCCGCCCTAAAAACCCAGCGGACCCTCGCGGCGTTTCAACTTCTCGATTCATCTAGAAGAAGAAAAAAGGGGTGGGGGATTCGAGGTATCGTCATTAAAGCCTAAACGGGCCTTAACGGGCCTCGAAACTCTCCCAAATATCCAGCGAACCTTCGCGACGAACCCTTCTTACGACACGACGACCAAAAGGAGAGATAAAAGCCTCTGCTGCTCGCTTCCGAGAGGGCAACGCTGTGCGACTCGCCGACCGATCGTTCAAATCTTCCGACAGACCTCCTATTCTCTCAAACCTTCAAACCTTAGAATCCATCACGAGCTGGAAACCACCCGCTCACTGATGGACTAGGGGGGGACTTACTGTAGAGGATGGATTCGACCATCCCACAGGGCCCGAGGAATAGGAAGGCCTGGCCCGAGTTAGGAAGAGCGACGACTCGATCTGTCGGCTCGAGAGTCAGGTCTCTCGGCTTGACTCTTGAGTACTTCTAGCTGACCATCGTCGACTGAAGAGCGTTCGGCTCAACGGTTGCTCGAACACCTACGGGCCTCCCGGCCCAGCAAAGGAGGCCCACCAAGATGGCGTAAAATTAGGTCAAGAGCGAGGCATCGGGACGTCTATATAAGGGAAAGAAGAGACAACGAGAAGAGGATCCGAAACCACTGACCAACACTTGACGGCTAGATTAGAGTTTTCACCTTTACTTCGTCTCGCCGTTAGTTATACTTCTCCGGTAGCTTATCGAGCCACCGGTTTCCTTTCTATCGCACTCTTCTCTTATTTCCTTGTAACCGATCGAACGTTTTCTCTCCGACCATTAATAAGACGTCTTTGTTTAAGCCCACATCTTATTTATTACCGTTTCACGATCAAACATCTATTTGTAGAAGAGGATCGATGCCAATCAGATACTAGGAATGAAGCTGAATCTTCAACATTCGGATGCTGTTGTATGGGGCTTCAGCAGGAATGGGATCTATGACTCTCAAAGCGGGTACAAGCTCGTACATCGTGAAGACAATGCCTAAAATAAGGCATTTTATGTGGAGAGCATTGGCTGGAGCATTAGCGGTGTCGGAGAGACTGGGTTCTCGAGGTATCAATGTCTGACGCTACTTGTAAAGTGTGTCTCGCACAGCCGGAGACCATCTGTCATGTGTTGTTTCATTGTCCGGTTGCGAAAGAGGTCTCGAGATTATCAGGGTTCCCCTGTCCTTCCGCTGGTTTCTCTAGCAACTCTGTGTTTTTGAATTTCCACCATTTGCTCGAGACATGCAAGAGGAACTTGATAGATATGGAAGAAAATTCAATTGGAGGCTGAAGCTTGGAGAGCGGCTAACGTGCCTGACAAGGAAGATATAGTGGTGGAGCTAGGAGGGGCCTCATAATTAGCTCAGTACTGGCAGAAGCCATGCCCAAGCTTTATTAAAATGCAACATTGGGATGTCTTGGATTAATGAAAGCCGAAAGATGGCCCATTTTGGCTCCTTCCTATGATTCGTGAGGATGCTGTGGAAGCTCAGAATGGTTACTGGTTCGTGTTGGTGGAGTTACCTCCTCATGACAGACATAACTCTTGCAGCTTCATTCGGATTTAGCTGAGGATGGTCTTGAGACTTATTTGTTATTTCTTCCTTTTGATCTTGTCTTTTAGTTTTGAGTTTGGGGTCCTCTTGGTACCTACCATCCTCTACTGCTTTCACTTTTGCTACATTTCTATGTTACGAAGAGGCTATAAAGCGTTAAAAAAAGAAGAAGCTAATAGTTCAAATTTCATACAACCGTTGAAAAATTAAAATAGGATTAGGATGTATCGGTCGTTTAGCCTAACCGATGTTCTGTACTCAAATATTCCAACTAATAAACCATTGCTTTCAATTAATATAATTTTTTTTTGAAATTATATAGTTTTCTTTGAGTGGGGAGGTCAATTTCCAAATTTGTGTATAATATATTGTGTAATACTTTACTTTTTTGGGAGAAAAAGCCTTAATGTTCGGGAAGCCTTTAATCATCTATTTCTTTCGTTTTCTTTTTCTCTACAAGCCTTTAAGCACCTATAATTGTGTCTATTTCGTTTTTTGTTTCTACGGCACAATGAGAAGTCCAATAATTTTGTTGTTTCTAAAATAAAAGTCTCTTTTTTGACATAGCTTTATATTCACCACACCACACCAATCAAATCTATTCGTTATTGATACAAAAAACTGGCAAGGGAGAAAGGTAGTGTTTATCTTTCTTTTCTTTCAAACTTTAGCTGATGCTAATGTTTACTAAAGTTAAAGCAAAGAAAATTAGATGAATCGTTGCACACGATTCATGTTTCAGAGTTAAGCAACGTGTTGCCTAACCTTAAGCTTAAGCTATGCTTAAATAACAAAATGTCACCATAAAGTGAAAAAACGACAAAATGAGGTTTGGTTAGAGACATGTTCTTAACCTGATGCGTTAGGTTGGTTGAACTTGTAGTAGTAAATGAAACTCGATCTCGAATATGTTCCAACGCAAAGTAAAACTTGTCTTCCTTTTCTTAATTACAAATATAAACTCCAATCGAAAATAGAGGAATAATATACATCTTTCTCCTGTAAATTATGTCGCGTGAATGATTTTAATAAATAGTGTTTTTATCAGATATGATTACGAAAAACACTTATTTAAACTAGAGAAACAGTATTGTGACATATACTGCCACATTATTATTTACTTAATGGACAATAATTTCATCCCACTCACAAACTTTTGCCTGTCCCAAAGTAAACAGGTGGGCTCTTTCTTGTTGAAATATCCAATATCCATATCTTTCAAGCAGACCAAACATACATATATACTTCATATTTTATATGATATGAATATGTAACCAATATTGTGAAGCGGGATAGAATATACCATTCTCCATATTATGGTATTGTTTTAAGCATTTAGGCACACATTGCTGTATATAAGTTATGATGAAACATAACTTTTTAGGTGCACTACGCACACACTGACACTGACATAAAGATATGACGATACATATTTTAACAAGCGTGGTCGGTTTTAGACCAAGGTGCATTTCATTTGGGTTTGAAATCAATCGATTGACTAAAAGAGCAAAATATTAATTTCATTATGAGTTCAATATTTAATACGTAAATAGCACAAGTTTGTAAGCCAATTATGGTTAGATTAACAGACTCAAATCTCAATATTGGTCTCTGTTTTTCTAAATTTATAAATATTTTATTTTATGTCACATAGCAATGGTGTTTGATGAAGAAGTATGAAACACTTGCAACTGCTCTCAATTTTATTTTATTTAACAACTTGGGAGAAATATATAAAGACAAGGGAGAATCAAACTGTATCACTTACCTACAAATAATATTAACATAATAATGAAAGAAAGATGCACAGAGGAAGATTTTATAAGATAAGAAACTTGCTCTTGCACGATTGCAATGCGAGCTGAAAATAAAAAAAGAAGCAGCCAGCTGATGCGGTTTCTGGTGTCTGAGCAGCCGGAACTAGAAGCATTGAGTCATTAATTCTATGGAGTGCCCGCCCCAATGGTGAATCTGAGAATGACAAAACTGATCTTATGCACTTTAGTCTCTCTATCCAAAACCTGGACAGCCTTCGGGATCCACCTATCAAACAAAGAAACTTGTAATAAAACATATAAATTTTGAATATATAATAAAACTTGTAATAAAACATATAAATTTTGAATATATTTTAATATCAAAACTAGTTTGGTCCAAAACAATTGATCACTCAAAATTACTTCATAAGCAAAAGATTCATACCTCAAGACGAGACTCCAACTCTTGCACCTTAGAACGAGTTCATCTCAAGACAGTAAGTCCTTCTCTTAACCAGCATCTTAGCAGCCACCCCATAAACCCCATCAAACGCAGAAGAAACCCAAGAAACATCACACACCTCCTTCTTCGACTCACTAGGTCTAATCGCCACCAAAGTCGCACCCTTCAACACAGTCCCATCAGGCAACTCCAAAGAAGGAGCATACCAAAGCCTCATGTTCAGAGCCGGCACAAGCGTCCTCTTAGAAGCCGAAGAAGCAGACAACGGTTTCACCCTCAACTCCTCCAACTGGTCTCTGTTCATACAAAGCACCCCTTGCCCATCGGTATCCGTCAGCACCAAACTATCAAGCGTCTTGTGCTCCGCGATGATCGGCTGAAGCAAGTAGTGCCTCGCGGAGGCAGCGATCAAGGAGCTGATCGTCCACACGACACGAAGCTTGAGCCCTCCGTTCGTGTAGAACGACTCCGGTATGCTCCCGTTGTCCTCCACCGCCGCCGCCGCGTTGCTGTCGTCGGAAGGAGGAGGGTCTGTGGCCACGGAGGAGGCGCCGAGGATGACGCAATTCTCGAGGGTTGATCCGAACTCCGCACGCCATTTCAGCAAAACGCCGTCGTCTATGCCTAACTCGCCGGCGGGAAGCTCGATGCGGAGGAAACGAATCTCGTTGAAGTTTTTGAGGACCTGCGTCGGGGAGTGGTGAGTCACGCCGCCTTGCTCGATCTCTCCGTCTTCTCCTCCTCCTGTGATAGACAACGACGAGGACGAAGGAGAAGGAGACGGTGATGAAGATGAGCGTTTAGTGGCGAGGAGCTGTGTCAAAGCGTGTAAAGGCTTGAAGATGAGGCGGAAGATGGCGGAGAAGGGGGAGGCGGAGGAGCGAGGCTTGTCGGGGGAGAGGGAGGAGGGATCGTCGTCGTCGGAGATGACGCAGTCGACACGAACGACGACGTTCTCGACTTGGGGGACGAGGGAGTGGAATCTCTTGGAAACGACGCCGCATCGGCCGAGGGCTTTGACGTCGCCGATGCGGTTGAAGACGAGGAGGAGGATGGAGTCGGGGAGGTGGTCGAAGAAGTCGGGTTGGTGTAGCGGTTCCGGGTGGATCCGAGAGAGCGGATCTGAACGGTGGATAACGGCCATGAATGAATGAGAGAATCAGAGGAGATAACGCATGGAAGAGAAGAGGAAAGGAATCTTTGAGAGAGAGAGAGGATATAAGAGGCAGGGAGTTAATTAGATCCACGAGTTTCTTTTTCTTTTGTCTCTTGTCTGAATATTTAAGAATGGAAATAGCGCGTGTGGACACGCGTGAAGAGATCAGAGAGAGAGAGGATGAAGAGAGATTTCATTAATTTAACATGATTGACATAATTAATTATAATCAACTAAATACAAGAAGGGTAGTGACGAAATTCAAGTTAGGTGTAGGTGTGTTGAATTTCGGATATTGAAAACTATCATCCTGGTTTGCGATGAAGTTTAAGAAAGTTCAAATAATAAGATGGGGTTGGCATTTGATTAGCTAAAATCACTATCGTTTTTAATAAAATTTAATTAAGATACATATTTGGATAATTTCTTAAAAATATTTTAAATATTTTAAAATTATAATCTATGTTATATATATATATATGGCTATTAGACATTTTAAACAAGTTATATTAAAATATTTTAGAATATCCTTTTTTCAATAAATTATTTTAAGCAAATAATTATATAAAAATGCAAAAAAAATCAATAGTTGAGATGGGTTGACACCTAATTCAATATAAACATAAATACACTTTTATAAAATATATTTTCAATAATATAACCAGTGTAAGAAATTTTTGCTAGTTTATATTTTATCAAATGATATGGGTAATAAGAACATTTTCTACAATTCATATATTTTAATTTAAACTTACATTATGATAAATGGGCTATATAGTACACAAGTAATTATGTTTGCAGACTATGATCAAACAATAGAAAACATTAAATTGTGTGAAAGCTTCAAATGGTAATCCACCATTTTCACCATGCATAGTCTAACTGAGCCTACAAAATATCGTGAGACCAAATAACATGCATTATACAGATTTGAATTTTGATAGTATCACAACAAACGATTGCATTAATACAGCATTAATACAACCATCGTACTCCAATTCTTGGTCGCATTCTTAGTTTTTATATTGTGTGATTATTTATTCTCTACCGGTATAATAACCCAAATAATTGTAATGCTTCGTGGGTGTTCAATAATCAAATAAGAATACATGAGAAGATACAGTTATATAGTTATTTTATACAAAGATTATTCATGGCATGATATGGAGTTGCATTATCATAAGATTTCCGACTTAGCTGTACCACATGATAAGTCGTTAGGTCATTTGGTGAGAATGAATTGGATTTGCCTAGTGCTCTATAGTCTACTCGTAGGCAAATTCTTCCTTTTCTTTCTTTTTTTAATAATAAATTATACAATTCAGTTTTAATAGGTGTTAAAATGGAAATTCAGATTCAATTTGATTATTATATATGTATTAGTAAAAAAATTTAGTACCTCAAACAAACATTTAGAATTGCATATCTTCCCGTCTTCATGGAATTTCCCAGTGTTTGTTACTATAATAGTATCAACAATATGATTTGTGATAATATAATTGGAAACCAAATAAAGAAGAGAGAAAGTGAGATATGTAAAATGCATTTAGACAAGTCATGTGTGGAATCTGAAATGGCACAGTACAGAGCATTGATTTAGATCTGAATCGATAAGGGGAGAGACTTAGCAGGGAAGAAACAAAAGCCGCAGATATTGGTGTCACATGCACGTCGTGTCATGTGTCCATTCTTACTTTGCACGCCCCGCCGTTTTCACTTTTATCGTCGACGTGAAAATGCAGCATTGCCCGTCCGTACAAGTTCACCAAAGTACATTACACAATTCACGTTGTAACTTTTCTTTTTTTCCTGGAATCCAGATTCAATAAAAGATAGTAAAGACTTAAAGTATGTCCACACAAAAAAAAGTATGTCCACAAGAAATCAGTGGTTTTTTTAAAAAAGTGTATAAACGAAAGCTTTTTTTAAAGTAAAATATTTGTGTGAATTATATAGAGAAAATTACAATAAAATATAGGTATGGATTAAAGGATGTTTTAAAGGATTTACAGTTTGTTCATCACATCTTGTAAATCTCAACAGTTCATTTCTGAAATGATATTTACAATTTAGCAAAGAAAAAAAAATTACAGGTAAGGATTGGTGCAAAATAATGGAGTACATCAGAGAAACATGTGACTATTAAATGCAAAAGCAGCAACACAAGTTACATAACTCGGAAATACAGATTCAAGAAATGAAAATTCATGAAACATCTAAGATCCTTCCTTCTTAAATAATATCCTTGCATCATAATTCAAGAAAATAAATAAATAACATCCAGCTAAATAGATTTGTAACACGATTTCCAGATCATCAATCTCCTATTATTTCTCAGTATTATTTTCTATTTTTGTTATGATCGTACAAAGTTTATATATGATAAATGAGAAATCCAACCAATCATATGTCAGTGTTTGTTAATCATCCGTGTGTACATGTGCAGAACACAAACTGTTACGTAACATAACAAAATATACAGAAGAGTTATATAATATAGGTGTCAAATACAGTACCGAGTATTTTCATTTACATGTATGGTAGGAAATGATACATCGTTATATTTAGATTACAACAAGGCCCGTTCAAGAATTTCCGTACTTGCATAGCTGCATTTTAATTAGTTTCTCAAAGGTACGGGGTTGTGAAAATAAAATAAAAACTATAGGGAAAATAAGTAAACTATAATAAACAAGAGAGGGTCTTCTGCATGTAATTTCCAAGAATTTAAATAACAAGCAACGCTACGGTACACGGCTCATAGACACATGATCGCTAAACCGGAATATCATTCTATTCCGGGTTGTTATTAATTAAACAACTTCTCCTACAGTTACAGTAAACCGAGGTGAGAAAGAACTCACCAAGAAGCTAGAGACAGAGACTGGTTTCAAGTGGACATAATAAAAGCTTGGAACAAGTTCTCTGCACTACGCATCTGTTCAGGTGTGCCTGATACGAGAGCAATGCGATCACCGTGAGAAGTTTTGGAATCCGAAAATTCTACCATCGCTCCTGATATCTGAAAGACAGAGAGATGAAATAACCATATGACAAAAAAAAAGATCTAAGGAACAAACCGAAGTAATGATCATAAAGATTTCAGAAAACAAACCCTTCTTATGTTCTCCAAATTGCCTCCTCCCTTGCCAATAACTTTACTCACTGCACTCGCCGGGACAAGAATCTCCAAAGCAGAAGACTGATACAATCTATAGATAAAAAAAAAGTTTTAAACCATTTGAAACAAAGTGATAAAGAAGAAGTCAAGTTCTTTGCTGTAGTTTGCAAAACTTACCCTCCATATGAGTATGGACCGACTGATACCAAACCATGATCTGTTGCCTGTTTATGCAAAAAATAAAAGAAAACTAAGACCTCTGTCACCAAGAGAATCAGAAGAACTACTATGTGAACTTACCGGGAAACTACTTTCATAGCCATAGAATCTGTCTGAAGAAACCATTCCCAAGCTGCTTTCCCCTGTCTCTCGCCTCTGATCAAAATCTACAGAAGCATATTCTGGAACAGAAGATACAAAAGGAGCAAGTGTAAAACCGGAATGATCAGATCTTGCAGCAGGAGGATTCCTAGCAGAGACACTGCCTCTATCGCCTAAAACATCTTCTCGAAGCCTTAGAACAATCTGAATGAGAGCATCTCTCACACTGCTGACTTCACCAGATACCTAATGATTACAAGAGATTTCGAAGTTGAATATAAAGCAACATAAAGAGAAAATATTTGAACTTTGATTAGGGACTATAATAACCTCAACAAGATCATCGTTATTCCCTTTCGAGATACGGATACTGGCGTTGGTTCTTTTCCTGATTTGGTTTATGACCGAGCCGCTTTTACCTATAATGCATCCAATAACCTTGGAAGGAACAAGAAGTTGCATCTTAACAGTCTCCTCATCAATATCGTCACTGATCTTCTCTTGCAGAAGAAGAATAGCTTCAACAGCCATAGACTTCATATCATCAGGAGACTGAATAACAAAACACACAACAAAAAACAATATTATTAAAACAACACTTTACAAATAGAAATGAAGATAAAAAAGTGGAATCAAACCTCTGTAGCGGTGACAATAATAACACACTCATCATCACCATGATTTGCTTTATTAACCTCTATACGAGAACCGCTAGCTTCTCTCATTCCATTAATGGTTGAACCTTCTCTCCCGATAACACGACCGATACTGGACACAGGGCACAACACCTTCAAAACCAGCTCTTTCGATCCAGGAGACCCGCCAAAACCATGAGACACAGGACTAGTGGTTTCTGCATAACCCTGAAACTCAGATGCATTGACAAACGACGGAACAACACCTGCTCTGTGATGATCATGATTTGTGTATAATCCAGTTTGAGGGTAGACATAACTTGAAACCTCCGACGGAATCACAACACTAGCTGGAGTGTCTTGCACGGTTGTTGAATCTAGAGGAATCTGTTCTCAAGGGCTGGTCTTGTACATGGTAGCAGAAACAGCGTAAAGAGCCTTCTTCACAGATTCATGCTCACCAGATATCTTAAAAAACAAAACATACATTATAGAAAAAAAAACTAATAAAAAGCAAGTGAAAATTAGAGTTTCAGACACTAATCTAAGTAATGTTTCTAGCAGTTTGTAATAGCATAATTAACAAAAAAAAAAAAAAAAGGGCACTAACCAGAACTACATTATCAAAATCCAAGGCACAAGCATGCGAAGGATCCGAGACATCTTTAGAATCAACCTCAACACTAGCTCCAGTTCTTCTCCTTATGCTCTTGATAACCGCACCAGCTTTACCAATCACACCAGAAGCTTGGCTAGACGGAACTAAAAGACGACATTCCTCGTTCTTATTACCATTCTTCTCTCCACCAGCAGCACTCTCCACACAGCTCACGATCGTGTCATGGACTCTGAGAAGAGCATCTTGCGTATAAGATGATAAGTATCTTGTATATTGCTTGGATACAGACGTATCAGTTGTATGAAAACAGTGGATACAGACGTATCAGTTGTATGAAAACAGTCGTACATTGTGAGGCTACCAAGGTCAACCGTCGTACACTCCACTCTTTTATTATACATATTACCATCCAAAGCAATCGGAAACGCAATACCATTCTCGGTACTCTTTCAAAAACCTGTCTCTTACTCTCACCTAAAAGTTTTCGGTTGTTTATGCTATCCAAATATCAATCATTCTAACCTTTCAAAGCTTTCGCCTCGTTCTTCTAAGTGCATTTTTATTGGCTATCCTCAAAATCACAAAGGCTATAGGTGCTTTGACTTAAAGTCTAAAAAAATCATACTGTCACGACATGTGCGGTTTGATGAAAATTGTTTCCCGTATGAAAGTCCAAAACGCAACAAAGGTGCGCAATACGACTTCTTAGACTTCGAGCCTTCTCCCATTTTCAAAGCCATTCTGGAGTCACCACCTGCAACTACAACAACTCAAGTTGCGACTCCACCTCAACCTGAGGCGCCAACTCAAACTGCTCAAGCAGCAGGAGAGGTACAGAGGCATGCCATGTCCACCCGTTCCAAACATGGTATTTCAAAAAGAAAACACATTTTCTCCCTTCATACTCAAACTTACTCACCACTTCCTACTAGCTATAAAAAAGCTCTTGCTGATCCTAATTGGAATCCATCAATGAATGTCGAGTACGATGCTATAGTTAAAAGCGAGACTTTTGATTTGGTCCCACGACCACCTAACACTAATATTGTGAGTTCTATGTGGTTGTACAAGCATAAGTTTGACGCAGAAGGAGAGTTCAAAAGCCACAAGTCCAGACTGGTTGCCAATGGAAAATCACAGGAACATGGCGTCGACTTTGAGGAAACTTTCAGTCCTGTGGTAAAACCAGTGACTATCCGTGCGGTTCTACACAACGCGCAGGAATGTCAGAATGCAAGCCTTGCGCAACCCCAGTCGATATGAAGTCAAAACTTGCTGAAAATGACGGCAAACCTATCTCTGATCCTACGGAATATCGTAGCCTTGCCGGAGCACTCCAGTACCTGACATTCACCAGACCGGACATATCCTACGCAGTGCAACAGGTCTGCTTATTCATGCATGATCCCAGAGAGAGCCACTTCCTTGCCTTAAAACGTGTGATCCGCTACTTACAAGGTACGAAGACGATGGGGCTACAGCTGCTCAAGGGCCAAACTATGAAACTCACGGCGTATACGGACGCTGATTGGGCAGGATGCCCTTCGACAAGAAGATCAACCTCAGGGTACTGTCTTTTCTTGGGCGATAACTTGATTTCTTGGTCCGCAAAACGGCAACCAACGGTCTCGCGATCCAGTGCAGAAGCCGAATATAAAGGGGTTGCCAATGCTGTTGCTGAGTCTTGCTCTCTAAGGAATTTGCTACTTGAAATGGGAAGACCTCTTACGCAAGCAACGATCGTCTACTGCGATAATGTGAGCGCCGTATATCTATCAACAAATCCGGTCCAACACCAGCGAACAAAACACATCGAGATCGACATACACTTTGTTCGCGAAAAAGTACACATGGGCACAGTCAGGGTACTTCATATACCTTCTTCACTTCAGTACGCCGACATCTTTACCAAAGGATTACCATCTTCACTGTTCAAAAATTTTCGATCCAGTCTTGGCGTAACGGAGTCAACGCTGCGACTGCGGGAGGGTATAAGATGATAAGTATCTTGTATATAGTTTAGATATCAGTAGATATTGTACTCAGTATATTCTCCTAGAATATCTCTCTCTTGTGTACTATATATTCACGTATCAATACAATGACACATTCAAGGGAAACAATATTACTTACATTGCGCACAGCACAGAGGCTCTGTTTCGGTCTCTGTTACGTCGACTTTCTCCTTAACCGAGGAGTAAATTGTGATGACTCTTTGGGTGCAGCCAGGTGACTGGTCAAAGACTTTGATCTTGGCCTTGGTGGTGTCCCCGTTGGCGTTTATGACTTTGCCGCTCTTGCCTATAACGCCACCGATGATTCCGACGGGGCAGAGGATTCTGTAGATTACGAGGTCTTCTTTGTTGATGGTTTCAGCGTTGGCATTTGAAAATCGCCTCCTTTGATTCTTGTTGTCGTTGTTGTGATTGGATTTTCGCTTCTTACGGTCACTCATTGTGAGATTTGAGATTGATAAGCACAGAGAAAGGTTGCTGATAAGAGCAATCTATTATCAGAAGATAGAACTGAGAAAACAGAAAGACAATGTATTCGATCTAAGAGTTTTGATGTTCGTACAGAAATCGTCCGGAAGATGGATGGCGGCGGGCGGCGGCGGATAGGATAGATTCTTTTATCACTTCGGGGCTCTGGTCCAAATCTTTTATTTCTTAATTGGTCCCGTTATACTTCAGAATTGACTAATAAGACCCTATTTCGTGCAACTACAACAAAAACCCCTACATATTGTCAAAAATCTATTTTTGTTTTCTTCACTGATTTTCTTTTGTTTTATTATTCACATATTTTTGTATCAATTTACTTTTTTATTTTGCATACAAAACTATTTTTTTCATGATTTTAAAGAAATATTATATTTATATTTGTAAAATCAGTTATTAGTTTATAAATTATTTATAAATTCCAACTTAATATGTATTTGATAATTTAATAAATATTTTTATGTCTCTAAATCACAATTTACTTGTTCCTTCATCAAGATAATCATTAAATAAATTATTTATAAATTCCAATTTAACATGTATTTAATAATTTAATAAATATTTTAATGTCTCTAAATTACAATGCACTTGTTCCTTTATCAAGATAATCAATAAACAAAAAAATAATAAATTTGTTTTTAAATAAAAATATGAACAAATTAGTGCCGAAAACAAAGAAAAAAATTAAGTAAAAATATAACGAAAAAGAAAGAAATTAATTGGGCTTCTTATATGGCTTTCTGATTTAAATGATAATGGACCCTTGGCCCATGTCTCTCTCTCGCCTCTCCCTAGAGAGACGGAGAAACTCAACTATCTTATTTCGTCTTCTCCGACGATTGTCTCAGCTGCGATTGCGAATCGGAGCCGTAGAGTAGTCCTAGGGTTCCACGAGCACTCGCCTTTGAAGCTCCGAAGACTACTACTACGTACATCATCTTATCTCTCTCTCTCTCTCTCTCTCTGCTATTATCGTTCCTTGTTCGATTTTGGTTTTGTTTCTTTGGTTCTATGCATCTCTTAGGCCTTGTTGCATCTCTAAGATTCAAAGTTTGGTTATTTCCATCTCTAAGATTCAAAGTTTATAACTTTGATTGTTCTTCTTTTCGTGTGTAAAGCATACACAAGAACAAGAGCCTGTCGTGAAAAATGGAACAAGTCGATGCAGGAGGAAGCACGACCACCGTCGCTGCGTCGACCTCTGAAGAGTCGGGTTTATATCCGATAGCACGAGTGAGGAAGCTCTTGTTCCGCCAGATGCTCGTTGGAATCAAAGACGGGAGATTCTTCCTTGGCAGTTTCCACTGCATTGACAAACAAGGAAACATCATTCTCCAAGACACCGTTGAGTATCGCAGCATTAGAAGATCGTCTCCTTCCCCTACTGAACAGCGTTGTCTTGGTATGATCCTCATCCCTGCCTCTTGCAGGACCTCTTGCCATGTTGATTGCTCTATCGAGGAACAACTTTCATTGATTCAGCTCAAAGAGTAGAGCCTCTTTTATAGACTTGATGAGTTGGTCTCTTCGTTATGCCCCGAAATCAAAATTTGATTCCATGTTCTTGTATTGTATGGTGAATGATTCACATAACTTTGTGAAGATAAATGTATACATGCATTGGAAGCCTTTTGGAGTTTTATATTTACATTTAATAGAGAAGATGCTTGTTTTCTTCAGAATCTGTCTCTGTATGCTGTTCCATACACAATGAGATAGGGTACTGTTCGAACAACTGTGTCAATGGGAATGGCAAAGTTCACTCCGGAAGACATACCAGTCCCTGCAACAACAAAACTCATTCTCTTCAGTATCTGAGTCATGTCAGAAGAACAAGGTTTAAGTTCTTAGATATGGTAAAAGGGAAGATCATCAACCTTTGCGGGTGAATGTGGCAGTGTTGACGCCGATGGTATGGCCATAAGAATCAAGCAATGGCCCTCCAGAATTGCCAGAGTTAATGTCAGCATCTGTTTGGATAGCTTCTCGAATACTCTTCCCGTTGGGTGAAGGTATCTCTCTTCCCAACCCACTCACTACCTGCACCATCCCCATGATAACCAAACAAATAATCCCATTAGAAGTGAAATGTTAATGTATAAAAAACTTACGAGTCTTCTAACTCTTACCCCTATTGTCAAAGTGTTTTCATATCCATACGGATTCCCAATAGCAAAGCAACTCTGACCTACGCGTAGGTCACTGGAGGTACCAAGAGCAACAGGTTTCAACTCACGCCCCTCGGTTTCAATCTGAGTGTATAGTAACATTAATTAAAAATGACAATACATAAAAGTATGCGACTCAAATGGTCTGAAAATATGTTCAACGTCGTATTGCCTCAAGATTACCTTCAAAACAGCAAGATCATTGTCTGGATCAAGACCCACAATTTTCCCATCTTTTGTAAATCTTGTTCCCATGGCATCAACTAGAGACACCTGCACAAGACACACAAAACCATGGTTTGCTCTTGAGTTACAACGTCTGTCTTTGTGTTCTTTCCGTGTGCTCAAATGGATAAAAGAAGATGGAGACCTTACAACGTTGTAAACCACTCTGATCTGTAGCTAACTTGGCAATGACATGATAGTTTGTCACCTACAATTGTTCAACAAACAACCAGGATTCAGAACCAGAGACTTGAGATGAGGGTTTTTTTTCATTTGTGCGTACAATGTGACCAAGCTTGTCCCAAACGAAGCCAGAACCTGTCCCTTCGATCTTTGCATTTTCCTCGACATTGGATTCATCAGAGGAAGTTTTGGGAAGCTCAATGTCTTCGATGTACACAACAGACGCCGAAGTTTTCTGTCAAACAGCAAAAGTTGAGATTTTTATTTTCTACGGACAAAAGAAAAGGAGTTTCGAAATTGTCAAAAAACCTGGAAGAGATTGACATTTCTCTCTTCTTCGTCCTCAAGCTCCTCTTCTTTTTCCTTAAGTTGCTCCAATGCGATCGCAGATTCCACCGGAAAACTCTGTTGATTGGAAGCGAGCAGAGACGAGGCGAGCGCTAAGCTCGAACCGAAGATCACGGTTCTTCTTCTCTGATCAGGATTCGAACCGGAGCAAGCTAACACTGAATTCGACCGGTTAAATGGAGTGAAAGTACAAGAGATTGAGGAACAAGCAAGAGCAACGACCATCGTGGCTCCTTCTTCCTTCTCGAAGCTCTCCTACACTGGCTCACACTCGCTCGACCACCAACTTACACAGAGAGGAGATAAGGCAGATGGTATAGGTTCGTTTTTTTCCGGTTCGGTATGTGGTTTTGGTTTTAGTTTATCCTTTACAATGTCTTAACCGGGTTAATCTTGAGGTGAAAAAAATATATATAGAGATTCATTAACTTTTGGTAGTGTGGGCAGTAGTGGGCTGCATAAGATCATACTCTAGATAGCTTGTTTATACGTGGTCTTCTTGATTCGTACTCCGTCCGTTTCGTAAAGTTACATATTTTATAGAAAAATTTTGTTTCAAAAAAATTTATTTTTGCATTTTCAATGCATATTTTATTTATTAATTACAAATTTCAAAAAATTTAATTGCACTTATTAAATTTTTATTGATTTAAAATTACGGAAAAAAGATAGTCACAAAAAATTATGCAAATTTAATGTATTTTGTTAAAATGTGTGAAAAATCTAAAATATGTAACATTTTGAAAGGAGGGAATACTATTTTTGGTTGTACACGGCTTCTTATATTCATCAAATGTTTATTTTGGTTAATGAAAGACAAAGAAAGGTCTTTGTAGTTGACTCCATCTAGGATACCACATTGTTTTTAATATCAGAATGTTTTTTTCCTCAAAATTTAAATGCTGCTCAAATCAGTATGTCATATATTTGGAACTTTCTATAACTAATGATATTTCTAGCATTTTACAAGGTTTACATACCACACTAATCATCATAACAGCAAAAGTTTAAAATTTGAAACAGAAAGCTGTGGGAGATGATGTTCAAAGTCTCCTCTAGATATATACATCCCGTATATACAGTCATAAGCGTTTGGTCATGATTCATCATGACTCGTGACGATCAAGGTAAGCTAATTAGGTAAATAGTAGAAGTCTACTTGGTCCAATTGTTTGATTAATGATTCTTTTATTACATTATGAAGTCTGAGTTTAGATTCTTAGAAAATGCGAAATTATGAAAAACTAATGAAAAAAACACTTACAAGAGATCTGCATTATGGTGCAAGGAATTCCGTCAACCGTATATTCCATAGGACGGCTCAGGATGCAGTTAAGATGTGAATCCACTAAAGGAATGTAGAATTGTCGGGTGTAGAAACGTCTGTAATATTCTTATCGTCGTTTATAATATCATAACTAGGTGGTTGCCCGCGAATTCGCGGATATATTATTGTATGAATAATAATTAGAAACATTAAAAATATAATTTTTAACTACATATAGTTTGAAAATCAGTCGTAAAGTTTTCATAAATTTGTGTAAAAATAACTGATGAATATTTTGTAATAACAAATGCTTGTAGAATTATATATGTAATTATCACATTAACTTCTCCAATACCTATTATGCATCTTCTTCGGGCTCTTCTTGTTTTTTCTCGTCATCATTTCGTTCTTTTTATTAAATTTTTGCTAATATTTTCCTAATTTTTTACATATTTTTGCCAAATATTTATTTCTCTCTTTAAATAGTAATACAAAACATACAATAAACGAACTAAAAATCCATCTTAGAATTCTTTTCAATCATAACATTACCTTATTTACTATATTATTTTACTTAAATGCAAAACATTTTTTAATCAAAGTTTTCACATGATCCGTTAAATATAGTCCTTCAAATTTGCAAAGCCTAATTACTTATAAAGCATATATGGACATTATAAGAGATTATTATAGATACAACTATATTTTTATATGAATATAAAATCATTATATCGATTTCTATAAATTGTTTTATATTCATTATTTTATGTAGTATATAAATATACAAATAATTGATCAAACATTATTACACTTTCTATATTTTTGAAAATTAGCTACCATTAATTATTATTTGTAATATTATTTAGGTTATTTGGCAAGTGATAGTAATTAGTTTTAGACTTGTCTTTTATTTTAGATATAACTAAAATAATAAAATTTTAAAAAAGTTCCGTTCATTATATTATGTAGTTTATAAATATAAAAAAGAATTAATCAAGCATTAAATATTCTTTATATAATTTCAACAATTAGTTACGATAAATCAGTATTTGTAATATAATTTATATTTTTGGCAAGTTATATTATTTGAATCTAGATTTTTTTATTTTATTTTAAATCTAAAATAAATTAAATTAAATTAAAAATTATCGACCAAGTAAATTATAAAAAAAATTCTTAAGACTTCAAAAAAGATCGACATGTAAGAAAAATTCACTTAAGTGACTTCTATTTTAATATATAGGAGAATTTGTATTTTTAATAAATGTTTTATAAACTCATATAAATAATTTAAAATTAAGATAAAATAATTTTGTAAGCCATGATAGATAATTTTATAAATGCTTTATTTTTTTTATAAATGACTTTTATTATAATTCTTTATATATGAATATAATGTTTTATATAGAATACGAAATCATTATATCGATTTCTAGAAATTGTGTTCGACTAATTATATTATGTAGTATATAAATATAAAAAGAATTAATAAAACATTATTACACTTTCTATAATTTTGACAGTTAGTTTACCATAAATTATTATTTGTAATATCATTTAGACTATTTGGTAAGTTACATTAATTAGTTCTAGACTTACCTTTTATTTTAGATCTAATTAAAATAATTAAAAATTAAATATCATTTAACTAATCAAGTTATAACAATTCTCTTATACTCTCTCTATAATTGACACCTAGGCAAAAACCACGTAAGTGATTTCTCATTTAATATATAAGAGGATTATCCAGAATTAAAAAAAAAATAGGCAAGTGTATTTTTCTAGTTAGAAACTGATCATGCTTTGTGATTAAATCCAATTATTGACACTTAATATAATATGGAAATATATAAGAATATAATAATATAAAAGGTAACAAATCATCCCCTTTATATAAAATTTATCGGGGTCCTGAGTAGATTATGAGCGTTCATGCATGCATTAGAGCATGTTTATCCCTTGGATCCTTAATGGATTTCTTAATGATTATTTAACTATATAAGTGTACATTAGTTGACTTAAGAACTCTATTAAGAAAATGTTTGATTTTGTGCCTCTATTGGTAGTTTCTTAATTAAAGGTTCTTAAGAAAAAAAAAATTTAAGACAAATTTATTTATTAAATAAAACATAAATAAGAAAACATTTTCAACATAGGATTTTAAATAAAAACATAAAAACAAAGATTACTAAAATAAACGAGAAAATTTAGAAAAAAACATCCGAGCTCAGTTGTTGTCTTCATTACGTCCAAATTTACGCCATATATGTTCAACCAAATCAGCCTTCAGTTGTCGATGTCTTTGTTTATCACGAATAGTAGTTCGAACACCCATCATATTAGCGATATTTGAAGGCGTGTCTGTAGAATACGTGAGATCTACATGTGAACTTCCGTTGTCTTCTCCTTGTTGGAACTCTGAAACATCAAAATGACGGTAACCATCTCGTTAGTCTTCTACTATCATATTATGGAGTATGATACATGCTCTCATAATCTTCCCGATTTTGGCTTTATCCCAAATACGTGCTGGATTTTTAATAATGCCAAATCGAGCTTGCAAGACTCCAAAAGCACGCTCGACATCTTTTCGGACACCTTCTTGATGTTGAGCAAATAAAGCCGCTTTCGGACCTTGTGGCAGTGAAATAGATTGGACAAAAGTTGCTCATTTCGGATGAACACCATCGGTGAGATAGTAAGCCAAACGATACTCGTTTCCATTGACAGAGAAAGTAACTTGTGGAGCTTGACCGTTTATTATGTCATCAAAAACTGATGAGCGATCAAGAACATTGATATCATTTAAGGGACCCGGAGGTCCAAAAAACGCATGCCATATCCATAAATCGTACGAAGCAACCGCCTCTAATACGATTGTGGGTTTAGCCGAACCGCGTGAATATTGCCCTTTCCAAGCGGTGGGACAATTCTTCCACTCCCAATGCATACAATCGATGCTTCCTATCATCCCCGGAAATCCACGTTGCTCACCAATATAAAGTAGACGTTCAAGATCAGCCGGTGTTGGTCTTCATAGGTACTCATCGCCGAATAGATTTATTATTCATTCGACAAAATGTTCGACACATAACCGAGCAGTAGTTGCACCGAGTCGGAGGTATTCGTCAACAGCGTTAGCCGCAGAACCATACGCCAAGACACGAATGGCTGCTGTACACTTTTGAAGTGCAGAGAGACTACGCCTTCCGAGAGCATCTTTCTTTCTCGAAAGTATTCAACTTCATTAGAGAGTCGATCAACAATACGCATGAACAATGACTTGTTCATTCTAAATCGTCGTCAGAATAGATTTTCAGGATATGTTGGATTTTCACTGAAATAATCATTCCATAAACGTTGATCGCCTTCTTCCCGGTTTCTTTCTATATAAACCCGTTTTTTTCTTCTTTTTCTTTCGATTTCTTGATCACCATAATTATTGGCTAAATTCTCTAGTGTTTGATCAAAATAGTCATCAAAATATTGATCAAAATATTGATCAAAACTTTCATCATCTTGATCAAAAGTGTTATGAGAAGAAGAAGCCATTGAATAAATATAGTTGATCAAGGAGAATTATTTTTAAATAATTCGTAAAAGGAGTTGTGATAAAAAAAAAGAAGAAAAGCGTTTGGTGAGAATAGCTTTGAGATGATGAGAAAAGGAGAATAGCTTTGTGATGATGAGATGAGAAAGGTGAGAAGAAGTCTTGGTGATTCAAAGCTCTGAAGAAGAGCGTTTGGTGAGAAGGTGAGAAGTCTTGGTGATTACAATAGATGGTGAATGAAATCTTTATATAGAGCAAATGACTTGTATAGATTACAACATCTCGTGACTTGTTCTCGTGTCACATAAATACAAACATTAGTAAAAGACATACAACCTTGTGACCACTTGTGACACATACCTACAAACATAAGTACAACACCCGTGACACATACATACAAGCTTGTTCTCTCTTTTGACATTTTTTGCTTCTTCTTCTCAACAATCTTGCGACCTCACCCGTGATCATCTTTGTCTTGTGACCTCTTATCATCATCTGTGTCTCTCTGCACACAAATATAAAGACACAACAGATGAAAGATCACACCAGAAACATGAAACATAAGAGAAATTTTATAACAAAACAACAATTTTATAGAAGAACAGAGATTTTATAACACAACATATCACAACAACTTGAAACATACAGAGAGAAACATGAAACAGAACAAGAAAACTAGAGGAATAACATAAGTTGAAACATAGAGGAATTAAACATCTTCAAACACTCGATTTATTAGCTTCTGCTTTAGAGCTTCTTCAGCTTCAAAAAGTGGGTCTTTTTTGGAGATGAGACTTTCAAGCAAACGTTGCTTCGAAAGTCTCTCTTTAACGATTAAATCTCTCTCTTTAATAGACCACATTGTCTGAAACTCAGCTGTTCCTTTCCCTTCCTGGTGATCTCCTATACTTCTCTTACCGCTTGCTGCTTTCGCCGCCTTAACACCAGGAGGTCGTTGCGTTGCTTGATCACAGAGAGGGGAAGTTGCTCCATCTGATTGTGCTCCATCACACTTTCTCTTCTTACTGCTTCCAGTAATCTTGTGCGTTGCAGCTTCACACCATTTCTGGTCGTGCCTCAACTCCTCCCAATCATGGTGAAGGTTAAATTTTGTTTTATGGTCGTTGGCAAAGATGGTGTGTGCCATTTTCACAATATCAGCCTCACTCTGACCACTTGTTTTCTGTCTTGTTGCAACCACATAGCATCCAGAGAACTTGCAAACAAGATCGTTAATCTTCTGCCACCTTTGCTTACACTGAATGGGCTCTATCTTCTCACCCCTTTCCACCTTTGGACTTGCTGCATAGTACTCTGCATTGCGTTGCCAGAAAGCTCCTGCTTTCTGTTCATTGCCCACCAAAGGGTCCTTACTCGTGTTTAGTCAGGCGCTAATGAAGACTAGATCATCTGACACTGTCCATTTCCTTCTTCCTCTCCGCTTTGTTGGTGATTCTTCACAGAAGCTAGAGGTTTCAGTAGGGAGTTGAGATGAACCGTGCTCACCACCATGTGAAAAACGTGCATAAGGAAAGGTTTCAGGAAAGACAGTATCTTGTTGACTGTTCAACAGCTCAACAAAATTGGTAGAATCCATATCCTGATATGTGAGAGAAGAGAGGAAGAAGAAGAAATGTGTTTATTGATGAAAAGAAAGAGAGAAAGATGATGTTTTAATACGAGATAGGAGAGGAAGTTCGTGTTAGGTGGCTTTTAATTAGCTTTACTCTTTGATTTTATTTGAGTTGAGGTGATTAGACAAGTATCTAACAAATTTATTATCTAGCACACATCAGAGCAATACTATCTAACACAAACATTGAACACAACCATTAATCGCAAGCATTCATCACAACCATAACCTAAATCTAACCAGCATTTATTAAGCAGTCAACTATGAAGTTTTGGACACTTACCTAACCGAGAGTCTCAAGTGTGCTTCACACCCTTCCTCACCGGGCCAACACCTCCAAGAAATAAGCTGTCTTTGGCTGCTCATTCAGATCTTTGCCTCCTCACATGATTCATCAACGCAAACCAAAGCAAATAAAATTATGTAAATAAATGATTTCAATGTAAACCAAACCAAATCAGAAGATGATCTATAGAGAACAATACACAACAATACAGAGCCGAACTTCCAATCATTTACCAGTTTGCTAGATTAAGAACTAGCTAATTTAAATCTCAATCTAAATTAACTAGTCTCAAATCTTTACCAGTTTCAATCTCAATCTAAACTAACTAGTCTCAAACGTTACCGGTTTCAATCTGAACTAACTTAATACCAAAAATACTGAGCCAAAGTTCGAAACATTTACCACTTCGGAAGTGATCTCAAAGTTGAAGAGATCGGTCTTCTGACGGAGAAGAAGAGAGAAGACGGCATCGACGCCGTGATGAAGACCGAGAGAGTCGATTTCCGTGGTGGTCTCGTTCGGTCTTCTGACGGAGAAGTAGAGAGAAGACGGAATCGCGGCTTTGATGAGTACCGAGACACTCGTCGTCCGTGGTGGGTTCTTCTGCCGGAGAAGACGTGAAGCGACGGAGGAGACTTTGTCGGGACTGAGAGAAGACAGAGGAGACGCCGTAAGGACCGACACAATCTTCGTCCTTGGTGGATTTTGATCCTTTTTCTGGCGGTGAAGACGAGAGAAGACGGAGGACGAAACAAGAGAAGACGTTCGATCGGTGGTGGGTTTCGATCTTCTACTGCCGGCGATGACGAGACCATACGGAGGAGACGCCGTCTGGATCGCGATAGCCGTCGTCCTTGCTGGTGGGTTTCGATCGGTTGTGGGTTTCGATCGGTGGTTGTTTCAATCGGCGACGGAGAAGACGAGAAGACGAGAAGACGAGAACCACGACGGAGGATCAGTGGTGGAGGCACGGTCGTGGGTTTTGATCTTTCGTCGGTTCGCTCCTTCTTTGTTGACGGAGAAAACGGGGAGAGATGAGAGAACGAAGTGAGAGGAGAGAAGAAAATAAAACAGAAAAGAAAATAGAAAAAAAAATACTTTTACCTCCTGTGCTGACACGTGCCTCTAACACCTCCCTTATTACCGATCACAAAAATCTCAAAGTAAAGATCGATAATCTCCTTTTTCTTTTGTTTTGATTTAATTAATTCACTTATTTGGGCTAAGGATCCCATTAAGAACTAGGGATAAACGTGGTCTTAGCTCTGTATAAAATATAAAGAAAGTAGTTGCCAGTTATAATATAACTTTGGGTACAGAGACGTATGTTACTTTATGACTTCATCTTATAGTATTCTTCGCCACCTTCTCAAGAACACCAAGACGTTCTCCGTGTAATCCCGCGCAGAAATTACAAAAAAGAAATGGAGATAACGAACGTGATGGAATACGAGAAAATCGCAAAGGAGAAATTACCAAAGTTGGTATATGATTACTATGCATCTGGTGCAGAGGATCAGTGGACTCTTCAGGAGAATCGTAACGCCTTCTCCAGGATTCTGTAAGGGAACCCATATGTTCTTTCCTTTCCTCCTTATAAATTGTATTTAAGTATTGGGGTATATTACTTTTCCTTTTTCATATGTTGAAAAAAAATAGGTTTAGGCCTCGGATTCTCAAAGATGTAAGCGAGATTGATGTGAGCACAAGGGTTTTAGGGTTTAACATTTCCATGCCAATCATGGTTGCTCCTACGGCAATGCAGAAAATGGCTCACCCTGATGGTAAGTCCTTTTTGAGATATGTTATGAGAGTAGCTTCTTGAGATGTCTTGTAAGGAAAAAGAAGCAATCTCATTTCCCTTAACGTTCACTATGTGAAATGGCTTGTCATTGCAGGCGAGCTTGCAACCGCCAGAGCTACTTCCGCTGCTGGAACGATCATGGTTTTGATTCTCTCTCTCTCAACATCTTATTGGCTATCTCCTTTTTACATTCATTTTAATTATTATTTGATATTTTTTTCAGACTTTATCTACATGTGCTACTTGTAGTGTTGATGAAGTTGCTTCCACAGGACCTGGTATTCGTTTCTTCCAACTCTACGTAAGTATGCACATGAGCTTTTCTCCACACGAGTTATGTATTTTCACTTTTCGATAATTTTTTTAGCTATTGATTCTCTCTTGATTCCAGGTCTATGAGGACAGATACGTGGTTAGACAGCTTGCGAAACGAGCTGAAGAAGCTGGATTCAAAGCGATTGCTCTTACTGTAGATACCCCTAGGTTCGGACGCAGAGAAGCCGACATCAAAAACAGGTGAATAAACTTCACACCATCATATAAAAGTTTGTGAAATATTTTGCTTACCTTGATGGATATTATCTTTTGCAGATTCGCGCTTCCTCGAGATCTAACTTTGAAGAACTTCGAAGGGTTGGATCTTGGGGAAATAGACAAGGTCAGTGACACAATGATATAATAAACATACAAAATGGATCTAGAAGCTAAATACCTTACACTATCTGTTTCTGTTGATAATTGCAGACCAATGACTCATGGCTAGCTTCTTATGCTGCAAGTCAAGTTGATCAATCACTTAGCTGGAAGGTTAGAATATGTCTAAATATTTGTTCAGCTGGCAAGTATTTTGTTTCAGCTTCTCTGAGCTGTTTGTTTCTTCTTCTTATAGGATATAAAGTGGCTCCAATCAATCACAAGCTTGCCAATACTTCTCAAGGGTGTTCTTACAGCTGAGGATGGTAACACTCTGCATCAAACCTTTTACTTTAAAATCACAAAAACAAAGTTGAGAACATTCTTTTGATCATTTGAAATTTTGGCAGCAAGGATCGCGGTTGAATATGGAGCTGAAGGGATTATAGTTTCTAACCATGGAGCTCGTCAGCTCGATTATGTCCCTCCAACTATAATGGCCCTTGAAGAGGTTAACCTCTAAATGCATTTACATTAGAAAAAACAGTTCTAAATAATGACTTCATCAGTGTTACAAAAAAAAAGACTTCAGCTTATTTTTTTCATATTTGTTTTATGGATATTTAAATTTGATTCTACCAAGCAAATTCAAAAATGGCAGGTGGTTAAAGCCGTGCAGGGTCGGATACCGGTGTTTCTTGACGGTGGGGTTCGCCGTGGAACAGATATATTTAAAGCATTGGCTCTTGGAGCTTCAGGTGTCTTTGTAAGTTCATTCATCAAACACACTCTTTAGCTCTTATATTCCCCATGTTTTCTCTCTTTTCATTTCGGTTCTGCATGAGTAGTAACACTGATTGCCTCTCCCTAATTTTTACCATGCTAGCAATGGGATTAGTCAAAAATGAACCCAAGAAAATGACTAATCCCATTGCTAGCATATGAATACCCTCACTTGATAATATAATAATTCACACGACATGTAACTAATTATTAAATGTTGATTAGGTTGGGAGGCCAACCTTGTTCTCGCTTGCAGCGGACGGAGAGGCCGGAGTGAGGAAGATGCTGCAAATGCTAAGAGATGAGCTCGAGCTGACAATGGCACTAAGTGGGTGCAGTTCTCTGAGAGAGATCAGTAGAAACCACATCAAGACCGATTGGGACTTTCCTCATTACCTCCCGGCCAAGCTATAGGGAATCTTATTGATCACTTGGTTTAATAATCATCGAGGAAAACAAAAGAAGAGATGGATGGTTGGATATATGAAGTAATAATCTCATCGAACTAAAATAAAAATTTACATTTGAGTAAAAAGAATTGCGTATATGATATTTGAAGTAAGTCTTTAATTTCACACTCCAATATGTTGTACCAATCAGAACTTTTTGGTTTTTCTTTCCATCTTTCTAGCTCTAGTTTGGACGAGCTTTCTCCCAATTGTGCCTGGTAAATAGAAAGTGACGTGTGTGAGAAGCAAGAGTGTTAGAGACGTTCACCCTTTCTCTCAATTGTGTCCGCAGTTTCTTCCACTGCGACTCATCAAAATCGTGGACAAAACCATGAGAAAAATCTCTGTGGTAGATTTGGGAGGCAAAACATATGAAGATTGCGTCAGATATTGGTTTGCAAAAAAAAAAAAAAAAGAAGAAGACCGTTACCTTTTTCAGTTGGTTCTTTCAACGGACTTTTTTATTCTTTGATTTATTTCTTCTTACCACAGGTACAGCACCTTGATGTAAATAATGGTTTTTGACTGAATTAATTTCATATTCATATGCTTCATAAACACTTAAATAGAAGAGATGGTGTTCTGCGGGGCACTTCCGGTGACTATTTTGGGCTTGTTTTCTTATGGAACTTTTAAATGAACCACTTGATTACCAAAAAAATAAAATGAACCACTTGTTGGATATCCCTCCTTAAGCCCAAAACTAATCAAATCATAATCAAGCCTTAGTCCAAGAAGAAGAAACATCTAGAGAAAAGTGGAGAAGTATAGAAGAAGAATTGTGTAGAAGAAGAGAGAAAGTTATGGAGTTAGATATTTTGAAATAAATAATAATTTAGAGAAATCTAGAACTTGTTGGAGTATGCTCCTTCACTTGTATAAATAGGGGTGCTTAGCACCATTTGTAATCATCCAAGAATCAAGAAAAACAAAGAGAGAAAATATTTGTAAGAGAGAGTTTCCAAAAACAAAATCTTTGTAGTAAACCCTTTCCTAAATATTAAGAGTCTTCTTCTTAAATTTTCTAGTTGTCTAATACCATCTTCATCTCATCGATATTGGATAATTTTCCCAACAGCTGGTATCAGAGCAAGGTTACCGTTATCTTTGAAGAAGTGAAGATGGAGGCCACCGTTACCTTTGAAGGTGACATGTTCAAGCTCACGACGGACAACTTCTCTTATTGGAAACCGATGATGGAAGATCACCTTTATTGTAAGGATTTGCATGAGCCCATCATCATGAAGGATAAGCCGGAAGGAAAGGATGATAAAGCATGGGAGATTCTTAATAGAAAGGCGGTTGCCGTAATCCGTAAGTATGTCGACCGATCTCTTTTTGAACATGTCTCTACCTACACAAATGCTTTTGAATTATGGACAAAACTTGAATCCATGATTCAAAAGAAAACACCTCGAAACAAAGCTCTTCTTGTTCGACGGTTGGTAAAGTTGGAGTACAAGGATGGCCAGAGCATGATGGAGCACTTGAACAATTTCAAGGGGATTGTAAATCAGCTTAACAAAGTTGATATGAAGGTTGAAGACGAAATGCAAGCCCTTTTACTCCTCAGTTCACTGCCGGAGAGTTGGGACACACTAGTTGTCACTCTAAGCAATTCAGCACCGGAGGGAAAGCTTACCATGGACACCGTCACTGATAGCCTTCTAAACGAAGAAGTTCGCAGGAAGGAACGAGGTTCGAGTTCATATTCAGAAGCTAACATTGTTGATAGACGAGGTAGAGAAGAGACTCGTGGTCAAAACCGAAGCAGAGGACGAGACCAATCTCGAGGAAGATCCAAGTCACGTCCGAGAGTTACTTGCTATTACTGTGGCAAACAGGGTCACATGAAGTCGGAATGTCGGTTTTTCAAGAAAGACAAACAAGCCGGTAATATCAAACCAGACCGGTTCAATCCTACAAAGAAGCATGAAGAAAAGACTACCACCATTGTGGAAGACCAGAGCGAAGAATTATATCTCGTTGGAGAATGTAATCTTAGCTCTGATGATAGCTCATGGATCGTTGATTCTGGTGCTTCTTTTCACGTCACCCCTCATGGAAGCTTCTTCACAACCTATCAAAGTGGTGACTTTGGTAATGTTCAAATGGGAAATCAAGGAAGAAGCAAGATCATTGGAAAGGGGGATGTTATTCTTACATCAAACACTGGATGTAAGATAGTTCTCAAGGATGTGAGACATGTTCCCGACATGCGACTCAATCTCATATCAACCGGAAAGCTCGATGATGTCGGCTTGGACAGTCATTTTGGTGGTGGCAAATGGAAGTTAACCAAAGGAAGTTTGATCATGGCTCGAGGAAGAAAAGAAGGCTCATTATACGTGACTCAAGCCAAGCTTTGCAAGGAAGAAGTAAACGTTGCAAGTGATGACATCGATATATGGCACCGAAGACTCGGGCATATGAGTGAGAAAGGTTTAAGTATACTTTCTAGCAAGAAACTTCTTCCTGATATGAAAGGTATTTCTCTCTCACCATGTCATGATTGCTTAGCCGGAAAACAACATAGGGTCGCTTTCCGAAGATCATCTACGCCTATGAGAAGAAAGCATATTCTTGATCTTGTGCATACTGACGTATGCTCCATGTCCGAGAAATCCAATGGAGGGGCATCATATTTCGTCACCTTTATTGATGACCATTCAAGGAAGGTATGGGTATACCTTTTGAAGTCAAAAGATCAAGTTCTTGATGCTTTCAAGGAGTTTGTAGCCCAAGCAGAGCGAAGTACGGGTCAAAAACTCAAGTGTGTTCGATCTGACAATGGTGGAGAGTACCGAGGTCCCTTTGAAGCGTTTTGCAAAGCTCATGGAATCAGGATGGAGAAGACACCACCAAAGACGCCACAACTGAACGGGCTAGCTGAAAGAATGAATCGAACGATCACAGAAAGAGTTCGGTGCATGCTCTCTCACGCTAAACTACCCAAACCATTTTGGGGAGAAGCCATAAAGACTGCAGTGGACGTCATAAATCTTACACCATCAGTTCCTTTGGAAGGCGATGTCCCGGAGGAAGTTTGGTCGGGTAAGAAGGTCTCTTACAACCATTTGAAGGTGTTCGGTTGCAGAACGTTTGTCCATATACCTAAGGATGAACGAGCCAAGCTAGACTCTAAGACTAAAGAGTGCATTTATCTTGGATCACCAAAAGACGAATTCGGCTATCGGCTTTGGGATCCGGTTAACAGAAAAGTTATCCGGAGCAGAGATGTTGTTTTCTTCGAAGATCAAACAATCGAAGACATCAACAAATCAAAGAAACCAAAGCTAAGGGTTGTAAGGAATGAAGATTCTCATAAGCCTCAAGATCATGAACAAGTGATTGGAGATGATGGCGAAGGGGATCCAATCATGGATCCGAATGGTGATGAAGGTGAAGAAGAAGTTCAAGTGGAGCCAGAGGAAGAACATGAGCCAAGAAGGTCTGGAAGAGAGACAAGACCATCTGTAAGATATTATCGAGATGAGTACGTTAATCTTACAGATGAGGGGGAGCCTCAAAGCTATGAGGAGGCCATAGGAGACACCCATAAAGATAAGTGGGTTGAAGCTATGCAAGATGAAATGCAATCCTTGCATGATAATCACACTTATGAGCTGATGAAGCTACCAAAAGGAAAGAGAGCCTTGAAGAACAAGTGGGTGTATAGGTTGAAGTATGAAGATAGAAGCTCAAATCCAAGATACAAAGCTCGATTGGTTGTGAAAGGATTCAACCAAAAGAAAGGCATAGATTTTGAAGAAATATTCTCTCCAGTGGTGAAGATGTCCTCTATCCGAGTGGTTCTTGGTCTAGCAGCAGTTCTAGACTTGGAGATTGAACAACTCGATGTCAAGACGGCCTTTCTACATGGTGAACTCGAGGAGGAGATCTATATGGAGCAACCTGAAGGATTCAAGGTTCCAGGAAAAGAAGACTTGGTGTGCCGATTAAAGAAGAGTCTTTACGGTCTCAAGCAAGCCCCAAGACAATGGTATAAGAAGTTTGACTCCTTCATGGTGGATCACAACTTCAAGAAAACCAAGAACGATCATTGCGTTTTTATAAAGAGGTACGAAAGCGGCGACTTTCTCATATTATTACTCTATGTTGACGATATGTTGATTGTGGGCCAAGATCGCAACAAAATAGCCGCATTGAAGAATGACCTAGGAGAGTCCTTTGCAATGAAAGATTTGGGGCAAGCGAGACAGATTCTTGGAATGAAAATCACTCGGGATAGACCAAAGAAGCTTTTGTGGTTATCCCAAGAACGATATGTTGAAAGGGTGTTGGAGAGATTCAACATGAATAAGGCAAAGCCAGTGAACACTCCACTTGGTGGACATTTCAAGTTATGTTCGGAGCAAAGTCCAACAAGTGAGAAAGAGAAAGAAGAAATGAAGACTACCCCATATGCATCAGCAGTAGGCAGTCTCATGTATGCTATGGTGTGCACCAGACCGGACATTGCCTATGCAGTAGGAGTTGTGAGTCGCTTTCTAGCGAATCCAGGAAAGGAGCATTGGAAAGCAGTTAAGTGGATCCTACGCTATCTACGAGGCACAACGAAGAAGTGTCTATGTTTTGGCAATGGAAAATTGGAGCTGAACGGTTACACCGATGCAGATTGGGCTGGTGATAAAGATTCAAGGAAATCAACATCAGGATTTGTGACTACCTTTGCAGGGGGAGCTGTTTCCTGGCAATCGAAATTACAAAAGTGTGTTGCCTTATCCACAACGGAAGCGGAGTACATCGCAGCAACGGAAGCATGCAAGGAGATGCTATGGATGAAGAACTTCTTGCTTGAGTTGAGAGTAAAGCAAGACAAGTACAACATGCTATGTGACAACCAAAGTGCTATTCACTTAGCAAAGAATCCAACGTTTCACTCTCGCTCAAAGCACATTGATATCCGACATCACTGGATCCGAGAAGTTCTGGAAGAGAAGCTCATACATCTCACAAAGGTACACACCGACGAAAATTGGTCAGACTTTATGACCAAAGTATTACCGATCAAGAAGTTTGAAGATTGCTGCAAAGGCACAGGCATGGCGACTGTTTCGGGCTAAATCGGGAAGGGGGAGATTTGTTGGATTTCCCTCCTTAAGCCCAAAACTAATCAAATCATAATCAAGCCTTAGTCCAAGAAGAAGAAACATCTAGAGAAAAGTGGAGAAGTATAGAAGAAGAATTGTGTAGAAGAAGAGAGAAAGTTATGGAGTTAGATATTTTGAAATAAATAATAATTTAGAGAAATCTAGAACTTGTTGGAGTGTGCTCCTTCACTTGTATAAATAGGGGTGCTTAGCACCATTTGTAATCATCCAAGAATCAAGAAAAACAAAGAGAGAAAATATTTGTAAAAGAGAGTTTCCAAAAACAAAATCTTTGTAGTAAACCCTTTCCTAAATATTAAGAGTCTTCTTCTTAAATTTTCTAGTTGTCTAATACCATCTTCATCTCATCGATATTGGATAATTTTCCCAACACCACTTGTATATATGTGGAGAAAAGATATGTCCATTCACTAATCCACAGAACATACCATGTCCACAGGCTATATGTAAGCGCTGCTATCCAACTAATCACTTGTTCCTTTGGCTCCAATAATTCTTTGGATTCTTATGGTGTAAAATTCAAAACATGATCGAGTTTCTCTATTCGAAACCATAGAGCCTAGGGTTATCCATGAATGCAGAACAATTTTGTCTTCGAAACTGCCAGATCTTGGAGATTGTTATGGGAGAAATTTAGGATTGGAAAAAAAGAGAGGCTGGCAAGATTTTCAGCTCAGGAGTAACCTAAACATTGATCCCGCTAGATACTCTTAGATATAAGATCAACTGTTGAGAACAATAGCGACGAGGAAAAGAGTAATATCCATTTAAACTGATCTAGTCTCCAGCCCCAGGAGACTAGGGACCTATGACTTTTTTTTTTGAATGAATCGGGACCGATGACGTCTTGGATATGAGAAAGAATATTTAGGCATGGGCGTTCGGGTCTTCGGGTCGGGTTCGGGCCGGTTCCTTTCGGGTCCGAATCTTTCGGATCTTAAATATTTAGACCCAATAGGTACTTAGAAATTTTCGGTTCGGGTTCGGGTCGGTTCTTCTCGGGTCCGGGTCGGTTCGGGTCTATAATTAAAATACCCATAACTTTTCGGATTCATATCGGGTCCGGGTCGGGTTCGGGTATTTAGGATCTGAAAAAGACATGACATACCCAGTTCCATCAATAATTAAAATACCCATAACTTTTCGGATTCATATATATCTAAAATTTTACAAAATAACTTAAATGAAACTATTAATAATAAAATAAAATATTTTTAAACTCTAAATTTTACATTTTAAAGCTTCATATTACTTAAACAATATTACAAAATAACAAATGTTGTTAACAAAAGATATTTCAACTAAATCATAAAATAATATGTATAAAATAGAACACAAAATATCATAGTTTTAGATATACATGTTTTTAAGTCGGGTACAAATCGGTTCTTACCGGGTCGAGTCTATTCGGATCGGTTCTTTTCGGGTCCGGGTCTATTCGGATCGGTTCCTTTCGGTTCCAGATCTATTCGGATAAAACAATTTTAGACCCAAAAGGTACTTGTAAATTTTCGGTCCGGGTCTGGGTCGGGTATTTTTGGATCGGTTCTGGTTCGGGTTTTCGGATCCAGGTTAAAATGCCCAGACCTAAGAATATTGATGACAGAAATCAAGTTTCTTCCTTCAACATCCAATTTTTCAATGGTTGGATGATTTTCACTAGATACAGTAGTCTCTAACAGTAGTATCGGGCCGATATCAAATTCAAATTCCTCTTTGTTTCTTTAGGAAACTTTGAATATCTGTATAGATTATAGAATTGTGATTGTATATTATTATTTTCTTTCAGTAACGTTGTTTCCAGACGTTTCTGATTTGGAACTATATATGGAACCAAGAGCGGTCCTGGACAGAAGCGGCATAAGCATCTGCTTCCGATCTTTAATGTCGAGAGAAAAATTTCGGCCATTTTTCAATTGCTATCAGTAGGTCAGATGGTTAAGTATCTGTTGTTCTGTTTAATGGTGCCAAGTTCAAGCCTCCATGTCAACCTTTTTTTTTAATATGCTTCCAGCTTTTTAAATTTCTTTTTTTTACAGGGCCGGGCCTGTATGGAACGGAACAAAACTGATGAAGTTAATATATGGTTGTACCTTCACTGTATGACTATTTGTTTTGGATGACGACCATCAAACATAACACAATTTTGTCTAATTACTTTGGATGAAAACGAAAAATGTAATAACGTGGTTGCATTAACTATGCAACGTTTGTAAACAACATGAGGTGCATGACATCATCTTGATACATTCATCTGACAATCACACCAATTGTGTCCGTATATAAATACATATATACGTAGATATCTAGGTATACGATTTTACAGTATAGTGATTGTATAGTAATACATGATTCATACGTGGCTTCACTTAGTACCACGAATTTGTTGCCCATAAAATACAAATTTCGAGATCTATGGATCATATATGAACAGTCTTTTGCTGGTACGAGTCATCTACATTTGATTGTTATGATAGTCATTTCTACTGTTTCGTTATTGCGCTAGTCATCTTTTATAGTGATGATACAGCTAAGTTTTTTTATTCATATTCCTAACAAGAGTCAATGCATGCATGAAAGGCAAACGATAAGCAGGATCCTTATCTATATTAGCAATTTATATTACATGGTATAAGATAATTAATAATTTAAAAGATCCTTATGTAAATTGATATTATTATTTTTATATTATGAAACACGACAATCAACTATGCTTAACATTGTTATTGAGTTTTTTTTTGTTTCCACTTTAATTTGTGCTTAAGGTTACTAAATTTTTATTTTCTTTCATATATATTATTTTGAGTTTGTATTGTATATTTGTATGGTAAAGTTACGAAAATATGTCAAAACGATGCCCGTCCAGATGAGGCCAAATATTTAGAAATAATAGATATCAAAACCTACAAATTACAATAATTATTATACTTGGTCCACGAGTTCACTTGCATCCACAAACGTACCATGAAAACCGTACGGTACTCTAGTCGGTAGTTTGATCGTAGCTTCAAGCTTTAAATTAACGGCGTTAATAATTTGAAGTTCCGACGTCTCTTTCTCTTCGTCGTGAACGTGACAGAATATATAACCATCATCTTCATTATCTCCACCGTCAACGGAGCCACTAGGCAAGAAAAAAGGTTCTCCGCCGTACTTCTCATCGCCGTAAACGTTCTTTTCAATTTCGCCGGTGACAAGATCAACCTTAGCGAAACCGGAGACTTTCGGCCAAGGATCAGCGATAGCCAGAAACGCGAACCGGGTTTTCCTACCTAACCGGTTTCGGTTAACCATACCGATCTCTAAATTCACATCGTCGACCATCATCGCTCGACGCGTGGATTCACGCGTCCTGAGGTTTATCCTGATCTCCGTCAAGACGCTTTTCAAGCTCTCGTCTCTCTCGTTGAAGATAGAATCCGCCGGCGACATACACGACCCGATCACCACCACTTCCTCAGTCTCCGGCGATTCCCACGCGTTCCAGAGATGGAAACAGAACGTCTCCGGCGAATCCACCCAGATTATCTCGGAAGCCTCCGTCGCGTCTTTCGGCATTATCCCCAATCGCGAAACCTTATCGCCGTCGAAAACCACCGGCGAGTTTCCGGCCATCATCTCCCCTAGCTTGAACACGACTTGTTGATCCGGAATCACCACGAAGTTCTCCGTTATAGCGAAATCGTGAATCATCGTCGGAGTCTCGAGCGGGATCTCTAGTTCCGGTGATTTAACGCCGTCCGGCGAGAATCTGAAGTACTTCAAGTAAGGCTTTCTCACGACGTCGTAGCTCAGCGCGTGGAGCTCCTTCGTAACCGGGTCGAGTTTCGGGTGGGCGATCATCGTGGATTTTAACTGACCGTCGAAATCGTAACGCCCAACGGTTTCGAGATCCCCGGTTTGAGTTATTTTCAGCTGATACGGTAAATCGTCTTCTGACATTGCTAACAGCCGGTTATTGAAGTAAACCAAACCGGCGTTCGCTACACCGACGCCGTTTTGGTTGTTGACGAGACCGCAAAGCCCACGTGCGTAGAAAAGCATCAGACGTGCGATTCCCGAGTGGCCGTGAAGCTCGCCGATTGCTTTCGGGAAAACCGGTCTACCCAATCGTGTTTCCTGAATCAATCTCTCGGTTTTAGTAAACCGGCATGCGTAGCTTGCTGAACCGTTGGTTATTTTAATGGCGTGAACCATTCCGTCTCCGTCGAATAAATGGTGTCCAGCGATCGGGTCGAACATTGGATTTGCGCCGTTACGGACGTAAACTCCGTCAATGCTGTCAGGGATTGTTCCTTCGACGGTAAGAAATTGTCGGACGGGATATTCCGATACCGGAAAATAATTACCGGCGATCTGAACACTTGGATCAGCGGTTTTGGAAAGAGGAGTATCTTTCTCGTGGGAAATTAACGCGCGCTCAGCCGCGTCAATAGCAATCGCCGCCGCTTTCTGGAAGATGTTTAGTCGGAGGGAATTATGCTGCGGCGGCGGCGTCGCAGTGGTTCTGGGTGTAAATGAAGAAAGTTTTAGGGGTTGCTCCGTTACGTCGATGTGCACCGTGCATTTAACTTTCGGCTGTCTTTTGATGGGCCTCATGCATAAATCACTTTGGGCTTGAGGATATGTTATAGCACCGCTCGTCGACATTGTAAGCAGAGAAACCATTGGCTTCTGTTTTGATCTTACGTTAGAATTTTGAGACAGTGACTGTATCTTGTGTTCTGGTTTGAAGACTGAGAGCCAGAACGAGAGAGAGGAAAAGAAAGGAAGGTTCGATGATAAGAAAACCGAAGAAAGAGAAACTATATATAGAGTTGGGTAAGTGAGAGAGGTAGAGAGTAGTCTCTATATTAAGTCAGTAAATTTATAAAATGATTTCAACCATGCCTTATATTACATGAAAATACCATAGAAACAAAATTTAAGACTAAACAGTTATGAGTGATTTATGGTAAAATCGGGAAGTCATCAAGGCTTTTCACTAAGTCAAATTTCGTATTAGTAAACAAATCCTTTTTTTGATATCATATTTAGGAAAACCATCTTTTCTTGAAAAGTCATTTGCTTTGTGTTAAATTTCGTTATTTATTGAATAACACTAACCAAAGTTTTTTTTAAACAAAATTCATTTATAGTTAAATTGAAAAGACATAAAATATATAGTGATAAATTTTATAGACATTAATTGTGATGCGATATGCATGTATGTTATCACCACATTAATTCACTCTCAAAACAATGATGACATGACATATATGTAATTATGATGTACAATTTTCTTTATAAAGATTTATATTTGTAGCAAATTATTTAATATGGTAATTATTATTAACTCATATATCACTATTATTTAATTTGTATAAATACTTGTTTTGGCAAAACTATTAAATATATTAATAACTAATAATTCATATATCTGGTAATTCATATATCACCATTAAATTTTATATATATCAAATCAATAAAAAAATAAACTAAATAGAATTAAAAATATATTCTTACATCAACTTATATATATCATATTCTCTATATATATATTATCAAAATTAGCTGTAAGTATGCATAAAAAAAATACAAAACTAAAGCAACACTAATTATAATTTTTTTTCAAAGTTGCTTGAAATACATTAAGCTGTATACCAATTTTCAAAAATACCCTTAATCAAAAAATTCTAACTCTACTGAAATTTAAATAAAATAAAATTAAAATTGCAAAGCAAATCAAAAAAGAATAAAATTACAAAAAACACTTAAAATAGACAAATAATAATGTTTCAGTGTAAACTAAAATTTTCTTTTGAAAAAAAAATATATATATATATTTAAATTATGTATTTTTGCGCATGGCACATCAAAACTTCTAGTTTCATATCAAACACCATTGTGCTCCTGATAATCAAATAAGGTACTGTTGTAAAACACAATTGGTATTATGAAAATTTCTTAACATATTTTACATCTCTCTTAATAAAGTATTGTTTTGTCTTTGTGAAAACCAACTTAGGCCATTGGTTTGATTGAATCTGCATTAATGTTTTACACAAGGAAATTTGATTTTATTAACAGTTATACAGATTGAAAATATCATAAAAAGGACGTGTTATGTTTAAGACGTTAAGGATAAAACAAGAAAACCACTAAGACACTTAGACATATCAGAAAGCCATTTTAAACATTTATTTTATAAAAAAAAATACAACTTGTTCATAAGTCATTTTGGTGTTATTCTTTTTTTTAACATTGGTTAATTATGCTATATTACAAACTATAAAAAAACACTAAATAAACGATACCATAGTTGACAATATTGTATTGGCTCATGAGGATTTATGTTTAACTGCATCACCCTAATCCGCATGTGAAATCCATTCCTCCTGATATTCTGCATAAATTATCTTTTTTTTGGAATCGAAACCGGTACTTCCTGATATAGAGGTATTTTAATGTTATTCTAAAATTTGAATACATTAAATTAAATTTATAAGCTTACTTAGAAAATAGATCTAAAAGGTAGTACAAAATCTTCGGATGTTTGCTTTATCTCCATATAATCAAAATTGAAAAAAACTAGGTATGTATGATCCAAAAATTCTTATTTGTATAAATGGTACTTCGAACTTGGAACAAGCACGAAAAAATTCACGGTATCGGTCCCTCATGCAGCAGTTTTACTAAAAGTCGAAAAAGAAATTAAAAACTTCATATGATTTTGTTTCAGTGTATCTGTTTTTCTTCTTCTGAGTCCATGCAGTTTAGTCTCAAGTTAATTTCCTTCCGAATTAACATGGTCCAAAAACATAAGAGAAGCTTTTGGTCTAGCACCTTTATCGCAAAGAACGTTTCCGATTTCAGTATTCTGTCAATAAAGGTCCGCATTATCTTTTGACAAAAAAGGTCTGCATAATCTTCATGTAGCATTATGTTTCAGATGAGGATTATATAGTGCAACAAATGTATATACAAAACACGCATACTTTTATTAAAACATTCTTGAACATAAATATCAAATATCATATAGTAGCATTGGAAGAAGCTATACAAGTTCATAGTTCATGATTTAAAGTTCAGTTTTGCTTAAAATAATTAATATAGTTATTTCTAGCTTGGAAAAAATGTTTAAACTTGAAAGTTGCAAATCTTACACTAGATTCTTAGCATTTTCAATAGTATGCTACTTTTGAAAACTCCCCACATATATAGTATCCATACATACTACAATTATTTTAAAAATCTTTTAAAATTGTTGACAAAAGCAATCACTACAAGAAAACTGCTTGATACCGATGGACAAATCCGTCATAATCTCGTCGGGAAAGTAGCATACCGATGGAATACCGACGAAATATGTCCGTCGGTATCATCTCGTCGGTATACTGATATTCGTCGGCAATTCGTCGGCAAAATACCGACGAACACATATCGTCGGTAAATACCGACGAACATATTCCGTCGGTTTTTTCTAAAATTTCCGACGAAACACATCCGTCGGTATTTATAGAGAATACCGACGAAGATAATTCGTCGGAATTTTCTGAAAAAACCGACGGATATATTTCGTCGGAAATTTTCTAAAATTTCCGACGGAATATGTTCGTCGGTATTTATAGCGAATACCGACGAAGAGAATTCGTCGGAATTTTCTGAAAAAACCGACGGATATGTGTCGTCGGAATTTTTAGAAAAAAACCGACGGAACATATTCGTCGGAAATATGTAGAAATTCCGACGGAAAACTTCATCCGTCGGTTTTCCTTTTTTAATTAAAAAAAAACAATTTTTATAATTCTTTATTTAATTTCAGGAAAAAATTGATAATTTAGAATTTAAAAACATTATAGATATATAAATTCAACATTATTATACATTAAAGTTATGAAAAGTAATAAAAAGTTTTTGAAAATTAAAAAAACAACTAAAAGTCTTCACCGAATCGGCTCCTAAACTTCTGCAACAAGGTCTGGGTGAGAACATTGTTTTGCTCCATAGTCGTTCGGTTTTGCTGCAGCTCAACCCGGATTTCAGCATTGTCATTCTTGAGGAACTCAATCTCCGTATCTTTGGTCTTAATCTGCTCCATAAGCTCATGAACCAGTGGATAGTGAGCTGAAGAAGAAGAAGAAGCCCCTCCGGTCGAACGAGCCAATCCAACATAACGGCCCTTTTTCCTTGGAACAGCCTGAATGAGAAATAACAAATACATATCACACACATACTCACGCACACACACATATCACACATACATAGCAAAAAGAAATTAGAATGTACCTCGAGAACAAGGTTGTTGAGTTGCTCTACGGTTAAGGAGTTGGAAGATGCAGAATCGCCTTCTTCACACATAGAAGCTTGAGTCGCGAGGAGATCCTCTTTTCGATTTTCCACGACCTGGATTACGTCCTGAATAAGTCCATCCTGAATCACGCCAGTCTTCTTGTTGGTATAGGCATTCTTCATCAGGGTAAAATCATCTACGGGAACTCCACCGTTTTCCTTCATCTAAAAACAATATATTTAGTATCACATATTTAAAAATGAATAAGAAAATCAGATTAGAAACTTACTAGCTGAAGTGCTCGGGTCTGTAAACTTGTTGCCCCTAAGTTGTGGACAAACATCCCTTTCCCGCCACGGCTGCTACACCGATTTTGCGAGTTGATTGTCGACAAAGACTTTGTCTCATCTTTCGTCCAATGACCACACAAATCCCGCCAAACGTCTGGGTTGATGTGCTTCGGGACCTCACCAACATCGAATTTTTGCTTCCACTCATTGATCCGCTTGGTGTAGTGCGAAGCTGCTTTGCGGCGGAAAACAATTTTCACTTGTTCGGTAATCCCTGATTCCCAAGTGAACTCTTGCTGCAAAATAAATATAAATTTTTTTTTAGAAAGTTACAATTGGTGGAAAAAAATTTATAATATTAAAAATTGAGAACATATACCGCAAATTGCCGAAACCAAAGTTCTTGATCTTCTGCAGGCATGTCATAGAAAGTTGGATAACCACGCTTTAGCATCGTGTACTCCATCCTAAGAAGGCTGTTGGTGATACCATTGCCAGACAAATCAAACCTACGAAATAAAACCAAACACAATTAAATGTAAAAGATGAATATAAAATGAAAGAACCTTTTAAAACAAATACTTACCAAGTGGTGTTTGGGACAATAAGATAATTTGGATCAAGGCGCTGAAGCGATTCTCGGCCAGGTTGCCTAACTAACTCCGCAACAGTCATCGTAGTAGGCAATCCTCCTCCTCTTGAACTTTGAGAAGGGCCGGAAGCTACAGAAGGGGGGGTGCGGGCTGCTGGAGGGGTGGGGGCTGCTGGAGGAGTGGTAGCTGCAACTGGGCTACTAGCGGGTGACGTACTCTGAGTGACTGAAGAAGTACCCCGGCGAAAACGACGTCTAACTATAAGAGGAGGTGGTTCATCCCTACGAAAAAAAAACATTAGTAAGCTTTTTTATTATTTAGAAACGTATTATAATTGTGTTTCAAAAAAAAAAAACGTTTTATTATAAACGTAGTAAGCTTTTTTATTATTTAAAAACATTAGTAAGCTTTTTTTATTATTTAGAAACGTATTATAATTGTGTTTCAAAAAAAAAGAAACTTTTTATAATTAAATTTTTTTTATAATAATTAAAAAGTGTTTTTAAATTAATTTAACGAAATTATATAATGAAAAAAATATAAAAATATGAAACGTTTTATAATTAAAAACGATTTTTATATAATTAAAAAAAAAAATTTTAAAAAACTTTATTCAAATTAAAGAAATCCAAAATCTATAACTCCAATCACACAAATCGTAAATAAAAACTTCAATCCCGGCCCTAAACTAACTTCCAAATCCCTAATCAATCTCAAAATCACATAAACCCTAAAACTAACATTGTAACCATTGAAATCCCATGAGAAAGATTAAAGAATTGAAAATCTTACATGACTGGGTGAAAGAGGAGGTCGAATTTGGGGGATTACGTCGGAAATCGCGAGGGAGGAGGAGGGAATCGCCGGAAATCGCGAGGGAGGATCGGAGGAGGGGCTGGGCGGAGAGAGAGAGAAAACGGGGAAGAAATGAGGAAAAAGAAGAGATTTTCTCTTATGTATTCATTTAATGAACCGACGGATAACCGACGGGTTTTTTCCGTCGGTATTTTAACTTTGAACATGACATATATATAACCATTCAATCAAAACCGTATATAATCAATCAATCAAAACCGTTCGATTTTAGAATCAACAAATCTAATTTATTTTTTGTAATTTAAAAGTATACAACGTTTCAAACCCATAATTTGTTTTTAGAAGAAATCTACAATGTTTAAAAGTAATTTGCATATACATTCATAAAAGAGTATCTACTCTCCATCTGAGGAATTATCTGATGATGAACATGATGAATCTGAATTGTCTTCGTCAAACTCTCCAATCTCGCCGTCCTCTTCGGTTAATTGTTGTTGTAGTGGATCAAATACTCCTTGTACTCGGCTTCTGGGATTTATTGACATGACAACGATCCAAGGATCGTTCCTTTGCCTAATCCGCGGATAACGAATATAGCAAACCTGAAAAATTATAAATTATATAAGTCGAAGTAATTATATATGATTACTTCCGATGGAAAATATATTTCAACATACATACCTGGTCAGCTTGTGAAGCAAGAATGAATGGATCGTAAAAATCCAGTCGTCGTCGCGAATGTACAGATGTAACACCGAATGCGTCAGTGCTTACTCCGCGACCAACAACGTTGTCGTACCACTCACAGTTGAAGACAATACATCTCATGCCAATCATTCCCGGGTACTGAATTTCCAAAATCTCGCGTACGTTACCGTAGTAGACATCGTCTCCGGATGACGAAGAAACCCCACAATCAATTGTTCTCCTTACAGTATTTTCCTTAAGAACTCTGAATGCATATCCTCGTGTGCAATATCTCGGATATGACTTTGCAACAAACTTTGGACCACAAACTATCTCACGTAACCAATCTTTAGGTGGGTGGCCAATAGCTAAACAATGGCTTACCTATAAAAACAAAAAAAAATGTTTTCGTTCATTAAAAGATAATAAGTAAAACGGTTAGTTACCACTAATTACTGATTAGACACTTACATAATCAGAAAGCCATGTTGCAAAGTTGTTTTGCTTGAGTTGTTCGAGTTGTTCTTCTGTCGCATCCGGGTACTTTAAGCGCATCTCTGCCAAGTAAATACTGTAAAAAACACAAAAATGTTAGATATGTTTCAAAAATATTGCAAATAATTCATATTTTTAAATCTATGTACCTCTCATATTCAAGAATGTCTTCGCAGTTTGTAAGCAAATATGTGTGCAAATGAGCATGCTCAGCTACGGTAAGTATCCGGTCCGTTGACTTTCCACTATGTCGTCCAATTTGTGTAAACATGTTTGGCACATAAACATAATAAGTTGCCCTTTCACCTCTATCATCATGCCGTGCAGGTCTTCGACTTTTTGTTCGAACTTCTGATGGAAAGTAGTATTCAGCAAAGTTTGAGGTTTCCTCATTGATGCACTGAGCCACTATTGATCCCTCCACCTTGCTTAAATTCTTGACCTTCTTCTTCAGATGAAACATAAACCGTTCGTACAAATACATCCACCTGTACTGCACGGGACCACCGAGTGCCGCTTCTCTCGCAAGATGAATAGCAAGATGCTCCATAACATCAAAAAATGATGGAGGAAATATCTTCTCGAGGTTGCATAGGATCACCGGTATTTTAACTTCCAAATTGCGGATACCATCTGATGTGAGTGATCTCGAGCATAAATCACGGAAGAAAGCACTTATCCCTACATACACGAAGAAAACAAATTCCATAAGCATATATATATATAAGCATTAAAAAATAATATGACAATTAATTTAACTATGTTAAATTTTAAAGTACCTGCGATTGCTTCGTGGACATTTCGTGGCAATAGTGCGGAAAACGCAAAAGGAAGGAGGCGCTGCATCATTACATGACAATCATGGCTCTTCAAGCCAGTAAACTTCCCTTCACTTTTGTCAACACAATTACGCAAACTTGATGCATAACCGTCTGGAAATTTAACACTGTGTGTTATCCAATCAAAAAACTCTTCTTTTGCAGTTGCATCCAGTCGATATATGGGAATAGGACCTTTACCGTGCTCATCAACATGAAGTTCGGGACGAGCACAAATATCAACCAAATCCAGTCTTGACTTCAAGTTATCCTTCGTCTTGCCTTGGACATCAAGGATGGTGTTCATCAAATTGTCGAAAAAGTTCTTCTCAATATGCATGACATCTAAACAGTGCCGCAACAAATGAGTCTCCCAATAGGGCAAATCCCAGAAGATACTCTTCTTATGCCAATTATGATTTTCCCCTACACCATAAATCGGTTCATGTCCGTTTCCACCCACGTCTGCCGTTCTATCTGCACCAAAATCTCTTAATTGTTCCTTCAACTTTTTGCCACTTACTTCTTCAGGTGGACTGTCAAACACCCTCTTGTTCTTTGTAAACAATGTCTTACTCTTACGATATGGATGATCGTGTGGTAGAAATCTCCTGTGACAGTCAAACCAACACGATTTCCGACCATTTTTTAGTTGGAAAGCATCTGTGTTGTCTTGGCAATAAGGACATGATAGCCTCCCATGCGTGGTCCATCCAGATAACATACCATATGCTGGAAAATCACTTATTGTCCACATAAGTACTGCTCGCATCTGAAAATTCTCTTTCCGCGAAACATCGTATGTATGAACACCGTGCTCCCATAATAATTGCAGCTCATATATCAATGGCTGAAGAAACACATCCAGTGACCTCTTAGGATGATCTGGCCCGGGAACGAGAATTGAGAGGAACAAAAACTCCCGTCGCATACACAAATGTGGTGGTAAGTTGTAAGGTGTCAAGATTACCGGCCACAATGAATATTGTCTTCCATGCTTTCCAAATGGACTGAAACCATCTGTGCATAATGCAAGATACACATTTCTTACCTCAGATGCAAATTCTGGATATGTTGATTGAAAATGCTTCCACGCCTCTGCATCGGAAGGATGTGTTATCTCACCATTTGTTAAGTGCTCAGCATGCCATCTCATTGGTTCTGCTGTTCGTTCAGACTGATATAACCTCTTTAATCTTTCAGTCAACGGCAAATACCACATTCGTTTGTATGGCACCGGAACTCTTCCAGTCGTATCCTGATAACGAGGTTTCCGACAGAATTTACATCTCTCCCTGTTCTCATCTGCTCTCCAGTAAATCATGCAGTTATCGATGCATACATCTATCACCTGATATGGTAAGCCAAGACCAGCGACCAATTTTTGTACCTCATAATATGAGCCAGGTGCAAGATTATCTTCAGGAAGAACATCTTTAACAAAATCTGCAATCGCATCCACACATTCTTCAGCCAAATTATAGTCAGTCTTTAGCGCCATCAATCGACTTGCGGATGATAAAGGTGAATGCCCATCTTTACATCCTTGATACAATGGCTGCTTAGCTGCATCTAACATTTCAAAAAATCTTCTGGCTTCTAGATTGGGTTGTTCTCGTTCGCCTTCCTCTTCACATGGGAAATTTTCTACATTGGGTTGTTCTTGTCTATCTCCTTCCTCTTCACCCGACGGTAAATTTTCTCCATATGCATCATATACCATCTGAACAGTCCCTATCCCAAAATCTACATCCGTGGTAGGTTCATCTAACCTATCGGCAGTTTGAGGTTCGCTACTACTACCATACTCAAATCTTTCTCCATGAAGATACCAAATCTTATAACCACGTGTAAATCCTTTCAAATATAAATGACTCCATACTTCCATTTTTTTGACACGGATATTATTCTTACAAGTAGAACATGGACATAATAAATACTTACTTGTTCTTGCTTCCGGTTGACTTTGAACCACCCCCATGAATTCTTGAATACCACGTGCGTATTCCTCCGTAAGTAAATTTGTATTTGGATCCATATGAGGTTGATCTAACCAAGAACGGAAATTATAAGGAGTACCCATAATTTATATTGTTTTGTTGTGATTTCAATGAATGAAGGAGAGGTCGTATTTATAATGAATTGGAAATCTTTCCGACGGAAAATATTCGTCGGTATTCCGTCGGGAATCATAACGGCTAAATTAACGTCCTAAACCCGTCGGCGTTCCGTCGGTAATTTAAACGGACACTAACGGCTACATAATCCGTCGGTATTTCGTCGGGAAGTGCAACGGCTGCAAATTCGTCGGTTTTCAGTCGGGAAGTATAACGGCTGTTCAATCCGTCGGTATTCCGTCGGAAAAACCGACGGAATTATGACCGAATTCTTTCATGGTCGGTATGCCGTCGGTATTTCGTCGGTATGTGTCAATTTTTTGCAACGGTCATATATTTGTCAGTTTTTTGTCGGTTTTCTGTCGGGATCGTATGACGAAATACCGACGAATGTATTCTGTCAGGATTTTCCGACGCAGTTCCGACGAATTTACCGAAATATATTTCCGACAAGTTTTCGTCGGAATTCCGTTGGAAAATCCTGACAGATTTTTTTCGGTCGGTTTTTCCGTCAGTATTGTCCGTGTTTTCTTGTAGTGAATCTCATTTATCAATAATATATGGTATACAAGGTTGAACTCAAATGATAATACATTGACGATAAGAACACAACTATTTTCTGTCGCAGGCACTATCACAACCTTAAAACTAAAAAATCGTGGTTTTTTTGGCAATGAAGACAATTCTCTGGTTAAGTATATCACACATTAATTGAAGAGAAAAATAGTATTTCACATACTCCTTTGATATTTTAAAACAATAGTGATCTTTTGTTCCTTAGTCAAACACAGTCACAGTATGAAGGTATAGGCATGCTTCATATTTCTATGTATATAATTTGTATGCATATATATAGTCCATTTTTCTCTTCAATTAATGTATGATATATAAATCCTTATAACTTTTTCTTTGAATACCTTCAATATATAAAGGAAATTTGAAATTATATTTACATCTAACAAATGAAGAATATTAACTTATACTTGAAAAAAACTTATATTTGAACCGCACGTTGTTGTTATGGTGTACCTTGTCATATCGTTCTCATATGCTTTATGTTCTGATTCAATGAAATTAAGGAAAAATTAAAGTCTAATAATGAAAATAACAGGTGCCCTGAACTTGGTAGATTTTCTGGGTACATCTACAGAGTTTGAATATCTAGACGTGTTTCTTTCTTTTCACTAAGTGCTTACGGAAAGAAGTTTCGCCAATGCACGAAAAAACAATTAGTCTATGTCTATTTTTAGTAAGAAAATAAGAGTATGTTCATGTTTACGAGTAATTTATGACAATACAACATGGGAAAAACATTCCATCTTACAAGTCAAAAGATTTGGCTAACCCCCACTATCATTGACTTAAACCCTAAAGTTTCAAACCGGCATCATATTCATATCATGGCATTTTAAGCGTGCCTTCACGCAAATAAATTAAGGTTTATAGTTTGAGAGGTAATCTACTTTATAAACTTTATGTTATTAAATGACTATACGTGTTTGTAAAGACTTGTTTAGTTTGCCAAACAAAGGAATCTTTCAAATACATAAAGTTATAAAACATATAAACTTTGTTCATTTGAGAAGAGATAGGAGATTTAATTTAACCATACGATGATTTGAAACCAGCTGATCTAAAACTTAACTATTTAAAAAATTAGAGTTAAAAAGAAGTTTAGCTTATATTTTTTCAGGTGAACAAATATTCATATTACATTAGTGCTTTTATAGCTTAATTTCTTTTGGAAAAAATGTATCGCGTACGCATATAATGATTGTATTTGAATTGTTAAATGAATACAAACTAATGTTTCTGTATGACTCTTGTGCATTAGATTATACATTATTTTGGTTTATATATCTTACTAAGTTACTCATCAGAAATTGATTTAGAATTCGTTGAAATCTAGACCATGCAATTAAAGCTTATGTGAGTAGAATAAAGTGTAAACCACTTTAACAAAGATTCCGGTTATCAAAGAAACTCGGAAAATGCTATACTATGGGAGAGTCAAGACTTGAGTAGGTCCATTCTGAACCTTTTCGGTGCTACGTACGTTTATTTGTTTTTTTCACGGACCATGAATTTCAGTAAGAATATTTTCAACTGCATTCTTGTTTTTATTCAAAAATTTAATTCGAGTTATTTAAAAAAAAAACTATCATGTTTTTACCTCCATAGTAAAATAAAGATAAAATAATATAAAAAGTAAATAATTATATTCATTACTTGGTTTTTGAAAGAAAGGTAAGAACAATGTAAGAGATAACTTTTCTTACTGATTTTCACTCTTATACATTTCAATTACATCGCATTATCTTATATAGTAGAGTATCCTAGGTTAAATGATCTAAGCCACATCATTATTCAGGAGAGCAAATTTATTAGCCGGAGCTGGTGATGAGGCTGCATTTGCTTTTACGCCTGCATTTTATTTCTGTTTTGCTTTTGACCAAGCTTGTTTTCTTTTTCTTTTTGTGCAGACGATCACATGACAGTCATGACTTGTGTGTGTTTCTGAGCTGGTGAGTTGAGAACTCTTGAACCTCCAAAAGAGCTTTCACCTTTCCATGGGCTGGGATTGATTTCTAATAGTTATTAGTCGGTGCTTTACTCTTTTAAAGATAAAGTAAGATTATAATGAAATTCAATTTTATTTCAAAGTTATTATATTTTCAAATAAAGACCGAGTAATACATTAGAAATGTTCTAAAATTCTTTATATCGGTATTATCTAAACCAACCCCTAAATCTAGATGGAAACTGAACATTCTTGACAATCCAATCAAGAACAAGAAAACAAGGGAAAGTAAAATGACTCAGAACACAAGATCTGAATTATTTTTTTTTTTAATCTTTTTCTTTCTTGAGGATTGGGAAAATAAATTTATGTTTCACAAAGTGGGTATTTTGTTACATATATACAGAGAGGAAATGTTAAAAGAAGAGTGTGAAAAAGGCTTAAAACCAAGTAAAGAGATGTTCTAAGCAAGGTAATTGGTATATCTTGATATCTTGCATATTTACATTGTTTTATCTATTCATCCATGAGCATTTTCATCATATAGATTAGGATTTAGCCATGTCTAGGTTGCATTTTGCATTCATTGTCCTTATTAGGTGTTGGAGTGTGCCATGGAGTGATTTGAGATGTTTGGGAGCATTGTGATCCAAAAGGAGGTGAAAGATGAGCATGGATGGAGCCTTCAGAGAAATCTTCTGTTGCTAAGATTTTGTGGAGACACAGAAAATTGAGTTAGCTTTCTAATGGAAGTGGTTTCAAGTCATTTGGAGATGTAATAAAGGAGTTATGATCAATTTACTAGAGACATATCTATCCTGATCGAGCATCGCAGAGTGACCTCTCAGAGCGACCTACCGAGGTCGCTCCCAGCCAGAGCGACCAGACAGAGCGACTAGCTCAAGTCACTCCCAGCCAGAGCGACCAGCCAGAGCGACCAGCTCAAGTCACTCGCGTTTTGACGGGTCGAGACACAAAGAAACGCGTCGGGAGTGACCTCCTGGAGCGACTATGCTAGGTCACTCCGCGTGTTTTGCTTGGACGATTTTTATGTTATTTCAGGGGCCTTTTGGTCATTTGTTTTGATGTTTTTACACTTTCTAAACCTAAGTTAAGTACTTGTGTAAGCCATTGGAGGCTGATAATCTCTTTTCTAGAGAAGAACTAGTAAAAAACCTCTTTTGATTCAGATTTCATTGCTTTCATCTTGTGTTCTTGTTGATTTCTTATCTATTTCTCTACATGGTTAATCTGAAATCCAATATGGGTTTAAGAGGAATCATGGAGATTAGTGAGTAATCACCTTTTGAATTCATGGGTTAGGGAGATTAAGGGTGATTAGGTTAGTTCTAGGATGTTTTAGTGTAGATCACTCTTGTTCCTTTCTAGTAGAGTATTCCTAATGCATCTTCTGAGTTGGCCACTCAAAAGTTGATCAATAGGCATTTCCCACCCGAAAGGTGTTTGATGAAATGCCTGAGACAACTCTCCTAGGCTTTTAGTATACTTTGCCAAAGACATTTGTTGTTAAAGGTGCTAAGATAGCTAATAGACTTGTTAGTAATGATTGCTTTCATATTATTCAACCAAAGACATTTGATGTTTGAGATATGTTGGCAAATGAGCATTTATCTAGACATAGAGCTTGCTTAGAATTGTGTCTAGGCTTAAGGTTGATAGTTTGATTGATCATTTGCCATCCTTAGTTCGATACTTGATCACCCAAGGTCTAATCCCTATGCCCATGAGTTCTCTTTTCCCTTAGTCAAGAAAGTATCATTTTGTTATTGCTTTCTAGTATTAGTAGTAGTTTAAAACCCATCTAAATCATTGGTTGGACTTAGATTAAGTGAGTACTTGCATTTTCAGTGCTTTGATATCCCTCAGAACTGGTTCGACAATCACTATACTACAACATTTGTCTTAGGAGCCTTGAAAACTCCTAACATCAAATTGGCGCCGTTGCCGGGTTCTAAGACAAATGTTGTAGTATAAAAGATTGTCGAACCAGTTCTGAGGGATATCAAAGCACCGAGAATGCAAGTACTCACCTTTTGAATTCATGGGTTAGGGAGATTAAGGGTGATTAGGTTAGTTCTAGGATGTTTTAGTGTAGATCATTCTTGTTCCTTGCTAGTAGAGTATTCTTAATGCATCTTCTGAGTTGGCCACTCAAAAGTTGATCAATAGGCATTTCCCACCCGAAAGGTGTTTGATGAAATGCCTGAGACAACTCTCCTAAGCTTTTAGTATACTTTGCCAAAGACATTTGTTGTTAAAGATGCTAAGATAGCTAATAGACTTGTTAGTAATGATTGCTTTCATATTATTCAACCAAAGACATTTGATGTTTGAGATATGTTAGCAAATGAGCATTCATCTAGACATAGAGCTTGCTTAGAATTGTGTCTAGGCTTAAGGTTGATAGTTTGATTGATCATTTGCCATCCTTAGTTCGATACTTGATCACCCAAGGTCTAATCCCTATGCCCATGAGTTCTCTTTTCTCTTAGTCAAGAAAGTATCATTCTGTTATTGCTTTCTAGTTTTAGTCATAGCTTAAAACCCATCTAAATCATTGGTTGCACTTAGATTAAGTGAGTACTTGCATTCTCAGTGCTTTGATATCCCTCAGAACTGGTTCGACAATCACTATACTACAACATTTGTCTTAGGAGCATTGAAAACTCTTAATATCAAATTGGCGCCGTTGCCGGGGAAATGTTGTCTTAAGAGTTTTCAAGGCTCCTAAGACAAATGTTGTAGTATAAAAGATTGTCGAACCAGTTCTGAGGGATATCAAAGCACCGAGAATGCAAGTACTCACTTAATCTAAGTGCAACCAATGATTTAGATGGGTACTTGCATTCTCGGTGCTTTGATATCCCTCAGAACTGGTTCGACAATCTTTTATACTACAACATTTGTCTTAGGAGCCTTGAAAACTCTTAATATCAAATTGGCGCCGTTGCCAAATTCTGAGTAGATTTAAACATTGAGATTTAGTCACTTGCTTGAGACTAAGTCATTTTTATTTTGTTTTGTTACTGATTCTTCTTCTTCACCTACCTTTAACTTTCAGGTGTATGAACTTGAGGAGCAGGGCTCCATCAAACCTAGTTCCAATATTAGCAGACATCAGAGCTTTAGAGAGAGAGTGTGCTAGAGCTATAAGAGAAGAAGAGCAACAAGCCCACTTGCAAGAATTGGACGTTGATATGGCAGATCCACAACAAGGGGCAGAACACCAACCGCGGGTATCTCGACCCATTGGTACTTATGACCGCCCCAACATTCATGGTTATAGACTGGGAATCAGAGCACCGGCTGTGGCAGCCAACAACTTTGAGGTCAAGTCAGGACTCCTCAACGTGATCGAGAACAACAAGTATCATGGCTTGGCTCTAGAGGACCCATATGATCACTTGGACAGGTTCGACAGCTACTGTGGGTTGTCAAAAACCAATGGTGTGTCAGAGGACGCCTTGAAGCTGAAGTTATTCCCTTTCTCTTTGGGAGATAAGGCACGTCAGTGGGAGAAGTCTCTACCCAGCGACTCTATCACTACTTGGAATGAGTGCAAGAGAGCATTCTTGGAGAAGTTCTTCTCTACTTCAAGAACTGCTAAGCTGAGAAATGAGATTTCCAGCTTTCAACCGAAGAACTTAGAAGGCTTCAGTGAAGCCTGGGAGAGATTCAAGGGCTACCAAGCTCAATGCCCACACCATGGTTTCTCTAAGGAGAGCTTGTTGAGCACATTCTACCGTGGTGCTCTTCCTAAGTACAGAGCCAGACTGGATACAACTAGCAATGGGTTCTTCTTGGGGAGAACTGAGGAAGATGCAGAGGAGCTGGTTGACAACATGGTAAAGAGTGATGCAGTCTACAGTGGAGACCACGACAGAAGCAGTCGAATAGATGATAAGCAGACGAGGAAGGAGTTGAAAGCTCTACAAGATAAGAGAAACATCCTCCTTGCTGATAAAGCCACACAAGAGTAGCCGCACTTTGTTGGTAACCCAAACCAAGAAGCAACACATGTTGTCCATGAAGTTGAGGGTTTGGAAGGGCAAGAAGAGTTGTGTTTCATCAACAACAATGGTAGCTGGTACAAGAAAGAGCCCAACTTTAAGTACAACAACTACCAACAGAAATCATATCCTAACAACCAACAGAGTGGTTATCAGCCTAGGAACAACCAACAAGGCAACTATCAGCCTCAGCAAAACCCTCCTCCTGGTTTCTCCAACAAAGGGAACCAGTCTTCTCAACAACAAGTTAATCCTTCTACCTCTACTCAGGAAAGCAGCACTGATGTTCTACTGAAACAGATCTTGGAGTCTCAGACTAGAAGTGAAAAACAGGTTGGATATGAGTTGAAGAACCTTCACTCCAGGATTGATGGAAGTTACAATGAGCTCAACAACAAGTTCAGGGCTTTGGAAAACCAGTTTGCTTCCATGACCACTCATCAGAATCGCCAGCAAGGGTCTCTACCTGGAAAATCTGAGCAAAAACCCAACGAGTATTGCAATATTGTCCTCTCTACTACTTATTCAGGGATTGAATTGAGTAACCACAAGAAAGAGGTAGATGAAATTGAAAGATTGGTATTTGGAACTGAGATTGAACAGGTTCAGCATCTGATTGTAGCAACAGCTGAAGTAAAGATTGTGGAGGAAGCCGACAAAATGGTTAAAGTACAGATTTTGAAGGGAGATGAACCCATGGCTGAGAAACCAGTTGCGAAGAGAGCTAACCAGAAGCTGAAAGAGGTCAAGCTGGAGGACACCACTGAGGTTGAGCAGTCACCCTATGACAAGCTCCCATTTCCACAAAGAGTCCTCACCAAAGCTCAGAAGAAGGTGATTTCCAAGTTCAGAAAAGACCTAAGTGATATTGGAATTAAGCTTCCAGCGATTTCGGGTATGCGTGAGGCTCATGTCCAAATGATGCTCATCAAGGACATTGTAGACCACCAAGCAGAAGTAGCAGAGCTTCTCAACATCTCAACTTTGAAACTTGATCCACCAGTCACACCAAAGTCTCTCCCTAAACTAGAATCCCAAGGGAAGTTCACCTTGTCTTGCTCCCTTGGTAAGCTCACCTTTGATGATGCTCTTGTTGATTCTGGTGCAAGTGTGAATGTGATCTCAATGGATATGGTGAAGAGTCTTGCGATTGAACACATGGAGCCAGATACTTCCTCTCTCACGTTTGGGGATTCTTCTTCTACTACTCCTATTGGTCTCATCAAGGACTTCCCTTTGAAGATTGGATCTTGCACCATCCCTATAGACCTCACTGTCTTGAAAATGGCAACTGAGAAGAGAGTTCCATTGATCCTGGGCACACCATTCCTTACTACTGTGGGTGCTTGCATCGATTTTGCCAACAAGAAGGTCACACTCCTCAATGTCAACAAAGCTGTCTCTTACCCAATTCAGTCTCCACTGGATGTTGAGTATTGTGGAACCATCACTTGTGGAGATCCCTACATTGAGAAGGATCCTCCTTCTCCACTTTCCACTTGAGGTCCTTCTCTACTTTCCCTTGTATATACCATTTCATTTTTGCATATTAGTTTTCTCTTTTGGGTATCTCTCTCTACTTGACAACACAGAGACTGTGTCATTTAAGTTTGGGGGAGGTACCAAGTATTTGATCATGTTTGCTTTGATGTTGTTTCATTGAGTCATGCATTGCATACCTATTTGCATATAAAAAAAAACAATCATTTAGTTTGCATCATTTGCATTTCTAGGAGAGTCTAGAGCATATAGGTTACATTCACTTATATTGGGAGCAATGATTTTAAACGCCTTGTAAAGAACACTACGTTGCACCTGAGTAGCTTTTGCACCTCTCAAAAAGACTTGTATGTTTCGAGCCTTGAAAACTCTTCCTGGAACTTGTTGATTGCTGAAACTCAGTCTTTGAAGCCAACTACAAACCCCATTTGAACTGAATGAACTTAATGCTTCTTGCTCATGGTCCCTTGTGTACTGAGTCATGGCTATACACACTTGAGTTGTCACATCCTTTATGCCAATCTTATTTTGACAAACTCTAGTGGTAGACCACTCCCAAAAAACCTTTCCCTCCTTTTAAGCTTTCATTGTTTGATGAGTGAGGCCTTCTTCGGAGAGTCTTACATGTGCATAATGTTGAGTGTATCGGGAACGACAATGCTTGATCTTCATTCTTGCTAGATTGGGCACTCTATTGTCTAGCTATAGGTGGGGGATGAGTGTTGTGATTATGATTTGGGAGCAATGAAAAAGGAAAAGAAATGACTCTTTGTGTTTAAGTGAATTGTTTTATTGGGATAAGTAGATAAACCTCTAGCTCAAGTTATGAAAGTTTTGGCCCCCACCTAAAAAAAAAAAAAAAACGAAATAAAAAAGAAAAGAAAAAGAAAAAAAAAAAAGAGAAAAGAAAGAAAAAGGGGGCTAGCAAAATTGTTAGGAGCTAAGAAATGTTTTGAGGTTGTAGAAAATCCTTTGTAGATTTCAAAGAGAAGGAGTTAAAGTTCTTAGGATCTTTTGGTGAGAGATGTGAGTTGGGTTTGACATTTGGGAATGATTGTGTAATTGTATGTTTGGGAAAAGGGGTAGAACAATGGAGATTGAGCATTGTATGCATGAGTTGATCCCTTTCTTAGATATATTATGTGCAATGTCAAGGCTACTTGTTTCGAGAGTAAACCACCTTAAAGATCATATATTTTGAACCTCTTGACTCACTTGAATAAAAACCTTCCCTTACCCAACCAAATGACTTGGACCAACTGACCATTTGCAAGAATTCACCTGATGTTTTGTGCTTAATGAATATGAGAGTTGGTTGATTTGAATGTGTGGATGCTTGATGATGAGTGTAAGAGCAAAAAGAGTTGAGATAGGCCTAGAGAAGCTAGAGTGTAATAAGAGAGTATGCTAGTTGTGTTTCATTTGGCTATGAGCTCCCAACTTCAAACACCTCTCCCTATGAGGTCTAGAAAGTTCACTTGTGGACAAGTAAAAGAACAAGTTTGGGGGAGTTGATATCTTGCATATTTACATTGTTTTATCTATTCATCCATGAGCATTTTCATCATATAGATTAGGATTTAGCCATGTCTAGGTTGCATTTTGCATTCATTGTCCTTATTAGGTGTTGGAGTGTGCCATGGAGTGATTTGAGATGTTTGGGAGCATTGTGATCCAAAAGGAGGTGAAAGATGAGCATGGATGGAGCCTTTAGAGAAATCTTCTGTTGCTAAGATTTTGTGGAGACACAGAAAATTGAGTTAGCTTTCTAATGGAAGTGGTTTCAAGTCATTTGGAGATGTAATGAAGGAGTTATGATCAATTTACTAGAGGCATATCCATCCTGATCGAGCATCGCAGAGTGACCTCTCAGAGCGACCTACCGAGGTCGCTCCCAGCCAGAGCGACCAGACAGAGCGACTAGCTCAAGTCACTCCCAGCCAGAGCGACCAGCCAGAGCGACCAGCTCAAGTCACTCGCGTTTTGACGGGTCGAGACACAAAGAAACGCGTCGGGAGTGACCTCCTGGAGCGACTATGCTAGGTCACTCCGCGTGTTTTGCTTGGACGATTTTTATGTTATTTCAGGGGCCTTTTGGTCATTTGTTTTGATGTTTTTACACTTTCTAAACCTAAGTTAAGTACTTGTGTAAGCCATTGGAGGCTGATAATCTCTTTTCTAGAGAAGAACTAGTAAAAAACCTCTTTTGATTCAGATTTCATTGCTTTCATCTTGTGTTCTTGTTGATTTCTTATCTATTTCTCTACATGGTTAATCTGAAATCCAATATGGGTTTAAGAGGAATCATGGAGATTAGTGAGTAATCACCTTTTGAATTCATGGGTTAGGGAGATTAAGGGTGATTAGGTTAGTTCTAGGATGTTTTAGTGTAGATCATTCTTGTTCCTTGCTAGTAGAGTATTCCTAATGCATCTTCTGCGTTGGCCACTCAAAAGTTGATCAATAGGCATTTCCCACCCAAAAGGTGTTTGATGAAATGCCTGAGACAACTCTCCTAGGCTTTTAGTATACTTTGCCAAAGACATTTGTTGTTAAAGGTGCTAAAAGAGCTAATAGACTTGTTAGTAATGATTGCTTTCATATTATTCAACCAAAGACATTTGATGTTTGAGATATGTTGGCAAATGAGCATTTATCTAGACATAGAGCTTGCTTAGAATTGTGTCTAGGCTTAAGGTTGATAGTTTGATTGATCATTTGCCATCCTTAGTTCGATACTTGATCACCCAAGGTCTAATCCCATGCCCATGAGTTCTCTTTTCCCTTAGTCAAGAAAGTATCATTTTGTTATTGCTTTCTAGTATTAGTAGTAGTTTAAAACCCATCTAAATCATTGGTTGCACTTAGATTAAGTGAGTACTTGCATTCTCAGTGCTTTGATATCCCTCAGAGCTGGTTCGACAATCACTATACTACAACATTTGTCTTACGAGCCTTGAAAACTCCTAACATCATATCTGAGGATTACTCTTGTCTCTCTCCAAGTATTCTCGATTGATCAAACTCTCTATACTTGCGTTAACCTGCACCAAGATTTGATCAACTTACCAAGGTCATGTTATATGATTCAAGAAAGTATGAAGTGAGGGAGGGGCAAAACAAACGCTTACCTTAATGCGATACAGAGGAGCTGTAAAATGGTCATTGGAAACAAACTCGTCACCATCCTCTAGACCTTCTCCTTTTGGAGCCTACAAAGAAATTAATATAAGATCTCAAAAGTTTCTGCATAAGTAGTAAGCACGGTTACAAAGTTTCAGTTTTCTACCTTCAGCAGGACACGAATGTTTGTGGAATTTTTTATGTCTTCAGAGCTAAGTTTTTATGCATCGTTAAATGACATCAACACAACGGTCTGAAACATCAAAAGAAAATGACTCTTAAGCAATTTAATCACACTGTAACATATTACGCAAAGAAAAAAAATGACTCAACTTACCTGAAACATTGAAAGGCGAGCTGATGAGTTTTGCCACATCAATCTCCTACCACATCAATCTCCTACCACTGCACTCGCAGTGGTCGTTTCTGACAACGTTTCTTGACATAAAAATAATGAAAATAATAGAAAGACATGAGAGAGAAGGAAGAAGCGTACCGTTATAAAGAAGCGTTCCACCACTTGGTAGAGACTTTGACAATATTTATTATTCTCTCATTGGTTGGTTTTTTATTTCTATTTCAAATTTAATTATTAAACTTAACAAAATTTAAACTATTAATATTATATTCATTAGGTACTCTAAATAGGTATCATACCACTAATGATGCTCTTGGAACTCTATGAAGATATTTCGAAACTTCTTGTAGCTAACAAACTTTACTCCTATATTCACTGTGAACTCAAGAGGAAGTGGAATCCTATAGAAGGTGCAGATATCGTATGGGAGCCTATAATGAATGCAATGTATGTTAAGTTAGATGGGACCTTTGTCCCGGATAATGTAGGTCGTCCACAGTCAGTGCGTTGTTCCCCTCCCTACCTTATATAAGATGATCCAAGTACTTTGCCTCAACTATCACTGGATTGCGGAACAAACTGAGCTTGGCCTCAAGAAAGATAAAAGAGTGGATTTATAGTGGGTTGTGGAAGAGTAGCCTTTTCCGGGAGAGTTTTTGCGCGACGGATGGAGTGGGATCTTCCTCCATCGAGAAGGGTTCCTTGTCGTCGTGGTAAGCTCTGGTTTCTGGTTTACCATATCAACGCTCGATTTTGTTTGGTTAACTAAAACCAAATTTCAATAACATAGGATTCATTCACTAAAGCCCAGTAACATTATATATGTTCAGGGTTCATTACCAAAAATGGGTAGACCCAATTTTATTTTAGTTTTCTGATTTCGAGCCCAATATTTTTTTTTTCGTTGGTGCTTTTGCCAATTTTTATATTTTGCATATTGCTCGTAATAAATTCTATTTTTAAGAGGAAGCACTTGGTCCGTTGGTTTGATTACATTAATGCTTTTACACCAGCATGTCCAGGTTTCAATTCCTAGAAAAAACGATTTATTAAACAATTATGCAGGCAACAGAGGAAAGACTTACAAGAGATCTTCAACATGGTGCAAGTAAACCCGATCAAACGTAAATCTTTGGTGATGTAGTTATACGTATATCTTCATAAAACATATAGTATTATCGGTTATCGAATCTGCTATCTAATTTTAACATAACTCTAATATCAGCGTTAAAAAAAAATTATTTTCAATGATGTGTATGCCTAAGTTGTAGGCTACATATAATAAATGTAGTGGTGAAAGACTTAGCATATAACTAATACATAGTATTATTTTAAATTAATCATTAACGAATAATATAATAACATATATATATATATATATATATATATATATGTGTGTGTCTCATGTTTATTACTTAAATCTTACTAACAGTTTCTAAATTTTTGTGTGAAATTCTTCATATATTCCTTTCAGGAATGATTCTTTTCCAATTATTTTGAACCAGTCTTCTTAAAAAATGACTGTAAACCCTATAATCAAGCTATTAATGGATCATGGTTAACAAACTGAACTCTGAAGACCATATTAAATTTGATGGACTTTCACCTTAAAACTAACCTTAAAACTAACTAGACTCTAACCGGCGTGCCAGCGCGGATATACATTTTTGGTCTTTTATTATTTATTTAACTAAATGATGTATTTGTAATATTTGATTGTATTATATTCACAAAATTATATTCCACCAAGTAAATAAATTTTTTTGGCGTCTTAAACCATCTATTTATGATGAATATTTGATATTATATAAACAAACTGAACATATACATGTAATTAAAGAATTGTATACGATATATAAAAACAATGGTTATGAATGTAAAATATGAAGAAATATTATATTATGACTTAGTATGACATAAAAAATTATAAATTAATTATACATATTTAAAGAAAATACAATGATTTTTAAACTTCTATGAAAAATTTTAACATATAAAAACGGCCGATGAATTGGTCATATAATTGTAAATAATTTCATAATTTTATTAATAATAAATTATATATAGTCTTTGTTTTGTGCCAAGCTAGTTATTAAATGTTCATAGCATTAATATGTTAAAATGTCATATTATGAAAGCCCATGTTGTAACCGTTTTTTTCCGGGAAGTGTAACAAAAAAAATTGTCTTTAACTCTTTGTCTTGTTTAAGTTATGTGTCGGTGAAAGATAAAAAATATTCTCTATCTTCTTCGATGTTCAATTCTGAAGCTTATTATGCAAAAATCATTAAAATCTGCTCAAGATAATCAGCCGAGTTCTTTTATATTCTGTGGTCATGTTCACTATTTCGATCAAAACAGCTACTGGAAGGTTAAGATCAAATCTCATGATTTTACGGAACAATATAAATTGTTTCTTGAATTTCTCCAAAATATACGGAAATATAGGTAATTGGTTGGAATCTCTATATTTTATTAAATTTTGAATTTATTGGTTCCTCTTCCGCGAGTAAATCAATTACCGAAATGCTAGACCAATTTGTTAGAACCAAATCTATTCTTATAATTTGCGAAATTAATGGCTACAGTTTCTATATTTAATATGTACATTAAGGATACGACATTGAATATATTCTGTTTTGATTAATAGAAAATATTATATTTTGATTTGTATTTATTGATTTATTTTTTTAGAAAGCTTAGAAAATCGATTGGATGATTGGTTTGTTGATACATCCTAGCAAAAAACGAAATTTATGGGTGGTTCGAATCTTATACAACTATATATGTATATGATTATATGTTAATTATTGATGGCTTATTACTTATTTCCATTAATTTTATACAGGTCCATCCTTGTGCATGAATTATATAGAAATAGAGAGAGACGTAGACTAAGCATATAACATACTGGAGGAATTTATATCCTTAATATCCCATCTATGTAAGGTGACTGAACATCTCGATGCTAAAATATATGTGTAATTTTTTGGAAAATAGATAGTTGGATGTAGTCTGCATATATAACATATATTTGTAATGATATGGACATACAATAACAATAACAATAGAACGTTAGTCGTACGTATGTTACTACCTTAATTTTTAGGTTGATTTAGTGACATTAAGTTTAAATTTGTTAGGAAAACTCATTAAGCTAACTGGAAAAGACAAATATTGAAATAGGTAATTTAATTTAATTTTCAATGGCATGAAAGTGTAAATAAATTAGAAAACTTATCGGCATTTTTTAATGGGTACTTCTCTTTTTAATAATAGAGATTAACAATACATATTGGAGTCTTTTCTTTTATATTATCCTAAGTTTCATCATATTTTTAAAATATGATACCTAGCACAAACTATACAGTCTAAAAGCGAAAACAAACAAGTAATTTATAAAAACGACCAAGTAACTTAATAGTCTAGTAATTTTGTGATAGTTTTTTTGTTGAGTTACTATCCAAATTTAAAAACCAACATAATATTTTTATTTTTTTGGAAACACAACTTAATTTCATTCAAACTCAACTCTTCATGTTACAATAAAAAGAGAGAATGTCCATCCTCTTCGATTCAAAATATAAAGGGGAACTACAAAACAGAAGCAGATAGACAAGATAGTACTTCATCAAAAGATGACAGCAAATTCAAGACGAAGCTCAAATGCGTCGATGAACCTTTTACGATAAAGTTGAATAGCTGAGAAATAGTTATAAAAAGAGGTGACATTAGCACCCAATCCGCACTTCGGAATACCGCTGAAACGAAATCTGTTGCATTTTTAGGCTTCAAACATACTGGTACACAAAATAGCAAAACGGTTATAGATATTGATCAACACTTTCATTTAATGTTTGGAAGGGAAAAAATTCTTAAGATAGAGATAGTGGATAAAGCAGTTCGCTTCTCTAAGGATGGTAAGGATAGTTAACTAGCTGACCCCGTTGTTGGTTTTACCAAAAAAAAAGTTTAACACAAACAGAAACAAAACAAAAACAAATTAATGATCGGTAAACTTAAAACAGAAGATGTGTTCTTTTACCAGAATATGCACCATGTCTAAAACTTCCGGAATGATTTTAAACAAAAAATGTATACACAAACAGAAATCAGACATACACACATGTTCTATTAATATAAAAGAAGCCATAACAGTAAGTTCGGACAGCATGACACGAACATATTCATGGTGTTATTTTTTCGGTGGGTTTGACCTCCATTTGAGAACTATATTGTCGGTTCTAATACTTATATGTATATATAAATTCTCAATTTTTCATATACGTTTACTTTAATTGCTTGTATTTTCACTAACGTCGGCAAAAATGTCATTCTTTTAAGTTTTTGGCGGAAAGAAAAGTATTTCCTTTTTGGGGATCTCCTTTTGTGATGCGAATCGTCACATATTATATACATATGCAAAAACGTGAATCCACACACATACAATACCCCTTTAAAATGTCAAGCCATGTGCCAAAAAAAGCGATGGAAATGTCTAAAATTTGTACTAGAATATCCATTGGATAACAATAAAGAGAAAGATGGTTCTAAGAAGTGACTAAAGAAACATATACACAACCTTATAGATACGAAGGCTAAATACTTATTAACAAGCTTATGAAATTACAGTATAATGATCAATCTCGAATCTCGGTACTCTATTTTGTTAATCCTCATCAGTTCTCACCAATTTTTTATTTGTAGTCGGACTAAAAGGTGAAACGATCTTTCTTCAACTTCTAAAATCTATTTTTATTGATACGTTAACTATTAACAAACCCGTATCGTTAATCAGAGCTGTATATAAAAGGAGAAAGGAAGAAAAACATGCATGCAACTAACATGTTGGATTTGTCATTTTAGAATGCCTTTTAGAATCGTCTCCCATCTTTTTTTTGTCATTATGATAACAAACGTGTAATAGCTAGGTCATTTTCTGTAAAACGTTACACCGATTCAACATTGTGGTTTTTTCAATCGAATATATATAATTAACGTCGTTGTATTGCTTAATTAGTATATTTAAACATTTTTGGCTAATAGGAAGTTACAGGGTATAGAATTCTATGCCTTGTAAATGCCTCAAAGCTTATATTATGACATAAGACAAGACATCAACTACACCAACCGTATATAAGCTGCTTCAAATATAAAATGTGAACTTCAATATAAATTTCCACTGTCTTACGTGTCTTATCCACTAATGTCGCACCCAAATTTACATAGCTTTTATAAAAATGTTCAGAAATTCTCATTTTCTTGTCTTTTATACCAAAAGAAGGTGGAGGAAAAAGAGAAACATACACATAGATTAAGGCCCTTTTTACGTATGCGCGTCATAAATGAAAAACACTTTGAGTAGTATAATTGGAATGTTAATTTAAATTAATTAGTAAAAGGAAAAAAGCACACGTAAAAGCTTTTATCCATGCATGCACGTTGTTTACTGGTTATCGAGAAAGAAGTATCGTCGAAGGATAAGACCTTAACTTTCTTACTCGCATCATAAAGTTTTTTCTTTATTATGCAAGAGTATTGTCTCTTAATCCTTATCCATTGTCCACAAAATTCAATTTTTTAGGCAACTTTATGAAAGAAAAAAAATCTTAATGCTTACACCATTTTGACTCGTTTTAATGCATAGAAATGGCCCACAATATCTATTCTTTTAATATGACTTCAAATCTATATTATTTCGTTAATGTATGAAGCCAATGTATAATATCTAAATATCTTGGTAACACGCAGTTATAGACTATGCATGTATATGAAAAATAATGTATGAGGTTGTAAAGAATGCATGAACACTTTATATATCTAATTTTTTTTGCTAACCGAGTATCCTGGCCCCACCGAAGTGGTCCAGACTAGAGACCGAAGTGAGCATAGACGCTGCCAGGGCGTCACCATGTGGCTCACCGTGTAACGGTCTTCGGTCTCGGGTGCTGCAGCCCACATGTAAATTCCGCAGTGACCAAGGCTCGAACCCAAGGGCGGGCACTCCAGCTGGAGCTCCTATACCACTAGACCAAAGCAACTTGATTTTATATATCTAATTATATTTTCACTTTTGACATTCAATTTTTTTTTTACCTTTGGTGCTTACAAATTTATATGCATACACACACATTGTAAGTAAAAGTATAAGAACATGTCCGTGTCCAGTCTACCTAGACTGTTCAGGCAAGTTTTGTTGCTGGTGATTCCGTGTGATCCGTTTCATAAACAGTTGCTCATGTGCAGATTTCATTAACGTGAATTTCTATTTGTTACTGAAGGTGGTTTTCTTTTTCCAAAACTCCAGTAAATTGTTGCGTACACATGGACGTGACACGCAAAACGGTGGCCATGCATAGGTGACTTCCACTGCAATCTCGTCTTCCTGACACCTTCCAATAATATCTAACTTCCACCAACAAACCTCCCGGCCGGCTTACATTTGTCATGGTTGGTATCAAGTCTTAACAGTTGGGTGCGATACAGTTTTAAACCTGGCTGGATCTAGAAAGACGGTAATTCGGCACGGAAAAGCCGATAAAGTAAATCTTGTAAACACACTACTTTCTAACGCCACTAAAATGATTCGACACCCTTTCCTTGCAGAAATGTCTTTTAAGATTTGTTTACGAACATTTTTGTCGCCATTTTTTCTTCTTACAACGTTAAGATTATTTTCTTTTAGTTCTTTTCATATACGTAGTATTTGCTAAATAACAGATTAAACATTTATTGATGACAAAAAAAAAACAGATTAACATTTATATTGGAAAGCTCTAACACAAATAAGAAAATAAAATTAAAAATTAAAAGAAATTAATATTTTTGTTAAGTGTGTATTTTAAATAGTAAAAAAACCAATAAAAAATTTCTCAAATGCAATATTTTAAAATATTTTTGGATCACCATTTAAGATACTCATTTGATAAAATAACAGATCTTTAGAATTTTTCACTTTTCTTTAGAGCATCATTATCCGTGAAACCCACTTTTGGATTTTTTGATTTTTTTTTTCTGTTTTGTCTGATTTAAAAAAAAAATTAAAAAGGGAACCAATTGCGGGCTGCCACATGTCAGTGGAACCCGCAAAAAGTACAAAAAACCTCAACAATCGGTTCTTATTTGATGACTATTGTGACCGGTTTTAGCAAAAAAAAGAGACCCACATGCTAAGAAACCCATTTGGGATTTGCGATAATTGTGCCCTTAGTTGTATGTTATTGAGAACCTCTCTGCAAAGATCTTTTATGTTGCATATAATTTTTTTTCCTGCCTAGAAAAGTTCACCTCTCTCTACAGGATCTTATTTTATGACTTCGACATCAAACTGGCCTTATTTTATGACTTCGACATCGAATGACCACGGGATGTCACACCGGTGCCCTAGGGGTTCTTGATTTTCTGCATGTTCGTTAATTTGTGTTTCTTAAAGAAGAAGAAAAAGTAGGAAAAACATGTTTCTTTGCTCCCAAATGTCAATGCACCAGAAACAAAATATGTAAACTTCATGAGCTTGTGGAACCGACGTTGATTCAAAAAATCTGTCTAAAAGTTTGAACAAAACAACTAGAATTCTAAGAAAAAAACATATGAAGTAGAGGTTGACAGATGCTGATATCCGGAAAGTTTAGGGTATCCGGATCTCCAGATCCATCATACCCGTGATTTTAATATCTAGATCCGAGGAACTGGGTGGACGTTACCAAAACTGGTGCTGATAATTTTTCATCATTCGGCTCGAACAAGATTATCCGCGAGTACCCGGATCCGGATTCAGCTCCGTAAAGTTTTTTTTTTAAATGAAAAAGTATATTTTTAAAATTTTTAAAATTTCTAAAATTCTAAAAATAATTTATAAATTAATAATTTATACAAATTTATAAATATATATATAAGATTACAAAAATTAAAATATAATATTATAAGACTAATTTTATGTTTATATATATATCAATTATAATTATTAATAAAATTAAAAATTTAATATATTTAAAAAATCCAGATCCGGATCCTGATTTCCGGATTTAAAAATCAAGATATTTGGATCTGGATTCGACAGATCCGATATTTTACTATACATATCAGGATCCGGTACTCCGGATATTTTACTATACATATCAGGATCCGGTACTCTGAATATTTTATTTTTGGAATAGGTTCGGGTCGGATCATATCAGATCCGGATACCGGATAATAAATCTCAGCCTTAATAGTCCTAACACGAAGTCCTCTCTATCAACCAAGAATTTTCTTGGAGAACTTTGAGATAACCATAAATAAAGTTATTAATAATCAAACACTGTGTCATGTACTCAAATCAATCAGATTATCATTTAATTTTACAGTCATAATTTAACACAACGTATTTTAGGTGGTGAATGGAATAATCACGTCACTGGATCTACGGAACTGCCATAAGTCGACCGGTAGTCCATCCTCAACCGCAAAACTAAACTTTTGAACGTCGAAAGTTTTCGGCCAACTATAAACAGGCTGATCTGGACAATTGACTGATTTTGACTCATTTTCACATATTTAATCCTAACATCGAACGAGAAAGGATTTTGAAACCACAAATAATTCAATGGCACTTTTTTGACTAAAATAAATTAATGGCACTTGAGATAACTATTTTTTTAAATATAATTTGCAGACATATGTTCAAATAAAATGGCTCTTGGTGTCTCGAAAAAGAGAAAAGATTAATATTATAGAATATAAAAGGTGACACTACGGTATTTTAGATTAGATCGATGCCGCCAAAAGATTTACTAATTTATATTCTAGCTAGCCAACCTTTCAAGAAAACGAATTGACTATCGTCTACGTGATCAAATTTAACTTTTTTACTTTACAACTTAAAAATATAGTCAGTAGAAAAATATATAGTCAGTAGAAATTAACCGAATTAACAAATCAATAGCCAGCCAAACCCATGCACTTGCGTGTGTGACACTGGTCAGGCACTTGTTAAATTAATTTCTTTTATAGGTTTATTGAATCAAGTTGTTCAGAAAAATACCGATGTTTGAAACTGACCGACTCCCCCAAGTGTGTTCTACTGCTCCGCCAACTTGTCTTATTCTCCGCGAAAGCAACTTCGCAACATTATCCTAATTGACTGTTTTATTTTAATTTTAGTAGCCTAATGCTTTTAGCTATTGTCAATATTTACAAATGTCTTTTTAGTGTTATACTGTATTATTTATTTTGAAAGTGCCTCATTGTTAGCTGATTAGAGCACCTCAATTACTAACTAATATGAGAACAAGATTCTTAAAATTTATTAAAGACAAGTGTTAATTACATATTAATCAAACAGATTTACATATCATATACATTACATCTTCCTCTTTTTGTTGGATAAATCTACATATGTTGGGGATGTTAGAAAATAAACTTGGATTTTTTTTGTCACATCAGCCATGGTAAAAGTATATCATATTTTACCAAAAACATGGTTTATAATTTTTCTAATTTTTAAAATATTTTTCTGTTACGATAACTAATATAGATGGTGATAGACTTCATTTGAAAACAGATGGTTTTTGGACTAGTTTCGGTAACTTTTTTTTGTCTACATTTGATAAATATATTATTTCCCGGGAGATTTGAATATTAAACTTTATGAGTCAGAAAAATAAAAATAAACTTTCAAGGAGAAAGGAGGAGGCTTCCTTCAGTGTACCGTTGAATCCTTTGACACTGCAAGTCAAATCGGATCTCCAAATGGCTTTTGTCTCAAGAGATCTAGTCGATGTTTTTTCGGTCAATATACGGGCTAGGATACACTTGCGGTCAAGATTCATGCGAAAATGAAATCATTATCCTTCGAATCGTTTAAAATTACCATTAAACTAATTAATTGGCAATATCTTTTTCTTGGAAAACCAAAGAAAATTTTCATTGAGTAGACCAAAAATTTAAATTAGATAATAGTAATAACTAGGCCTGGGCATTTCGAGTATCGGTTCGGTTCGGTTCGGGTATTTCGGGTTTTGGGTAGTTCGGATATGGGCTAGAGGATCCATTTAGTACTTGACATATTTTCGGTTCGGTTCGGTTCAGATAGTTTTGGGTTCGGTTCGGTTCGGATAGTAAATGTAGGAACCGAAAAATATCTGGAAAAAGTTTGGTTTTCATTTGGATCTGGTTCGGGTAGTTCGGATAATTTGGATAAAATATCGGTTATTTAGGGTAAAATATCAAATAATTAGGATGATTTAGATAAAATATTTGGATATTTCGAATTACTTTGGATATTTCGGATAAAACTATCTGGATAGTTTCAGATACTTCCGGGTAGTTTGGATATTTTATAATAATTTAGTTATCCTCAACTATTTTCAGATACTTTTAATAGAATTTTAAATTAAAAATATATATTTAGTGATGTTATATGTATATATAATTAATATTTTTATACATTCGGGTACCCGTTCGGTTCTCGGTTCGGTTCCGGTTTGGTTCGGTTATTTCGGATATAAAAATATAGGAACCGTTCGGGTATTTGAGGGTATTAGTCCGGTTCCGGTTTTGGGTATTTCGGTTCGGTTCCGGTTCGGTTCTTCGGTTCCGGTTATTTTGCCCGGACCTAGTAATAACATTTTAAAATAGTAAGAAAATAACTACTCTTTGTGTGACTAATAATCCATTATAAGTAATAATTGTAGTAGCTGATTGTTTGAACATAGATGTTCAAATATACCATAGTCTATCAAATATACGCATACGTATATATAAACGATTTTAACAGACATATTTTAAGAGTTTATTTCATTAGGAATTGTAAGAAAGACTACAAAAATCATGTATAACCAATATTAAAGAAATAATTTATTTTATAGAAGCAAAGTTTGTTCTAATTGACCCTCACCTACTTAGTTGAAACGAACTTTCAACAAGTATTTCCGGTTCTTTATGAAAGCTTTGCAATTTTCTACTACGTCCACACGTGTATCCCATTCTTGTTCTCCTTTTTATTGTTAATTCAATAACATTTCTTACTTTCTTAAACAAAGCACTATCGCTAGCACAACTTGTAGAATACATGTAAACAAAACACACACAAATGTATTTCCATACATGTGCTTGCAAATTTTATTGTCATGGAGCCTAATATTTATTATTTTAATAAGAAATCCCTCGTCCTGGTTAATACAAATCCCTCTATGGATAAAAAAGGCATAAATGAGAAAAGCAATATAGGGAAGGCAAAGCTAAACAACTAAAAACATTAGAAAACAAAAACTTCAAACCTAAACCTTTTTCATTTTATAAAATTAAAAAACCACGGCAAAAAAATAAAAAACAAACAAGCAAAGAAAAGTATTTCAACTTGGCTGGCTTCTTGTGTAGTCTATATATATTCGCCTTAAACCCTTTCTTAAAACCCAAAAGCTTCACAATCTTTCTCTCCTCCTCTGCCTCTCTTCCTCAATATGACATCAAGAACATTCACAAGACTTCCTAATCTCATTAACGTTCTTCTCCTGCTTTCTCTCGTTTTCTCAGGTGATTTAATTTTTGTATCATAATTTTTTCTCAAACATTAGTTTGTTCTTATCCCAATTTTACTAATTTTTTTTGTAACCTCTAGGATTTTTAATGTGTTTAATATAAAGAAGGTGTTGCATGGCATTATTTTCTAAAATTCTGATTCTTTGATTGGATATAATTGCAGGGAATATACTACAAAGTGTAACGTCTCTTGGCATCAACTACGGACAAGTCGGGAACAATTTGCCTTCACCGGATAAAGTTATTAACCTCTTGAGATCTCTAAGGATCACCAAAACAAGAATCTACGATACTAATCCTCAAATTCTAAGTGCCTTTGCAAATTCAAACATAGAGATCATCGTCACCATCGAAAATCAAGTTTTAACGTTGTTACAAGATCCTCAACAAGCTCTCCAATGGGTGGATTCTCACATCAAACCATATATCCCGGCCACAAGGATCACCGGAATCATGGTCGGAAACGAGCTTTTCACCGACGAAGACTCTAGTTTAATCGGGTAATTAATAATCATTGAATCTCAAATCTAATTTTTAAACTAGTTAGTAAAGTTTGGTCAATTAGAACCATCACATTAGAAAATAACTAATATTTACTATTTATCAAAACTCCACTTCAATTTGAATAATGTTAAGCAACTAAAACACGTAAAAGGTAAAAAACTCTTGATTAAATAGAACAACTAATCACAAACTAACGTATATTCACACTGAATTTTATATAACAATTGAAATTACTTTTCAATAATGCTAACTTTGATTTCATTTTTTTTTTTGCAATAGATACATGATGCCGGCGATGATAAACATCCACAAAGCCTTGGTCCAATTAGGTTTAGACAGATACGTTCAAGTCTCCTCTCCAAGCTCCCTCGCCGTCCTTGCCGAATCTTATCCTCCATCAGCCGGAAGTTTCAAGCCGGAGGTTTCCTCCGTGATGCAACAACTTCTTCAATTTTTAGAAGCCACGAGATCTCCCTTTTGGATCAATGCTTACCCTTACTTTGCCTACAAAGACAACCCCGACAAAATCCCCATCGACTACGTCCTATTCAACCGTAACGTCGGCATGACCGATCCCAACACAAAGCTACATTACGACAACATGATGTATGCTCAAGTAGACGCGCTTGCTTTCGCTGCTGCGAAACTAGGGTACCGTAACATAGAAGTTAGGGTTGCCGAAACAGGGTGGCCATCAAAGGGAGACGCTGGAGAGGTTGGAGCGTCTCCTGCGAATGCTGCCACGTATAATAGGAATCTTATGATGAGACAATTCGCCGGAGAAGGCACTCCGGCTAGACGAAATTCGAGGCTAGATGTTTATATATTTGCCTTGTTCAATGAAGATATGAAACCTGGTCCTACTTCTGAGAAGAACTATGGGATATTTCGACCCGATGGATCATTGGCTTACAATTTGGGATTCTCTACGATGTCTACGACGACAGCAAATTCAGAATCTGTCACTTATTCATCCTCTGCCACTAAGGTACAAATTAATGTATATTATATGGTTTGTTTTGTTCACAATGATTATAAATTTGTAATAATAACGAGTTCTCTGTTTTCTGTTCTTACAGGCAGTGAATAGGGCCACGACGACCTTGGAGTGTTGGACAATTTTGATATTGGCGATGATTCAAGTTGTAATATCAAGACTATTTTAGAGAGAAATCTATTGAGAATATATATAATAATTTGAATTGGTTAGGAGATATCTATGTAAACAATTTAATTATTTAAGTTCGATAAAAATAATTTCATATTCGATTCAATATTCTAATCCGTAAACATGTAAATTGGTCATATGGATATCGATAAATTAATTAATAGTCAATAAACTAAAACAGTTTATTGCTCAAGAAAAATCTTATATTGGCGGCTTGTCGCACATGAAAAGCTTTGTGTTACTTTGACCCTTGGGCTTTGAATCCACAAACACGAGCGGTTTGGAATCAAACACATATTGTCTCTAATTCAAGATATAGACGTAAGATAGTTTTAACGTTTGATTAATTATGTTATTACAACAATCAAAAAATATTATATAGACGATTTTATAGCCGACAATTCTATGAAAAATATTAAATAGAATACATGTCTGACTGCATAACTCCAAGTCGTCATGTCCTATGAAATCCATGTCTGATAGTACGTTCTGCACCATGCTGAAGATCTGCATAATTTGAATTTTTTTGGGTTTGAACCCAAACCTCTTGGTATAGAAGTATTAATGAATCTTTAATCGATGGACTATGGAGATATCCACAAAAGACATAACATAGCTAGTTAATCAACTTCTACAGTATATGATTGGATATTTTAAATACTCCTTAACTATTTATAACTTAGAAGTAGAATGCAAATCTATGCATTGGAGTGGACGGTACGTAAAATTGAAACTGAAGCTAAGAAAAAAGCCATGAAACAAGAGCTTATGCTCACGATGCAAATTCACATGCTTATTTTCCAGTTCTATCGGCTTAATATACTCTCTTGTTATTGCCGCAAAACGATGCGTTTTACCTTGAAAAAACAGAGGCAAATATGCTATTTCTCTCCATCCGTATAAATGGGTATCATCGTTACCGACCTTTTAAATTTAAGAGAAAATTATTAGAATGTATAAAAAAAGTTGGTTTATTACTAGAGTGTTAAACATCTTTTGAAAATTACTAGAATGTTTAGATACCCATAGTAAATGACTGTAAAGACATTTGGTTAGTTTTTTTAATTGAAATTATTTTTAAATACTAAATCCACATCACTAATTAAATATACATATCAGCAGAATAGAAAGCAAACCGTCTATTCTCCATCATAACTACAAACTCCGTAAAAAAAACTAACTAAGAACATTGTCTTTGTCGTCTCGAAGAAGGAACCGTCGAAGAAGGAACCGCGAGGATACTCCCACTCTCCGTCATCGACATTGTCTGTGTTTATTTTCTCTTCCTCGAACTAACTCTCTGTCGTGATACTTTGTTTTCTCCGTTATCGTCGTACCCGAAATCGTCGTCTTCAATCGTTTGTACGAAATCGTCTTCGCCACCGTCTTCGCCGCATTCTTATCTATGAGTTCGTCTTTTCCGGTAGGATATCGCGATGTTATATATTATATTTTCTTGCGACTGAGATATTGTTATGTTGCGGCTGTGATATGGTTTTGTTGAGGGTTTTGTTGCGTCTGAGTTAGGGTTTTGTTGCGACTGAGTTAGGGTTATGTTATGGCTGAGTTATCGCTGTGTCGTGACTAAGTTAATGTTACGTTGTGGCTGAGTTACTTTTATGTTGTGGCTGAGTTATTCAAACATTTTGTGGCTGAGTTATTGTTATAGTACGAATGTGTTATTGTTATCTTGTGGCTGATTTATTGTTGGGTTATATGATCAGATGGATTACCCTCCAAGACTTTACCCTGAAGGGTCTTCTAACCTGGAAAAAAAAGATATTAATCACAATTTCCGTCTAGGAAATTTCCCCCACATTAGAGAAACAATTGAACTTGATGTGTGGAAAGAACTGGTGAACTCTCCCATTGGAGTAGTTGCTAGGCTAGCTGGACGCGAAAGCATATGGTCTGGTAGGACCGTACACTATCTACTATGTAGACAGCTGCGAGTACATAAGAAGGAGATATGGTGTCTCGTGGTTGATGAGGCTATCAGGTTTAGCTTGCTCGAGTTTGGTGAGATCACTAAGTTAAACACAGATCCATTGCCAACAGAAAGTTTTGAACCTGATCAATACAAAGAGTTTTGGGAGGAGTTGAAGGTGCTGCTTGGGATGGGACCCAAGTTAGATGAACTGAAGGAAGCATTAGCGTTCTGTCCGCTTTGGAGTTTTGAAAAGTGTAAGTGGTTGGGGCTGCTACTTCTTCAAGCCATGGGAGTCTATTGTTTGCATCACAATTCAAGGATACCTTTTGAAAGTGCAATAAGGGTATTCGACGATGAAGCCATTAGGTCGTATCCATGGGGTCGGACTGCATACAAAGTTCTCATTGACTCTATTAAAATGTTGGCTCCAGAAGGAGGGTCATACACAATAAGCGGCATGACCGTCGCGTTATTGATTTGGACGTATGAATCCGTCGCCTGCTTCGGTGAGAAATTTGAGAGGGTGGTGAATAATGAAGATGTTTCGCTTTTGCGATGGGGTGGAAAGCGTACACGTGCAAGTTTTGATAACTTGTTGGTTGCCGAAATCAAAGAGCATGGCGAGGTAAGGTTTAACGCTGAGTTTTTAGTTTTTTTATGGCTGATTTATTATATTTGATGGCTGATTTATTATATTTGATGGTTGAGTTATGTGTTATTTTGGTGGCTGAGTTTAATTATAACCTGGTGTTGCAGGTGCGTGTGAGGAGAATGGTTTTGAAGGACTCAATTGAAGAGATGTTTCCTAAATGGTCGGGTGAACCTGACGACCCACAACTCGTCAGCTTGATAACAGACATACATGCAGGTAGATTTGTGAAAGGTTTCTTGGAAGTGCAGGGGAATACGCAGGGTAATGCGCAGGGGAAGGGGAATGAGAAGAAGAAGAAAATGAAGGGTGGAGTTTCGTCAGAAGCTGAGCTACCCACTAAGAAGCAGAAAAAAATTAAGACACAGAATGAGTCTGAAGCTGCTGCAGCGGGAAAGGGTTTTAGCGAGAAGGAAGGTAGCAAAGATTTGGAGTTGGAGAACAAAGCGACTCTGACGACCATTGTGGGTACTCTGGATAATATTTCCAGAAAATTTGATCAGTTTGACTCACGGTTGGAAGCTTACGAGTTAGACCGTAACAGACCATTAATGGACCAAAAGACCATTGATGACAGGGTGAAAGCTTTACTGGAGGAGCATCTGAAATTTCTAGGAGTTGGGAAAATTCCCGAAAACAATGATAACCCCTCTCCACCATCAGCAGATAAATCTTTATCGTTGGCATCAGCGCGGGTTCAAACGCAGCAGAACTCTGTCAATAGTCCAGCGTTAGCTGCGACTCCTGGTAAGGTTTTTGGACCGAAAAAGAATTTGGCGAAGGAGCTTGATAAGGAATCAGGGGTGAAAAGGACTTTGGCTGAGGAGTTTGGTAGTGTCGCTAAAGCTACTGATCATGATAGTCAACATCTTGATTTCGTAGTAATTTCTCTTGTAAAGGCTACTAAGGATGATAAGGATGCTAAGGTTCCAGCCTATGGACGCGGCTGCAGGGGCAAGCGTACTGTTAAGGATGAGGATGCCGCTGATAAGAAAAAAGCAGAGCAGGTAGATGCTGCGTTGAAGAGGAAGGAGAAGGCTGAGGCTAAGAAAAAAGAGGCTCAGACTAAGAAAAAAGAGGCTCAGACATCCAAAAAAGAGGCTGAGTTAAAGAAGAAACAAGAGGCTGAGCTAAAGAAGCAAAAACAGGCTGAGTCAAAGAAGAAAAATGTGACTCCACCGCGTGCCGGTGTACAAAAACCTGGAGAGGATAATGTATTTGCTGATGTGACTGACGAAGTTGTTGGGGAAGAGAACGAATTTGCTGACATCGAGAGATCTGAAGTGGTTGAATCTGCCGTAATTAAGAAATATCGGAAGAAAAGTGTTCAGTTTTCTCCAAAAGGGTTTTCAATGACGGCAGTTTCTTCACCAGCAGTTTTTCTGTACGTAGGAGAGAATGGAACGACGTGCATGAGGAAGAATGTTACTCCTTCGTCAGTAATATATGACCCTCTAGCGCCTGTTGATCTGGTGCTATTCGAAAAACTGATGCAACACATTAAGGGAATTCCACCCAAACCACCAGCACCAGCAGATAAACCAGCAGTCCTCTCAGCTGATCATGAGGGTGACTTCTACAGCATACTCATCCATGAAAGACCGTGGCCGGAAAAGGAATATGGATGGGTGTTTGATAATGTAAGTCTTTAGTGCGGCTGAGTTATATATTAATTTTATTATATTGCGGCTGAATTATATATTTGATTACGGCTGACTTACATATTCTTTTAGTACGGCTGAGTTATATATTATATTACGGCTGACTTAAATATTCTTTTATTATATCACGGCTGACTTGTTAATATTTTTTGTGTAGCATGTCGTTGCGTATATGAACGTCCTCATTAAAAGGTCCATGCGAAATCCCACTCCATTAGGGTCTAAGCGGATTGCCTTCATTGACGTTTGGTGGCAAAGTTTTTTGATTCACGATTTCACTCAGTTCAAGATAAAACCTTGTATGTTCATGTTCAAAGGCAATGGTTATGAAGATATGTTAAAGGGTAAGCTTCCCGATCACTGTCCAACAAACTTGAAGTGGTATGAAGATGTGGATCACTTGTACGGATGTCTTCAAACCGGCGGAAATCACTGGGTTGCGTATCATGTGGATCTGAAGAAAGAGAAGATTGATTGCTACGATCCAATCTTTGGAGAGGCAACACCCGAAAGTGAGCAGAGAATTCTAAATTCATTTAAACCGCTGACGCACATGATTCCGTATATGTTGAATGATCATATTCCTGCCAATATCCGAGCCCCTAGTAAGAAGAAGTTCTCATTCAGAAGGAGGAGCAAAAGATACACTCCACAAAACACCCAGATTGGCGATTGTGGGGTGTATTCGTGGAAGTTTGTGGAGTGTCTAACGCTTGGTGTAATGTTTGATGGGATAAACTATAAAAATATTCAAGGTTTACGGATGAAGATGGCAGCAGATATCCTCGATGAAGGAGGAAATACTGTGATGAGCAATTTGCTGGCTAATTGAACATGTGTTTGTTATTTTGTACTTGACTTATGTTGTTGTTTTGTACTTGACTTATGTTATTTTGTACTTTATTAAGTATTTGACTCACTCTTATCGTTTTTATAACCCAGCCGTGTCGTATATGTGTAACACAGCCTTACCTCAAACATACCCTAAAATCAAAAAATGTTTATATAACTCATTCGTATCGATTAGTATAACTCAGGCTTACCTCAAACATACCCTAGAATCAAAAAAATTAAATGTTTATACTTTAAAATGTTAAATTGAAACTCCAATTATAAATTTGAAATGAATATATAATCAACTGAATGTGTCTTCTTTATTGAATTTACGAATTTAGAATCAGTCATGATCTTGAGGTATATGTTGTCTTACAATTACTCATAAACTTAACTGATAGATATAAGGTGTGAGCATACTTCAAAACTCATAAACTATTATTGTGTTATTTATTTTGAATTTGTGTTTTTTATAATAATTCTTGCACCATAAATCTAAATCCCAAACCTTAAAACCCAAAAAAGCAAACCTACACCCTAAATAAGCAACCCTAAACCCTAAACCCCAATTATTAAGTCAGCCGTAAATGTTAAAGTAACTCAGCCGTAAAGTGCAACTTAATTTTGACGTTTGGCGGGAAAAAGATAACTGATTATTGGGAAATTATAACTCGAGACGTTCTGTACCTCTCTATATATTGTCTCCTCTCTTTCACATTTCTCTCTCTAGAAAAAATCTAAACAATATCTCTCTATCCACATCAAAAGTTATGCTGATTGTTCCTGGTTATTTAACGATGTTAGAGGACAGTGTCAATGCGATGCTAAGCTCTGCAAATCGTGAAAACCTCACTCTTCTATACCCTGGTCCGGGTGAATTGCTTGACACAACCAGTACTATCTGGTTCAAATTTTTAAGTGATCTCACCCTCGTCATCCCGTCGATTCTTACAGAAGGATGGGTTCATGATTGGCCGACATACCGAGCCATTCCCGATCATTTTAAGGAACGCTGGTTTCTTCAACTCGCTGTAAGAACAGTTTGTCCATTTAAAATGACATCATAACGTTGCTGAGCTATTTTTATTTTGGGTTCTCAACAGTTTTGTAATCTTTTTTGTTGTAGCGCAAAAACACGTGGGATCGAAGGCATAATTCGACAGTTTGGATACATTTTGATCTTGTGGCCAGAACACTTATTTCGTTGCCAGATGCGCCATTTGAAGAGAACTTGGGCAAACTGAGGCGTCAATCCTCCGTGGATGTTAACAAGAGTTTTGCGTGATCTCGTCCACATGTTTGAAGAGTTTGATCCTGACAATTTTGGTTTCTGAAAGTGATGCCTTGTCTGTATTTTGAACCTGGTAATTTTGGTTCCTGAATGTAAACATGTCGATTCATATTTCTTTTATATTAAGTATTATAACTCAGTCATAATGTAAATATAATTCAGTCGTATCTGTTAGAATAACTCAGCCATAACTTATAAGATAACTAAGCTGTGAATATTAACTCAGAGACAACTTTAAGTTAACTCAGCCAAAACGGATAAGGTAACTCATTTTTGAATGTTAATTAAACAAAATAATTCAGCCATATTAAACATAAACCCAACATTAAAGTAACAATAACTCCGCCGTAATTAAACATAATGATTGGACTGAGTTGTCGATTAATTATGGCGCGTGTGGAAAATACGGCTCAAACCTAATATAGAGGCTAATTATTAAGAGTTTGAAATGCACGGCTGCCACACATGTGTCGAGGGATTTACAATATCAAGAGATATTTAAATATTATATACTTAATACTTAAAAAGGAAAAAAGTAAACGTCGCCGTTTCATCATGTCGTCTTCTTACTTACCTTAATTCTATTTAATTCTATTTTGTTTCTGAAATTGTTTTGAGAATCAAAATGTCTTGTTCATCCTGCGTTTCAAGAAATTCTTACAGGCGACGTTTGAATGCGGAAAGAGGAACGTCGAAACAATGTTGGTGTGGTGAACCCTGTTACATTTCTACATCTGGAACCGCTACAAATCCACGAAGATTGTACTATTGCTGCGGAAAAGAATATAATAAGGTTCGTTTTGGTTGTTATTTCGCATGTTCTGTAACGTAATACTTAGATCTAGTTATATTGGTGAAAACAGAGACATTTATTCAAATGGGCGGATGAGTGTTTGGTGGAAGAGGTTGAGGATATTAAGTCACTGATAAGTGGCATGAACAAAGACATCTCGGAATTCAGACTTAACGTTGCTCGATTGGAGAAAGAGATTGAAGTAATGAAGACGAAGTCTGAGGGAAAAGGAGAAGAATGTATGAGTCAGGGTCGGTGTTTGAGGAATGTGGCTGTTTGTGGGGTTGGAATGTTGTTACTTTGCTACTACTACTTCTTTGTTTAGTAATGTTTTGTACATATAAGTCAACCTATGTTTTATGTAACTCAGACTTAACGTATTAAAGTAACTCAGCCGTGAAGTAAACTAATGATAACTCCCCATCAATTAAACATAAACCCAGCTGTGAATGTTAATATAACTCAGTCTCAACTTAGATTATCACTTACCCACTATCATTATTAATGGGACGTTTCCACTTGCTTGATTGGACTGAGTTGTCGATTAATGGTGGCATGTGTGGAAAATATCGAGGTCTTTATAATATCAAGACGATTTATACTTTAACTCCGCCAACGATATGAGAATATCGAGGCTAATTATTACTCCTTCCATTCGTTTTTAATTGACGTTTTACATGTCTGCCCGTAAATTAAGAAATCTGATGCAATACCGATTTTAACCTATTTTCATTAGTGTTTAATGCTAATATGACTTCATATTATGTGACCAAAACTCAGCCTAATTAAACTAATGATAATTCAGCCGTAATTAAACATAAACCGAGTCATAATTCAACTCTAAATCAGCCAAAAGAAACTATAAATAACCCGTCATAAAACAATAACTCAGCCATAATTAATAACGCTGTTAATAACTCTGCATGATGTTTGTTGATGTTTGCATGATGTGTGTGCTTGAAAACAATAACTCAGCCGTCATAAAACAGTAATGCAGCCGTAATTAAACTATAACTCAGTTTAAAAACAATAACTAAGCCTTCGTTATATTAATTTGTTGTCAGACATACATAATGGCATAGCAAAGAACATAAAATAGATAAAATTCCGATAGATTTTACATCTTCACCACTTCCTTGTGTCTCTAATAAGGCTTATCGGTTCAAAATTATGTAAGAACATGCCAATCTCTTTGGTCCATAAACAGCGCTCACACATGTTGTCATCCTTAGTCACATCAATGTGCCACAAGCAGAGACATTATCGCTCCACATGTGTTGCACATTGGCAACTGTAGAATGACGGAAGATAAGCTGAAATGAAAATGACCCTATGTTGGCGGAACTCGTCAGAATGCCACACACCCCATCCCCACTTCACAGATCGCACTAGTTTCCCTATCCTCTGAACTGATTCTCTTGGAATACCAGCAAAATACTGCCCATCACACCAAAAGATTGCTCGAGTCATTGCGTGTGTATACACAACATCCTCATATCCTGCATCTGCTGCACGCTTCATGAGAGAAATCCCTTCTTCTTTAAGGCCGAATGAGAAGAACAACTGTACACCCTTTATATAAAGTGTGCTTGGATTTCCCTCAGTGTAGCAAGATTTCAACAACGAAGAAGGCATATTGAGTTCCCAGGGAACATATAACACATCGTAAAAATGGTATACACCACGCCGCTCTGCTAACGCCTTCATCGACTTGGACGATGCTTTGAGGCCATAGAGATCTTGGAAGGAGTTACGGGCCACACGTTCAACCACCAACGCCTGTTTCTTCAGACAATTCAAGAAGAGGAAAATATTCCATTTACTGTGAAATTGATTTAGAGAGAGAGAGAAATTGTGTAAAAAATAGAGAGTTAAACATATAATTGTTTGAGAATTGCCTTATTTATTGACAGTAAAACGGTTTTCATATCGCGACGTTTCTTATTTTTGGCGGAAAGTTATTCCATAATCCAGACGTAATACAAATTTATTCAATAAATCAACCGTTTATTGACTTCGCGACGTTTCTTATTTTAGGCGGGAATTATAACAATTGCGTTTGAAAACAAAAACTCAGCTGTAATACAAATTCATTCAATAAATCAGCTGTTATTGACATCGCGACATTTCTTATTTTGGGCGGAAATTATAACAATTGCGTTTGAAAACAAAAACCCAGCCGTAATACAAATTCATTCAAATCCCTAATCCAGCCGTAATACATAAACTTTCAACAAAAATCCAGCCGTTATACAAAAACATGAAAATCCATAATCCAGCCGTAATACCAAAAACCCAGTCGTAATACAAAAACATGAAAATCTCTACAACATTTGCTTACATCGGACAAGTTTTCGCATTATGTCTACTCTGTCTACATCGAAAACATGTGTGTTCTTTCCTAGGACGTTTGTTTTGAAATGCAACTTCTAAAGCAGATTTCATCCTATTTTTCTTAGGTCTTCCTGGTTGTTGACGAATATACGGGGCAAGCACGATTAGTTAGCCACGATTTCTGGAACAGGTTGCGCTGAGTCAGCCGGCATGACCGATTCAGCGTATGCACTCACCAAATATGCGCTGTTATAGTAAGGACTGCACGGGGATATACGACAAACATTGTTGTACTTCGCAGCTGCGATTGCGTGTACACATGGTAATTTCTCGCGTTCGAAACGCCGACATGTGCACTTTCGCTCTACCAAATTAACAATATTCAAATACTCGCCAGAAGATCCATATTTAACTTCAGTGTGATGATCATCGATCCTTTGTACCGTCAAATATCTGGCGGCAGTTACACGACCCTATGAAGAAAAATAGAATAAATGTGAAACAACTGACTTATTACATATAAAGGATGACTTAGGAACTATAATGGCTGACTTATGTTTACTGTTACGACTGACTTACATGTAGTAGTTTTTCCACACCACGCGTAAGCCTGGTTGGCTGCGATCTGGCATCCTCTCTCCGTTCAGCAAACCATCTGGTCATCATAACCCATATCGATTCTAATATTCGAACAATGTTAAGACCTCTAGCATTAGACAATGCTCTGTTCATTGATTCCGCTATGTTCGTAGTTATCAAATTATACCTCTCGCCCGGGAAATGAACACGCGTCCACAGTCGAACATTAGCTCTTTGGAGGTAGCCGTGGAGTGCAGGATTAACCGCTTCAATCTCCTCGAAAATTACATTAAAGTCAGACATCCTAAAACATCTCGCCGCTTTCTTCACCAGATGAAATACATCTTTTCCTTTGTACCGTCCCAATATGTTCTTATATAAATGGTAGGTGCATATTCCCCGAGCAGCTAATGGATACACATTTCTAATTGCTTTCCCTATCGAGTTATGCCTATCCGAGATTATCGCAAGACCCTCGTCGTCAGGAATCAAAAGTTTTAATTGCATTAAAAACCAATGCAACGAATCATTATTTTCAGTATCAACCACTGCGAAGGCTATTGAAAAAATCTGAAAGTTACCATCCTGAGCTAGTGCTGTAAGTAGCGTCCCTTTGTATTTACCATTAAGAAACGTACCGTTGACAACAACAACTTTGTGCATGAAAGGAAACCCATTTACGCTCGCACCAAATGCAAGAAACACATACATGAATCTTCCAAGCTCATCGATTTGAAGACGCGTAACTGTACTCGGATTTTCCCTTCTTATCATGTATAAGTAAGAAGGCAAGCTTTCAAACCCACACTCAGGTGTTCCCTCATCGATTTCCCTTGCAAATTTCAGCGTCCGGTGTGATTTCCAATAATCCATCTGTTCACATGAAATAACGATACACATAACTCGGCCACATCATAAAATTAAGACAGCCACAACGTAAAAATAACTCAACCCTAGCTTTATTATAACCCAGCCGCATTGTATTAATATGCCAGCCGCTACGTTTCATATTACTCAGCAATATCATTAACATAACTCAGCCGCATCAAAGTAATTAACTTTACACCAAACTACTCAGTGATATCTATTCCGACACACGTATGGCGAACGGCCGGACCAACGTCACCGAGAAAGTTCTTGTACAACTCTCCCAAAATATCCGGTATTGCTTGTCGAGATCGATTAGAACGCTCAGTGCAAGAACACGTATGATTCGAATCTTAAATATGAACATAAAACGCCGGGGATTCCCCTTGGGTAGAAGCACAAACTCTCCAAAGACATCCATCAACCCAACACTTAACAACATATGATGTCGGGGTTGATGTTTCTACATCAAAATCAAATCGATACCTCACTGTAAGAAGTTTCAGTCGTCTCTCCAAATCGTCTTTACTCTCGTATCGTTGCCCTACCGCAAGGTCTATCGACGACATCTCCAACTGTAGAACCTCCAGATTCCCTTTAGGTCCGCTCATCGAGAAGTTCTGATATCTCTTCTTGGCAGGTAGCGTTGGTGAATCTTCGTCTTCTGTAAGAGACTCACCGTATGAGCTGAAGTTATCATCTTCAGATGACGCACCGTCCGAGTCGTCGAACATATCAAATCGGCTTTCAAATTCATCATCTTCTTCGTTTTCTTTGCCTATTTCATCTTCTCTGACTACGTCGTGTATTTCTCCTTCCAAATTACTAGAGCAGTCATTTACATTGTCCTCTTGTTCCTTCTCAAAACTGCAACCATCGCAACTCCTATTGTAGTTTTTGTCTCTGGACTGAACTTCTGAAGCTTCTACTTCTGAGCTGTCATTCTCGTTACTCTTTTCTCTTGCTCTGTCATCCTTGTTCTCCGTAATCTCCACACACAGACGTAGTTGTTCGATTTTCTTTAGGCTTAGAAAACCTTGCAATTGTCGAGTATTGGACACGTAAACTGGTGGAGTGTCGTGCGACATTGTTTTCAATGCTTTATTCGAGAACATGTAGCTAAGCTGAATATGATCCCTCAAATCATTCAATCCGTAATCATCGAGAATAGACTTTGCAAAATCTTCATGTGTTTTTTTCTCATCTAAATGAGGAACTCTACACCCTCTTCTGTCGACGTTGAATACATATATGTTTTTCTTAATCCAGTTACTGGAAACAATAACTATCTGATCCATAACCAACTGAGAAAGATGAAAACGATAGATAAATAACATGCAGAAGAACATGAACAGTCTCATAAACCAAGTTGTAAATTTCGTTAGTTAGTGATGACATGGCAAATCCGAGTTGATGACATGGCGGATTCCTTGCTTGTATCTTGGATTTTTTTACAAAACTCAGCCAAGAAGTTAGCATTATCTCAGCCTTAAGTAACAATTACTCAGCCGTCTCGCATTTAAATAACTCAGTCGTCTCGTATTTAAATAACACTGCCAATTATCGATAACTCAGTCATTATGAAATTAAAACTCAGCCGTAATTGTAGAGAACCCAACCATAAACAAAAATCAGCCGTAATTAAAAGACAACCCAGCCATAATATAAAACATAACCCAGCCATAATAATGTCATAGCAAAGGACATTAAAAAAAGATAAGATTCAATACAATACATCTTCACCACTCCCTTGTGTCCTAATCACGCTCATCGGTTCAAACTCACGGAAGAAGAGCCCCACCTCTTTGATCCAGAAACAGCGGTACACATTTTGTCACCCTTACTGTTTTCAATGAATCACAAGACCCAATCTCGCTCCAAAACAGGAAGACATTGGCAACTATAGAACGAAGGAACAATGGTTGAAATGAACTCGTCCCTCTTTGCCCGAAACTCGTCATCGTGAAGAGAACCCCATGCCCATTTTAGAGATCGAACTAGTTTCCCAATCCTGTCAACTGATTCCCTTGTAAAACGAGCAAAATACTCCTCATCACCCCAAAAATGTTTTATAGTCATTGCGTATATATACATAGCACGCTCATATCCTTCATCCACTGCAAGCTTCATGAAAGAAAGTCCTTCTTCCTGAAGGTTAAATGTGAAGAAAAACTGTACACCCTTCATATAAAGTGTGCTTGGATTTCTCTCCGCGTAGCAAGTTTTCAACAACTCATCAGGCATATTGAGTCCACAGGGAACGTATAATACATCGTAAAAATGGCATACACTACGCCGATCTGCTAACGCCTTCATCAACTTGCACGATGCTCTGAGGCCATAGAGATCTTGGAAGGAGTTACCGGCCACACGTTCAACCACTAACGCCTGAATCTCTTCAGGCCATTCAAGAATCGGAAAATAATCCATTAATGTAACGTTAATATAACTAAGCAATGATGGTTGATATAACTCAGCTATGTTGGTTAATATAACATCGAGGCCTTCATAGAGATCGAGACGGTAATACTTTATTATTTAACTCAGAATATAACTCAGCCGTTAATATTAATGGGACAGCTGAGTGTGGAAAATACGGCAAAAGTGTGGAAAATACGGATTAGAACTAATATTGAGGCCTTTATAATACTTTAGTATTTAAAAACTGATTTAACATTCACGGTAATACTTTTCTATAATATTAAACGTCCATTATAATAATGGGACGTTTCATCTTACTTGATTTGACCGTGTTGATAATTAATTATGGCACTTCAGAAGTGTGGAAAATACGGCTCAGAACTAATATCGAGACCTTTATAACATTGAGACGATAATACTTTATTATTTTCAAAGTTTGATAAGACTTTGCATTAACGATAACTCAGACATAAATTAACGATAACTCAGCCGTAAATTAAACGATAGCTCCAACATAATTAAATGATAATTCAGCCGTAAATTAACGATAACTCAGCCGTAAATTAATGATAACTCAGCCGTAAATTAAACGATAACTCCAACATAATTAAATGATAATTAAAATACTACATTTTTATTTATCCCAACAACAACTAATACATCTAACACTTCACCCTAAGACACTCGATAAGTGCTACGATCTCACTTATGTCGTTCTTCATATCAGCTAAGTCTGCTTTTATGTCGGCCAAATCTTGCTCCATCGTCGCCAGTTTGTTTGCCACAACTACAAACTCTTCATCATGTGCTTCATCAAGCCATTTGAAAACATGGTTTTCACCCGAAATTTCTCCACAACGATAAAACCTTCTTCCCGGATTCCTTGCGGTATTTTACTTTAACACAACAGTAGCAGCTCCACAGTCGCACCACCTTGGGATTCCACGCCCTAGATCCATCGAATTCTACTTCACAACAAACAAAAATGATTGAAACTATACCAAGGCGAAACACACAAAATGTTCAAGTAAAAAAAATAGTATATGATCTCGGATTTGACGAAAGAGACTTACAGTTAATCCTCTCTTCTGAAGAGCCCTAATTTTCAAATTTGGGGGTTTTTTGGAATGAGCCTCGCGATTTTAACTTATGTAAGCTAACATGTCGACGTTTTCTCTTTAAATGAAACGAAGCGTTTTGTTTTAACGGAGAAACGTGAACTGTTGACGACAAAGGTTACGGAGGGGGGAAAACATCAACAGACATAAAGATATCTCAGACTTAATTAAACGATAACTCATCCGCAGATATAAATTCACGATAACTCAGACATAATTAAATAATAATTCAGCCGAAAAACTTCTGCTTCTGAGCTAAAACTGAAACTTCTGCTTCTGAGCTAAAACTGAAAACCGTTTTACTCGTCTCTCTCTTGCTCTGTCATTCCGATTCATTTCTGGGTCCTTGTTATCCGTAAACTGGTGGAGCGTCGTGCGCAATTGTTTTCTGATGCCTCAATTCATTCAATCTGTAATCATCGAGTACACACTTTGCGAATTCTTCATGTTTTGTTTTCTCATCTAAATGAAGAACTCTACACCCTCTACTGTCGGCGTTGAATACATATCTGTTTTTCTTAATCCAGTTACCAGAAAACAATAATTACCGGATCCATTAGATCTCTGAGAAAGATGAAGAATAACATGAAGAAGATATATATATATATATATATATATATATATATATATATAAAGAAGATGAAGAAAGAGATGAACACACACAAACCTAGTTGTAAAGTATTTCGTTAGCGGTGACATGGCAAATCCGAGTTGATGACATGGCAGATGACATGGAAAATCAGTTAATCAGCCGACAAACGAATATATAACTCAGCCTACGTAAATCAGCCCTCGTGTACAATGTAAGTCAGCCGAACCGTGGATACTATTTCAGTAATTAATCTTTTGATCCGAAATCTGCCGTAATTAGGATGAAAAACCATAAATCAGCTGTATCGTCACATAAATCAGCCGTCAAACGAATGCTATTCTAGTAATTAATCTTTCGCTAATAAGTCAGCCGTAAACAAGCTGAGTTTAATATTAATTCATCCTATTACGGCTGATTAAATATAAACTCAGCCGTAACAACATCCAATTAGTCAGCCGTAAATTAAATAACTCAGCCAGTCGATATTCATTAACTCATCCGTGGAAACATAACTCAGCCGTGTCTTAACTACAACTCAGCCGAATATTCCAGCAATCAAACTGCCGATGTATAAGTTAGCCGTAACTTGTGTATGTAAGTCAGCCGTTATCCCATAAATCAACCACATTTCTGTGAATCAGGCGTACCGGGCGGCTGACTTATGTTCTTAAATCAGCTTTTTCATCTTAAGTCGGCCGTGTTTATTAATTCAGCCGACACGTAGCAATAAATCAGCCGTAACGACGTATGAAGTGATTTACGGCTGACTTAATGAAAACACGGAACCAAATTCCTACGTGGCGCCGTGTTTTTGCTTACATGGCAGCGAAAAATAATGGCATTCTTGTAAATACGTTTTTTCTGATAACGTAAAAAAAGGCACTTGGTATTTAAAAAATGTCAGTAATAAAAAAAAGATATGTATGGTTCTAGTCAATTGTCATAAAATATTGTATATTTGAGTAAACTTTCCTAAATTTAATTCTCAGAATAAAATTGCTTAGCCGCACGTACGATAAAATAAATGTTGTTTAAATAAACTATTTACAGCTGGTTAAAGCTCTATTCTATGCTACGTACTATATTTTCTAATTAAGCAAAACTAGATTAACATAAATGCAATGACAAAAAGAAAATATATATACGAATTACTTTTATACATTGGACAGTGAAAACAATGCATCGATCATTACGAATATCTCTCATTCAAAGGTAAAAATTACAAAAGTGGAAGAACAAAATCGTATCTCGTACGGTGATTAAAGAATCTTGAAGTCCGATTTGTGGAGAACTCTAAGGTTGTGTAGAAAGATCGCAGAAGAGAGTGGTAGCGGAATTAGGGTTCTGGTTATGGCAAGGAGATGAACCGGAAGGAGGTACGAATCCTTTGGGAAGCATAGCAGAGAAAGTATCCGGTCGGACCGGACGGTTAAAACCGTTACTGTTTTTCTTGGTCATCATCTTGAAGTAGTTGGCACGGTGACGAAGACCACGGCGACGAATACTATGGCGGTAGTAGTAGTAGTGGTGGTTGTAACGAAGACGACGGTGCTTATCACGTTGCCGCGGGTTCAAGATAAACGGCGTCATTTTCTTGATGTAGACGAGTTGGTGCGGTGATTCGTCGCCGTCGAGATAGGGTTCTGTCTTTTGTGTAGATACTCTTGTTTGTTGATTCGATGATGATGCTGATGGAGCGATAAGGAAGATGAGAGTGAGAATGAGAGAGAAGATGAAGCTTTTGAGGAGGTTGTGTTTCATCAAAACATCCATTGCGACTGAGGGGGAGAGAGTAGGGCTTTTGGTTTGATAGAGAGAGTAAAGATGAAACAAAAGGATGTGAGCGAGGCAATTATCAATTTATAATAGATCTTGATATAAACTATATAATTTTGATAATTTTGAAAATTACTTGGGCCTATAGTTGTGATCAGGCCCATTAATCTCTAGGTTCGGCCATCGAAACTTTGTGGCTTTTTCATTTGATTTGATGTAGTGTATACAAATTTTTCAAATAGTTTTTGATTTGAGAGAATCTAGAGTCTTGTTTATCAAGTCTCTGATGGATTAAGATGCCAATTCTTTTGTTCTCTAGATTATTCTTCGATGATCTAATTTTTATATAAAATTGGATTACAAAATTACATCAGTGATATACATATACTCTCTCCATCTTTACGGAAAGGCTAACATTGATAACACAAGAAGTCACGTCACAAGTTTATGCTTTCAAGCTCATTGTTGTAAAAATACAAATGATCACCATCTCTAATGACATTTACATCATCAATCTCAGCGTTTTCCGCACTGGTGACCATTGTAAAGCTTCTCTCTCCAAATTTTTCACCTACATAATTTAGCAGCTTTATTTAGTTAATATTAGGAACTCGTTTATGGAGAGGTCTTTGTGTTCTTCTCACATTCACTTGTTTATTAGAACATTAACAGTTGAATTGCATACCTGCAAGTCTCATAAGCTCTTCCATGAAAGCAGGTAAGATTATGAGCTTCGACAAATCTTTCCCCTGTGACTTCAAGTGGATGGTAACTCTCCTATCTTCCGGCTTAGCAGCTTCTTGTTTACTGAATTTGCAATATGGATATGTTTCCGGTGAAGGAAACTTAAATGAAGTGAGATCTGCATGAGAGCAACTCTTCCCATTAACATCTTTGTTTGCTTTTTCCCCTTCTTCTATCTCAATCCTATGTTCTTGAGTTCTTCTGGTTGACTCCAAATCAATACTCTCTGAATCATTTATTTGTAAGTATTTGTGCCCCTTTCCTTGACCACTGGCGTTTCCTTCTCCTCTCTTTGGACCACCACCAAGCCACTCCTGGAGGAGGAAGTCTGGTTGGTTGTTTGCATCATCAATTGCTATTGACTGTTGCCCTCTAAGTTTCTGAAAATTTCATCATGATAAAATGAGTTCAATATTGTGTGAAAACACCTAACATAAACTCAGCTTCTATTAGTTTCATCTTTGGTTACTTACCATGAAAAGGTTGTTCATTATGATGCGTCCATCTTCAATATGAGCTCTCATAGCACTCATGAGAGATTTTTTGCTTATCCGTAGTATTTGAGATAGTTCTGTTGTCCTAACGGTGAAAGGCTGTGGTGTAGAGCATAAAACACCAATCTCTCCAAATGCATCTCCAACTACTGCTTTGTCTTGTACCTACATGAATGTAACGATTCTGGTTAGTCTTACTTATTTGATCATAAAAAGATTCTTTGTGGTTAAATATTTTGTCCACGTACCTGATTTTCACCGTCAATGTAAGCAGTAAAATCCTGCATAATAACCACCAGAGAGAGAGAGAGTAAAAGATGTTAGAAGGTAACTTAAACTTTTCTTTATGTTTCAAACTAAAGTTACTCACCACGGCTCCTGAGACTAGAATGTAAAGCTCAGTAGGAGCTTCGTTCTGTAGAATCACATCTTCTCTGGGTGGGAAGTACTCAGCATCAATATCTGAAACCTTGGTCGGAAAAGGTAAACAGAGTTGGTAACTTTATGGGACAAAAGATTCTTGCAAGAAAATGGACAAGAAAAGAGTTTTCAGATGAGTGTTTTACCAACTGAAAGAGGAAGTTGCGAGAAACTCCTTCAAAGAGGTACACTTTCTGAAGGATATGGATGAATAGATAGTTTGCAATGCTTGACCGAATCGCTTTAGGCAGACCATTCAAAGTCTCCTGCTGTTTAAGACCCTCTGTCTTGAACTTCAAGCAAATGTGTGATAACATCTGGTCTTGTATGTTTGGTGGGAGTTGGTTTCTTGATGCAAACTCCGAAGCAGCTCTAACAGTATCTCTCTGTTGAATCATCTTTTCTTATTAGTTTTAACTGAACAGATGACGCAAATTCGAAAGAAAGTGAGTGAAACTTACAAAGGTTCTGGTGCGGCTAGTCCAGTGAACAACTAGGTTGGTCATGTTACCAATCAGGTAAGATGTGAATCCCAAGTTGAAGAGCATGTAAAAGACATCAAACAACATTTCTCTTGGATTCTCAGCATGTAAGTCTCCATATCCTGTTGTTGTTAAAGTTGTAATTGACCAGTAGAGAGCGGTCACATATCTGCTCCAAAGGCTTGCCTCCTTGAAATTTGGGTACACAGCTCCTATCCATGTTTTTCTTGGATCAGGATATTGTTCTGCAATGAGGTAGTTGAAGCATCCAGCACAATGTACTGCGAAAAGTGTGACCTAATATAGACAAGTATACGTTATTAGTTTCTTGTTACAGAAGAAATGAACAGAGCTTTCCTCTGTTTTTTGAGACTTACCGAGATGAGCTTTGTGCAACGCGTCCAGAAGTAGTTGAAGCGGATGTCTTTCTCAAGCCTGAAGCAAAGGAACAATGAGGGAGAGAGAGAGAGAGAATAAGAACATGAAATTACAAATGGTTTGCTTATGTTTTAGTATTGAAAATGAACCTTGCAAAGAGGGAGCTAACTCGTCTTAGACGCCAGAGCCTGAGCATGCTAAGAACTCTGAATCCTATTTCACTTCCATTGTAGTTGAATAGGAGACTCAGTGACTGGAACGGAGCTGTGGAGCAGACATCAAAGGCAAACCAAGTAGAAAGGTACCTGAAAAATATATGAGAATATAAGCTTTCACATATATATAGAGGTTTTTATCCATTTATAGGCAATTAGTTTAGTTAACAAATAAATGAAACGTCTGCTTACTTTTAAACACACAAAACCTTACTAGTCTTGTGTAGATTTTCTCACCTTATAGCTATTTTCTTAGGATTGTCGACTAGAAGATAAGAGTGGCTGTCTAGATACGCAACGAAGAAGGTGAGAACAATATCAATAGCAAAGAAGCCATTGACAATGTTGTCTACTATGAATAGTGCGTCTTTCTTGTAGGTGATGAATGCAAACTCAAAAGGACAAATCCAAGCCGAGTAAATGACAAGGATGACCAGCCACATCTCCCATGCCCTGAATCAAACGTTAAGCTATAGTTCTAGAAGACAAGAAAACAAAGATATATATACACATAAGAAGTGTGTCTAAAGATGATAAAACACCTGAAACGTGGATCAAAAGGAGAGATTATGTGTTTGCGAAGCTTGGTTGATTGGTTAATTCTTGCTCCAAGAGATGGCAAGAGATCAGCAGAGAGGAAACTGCTGTGTTTTCTTGCGTCCATATTGTATCCTTCGACGCAGAATCTTTCAAAGAAGTTTCTAGTGCAAGAGATTGACATATTCTTTGTTTTGAAGTTTTGAGGGTTTTCTCTTCAGCAAGGTAGTTATAAATATAGTGAGGAAACTTGTGACAAGTATCACAAGCTAACGAACTTTTTTTTTTCTCTCTCTCTCTCTCACGTTGGTTCTGACCTTTACTACATCAACTTGACCTGACCCATGTCTTTAACGTTTTCTGAAAAAGAGATTAGAAAAACGAATTTTTATTTTCTAGGGAAAGGTGGTTTAACTACTTTACACAGACTCAGTGCACCATTATTGCTGCAAAAACCCACAAGAAGGCTTACACAAGAAATGATTAGAAATGTGAAATTATAAGAACAGAGTAGTGTTGGTACGTTTGGAGGAATAAAAGTTAACAAGTACTATATATTTAAGTGGCAGACATTGAGATTTTACAGCAAAAATGCTTTGGAGTTTCTTCTTTTGACAGGAAGTACAGATTTGAAAATTTGAGAGAAGAAGGAGAAGGAGAAAGAGGACGCAATCTTGTTAATGGAGTTTCTACTTGATGAGATTGTGACTATGGTGGAATATCCATTTACTTAGCATTTGGAGGCCAATATATATACATACATATAGGAATCAAGAAATGGACCAGGCAAGGGAAAAAAGATGGTCAGAATAGAATTTTTATGGCCGAAAAAGATAAAAATACAAATGCTAGTAGTATTCGTTAAGTATCTAATAAAATACTTTGTGCATTTTCAAACACTTCTTGTAGTTGATTACTCTTGGTAACATGTTGAACGGTTTACAGGGTGAGGGACTAACCACAGAAGAAGACAAGTTCTAAAGATTATCTTACATGGGCAGCTCATGTGTAATGATGACAAGTGGACCAATGACAGGTTTCCACATCAGTGAATTCTTGCTTTTGACTCAGGTTAGTCATAAGCATCGATTAAACTTTTTACTTCTAGATTTATGCTTTGATATAGAATTTTATTTTTGATTAGAAAATAGTCCCTAATTACGCGTAAACATCTAATCATGCAATTGACACACACAAAAAACATCTAATCAGAGAATCTGACACGACATGTAAAGAACAAAGACGCTAATTTAGATATTAAAAGCAGGCTATGAACTCTGTTTCACATTAGAGATTATATGGTGGAAACAGAATGAAGCAGCAACAATCAAATCATGTAGTTCAGTGATAATGTTTTCTCAGTTAAGGAAATTTTCTAAAATAATATTTATAATAATCGTTTATTTTTTAAAAGTTATGTATTATTTTCTTGCAAATTGCTTTCGAGTTTCATCCAGTTCTATTATAGTGTTAGTTTATATAGTTAAATTTTGTGATACAAATACATACTTCAATAAAATACAAAAAGAATTCAGATATGTTTCACATGATACTGATTGCATTCTCTGAAAAACTATTTGCTGTTTTGTCTTTATTAATAATCAATATAGACAATTTTGTTTCCGGATATATTCGTGTTCGTGTTGTTTTTGTGATTTTTCTTCGTTTCAATTCTAAAAATCTTACAACAAAATAAACTATTTTGTATCTGGCTAGTTGGCTGTGCGATTAAAATATTTTTGATGGGTTGTTACCCAAACTTGGTTTCGAATGTTTGATACGACTTAACAAAACCTTCATGGTTCAAATGACTTAGTTCTTCACTAGCTAAGCCTTTTCTGCTGTTCAACTAGCTAATTAATTATCGTTAAAGGGATATAAATCCACTCACTACCCACTCTGTCTAAGACCCTGTTAAATCTTGCACATACAAAAAGTGGCATTGGGTCCAAGTTCTTCAATAATTTTTGTCGTTACTTTTCAAATGGGAAACACAGTCTTGAAGTCAGAACCCAGATTAGGTGACATAGCATTTGAGTGAGAAATCCTTAAATCTAAACGATATTTTCTACAGACGGCACGGCGGTTTCTTGGTTTAATCCCCCCCAAATTATTAGTTTTAGCTTTGTGATATGAAATAAAACACAATTTTTTCGTTGCTAGACAACTGATCCGGATGTTATCAAAATATAATTTCAGTTTGTTTCATATTATCTAAAAGGATGTCTGATTCTTTTTTTTTTTGTTTTTGAACAACTAGGATGTCTGATTCAAATCCCTTTACGTTTCCGTTTTGGCCTCGTAGTTTTACTGGCTTATTATGATAAATCATTGTTATCTAATTAGAGTAATGTATTGAGTTATGGAATTCAATAATGTTATTGACAGGGAGAGGCTCTCTAATATACGGGTAAAGAGGAGCACATTAAGGTATATTTGTGATTAATGTGATTGACATTGAGAACATATTGTTATGAATGTGTATATACTTTTCTATTCCTATATGCCTCCTCAAGATGGACCGCCTTTGGCGAGGCCGATCTTGCTGCAGAGATTGTCATGTTTGGACTGTGTGAGAGGCTTGGTGAGAGCATCTGCCGGTTGATCAGCAGAGGTTACATGTGAGACTCTTATTTTGCTGGCTTGTACTTGGTTCTGTTTATTTGCCGCGAGATAGGTTGCTCCTATGTTATCACAGTAGACTGTAGGTGTGTTTGCTGTCGGAATCTGCATTTCATCGATCAAGGACATCAGCCAACAAACCTCAGCAGCTGTAGAGGCAATAGGCCGGTACTCAGCTTCAGTCGAAGAACGGGCAACTGTGGCTTGTTTCTTAGATGACCATGCGATGGGATGCTTCCCATAGTAGACTATGTATGCGCCAGTAGATGTGTAATCATCACGATTCCCAGCTCAATCTGCATCTGTATAGGCATGTAAAGAAGGTGTGTTGCGACTGGAGAGAAAGATCCCTGTAGTCTTGCTGCCAGAAAGATATCTCAGGATGCGTTTCACACCGTTCCAATGTTCATCAGTAAGGCAATGCATAAATTGAGACATCTTGTTGACTGCGAAGGAATGTCCAGACGAGTAAGTGAAAGGTATTGCAGGCTGCCTACCGTGGCCCTGTATTGCGTCGGATCTTGCAATGGAACACCAGAGGTAAGCGTAAGAGGTTTGTTTGTGCACATGGGAGTCGGCACAGGATTGCAATCCATCATCTTTGTGCGGTGTAAAAGATCTGCAATGTAACGATGTTGTGTTAGTAATAGACCTTGAGCAGAATAATGAGCTTCAATACCAAGGAAAAATGAAAGACGGCCTAAGTCTTTTAGAGAAAAACGAGTTGATAAGGCAGTGATAAAGTGATCGAGATGGGATTGACTGTTTCCAGTAAGGATAATGTCGTCGACGTAGACGAGCATATAGAGATGGACTCCCTTGTTGTTGAAGATGAAAAGGCTCGCATCAGCCAAAGAATTCTTGAAGCCAGATTGAAGCAGGAAACTCTTGAGCTCATTATACCAAGCCCGGGGAGCTTGTTTGAGACCATAGATAGCTTTATTTAATCTGCACACTGCGAGAGGATTGTCTTTATCAACGAAGCCCGGTGGTTGCATCATGAAGACCTTGTCATCAAGTTTGCCTTGTAAGAAGGCATGATTGACATCAAATTGACGTATTGGCCATTGTGAAGAGGTTGCAACACTGAGGACAAGACGAATGGTGGCTGGCTTAACCACTGGACTGAAGGTATCTTGATAGTCAATACCAGCTTTCTGATTGAATCCTTTCGCAACAAGACGCACTTTGAGCCGATCAACCGAACCATCAGCCTTACGCTTGATTGTAAAGACCCATCGGCAACCAACAACATTAGCAGCTAGTGTGGGAGACTCCAAATCCAGAGTATTGTTCCGTAGTTGAGCGTTGATCTCATCTATCATCGCTTGACGCCAGCGAGGATCTTTAAGTGCTTCAGCAACGCTTGTGGGTATCTTCTCTGACATGGGAACAGATACCGCACTGAGATTGAGCTTCGTGACTGGTTTGCGTTGGTGCTGAGAGGTTCTTGTTGGCTGTTGCTGAGGTCTAGCTTCTTGTGATGGAGATGATGTGGTTGTTGCGGTAGTAGGCGCTGTAGGTTGTACTGTTGGCGGTTGTTGAGGTTGATGGGTTATAGGTGGGGGAGCTGATGGCGCTGTTGCAGATGGAGACGTGTTAGGCTGAGCTGGTGTTGTTGCTATCGAAGGTGTTGAGTGAGGGATAGGCTGAGTTGGAGGTGGTGTCGAGGACGGTGGTGATGGCGTTGGAACAGATGGTGTCGAGGACTGTTGAGGAATGATCAGAACTGATGGTGATTGTACCTGCATTGTTTCTGCATCACAGTTCTCTTGCATAGAATCAGACGTTAGTGGGTTAGGTAGAGCAAAAGGATAAACATATTCATGGAACACAACATGTCTTGAAGTGTAAATCCTAGATGTAGCTCTATCTAGACAGTAATATGCACTTTGTGTTGTAGAGTAACCCAAAAAGGTGCATGGAGCAGATCGAGAATCTAACTTATGTGAAGTATAAGGTTTTAACCATGGAAAGCACAAACAACCAAAAATTCTCAGTTTGGAGTAATTAGGAGTTTGCATAAAAAGACATTTAAAAAGAGATTTATTAGATAAGACCGAAGTAGGCATACGGTTAATAAGATACACAGCCGTAGCTAGAGCATAAGTCCAATAGGCTCGTGGCATTGAAGACTGAGACAAGAGAGCAAGACCAGTTTCGACAATATGTCGATGCTTTCTTTCCGTTATACCATTATGTTCAGGCGTGTGTGGAGGTGTAGTATAATGAGAGATGCCATTACTTGCAAGAAAAGCAGTAAGAGCAATATACTCACCTCCATTATCCGTATATAAAGTCCTAATCTTTGTTTGAAAACGATTTTCTACAAGTGCTTTAAATCGTTGAAAAACATCATGAACTTGTGATTTCTTTTTCAAAGGATATCGCCACGTATACCGTGTATAATGATCCACGAAAATCACATAATACTTGAAGTCATCTATTGGCACAAGTGGTGAAGTCCATACATCAGAAAATACTATATCAAGAGGAAAAGATGACTTAAGCGTTGAAGTAGAAAAGGGCATCTTGTGCATTTTATTAATTGAACAAGCATTACATGGCTTGAATAGCAAAACGTTTGAAGATAAAGGTAAAGAAAACTTTGAAAGCATAGTTTTTAAAATCAGCCGGATGACCTAAGCGTGAATGCCAATCCGTCATAGAAGTACTAGTAGACGAAGAAAAAGATAGAGAAGGAGGCGTAGATTGTGGGAACCGAAATTCACACCGTCAAGTTTTGTTAATCGGAGGAAAGCCAAGTTAACCTAGCCTTCCCTGAAGGTCCCGATTATCTGCTGGGCCACACAAAACACAATCAATATGAAATATTCGAAAGTAATAAATCGTAAAAGAGCAAAAAGGGAACAAAGAGGTCTTATTTCCAAATTTGTGTTTGAGCGTGAACAACAGGTAAGATCCTAGGCCACAAGAGCTATCGGTATGTTCGCTAGTCTAGCCACCTAAGTTCTAACCTAGTCGAGTCGCAGCTCGGTAGTAAAAACGGAAAAAAACCTAAATTGCTCTAAGTATTAAGTTTGCTCGCAGAATGCTCTTTTCTTTTCTCTTCGTCCTAGGTCCTCCTTATATACTCCTCCTTAGGTCGGTTTACCTCTTCTCGGGCCGGATTTGTCGCGAAGCGGGCTTTTCCATATTTCCTTCTTTTTGTGATTATCTTCGGAAATTTGACATTTATCTCTTCCCGCGGATGCGATAAACCGTCGTACCAGTTTTTGGGTTCAAGTCTTTTGGGACCAAAGATGGGCCGTTGTCCGCAATTCGGACCCTCTTTCGGCCGTATCGAGACTTAAGCGTTTTTACGATTTTACTCGCGAAGTAGCCGTTGGTATAGGCATGGTTCTTCCAACGGATCCTTGTTTCTTCGCATAGCCGAGGCTGTTGGTGTTAAGTTAACCGTAACCTGCTCTACTACGAATAATAGGAAACTGTTCGAGAGACATAACCTTCCCAACTTTCCGAATACTTTCTACGATGTTTTTTAGACGGAACATTGGTGTCGTATCCACGGACCCGAGGACTGAGTTACGGAAACCTAGGACAAAGATGCATGGTTATGGGATGGGACCGGGTTCGGAATGGTCCATGGAGAATTGGCCGCGCTTGCCGGGTGAGCCGATCCGCGGCACGATCGAGCTCGCCGGCGAGCCAATCCGCGGCACGATCGACCTCGCCGGTGGACCGACCGGCAACACAGTCGTTGTAGAAACCCGTTAAAAAAAAAAAAAAATGGTCGAGTAACCTTTGGGTGATCGAGTCGTGGACGATCAGATTGTTTTTGTCTGAACCATGAGTCAAGTATCCCACTAGACAATGGTTAGACAATGTGGTATATTTACTCAAAGGACGTTTGAAGCATGACACTTTTGGAAGCACAACAGGAAGACCGGAAATTGGGCGAAAAACCCTAATTTCGGTATTATGGAATTTTTCGAAAAAGCCGGAAACTCGGGAAATATTTTCCATCAAGTCAGGATTCATTTGGAGCTTATTAAAAATAATCAGATCATCAGAACGGGCGTCGAAAAATATTGGGAGTGATCGCGGGACAAAAAAAAATTCACTAGAAGGCCGATATCGGACAATTGACCGAGAAGCTCGAGGTGGCTAGAGATGTGTGTGTTCAGGACGTGGTGGCAAGCTCCTGTCAGTGTGTGTGTCAAGGGAAGCAGGAGGTGTAGCAGTACATGCAACCTGTACATGCAAGTAGCCATGTGGAGCACGAGGTGGAACGGCCAAGCACGAGGTGTTGCGATGCATGCGACCGAAGCATGCGGCCAGCCATGTGTGAGATGGGGTGTCGACCTGCATGCACTTCAGTCATGCAGCAGGCCATCTGGACGTGGGGTGTGTCATCCTGCATGAGACTGAGGCATGCAGCCAGCCATGTGGAGCACGAGGTGGAACGGCCAAGCACGAGGTGTCGCGATGCATGCGACCGGGCCATGCGGCCAGACATGTGGAGGACGTGGTGTCAGCTTGCATGGGAGCAGGCCATGCATTCAGACAGGTAGAGGGCGTGGTGTCAGCTTGCATGTGAGCAGGCCATGCTGAAGGACATGTGGAGCACGAGGTGCCGCCGCGCATGCGTCCGGAGCCATGCGAAGCGACACACGGGCTGCCACACGGCTTGTTCCTGATTGGTTGCTGATTCCTATAAATAGGCCACGACCCCCTCTCATTTCAAACCATCCAGAACACATCAAACCTACTTCAAAACATAAAGAGAAAGCAAAGAAAGATCGAGTTTCGATAGTTTTCGAGTGATTTAGGCAGTTTTCGAGAACAGTTACTCTGCCGATTTTGAGTCAGCACTTGGAGAAGGCTCTTTTCAAGTGAAGAGAGATCAGTTCTAGTGGAGACCAGTTCAAGTGGAGTTCAGTCAAGAAGAGGGTCTACTTGTGAAGGTCGGGAAAGGGTTCGGATCGCAGAAGTCGGGTTTGGGGTCAAGGCCACGGTCAACCAAAAACTGTGAGTTATAATCGATTGATTGCTGAGTTGTTTTCATGCAGGATCCCGTTACTTGGAAGTTGGATCATGGCAGGAGGCCGGGTCTAACTGAGTAACGGTTTGAATAATTGAGGTTATGTTGATTGAGTTGATGGCATGCTTGTTATTGTTTGAGAACCGTAGTAGCATGCTAATGGTTAGGTTGATTGGTTAGTTAGCGAATGCAGAATGCTTAGATGATATCGCTAAGTTGTGGATAGTTAGGTATTCTGGAATTAGTCTTTATGCTAGATTCTGGAATGTGGTTGATTGTGTTGTGATTATTACTTGAAACCTTGTGTTATTTTTACCGGGTTTAGTATTAATCGTATATTGGCCGACAGCATTTGTGTAACCCACAATGCTAGGCATATTGGGGTGAGTTAGTGTTCCTTCAGACCTCGTACCCGGCGGGTTCAAGGAAACCCCTTATTCGCTGGATCGGGAAGACTCAGATAGACGGGGTCATGGCCTATGGCTGAGTGATTACACGACGGTGTAATGTGGCAGTGACCCGAAGGACTGTGGGCTGTCGCGCGGTGACCCGAAGGACTGTGGGCCGCGGTCGGTTGAAAGTTCCTTCTTTTGGCCTTCGTGGTAGGAAGATAGGATATTGCCGATAGTGAAGGAGGAACATAACGTCACCAGGGCCCGAGTTTGATATATATATATATATATCGTGTTTTGGGTTGTTAAACCCTGGTTTAAATCGAGTTTGAGTTTGGTGATGAGCTAGTAATTAGCATAATGCTAGTTATCTTGCTATCTTTTACCGCTGCGTATTTCTGATATTGCTTATTGTTATTAAATTGTGTTGTTAGGTGAACCTCTCGCTTTAGATTGTTTGGGGTGGGATAGCGAGGGGTTGTATTTGTTAGTGGGGGATTGTAACTCGCTGAGTAATGCTAGATTACTCACTCCTCACTCGTTGTTGTTTTCAGGTGACCAGTAGTGAGCTTGTAGAAAGCGCGGGAGGCTAGGCTGGCTGGTGTAGATTTGCATCTTTTTGCTTAAGACGCTTTCAGACTATAAGTATGTACTTTCGCTTTCTTGGCATGCCACCACTTGTATAATATTTTGTGTATTATAAACCAGATATTATATAAGATAAATAAAGCGAATGTTTTGTGAAACTGCCTTGTTGTTCTGATATTAGCTTGTCCGAGCTAACACAACGTCAGATTGGAGTACGGGTTGAGAAGCCTTAGGCTTTGGTCTGACGGGACGTGTTAGTGGGCGGCCTGGCCTAGTTACGAATTGCACTTTTCGTGACCTTGGCCGGATCGGCCGTTAACCCGTCATGTAGCACTCCCGATCCTTGGTAGACGGTCGGCCGTCGGTCATGTTCTTGTTTGATTGTTGGCCGGTGGTTTGACCTATGCCTAGAACGGTTCGGGGGCGTTACAGAGGTGGTATCAGAGCATGGTTTCGTCCATGCGTGACACAAGTGCTTTTAATGATTTTATCGAGTCAAATGAGTCGCAAAAAGATGATTAGGAAACCAGCCGCTTCCCGTAGTAGGAATATGACTTACCCTTTTGACTGTGTGCAGATGGCTAATCGCGGGACAGGTGATGATGGACGAGGTCGGATATGGGGAGAGGGTATGGATTGGACAGGCGGAGGATTGGGTTACAGATCAGATCAGGAGGATGGAAATGGCATCAGTGAGATGTTTGGACACGATAGGACCCCTCTGCAGAGAACAAGATCTTTTCCTGTGTACGGTAACAGGACTAGAGTGAGGGAAGACAGTTTGGCGAGTATTGGCCCAAGTCGTAATTGGGACCGGAGACATCAACATGATCAATCCGTTCAATCACACCCAAGGCCAGATCAGAACCGTGCCACTGAAGGACCACAAGATCAAGGAGCGGAAAACACCTTGAAGCTTTTACATGACGTGATGACCGAGGCACTTGGTAACCAAGGCAGGCGTACTCAACCCCCTGAAGTTTCCAAGCTATTATCTACCATGAAGAACATTGGATCCTACAAGTTCAAAGGAGGATCCGATCCTATTGAAGCCGGCAAGTGGATTACTATGATGGAGAAGAACTTTGAGGCTATGGAGTGTCCGGAGGAGTATCAGAAGAAGATCGCGGTGTACTATTTGGAAGGCGACGCAACAGGATGGTGGGACAGTATAGACAGGCAGCGTGGACACACCATCACATCATGGGAATCGTTCAAGGGAGAGTTTGAGAGGAAATATTTTCCTCCAGAAGCAAAGCATCGGTTGGAGCGCCAATTCATGAACCTTGTTCAAGGAGATAGGCCAGTGAGGAGTTACGAATCTGAGTTCACAAGGTTGAGGCGACATGTTTTTGATGGGCGTGAAGATGAAGCAACTATGATCCGTAACTTTATGTACGGATTGAAGCCGGAGCTTGGAAGTCGTTTAGCTGGAAGCAACTTTAGCAGCTTATCGGATCTGGTAGAAAAGGCTGTTAATGTTGAGACTGTATTGGAGGCTGAAAGGAAGACCTTACCACATTCTGGTGGACACACCAAGTTTAGCCAAGGAGAAAGGCCAAATTTCAACAAGGGTCCAAGATCTTACAAAGGAAAAGGGCGAGGACTTGGAGGCCAAGCCAACAATCGTGGTAACACTGGGGTATGTTACACATGTGATCAGCCGGGACATATTTCGAGGTTTTGTCCCAAAAATCAGCGGAATAACCCATGGAGTAACCAGCAGGGTTATTCATCGCTGAGGATGGAAGATGTTACTTGTTTCTTCTGTGGAAGGAAGGGCCATTATGCATCGTCATGTCCAAACAAGCCAATCCCTGCGACCCCTCTCGCGATCCGAGCTCCTCCTAGCCGTCCAGCTATTGAGCCAGCACCAAAGAAACAAAACCTAGGAGGTAGAGTTTATGCCTTAGGGGTAGAAAACCCAGACAATGCAGGACCGTCAAGCGGTCCCATCACAGGTATTGGGTGCTTAACCTCCTCTGTTTATTGAATGGAATTTAGTTGTTGAAACCTAGTTAGTATGCTGGTTAAGTATAGATTGCTTGATCGCTAGGTTGCGCGTTTAGAAATTTTGGATTGATGATTGATGGTTGTGCGAATTTTGATTAGTTTTTGTGATTGAGATATTGTTGATTGGGTTACTGTGGCAGGAACCATACATGTTGCTGGTAAACCCACACATGTATTGTTCGACTCGGGGGCAACACATAGTTTTGTGACCCCTGAAGTAGCTGCCCGGTTTTGGGATTGTTTTGTGGTTGACAGGATAAACGTGGCCGTCTTGACCCCCGCAGACCGAACCCTTCAAGCAGATCAGTGTATCAAGAATGTTCCATTGGTCATTCAAGGCAAAGAGTTTGTGGCAGATTTGTTAGTCGTGCCTTTGAAAGGGTACGAAGTAATCCTTGGAATGGATTGGTTATCGGGCTACAGAGTTCAGATCGACTGTGGAAAGGGAAGGTTGTTGTTTGGCAGAGGCAAACGACCAGAGATGGTGTACTATGGAATCAGTCCTAGTATGACCGTGTCTTTGGTAGCAGCAATGAGAGTACAAGATTTGTTTCAAGATGGGGAAGTATATTTGGTGACCTTATCGGTTAGTGGAGGAGCCACTAATGATGAAGTTAAGGTCGAAGACATAGAAGTGGTCCAAGAGTTCGAGGATATCTTTGCACCACTAAAGGAATTACCTCCACCTCGGAGTAATCCCTTTACGATCAATTTGGAGCCTGAAGCAAAACCTATAGCTAAGGCACCATATCGGATGGCACCTGCGGAGTTGGCTGAACTAAAGAAGCAATTGGAAGATCTATTGGAAAAGGGATTCATTCGGTCGAGCTCTTCACCTTGGGGAGCTCCTGTGCTATTTGTGAAGAAAAAGGACGGAAGCATGAGGTTGTGTATCGATTATCGTGGTATCAACAACATCACGATAAAAGATAAGTATCCTCTTCCGAGGATAGACGAGTTGTTAGACCAACTAAAGGGAGCTAGTTGGTTTTCGAAGATTGATTTGGCATCAGGGTATCACCAAATTCCTATTGCCAAGTCAGACATTATGAAGACGGCGTTTCGGACGAGGTATGGGCAGTACGAGTTTGTAGTTATGCCCTTTGGTCTCACGAACGCACCTGCGGCTTTCATGCGTTTGATGAATGAAGTGTTTCACGACTATCTCGACAAGTTCGTGATCATTTTCATTGATGACATCCTGGTGTACTCGAGAAGTAAGGAGGAGCACAAAGAGCATCTGAGACTGGTTATGGAAAGGTTACGGAATCAGAAGCTATTTGCCAAGTTCAGCAAGTGCTCGTTTTGGAAGAGAGAGATAGGATTTCTGGGTCACATAGTATCAGGAGAGGGCGTTGCTGCTGATCCAGAAAAGGTCCAAGCCATACGGGAATGGCCTCGACCTACCACTGTGACGGAAGTAAGGAGTTTTCTCGGACTTGCGGGCTATTATCGGAAGTTTGTTAAGGACTTTTCCTCCATTGCAAAGCCTTTAACTAAACTTACCGGTAAAGGAGTTCCTTTCTTATGGGTGGAAGAAACCGAGAAGGCTTTCAAGAAGTTGAAGGAAGCTCTCACGACCGCACCTGTGTTAGCTTTGCCCGAGCAAGGTAAACCTTACACGGTTTACACGGATGCTTCACGAGTTGGGTTAGGTTGTGTTCTTATGCAAGATGGGCGAGTCATCGCGTATGCCTCACGACAACTACGGAAGCATGAGGATAACTACAGTACACATGACTTGGAGTTAGCGGCTGTAGTGTTCGCTTTGCGAATTTGGAGATCTTACTTGTATGGAGAAGAAGTAGAGGTATACACGGACCATCAAAGTCTTAAATACCTCTTCACTCAGCCAGATCTCAACCTGCGCCAGCGTAGGTGGATGGAGTTTGTGGCAGACTACGATATAAGGATTCGCTACCATCCTGGTAAAGCGAATGTTGTTGCGGACGCCTTAAGTCGAAGAAAGTTGGACGCAGATTTGGAGAAAGAAGTGGAGCTATTGAACCAAGAGTTGAAACAAGTGAAGTTGGTCGTTTTGGAAGGGCAAGCGAGCGAGCCATTGGGACTTCAAGCGGTGAATCAGGCCAGCTTGATTCAGAGAATTCGAGAAGAACAAATTAAGGATGAGAAGCTACTGAAGATTGCTGAAGAACTCAAAGGACAAGCCGGGCCAAATAATGCTGGATACTACTTGGCGGAGGATGGAACCTTGCTAATTAATGGGAGGATCACGGTTCCTAAAGGACAAGGGCTGAGAGATGAGATACTAAGGATTGCACACCATTCTTTACTTAGTATCCATCCTGGAAGTTCAAAGATGTACCGAGACATAAGAAGATACTATCATTGGCCGGGCATGAAGAGGTCAGTAGCGCAATGGGTTGCTCAGTGTGCAACTTGTCAACAAGTCAAGGTCGAGCATCAAGTACCAGGAGGATTGTTACAAAGTCTTCCGATACCTCAATGGAAATGGGACTCGATTTCCATGGATTTCATTACCGGATTACCCACTGCTCCAGGTAGATCGAACAACTCGATATGGGTGATTGTGGATAGGTTAACCAAGGTTACACACTTGTTGCCTATGCGGGACACTGATAAAGTTGAAGTATTGGCCGAGCTGTACATCGACCAAATCGTGAAGTTACATGGAGTACCCTCAGACATCGTCTCAGATCGCGATCCAAGGTTCACGGCATCATTTTGGGAAGCACTGCAAGAAGCCTTGGGAACTAAACTATTCAGAAGTACGGCGTTCCATCCAGAAACAGATGGCCAAACGGAGAGAACCATTCGGACCATCGAGGACATGCTTCGGATGTGTATTCTCGATTGGGCAGGAACTTGGGAGAAGCATTTACCGTTGGTCGAGTTCTCATATAACAACAGTCATCATTCGAGCATAGGGATGTCACCTTATGAAGCGTTATACGGAAGGCCATGCAAAACGCCTATGTGCTGGACGGAAGTGGGCGAAAGAAGAATGTTTGGGTCACCTATCGTTCAGGAGACCATGATTAAACTAGAGACGATTCAGGCCAACATGAAGAAGGCTCAGGACCGTCAGAAGAAGTACGCAGACCAGTCAAGAAGAGAGGTAACTTTTGAGATAGGAGATTGGGTCTATTTGAAAGTTACTGCACAGAAAGGGAAGGACAGATTTGGCAAGGTCGGGAAACTTGCGGTCAGGTTCATTGGTCCGTACAAGATCATCGAGAAAGTTGGTGAGGTAGCTTACCGTTTGGATCTGCCAGAGGATATGCGTCTACATCCTGTATTTCATGTTTCCATGCTTCGGAAACATATACGGGATCCAAGTACTGTTGAACCCGAGAGACTAGAGGAGTTGAGGACAAACCTTACGTATCCGGAAGGACCAATCAGATTAGGAGAACGGCGTATTCGGAAGCTGAAGAATCGTGAGATTGCTCAAGTACAAGTTTTCTGGGGAAGACAAAACAGGATTCATGTTACTTGGGAAGATGAAGAGCGATTTAAAACCGATCACCCTGAGTTCTTCCGAGAGGATGCTGTGATGGAAGAAGGAGGCCCCTCAGAACCTTAGAATTCGAGGACGAATTCTGTTAAGGGGGGGAGAATGTAGAAACCCATTAAAAAAAAAAAAAAAAAAAAAAAATGGTCGAGTAACCTTTGGGTGATCGAGTCGTGGACGATCAGATTGTTTTTGTCTGAACCATGAGTCAAGTATCCCACTAGACAATGGTTAGACAATGTGGTATATTTACTCAAAGGACGTTTGAAGCATGACACTTTTGGAAGCACAACAGGAAGACCGGAAATTGGGCGAAAAACCCTAATTTCGGTATTATGGAATTTTTCGAAGAAGCCGGAAACTCGGGAAATATTTTCCATCAAGTCAGGATTCATTTGGAGCTTATTAAAAATAATCAGATCATCAGAACGGGCGTCGAAAAATATTGGGAGTGATCGCGGGACAAAAAAAATTCACTAGAAGGCCGATATCGGACAATTGACCGAGAAGATCGAGGTGGCTATATGTGTGTGTGTTCAGGACGTGGTGGCAAGCTCCTGTCAGTGTGTGTGTCAAGGGAAGCAGGAGGTGTAGCAGTACATGCAACCTGTACATGCAAGTAGCCATGTGGAGCACGAGGTGGAACGGCCAAGCACGAGGTGTTGCGATGCATGCGACCGAAGCATGCGGCCAGCCATGTGTGAGATGGGGTGTCGACCTGCATGCACTTCAGTCATGCAGCAGGCCATCTGGACGTGGGGTGTGTCATCCTGCATGAGACTGAGGCATGCAGCCAGCCATGTGGAGCACGAGGTGGAACGGCCAAGCACGAGGTGTCGCGATGCATGCGACCGGGCCATGCGGCCAGACATGTGGAGGACGTGGTGTCAGCTTGCATGGGAGCAGGCCATGCATTCAGACAGGTAGAGGGCGTGGTGTCAGCTTGCATGTGAGCAGGCCATGCTGAAGGACATGTGGAGCACGAGGTGCCGCCGCGCATGCGTCCGGAGCCATGCGAAGCGACACACGGGCTGCCACACGGCTTGTTCCTGATTGGTTGCTGATTCCTATAAATAGGCCACGACCCCCTCTCATTTCAAACCATCCAGAACACATCAAACCTACTTCAAAACATAAAGAGAAAGCAAAGAAAGATCGAGTTTCGATAGTTTTCGAGTGATTTAGGCAGTTTTCGAGAACAGTTACTCTGCCGATTTTGAGTCAGCACTTGGAGAAGGCTCTTTTCAAGTGAAGAGAGATCAGTTCTAGTGGAGACCAGTTCAAGTGGAGTTCAGTCAAGAAGAGGGTCTACTTGTGAAGGTCGGGAAAGGGTTCGGATCGCAGAAGTCGGGTTTGGGGTCAAGGCCACGGTCAACCAAAAACTGTGAGTTATAATCGATTGATTGCTGAGTTGTTTTCATGCAGGATCCCGTTACTTGGAAGTTGGATCATGGCAGGAGGCCGGGTCTAACTGAGTAACGGTTTGAATAATTGAGGTTATGTTGATTGAGTTGATGGCATGCTTGTTATTGTTTGAGAACCGTAGGAGCATGCTAATGGTTAGGTTGATTGGTTAGTTAGCGAATGCAGAATGCTTAGATGATATCGCTAAGTTGTGGATAGTTAGGTATTCTGGAATTAGTCTTTATGCTAGATTCTGGAATGTGGTTGATTGTGTTGTGATTATTACTTGAAACCTTGTGTTATTTTTACCGGGTTTAGTATTAATCGTATATTGGCCGACAGCATTTGTGTAACCCACAATGCTAGGCATATTGGGGTGAGTTAGTGTTCCTTCAGACCTCGTACCCGGCGGGTTCAAGGAAACCCCTTATTCGCTGGATCGGGAAGACTCAGATAGACGGGGTCATGGCCTATGGCTGAGTGATTACACGACGGTGTAATGTGGCAGTGACCCGAAGGACTGTGGGCTGTCGCGCGGTGACCCGAAGGACTGTGGGCCGCGGTCGGTTGAAAGTTCCTTCTTTTGGCCTTCGTGGTAGGAAGATAGGATATTGCCGATAGTGAAGGAGGAACATAACGTCACCAGGGCCCGAGTTTGATATATATATATATATATCGTGTTTTGGGTTGTTAAACCCTGGTTTAAATCGAGTTTGAGTTTGGTGATGAGCTAGTAATTAGCATAATGCTAGTTATCTTGCTATCTTTTACCGCTGCGTATTTCTGATATTGCTTATTGTTATTAAATTGTGTTGTTAGGTGAACCTCTCGCTTTAGATTGTTTGGGGTGGGATAGCGAGGGGTTGTATTTGTTAGTGGGGGATTGTAACTCGCTGAGTAATGCTAGATTACTCACTCCTCACTCGTTGTTGTTTTCAGGTGACCAGTAGTGAGCTTGTAGAAAGCGCGGGAGGCTAGGCTGGCTGGTGTAGATTTGCATCTTTTTGCTTAAGACGCTTTCAGACTATAAGTATGTACTTTCGCTTTCTTGGCATGCCACCACTTGTATAATATTTTGTGTATTATAAACCAGATATTATATAAGATAAATAAAGGGAATGTTTTGTGAAACTGCCTTGTTGTTCTGATATTAGCTTGTCCGAGCTAACACAACGTCAGATTGGAGTACGGGTTGAGAAGCCTTAGGCTTTGGTCTGACGGGACGTGTTAGTGGGCGGCCTGGCCTAGTTACGAATTGCACTTTTCGTGACCTTGGCCAGATCGGCCGTTAACCCGTCATGTAGCACTCCCGATCCTTGGTAGACGGTCGGCCGTCGGTCATGTTCTTGTTTGATTGTTGGCCGGTGGTTTGACCTATGCCTAGAACGGTTCGGGGGCGTTACAGTCGTGCTCGCCGGGCGAGCTGGCCCGTGTCACGGCTGAGCTCGCCGGCGACTCGACCGGCAACACGGCCGTGCTCGCCGGGCGAGCTGGCTCATGTCGCGGCCATGCCCGCCGGGTGAGCTGGCCCGTGTCACGGCCGAGCTCGTCGGCGACTCGACCGGCAACACGGCCGAGCTCGTCGGCGACTCGACCGGCAACACGGCCGTGCTTGCCGGGCGAGTTGGCTCGGGTCGCGGCCGTGCTCGCCGGGCGAGCTGGCCCGTGTCACGGCCGAGCTCGCCGGCGACTCGACCGGCAACACGGCCGTGCTCGCAGGGCTACCTGGCTCGTGTCGCGGCCGTGCTCGCCGGGTGAGCTGGTCCGTGTTGCGGCCGAGCTCGCCGGGCGATCCGTTTCGGCTGTTTGTTTTCTCGGCTTTTGAAGTTTTAACCAAGATTCGGTTTTTCTGAGGACTTTCGGACATCGATTCCGTCGTGACCGATTTTGACCCCAACAGTTAGCCCCCCCTGCTAGCTAGGATCCGTGGACCTGGGTGCTAGGTCCTAGCTTGCGGTATGGTCTGTTCTAGGTGGAATTATAACCGTTTGTCGAAAGATTGAAGGTGAATAGAAAAAAAAAAAATTGTATAAGTAAGGGAAGTAAGTTTTTCAAATTCTTTACTCACTTCTTCCCTTAAGAAAAGATTCCTTCAAGATAGAAATTTTTTCTCCAAGATCTCTCTTTGCACAAAGAAAATGTTTCAGAAGGAGGTCGGAGAACAGAACCGGAGACAGGCTGAGCTCCATTCTCGGGCCCTTGTCCGTGCGGAAAGGAGAGGAAAGAAAGTGATTGTCGCCGAAATGAAGCGGAGGGCTGCTTTGTTTGCCACCGAATTCGAGAGCTTTATGGATGCTCAAGAATTCGTGGGCGATTTTCGCGAGTGCCGTGGCCGGTTGCTACCCTCTACAAGTCGCAGAACGAGGATTTCTCTTTTCCTGCCGAGGTCGCCGAGATGTCGGGTCTTATGAACGGGTGTGCCCATGCCGAATCTTTGGTTCCTCCGATCGAAGGAAGGGTCCGACAGCTTTAGGATTCAATCGAGGTCTCGGAGGATACGGCGGAAGCGGGAACCGGTGTCGGTGATGAAGGTGCCGGAGTCGCAGACGGAGAGGTGGACCAGCCTGCGAGCTCGTTCGGGGTTTCCATGTCCGGATTGTTGGGATTATTTCCCTTAGTTTTATTTCGAGGTTTGATGTATCTAGGCCGAGTGTGGCCGTATTTTATTTATGTGTGTTATGGCCTTGCGAGGCTATGTGAACTATGTGTTTGAGACCGGCCGTTTGGTGGCTTTGGGTCCTAGCCGTTTTTTACGGCTTATATATGATGAATGATCGACATTCTGTGCGTTTTAGCTTATACTTCTGCCAAGTGTGAAGGAAAGATGCGAGTAGTCACTTTGTATTTTAACTCTTAGTTTATCGTCTTGTTCGTTTGCTCTTACTGAACGAGGGCGTTCGGAAACGTTTAGGAGTTTTGCGAAGTTTCGTGAGCGTATTAGATATAGACGATGGGACATGTTTTTAAGATCTCGTGTCATGTCTTGAGATGTTAGTGGACCAGTAGGACTGGGTTTAGGGCAAGACCTAGGTTTACTTTCGGCTCTAAGGCTGTGCGATGACTGATCGGCTCTCGTTTTGCCTGTGGGCGATTTCTACCTGGTTCTTTCCGATTTAAAGTCCGCGACTTGGCGCCGGCTTATATGACTTGTATGGAACGAACCAAGCACTCTCCAGAGACCGTCTGGAGTGCTGACCAAAATTTTGGATTTCTTGTATAGCGCGCTATGGTATCCTTGTCGGATGTAAGAGGACCTTTACTTTTACGAAAGGTTAGACTACAAGTTCTTTTTTTAGAATGTTTTGGGTTTGTCCATCGGGGCCAATCGGCGGACAATTTTTAGAGTCGCGGACGGACCGTGTGTTTGGATAATATCTCTCGAAAATATTTACGACGTCTCGCTTTTTCCGAAAGGTATATCCTTTGTAGTGAGAAAGTTACGATCTTTGTTTTTAGAGAAGATGTATTTGGTCTTGCTTGACCATTGATGCGCAGTGATTGTTGTTTAAGTTAGTTCCCATCCAAGGACTGCTTGAAAGGTATGCGTGTTTGGAGACCCTTGTCTTGGGTGTTTCTCAGGTTAATCTCCAATTGTTGTGGCTTATTGCAAGTGAATCGGGAGTTAAATCAGTGGCGATTTCGTGAGTCGGGTTTCCGCTGGTAGGGCGATGGACTCCGGGATTGCGTCACTGTCAGGAGCCGTTGCATGGGCGAGTGATTCCGAATCGCTCTTTGTGGAACCTTCGGGAGTACTCTGAGTTTTCTTGACTCGCTTCGAGCTAACCGCATGGGTGTTCCAAGTTTGTCGTTGCTTATGCTCGGCCAAAAAGCAGAGCCTAGATTTTTTCTGGCATCCCCAGATTACTGTTGTTCCGTTTGGTGTTGGGAACTTGATGCTAAGGTGGTACGCCGATGGTACCGCCTTCATTGCGTTGATCCATGGGGTTCCCATGATAACATTATAGATGGCCGGGTTATCGACTACGGCGAAGTCAACAATTTTCGTGACTTCCTTTGCCATGACCGGAAGTTTGATCGATCCGAGGGTCATTGATGTTGTGCCCGAAAAACTGGTCAGCGGTTTTGGTTTCGGGATGATTTCCCCGAGTTCAATGTTCATTCTCCTGAGAGTGTCGCGGAAAATGACGTTGACCGTGCTGCCTGTGTCGATGAGGAGTCTTCCCACTTCGAGGTCTCGAATCACCAAGTCGATGACTAGCGGGTCGCAGTGAGAGTTATCGAGTCCGACGGTTTCCTCTTCCTCGAAAACAATCGTATCGTTTGGAGCGATGTCGGTCAGGGACCGAGTCGTCCAGTTAGAACTTGTTTCCGCCTTTCTTCCGTAGGTCTTGATGGACGAAACAGAGTCGCGGTAGAATTACGATTCTCCAATGATCATGTTTATCCTCCGGCGGGTACTATTGTCTCCAAGGTCATCCTGCCTTCTCCCGCGTTTTTTGCTAGACTGATTTGCACGTGCGTCCCTCTCGGGAGACTCTTTATCAGTCCTGGGAGGGCGGTCGGAATCCAGGATGAGGTCCTTTATGCTAGTGACCTTCGAAAGGTCACCAGCGAGGAGTTTTGCGGCTAGCCTTGCGCCGAAAACTTTGCAGTTCGTAGTGGAATGACCTTTGGTCTGGTGGAACTCGCAGTAGGAGTTATCCTTATACTTGTTCCTGGACCAGGTGTTTCCGAAAGTCTTCCCTTGTTCGGAATTGATAGTGTAGTTGTGCTCGCCCTGGATGTCTTCTCCCTCATGGTGGACATACTTGTCGTTTCGAGAGCTTTTCTTTTGCGTGGGCGTCTTCTACGGGTTGTACTTCTGGGAGAGGATTTTCATCTCCTCTTCCATTACGATGAAGTCCGTTGCCTTATGAAGAGCATCCTGAATCGTTCTTGGTTTTTCGAGGGATACCCATTGCCGGAATTTCGACCGGTACCAAAGTGTTTTCTTCAGAGCATCGATCGCCACTTTGTCGCTGATCCCGGTGACTCTTGCAATTACTAGCTTGAATCTGTTCATGAACTCGCGAAGTGGCTCGTCTTCTCTTTGAGATAGGCTCCAGAGATCGACGTCCGAGGTTTCTCTGCCCATGAACATGGAATACTACTTGAGAAACTCTGAAGCAAGTTGGCGGAAACTTCCGATGGAATTTCGTTTTAGGCAAGAAAACCATTCGAGTGCGGCTCCTTTGAGGTTTTCGACGAAGAGGAGACAGTAGCCAGCGTCTCGTTCGCGTTCCTTGAGTTTGCACCTCCCCATCGCAATCTGGAAAGACTGCAGGTGCGCTTTCGGGTCGGTGGTGCCATCGTAGATGGGAATTTTGATCTTCCCCGGGTCTGAGACGTTGGTCTCAGTAATCCGGGCAGTGAACGGGGTTTTGCGTGCTTCCTCGAGAAGTCTGTCGATCTTGGGCGCAGCGCTTGTCACGTGGTGGATTTGTGATTTCACCGCTTTCACCTCCGCTGCGGTTTTCGCGATGTACTCGCGGAGATCGTGGATCTCATCAGGATTTCTGGCAGCCTTGCGAGCTTGTCTGTGTTGGCCGCGGTGGATCCTGGCCTGCTTCTCGGCCAGCTCCTCCTGTTCTACCCAATAGAGGTTTTCTTCTTCCTCGGTCATGGGTTTTTCAAAGGATGCGTCCTGCCGAGCGGACTGGCTTCGCGTTCTTCTTGGGTGGATGTCAGCACCGTCGTCCGAGTGCTCAGACTGGTCGCTTATATCCAGGTCGATGCGCTCGATTTCTTCTCCTTCGTTGCTCCCGGTAGGAGGTGGAAGGTTCTTCGTAGTTGGCTGTGCACCTGGCTGGAGCGTTTCATCAGGGTTTTGGCCTGAGGAAGCCTTGTCTGCGTATGCAGCTCGATTGCCCGGAGTTTTGAAATCAAGTCTTCTACCGCTGCGGGCTCTTGTGGTCCCACGCGGGGATTTGCTCCCGGCCTTCCCCGTTAAGGTTTCCACCTGTTTTGCGAGAGAGGCCACGAGTTTTCTTTGTTCGTCCGTCTTTTTCTGAGCGGGGGCGAACATTTCCTTCATCTGGTCTAGTATCGCGGCGTCGGCAGTGACCGTTGATACATTTCTAGCTGGAGTTTTATCAGCGTTGGCATCGACGGGAGTCCCGTCGTGCGTTTGCGGGTCTTTGTCAGCGTTGGTCGTCATACTGAGCGTGTGTGGTTGCGAGAGAGATAGATCCGTACCCTCCTCCTTCTAGGGCCAAACTGTGGGAACAGAAATTTACACCGTCGAGTTTTGTTAATCGGAGGAAAGTCAAGTTAACCTAGCCTTCCCTGAAGGTCCCGGTTATCTGCTGGGCCACACACAACGCAATCAATATGAAATATTCGAAAGTAATAAATCGTAAAAGAGCAAAAAGGGAACAAAGAGGTCTTATTTCCGATTTTGCGTTTGAGCGTGAACAACAGGTAAGATCCTAGGCCACGAGAGCTGTCGGAATGTTCGCTAGTCTAGCCACCTAAGTTCTAACCTAGTCGACTCGCAGCTCGGTAGTAAAAATGGAAAAAAGCCTAAATTGCTCTAAGTATTAAGTTTGCTCTTAGAATGCTCATTTCTTTTCTCTTCATCCTAGGTTCTCCTTATATAGTCCTCCTTAGGTCGGTTTACCTCTTCTCGGGCCGGATTTTTCGCGAAGCGGGCTTTTCCATATTTCCTTCTTCTTTGTGATTATCTTCGGAAATTTGACATTTATCTCTTCCCGCGGATGCGATAAACCATCGTACCAGTTTTTGGATTCAATTATTTTGGGACCAAAGGTGGGCCGTTGTCCGCAATTCGGATCCTCTTTGGGCTGTATCGAGACTTAAGCGTTTTTACGATTTTATTCGCGAAGTAGCCGTTGGTATAGGCATGGTTCTTCCAACGGAACCCTGCTTCTTCGCATAACCGAGGCAGTTGGTGTTAAGTTAACCGTAACCTGCTCTACTACGAAGAATAGGAAACTGTTCGAGAGACATAACCTTCCCAACTTCCCGAATACTTTCGACGATGTTTTTTAGACGGAACATTGGTGTCGTATCCATGGTTATGGGATGGGACCGGGTTCGGTATGGTCCATGGAGAATTGGCCGTGCTTGCCGGGCGAACTGATCCGCGGCACGATCGAGCTCGCCGGCGAGCCGACCGGCAACACTGTCGTGCTCGCCGGGCGAGCTGGCCCGTGTCACGGCCTAGCTCGCCGGCGACTCGACCGGCAACACGGCCGTGCTCGCCGGGCGAGCTGGCCCGTGTCACAGCCGAGATCATCGGTGACTCGACCGGCAACACGGCCGTGCTCGCCGGGCGAGTTGGCTTGTGTCACGGCCGTGCTCGCCGGGCGAGCTGGCCCGTGTCACGGCCGAGCTCGCGGGCGACTCGACCGGCAACACGGCCGTGCTCGCTGGGCGAGCTGGCTCGTGTCGTGGCCGTGCTCGCCGGGTGAGCTAGCCCGTGTTGCAGCCGAGCTCGCCGGGCGATCCGTTTCGGCTGTTCGTTTTCTCGGCTTTTGAAGTTTTGACCGAGATTCGGTTTTTCTGAGGAATTTTGGACATCGATTCCGTCGTGACCAATTTTGACCCCAACATAGATGCTGGATTTTTTGGCCAGACATACGTCCCATTTTTTAGGTTTGCTTTCCAGACGAAGAGCTCCCGTATTCAGATCTCGGACCTGAAAGTAAGTAGGTGTAAAGGTAACAGCCACACCATTAGTTGAACATAATTGAAAAACAGATATCAAATTTTTATCTAGTGCAGGAACATAAAAAACATTGTTGATAAAGAAAGGATGTTTAAGAGAGGGAAGAGACAAAGAACCAGTATGGGAGATGCTGAGACCGGATCCATCACCAAGTATCACATTATCGCCACCATTGTAAGGGGTATGAAGCGACAGGTTAGCAATATCAGAAGTCATGTGGTGGGATGCACCAGAGTCGAGCAACCATGTAGAAGCGTCACCTTGCATCATACCAACATTCGCTCTTGGATTCCAGTTCTGCATCTGTGATTGTTGCTGCCAGTTCTGCATCGGTCCTTGTTGCTGCCATTGTGGAGTTGCTGCAGCACCACGCACAATGCAAAACTTAGGACAGTTCTTGGCGCTATGACCTTGTATACCACAAGCTTGACACCGACCCAGGTATGGACGTGAAGAGCGATTGTAGTTGTTCTGGTTTGTGTACTGTCGGTTGTTCATGTTGCGGTTGTTAGGCCTCCAATGTTGTTGTTGGTTATGATTGTTCCTGGTTCGTGTATCAGTGGCATTCGCTGTGACAGGTAGGTCAGAAGTAGGAGCAGGAGTTTTGCTGAGAATCATCGCCTCTCTGTTGAGAAGGCGTTCATGAAGCTCCGGAAAAGAGATGGTGGTATCTCTTCCATTGATTGCATCAATCTCTGGTTTATAGTCCTCTGGAAGACCAGACAAAACGTGCTCAGTGATGTCTTCAGGGTCCATAGGTTTCCCTAGTTGTGCAATCTCATCTGTCTTAGTTTTGATGAGCCGGAGATAATCAGAGATGGTTTTAGTTCCTTTCGTACAAGCTTGAACTTGAAGCTTGAGTTGACGGACATGACCACGAGTAGGGTTCCCAAAAGTCTGTGCTAAGAGATCCCAAATCTCAGCCGTGGTGGTGGCGCTAGAAACAACAGATTGGACCGGTATGGTGATAGCTCCAATCATGGCGCTGAAGAGAAGTCGATCTTGGCGTCTCCAAGGTGCGTAGGCCGGATTTGGGTCAGATTGACCTTCAGCGGTGGTTATGAACGGAGAGACAGCGGAGGCTCCATTTAGGAATCCATGAAGTTCGAGACCCTCAAGGAAAGCACAGATCTGCTTGCTCCACATCAGATAATTGGTATTTGTGAGTTTGGTGATGTTCGACATATTGACTGTGAGGAGCGTGTTCGCCAGATTTTGGGCGTTGAAGACGGTGGTTGTCTCAGCAGAGGATGAATCATTAGCCATATCAATTTAGAAGGGAGATTGAAGGGGAAAAAAAAATAAGAGAGAAGGGATTCTAGAGAAACAGAATAAAAATAAGAGAGAAGAGAAGAAAAGAACGCAGGAGAAAGATCTTCACTGCTCTGATACCATATTGAGTTATGGAATTCAATAATGTTATTGACAGAGAGAGGCTCTCTAATATACGGGTACAGAGGAGCACATTAAGGCATACAAATATATAGAGATTAATGTGATTGACATTGAAAATATATTGTTATGAATGTGTATATACTTTCCTATTCCTGTAGCATCAATATACAGGTTTATCGATGGAATATACCGAGATTATTCTCTTATCGTGATTCAGCCCATGTGATTATGAAATTGACTCTGGTTAACACACGTATAAAAAAGAAAAGAAAAATTGTAGTCAAGTATAGGGCTAGCTACGATCCAAATGACAGCTTTAGAAGCGGGTCGAACATAAACTGTCCGGTTTCATGCATGGTCTGTCTGAATTTTGCGATTTTTGTCACGTGTGTTTTATAAGCTAGGCTTAACGTATTGCTTTCTCTCTCTTGTTCCACATTTTCTGTATTTATTCCTTTATTTTTCTTCTTAAAAATGTTCATCTATAAGAAAGGTTTTATTAAAACATTGTTTGCAATCATCTTTTGACCTTTATATAATCTTTTGGACCAAATTAAATTGTAATTTTTTATATCACCCTAAGTTTTGAAGAGGTACTAACTTAATCTGCAATGGTTAGTACAATTCCAACAGATAACAGACAGAAGCCTCAGAACTTCTCCATAATACAGAAAAAAGAAGTAAAAACCATGTGGATGAGATGTATTTATCATATGGATATTTGATTATCCTAATGTAGAAAAAAATGCCCCTCAACTAATGTCATATATTAACTTCAACTACATGTTTTTTTTGTTCGAACATGTAATTATGTGGAATCAGTTGATATTGCAGAACCTTTTATTGCATGCATGGAAATTGAGTTGTACAAATGCTTCTAGGATCCATCTATCCTTATAGGTGCTTAAAAGGGGAAGTAAAATCCATGTATATGAATCAGAACTTTTTTTTTGCCTACAAACATCTATTATATATGAAACTAAAACAGTTCAGAGATTTAAACCGGAGGTACAAACTCAGCATGTATCTTTGCCAAATGAAAATTTCGCACATTGTAGGCTAATTTGTCTGTCTGAGTGTTCATCGTGGAATATGCTGGAAAGTGAAATGATGTAGAAATCCTTTTTATCTTTAGAATTTTTCTACAAGTCTAGAGAAATTCTACCACTCTGTTGGCATAGACACTATATTCACCAATTCAGAACAATCTATTGTAAATACTATGTAAATCTTCACGCACCTCATTGTCCATATGAATTCTTTGCATTTTGAGTGTTGGGGTTTTATTAAATTCCACAATTTTTAGTTTATTGTAGAACTAACATTTTTTAGATTTACTTAAAAGACTTGGCTAACCAGGTACTAATCTTATAATACTCATCATAGTCATAATTAACCGATATTTTTTGGGCTGGATTCAGAATCTAATTCATTATTTGTACTTGACATTTTCCTGGATTTGCCTATACAATAGATTCTCAAAAATTGTAGAATAGTATTATGTAGTTAGAGACTGTGTAGTGTCAAAACCATAGTGAATATTTCTCTTGATAAGTGATAACTATCCTACAACGTGAAAGTTTTGTTATGACTTGTTTTAGATTTCAACCTTTTAAAACACTAGCCACAAAAAGAAAAAAAAGGAAATAATTTTTTTTTTGAACTAAGAAAAAAAGGTAAGCAATTTACTAACTGTAGTAATAAATTAATAATGTTTTTTTTAACTATAGAGTTGTATTCTTGAAGTCGTAAAAACAAACCATAAATCCATAATACAGTTTAACAACATATAAATTTTCTAATTCGTTTTGGGTGTATGAGTATATCTCATTAACTAAGAATAAGAAACCATTCTTAACATTTTACCCCCCCCCCCCCAAAAAAAGAAAAAGAATAAGAAACCATTTAAATGAAAAGAAAATCATAGATAGGCAAAGAGAGAATCTTGGGGTGGATCTTAGAAGATAAAGCCAAGTGGTAAAGTGGTCCTTGGGGACAATGATGAAGGGTGTCCTCACTGCCTTCAAAGCAGCTTCTATGTTAGGCCTTCATATTCACGTGGTCCGATTGGTTTCTTATATGTTCGTATAGCCAAGTTCATGCATGAGTATCTAACAAAACTTTGCCTGTTTTTAAAAATTCATAAACTGAAAACAGCTTTAACATTTTAATTTTTATGAACTAGAGTACTAGATGATAGGCCTTGACAATTAATATGTTGAGAACATTTACTTAATAAGTTATGAAATGGGCATATTTTGGATATATTGTGTTTTTAGCACATTATACGTATGTCTTACTAATAGTTTTCAAGGTTTTATCGAGTTTTTTTAGTCTCTTTTGAGTCATAACATGTCTAGAGTTATATTGGATGGGAAATGGACCAGCTAGAGGAAAACAAAAGAGAAAAATATGATTTGGAGTCTTTCGCGCATAACAGCCAACCGGAGCAGCCTGAGTGCCTGTTCCAGCGACAGAGATAAAAAAAGAAAGTTTCCAAATATTTAAGGATTTGCCCTAGATTTCCTATTTCCTTCCTCTAGTCACATGTGGCTCCTATATATATAGTTTCCTATTTATTATTTTAAACAAAACCTTAGTTTTACGCAAGAAAGACCGGAGAGAGCTTCCAATTTGCGATTTGCTACTTGTAAGGGAGACGACTCCATCTATCTCCTAGAGAAGATTATCCTGAACCCTCTAATTCCTATTATTTATTATATGTAGTATTATTCAGAAATCATGCTTCTCTGTTCTTGTGTTATGTCTGAGTAGTCACCGAGTTAGTTTATGGTTCTAGGCTGTTGGATTCGTAAAATGAGCATAGATAGGTCGTCGTAAGATTGTCTACATTCATATATGTTCTTATTGCTTGCATTGAACCGATCACTTAGTGCATGAATTAGGGTTAATCAATTTAGCTAACCGTTGATTGACAACCTGATATGATTTGAATGAGCTTTGCATCCCTAGTCAACGAGAGTAGATATTAGGGTGTATTGTGAACATATCGGACTTGATCTCTAAAGCTTGCTGGCGCGTCTTAATCCAAACGAGAGTTTAGGCATCAAGACCGATTTGCAAAGGAATCAACACCACGGGAGTGGGTTGATTTCACTTGAGTAATCCGAGTTTAGACTTGTTATAAACTGAACTTGAATAATTGCTTGGTTCGCGAACTCCTTGCTTGAAAAAAAACCCTAGACTAGCGCCCTTAATCAATTCGAAAACAACCTAATCTTGTTACTTGTTCCTTACGTTATTTACATCTTCTTAAAACCCCTACTTCATTTTAGCTTAATTCTGATCCCATAAAGATAAAGTGTGAACTGGTCCTCTGAAATTGAATCTAAACATATTACAACTACACTGTTAACTTGGCAGTAGATTAAGATCAAATTTTAGTGTATCAAGTTTTGGCGCCGTTGCCGGGGACCAGCTTTTTACCTTTATTTTTCGGTTATTTATTTAGTCTAAAACTTCTAACTTGTTTAAATCTTTTTTTTTTGCAGTTAAAGACCCAGGTGCATGACCAGTAGACATACTCGGAGCAATACACAAGGGGATTTAATTTCGCTTACAAACCAAGAGCTCGCAAGCTTAGAAAGAACCAACCGTCAACAAAAATCAATCACTACAACAATGGCCGACTTTGTTACTCCAGAACAAATGGCCGCGTCTATGCAACAGATGCAAGAGTTACAGCAAACACTCACAGCGCAGCAACTGGCTGCACAACGGGAACCACCTGTCCCAATTGGTGAGAGAAACCTACCGCGTAACATCTCTGCTACGCGATCTTCTATCGCTCCACCACCATGTCAAAGGGCAGATTTCGAGATAAAACCCGGCGTGATCAATCTTGTCCAGAGAAAAATGTTCCATGGACTGTCAACTGAAATACCGATGGAACACATTGAAGCTTTTGAAGAGATATGCAGTTTTACTCGTGCAAACGGCGTTCCACCCGACTACATCAAATGCATGTTGTTCCCATTCTCTCTAGCAGACAAGGCTTCACGATGGCTTAAGTCATTACCTACAGGTTCCCTAACTTCTTGGGAACAGGTTAGAGCGGCTTTCTTGGGACACTTCTATACGAAAGCCAAAACAGCTGCCCTACGGAACAAGATTTCCTCCTTCAAGCAACTCCCTAGTGAACCTTTCAACGAAGCTTGGGACGGTTCAATGATACCCTCAGAGAGTGTCCTCATCATGGGTTCGATGATGACCATGTTCTAGGAATCTTCTACGATGGAGTGGAATGGGAGTTCCGCAATGCTCTGAACGCAGCGAGCAATGGAGATTTCATGACTCAAACCACAGAAGGAGCTCACGCGCTAATAGAGAACATGGCAGCTAGTTCGTCCAACAAAAACGAGGAAATTGACTGTTCCAAAAAGGTGAACAGCATGGACACTAGGAAGATTGATGACCTCGCCGCTAAGGTCGATTTGCTGCTCAAGAACAATCAGAATCAGATCTATGTCATGGAAGAAACTAATCTGGAACCAGGTACTACAGATGCTGCAGCAGAAACCGAGACATCAGAAAAAGATCAGTAAGAGGTCAGTTACGTTAATGGGCAGGGTTGGCAGTTCAAAAATTACCATCCAAACCCTAATGTGAGGAACAACCCGCATCTTTTCTCGTACAAGACCAATCCAGATAACCTCAATGACAGATCTCAGGGAAATCAGTTCCAAAACACTGGATATCAGAAGCCATACTTTCAGAATCAGAATCAGAATCAGAATGGGAAGATGTTCATCCTCAGCCATGCTCAGAATCAATTTCAGAAACGGCAGAATAATCCACAGGCTGCTCCTGGAACCGCGAGCGGTCCGCCAGATGAGCTGAAGGGAATGATGCAACAACTTCTACAAGGTCAACAGATTCAAGGAAAAGCACTGAACCAGGTTACAACCGAGATAAACACTCGGATGGACAACATGTTCACGGAATGTAATTCCAAATACGATGCTGTAGCAAGCCACATAAGGCAGATGGGCGTTCAGATTGCTCAAACTGCTGAAACAATAAAAAGGCAACAAGGAACACTCCCAGGGAAAACATACAAGAATCCCAAGGGCGGTAACACAGTCGAGCTGAGAAGTGGAAGACATCTATCAGATCCTGTCCCCAAGAAGCTCACTGCTCAATAGAAGGGAAAACAGAAAGAGGGAGAACCACCTTCGCTTGAGGATGTCCACGATGACGATCATGAACCGGAACAGCCAACAACTGCAGAACCAGTAGCCCCCACGACGCAAGATCAACATGTTCCAACTCGCATCTACATTCCAAAGGTTCCCTATCCAGTCCCTGCTAAGAAATCACACAAGGATTGCGAAGAGATGAAGTGCAAAAAGATGCTTGAAGAGTTGAACGTTAAGTTCTCTCTCATGGATGCTATTCAGATGATTCCTTCAATGCGCAGTCTTGTGAAAGGGCTGATCTCCGGGAAGACTTCTGCAGACAGCGACATCATGATGGTCTCGAAAGAATGCAGCGCAGTCCTTCAAAACAGAACAGTCAGGAAATTGGAAGATCCTCGAAAAGTTGTCCTATCTGTTCAGATTGGAAAAATAGTCTTCGCTTGTTCTCTGTGCGATTTGGGTTCCAGTGTGAATCTCATGCCCTACTCAGTTGCAAAACGCATGGGACTAACCAACTTTAAGCCAACCAAGATTTCTTTGGTGTTCGCAGACAGATCAGTCAAGTTGCCAGTAGGTGTTCTTGAAGATCTGCAAGTTCAAATTGGTGACACCACTGTTCCTGCAGACTTCGTGGTTCTAGAGCTCGAAGATGAACCAAAAGACCTTCTCATTCTGGGCCATCCTTTACTGTGCACAGCTGGTGCAATCATTGACGTCCGCAACGGGACGATCGATCTCCAACTGGGAGATATTGTGATGAAGTTCGAGATGGATGAGCTTCTCAAACGACCTATGCTAGATGGTCAGAACTTCACGATTAGCGACATGAATTCCGCCTTGACCCCTCAACAAGGGATGATCGAAGAAATCTTCGCAGATGATCCTTTAGAAGTAGCTCTGATACGAGTATAGTCTGAGCAGAAAACGTGCAACGTGGATGCCGACAGATACGAAAAGATGCTAGACTCGTGTGAAATCATCGAGAAGCCGGTCGCTTTTCTAAGTCAGGGGGAAACGAGCAATCAGATTTCACCAAAAGGAGCAGATGCTCCTAAAAAGTCGACCAAACCAACCAGCCAGCTTGATGATTCGTGGAGCGAACTCAAGGATCCAAAGATCGAATTAAAGTCCCTTCCAGCGGGACTCAGGTATGCGTTTCTTGGACCTAATTCAACATACCCTGTTATCGTGAACTCTGAGCTTAATAATGTGGAAACTGTAAAACTATTGTGTGAATTGAGAAAATACTGCAAGGCAATAGGATATTCGTTAGCTGATATTCCCGGTATTTCACCTGATTTATGCATGCATAGAATACACCTAGAAGATGAATCGATGACTTTTGTAGAACATCAGAGGCTGTTAAACCCAAATCTAAAAGATGTTTTTAAGAAAGAGATAATGAAACTTCTATAAGCTGGTGTAATTTATGCTATTTCTGATAGTAAGTGGGTTAGTCCTATTCATGTAGTTCCTAAGAAAGGGGGGATCACTGTGGTTGCTAATGAAAAGAATGAATTGATACCCACTAGGACAGTAACCGGTCACCGTATGTGTATTGATTTTCGAAAATTAAATACGGCTACACGAAAGAATCACTTCCCGCTCCCATTTGTTGATCAAATGCTTGAGAGATTGGCTAACCACCCATATTACTGCTTCTTAGATGGTTATTCAGGTTTCTTTCATATTCCCATTCACCCAGACGATCAGGAGAAGACGACCTTCACTTGTCCTTATGACACCTTTGTCTACAGGAGAATGCCGTTTGGTTTGTGCAACGCTCCTGCATTACATGATGTCTATTTTCACTGACCTAATTGAGGATATAATGGAAGTCTTCATGGATGATTTTAGCGTCTATGGGAACTCCTTTTCTATATGTTTGTCAAACTTGTGCAGGGTCCTTCAGCGCTGCGAGGAAAAGCATCTCGTTTTGAATTGGGAGAAGTGTCACTTCATTGTGCGAGATGGGATTGTTCTCGGTCACAAAATCTAAGAAAAGGGGATCGAAGTGGACAAAGCAAAGATAGAAGTGATGATGAGCTTACAACCTCCAAACTCTGTCAAAGGAATCAGGAGTTTCCTCAGACATGCTGACTTTTACAGAAGATTCATCAAGGACTTCTCCAAAATCGCAAGACCACTCACTCGCCTGCTCTGCAAGGAGACGAGATTTGAGTTTGATAGCGATTGTTTGTCAGCTTTCCACACGATCAAAGGAGCTCTAGTCAGTTCACCCATCGTGCAACCACCAGACTGGGAGCTCCCATTCGAGATCATGACAGACGCAAGCGATTTTGCAGTTGGAGCTGTGCTAGGACAACGAAAAGACAAGAAGATTCACGTAATCTATTATGCGAGAAGGACATTAGATAAAGCTCAGTGTCGCTATGCAACTACAGAAAAGGAACTTCTAGCAATTGTCTACGCCTTTGAAAAGTTCAGATCCTACTTAGTGGGATCTAAGGTGATAGTGTACATAGATCATGCAGCATTGAGGTACTTGCTGACGAAGAAGGATTCGAAACCAAGGCTACTCCGATGGATCTTCTTGCTTCAGAAATTTGACCTGGAAATCAAAGACATAAAGGGCATTGAGAATGGCGGTGCAGACCACCTGTCCAGAATGAAAATATATGAAAATACAGCACTTGATGACAACCTTCCAGTCGAGCATGTCTACTCGATCAGCCTGGGAAGCGTCACAGAACAACCACTCCGTCCAGTTTGCTCCAGCATTTTGGAATACCTTGTCTGTGCAATCAAAAAGCAACATCCCAATCTTCCATGGTTTGCTGAGACCGCCAACTATCTGGCTGCTGAGAAAGAACCTGTCAAATTCACTGGCAATGATAAACAGAAATTTCTGAGAGGAGCAAGACATTACTATTGGGATGAACCCTATATGTACCGTAGCTGTAAGGACGGAATATTCCGACGCTGTGTAGTTGAATCTGAGATTCCAGGAATCCTCTACCAGTCATGGTTCCTCTTATGCAGGGCACTTTGCGACCTTTAAAACCGTGTCTAAGATCCTTCAAGCCTGTTTTTGGTGGCCAACAATGTTCTAAGATGCCCATTCCTACATCTCTAGATGCGATTCATGCCACCGACAAGGGAATATCAGTAAACGGAATGAGATGCCTCAGAACTTCATCTTGGAGGTTGAAGTATTCAATTGTTGGAGAATCGACTTCATGGGACCATTCCCACCATCCTTCAAGAACGAGTACATCTTGGTAGCAGTTGACTACGTTTCTAAGTGGGTGGAGGCGATTGCCAGTCCCATAAACGACGCAAGGGTGGTAACTAAGATGTTCAAGACCATAATCTTTCCAAGATTTGGGGTACCACACGTAGTTATCAGTGATGAGGGTAGTCACTTCATCAACAAGATCTTTGCAGGTCTATTGAAGAAGAACGGCGTGAAACACAAGGTAGCCACGCCATATCACCCTCAAACTAGTGGCCAAGTGGAAGTTTCAAACAGAGAGATCAAGAGCATCCTGCAGAAAACAGTTAACACAAGTCGAAAGGATTGGTCGCTCAAGCTAGACAACGCTCTCTGGGCTTACAGAACAGCTTACAAAACACCAATCGGGACCGCTCCTTACAATCTGGTGTACGGTAAATCTTGTCACCTGTCGGTTGAGTTGGAGTATAAGGCAGCTTGGACTGTGAAACTACTCAACTTCGACATAAAACCAGCAGCAGAGAGACGATCCATGCAGATTCACGAACTGGAGGAAATTAGGCATCTCGCCTATGAAAGCTCTAAGATCTACAAGGAGAGAACGAAGGCTTACCACGACAAGAGGATCATCAACTGTAACTTCCAACCTAAGGATCAGGTGCTCCTGTTCAACTCAAGGCTACGATTGTTCCCTGGAAAGATGCGATCTAGGTGGTCCGGACATTCACCATTAAAGAGGTCCGCCCCCACGGAGCTGTTGTGTTGCTGAACACGAAAGGGGAAGAATTTGTTGTCAATGGCCAACGCATAAAACCATACCTTAGCGAGACAACAATCGAAGAGGGTCAAAAAAATTCCCCTAAGCGATCCTCCCTTAGCCTAATAGGCCAACCAAGTCAAGGTAGTGACTTAAACCAATCGCTTGGTGGGAGACAACCCACTGGTGAGTGTAAATATATCTTTTAGATTTCATTTTTGTGTTTCTTTTTACTTTTTGCAGGATAAAAATAAAAAACCCCGAGTTACTAAAAACCGGAACAGTCTCCGATTTTTCGGAGCAGCCGCTCCGCGAAGGTAAGTTTCTCGGGACCAAAAAAAAAGAGTTTTAATTAGATTTGAATTAATTTTGTAAATTAGAGGGGAACCTTAAGAAATAGGAAGTGGGGCACGAAGTGGGCCTATAAAAATGAAACTTTCCCCATCTTTTTCCCACTTCCACAAACTCGCCTCCTCCATCCCCCACCACCCCTCTCCTTTAAAAACCTTAAACTCTTTCAACTTCTTCAACTTATCTTGAGTTTTTTGGTTTCTATTTGCTTGGATTTCGAACTATTTGGCTAATTTGCAGGACTCTACCATCACCAATCGAACGGTAAGAGGCGAAATCACACTGTGATTTTCGGCCTAAAAATCTCTTTCTCTTCTCTTCTTTGCGTTTGAATAGATCGATTCTAGGGTTTATCACAATCATAATCGACCTCTCCTTTTGCTGCTAGGATGGTTAATAAAATATGAGAAGAGAATGGTTAAATCAATTAGGTTAGATAGAAAGTCAGCACCTTTGGGCCAATGTTCTTAAATTACACATGCATCGATTTATAGATACGATTTTGGGATCTATTGAATCGATATTTGATTGGCGAGTTGAATAATAGTATCTAATCTTCTAAAGTGATTGTCCCTGGTTTGCCATTGTCAATCGCTTGTTATCTCTACATTGGGTTATGGAATAGTTTGGAAAGAGCGACTAAAATCGTAAAAGCTTCCAACTTTTTCCATTCAAACCCAATCGAACGGTACAAAGAACTTCTCCTTTGGTTTTGTTTTGCAGATGGCTCCCAAGCGAACCAAGGCAGCATCCAGGATCAAGCCACCATACGCTCGGGGTGAACCAGAGGATTACACTGTTCCCCCAACCTACCCATGGCCACAAGAAGAGGGAACCGAGATCTCCATCACAGACCCGAACATCCCAAAGTGCTCGGAGACAAGATGGTATAAGGAAGCCTCACGCCGCTACAACACTCTGCTCAACACCAACATCCTCCCCACCCGTTTCGTCGACGCCGGGGCTTTGAGCGACCTAGGCCTCCATGAGGATTTACATGCGGTCCTCCATGTGCTGGAAATAGCTGATCTCTATCACAGAACTCACCCGCTGTACCCTGATCTGGTGAGGCAAGTCCTAGCCACCACGGAGTTAACTTTCAAAAGGCCCGGTTTCCCGATCTTTGAGGAAGCCTACTTCACTTTCTTTGCGAGCGGTGTTAAGCACTCCATCACCTTGGAAGCGCTGACTGAGGTCTACGAGATGTCCGAGGAATACACTCAAATGTCCTTTCCAAGGAAGTTTGTTCCAGAGCAAGCATTCTGGAAATTCATCGCTTCAGGGGATTTCAAATCCCGATTAGCCAGTCAGTCTCACATCCGTAACCCTGTTATGTGCATTGCTGCTAAGGTCCTGAGAAATCTGCTCTTCACAAAGGACCAGACGTCAAAGGTGACACGTGGAGAGGTGCAGATGCTATGTGCCGGTGTTGAGGACGAGCTCAAATCCTCCGACATTGGGATTCCGACCGAGCCGATGACAACTAGTCTTGGTTGTGTGCTTGCTCAGATGTTTGTGGATAAGAAAGCCAGAGTGGTCAAGGGTTCTTTGAAGAAAGACCGCTCTGGGAGTTTGCTTACTCCTCTCTTCCGCCACTTAGAGCTTGATCACAACGTCTATCAGTGTAACAAGACAGCGGCGTTCATTGATATCCCTTACCTGATCAACTGCCAGATTCTCCGCGACGAGAACACCTATAACTTCCTCAGTCAGGACGGGAGAAACCTCTACTGCAAGCTGCCTCAACCGAACATCAACTCGCTAAGTGATGTGACCAACATCTGTTTCGTCCCTGATGCTCAGTATCTCTGTGCCGAGCCAAAGTCATCTTACCGTGACGATACTATGGACGATGTTGAGTTTGTCCGCACAGATGGAGGCGACAATGCATATGACCTGGGTCCCCTTGATGACAACGTAGATGACGCCACCTACCGACGCTGGATGGTAGATTCTCAGCGCAAGAACAACAGCCTCATGAAGAGGATACTAAAGGCGATCACTGGAGGATGCATGGGAGCTCCAAGCACAGCTGAACCTCGTCAAGACCAGACTATACCATGCAGTCATCGTCCAGGGAAATAGCCGGCAGGAACTGAAAGGGGTGACAAAGAGACTCCATGGGCTACTCCACACAAAAGGAACATGCGTTCCGTGGGCCAGTCCGGCAGTGATGATACTGACTAGGCAGTCTCCTAGTTCTATCTCCATTGTTATATCCGTTTGAACTATTTCTATTTCTGTTTTTGTTTCCTGTGTTTATTATTTTAGCCTTTCCTCGAATTATTTTCTCACCAGGGATGGTGAGAAGTAAGTCTGGGAGAGGCGATTATCTGCTACTAATCGTTTACCTTTGGTTTTTATGTTTAGAGTCAGTCCGCTTTGATGTTTTTATCGAGTCAGTCCAAACTTTGTGGGAATCAGGACCTTTTTCTATGATGTGTATTAACCACCCTCGTGCTCTAATTCATCTTATTCAGTGACTTAGCAGAAGCAACAGACGCACATGTGGATCCAGAACACCCTGACATTACATCATCTTGTTCTCCAAAAGCTTTCAGCTTGTCGAGGTTACTCTGGAAAGACTTAACTCCATCTAACTTGAACTTAATCTTGACTGCCATTCTTCTTGTTATGGGCGTTAGAATAGGGTTTAATGTGATCAACTCTCAGGACTTCTTATTCTTTTTATCCATCTTGCTGATCCTGAGTGACTAGCTCATCTTTAGCTAGTACCCACCTTAAAACCCTACAGCCTTTGTTCCGCCCTAATGCATTTGTTATTCAGTATCTTATGTGCAGATATGTACAAAATGGTCGGAGAGGAAATGATCAACACAGTCTCTTACTCGTTGATGCAACATAACTTTCTGCTGAAGAATAGGCGGAAGCACACGGAGCAGCCGCTCCGCCGCCGATGATCTAACTAAGAAAAGAAGAGAGACAAGAATGAATGGGAGGTCAAGAACTCCAGTGGCATGTCGCTATCACAATTGTTACCTCCTGCTTCGTCACCATCACCTATGTATTATTCAAAAAAAAAGAAGAAAAAAAATATTTATTTTAGCTTTATGTACTTCAGAATAAGGTGATGAAGAAGGAGAAGATTCTAAAAGAAAAGACATACGCCACTGGTAAATTAGAAGGAGTGTAAAGAAAAGAGATGAGAACCATGCAGATCAGAAGAACATGCAAAAACGAGTAGAGTCTGTGGACATCAATGGATCTATCATCTCTTGCAATTTTGCGCGATATCCTGCATCCTCTACGTAATTTCGTAACCCCTAAACACTGATTATCTCCACTTAAACACAAAAAGGCATGTTTCATACCTAGACCGTTACTCTATCTAATGTCTATGATGAGAAGCTCACACTACTCTTAATTGAATATAAGGAGTTTTGTCTGGAAGGTTTTAACTTTGGCAGGTATGAGATACAGAGTATGGAGCCGTTCTGAACAGCAGTCAGTGGAGTTCTTGGTAAGGATGTGTCGTTTTAGCTAAACTGCTTATATTGTTTAGAGACTCGTGGTTATTGTATGGTTGCTGAGAATAAGCGAGTTCCCACACTTTCAAACCTTTCTCTCGGTTCTTGGTACTTGATTTTGTTTGAGGACAAACAAGGATCTAAGTCTGGGAGAGTTGATATATTGTATTTTTGGCACATTATACGTATGTCTTACTAATAGTTTTCAAAGTTTTATCAAGTCTTTTTAGTCCCTTTTGAGTCATAACAAGTCTAGAGTTGTATTGGATGGGAAATGGACCAGCTAGAGGAAAAGAAGAGAGAAAAGTATGATTTGGAGTCTTTCGCGCATAACAGCCAACCGGAGCAGCCTGAGTGTCTGTTCCAGCGACAGAGAAAAAAAAAAAGAAGTTTCCAAATATTTCGGGATTTGCCCTAGATTTCCTATTTCCTTCCTCTAGCCGCCTGTGGCTCCTATATATATAGTTTCCTATTTATTATTTTAAACAAAACCTTAGTTTTACGCAAGAAAGACTGGAGAGAGCTTGCGATTTGCGATTTGCTACTTGTAAGGGAGACGGCTCAATATATCTCCTATAGAAGATTATGCTGAACCCTCTGATTCCTATTATTTATTATATGCAGTATTATTCAGAAATCATGCTTCTCTGTTCTTGTGTTATGTCTGAGTAGTCACCGAGTTAGTTTAGGGTTCTAGGGTGTTGGATTCGTAAACTGAGCATAGATAAGTCATCGTAAGATTGTCTACATTCATATCTGTTCTTATTGCTTGCATTGAACCGATCACTTAGTGCATGAATTAGGGTTAATCGATTTAGCTAACCATTGATTGATAACCTGATATGATTTGAATGAGCTTTGCATCCCTAGTCAGCGAGAGTAGATATTAGGGTGTATTGTGAACATATCGGACTTGATCTCTAAAGCTTGCTGGCGCGTCTTGATCCAAACGAGAGTTTAGGCCACAAGACCGATTTGCAAAGGAATCAACACCAGGAAAGTGGGTTGATTTAACTTGAGTGATCCGAGTTTAGACTTGTTACAACTACACTGTTAACTTGACAGTAGATTAAAATCCAATTTTAGTTTATCAATTTTTCCAGGTGTTATCTGTAAAATAAACTGACATTTACTGTTTTTTCTTGTCATCAATCAAACTTTTATAAGAAATCACTCTGGTTCGATCAAGCTAGCTACTAGAGCCGGCCTACGGAGAACCATAACGTTTACATCTGAGAAGGTTTGAGCTCGTGATCGTCCTCCTTTTGCTAAGGAGTCCGCACGGAGATTAACAGATCGAGAAATATGAGAAACACAGCATTTTGCAATCTTGCAGCAAGAAGGTTAATGTCGTCCAACTCCGGGGCTAAGGCAGGCCACTCTGTTTCTTTCAGGATGACATTAATAAGATGTTGGTAATCGGATGCTAACACTACAAGAAAAAAAGCTTTTATTAGCGGACGAAAAACGCTATCTAACGATACTATAGCGGTTTATAAAGCGCTGTATCATCGCCCGTCATAGTAGACCAGACACATTTGATATCGTTTTTTTGCACTGCTATCATATTACGATATACTATAGCGGTTTTGTATATGCAACTAAATACTTTTTAATAGCGTTGTTTTTGTGTTATTATTTACCTTATTAAAAATTAAAAAATATATATATATATCAAAATTGTTATAAATCTAAAACCGGTACATCAAAGTTAACCAAACTAAACCAAACAACTAAACCTAAACCTACTAAACCTAAACCTCTATTCCTTTTCTTCTTCTTGCTCGGCTCCACCTCAACCACCACCACTAGCTTCCTCTGCCATCTCCACACCAAAGCTTCGTCAGATCCGGTGTTGGTCTTCCTCATCTTCTCTCCTCTTCTATTTCATCCTCTCTCCTCTTCTTCAGAGACGCGGTGGAGTTAGAGTCTTGACCGGCGGATTCAGAGAGCTTCATCTCGGCCCAATCAAAAACGGCTCGTCTCTGGGCTTCATCATTCCCCACCTGTCCCAACAGTCTCGTTACTTTGTTTAATCTGGATAATTGGAAAAAAGGGAAACACAAGAGACGAGAGAGAGGTTTGAGATTAAATTTTGATAAAGAGTAAAAGAGATGTATCTTGAATGACAAACGCAGCAGCAGAGTTTGGAATTGAAGGCGCCAGAGGCAGTGTTGAAGGCACCAGAGGCGGAGTTGAAGGCACCAGAGGCCGAGTCGAAGGCGGATTGCTAAATCAAACTTAATATCCAAACTTCAAGAAAAAATAGTTGAGAAGAAGAGAAGATTAAACACAGAAGACTCGAAGGGGAAGGGGAAGAGGTATGTGAGAGAGAGAGAGAGAGAGAGAGAGAGAGAATGAAACAAAGAAGAAGAGAAGCACAAATGAATTGTGGTCGTTAGATTAAACTAATCTAAGGGTTTGTATTGCAATCCACATGAATCATGTATTGGCCCATAGAAAAGTTTTTTTTATTTTTTACCTTTTCTTCGACAACTTTTTGTTTTTCTTCAGTACACATTATTGTTTTTCTGTTTAAGGTTCGTGTATATTAAAAAGTTGGAGTTTGATTTATGATTTAGAGTTTAAATTAAAGTTTAATGTATTTAAATTTATTTTTAATTATTTTAGAATTTTCCTAAATTTAAAGATTAGATATTATAATTTAACATTTGAAATATAAATTTGATTTGGATTTTGTAGATTTATGATTTTCAAAATTTTCATAATAGGGTTTGAATAATTAGAGTTATATTAAGTATTTTTAACACAAAATTAAGAGCTGTGTGTTATGATTTTGAAATTATTATACAAATTATATGTTTTGTGCTTTAGAGTTTATATGTTTATGATTCAATTTAAGAGCTATGTTTATATATGTTTGATGTTAGGATTTAGGGTATAGAGTTTGATTGAAGAATTAAGGTTTGTGTGTTTGGAAGTTATATATTAAAATTAAAAAAAATAAGTTTGAGTTCAAATTCAAAAGTTGAAGTTATAGTATGAGAATATAAGAGTTTTAAGGTTTATAGTTAGAGTTTAGGGTTTAAAAACTTGTTTAGGGTTAAGAGATTTAAAAAACCAAACATAGCGTTTTAATTATTTTGCTATTAAACATATATAAGTTATCATAACGTTTCCAATTATACTATTCTATCATACCGTTTCCAAATATACAAACGCTATCTAAAACTAACAGATATGTCAATCATAACAGAAATACAAAAAACGCTATTCTCTGCTGCTATCAAAACCCATTTTTCTTGTAGCTTAAGAGGACGCCGTCAAAATCACGATCCCTCACTTCTTCATCGCCCATAGGAGTCCCTCTGCTTCTGATGGATTGGTGTTGGTGAACGTTTAGTACACTTTTGTCCCTGTAGGAGCACCTCATCTGCTTCTAGTAGGATGAAGCCCATTCCCATCCACTCGTCCTTCTCTGACCAAGATCCATTGACTTGACAGGTGTATCGGTGTCCCATGCTTACTTTCATTGAAACCTGATGTCGTTGATCTACACCTGATTCTTCGTCTACCTCCAACTGTTCTCCAAGCTGAGCTACTTACTGACTTTTACTGTTAATAGTGTTGACATGTTTCTGAATCTAAAACGATAATACTGTAATATTAAAATGTGTTTAGAAAAGGCTTGTTTTTTTAACATCTGATTAGGCTTCATGTTCATTTTAAACATAATTAAAAGAGAACTGTAATAGAGAAAGTTAGAACAAGAGAATTGTTGTTTGAAACAACTTCGATATTTATTTTATAGGGATTGTAGTTTAAAATAGTCTCCATATTGATTTTAGTAGTATTTAAATATAAGGGAAAATTCTATTTAAAACCTCCAAAGTGGCCATTACTTCTACTTTAAACCTTCAAACTTTATATTTCTATAATAAACCTTCAAACTAATAACACTCCAGACAAAAATTGTGAAAGTAGTTCACGTGTTTTTTTATTATTATAGTGGATAGAATTATGAACACCGTTACATGATGATTAACTCCGTTTATTTTATTAAACATATATTTTTATAAAATTAATATTTTTAACAAACTATATTTTAATTTTATTCATAGACAAAGTAATTTAAGATCCCTAATCGGCTTTGTAGGGTAAAGCCGTGTAAAAATCCGTGAACGAAACAAAAACTCAAAAGAGAAAACCACAGTGAGGAAAAAATCTGTGTAAGACGACATGAAGTAATGATAGCGTTAATATTATAATCTTCTTAATCTATGTTTACGAGTTTTCATGTGTGGTATTTCGTTATTTTCTGAGGTTTCTAAGGATACCGGTTTTAAATTAGTTTGATTTGTAAGGGTAAGATGACTCTGGGTTGATATATTATTTTTATGAATGGTTTATACTGATAAAAGGAAAAATTTAATAAAGTATATGCTTAAGTAAAACAAACGAGTTATCATCACGTCAACCGCGCTTCCAATTTTGTTCACCAAACCAATAAAAAAACACAGGAGCCACTTTCATAATTTTTTTGTTAAGAATGTTAATAATTTGAAAGGTTTATTATGGAAGTATAGACCTTGAAAGTTTAAAGTGGAAGTCATTGCCACTTTAGAGGTTAGTCACATTTACCACCGAAGATAATCTAGAACACAAGATATTTATGGTTTAGAGTTTTATGGATGATTAATATATATTACGTACTCAGAGATAATCCTGGATTCCGGTTATCAAAATTTAAAAGAAAAAGTACATTGGAAGGTTGGAACCGAGAAAAGGAAATGGGTTCACGAGTTCTCTAGTAATTTTAATGGAACCATTTGTGTTGTTCATCCGAGCTTTCTTTGTCAAAAAAGAAGAAAAATTGTTTTGATCATAAAAAGAATGCTTGACAGCTAGATTGCTTATTTTGGTGTAGCTTCAGAGTATTTGAATTTCTTTCTTGTTAGTCAAAGAGTAAACGATTTTATCACACGACATTATAGAAAAATACTTCAAAAACATTTTAGAAATGAGAACGAAACCGATCCACCAAAAAAGGCTGCTAGAAAGTGAATGCCTATCTTGAGATAGAAAATTCGAAAACAACATTTGCTACACCAATATCTATTTAGTTTTGAATATAAAATAATGAGGAATAATAAATTGTATTCTCAAGATCAATGCAGTACTTTTATATTGAACGGAACAAAACTAGTGATGAACTGCGTGTATGAAGATTGATTTTTAAGTTCTGTAAATTTTTAATGTTCATCTTAGGTCAGAAAATTTATGGAATGAAAATGTTGTATATTTTAATGATTATAGGAGAAATTTATTTTCATTCCATAAATTTTCATTCCATGTGAAAGTTTATGGAATGAAAATACACATTATGTAATCCTGGTTTTTATTTTGAAATATTACTCGGATGATTTTATCTCTATATATATTTCTAAAGAATATAATATAAATAGAAAAGGAAAAGAAAATGGTCGATGAAAAGGGTATTAGAAAGCGAAGAGATCAAAGTTGATTCTAGTGTTTGTTAGATAAAAGAGATTTGACTTTTTGAATTCAACGAAAACTGACTTGACATGGTAAATTGATTAGCTCGAATATTATAAGATATAACATGTTTTTGTAATGATAAATGTATGGTTTCTTTCTCCTTATCATCAAAATTCTTTACGCCATAGTTGCGGAAGATCTTAAAAATGCCATTTCCATAAGTGGTTATCATTAAAAAGTGTGTATAGTATATGTATCATATAAAATACTACAATTTTGTAATGCATTGGACATCATAATTTCTCTTTTCTTTTTTCTCAAAAGGTAAATTTAGATTCTCTATTTATTAATATTTTTTGGTTAAATATTCCAATATTGATATTCAAGCAACCCGTAAAGCTAGAAATAGCAAATCTTCCGGAAACTTATATGAATAATTTGAAATATTAATTTCACTGCGTCTTTTTTTATTTGAATTTTCAAATAATTGTACTAACTCGTACATGATCAGAATCCACTGAGATTGTTTATATTCAAAACACATGTTGGTCGTGTAAACGAATAATGTCGTATTCATGCATGATTAAAGATTTAAGACTTTATCAACAAATTTTTAACTGTTAAATACGTCTATGCTTTCTTTTATATATATACACCCTTTTGATATATACTCCTTTGATCAGGGAGGTATTTTTGTTTGTCAAAGTGCTTATACATACTGATCTAGCTATTGATATACGTGGCAACTAACCAACAATACTGATGCAAACTATTGAAATGCAAACCAGTACTAAACATCTGTTTGACTATTTAGTCTTGTTGCCTAACTTTAGTAATTTTCAAATGTATGATGTAAGAGTATGTTCAACTCATCTCTTTTTTTTGCTTCTAAAATATTATTTAGAAACAAATTTATTCCAATTCATTTCTATTTTTTCTAAAATAGAAATTATTATTTTATCTATTTATGGAGGAATAAATAACATTTTTTAATATTCACTTTATATTTGGAGATTGCTATTTTAAAGAAACATATTAGATCAAATTTCATTATGTTATAGAGTTCCTTTATATAAAAGAGAAAGTAGTAAAATACATTGGAAAAAATGTCATTTAAATCATTAACTTTCAAATTTGGATGAAATAAAATACCAATTTTTTTCGTAAACCACAAAAACACTCAACTTTTGTTGACGAGCCATTTTAATCACAAGCTTTTAAAGTTGATGATTTTTTTGGCACAAACAACACTTAAAATATTTGATTTTAAATATTTTAAAATATTTTTTTAAATATAAAATTAATATTTTAAATTATAAATAAGAAATAATTCAAACTAAAAAAGAAATTTTTCATTTTCTCAAAGTAAAATTTCTATAAATTTAATTTATCTTCTAAACTATTTAGTTATAAAATTTAATTTACCTAATGATATATTAACTAAGAATATAAATGAAAATTATATAAATTTTATTTTGAAGAAAATAATGAAATTTATATTTTTATTTATTCAATATTCATATTTATAAAAAAAAATTTACTAAATTATTTATTCTATAAGTTAACATCTATTTTTTCAGAAAAATGTTGATTTATATTTTTTGCCAAAACAATCATTAACTTTAAAAGTCATTTTAGGCCTACTATAAGTTAATTATAATTGTTGACTAACGATATGACTAAAATGACTTGTCAACCAAAATTAAGTGTATTTTTGGTTAACGGAAAAAATAGGTGATTTATTTAAACCAAATTTGAAAATTGATGATTTAAATGATATTGGAATTTGTACATAATCTAACCTCTTGGGATTTGGACATGGGGGTTGGTAAGTTTTGTTATATTCATATCTATTGTCTCAACTTTCTTAAATTTGGTATATTATATCAATTAAAAATTTTACATTTGTTTAAAATCTTATGTATATCAAATACTGATACAAAATCTAAAAGATAAATAATAGTATGTATTTCCTCCTCGCAAGTTCCAAATCATTCACTTATTCACTGACTTTAGTCGCTACCACTTATTAACAAGCTCTAGACCAATGAATGCTTTATTATTTTTCTCTTCAGCTTTATGTTGTTCTTGTTTCATTTTCTCATGATGATGGGCTTTAGTTTCCCCCGAGTTTCATGTGACTCATACGTGAGATGTAAGAACTAAGAAGTGGAGGTTTTTGATACGGTCAAATCTGCCATTTGCCAAATGGAAGACCAAAATCAAAGAGCACTGAGAATCGATTATTCTTTCACTATCATAAATATCCTTAATATTAGCCAAAAAATTCCATAATGATTTTGCAGAACTCTTCGGCCCTACTACCACTGTATGAGCAGAGCACTAAACATTACATTGGTTGTTAGGTGTTGAGGCGATTGATATCGAACTGAATTCGTAGTATTGGAAGATCAATTGCTTATTCTCTATATTATAAGTCAGTTTAAGTTTCATTTGTTTGACACTGTTTTCTCATCGTGTGGTCTAATTTAAGGTTTAAGACAGTTCATTCCAAGTAGTGAGATGATCTTGTTCTCGTAATGGTGAAAAATGCAATATCGGATTGATTCGGGTAGCGTAGGATCCTTTTAAGTGTTTCTGGGGAGATACTAGATCCCGATACTGTACGTGGAGTGAAAATCTTGTAAGGTTATAATCTCGTTACCACAAATGGGCGAACGAAAGTTGAAGTTGAGCCAAAAGAAAAAACATTACATTTTTGGATACAACATATAATAACCATTAGAACAATTTTGTGAGACTTGATTATCCACTGGAGTAGTAGAATTGTAGTTCTTTTTAGTAAATATGTTAATTTAGTCCTTTAGGAAGAAAAAAAGCTAATGTTCTACAGTTTGGTCATTAAAAGCATAAACGTCTAAATTTTGACAAACAAAATAATTGCTTAACAGAAACATACATTTACATCTTATCATTTGGTCATTTATAAACATTTTAAATGGTAAAACAATTTTCTAATGGATTTTGTGGTTTATTATCGGTTTTCAGCTATATAAAAATAAGAAAATTAGTTCAATGGACATCTAAACAATCATTACAAAATATATAAGAATGTTAAAATCAACTGGTGCTTAAATATTTTAGACGTTAAACAAAATTTGAACCTCCGATTAATATACTACGTGTTTTAGAAACCTACAAATTAATTAAATAGCTATCAATATAGAATGCTTAAGACAAGAAGATGTATATCAATCAATAACATTCTTGATCATGCAGTGGATTTGATCTTCTACATGCAGAATCATGATTAAGAATATAACTTTGCTGGTAATAATTAAGAATTTGTACTTGAAATAGACTGCATACAAATTATGGATATCGAGGACCAATGGGGACCCAAAACAAGTCACCCAATTGAATTCCAAAGTGGTAAAGAGAAGTTATGGGGATGTATTTGCAAATCATGAACCAATTAATTAAGCCATTTTTTAACATTGGTAACAATTATATGGTATAATCTCTAATTTTATTACATATGATAATTATTTTTTTTGAACTAACTACTTTGATTCATAAAGGGGGAAACAGTTTACTCTCCATCCGGAGAGGTTACAAGGAGTCTTAACGCAGACTTTGTGAGAGTATCCGCAACGACATTACCCAAACGGGGAACAAAAAAGAACGAGATAGATTCAAACCCACAACACAAGGCTCTAATATCAAACATAACACTCTGAAGGAGCACTGTTGAAACAGAGGAATTGAGGAGGTTGATGAGAGACTTCGAGTCAGAGAAGACATTCAGCTGAGAGAAGTCATTAGTGACTGCATCAATAAGGGCAGCCTTTACCGCGAGAGCCTCTGCCACTATGGGTGCAGCTACATGTCGGCGGTTAGAAGATTGGTGCTTTAACTCCACACTAGAGGAGGTAGTGAAATGCCAGCCTTGGCCACTGTTGCCAGAATTAGGATCCCAGGCTCCATCAGTGAAGCAGTTAATGTATTGCAGAGATGGTGGAGGGGCGGGTATCGGATTTGATTTGTTGGTTTGGGCGTGTCTTTTGCCTTGGGAAGCCTCTTCCCAGCAGCGCGCATCCTTAATAATTTTTAAAACCAATTCAGCTTCTGTCCAGGATCTATCTTCAAAGATTAGAATATTTCTAGCCTTCCAAATGTGCCAGTACAACCACAGGTATATTGGGGAGGTTCCCAGGCCGGTAGGTGGAAGGTTGATCATTCTCATGTTACTGATGAGGAGGTTACTCACCGAAGTTATAGTGCTAGCATCAGGCTTGAAGAGAGCCGGGATACGGTCCCAGATACGGGCAGCAAAAAGAGAAGTAAGGAAGAGGTGCAGTGGGGTTTCAAGCTCTCCACACCTTTTACACTTAGCCTCCGCATGGAGACCTCGCGTGAGTAGGACAGAACCCACGGGAAGGGCTCCGTTCATTGATCGCCATAGGAAGGTTTGCACCTTAGGAGGGGTGTTTAGGTTCCAAACACTTTTGCGCCACGGGAACTGATCAGTTATATGGCTCTGCGTTGATAGTCTAGCCAGGGCATAGTCAGACTTTGATGTATAGTCTCCAGATGCATTCGGAAGCCAAACCAGCTCGTCATGTTTGTCAAAAGAGCTTGGTACAATTTGAAGGATACGGTCCTCATAAAGAGGCAGGTGATGTCTGACAAGATGAACATTCCACTCCTTTGTCTCAGGAAGAAGCAAGTTCGAGACGAGCATATCTTGACTTTCTCATGAAGGAGCTGGCCCCATTGGAGTTATCGGAGAGGATGTGGACAGCCAGAGATCAGACCAGACTTTGATTGATTCACCATTCCCCACAGTCCATCCAAGGCCTAGCTGGAGTAAATCACGTCCCCAAAGAATCCCGCGCCAGCCATGAAATGCGGAAGCAGGGCAGGAACTATCGCAGAAGGACGAATCGAAACAGTATTTTCCGAATAGAGTCTGTGCCAAAAGAGACTGTGGATCTCGAATAAGACGCCAAGCAATCTTCGCTAGGAGTGCTTGGTTGTAACATTCAATGTCGCGAAAGCCTAAGCCGCCCATAGTCTTTGGGAGGGTGAGTCTAGACCAAGCAACCCAACAGATTTTTCTAATGTCCGGTTTTGAATCCCACCAAAATCTTGTAAGAATCGATTGTATTTGCTTGCAGAGGGAGGCCGGTAGACGGAAGCAGGTTATGGCATAAACCGGAATGGCCGTAAGGATGGATTTTAGTAGGACCTCTTTCCCAGCACCGGAAAGGAAGCGAGTTAACCAGCTCAAGACCTTTTGTCGGATTCTGTCGATAATGCTATTGAAGATGTCACGCTTTCTTCGTCCAAAGTGTTCGGGTAACCCAAGGTACTTCCCAATGCCTCCTTCTTTCTCAATAGACATAGTCCGCTTGACCCAATCTTTGGCCGCTAGAGGGGTCTTGGACAAGAAAGTAAAGGCCGATTTAGTGGGGCTAATACATTGACCCGAGGCTCTTTCGTATCTCTTAAGAAGCGTGAGCAGATTGATGCAACTAGACCGGTTCGACCGAGTGAAGAACATCGTATCATCCGCAAATAACAGGTGGTTGATCGGGGGGCAGTTGCGAGCGACCTTAATCCCTGGTAAGAGTCCCGACTCTTGCGCCTTACAACAGAGACCAGAGAGAACCTCCGTGCACAAGATAAAGAGATAAGGAGATAAGGGGTCACCCTGCCGGAGTCCTCGAGACGGGTTAACCTTGCCTTGCGGTGAGCCGTTGACAAGAAACAAGTACGAGACGGAAGACACACACACCATAATCCAAGAGATCCAACACTCATGAAAGCCAAGTTTCCGCAGCACTGCCTCGAGGAAAGTCCACTCTATCCTGTCATAAGCCTTACTCATATCCGTCTTAACGGCCATGGAGCACCGGACTTTGGCTTTTGAGGTGCGTAAGTAGTGAAGGATCTCATGAGTAATGAGGACGTTGTCCCCAATAGCCCTTTTGGGAACAAAAGCCGACTGGTGTGGGGAGATGATGTGCGGCAGCAGCGGCTGGAGACGCATAGTAAGGATCTTCGCTATAATTTTATAATGAGTGGTGCAGAGTGCGATCGGTTGGAAGTCTGCTACCTTTCTTGGCGAGGAGATCTTTGCAATCAACCGAACATGCGTTTCATTTTGCCGAGGGTGAAGTTGACCAATTTCGAAGAACTCGCGGATGTCCTGATAAACGTCATCACCCACAATGTTCCAATAAGAGTGGTAAAAACCCGCGGAAAATCCATCCGGGCCCGGAGCTTTATCGGCGTGAATAGCAAAGACAACTCTTTTCACTTCCTGTTTGTCTGGGATCAGGGTAAGCTTGACATTATCATCATCAGAGATGCAAGGGTTTAGCACCTCCTCTACTGTTTCTAAGCAGTCTGCGCTGGATGATGAGAAGATGGACCGGAAATACTGAGATATTGTGGAAACGATCCCCTCCTCAGTATCATAGATCCTACCCTCCTCATCTTCTAGAATGGAGAAGTTGTTGATTTGGCGACGTCCGCGAGCAATAGCATGGAAGAAGCCAGAATTACGGTCTCCACATTAGAGCCACTGTATGCGGCTTCTCTGTCGCCAATATTCCTCTTCTTCACGGTAAGCTTTTCCAAGCTTGAGGGAGACAGAGTTGATGAGGTTATGGTCGGGTACGGTCGCAGACAGGGCTTCTTCAAGGGTAAGCTGAGCTTCTCTAATAACTTCACTGCTCTTTTCATTTTTCTCCCTCGTCCATTCGATTATCTTCCTTCGGATTCTGTCCGTTTTTGAGATAACAGCTTCATAGCCGGGGGGGGGGGGGGCAATTATCTTCCACTAGCTTGTGGATATCGGGATTCTTTCTTAGTCTCCTGTCAAACCTGAAAGAGCCTTTCTTCGATGCTTTTGACTGATCAAAGAGTGTGAGAATGGGGCAGTGATCGGACCCCTCGAACCGGAGGTAGATGCTGCGGCCAGAGGGAAAGAGTTCCGACCAAGAGCAGTTCGCCATTGCGCGTTCGAGTCGGGACTGTATGAAGTGCTCATGACGAACACCCCGCCAGGATAGATGGTTACCAGCATGTGGTAAGTCCCAAAGGCCCGCCTGGGAGACAAAGCTACGAAAGGCTAGGAAAGATCCCTCCCACCGAAGAGGGCCCCCAACCTTCTCTGTATTATCAAGTAAGTCATTAAAATCGCCCGTTAAGAACCACGCTGAGTCTCTAGCCTTACCGAGACCAGAGAGTTTACTCCAAAAAGCCGGGCGATCCTCTTTCTTAGGAGCACCGTAAATAAAGGAAGCAAAGAAAGACGACTTCTTGTGTTGAATATGCGTATCAATGATATTACAATCAGAGTAGAGAACATCAACTTTTATTCCTTCTTTCCAAGACAACATAAGTCCCCCACTTAAACCCACTGGAGGGACTGAGAAATGGTTCTTATACAAGGATTTCTGGAAGTCTCAGAGAACAGTTTCCTCACTGTTTTTTGTCTCCATCAGAAACAAGATGTCTGGAGATATCCGAGAGCGTATCTCTTTGAGCCGCTGGACCGTCAAGGTGCTTCCGATCCCTTGACAGTTCCAGCTCAAACACGCTAAGGAAGGGGATTTCGTGGTGGCCGAAAATCCGCCACCTTCTTCTTGCTTGCTGGAAAGGTTTTTGTGGGTGGTGCGTTTCTACTTGTTGAGGCGCCTGCATTTAGCCCCTTCTTAGCCGCGTCCTTTGACACCACTAGCTTTCTCTTTGGTGAGCTCTGAGATTTTGCGACCCTTCTCCTCTTAATGTTAATGCCTTGAGAAGGACTGCTAGGACCCGTCTTAGTTGGTGGTTGAGAAGTTAGTTTTCGTTTGCCCAAGACTTTTGCAGCAAGGCGTCCTGATCTTTTAGGTAGAGAACCCAAGTCATCAAAGGAATCAGGTTCCACCGGCAGCGGACCAATTCTCATAGAGACATGGAGTCTATCTTCACTCAGGGTTCGGATAGGGGAAGTCTCAGTACGTGGGTCCTGAAGACCCAAGGTCCTAGTTCCAAGTAGGAGGGGGGTGTCACCCACTTGTTCCTCGATACAGCGGTTCTCAAGAACCTGTCGTAGATCTGATCTAATCTGATCATCCTCATTAAGAGGCAGAGAGTCCCTATGAATGGGCAGAGAGAGACGCTCTATAGTCGGGCGCCTTTCAGAGGAAACGTTTAAGCTTAAAGCAGGAGAGATTCTTTCCCAGGCAGGACGTCGATCTCTTGAGGTGGACAGGACAGAGTGAGTCCCCGCAGCAGGAATCATTGGCTCTCTGGGTGGCCGAGTTGGTGGTGTGTGAGAGACCTCAGAAATCTGGAGTTGACGGGCAGTCTTCACAGAAAGTCTTCCCGTTGCACGAGGGTCCGACTTTGGAGTCGAATCTGAGAGTTCAGTGCGTGGGATCCAGACTTCTTTTCTATGCTCTTCAGAACGTCTAGGTGGAGAGGGGGCATAAGCGCGCCTGTGGTCAGTTGATACATAACGACGTGCATCTCTGTGATCTCTGTCACGGGAAGGATTGAAGCTCCTCAATGGTCGGTCTGTCGGTCCCTGGTAAGAGCGATTTAGTTGGTGTGGTTTTGAGTCCTTTCTTTGTACCCCAGTAGGCCGAGAAGAGGTGCGCCCGTCATTTCTTCTTCTTTCAGCAAGTTTCTCGAGAGTGCGAGATTGGTTGATTCCCATAGGACCTTGCTGTGTAGAGGACCTTGAGGGGCAGCCGTCCTGTTCATGTGAGAGGGATTGGCAGGAGAAACAATGTTTATGGAGGCCTTCATACTCAAGCTCCATTTTTAGAATGTCCCCGGATGGTAAGCTGACATCGAGATGTCTTTCGAGAGGTCAGAGCCCGTTGATGTGGACGCGGAATCTCGCCTTAGTAGCTTCCTTCAGTTCGACGTGTCCAAGATCAGAGCCTATGGCGTCAAGAGCAGCATCAGTCCAGTAGTGCAACGGGAGGCCATGGACACGTATCCAGAACGAGATAGTGGAAGGGAAGTTCTCTGAAACAGAAGGTTCCCAGCGTTGTAGCATTATCATCCATCGCTTAAAGTGGTAGGGGGCCTTGGTTAAAATGCTCTGGAGGTCTCTTTCAGATTCGAAACTGAACTGAAAGAGGTGAGGACCAAGTTCCCTTCTTGTAATAGAACCCGAGACATGCCAGTGTTGGAGGAAGAAATCCACAAGAGCATGAGTGTTCTGGGCTGCCGGGTTGGAGACACGACCGATGAGCGTGAGCTTGTTTTGCTCAATAAGCTCGGAGTTATCGGTTCGTGGGATCTGAACTGGGGCTCGGCGGACCGGTGAGTTTGATTTGGCGGTCCACTTTGCCTTTTCAGAAGCAGAGTATCTTCTCGCCATCTTATATGACAGTAGAGGGAGTAGTCAGTGAAAAAGTTAAATCCCAAAAGTGGGCAAGAACCGGAAAGGAGGAATCCCACAAGGGGCAGAGTCTAGACCATCTAGTAACCCGAGCACCGATGAGACTTCTACAACCAGAGAGAATGAACCTTCATATCTTCCAACTCCACCTTTATGTCCACGAAAGAACTGTGTTGTGGGAGAGAGGAGAGCATCTCGGTTCGGGAAGAGCTCAAAGGAAGCGAGGGAGCGGCTGTGGACCCTCCGACGACGTCAGGGGCTGAACCCGGCAAGAGACGACCAGGAATAAGCGGCAGCAACGGTGGAGGTGGTTTTTCAGATTTGAAAAGTTACCAAAAGGGAGGGAAAAACCAGGTAGATGAGATAGAGCAGGGAAAGCAGGTTGACTTTGGTACCCCAAAAAGGAAACAAACTGGGTAGGAAGAAACCGGGGGTAAGTCAAACCATTCTACCAAAACTGTCTTGGGAGTCGGGTCTGAGAGGAAAATCGCAGGAGAGAGAAAGGCATAAACACGATATACTACTTTCTCTGTTTCTAGTGTTGTATGATAATTAACTATCTGTAATATATGTAATATTGATGAACAACTCTGCGGATAATGATTCTACACTCTCCTTGAAACACTTCGACAGACGGTTCTGCATGTACGACATCCTTGATAGACATACTTTCTCTACAACAGACGGGCATAACGAACAGTTATGCCCGCAATACTTTAAAATATCTGATAAGCCTTGCATCCTATAATCTGCAAAAAATTGCGTTGTATGGAATTCGAACCCCAAACTTGGATGTAAAAACCTATAAACCTTAACCATTACTCTACCATGTTTCTACGTATTAAACCCTTTTTCTGTGTTATTTTCTTCAGAAAAAGCTCAAAAAATTGTGTTGCCATATATTAGAAAGTAGCAACACTTATTTATCAATGAGGCAACTTAAGTTTTCCTTAGGTGTTCCACAATGTTGGCTAGTGGTGTCCAAATATGAAACTCATTATCTGAGTCCCTCCTTTTTAGTTTCCGCACGGGTGGAATAGAATATATATATATATATTTTTTTTTTCATAAAATGAAAAACGAAATTCATTGGACAATTTCTCATAGCTATGTTAAGTTTCAACTACATAAATCATTTTCCCCGAGACGCATTGATTATTGTAAAAGTTTGTTACAAGTGAATACTGTTGTATGAGTTTCATCAACTTAAGAGATCAATTAATATTGTATATTGATATATTGTTAGTTACTCTCTTTGTTTCATAAAAAAAATGTCAATTTGACATATTATTTTATTAAATAAATAATATCATTTAGAATTTTAATGTAATTTATGCATTGTTAAACCTAATATTAATTGTAAAATACATTGATCTTATGTATAATTTTATTATCTCAAACACTATTTGTTAAATAGATGTAATTATTAAAAAACATAAATATCTTTCAATCATTTTTAATTTACGTGAAAAATGTTAAAATAACACTTTTTATGAAATAAAGCGAATAATCAAATTTACAGAAACTGATATTTTCTTGTTGGTTACTCAAGTATATAAAAGCTGAAAATATAAAATTCCAGCTAACAATGAAATGGCCTTGGAGTAGCTTAGTATATAAGTATAAGGTATACACTAGATTAAGACCCGCACTTTGCACGGAATGAATGGTATATATAGATACTATTTTATGTATTATTATTTATTTGTGTTTTTTTACTTATATTAAATTAGTGAGAGGTTAGTGACTATTATATATAAAACTAAATTGGTGCGGACATATATATCAAAATAATAATTGTTGTTTAAAATTATTTTATGGTAAATAAATCTGAATAATAATTTTTTTATCTTTTATATTGTTTATAATTAAATTTAAATTGATATCAACATCAATGTATAGTATATTTATTAATATGACTATTTATTAAATTAAAAAATTATTTTCACATGGTTTTATGATCATTTGTATTTTTATAACAAAAAATTGAAACATTGATAACAAAATTTTCAATATGAAACTTTTAACAGTTTTTACTAATTTATAATCATTTTTAAAAGTTCAATGAAAAATTTGAAACTAAAATATTAAATTCTTAGTATTTGTTCAATAAAAAATTTTAAATTTAAATATTTATAAATTTTATATAATATATAATTTAATTTAAACGATATTAATATAAATAAACATATATATATATATATATATTTAAAATAATATTTATTAAATAAAACATCTTACTAATATAATTTTATGAATATTTCTATCTTGTTATAAATAAAAATTAAACCATTGATCACAAATTTTCAAAGTGAGTTTTATTTAAAAGTTTATTAATTTATATTCATTTTTAAAAATTCAAAATATAACATATATAGAAAATTGATTTTTTTTTTATTATTTGGTTAATTTATTGTCTTATTTATTTTAATAATAATAATATAACAAAATGATAGAGGATGTATAAATTACTATCAAATCTTTATTATTTGAAATCATTAATTATCATATATATTTTGATCATAGTAGGTTATTCCGTTTGTTCTATTTAAGGAAATAATAAATAATATTTTTATATTAATAATTAATTATATGATTAGTTTCATGAAAAACATATTATATGTGTAGATGAATCAACCTATTTTTCTAAAGATTTTAAAATTGATTTTCGTGATAACACGTGTCATGGTTCAAATGTTGTAATGTTTCTCTATTAATTTAGTGGGGATATTTATTTTTGAATGCATCTGGGCCGAAAAATCCATCTATATACAAGGATTAAGTTGTACTTTCTAAGCACTACTGATTGTTATATTCTAGTGGCATACTCGATTAGACCATCTGCCCAGGTATCGTTAAATATCAAATGCTTAGAGGCCTTCTTTTAATTTTAAATTATCACGCGCATGTATCTTTCATGATTTATATCAATTCAAGAAGTGATTGATTGATTCTTGGAAAACACAATGGGAACTAATGTGAATGCGAAACGGTGTAACATGCTGTGTCAAATTCTTCAAAACGACTGAATCAATTCATAATCACGATCTCATTACATCATCATGTTATTAATTATTATTATGGAGATTTTTGTATGACAGCAGAGTTTAATTGTCGGTATGGTTTTTGCTATATTGATTTTGTGAAATATAGCTATAAATAAAATATGGTTGTCTTTGTTCATAGATTCGTCAAAAATGTTGCATATTGATCAACTAAAATTGTGGCTTTGATCAAAAGCGTACAAGTATTTTACCAAAAAAAGCGTACAAGTACTAATTAATATTTTCCGAAGAGATAAAGCACATATATCATGCCACGTGAATGCAAAATGTGTTTATCCAAATCTTCAAGGGGACCAAATGCTCTATCGCATCCATTATTGCTGTTCCATCTTCTGTCTCCAAACCCCCACAACTTAATAACCTCAATTAATTTTGCGAAGAAGTCATAACTTAGTTCCGTGGTCAGTATTATAGATTAATCATGTGGATTATGCATTGATCAATTGCATATAATTAGTGGGACCGATAGACACATTTTAATAGTATACTGAAACGCAACGCTAATACTTGACGGATTTTGGAGTTATTTAAACCTCATAGATGTGTGGTTGATTAAATGATGTTCCAATAATTTGTTTTGATAAGCTCGAGTTCCTGAGGAACACCCTCTCCTTTCAGTCGAGTCATGACTTCGCCCTCAGGTGGGAGGAGAGCTTACTTAGAGGAAGACTGATTCTCCTACGGACTTGGTGGACCTTACAGCCGAGTATCATAATTATCATAATTTTACAAATAGATAAATACAGCATCCATCTGATTAAAAGGGGATCAATCCACTAACTAGATATAATTTTAATTGAGCATATAATTTTACACGACGTACAAGTTGGTAACTAGAAATTATACACTACCGAGTTACTAATATCATACACGACGTACAAGTTAGCATCGCTTTTATACATATGTAAATGACTTGTTTATACATATGTAAATGACTTGTAAGCTAGATATAATATACTTTCATTTTAGCTTATAGTGTTACATGATGGTTGTGACTCACAAGATGTGAACGAAAAGGATTTTAACATATGGCAACATTAAATGTTTTCTCACAAATTAGTTAAAATAGTATATAATCAAAGACTGGAGCAACAATCAGAACATCCCACCGGGCCGGCCAAAAGCGACTCCTCCGCATGCGCAACCAATCGATAACAATGCCACGGTAGTGAGATCAGATGCGGCATGGGCTGGACAGAGGAATACAGCGGGACTGGGATGGACCATCTTAGAGTCAAGACAGAACAAGGACTTTCAACTCTCTATGGACTTCGGCGCCTCTCCCCTAATGGCTGAGGCCCTAACGCTGCGCGAAGCACTTCTATCCTGTCGTCGCCTTGAGCTCAAGCTGGTACGTTTTGAGTCGGATTCGGCTCAGCTAATCAAGGCCATCACTTCGAAGATTGGTTTCTCTGAAATCTATAGTGTTGTATCTGACATTCTAGAACTAGCGAATGTGTTTGAGGATGTTTCTTTTGTCTGGATCTCTAGAGAGAGGAACAATCATGCTGACTCTTTGGCAAAGGGTGCATTGAATGTACCGGAACTTTTGGTTGGTTTTGGTGCTGTTAATGCCCCCAACTAATCCTTTTCTTTTAATGAATGAATGTGTTTCAAAAAAAAAAGTATATAATCAAAGACTAAAACTCCAAAGCTAGCTAGTGTTTTGTCAGTTTCTTCGCAAATGGTGCAGACAAAAACAAAGATTCTTTGTCATTTTCCAACTAATAATCCTTTATTTGTTGTCAATTCCAACTAACAGATCTTTTTTTGGTGTTCTACAAGTATCTTTTCCCTCTTTTTTTTTCTTTTTAAATTTAAACCGTTTATTTTTTTTCCACAATCTAGCTAGTGAATATATGTGCCTAGTTACCAGTCCATTTGCTTGGCATCGGATTTCTAACATATTCTCTTTAATGGCCATTCCTCGAATTTCATATATTTATCTTCTTTTTTTAGAAAGATTTTTTTTTTGATGAAATGTTAAATTTATTGATGTAATAGAGAATATATGTATATGAAAACTCTTAAAGAATATAAATTATATATCCTAACTATGCGAGCTAAACCACTTCTATAGGAGACCCGGAAGCTTTCACTTTATTTTAGAAAGGATTTAATATTAATTTCGTATATTTATCACTAAAAGCTTTCCTTTGACTCTAGCTTTTTTAAAGGGTAATTAAAATATTTGTGTATCTAGCAAACAAAAAAACACACATTTGAATTATATAAGATCCTTACAATCTAATACAGTTTATATTAACGAATAGAAATAGACAAATCCCATATACATCACAAAAAATTTATCAAAAAATAACACACAATGGTAATAATTTCTAAATAACATTCATTAAACATTTAAAAGACTTTCTAAACTCCCAAACCATAATCCTAACCCATTCCCTAAATGCTAAATCCTAATTTATAATCACTAAACCCTAAACCCAAATAGTACCAACATTGTAGAGAAGATTTTTTTGGGTTGGAATAAATTTTACATTCTATTAAAAAAATAAAAATAAACCCTAAACCAAATGTAAAATATATTATCGTATAAAATTATCATGTACATATTTTAAAATTTTAATTTATTTTAGTTTTAATATATTTAATTAAACACATAGTTATAAATATGTGTATAATTTTCTTCTTTTTCTTTAATGAATATTACTTTTAAGATTTTCCTCTTGTGTATTATTTTTTGAAAAATATGTTTTAGTGCTATTTATACTTTTACAAATATTAAAGTACATTTTTAAAATAACATTAATATTATGTGGTATATTACAGATTGTGCCATTGTAAACACAAATTGTCATTTTTATTAAGGATTTTTTTATACTAAAATTAGTCACGACATATAACCATTTACCTATTAAAAATCCTAAATTATCTAAGATATTCCTAAAATAAAATATTTTAACTTCCTTAACCTGAATCAAATTTGAAAGAAATTGAAGAAGAAGATTTTTTTAACCTGTTTACATATTGTAAATAAAATCAAATAAAAATAGTAGCTAAGAAAAAAATACACGTATATTATATAATACAATTTTCTCAAACAATCATTTTTAAGTTTTTGTCTTTTTAAGTTTTTGTCACAAAAATAGCTCTAAAGAAAAAAAATGACTAAAATAGCCCATTTTCATTTTGAAAATTTTAATATTTATTTTTGTTTTTTAAAATTTGAAACCTTATCTCCAAACCCCACCCTTTAATTCTAAACCTTAAGTCTAGATTAGTTAACTCCATGGTAAAAATACATTTTTACCCTTTTTTCCAACAAACGGTTATTCTATTACTCAAACTTGAGGTGGCCTATGCAACCATACCAGAATAGAACAACCAATAAAACAAAGAGATCGATGAAAATAACATATATTCCTAACTAGTGAATTAGCAATAAAAGGGTAAAAATACATTTTTACCCTTTAATAAAATTTATTTTGGTCATTTTATTCATTGGAGGTTATTTTTGTGACAAAAAACTTAAAAAGTGCTATTTTAGAGAATTTCTCTATTATATAATATAAACTAATTAATTACAAAACTTAATTATAACAATTTTCTGTGTAAACTAAACTAATTAAGACAAATAAAACAACACATACATATATTTATCATTAAAACAATCATATTACACAATTAAACACATAAATTTGAAAAAAAAATATTGTTTTATGTACAAAAAGTTACAATTTTAATAAATTGTATTATGATAAAATCTTTTAATATTTTTATTTTGAATAAAAAATTACGATTGCTGCTTTTATGATTTAGTTTCTTACCGATTATTCTATAAAACATGCAAAATATTTATAAATTATAAATATATTAAATATATATTAAGTATTATAAAAATATTTAAAAAAATTAACTGATACAAAATAGTTTTACCAAAAAAAACTAATACGAGATAGAATAACTTAATTTAAATGTTATATTACATCAAATAAAACTAAAGGCATTTTTAAACGGATTACATAAACAAATGAGCATAACTGAAATATATTTGTACACAAATTCAATATTAAGTATGTACAAAACCAAAAAAATACATAAAGTATGTAAAAGGAATAAAACTTTTTTAAGTAAAAGGTTTATAAGAATATTTCTTAATAAAATATGCTTTCACTAAATTATTTGAGAGAGAAAATACATGTTTGTTTCACCTTTTGTCACAATATTTTCACAGCTAAAAGCCTTTTTTCGAAAACTTGGTGCCAAGGGCCGTATACTCGCAGGAAAAACGCTCTGCGGCCACCAAGCATGGCGATTTGATATTATTCGATTCGGTGAAATAAAACAATATATACACATATTTAATATATAATGGCTAAAATGATATAAAAACCCTAAAACTACTCTCCGATTAATTCCCGTATAACTTCCGAGTAATAGATTCGCTGGTGTAGTTTTGAACATTGCTAAAATCATGAAAAGAAGAAAAGGAGAGATACTGTAACTCTTTGTGGTGTTTGCCGTAATTCTCAAATTTTCAGATCACATATTAAATTGGGCCATAGTAAGCCCAATCACATTATATTAATTACAAAGTCGACAACCAAGTTCCTACTTTCTAGGCGCCTAATGCACATGAAGTGAAAGAGGACGTGAAGTTGAATTTAAAAGATTGTTTACAAAGAATCTCAAAAATTAAATATATGCCAAGTATGAAAACAAACAGAGAAAAATCTGAACACTTTAAGGTTTACCCATGGAGTATCTAAGAACCAAGAAGACATAAACTTATTACAAACTTTATTAAATAACCAATGATTGCTTAAAGAAAAACTCTCGGGGGTTTATGATTTTGTTCTGAATTCTGGACTGAGGGATCCGAGCTGCACCGAGTCCACCGACTAACCCAAAACTTAATCCAGCTATTTGGGCTCTTAATAATTACAATATATGGGCCTAGCTCCAGTTGGCAGGAGTATCAATGCCAAATTTTGGAAAAGATCAGTTATTTCAACTCAGACGCCCCGTTAAATGCGAATTTTATTGTGGTAAGAGTAAAATTCGTTGGAGTTGAATTATCCATTACTCCTGAAATTGCAGTGATTTTATTTTGGTTGTTTACTCCTAATAATTGTAGGGTTAAACGAAATGGTTCTTTATATGCCCAGCTATACTAGCTGGTTATGTTTTTGTTCTGCTTCTAAACAGGCTAAGAGTGAGTGAGCCAAACAAGACATTAGGGCCATTGACACATAACCTCAGACAACCAATCCTGACAATGAGTGGTTTTTACTTTGTACCAATTGGTGTTGTTGTTGCAATAGCCTTCACTAAATTCTCATCCACCGAAGTCGCTGGGGCATCCGCTATGACAGTCTTCTTTGAAACGATTGGGCTAGTTGGTGACTCTTTAAGCATCTGTAAACGATAATAATAATTAGAAATCGATCCACACCACCATTCGTACGGATGTTTGCTTTTACCTTTTTTTAAGAAGTAACTATTTGTTTTTCATGATTAGTGATATATATATGTATATTAAAATTTATAGTATAACTAATTCAATTGTGTATTATTATATTCCAAAAATAGTTATATAGTGAAAATGAGATAACTTAATTTATTGTTTCAAACTATCATTTGTATCACATTTTTCTTATAATATATTTATTTTATTAGTTTTGATCTCGAGTTTTAAATAGGAGAATATATTGTAAAAGAAATTTTTTGAATATCATTTGTATCAGTAATTTATATATTAATAAATTTGGTACTTACATGTATAATAAAATTTTGAATTGTCAATAATATCTATGTAAATTTAATTTAATTTCGTTTATTTTCCAATAAATTTGAAACAACATGTTTATCATTAATTAGTTAGAAACGATTAAGGTATGTTGACATACTTGTTTTAAATTATGGATATATAAATATTGCTAAAATGTAGGAATAATTGAAATCTTAGTATAATTTTTCATTTGAAAGAACGGCTATTTTTGTATTTTAGTTTTAGTAATATAGATATAAGTAATACCTAATTAATTAGTTAATAATGTAGAAATTTTATTTCATTTCTTTTTATTGTTCAATAAATTTGAAACAATATGTTATCATTAATTAGTTAGATTCGATTAAAGTATGTTTACATACTTGTTTTAAATGATGAAAATATAATTAATGCCATAATGTATGAATCATTAAAATCTCAGTGGCATAATCTATAATTTTTTTTTTTGAGGCATTTTAACCAATTCGTCTTTTTGTGTTTTTTAGCTTCATAACTTTTCATCCTCTTAAAGTTGATCCATCGGCGTGTGATACATGCAGCGGTGAGGACATGCTTTGCGTTTTGGTTGAAGGTGTGATAAATTTTAAAAATCCTTAACACACAAATGAATGAGAAATACAAGTTTACTCGGAAATCAGGCTTATATGTAAGACTCGTCACTCAATCTTATCGCGATTGAACACTAGTCATCGTAACGGGTTTTTTTTTTGGATAAAAGATATTCTATTTAAACCATAAGAGTGCAAATGTTACAGGTTAATACCGGTGGGCGAACAGGCCCAAAACGTGAAACAAGATAGAACATTATAGAGCCCAATCTCAAACTAGGGAGAAATTTAAGCGATCGATAATATCAATGTGGAGGAGAGTTAGAGAACCACATTTGGAGTAGAGCTGAAGCCTGAGTTGGTTGAGCGGATCGGAGAGAGGCCATTCTTCGTCTGATGGTGTGATCAATCTCGGAGATGATGGAGGATGAGGATCGAAAAGAATCTCTATGTAGTCTGCTGTTTCTCTCTGTCCAAAAGGTGTATAGAGAGCCTTGCCAAGCGAGGAGGAGAAGTGTGCGGTGGAGTTTTGTCCCTTTGAAAGCCTGAAGTTGTTGTAGTTGTGTTTCCCAGTCACGCATGGGCGTGAAGCCACATCGGAGAGCAAGCGGCGACCAAATAGCCCAAGAGTAGTCACATTCAAAATAGATATGTGAGCGTGATTCTGCGTAGCTGTTACAGAGGAGACACTGACTGTCGGTTTGCAGTCCCCATTGTAGCATACGATCGCGAGTAGGGCAGCGGTCTAGTACCATCAACCAAGTTCTGATTTTGTGTTTTGGGATACCACCCCCGAACCACACTAGTTTGTGCCATGGAACAGTGGGGTATTCGTCTCTCAATGCATCATAAATCAAGCGGGTAGAGTAGGAGGTCATAGGCGTACCTTTTGGGCACCAGTCTATCTTGTCTGCTGAGTTAGTTAGCTGGAGCGAGGTAAGAAATGTGTAGATGCGTACTTGCTTTTCAGATCTCGCCGGTGGGAGAACCCAGTGGTCTGTCACCCATAGTTCAGCTAAGGTTATAGAGTAAGGGATTCCCACCGTCATGCAAGATTCACCCACCAAGAACTTCCTGATATTTCCAAAAGGCGACCAATGAGAAGTCCAAAAGTAAGTTGTTTCCCCATTACCCACAAGATGCTTGATCCAGTTGTAGGCTGTATCTATGAGTAGTAGAAGCTTGTTGGCTAACCAAGAGTGTTTCTGCTTTGTGTTAATGACCCAGAAGTTATTGAGGTTGCCCTCCAAGACTTCAGTTGTGTACCACCGAGACCAAATTGATTCCTGCTTGAAAAAAGAGGATCCATATCAGTTTAAGGACAGAAGCCAAATTCCAAGTGGATATCTTCCTAAGACCAAGCCCGCCTTCCTGCTTAGGTGTTGTGACCTTCGCCCACGCTACTTTTGCTGCATTGGCACCATCTGTTTTGCCTTTCCATAGAAACTTACTGCAGAGAGAGTCAATCTCATCTACGCAAGCTTGGGGAAGGATGAAAGCACATGACCAGAAATTTGTAATTCCAGCTATCACCATGGAGAGTAGCTGAAGTCTGCCTGCCATCGAGAGTGATCTCACTGTCCAGCTGTGAAGTTTTGTCTTGATTGATTGAATAAGTGGAGCACAGTGGAGCATGGACAGCTTGTTAGTACAGAGAGGGACCCCTAGGTATCTTACTGGCAGCACTCCTTCAGTGAGACCCGTTGCGGCTTTGAGCTGCGTTAGTTCATGAGGCTTCAACCCAGCTGCAAAGAGAGACGTCTTTTCGATGCTCACTGCAAGGCCTGATCGAGCTTCAAAGTCCTTTAGGATCTCTAGTATATTAGTGACTGAGCGTGGAGAGCCGTCGGAGAAGATAAGGAGATCATCTGCAAAGGAAAGGTGAGTTAATTCCGTTCTTTTACATTTAGAGTGATAATTGAATTTCCCCTCCTTGGCCGACTTATTCAATAAGTGTGATAGGCAGTTCATTGCAAGGACGAAAAGGTACGGAGACAAGGGATCTCCTTGTCGAAGCACGCGAGTACCCTTGAAGTATCCATAAGAGGAACCATTGAAACCGAGGGAGAATGAAGCGGAACAGACGCAAGCCTCGATCCATCGGATCATCAGTTCCGGAACATCAATGCTCCTGAGACATTGGAAGATAAATTCCCATCGGATGGTGTCGAAGGCTTTAGCAATGTCTACTTTGATGGTAACTCTCTTTGGCCCTCCTTCCTTATGGTAACCTTGAACAATTTCTGAGGCTAGGATCGTGTTTTCAATGAGCAGGCGCCCTTGAACGAATGCTGTCTGATTTGGGAGTATGACTTCTGGTAGAATGATCTTTAGGCGCTTGACCAGCAGTTTAGATATTGTCTTGTATGTGGTGTTGCAGCAGCTGATAGGTCTATAATCCGTGATTGCTGAAGCTCCTGGCCGTTTCGGGACCAAGGTAAGAATCGTTGCATTTGTGGAGGAGGGCAGAAACCCTGTTTCAAAGAACTTGCGTATGGAGGCAACGGTCTCAGCTCCTACAACCGACCAAGCAGATTTGAAGAATGCAGAGGTAAAACCATCTGGTCCCGGTGACTTGTTAGGGTTTAGCTTGAGGATTGTTTTAGCAATTTCTGTAGTATCAGGGAGAAATGATAGTAAGGTCTGATGTACAGGGGAGAAACTGAAAGGCAGCAACTCTAGGAACCACTGAAAGGGGGACGATAGAGGAGGGAGATTTACAGGGGAGAGAATGCTCTGGAAGTGTGCAAGTGAAATCTCACAAAGTTCAACCGAGTCTGTGACAAGTAGGCCACATGGAAGCTGAAGAGAGCGGATCGAGTTGTAGGAGTTTCTTGTTGCAGCAACTCTCATGAAGAACAAAGTGTTTTGGTCTCCAAGCCGCAGCCAGTTGATCCTCGACTTCTGCTTGAAAAACGCTTCCTCTACCCCTCGCAAGAAGGTCCAGTGAGTAATCATATCTTTTTCTACTTGGAAGTTTTCTTCATTTGGTTGATTTAGACATTGAACCTGCACATCTTTTAACAAACTGTTAGTGTAAATAACTCTCTTTTGAATATCTGAAAATTTATCTCTCGCAAGTGTTTTCATCACTCTCTTTAATCCTTTTATTTTAAAACCCAGGGTCGAAAGATCAGTCGCTTCGCTTCCACTCTGAAACCAGGCAGTCTCAACCACTTGCAAAAGGATGGGTGTTGGGGTAGGAAGTTTTGGAATTTGAAAGGATTGGTACCGTCTTGGGGAAGGGGACAGGCTAGGTCTATAAGACATGGAGAATGGTCAGAGCAATCATGGGCGAGGAAAGAAGCCACACTGTTAGGGTAAGATTCCAGCCACACATCGTTTATCAAAGCCCGGTCTAGTTTTTTGGTAACAGGGGCTGAAGGGTTTTTGTTTGTCCATGTGTTAGCACAGCCTTGGAATCTGAGATCAGAGACACCAAGCTGGGTGAGGTTATCCTTCAGCTCCAGCATATCAGAGGAAAGATGGTCTACTGCAGGTGATGAGTGGTCTTGGTAGTGTGTAATTTGATTAAGATCACCACCTATCAACCAGTTTTTATTCTCCAAGAACAGGGTGGTTTGTATTTCAAAAAGCTCTTCCCATAATGTTTTTCTTTCCTCTCTTGTGTTTGCAGCATACACAGCCGTGAAAGTGAAGTTGTTGTCTCCTGGGAGGGAGACGTTACAAGTCATCGACTGGCGAGATTGATGCAACAAGTCAACAACAGCAGGGAACTTCCAGATGATAACAATCCTACCATCAAAGTCAGTGTCATGGTTTGAGACATGATTCCAACCCGGGCAGATACGGTTTAGAATAGGAGAGAGATTGGGTTCTTTAATGTGAGTTTCCAAAAGGGCACCCATTAAGGGTTTATGGATAGCTAGCCATTGAACAAAAGGTCTATGCTTGTCCGTCTCATTTATACCGCGGACATTCCAAAAAAATATATTAGTACACATGATTAAGAGGGGTTTTGAGTCACCCCAGAAGGAGTAGACTCGGGTAAAGGCACAAAAGAAGAGGGTACGGGAGTTGAAGATTTGGGAGATGAGGGGGCTTGGGTTTGGATTTGGAGGGGGGAGGGTTCAGGATTGGAAGAGGGAGGAGGTAACGCGGGGAGAGGAAGGTCTTGAGTGGGGTGATGGGTGGGAGTATCTGATGGAAGAGTGCAAAAGGGGTTTAGGGAGAGGGTTGAAGGTTTTTAGGAGGGAGGTGGTTGTTTGAGATAATGATGGGTCTATCTTTGAAGACTGCCGGGAGGGCAAGGACAAAGACTTCAGCAGATGAGGAATCCATGTCAGAGCAGTCAATGATAGTTTCTTTAGTAGGACTTGGTGTATCGATTTCCATCGAAGGAGGATCAATTGCAATATCAACTTGGGGAGAAGAAGCGGCAGGAGTAGAGGAGGGGGAAGCGGGGGGATTTTGGCTATGAACAGAGGGAGCAGGAATGGGGGTGGGACCAGACTGCGAGTTAGAGGTGGGGAGGGGGATTTGAGCTAGAGGTGGGGTGGTTTGAGGATCAACTGCGGGTGGTGGTTTTCTTCGGTTTACAAGAGTCCAATCTTGTGGGCCTTTTGGACAGTTATTCATGAGGTGACCCATAGTACGACAGGAGAAGAAAAACTTATTAGAGGGGTTGGCTTTTTTAGGAGGGTGAGAGGAGGATGGGGGTTGAGTGTTGGGGTTTTTGGGTGGGGGATTCTGTTTGTGAGTGAGGGCAGTAGGTGGGGGGAGGAGAGGGCAGTGACGTTGGATATAACCCACTTCTTTGCAATGCGCACAAGAGGGAGGCATCCAGGGGTATTCAACATCAACAGTGACAAAAGTTCCATTGGACCTTCCTACTTCCACTTGAGAAGGGAGTGGAATGGTAGTATCAATCTCCACTTTGACATGAGCAATGCTGATGCTTATCAGACTTAGCGTCCAATCATCAGTTTCTCTTGGGTCACCTATTTGGCCAGCAATATGGCTTAACCCAGCATCGTACATAAGGTCAAAGGGAACTCTCTTTAGGTGAGCCCATAGTTGAATTCTTTGGAGCGATGGAGAGTAGTCTTCTGGGTGCTCAGACCTCTGAGATACGTAGACCATTGAGGTGTCTACATACCAGTATCTTTTTTGCAGCACCTTCTCCCGTATGAACTCATTTTAGAGTCTAACTAGAACATAGTTAGATTGGGGCAGCATATGAATCTCAAGATGCTTTCCTTTGCCCCACAAATAGTTGAGAACATTTTGAATGAGACTATAAGCCGGAACTCTATCAAAGAACCGACAGACAAGAAAATCCTTGTGAATTTCAGCCCCTTTAGTATACACTTCATCATGGATGATAACTCGGGGGATACCTGACGGAGAGAAGTTTTGGGGAGACAATCGCCGGAGAGTGCGATTGATAGTAACTTTGGTTTTTGCTGCATAGGTAGTTTGGGAGGATGAGGCGGTGGTAGGGGGGACTGGGGGAGCAGGGGAGGTTTGAGGGGGGAGGGGAGTTGGGTGGGAGGAAGAGGTGGAGTAGGAAGGGTTCCCGGGCCAGTAAGGGAATAGGGAAGGTTTACAGTTATAGAAGGACCTTGGGGTACTGTAGATGAACCAGATCTAGGGTTTTCAACTCCACAAAAAGGATTTGGGGAGTAAGCAGCCAAAAGTTGGGCCGCAGAGGTGGTAGTAGCTGGTAGAGAACCAAAGACAGGGGTCACTGCAGTGCCAGACGGCGGGGTAGAGGTAATTGGAACAGGGGGAACAGTGGAGTTGAGGGAGAGGGGGGAGAAGGCGCAACGTTTTGGGGGGTTTTGGCCACCAGAGAGAGGAGAAGGGAGAGGGGGAAATTGGAGAGGGTCGGGTGGGTCAGGAGGATCGGGCTGGGGCGGCGAGTGGCTGAGATTGCCAACCGGAATTGGAGGTTTCAGAGGGGGAGCAAGCGCTACAGTCAACCAGGGATTTTCCATTTTTGCCATCGTAACGAGTTGCAGAGACACCTGACATCTTCAACAAATAACAATACAAGCATAAAATTTATATTTTCGTTCTTCCTCTGCCGAAAGTATGTCTTTTGATAACTATCAGGGTAAGCATATTTTCTCCTTATGGCATGTATAGCAAATAAAGAACCCACATAATTATATTCAAGCCAGACCTTAATTAGCTTTGTCTACTTATATACGACTGATCGATTGTGTTGTTCAGTTGTTTATATAACCCTCTTCTTGGTTCTGAACATATTTTCTTGTAATTTTCAAAAAAAAAACAACATATTTTCTTGTAAAAATGTTGGTTCTTTTGCCTTCTTTCATTAGGACTCATTTTCTTGGAAAGCCATTACCTATTGTTGACATCATTTTACTTCGTTTACATGGGAAACTTAGTCAAAGGAACCGATGGTCTCGATGGATTGGCTGTAGGTATTGCTTAGCCCTGGGTGTTCAGGTATCCGTTGGTGTTCGGATAAGATATTCTGGATTTTTGTTCTAATTTGTATCACACAGATCTCATTTTAGTAAATTTGTAAGTACGGGCCGGATTCAGATATAACTAACTCATCGGTTTTGATTCTAATTTGTACACATCGTAAAGCCAATAAAGCAACCATATATCATTTGAATTCTGGTTATATCGGTTCAGTTTAGATATACTTGAAGGTAAATTCTTAAATTTAAACAAAAAACGTAAGAAATAAATACTTATTTATATGGAATTGAGTATTTAAGGTACTTATTTAAAATTTAATTATTTATCTTTAGATATAATATTAAAATAAATATATACTTAAATATTTGAAGTACAAATTTACGTTTTAAATATTTATATTTCATATTAATTAAGACATTGTGTCATCGATAGTTTTTCGGGTTTTTTTTCAATTACCCATTCGGATTCAATTAATAACACTTCAGGTTTGGATATGTTTTGTAACACTGTACAAGACTCATTCAGGGTACGTTTTGCATTTCGGACCACGAACATAACAGATTTTTCGGTTTGGTTACGTTATAAATTTTATGCCCATTCCTAGTGTTGCTGCATTGACTTTCGTTTCAACAATGTCGACTTTCGATAAAGCTAATGAAGTCCATAATTTAGACGCCAAATTATATTATATATTTGAAAGACCACAAAATTTTAAAAGTTTATTACTAGTATAGTGGTTTGATCTATCTCTATATCTACGTAGATAGATGATGGACTATAGATTTGACCCATTTTTATCCATGGTTTTTAAGTGTTTTAGCTACTAATTATTATATTATAGAGTTTATTTATTATATTTATAGGATCATGAGTGATTTGGAGGAAAGTGATGATTTTGGAGCATTTTGGAGATATTTGGAGTAAGCACCCGAGATGACCATCGAGCACGACAATCGTCCGATATTGAAGAGGAATAATCGATCGATGTAAACATCTTGACATCGATCGACAGCGAAGTGCGCAGAAAGCCCGTTTGGTCTCAGCCGACTTAGAGCCCAAGTCTTCACCTATTTACAAGATTACCCCCGAAGAGTTTTAACCTAAACATATAAGCTTTGCAAACATGTTAGAGGAAAAGTGTGCTTTCTTGTTTTATCTAATGCAGTTTTCATACATAATTACTGTTATGAATTGCTTGCCCATGTCTGAGTAGTTCTCTTTGTTAGATTTATGGTTTAAATAGGTTACGAGGGATTAGCCCCAACTATAGATTGCTAAGTTGTGATATTCATCTTTAGGATTGTCATTAATGTCTGATTCTAGATTAGTTACCTAGAATTTTCCCTAGGAGTGGTAGACATAACCGATAGCTTGCATCTCACCCTGAAATCATCCTAACTGAGCTAAGATTTGCTAAGAGTAAGGCGAGAGTTGATCTAGTGAGCTTAGTGAGCACATTCAACCTGCACATTAACGCTTGACCAAGAGCGTCGATCGATATTCCAATAGAATAATCGGTCGACGTTCGACTGGTGACCATTCTAGAAACAAGAGGAACGAATAGAAAATGAACGTAAAGGAATAAAATTGCAAGAATGAAAATGAATGATTGTTCCTTCTCAAATTTAACAAGGAATACTTTTGTTCTTTATTTCTCTACAAAAAAAAGAATGGTAGGGAATGAGAAGAAAAAATTAATCCTTATGAATGGTGATATTTTTTTAGGAACGTTAGGGAATGCATTATTCTTCGCCGTTCTCTGGTCACCGTTCATACCCAAAGTGTATCGATCGATATTCCTATAGAATCATCGATCGACACTGGTCAATAGACAAACCTAGAAAACGAGAGCCTAGTGGTTTGTTTATAAGTGTTGAGCTCTACAATATCATGCGTGCAACTTATTAAGCATCTGTAGGATTATAATCCTGATTACCTGAATAAAAACCCTAACTCTAGCTACTTTCATCTAAGTACCAAAACCTCAATCAATCGAGCAATTACTTTTCTCACAAACCTGCTATTTACATTTAAACATAAAATCAATCTAGCTTAACCAATCTGATTAGATTTATTAGGTTCTCTAGTTCTTTGTGAATTCGATCCCTAAGTACTACAACTGAACCTCTTATTTGAGAGAGTAATTCACTCGTTAGGGTAATTTGAGTGATATCAATAGAGCATTCACTACAGGAAATAAGGGTAGTAATAGCAGACGAAAAACGCTATGAATCATGTATAAAAACGCTTCCTTGTCCGCTCTGACAGCGCCCGTTATAATAGGTCCGACCCTTTTAATAGCGGTTTTCGTTTATGCTATAATTAACCGTACAATAATAGCGTTTTTGTTTACGCAATTGTTAATATTTATAATAACGTTGTATAAATATTATTAAAACTTATTAATTTGATTTTTCCAATAGCAAAGATAGCAAATGTTTTGTGTTATTAATTAGTTTTTAAATTATTCGAAAATTTATTAATAATAATTATGAATTGATTTTATTTTTTTAAATGTTATATTTATTTCGAATATTTGCAATAAAAACAATTAAAATTATTAAAAATCTCAATAAATATTAAATTATTTAAAAACCCATAAAACTTATCTTGTTTATACAAACCACAACACAAACATAAACCATTAACACCTATCAAACATTTCATTGTTTACACAAACCATTAACACCTATCAATTTACCACTAATAACCTTTCATAATCATCCGTTCAAACCGCTTCCTCACTGTTCTTCTTCTTCCACAACTCCTCCACCATCGACCCTTCAAACTCGCCACCATCTGCTACTTGTGCCTTGTCCAGCTTCTTGTAAGATGTGTTCAGTTATCTGCAACAGACATGAAATATCCATTCGATAAGCAAGACAGAAAAATCAGAAACGTTTTTCCACTTAAACACAACAAACATAACTAGCTTTGAACCTGCAGGTACAGCATCGACATCACAGGTTACAATACCGAGATCAGGCTTTTCCTCTGAAGCTCATAACCCATCGTACATACCACCAGCGTTAAACCCTTTAGCAGATGTGACTTCACCCCCCTATCAAAACAACAAGAACAAAATATTCGACCTTTAGAACTTTGAAGAGATGTAAAGATCGTAACTATATAGAGAAATAGGGAGCATCACAAAAAAAAAAAAAAAAAAAAAAAACACACATTCTTCATATTAAGCAGAGATGGTTTTTCAGTGAACCAACTGGTTTCTAATACAAAAAGAGATTACAGAAACTACAATGTTAAGAGAAGGAAATATTCTTTATCTGTTTCATCTCAGCATTGATCTTTTCGACATCAGAGATATGTTTTCATAAAAGGGAGTAACTTTCCATCAGCAAACAACAAGTAAAAGCAATATGCAATCAAATAATAGGCAGGATGCATCGCTACTACTATCCACATTATGGCAGGCGATAACTGTTGGATGGTGGCTGACATATTATGAGAGCACGATAACATATGCCAAACGTCATAGGAAAAGATTCTCATATGTTCCTTTTATCTATATTTTTAAATTCTGAGTGTCGGTTAAATGAAAATCAACATGTGTAGAGTACAAAGAGATGCTCCTGAGTCAGAGAACTCCAGGACGAATCACCATTTTTATGTTCATCTCACAAAATTCAGTTTAAGAGAGAGTGAGTGTGAGATTACCTTTTCAAAGAAGAAACGAATTCCCTTTTTAGGGAAGTTGGCTTCATTAGAGTACTCCAAGTCTTCAAAACACCTTTGAAATAAACAGGAAGGCAAATTCGTAAGAGATCCTTTCCAACATTGTCCTTAATTATAGACCAGAGACTAACACCTTTCTCTTTCTCTGCTGGATCAGGCCTTGGCAGCAACAGGAGCGGCCTTCGTCATCCTCAGATTCATCTTCTGAATCATCTTCATCCTCAGAGGTTTGATTGGAACCGGACATCTCCTTGAGAAGCCTCTGGAAGGCTTCCGGGAACGGGGAGGAGGTGACGACGCCCATCGCGAAAGGGAGGAGGTGACGACGCCCATCGCGAAAGGGAGGAGCATCCTGGCGGCTGCGATGGAAATCACTTTTTTCTGGTGCGGCGGAGAGATTTCAGATCAACTCAAGGCCGACAAGGAAGAGAAGAGAAGGAGGCTGAGGTTTGCTAGGGCGTCTAGTACAGCTTACCCAATCGCCTCTCTCTCTCTCTCTCTCTCTCTCTCTCTCTCTCTCTCTCTCTCTCTTTTTGACCTCTCTCTCGATATGTTCTCAGCAAATAATTGGAAAAAAAAGAAACAAATCTCAAGCGTTGATTCAGTATGATCTAACGGTGCATAGGGTGATCCGCGCCAAACCAATAGAAAACAAAGTTGAAGATAGATAGGATATTGATTTTGGACCTTTGAGTTAAAAATCAATCAATGGCTCAGAAAAAAACAGTACAAATTATCTTCTTTTTTTGTTTATAATTATTGTAAAATTATTTAAGCTTTAAATAATTTGATATCATGATTTAAAACTTTTAGTCTGTATCTTGTATTTAAATTTTCAAATTATGTGATTGATTAAAAATTGGGAAAATTAGGATGCCTACCAACCATCTATCCGCTATTTAGCACACTGCCAAGAGCCCACATTTCAGACACTGTTGATAATTATAGAGGACACTGATACACCTATACTTCATATTCGGTGTGTATAGGCAAAATATATCCCAAAGATACGATAGGATTTGTAACAGGATTTGTCAGACCAAAATCACAACCCTTATCTTGTTTACTATTTTAAAATTCTAAATTTTCAGCTTTTTTCTTTATTCCATCATATCCCAACCAATCCAAAAAGTCTCACAACCTCTCTCCTCTCAAAAACATCTCCAATCCATCAAACAAGTCCTAGATTCTCTATCTTAAGACACCAAATAGAACAAGACGAACACCACGTAGATACCATCAGATCCTCCCCTTTGGCAAACTTATTGAGATACCTGAAAAGCCCTCTTTCTCAAAACGATATGATCGATTCATCATTTCCAAGCAGATAAAGGTCGTGAAGAAACATGAGGCGTGGTTCTTTTTTGCCGGAAAACTAGTAAGATTTTCACTTTGAGAATTCGCATACCTGACTGGCTTGAACTGCATGAAGTTACCTAATTGATCCAGGTAGCGTCTTGGAATTTTTTTCGCCAAGTCGGAGGATGCCGATGAAGATAACGACACACCAAAGAATTCATCTGCGAAACTAAGCATGATCTCTGGTCATGCAAGAGAGATTGAAACCGAGGCTAAGGTAAATAGTTTCAGAATTTTATACACTAAATTCGTTATCAAAAATATTACTTGGATAACTTTTTGAGTAACTGCTATTTTTAACTCTAACAATACACCTCTATATATGTACAAGTTAGATGCATTATATGAGGCGACTGAAGATCCGCAATTGTTTTGTCCGACGAGGATGAAAGACGTTAAGATGGAGAATGTAAAATTGATGTGTGAAACGGCAATTTTGAAACCTAGCAACTGTAAAGCAAAAACCGAGGTTGTGGAAAACAATGGTGTATATCTAGAATACGTTGTGGTTGTTGTGAGGGAATATGACGAGGATGTAAGAAGTTGTTATAAGAATGTACCTTAACCTATTAACATATCTAACAACACTATAACAATTTGATAATATTTCTACATGTATCATTGAATTTAGATTTTTGAGATTTGTTGTTGAATGGTTAACTTATTTAATAACAGATAACAACTTATTTATCTACTTGCTATTAATCTTGAATATGTTAATAATGCAAAATTTTATTCAAAATTAATAGCAAGTCTCATAGACAGCATAAGTTAAAACTAAGTCATTGTTAGATGTCTAACTTGTGTTTTTGCGTGCTAATACTATTTTCAGATGCCATTTGCTTGTTTTATCCGGTAAATAACATTTTCAAGTATTTTGTGTTTTGTTTTGTTTTGTTAAAGCTAATACTATCTTTTAAAAAGACACATAATATTTTTAGCCGGCTATACACTACCATGTAGTATAACATTTGCAATTAGTCATATGTTTTTCTAATACAATTACAAATGATATTTCTAATTTGAATGTTAAACTTCATTTAACTAACATGGAAGCAGCATATCTTATAATAAGTCATTTAACTAATTTTATATTGATATGCTACTATTATATTTCATATAACGTAAATAATGTGTTAGCAATGCAAATATAAAATTAGTTGTCCATAGCCTAACTTAAAACAAGTTTTGGTGATACTGAGTCATTTAGACGTCTAACCTTTCTTCTTGCGGGATAAAATTATGTTTAGCTCGGGTTTGCCTATTTTATCCGGTTAACAAAATTTTTAAGTATTTTATATTTCCTTTTGTTGAAACTAATATTATGTTTTAAAAAACACATAATTTTTTTTACTCTTAATAGTAATTTTATGTGTCATCTACCATTCTCTATTTTACTATTAGACTCTTGTTATGTATATTGTTCATATGTAGATTGTTAAATGTCCCTGAGTTTGTATTCTCAAGTTGTTATCCGTGTTGGCAAATAAAATATTGTCTATCACTTTATATATATGGCTAAGTCAAATTGCCACCACTGTTAGGAATGATATATTTGAATCCTTTGTAACCGGCTAAATATGGTCTACGCAATCTAAGATTTAATTTATATGTCCATGATATATTGTAGCCATCCACTACTTCAACTAATAAAAAAGATAGGCTAAAACCTTTCATTTCAATTAAATATGTATGGCAAAGCTAAAATGCAAATAACCATCATTTTCAAGAATAATATATTTGAATCATCTATTCCAGCTAAACTCCTCTATACACAAGCTAAGATTTAATATATACATTCATGCTATATTGTAGCCATGTAATTATCATATTATCATAGCATAACTCTTTGATCTATCATATTAGAAATTTTTAACTTACTGTAACTATCATCAATATATGAGTTTAACATTTTCCATACGAATTAGCTAGTTGGACCTCCTCAAGCTCATCTCTAAACCTGTTTTACAAGATTAAGCAAATCAAGATTAAGCAAACCTGTTTGAAATCAATATAAGAAAACTAACTATGATCTTTGTGTTAGTTCACATTGCGTCACTGATAAGCAAATCAATATTTTAATGTGTATGGCTAAGCTAAAATGTAAATAACCATCATTTCAAGAATAATATATTTGAATCATTTATAACCGGCTAAACTCCTCTATACACAAGCTAAGATTTAATATATACATCCATTATATATAGTACTCGTCTAATTATCATATTATCATAGCATAGCTCTTTGATACATCATATTACAAGTTTTTAACTTATTGTAGTACTCGAAGAATTTAGCAGTTTCAATACAAATTATTTAGAACTTCTCAAGCTCATCTCCAAACCTGTTTTGCAAGATCAGTTCATTATGTGTCACTGAAAAGAATATAAAACAACTAACTATGATCTTTGTTTGTGTTAGTTCAGATCGTGTCACTGAGTTTTAATCAGAGGATGGTGAAGTAGACCAGGTCCATATTTTGATTAGCTGGCTAAACGAATAACAAACATATACACGACCAGACAGCCAGCTAATTCTAAGACGGTATCGTCTTGATTGTTGGAAAAATGACCCGAAGAATTTTTTGTACGATAGAGAATGAACTCTGGTAGAGAGAACTCATAATCTTGTTCGGGACTGTGATAATGATGATGAATGGTTGGATGCGCTCAAGTGTTTATGTAGAGGAAGAAAATGAAAAAAAGAAGCAAGGAAATTCATGATCTTCTTTGGTTGTTCGTAACTCATGAACTACTAAAGAAATAAGCAGAGAAACTTATGAACTCATGAAATTGTTCAGAATTCACGATTTTTTTTAATTTTGTTTAGATTCATCAGGCAAATGTAAAAAAAAAAACAGAAGAAGAAGATGAAGAAAGAAACAACGATAATGAGAGAGAAAACAAGTATTTTTGTTTAATATAACAAAATCTATACTAAATCTTTGCCAAATATCGGCAAATCTAATAAAATATTCTCAGCTAACCTATTAATTGTACTTCCCCATAGGACACAAGTTCTATCCGAAAATTTTGAGGCTAATTTCGTCATTACATATCACCCATTATGCCAACAAAACTACAAGTTTTACTGTTCTTGGTACGTAGCTAATATCATAAGTTTTCTTTGGTTTTAAGCAAATTATCCCAATAATAAACTAAGATTTAATATTTTATGTGATATAAGTCAATACAAGGTATGTGGTTTGGAGTTTAGGGTTGAAGTTATATTATGAATACTAGTTTAAGACCCGCGCAATTGCGCGGGATGAATGTTATATATAAAACTAATTTTAATCTATTATTATATATTTGTATTTATTTACGTATTATGTATATAATTAAATTAGAGTAAAGATATAAATCAAAACAATACATCTTTTTATTTACGATTATTTTTTGGTAAATAAATCAAAACAATCATTTTATTTATTTTATATGGTATATAACTAAATTTCAATGACATGGACATAGATACATAGTATATTTTAATATAAATATTTATTATTGAGAATTCATACTCATACGATAAACACACAATTTCTAATGTGCGATTTTTTTATTGTAAATTTCAAAATTAAAATATTAAGGTTTCAATATTTTTTCAATACAAATTTAGAAATTATCATATTCAAGTATTTTTCTATGTTATATAGTTTAATTTTAAACTCTACTAATATATAATATGAATGTCTAGTAAATGAGACTTCATATCATATGATTTATGATCATTTGTATCTTGTTATTACCAAAAAAATTAAACCATTAACAACAAAATTTTAGTGTGAGACATTTAACGTTTTTAATAATTTATAATCGTTTTAAAAAAATTCAAAATATAACATATAAGAAAAAAATGTATTTTTAATTATATGATTAAAGTGGTTGTTTAATATCTTGTAATAATATAAAATTAAACAAAAAATATCTAAGATACAAAAATTATTATCAAATATTTATCATTCATAATCATTAATTGTCATATATACTTTAATCATATTAGGCAATTTCGTATCTTTTATTTAAGGAAAGTGCGAGAATATTCTTTTGTACACTATTTATCAATTTAATAGTTAGTTTAATAAAAAGTATAATATAAGTTAAGATGGACCAACCGATTTCTCTAAGAAATCTGAATTTCATTCTCATGGTGACACGTGGCTACAAAACAATGTTGTAATGTTTCTCAATTAATATATAAGGGATACTGATTTTATTTAGATTTTATTGTTTGTATAATTTCATAATTTAGTATAAAATAAGTGTTATAAATTTAAAATGTTATGATTTAATATTTTTTATTTAGATTTTGGAATATGATATAGGGTTTGGGTTTATAAGTAGGGGTAGGGGTATATGTAGGGTTTGTATCATAATGTTTAAAGTTGAATATTTCTGTATGATATATAATGAATGTTTGGATTAAAATGTTTTTAGTTGAAGATTTATGTATAAAATGAAATTTTAGATATAGGGTTTGAGATATGTAGTTAGGGTTTAGGGCATGTTTAGGGTTTAGAACTTAAGGTAAAATAATTTTTTTGTTGAACATGATCAAAAACCGTTCTTACCCACGCAAGTTCAGAGAGCTTTGTCTTAATCTGTTAGTTAATCAAAAAGTATATACCAGTTTGATCGTCTATTGAACATTACAGTGGACACATAAGAGTTTCTCACTAGTCTCAACAAAATTTAACCTTTTATAAGACTCGATTCATTCAGAAGCCAAAGAAGCCAAGCTCACTCGCTTTTTTATTCTCAAAGGTTTCGAAGTACTGATTTATAATCGTCACAGCTAGTAAGATTCCAGTCCCTGACCCAATGACTCCCATGAAATCAGCCAAAACAGTGAGTGCACTGATGCAAACTCCTCCAAAAGCAGCTGCTGTTGGGATATACCGATTCAGCTCCTTCTGCAAGTTAGACTCTGTGTCCAGGCATCACCATTTGTTGTTCCTAGTCCTTTTTTATATTTCAAGCAAGTGAGTTCCCAGACCTGGACAGTGTTCAAAATTATTGATCAGTGGAGCTGACTTTTAACAATACCTTTAGCTCCTTAGCTACATCTCTAGCAGAAGACCCGGACACTTCAATCCAAGTCTTTGAGAAGAGCGCACAGGCAGTGAGCATGAAGACGATATAGAATAGAGCATGGAACGGATGAGCTGCCATCTCGGCAAAGCTGTAACCATAGAAAACATATATTCAGAAAACTGAAAACCGAGTTATCATTGTGTTGATGGGGACATAGTAATTGAGCATTTGCCTTGCTGGAGCTGTGATCAAGTAAGCAAGACCACTAACTGGTATAGATTGCCCACTGTACTCTGATTCTTTCCACTGCCCCAATAGGTTTACAAAGAAATTTCCACTGAACTTCCTGTAGAGTGGCTGTTGACAAGAAGGATATGCAAATTGTATAAGATAAGGTTCTTTCCTAAAATCCTTTATGCGGAAACAAAAGGAAGTACCTGAGAGATGAAGTAGAGGTTTGAGACAAGAGCAGACTGGAGAATGATTGGCATGTTGGAGGTGTAGAACAGCTTGATAGGGTAAGAACCCTGTTGACCACGGGCACTCTTTGATCTCACGGGCAACACAACACGGAAGCCTTGGAAGTAGATAACGATCAGGAAGATCAAGACCGTTGCAAGCAAGTTCGTAACATTGGGAAGGTTTTGCCTGTAGAAAGCTTGTCTGAGGGCAGAAACCTTATTGGATTTAGTTATCAGCATATGGAACAAGGCGATCACAGCGCCTTCAAAGTTCAAACTCAGCTCCACGACCAGTGTTGATTGTTGTAGGACTAAATGATTTCCAGATAATGCTTTTACTGCGTCACCACAACAAAAGTTGAAAACTTTATGCATCTATCTAAAAACAATCTCTCGCATAAAATACTAAAGCTTTTTAACATACCAGATATTGGTTGCAATGAAAAGGGAGATCTCAGAGCCAAGCCCATAACCCTTTTGAAGAAGCTCGTCAAGGCAGATAACAATGATACCAGCGAAGAAAAGCTGGAGGATGATGAGAATAGAGTTTCCAACACCAAGCTGACCAACAGGACCGTACATTCCAGAAAGAACATAAGCAACAGCTTCACCAATGGCAATCAAAATCCCAAGAAGCTTCTAACCGGAGTTTCAAGCTAACCACACAACGGAATATGTGTTGAACATGATCAAAGACCGTTCTTACCCACACAAGTTCAAAGAGTTTTGTCTTCACCAGAGACCTAAAAAGCTTAGCATCAATCACCTCAACTTGAGAAGACATCAACGGAAGAACAATAAGTGAGGTAACATATAAACACATTACCCTTCATACTGCATTGTGACAGTGTTTTCAATCTCTGCAAACTTGATATGAGAAAATTGTGCTTGCCTGAGATCTGAAATAACCATAACAATGGATAAATAAGTTCTTAAAAGGGTTTATAAATCTGGCAAGCCGGCTAATCAAAACTATTGCTCACCTCGGAGAATGGACATTTCTTACGCTCTTGAATCTGCAACGAAATGCAGAAAATCAGAACACGAAACAGACCCAAATTAAACTAAAACAAAATGCCAACACATTCTGAAAATGTCTACTAAATTGGAAGCGTCCGAATCAAAAGGAAGCGATATGAACCACCATGATTAAGGATCCTTTGAACAGAAATCCTTGTCACTCTAGAACCAGCTGGAAACCACACCCTCTTCAATCTTTCAACTTTCAACGCCTGATGAAAAAAATGAAAGCCAACGCAACATTAATCATTGAAGAAATGATAAAGGAGAAGTTTTTTTTGGCTGAGAATGATATTCGACAGATCGAGATGAGGTAAGATTCGAAACCTAACAGAGAGAGAGAGAGGATCAAAACGTGGTGTGGTGGTGGTGGTGGGATGGCGAGCGTGCCATCGAAAGGAGGAGGAGGATCCGTCAAAAGACAGAGAAGCTGGGTTTTTCGATTCCTGGTTTAAGAATAATTAAATTATTTTTTATTAAAATTTGAGATATTTAACATTTACGATAGCGTTTAATTTTGGATCTGAAATGATAAGGCGTCTACACTTAGTAAATTAACGCGGCTAAAATTTTTATTTTCCCGCGATACCAAACATAGCGTTTTAACTATTAAAAAAGCCAGTGTTCGTATACAATAGCAGAAATGTCATAAACGCTATAATCTGATGCTATTAATACTCATATTTTCTGTAGTGATTCGATTCTATTCTCTTAAATATGTTGGATGGGTTTAATACTTTTGGGAACCGCCAAAACATGATGGAGCAGGCATGCGTTTTAATGGGAATGGTAGTTCTTCCTGTCCTCTAATTACTTGTTTCAGGTTTCTCTGCACATTAGCGAAATAAAGATGTCAAAACTTAGGAAATTCGTATGTCATTCACAGTGTTATAAAACTCAACCCGGACTTGCAGTTGAACCATCAGACTTGGTGACTCAATACGTAATCCGGTTTGGATTTAAAAAAAAACTTTATTTAAAACTCTGTTAAAACCTGCAAACACTACAAGAAAACAGCGATATTCTGACGGACATTCCGACGGAAAATGAAATCCTCGGAATATACTGAGGAATTTCCGAGGAAATTCCGAGGAAACACAAAATTGGGTTTCCTCGGAAAAAACCGATGAATTCCGAGGAAATATTATAGCCGTTGGAGAGCCGTTGGGGGATTTTACAAAATTCCGAGGAAATCCCGACGAACTAGTTTTTCCCGTCGGAATTCCGTCGGAATTTCCTCGGTATGTCGGCAGGATTTAAACTATAAATACAAGCACTCCTCTTCCTCTTCATTCACTCCATATCTTCATCCTCCCTCTTACTCTATTTACACACGAATTTGATTCATAAAAAATATGTCTTCTTCAAATTATTTTCGTTCTTGGATCGATCGACCTCATTTGGATCCGAACACGAGATTGCTTACGGAAGAATACCAACGAGGTATAACCGAATTCATGGGGTTAGTTCACCGACAACCGGAAGCAAAAACAGGTATGTTAAGATGTCCTTGCTCTAATTGTAAAAATAGAAAGGTTATTAAAGAGTGGGATGTTTGGACTCATCTATATTTGAGTGGGTTTACACGAAGTTAAAAAATTTGGTATCATCATGGGGAAACTGATTATGAACATGGTAGTACTAGCGAACCTCAGCCAGCGGTTAGATTAGAAGAACCAATTAGAACGGATGTAGATTATGGTGTAGGTACTGAGCAGATGGTAAATGATCATTTTAGAGGGGAAGATTTACCCAATGCAGAAGCTAGGAGATTTTATGATATGTTGGATGCTGGAAAGCAACCATTGTACGAAGGTTGCAGAGATGGTCATTCAGCTTTATCATCTGCTACAAGATTGATGGGCATTAAAACAATTATAATTTGGCTGAAGACTGTGTGGATGCGATTGCTGATTTTGTAAAAGGTATTCTACCCGAGGATAATGTAGCTCCTGGTTCATACTACGAGGTTCAGAAACTCGTAGCTGGTCTTGGTTTATCGTATCAGGTAATAGATGTATGCAGCGACAACTGCATGATTTATTGGAGGGCGGATGAACAGCGGGTTACATGCAAATTTTGTGGAAAGCCTCGTTATAAAGATACGAGTGGAAGAGTTCCAGTGCCATATAAAAGGATGTGGTATTTACCTTTGACGGAAAGGTTGCAGAGGTTGTATCTGTCTGAACGCACAGCGCAACCAATGAGATGGCATGCGGAGCACTCAACAGATGGTGAGATCAGACATCCTTCAGATGCAAAAGCGTGGAAGCATTTCCAATCAAAGTATCCCGACTTTGCGTATGAGAGAAGAAATGTCTACCTTGGATTATGTACTGATGGTTTCAGTCCGTTTGGCAAGAGTGGAAGACAGTATTCTCTATGGCCCGTCATTCTTACACCATACAACCTCCCCCCAAACTTGTGCTTGCGACGAGAGTTTTTGTTTCTCTCGATTCTCGTTCCCGGACCAGAGCATCCTAAGAGATCACTTGATGTGTTTCTTCAGCCACTAATATATGAGTTGCAACAACTATGGGCTCAAGGTGCTGAAACATACGATGTTTCGTGTAAAGAAAACTTTCAAATGCGGGCAGTACTAATGTGGACAATAAGTGATTTTCCAGCATATGGTATGTTGTCTGGATGGACAACGCATGGAAGGCTATCATGTCCATATTGTCAAGATAACACTGATGCTTTCCAACTAAAGCACGGAAGGAAAACGTGTTGGTTTGACTGTCACAGGAGATTCCTACCACCTGATCATCCATATCGTAGGAGTAGGAATTTGTTTACGAAGAACAAGAGGGTGTTTGACAGTCCACCTCCGGAAATTTGTGGGAAAGATTTGAAGATACAACTAAGAGATTTTGGTGCAGAAAGGACGCCAGAAGTCGGTGGACATGAGCGTTTTCCGGTAGATGCTGTTGGAGAACTACATAACTGGCACAAAAAAGTATTTTCTGGGATCTGCCATACTGGGAGGATCATCTGCTAAGGCATAATTTAGATGTCATGCATATTGAGAAGAACTTTTTTGACAATCTCATGAACACGATCCTTAATGTTCAAGGTAAAACAAAGGATAATTTGAAGTCAAGACTGGATTTAGTCGATATATGTGCTCGTTCAGAACTTCATGTTGATGAGAATGGTAGGGCTCCTTTTCCCATATACCGACTTGATGCAGCGGGAAAAGATGCGTTCTTTGATTGGATTTCAAACGATGTGGAATTTCCAGACGGTTACGCATCAAATTTGCGTAACTGTATCGACAGAAAGGAAGGAAAGTTTACTGGCTTGAAAAGCCACGATTGCCATGTAATGATGCAGCGCCTCCTTCCGTTCGCCTTCAAGGAACTATTACCACGAAATGTTCATGAAGCAATTGCAGGGATAAGTGGTTTCTTCCGCGATTTATGCACGAGATCAGTGACTCTTGAAGGTATTGAAAATTTGAAGACTAACATAGCCGTGATTCAGTGCAACCTTGAGAAGATATTTCCTCCCTCATTTTTTGATGTTATGGAGCATCTTGTTATTCACCTGGCAAGAGAATTGGAACTTGGTGGTCCTGTGCAGTATAGATGGATGTATCTGTATGAGCGGTATATGTTCCATTTGAAGAAGATGGTGAAAAATTTAAGTAGGGTGGAAGGTTCTATAGTCGCACAGATGATCAATGAAGAAACTTCAAACTTTGCCGAGTACTACTTTCCAGCAGAAGTTCAGACCAAAAACAGAAGACCTGCTCGGCATGATGATAGAGGCGAACGGGCAACATATCATGTTACGGTTCCAGACATTTTCACAGACGTTGGACGACTTAGCGGAAAACCAAAGGACCGTCGACTTACTGAGCAGGAGCGCAGTCATTTGCAAACATATTTGCTCACCAACTGCGAAGACGTTCTTCAATATGAGAGGTAAATAAATGAGCTTACAAATTTTTATTTTAACAAGTTGAAATTTAAATCTTAATTAATTACATTATTGTCATCATATACAGGATTTTCATGGCAGAAAAGCGGTTCGAGTATAGATACGCCACAGAGGACGAACTAGAAGAAATGAAGCAGAGAGAATTTACTGGATGGATGTTTACTTATGTGAGTGCTTTAAACAAATTAAAATATATTTTATCACATATTTATACTAATTCACATTTATTGATATAATATATATATATGTGCTATTAATAGGTGTCTGCTGGTTTGGCCAGAGGTGAAACATTTGACGATTGGATACGTGAGATGGTCGTTGGACCAAACTTTGTTGTGAAGTCATATCCGAGATTTTGTACTCGAGGATATGCATTCACAACTCAGAAGAGGAGACGTTCGAGTACGACTTATGATGCTGGCGTTTGTTCTGCATCAGGAGATGATGTATACTACGGACACATACATGAGATTTTGGAAATCAAGTATTTGGGCATGGTTGGATTGCGCTGTACTGTTTTCTATTGTGATTGGCACGACAACACCCCAGATCGAGGTGTGAGAACAGATGCATTTGGTGTTACATCAGTAAATTCGAGGCGAAAGCTGCAATATTATGATCCTTTCATTCTTGCTTCCCAGGCCGATCAGGTAATTAAATGTTAATTATTCAGAATGATTCATCATCATGTGTATTAATTTATAATTTTTCTAAATGTTACAGGTTTGTTATATCAAGTACCCCCGGGTAAGGAACAGAGATGATCCATGGGTTACTGTTACAAGACTCAACCCGAGAGGCCGAGTTCAGGGAAGTTCTGAGCTGGAAGACCCACTACAACCAAGCACATCCGGCAACTTAAGTGCAGCAGAAGATTTAGCTGGAGTTGGCCTTGTAGTCGATTTAACCGACTTTGGAGAGGAAGCCGTCGTTCACGTAGAGGATGAACCAGTGATTGGAGAGTTTCACCAAGATCCAGATTCAGATTCATCTGGTGATGATGACTCGGAAACAGACTACCATTGAACTTTTTTTTTTTTTTTTAAGAAATACCGAGGAAATTCCGAGGAACACTTGATATAACCTCTTTCCTCGGATAATAGTTATTTGGTTTATCTAGCAAGGCAAAGCTGAATACGAATTAAAAGCTACTCAAAACACAACCAAATAAAACGAAGAAACCATGTAAAAGAAATACGAACTCATAATTAAGAAACCTAAAAAAAACTCAGTTCAAAATTAACAGAAAATAAGACCATAAAACGTTAGAATAGAAAAGAAAATAAAATAGCCGGTGATAGCTCCTACTCCTCGTCTCCTGCTCCAGATGTTCCTGCATCGTTGGGTCTCTTGGACCTCTTTCTTACCCTGTGTGTACCACTCGAACCCGAACCAGAGCTGGATGGAGAGTTGTCCCGATGAACTACATCATCCTTTTGGCAACGACACGGCCTGATACGTGAAATGGCAGCCCAGATCTTGTGTAGCATGTCGTTGTTTGTCTTTATGCTCTGATCTCTCCAATGTTGTTGCTGGCGCGAAGTGGCGTTCGGTGGAAGCTCTTGCAGCTTGTACTGGCTGGAGTCTGATGGGAGTAGCTGATGGGGTTGTGAATCATCTGGAATGGCTTGTGCAGCCTCATCTTGTCCTTCTTCATCAACCACGCCCTTGCCTTTGGTCTGATATTTTGGCGTGAAGAAGGATGGCTTGTCTACTAGTGCGGTAGCAGGGGGTAGGAACTCAACTGCAGCCTCTGAAAGTAGAGCAGTCAGGCCGATCTGAGGCAGGTGGCAGTAGAGTGTTTTCTTCGCTCGGTCCTGGAATACGTAGACGTAAGGACCATCCCGATGGATCCTCGAGTGGGGACCAGCTATGAACTCCTTACTTACTAGAGAAATGACATCCAGGTAGTTCCAAGCAATGTTGTTCGATCTGTCCAGTGCTACCTGCTGGTTCTCGCAGTCTACACCCACATGTCTAAGGATCCGAGTAATCACTGCACCAAATCCACATGCATTGCTCTTGGATTTGGTTACTTTCCCCTTGTATCCTGCTAAGTTTGCGGCCAGCACCGCTCCCATGTTGAAGGCAGTAGCAGGTGGGAATGTAGAGTTTCCAAATGCCGGTAGCAAATGCCTCACACCTTGGTACAGGAGGCACAACTCCCATTGCGTGACTGATGCGGCTGTGGTTGTCCCGTATAGCAATGAGCCAATGAGGCGTGTGGCATATCTCAGTACTGGGCTCCGGATAAGTGACTCCTTTGCCTGAGAAGATCTATAAACCCCTGTGCCAATCGTTTCCCAGAAGTTCAACAGCTCTGAAGTCCAATAAAGACCAGATGTCCTCTCCCCTGCACTCAATCCAAATAGTCCGCAGAGGTCTGTGAAAGATACCTCATAGTATACTTTCTGCACTACGAATGCCAGAAAACCTTCCTGATGGCTATCATCGGGACGGGTGACGTATGCGGATGCTATGAACTGGCGTACCAACTCCGGATAAGTGGGTTCGTTGAGGTTGCATAGTTGGCCTAGACCCATGTTCTGGAACAGTCCTTCAATGTCTGCTTTGATTCCCAATATTGTCATCGTCTCAGGACATGCTAGTTGTGTAGCCGGAACGGCTACCTTCTTCATGTTGTTGTAGTGGGTGGTATCAGACTTATCCCACTTCTTTGGCCTTTGCTTCTCCAGCTGAGACGAACCCTCTTCTTGTGTGTTCTTCTTTGCTGATGTTTTCGTGCGCTTCATTCTCTACAAAATAGAATCATTGCTCTCAACATGGTTATAATCAATTAAGAACTCAAAGCAACATGAAAATGAAAAGCGAAATCGAGTTGTGATAAAAAAAAAACAAATTGAAAAAAATTCTCAATCCCTAAATCATCTCAAATCCTGTTCCAAACTCGTTGATCACAGACAATTGTGTTCTATTCCATGTTTAAACATCTGTTTCATGCATATTTGATCAAGGAATCAACACGGAAATAAGAAATTCACAAAACCCAAAAAATTGCTCAAGAACACGATTTCAGAATGTGGAGATTCGCGGAGTATACCTGTCTTAGGGTGAAGACGAGTGTAGGAATCAGGTAGAGCTCGAAAAATCAAGTGGAATAGAGCCCAAAATTGTTCAAATCGGATGATTATAGAGAGAGAAAGGGGGGGACGAATTATAGGGGAAATCGGAGGGGATGAGAGTTCTAAGGTTTAGATCCAAAAAAGGTCGGGTTTTGCCTTATAATTCTGTTTTCCGAACACGCATCGATCGATGCGTTTTTGTTCTATAAAGCATCGATCGATGCGTTTATAAAAAAACATACAAGATTTTCCGAGGACATTCCGAGGAACAATTGAGATTCTCGATCGATCGATCGATGGGATACTCTCATCGATCGATCATATTCTTACGGCCCGGGCCATCTTAGTAATCGATCGATGCTTTTTTGTTCTATAACGCATCGATCGATGCGTTTTTAAAAAAACATACAAGATTTTCCGAGGACATTCCGAGGAACAATTCAGATTCTCGATCGATCGATGGGATACTCTCATCGATCGATCACATTCTTACGGCCTGGGCCATCTTAGTAATCGATCGATACTTTTTTGTTCTATAACGAATCGATCGATGCGTTTTTAAAAAAACATACAAGATTTTCTGAGGACATTCCGAGGAACAATTCAGATTCTCGATCGATCGATGGGATACTCTCATCGATCGATCACAATCTTACGGCCCGGTCCATCTTAGTAATCGATCGATTTGTTTTTGTTCAAAAACGCATCGATCGATGCGTTTTTTTTTTTAAAATTACGTTTAGAAACCCCAAACACTAGTTCGTCGGAATTTCCTCGGAATATTCCGAGGAAATTCCGAGGAAGAAGAGGGTTTCCTCGGAGTTCCCTCGGAATAATCCGAGGAAATTCCGAGGAAATAGGGTTTTTAAACCGAAAACAACGTTTTACCGTTTGAATAACACCTATATAACCTTATTAAGTGTCTTACGTTCATTATGAAGTCAAAAATTTGTTCCTTACCGTATAATTAACACTTTTCCGATTGTATGAACGAAATCTCGCAACATAAGAGAAACACTTATACCTTTTAATGAACGGTAAAGGGAATACTTTCAATTAGTTTTGAAATTTGTTATTTCATGGTTTATGCTCATCTATACAAAGAATCCTCAATGGTATGCATTACAATTGTATAAGAAATGAAATACGGCAAAAAAAATTGATGTTTTGAAACCCCAAACACTAGTTCCTCGGTATTTCCTCGGAATATTCCGAGGAAATTCCGACGGATATTTTACTATCTGTCGGAATTTCCTCGGAATATTTTCATTTTACCGGGCAAATATTTCGCGAAAATTGAAATTAGAATTCCGACGGAATTCCGACGGATAATGTCCGTCGGACCCTAGGTTTTATAACCACAAGCCCCTTCTTCTTCCCTATTTCTTTCTTCTTCCTCTGCGCGACTCCTCTCTTTCTCTCCGGCGATTTCCCCCTTAAATCCGACGATATCTCCGGCGATCTCCCTCTTCTCTTACACAAATCATGTAAGGACCCTATCCCACTCTCTTAGGTTCTATTTGTTAGGTTTTTATGTAGTTTTGATAGATTTTTGTTAGGGTGATTGGTTAGGATTGTGATTTGGTTGTATAATAGGTTTAGAATTGTGATTTGGTTGAATAATTTGTTTTGTTGAATTGATTTAGAATTTTTTTATAATTTTTTTATTTTTTGTATTTATAAAATCGATTTTTGTATATAAAATCGATTTTTGTATTTTACAAAACGATTTTTCTATATAAATTCGATTTTTTGGATTTTACAAAAAAAAATTTCTATATAAATTCGATTTTTTGGATTTTACAAAACATTTTAAATATCTATAAAACTTTTTTTGTGATTAAATACTATTATTTGGGATTTAAAAATATTTTTAATATATATATATATATTAAAAATATTTTTTTGTAATTATTAAACAATTTTTATTTATTAAAACTATTTTTTGTTTATTAGAACTATTTTTATATATTTATTAAAAAAATTTAATATATATAAATCTTTTTCTGTGATTAAATTATTTGGGATTTTTTTTTAATAAAAAATTAATTTATATATTTCTGTATTTATTAAATATATTTTTTTAATTTACAGGTCTCATGATGATCAGACCCGGCCTCGACAGCGTCGTGGTCGTGGTGGTACGGGGAGCCAGTCTCGGGATTCCAGCCATTTTCAGGATTCCCTTCGCCCCACAGCTCCAACCATACATCTCCCTCTGCTGCACCCGCTCATGCTCCTCTCGCTCCCGCTGCTGCATCCGCTCCTGTTCCTCCGGGTCCTCCGGGAGTGATGAGGGTTGCGGAGTTGGTTCAACAGCCCGGTCGTGACCATCTTCCGTATCTCACTCCGTATCCACATGGACGGGGTCAAACATGGTAATTAAACATTTTTTTTTCTTTAAATTTGGATTCATTATTAACCGTTTGTTCTTTTAATAAGGTTCAACCGATCCGGGAACGGGATCAGCGCATGGATCAACCGTATGATGTACTCGGCCCTCGACAGTGGACATCCGACTTTCACTCACTTCCCAACCGACAAGCAGGTTCTGTGGTTTCGTCAGTTTGCGGTAAGTATTCTAATTTTTTACTTATATTTTTAATCTTTAATATAAATTTTCTACTAATTGTGTTTTTTTTTCAGCAAGAGTTCAACTGGAATTCCGATGAGACGCTCTTTATCTATCACCACTTCGTCCATAAAGTAATGGACAACTATGGGAAGCAGATCCACGAGTGGAAGAAGAAGTGGGAAATCAATAAGGTTCGATTTAATTTATTAAACAATTTTTTAATTTATTAAACTATTTTTTAATTTATTAAACTTTTTCTTTTTTTTTTTAATTAAAAGGTCCCAAAGTCGATGAACGACACGGTCTGGAAGGAGTTGTGTGCGCATTGGGATAAGGAGGAGACGAAAGAAACTTCTTCCACCAACTCCACCAACCGCAGGAGCGACCGTAAAGGGAAGGGCATCTACAAGCATAACTTGGGTGCTCAATCTATTGCCACTCTCGGAGATCGCATGGTAAGTTCAACCGTTTTTTCTTCAATTATTTGAGTTTCAGAATTTAAATTTATTGTGCATTTCTTCTAATTTCTAATGTTTCTTTAATTTTATGTTTTTTTTCAAGGCGGAAGAAAATGATGGCGAGCCGGTTGATGATCTCGCCCTAATGAGGAGGGCGTATACCAACAAGAAGACCGGCCAGATTGATGACGGTCTTGTGAGGGACGTGGTCGACCTGGTCCAAACTCAGGTGGTAGACGAAGTGTCTCAGCTTCAAACCGAGGATGACGCTTCGACGGCTTCGACCAACTTGTCCCGGTTTCGAATCAACGAAATCGTTGAATCCGTAAGTTCTTTTTTTTAAAAGTTCAATTCATTTATTTCTTGGTTTAAATTTCTAAATTTGGCTTTTTTCTATTCAGTCGGTTCCAAAGAAGAAGGGACGTTTGGTCGGTTTGGGTCGTCGCACCCGGTCGGTTCCTCCTTCTTCTGCACCACCGCTCTTTGTTGATCCAGAAGTACTTACGGCTCAGTTGAAGGACAAAGATGATCGTATATCTTTGTTGGAGACCCAGATGGCGGCTCAACAGGCGGGCTATGAGGCACAGAGGAGGCTGAACCAGCAAATGATGGAGATGATGCAGAGGATGTACCCGAACGAGGTGTTCCCGGACGTGCCAGACCCGTAGTTTTTTTTTCCCCCAAACTCGGAATGTTTTATTTTTATTTGTGAAACTTTGAATATTAATTAATATGATTTCAATTTTACTTTTAATTTCATATTTTCGAATTTAAATTTCAGAAATTTTATTTTTCAAAAAAATTAATATTTTTTACATTCCGAGGAAATTAATTATATTTTCACTTGATCGATCGATGCATTTTTGAACAAAAATGCATCGATCGATCCGTTTTTTTAAAAAACATTCGGAATATACCGAGGGACATTTCCCTCGGAAAGAGGGACAGCTCCCTCGGAAAATTCCGAGGAACGGATCCCTCGGATTATACCGAGGGAACAGTTCCTCGGAATAAACCGAGGAAAAAGTCCGTCGGTAAATACTCCTATCGATCGATGTATATATGTCCAAACACGCATCGATCGATGAACTTCCGAGGAATTATCCCGACGAAGTTCTCCCTCGGTATATTCCGAGGACTTTTCCGACAAACTAGGGATCCTCAGAATTTCCTCGGAAATTTATTTCCTCGGAATTCCGTCGGAAAATTCCGAGGGATTTCCGAGGAAAAAAGAAATTCCGAAGAATTATTTCCGACGACGTGTTTCGTCGGAATTTCGTCGGAATAACGATATTCCGACGAAATTCCGACGATTTTTTCCCTCAGAATCCTTGATGTTTTCTTGTAGTGAAAAAAAAAACGCTAAAACCGAGAACCCGGCTACCGGTTGAACTGATGGGTGACTCGATATGTATCACCTTTGACTTAAATTATTATATTTAGAGTATTCTAATATATTTATAAATGTTTAGATGCATGATGAAGATATTTTGGATGTAATGCTCCAATTTTACAAAAGTTAGCTACACAAATATTTAGTCAACTTAAGGTTGCATCTAGTTGTGAGTGTAGTGGATCAATATTTGAAAAGATGCATACCAAAAAAAAAAAACTGATTTGAACATCAACAATTCGTTTATGTCTATTACAATTTACGGTTGCAAAGAATATAAATCGTTTGCGTATTTTTTTAGTTTACTTTTGCAGTTGACATGTTATTAGAATCTTTTCGATGTTTTGCTTTTGATTTATTGTAATTTAACAATTAATTTCATTATTCACATTAGATATTCAAATATTTATTAATTTTAATTTTATATATATTTTTATTATATATCTAATTCCTAATTTGTTACAGTTATATATATATATATATATGTATTTATTAAAACTAATTAAACTATTGACCAATGGTTTGTCCACGGTTGACCTAACGATCCAGTGACCAAGAAATAGTATGGCTTATTGCCTGGATTGGGATTAAAAAAGTTGGTTATTCATCATCATTATTTTGAATAAACTATAATTTTTGGAAAATGGATTTGGAAATGACCGAGCTATTTTAATTTATCTGTAACATAAGTGTAACATGTTCGTCGCTGAAAATTCCTCTTTCATGATATTGATCAACTTTGATAAAGAAGTGGATAAAAGGAGAGAAAGTTAATATAAAATTGACTGCCTACCAAATAATTCATTAGGTGTAATCATATATAGTTAGTTAGTGTTTCAGTCGATGGAATAATAGACTTTTAGCCATGCATTTGTAATCATTTCGGTGAGCGGTAGGTCACCGCGATACAATGTGAATGAACTAAATCGTAGGTTTTCCTTTTGTTATCTTCGCAATTCTCTATGTCATGACAGAGATTACCACATTCAAAACAAACCTTAAAAATTTGACAGATAAATAGATGAAAAGAAAATTATCAAATATCTTTTAGTATTGAAAAAACTTGCTTGATATAATGGCCAATTAGCTATTTTGCATAATAATTTTGCAAACTTCTTATATATATCATTGTGATAAATGATGATAACAAGAAAATTTCCAAAGAAGATTATTAATCTATGAGCATACTAAGCATTAATTACATCAGTAACAAGTAACTTATTTGATTGCTTATGGGACCAAATTGAAAAGCTAAGACTATTTTTTTTATTCCCTTTCGTAACTCCTAAATTCCAAAAGCTCACATGTGAGGTGTGTGTTTGTGTCTGCATGAGCATATACATATATACTATACATTTATATGTGCGTACATTAAGTTAACAAGAAGAAAAGGGGATGTGATCATGAATCAACGACATAGGGCGGGGATGAAATTTAAGGGACCATAGGCGATTTATTAACAATTTTAACCAAAATATAATTTTTTATAAATTTGGAGTCCAAATTTTCTTTTTGGAAACCTATGTATATATATTTTTCTTCAAAACTTTTGGGACATTTGGCAAATATTTCATTTAGCATGGTCCATGATCGGCCTGCAACTACACAAAGGTATACTCTTGGTATGCAAATTTAAATTCCCAAGCAAATAATATTTTTTACTTCTTTTTTGTTATCCCTTTTTGACTTATATACTGACCATGATTATTCAAAGACCTCCTTGGCAGTCCGGTCTCCCCACAAATGTTTGTCCAGAGCGACTTGGATTTGATGTTTGACTTTAAATGCTCGGCAACTCAAATCGCAGGCTTTGAAAAGGACTTCACCTCCGAGAAAATCAGGAATGCCTTCTTCTCCTTACCAAACAATAAAACTTGTGGCCCTGATGGGTATTCTAAAGAGTTCTTTATCTACGCATTGTCTATCATCGGCCCTGAAGTAACTGAGGCGATTGGGGAGTTCTTTCATTCTGGGTGCCTTCTCAAACAATGGAATTCTGCTTCTTTGGTCCTTATCCCGAAGAAAACAAATGCTTCTCTTACCACAGACTTTCGACCGATCTCCTGCCTCAACACTGTGTATAAAGTTATCTCCAAGCTGCTTGCATCTAGGATAAAGGAGATCCTGCCGCTCATGATATCCAAGTCCCAATCAGCGTTTCTTCCGGTGCGATTATTAGCTGAGAACGTTCTATTGGCAACAGACCTTGTTAACGGCTATAATACCCAGGCTGCGACCCACAGCAGTAAGCTCAAGGTTGACCGACGGAAAGCCTTTGATACGGTTTGGTGGGACTTTATACTGGCTACACTTCGTGCTTTAGCCATACCTGAAAGCTTTATCAGCCTTATTACGGAGTGTCTCTCAACGGCTTCATTCTCTATATCAGTGAACGGCATATCAGGAGGTTTCTTCAAGAGCACAAAGGGGATACGGCAAGGCGATCCTCTATCGCCTTACCTCTTCGTCCTGGCAATGGAATGCCTCTCAAGACTGTTTCACGCCCGCTATGAATCTGGGACTATCCGATATCATCCTAACACCGAGCATTTAAAGTTATCTCATCTCATGTTTGCGGATGACGTCATGGTCTTCTTCGATGGAAGCAGCAGTAGCCTCCACGGGATCTCAGAGTGCCTTGATGACTTTGCGTCTTGGTCCGGTCTTCATATGAATACTTCCAAAACTGAGATCTTCACCATGGGATTGGACCAAATAGAATCCTCGGCCATCCAAAGCTATGGATTCTCTTTTGGTAAATTCCCCATAAGGTATCTTGGTCTTTCTCTCATGAGCCGTAAACTGAAAATCTCGGAATATGCCCCTCTTATGATGAAGATCACAGCTTGCTTCCGCTCCTGGTCAACGAAAATGCTTTCTTTCGCTGGTAGAATACAACTTCTCAAAACCGTCATCTTCGGCATTGTTAATTTCTGGATCTCGGCATTTATCTTACCCAAAGGTTGTATAAAGGATATTGAGTCCCTCAGTTCCCGTTTCCTTTGGTCAGGTAGTATTGACAAGAAAGGCATCGCTAAGGTAGCCTGGTCTACCTTTTGCTTGCCAAAAAATGAAGGAGGCCTTGGACTTAGAAGCTTCTTGGTGTGGAACCAGGTTCTATGCTTAAAGTTCATCTGGATCTTGCTTTCGAATTCCCAATCTCTTTGGGCGGATTGGCACAGAAGTGTCCATCTTCTCAATAAATGCTTCTGGACAATTGAACCTTCAAATGGCGTTTCTTGGGCCTGGAAGAGACTCCATAAGCTCAGACCTCTAGCCCTTCAGTTTTTCAGAACAGTTCTGGGAAACGGTCAACATACCAGCTTCTGGTTTGATATATGGACGCCGTTGGGACAGTTAATCGACTACATTGGTCCTCTTGGTCCACGAGCTTTAAGAATTATGAGAACCGCTATGGTTGCTGATGCAATAGTAGGCTCAAATTGGTCACTGCCTCATCCAAGATCAGCGCAAGAAGTGGAGCTTCATGCCCACCTCACTACTATCTCTCTTCCTTTAAATGTGGATATTGAGGATGACTTTGAATGGATTGCAGGAGACTCACCGTTGTGGACATTTAACTCTTCCACGACATGGGAAGTATTGAGGCCAAGACAACCGGTTAAAGATTGGGTTGATGTTGTCTGGTTCAAGGGGGTGGTACCGAAGCACGCCTTCACGATGTGGGTTGCCAACTATGACAGACTCCCAACGAGAGAAAGGCTTGCGGCTTGGGGAATGCCTGTCCCGATCACTTGTACTTTCTGCTCCAGAGATACTGAAACAAGAGATCATCTGCTGTTATCATGCGAGTATAGCATGGAGATGTGGAGAGAGGTGTTCTTCAGATGACCACCCTCTACATCGATCACCAACTGGGCGGAGCTGCTCTCCTGGATCCGAGACGCGAGGAACATGGACATGAAGCTGCTGCGGAAAATAGCTTCACAAGCATCAGTGTTTCACCTCTGGAAACAGAGGAACAATCTGCTTCATAACCAAATATCTATCCCTGCGGCTTCAGTGTTCTCTGAAATTGATAGGGAAGTAAGAAACATAATCTTCGCCAAGAGGGAGCGTAAACACTTCAGCTCTCTCATGTCTCTTTAGATGCGTTAATCTAGTTGTTGTTAGACTTATTATCCTTGATCCATCTTGTTTTTTCTTTCTTTTTGCCAAGATGGCTCAGAACTAAGGTTTCATTATAGATCTTTTTTTCATTAATATGAAATTTACAATTTAGCAAAAAAAGAATATAACGTGAATTTGGCCCATACCTCCATTATCAAATTGAATATCATTTGCTTAACTAGCTAGGCCCTCAGAAATTCCATTTAAAGCCTCTTTTGCACCAGCAATCACATACATCATCTCTCCATCTTGCATCTCACCTATTCACCACTTGCATTGTACACTTATGTTTCATGCATATGTGTATATCTATCGTGTGTCTTCCTTTCCATAGAATGATGGAAAACTGATTTTGAGAGAGAGAGAGAGAGAGAGAGGGTTTTTTTTGCTTTGAGATTCTTTTCTTAGTGTGCTTAGCAAGAGTGATTGACATCAGAATGAAAATCTCTAAATATATAGTGAATGTTTTGATTTCTATTTTCTCTTATATTTCTTTTGTTCTATCATTTGTCATCTGTTCATCTCTTGAAGTTACCATCGATGACCATCCACCAAGCAATCTCAAGAAGAAAGGGTCTCTGCTACAAGACTGAAAGAATATTCCTAGATATTCTCGGTTAGTTTGTATAGTCAAACGTTAGAATGATCTCTCCTGGATTGTAGGAAGATCTCATAACAACTCTGTACATATAACATCTTGTAGATCGTTCCGTTTTGATTAAGGAAATACAAAGTCTTTCATGGTATCAGAGCTATAGCTCTTATGATCCAATTTTTCTTCTTTTCTTTTCTCTTCGTTCTGTACCGTTTTCAAAATCAACCTTCATGGCTGTGGTGGAATGGGCGTTTGGAGTCACAAACATTAAGACGCACATTCCGTTTGTGCTTGACCTTGACGTCTTCAATTATGATACTTGGCATGAGTTATTCTTGACGCATTGTTTAGCCTTCGATGTCCTTGGACAAGTCGACGGTATGTCCAATCCTACTGGTGCTGATGATACACCATGGAAGAAGAAGGATGGACTGGTGAAGCTCTGGATCTACGGGACTCTAGCGCCACCGCTGTTCAAGACCTGTTTCAAAACAGGAGGTGCAGCATTGGATATTTGGCTTCGTATCGAAAACCAGTTTCGAAACAACAAAGAAGCCCGAGCTATTCAGCTCGATAACTATCTTTGCACAAAGGAGATCGGTGATATGTCGATACATGACTACTCCCTGAGTCTAAAAGCCATCGCTGACCTGTTCGAAAACGTTGAAGCGCCTGTCAGTGACAAGACTCTGGTGATGTATATGCTCAACGGTCTCAACGAGCGCTTTGATCACATCATTAACGTGATTAAACACCAGAAACCGTTCCCAACGTTTGACGAAGCTCGAAACATGTTGGAGATGGAGAAAACTCGCCTCAAGAAACTGCACAAGGGTACCGTTGTTCACTCAGACAATTCATCCTCCTCAACTGCGCTGGTTTCAACACATTCCGAAGGCAAACCAGGAAATCAGCAACTAACCAGTCTCGTAATAACAGAGGAAATAAACGAGGATGACGTGGACGTGGGCGCTACAACAACAACTACAACCGTCAGCCTTACAACAATTGGGGAATGCCTATGCCTTTCTGGCCTGGTCAATACAACTGGCAGAATGGATCTCAAGCGCCTTGGATGACCTATCCAACTCCAGCGTACAACCCACGTGCGATCACTCCCCAACATTCCAACAATCAGCAGGAGGCTCACTACGTCGATCACAGTCAGCCTACAACTGATTTTGCATCGGCCTTCAACACCATGACTCTCCAAGAGCCATCAAAAAACTGGTATATGGATTCCGGGACGTCATCACACCTTGCATCTAGCTCAGGTATGCTTCATTATGTTCTTAATTTGAACACCGGAAATGCAGTGGTTGTAGGTAACGGTTCCTCTATACCCATTAATCAAACTGGTAGCTCGTTTATACCTTGTCCAACACGACCTCTGAAACTTCAAAACGTTCTTGTTGCCCCCAAAATTGTCAAAAACCTTGTTTATGCTCGACATTTCACTACTGATAATTGTTGTACTGTTGAATTTGACCCTTTTGGCTTTTTTGTGAAGGACCTGCAAACCAAGAAAACAATACTCTGCAGTGATTCTTCAGGTGATCTTTACCATGTGCCACCTTCGCTCAAAACATCTCATCAACACTCTGTTTTCGTTGCTGAGACACCCTCTTTGTGGCACAAACGCCTTATCCACGCAAACAATGAGACTCTTCGGTCTGTTATTTCTTCAAATTCTCTAGTTTGTAATAAAGACAGTGTTGGACCTAATTTTGGGTAATACCTTAACGGGCCGCGATCAAAGACATGGGCCTTATGGAGCTAAAGCCCATAGCGAATAGTCGAGTTCGAAGAAGAGTCATCGAGGTCGTCGGAGATCGCGGAACAAGAGACGAAGATCTCGGAACCGTTATGAAACATCTCGAGGTCGACTTACTATAAAGGAAGAAGACGGGATATGAAGAAAGACACGTTGAAAACCCTAGAGAGAGCTACACACATACATCGACCTTATTTTCTCTTGTTCTTAGATCCTCTTCTTTATCGATCTCACCTGTGTAATTCGATCTAGTTCAACTTATTGTATTCAATCTTATTCATCAATAAAGTCCATTTTTGCCTACCGGAAATTGTTAACATCGTTGTGTTCTAAAGATATTGTTGCCTACATCTTTTGTCTTCCCTAAATCAAACTCCCGATCACTATCAAATACTTAGTGTATATTTTAGGTTCTACACACAGCTTACCTTTTTGTAATGCTTGTCAGTTGGGGAAACACTTAAAACAACCTTTCTTTACTTCGGGAAATAAAAGCTTGCATCCATTTGATCTAATTCATTCAGACTTATGGACATCTCCTATTCCTAGCCTAAGTGGCATCAAATACTATGTTCTTTTCCTTGATAATTTTTCTCACTATTTATGGGTTTATCCATTAAGAAACAAAAGTGATGTGTTTGCTAAATACATTCACTTTTCCTCTTTTGTCAAAACCCAGTTCAAAGCCAATACATGGAGTTTCAATGTGATAATGGTGGTGAATACAAGAACTCTAAATTTCTAGAGCATTTCGCTCAAAATGGTATCAATGTTCGTTTCTCATGTCCTTACACCTCTCAACAAAACGGCAAATCTGAGAGGATGATTAGGACTGTGAACAATGCCATTAGAACTCTCTTGTTCCAAGCGAAAATTCCCCCTTCATACTGGCCTGAAGCTCTTCACGCTGCTGTTCATGTCCTTAATATTCTTCCTTCTTCAGCCATTGTAGCTAAAACACCTCACTTCCTCATTTATGGCAAGCACCGTACGTACGATCATCTCCGTACATTTGGATGTCTTGCGTTTCCTAACATGAACCACTCTCCAGCTCATAAACTCTCTCCAAGATCAACACCATGTCTCTTTTTGGGTTACCCTGTTCACCACAGGGGATACCGCTGTTTAGACCTCAAAACAAATCGAATCATCATCTCTAGACATGTGATTTTCGATGAGTCAACTTTCCCCGCTGCCAAACCTGAACCGAAAACATCTTACAGCTTCTTGGATAGCTTTGAAACTCCCTCTGCCATGTTCAAGTCAATACTTGAGACTCCTCAGGTGCAACCTAAACCAACGAGCACTCCCACTGCTCCTCTTGTTCCTTCATCTCAAGAACCTACCTTAAACACCACGCAACCTCCTGCTCCATCCCGCTCCCGAATGACCACAAGAGGTCAGGCTGGGATTGTCAAACCCAAGAAAATATTCAACCTCCATGTCTCTTCTGTGTCTAGAATCCCATCAAACCACCAAAAAGCTCTAAGTGATCCGAACTGGAATCCTGGAATGACCAAAGAGTACGGTGCTCAAATTAAGAATAAGACTTGGAGTCTAGTACCCAGGCCTTATGGTGCTAATGTGATTAACTCTTTGTGGCTGTATAAGCATAAATATGATGCAGATGGAGTCTTAAAATGTCACAAAGCTGGTGTTGACTATGATGAAACATTTAGCCCAGTGGTGAAACCTGCTTCTATCCGGACAGTTCTTAATGTTGCTTTGAGTAGAGGATGGCAAATCAAGCAACTAGATGTCCAGAATGCATTCCTCCATGGTACCATATCAGAAACTATTTATATGCATCAACCCCCTGGTTTTGTTGATAGGAACCACCCAAAACATGTATGCAAATTGGAGAAAGCTCTCTATGGACTTAAACAAGCACCAAGAGCTTGGAATGCAAGAATCAGTCACTTTCTCCACTCGCTTGGGTTCAAATCCACCAAATCAGACAGCTCTCTGTTCGTGTACAAGAAAGGTTCTCAGATGGCCTATCTTATTCTATATGTAGACGACATTGTGCTCACTGGTTCCTCTCCGACCTTGCTCGCCACGATCATCAACAGTCTAAAGCAAGAGTTCCCAATGACGGATATGGGCCAGCTATCACACTTTCTTGGAGTTAAGGTTCAATACAACAAAGCCGGCTTACTTCTCTCTCAACAACAATATGCCTTGGAGATAATTGAGAGAGCGGGAATGAAAGAATGCAAACCAGTTAGTACACCAGTTGACGTTCAATCCAAGTTATCAGCAGAGGATGGTGTCAAACTCGGCAACCCGACTCATTACCGAAGCTTGGCTGGGGCTCTCCAATATTTAACCTTCACCAGACCTGATATAACGTATGCTGTGCAGCAAATCTGTATGTTCATGCACGACCCTCGTAGCTCTCACTTCAATGCCCTAAAGAGAATAATCCGATACGTTCAGGGCACAATATCTCACGGGGTACAGATTTACAAGTCCAAGCTAGACACATTGACAGCTTACTCCGACGCTGATTGGGCTGGGTGTCCAGACACTAGGAGGTCTACTTCTGGATACTGTGTATACCTTGGAGACAATCTGTTATCCTGGTCGTCAAAGAGACAACACACGATCTCACAGAGCAGTGCGGAGGCTGAATATCGTGGCGTAGCAAACACCATAGCTGAGACGTGCTGGCTAAGAAACCTACTGTTGGAGATGCACATCCCTATGAGCAAAGCCACTCTGATCTTTTGCGAAAATGTAAGCTCAGTGTATCTCTCAAGCAATCCAGTCAAACTTCAAAGAACGAAACATGTTGAGCTTGATCTCCATTTTGTACGAGAAAAAGTGGCCCTATGTGAAGTTAAAGTCCTTCATGTTCCTACAGAATACCAATACGCTGACATCTTCACCAAAGGACTACCCAGTTCACTCTTCAACTCATTTAGGACCAGCTTGAACGTTCGCAAATCCCACGTCCAAACTGAAGGAGGGTGAAAGAATATTCCTAGATATTCTCGGTTAGTTTGTATAGTCAAACGTTAGAGTAGATCTCTTCTAGATTGTAGGAAGATCTCATAACAACTCTGTACATATAACATCTTGTAGATCGTTCTGTTTTGATTAAGGAAATACAAAGTCTTTCAAAGACAATGTACTTCTTATTTTATTTAAGTAGTTATTGTTCCCTCATTTATGAAATCTTAGAACTGGTGTATTTAATACTAGAATTAATTTAGGATTTGAATGGCATGCAGTTGAGTCATCAAATGGTACACAGCATAAAGCTTCATGGCATTCTCTTATGGGTTTCAATGGGACTTCTTATGCCAATGGGAATTCTCTTCATTAGAATGGGCAATAAAGCTAATGAAAATGGAAGAAAAGTTAAAGTGTTCTTCTACCATCATGCCATTTTCCAGGTAATTTAATTATTAGTAGTCACCAGACAAATAATTATAATGATGTAAAATGTATATTGTTGATAATTTTGTATCATTCTTGAATTTGGGATATGAAAATTTTAATTCTAACTCATAATGACATCTCGCTTTAATTATTTCTCCACGACAAATATAATATCAAATATGCTATTTAAAGGGGGGGGGGGGGGGGGGGGATGATTAGATAAAGGAATATAAAAATTTTAAAATTAAAAATTCAAGAAGCACTCGTAGTAGTCTTAAATTTACTCAATTTCAACAGCTAGATATTACATGCACTGAAGTTACTTTCAAATAGGTAGCTTATGAAGGAATTTCTTCTTGAGTTTTTATAGCTATGATAATGATTTCTTGAATATTAAGGGAAAGAAGCTTAGGACACACTATGATTATACTCTTAGACACATACTCGAATCCATTAACACACACACAAAATACAGAAGATTTTCTCTTCATTTATTTATGAGACTGCATAATTATTTAATTTTCTTAAATAAATATGTGCAGATACTAGCAGTGGTTTTAGCAACAATAGGAGCTATTATGTCTTTAAGAACATTGGAGAACTCTTTTGACAACAACCATCAAAGGCTTGGCTCTTTATGCTACTATGTGGCTCCAATTCTTGACCGGCATCTTCAAGCCCTCTAGGTACATATACATTTTTTTTTATCTATGATATCCATAATCTATACCTCAGTCCTCACACTTCTCCCGATTTACTGGCTGCATTGTAGAGGGTGCAAAAGGAGGTTGAAATGGTTCTTGTTACATTGGATTCTTGGAACAATAGTGTCAATAGTTGGCATAAGGGCTTATAAAAAGAAGACATCATCAAGCAGAGACTCAAGTCTTTGGACAAATTGCACCCAAAAAAAAAAAAAAAGTCTTTGGACAATCTTGTTTACAGCTCTACTATCTTGTCTAATTCTATCTAATTCAAGACAAAAGGGAGCATTTTCAAAAGCAAAGAGTTTTTCTTGATGAACTTGATAATCATCATAACAATAACACAAATGGAAGGAGTGACATTCAAGTGGTAACAAGAAGTCACCATGAACAAAAGGTTTATGGTTCCTACCTTGTCGCAAAAGTAACGCACTTGTGAATCAGTTTAAATCGATTTGATTAGTATGAAAATCAGTTATATAAGGACTTGACTTGATCTTTTTGGATGTAGTAGTCAATATCACATATATTTTTCACACACTTTTTTTTATGATGTATGCTGTTGGATTTGCTTTGGTTTGTTATTGTAAATACATTTTTTTTCTTCGTATATTGCATTTGAATAGTATATTGTTTAACATGATAAAAAAAAAATGAGATAAGGTCATTTTAAAGTGAAAATGCGAGATCTATTTTTTTCTCTTAAAAGGGGTCAAAATTTGGTATTTAATATTTATCAAAGATTCAGCAGTAAGGTATATCAACGGAATAAAATAAAAACAAAATTAGTTAATCAATTCAATAGAAAAACATATAGTTAAAAAAAATAACTCAATAAAAAACATCATTTTACACTAGCTTTTCTTTGGGAGGTGACGTCAACAAGCTCTTCTAGCTGAGAGTGGCCCAACATGATTTATTCAAGCTCCGTTTTGGTGTCAATTAGGTGAAGCAGAGATGATTTGAGAATGAGGGAATAATAGGTTAAGTTTGGATGTAGATTAAACGAAAAAGTTTGAACTTGGGAATAAGGGCATGTAGTAAGACTATGTATAGGACTTGTTCTGTATTCATTAGTTGATTTTGAGTGTGGGGACAGTGAAAAGGGACAAGGTGGAGCTCAAAGCAATTAAAGAGGGAGCAGTTAGCTACGCTTCCTTGGAGAAGAGGCTCAGTTATATGAGAAGCTTGTAAGGGGAGAGCTTTCGGATGAAGAAGGGGAAGAGAAGTACTGTGTGGATTTCTTCAGGAAAGGAGTAGAACATGGAGAAGATTTTATAATTATGGACTGTTTCATCACCACCTGAAGATGTGAAAGCAGATGGTGAACAAGATGAGGGTTCGTTGTTTGGCACCAGATTTGCTGGACTTGGACGTGCGGTAGGGACAGCTGATATAATAAATCAACATGTGCGTATGGTCAGGTAAATACCATTGTTGTCTCTCCTTTTTCTCTATAAGCAGCACAAAGAGAAGAAAGCAAAGCAAGACCGCAATAACAAGGTAAGGGACAAAAAACTTGATTTTTTCATGTTTACACTTAGCCAAGCTTTCGGTTGTGGAGAGTTTTCTCAGGAGTCAAAAATCATTGCTCTGTTTCCAAGCAACTTGGAGTAAAGAAACATCATTCATTACACCAATTCTAAGTTTGCTTAAATAGTTTTACTAGTATGTTATTATGTAAAGATAAGTAATTTTTTTCCAGTATCTGTTAATAGAGAGGATTATGCGTATAAACATATATCTACCAGTGATGCTTTCAAAGGGATATATGTACTGTGTTGTTAAATTATGTCAATCAACGATTCAACACCAAGATACAGCACTCACATCGCAAAATGCAAGTCTATTAGTAGTTGGTTAAATAGATTCATCACACAATGTTTTCCAATGGACAGTTTGGCCGAGTGGTCTAAGGCGCCAGATTTAGGCTCTGGTCCGAAAGGGCGTGGGTTCAAATCCCACAGCTGTCATATTTTCATTTTTTTTTGTTTATTTACATATTTCAGAGTCAAATAATACCTAAACAATAAACAAACTTGTTCGGAAAAATCAAATAAGGCAGAACCATGTTTGTTATGGTATGGCGCGTAGTTGATCTTAAATATAGTTGTGACCAAATGTATGTCTCGGCGAGATTCAGACATACAGTACAACAATCAACTATGAAAGAATCTTCAAAGCGTATTTCAGAGTCAAATAATACCTAAACAATAAACAAACTTGTTCGGAAAAATCAAATAAGGCAGAACCATGTTTGTTATGGTATGGCGCGTAGTTGATCTTAAATATAGTTGTGACCAAATGTATGTCTCGGCGAGATTCAGACATACAGTACAACAATCAACTATGAAAGAATCTTCAAAGCGTAGCTTGTACAACAAAAACTCAGCTGCATAATCAAGAATTAAAAAAAAAAAACTCACGATAGGGGAAGATAATTTAAAGGAATAAACCAACAAACTCTCTAACGGCATCCGAGTTCTTCTCAGTTGCTTCTTTTTAATCAAATTACCATTCCACCTCGTTTGGAGTTTTTCTACACCAATCCGTTTTTTTTAACACCACATATATTAATCAGACGGATCCTCTAAGGAGGAGAGGGAGAGTTCATATTACATAGACTAGCTTTTGCTAACAAGTCAGCAAAAGCATTACATGCTCTTGAATGAATGAAAAGGAACCGGCGATAAAAGAAGAAGATAGATGCTCGATATCCCGTGTTACAAAAAAAAAAGAAGAAGCTCGATATCCCAATCCATTACATCGTTGAATAACCAACTCGACTTCGGTTATCTTCAACTTAACCAAACCCGAATTGGATCTCTCGTTTAACATCAACAAGAGCAATTATTCTAGAACGAAATGGTTGGAATTTTGATAAAGAATTTTCTTTAGGTCAATGTTTATTTCTTTATAATTTTTACTAAATTATAGAGTGTTCCACTTACCTACGTCCCCTTGCATTATAAAATGACCAGGCATGTCCAGTCTCCCGAGGAAGACTTTGGTCCAGTGAACACAAATATGGACCAACGGTAGTTGATATATAAACAGAGAATTGGAAATCAAAGAAAAAAGTAATATTGGAAATCCTTTTCCACTAAGAAATGGATCTTTGGGATCATGTTATGAAACTTTTTCATTCTAAAAGTTCCCGGCAAATTCCTATGAATTGTAAAAGGTAGTGGTTAGATTATGTATTTCCTTCTTAAGTTTATATAAAATTATTATTTATATAATCCCTATTTTCTGACTAATTTATTGTTTATGAACGATCTTATCGCAAGTCACCCATTTCTACTAACCAACGAGGAAGAAGCAATAGAACATTTTCTTCCTTCCCGTTTATATTATATTCCCCAGTTGGTTACTCATCTACCGCTTTTAAACTCTTAACTAGACCCTGATCCGCGCACCAGCGCAGATTTGAATTTTCGGTTTTTGATTATTTATTTAACTAAATAATGTATTTGTAATATTTGATGTATTATATTCACCAAATAAATAATTTTTTTAGCATCTTAAACCATCTATTTACGATGAATATTTGATATCATATAAAAAATTGAACAAATAGACGTAATTAGAAAATTGTAGACGATATATAAAAACAATAGTTATTAATGTAAAATATGAAGAAATATTATATTATGACTTAGTATGACATAAAAGATTATAAATTAGTTATACATGTTTAAAGAAAATAAAATGATTTTTAAACTTGTATGAAAAATTTAACATATAAAAAAGGCGATGAATTAGTCATCAAATTGTAAATAATTTCATAATTTTATTAATAATAAATTATTTATAGTCTTTGTTTTTCGTCAAAATAATTATTAAATGTCCATAACATTAATCTGTTAAAAGACCATATTATGAAAGCCCATGTTGTAACCATTTTTTCCGGGAAGTGTAACAAAAAAAAATACATTTAACTCTTCGTTTTGTTTAAGTTTGTGTCGGTAAAAGATTAAAAAAAAATATCTCTATCTTTTTCAATGTTCAATTTGAAGCTTATTATGCGGAAATCATACGCAAATATAGGCAATTGGTTGGAATCTCTATATCTTTATATTCTTATAAATTTTAAATTTATTGTTTCCTCTTCTGCAAGCAAATCAATTACCGAAGTAAAAGATCAATTGGTTGGAATCAAATATATTCTTATAATTAGTGTAATTATGGTTACAGTTTCTATATTTAATAGATACATTAAAGATACGACATTGAAGATATTATGTTTTGATTAATAGAAGATATTGGATTTTGAGTTTGTATTTATTGATTTATTTTTTTATAAAGCTTAGAAAATCAATGGGATAATTGGTTGGTTGATACATCCTATAAAGAAAACAAAAACTATAGGTGGTTTGAATATCGTACATCGATCGATGCATGATGTAAGTTGACTATATAAAACTTGAACATGATCATTTCAAACTAAAGTATAGGTAGGTTATATGCATTTGTTATATTGTAGTTAATATATTTTAAATATTACATAAGTCAAGTGATTCACGTTTTCGTAAAAATAAAATTCAAGTTCTTTATTGGGTCGTACTCGTACGTAATAAGCTACGTTAAATATGATGTATTTTTAGGTTCATTTAATGACATTAAGTTTAAATTTAATTAAGGAAAACTCATTAATTTAACTGGAAAAAGACAAGCATTAAAATATGTAGGTTTATTTAATGACATTAAGTTTAAATTTGATTAAGGAAAACTCATTAATTTAACTGGAAAAGACAAGCATCAAAATATGTAGTTTAATTTAATTCTCGGTGGCATGGAAGTGTAAATAAGTTAGAAAACTTAAGGGTATTTTTTAATGGGTACTTCTCTTTTAATAATAGAGATTATCACCAAGTTTTCCTACTAACACAAACTCAGAGATTACTCTTAGTATTCAGTCTTTGTAACGTTTTTATACCTCTTTATTCCAATGGCGCAGAGGTTGCAATTGATCTTCCTCCTTGCTTCATATTTGTTCTTCTCGGGTACGTTTTTTAATTGATTTCTGAGAAAAGAATGAGAATGGGATGTGTTATACAAAAATTATATTAGACTCTTATGAAATATCAATAATCTTTTCTTCCCTAATTAACCTTAATTTTCTTAGCAGGAGTCTTGTCAATAAGTATCCTTACCATAGAGAACAAATGCAACCAAACAGTTTGGCCAGTTATCTTCTCATGGAAATCACAGCTCACCACCACTGGCTTCACTCTCCGAAGTGGCGAGGCGCGTGCTCTACAAGCGCCATCGTCATGGTACGGTCTCATATCCGGTAGGACGCTTTGCTCAAACGACTCAACAGGAAACTTCACATGCGCCACTGGAGACTGCGAGTCAAAAACCATCGAGTGTCATGGCTCATACGGTTGGTCTAAGGTGACTTATGTCTACTTTAGAATCGACTACGGGGGAACCAACAGCCACATCATCAGTTTGGAACACGGCTACAACCTTCCTGTAATGGTGGCCCCGTCACAGAGTAGCCCGACTTGTTTTAGCTCGGGTTGTATGGTTGACTTGAACAAGACGTGCCCAGATAATCTTAAGATATTTGACGGTGCTAGACCAACCAGTTGTAGTAGCGCGTGCAAACAATCCGGAACACCGGAAGATTGTTGCACAAACTACTTCAAGTCAAAGCAAAACTGCAAGCCGACAGTGTATACGCAGAACTTTGAGCTAGCTTGCCCATACGCATATAGCTACCCTTACAACGATAATAACAGCACATTTACATGCCCAAACTCGACTAACTACGTTATCACCTTTTGCCCATCCTTTATTCCCGACATCCCCAGGTAAAATTCTCATAAATGCCTTTTTTTATCATGTTTTGCACCGTTTCAAATTTCATTATTCTTTTCCTATGGATTATGTGACACCAGTTGTGAATTAAATGGATACTTTATGGAAACGCCACCACGGCCCACGCAGTGTGTCAGTTTTTTGTTTTTGTTTAGGTTTTAAAAAGTCAGACATATATAGTTTTATCAATCAATCAGTCTTTTTTTCTTTACAACATAGTTTTATCAATCAGTCACCTTGTACAAATAATTTCTTTTTATACTAGTGGTGTTAGTTTATATGAACTGGATATTTTTATAATCCTTGAAAAGTAAACAAAGAGCATTTTTCAAACCTACCATGTCACCAACCAATATAATATAGGTTAATAACTTTATGTATTTTATTTGAAATAGGAATCATTTTAAAAACTTTGATTTTGATATCAAAGTAGAGATTTGCACCGTGTTGTGCGGATGTATATAACTAGTAATAATTTTTTTATACAGAAGTATAGTCTCGTTTGATATTTAGTAGTTAGCACTAGCAGCATGAAAGTATGGGATAAAATAATATACTGCTTTTCTCCCGTAATTTTGTGGATCCTAGTCCTAGTAAAAGTAATGATATTGATACAATGTTTTATTTATTAATTTATTTTCTTTCTCTCCAATGAAAAATTAATCTGGATCCGCGTGATAAAAGCTCAATAGCAGGAGGGAAAGGTAAGCTTATTTCTGTTTTCATCATTCGGTAAAAATCTATATGAATGTTTATTTTGGATTCTTAATCTTTCTGTATATTTGATACGTTTGCAGAAAGTTCTGTACGGAAGTTAGGACCCATACTCGGTACCACACTCATCCCAGCCATTTCTCTTTTAGTCATTCATGTACGTAAGACCTAAGTCTTACCTATTATTTCTTGCAGGAGGAACAGCAGCTGTAGCTTTGATAATCATCATTGTTGCGATTGTGGTAGTGATGAGAGCAAAGAATGCGAGAAGGAAGCGATATTCGACCGATGAGAACATTGAAGCTGCTATAATGTTGAAACGATATAGTTATGAAAACGTCAAGAACATGACAAACTCGTTTGCTCATGTTCTAGGGAAAGGAGGATTTGGAACAGTTTATAAAGGAAAATTACCCGATGCTGGCGGTCGAGATATTGCACTAAAGATCTTGGATGATTCAAAGGGGAATGGAGATGATTTCATCAATGAATTAGCTAGCATGAGTAGAGCATCTCATGTTAATATCGTCTCTCTATTTGGATTCTGCTACGAAGGGAGCAAGAGAGCTATCATTTATGAGTTCATGCCCAATGGATCACTTGACAAGTTTATCTCGGAGAATATGTCAACTAAGATGGACTGGAAAGCTCTATACAACATTGCGGTAGGCGTTGCTCGTGGGTTAGAGTACTTGCACAATAGTTGTGTATCGAAGATTGTGCATTTCGATATAAAGCCACAAAATATACTCATGGATGGAGATTTGTGTCCGAAGATTTCGGACTTTGGCCTTGCTAAGCTATGCAAAAACAAAGAGAGTATCGTGTCCTTGTTGGACGCAAGAGGGACCATAGGTTACATTGCTCCTGAAGTGTTTTCCAAGAACTTTGGTGAAGCTTCTCATAAGTCAGATGTGTATAGTTATGGAATGGTGGTTCTCGAGATGATTGGGGCAAAGAACAAAAGAAGAGCTGAAACTTCTAGGTCCAATCCAAGTTCAATGAACTTTCCAGAGTGGATCTATGATGATCTCGAGAGGAAGGAAACCATTAGACTTGTAGGAGATCATATAATGGAAGACGAAGAAGAGAAGATAGTGAAGAAAATGGCACTGGTGGGTTTGTGGTGTATTCAGACCAATCCAACTGATCGTCCACCAATAAGAAAAGTCATAGGAATGTTAGAGGGAAGTCTAGAAGCTCTCCAAGTACCACCTAAGCCTCTCTTTGATTCACATCTGGTAGCCGCTTGGGAAACTATTAAAGACAGCAAAGATACTTCTAGTATCTCTACACAAAGCTTGTTAGAGAGAAAAACTCTTAGGGCCGGGCAAGATACTTTGATCGTTTCCAGAGAAGAGGTTTAAGAAATCGTGGAAGAGAGACAAGATATTTCTCTTTTTGAGCAAAAAAAAAAAGACAAGATATTTCATATTCCTCGTAAAACCAAAGCCAACAAGAAAGTTGTCAAAGTCTTGAGATCTGCTTGTTGGTTTCTTGATGAAACTCATTTAGTTTTGCTGATCTTTACTATTGTATAATTGAAGCGGAAGTGAAAGCCCAAAACTAACGGATCATTTGCTTATGGACTTATATTTCTAGGTGCAAAAATCTGACATTGTTAGGTTTTGCATTGTAGATTAATTGGCATGGAAATAATGTAACTCATCAGTATTAATTAGGCCTAACCTTGCTTATGGAGTTAACAAGCAATATTGATATTCAGATGATATTCCCAGCATCATTCATCTTTGAGTTATATACAAAGTGACTTACTATATAAATGCCACTTGGTGAATGGTTTATATTCTATTCTTTTACATCTGAAATTCAGAAAGACCAAAATTTTTTTTTTTCAAATTGGGGTACTTACCTTAGTTGATAACCTTCAAGTATCTGAGTTTTGCATTTTGGCTGGCTAGATCCTAATTCTTCAATCTTTCTCAAATGTTTAGGCTTTTCCTTGTGAATATCAGTATCATAAGCTCAATTGAATACACGTGTGTGGCTTATTGCAAACAACACATTGATCAGTCAAAATACATTCGACCCCGCATCTAACCAGTAAGGCATATCGCATATAAATGCTTACAAAGTGAAAACGAACATGTTAACTCGAAATTAAAAACTTAGAACGTTAACACATGCGTTCCTTCTTAAAAATAGGATGATTGTAAGTTTATATTCAGCTGACATTAACCAATATTATTAGCGTGTTTCGTCCCTTTATTTGAACCATTACCCACTCGTGATTTCAGGAAAGCAGAAGTAATGCACTTATCAAATTTAGCAAAGCTTTCGGTAATGAATTTATCAAATTCAGAATCGATAAGACCACCGGAACATAAGGATATTATTGGTTTGTGAGGTAAGATAATCATAAAACCTTGGCCAATATACCTTGTTGCTGGTAGGAAATTACATGGTTAAGCATGATAGTATAGAAGAAGAAAAAGACAACATTAGCTAGTGAGAGCAACATCACTTAACATCTGCACTACAAATACGACCTAGTCTCTTACCATTAATTAATACAAAAATGATTGAGTTCCACTGGATGTAGTCTAGTCATTAAACAATATCCGGAAAAATGAGTACATCTGACAACAACATTTACTAACCAAACTGTTAAGATTTAAGGGCAGGATTATAAGGGGCTTTTTTTTTTGAACAACACACAAACTTCATTAATAAAGAGGAAATCAGTTCAACAAAGCAGAAGGGCTGTTACAAAGAGCTGATTTTGCTAGAGAATCAGCTCCGGAGTTCTGAGCTCTTGGGATGAAAGTAAACAAGATAAATGCAAAAGTAGACGATAGAAGCTCGATATCCATTAGAACCCCAAAGAGCTCCATTGGATAGGTTTTCGAGTTGATGGCTTTGATGAGCAATTGAGAGTCGGAACGCATCCAGGCTTTGGTAATTTGAGCCGTTTGGGCAGCTCGGAGGCACTCCCTGATCGCAAGTGCTTCTGCTAGGAAGGGGGAGGTGACGTGGTTGCAGCATGAGGATCCGAAGAGGGCATGTGGTAGTGTTTCGTTATCAAGAATCCATCCTAGACCCGCCTGCAAGGATTGCCGTGACCACGACGCATCCGAATTGCAAAACGAGATGTCAGGGGGAAGTGGCGCGTGATATAGAGGAGCTGTTGTTGGTGTTGGTCTCGGGGGACTGGGGATCTTCTGGGCCTGGTTCCACTCCCTGACATTGACGAGCGCATTGGTGACGACTGCAGCGTGTGAGGTTCCCCCGTTTTCAAAGATGAGACGATTTCGAGCCGTCCAGAGGTTCCAGCATAACCAAGAGAAGAGCTCAGTTGTGATACCCTTCGGTGGTAGACAAACAAGCGTCGGGGCTAGATTGAGAGCATGTTGAATGGAGTCCGAGTTGAGTAGGGCTGTAGTCGACTTGAAAGGCGCGAGTTCCCAAACCTGTTGAGCATAGGGACAGTGCAGGATGAGGTGGAGTGCTGTTTCCGGGGCATTGCAGTGTGGGCAGTTAGTGTTAGCCGTGAGACCTCTTGCTTGTAGATTTGCACCTAAGGGCAGTGCTCCTTGCACTAGCCTCCACAGGAATAAGTTGATCTTTGGTGCTGTTTTTACAGACCAGACATTCTTATGCCAGTTGAAAGCGTGGTGAATTACCGCTGGAGGAGACTCATCAATCATAGCATAGTAACCTGATCTTACACTGTAGATGCCAGACTTCGTTCGTTGCCAACAAAACCGGTCCTCAGCATTCAGAGAGCTTGGGAAGATCTGGTAGATTAGGTGTGCAACAGACGGGAGAATGGACTCGATCTTCTGCCTATTCCACTGGACTGAATCTCGCACCAAGAGGTCCGCAACAACCAGATCCCTATCTATCTCCTTTGGCGGACCACATATCGGTAGATGGCTTGAGGTGGTAACCAAGATTCAGACCAAACCTTTGTTGAGTTGCCATTGCCGATGACCTTGCCTAGATGACGTACTAGCAAGTCGCGCCCCGCTAGTAAGCTTCTCCAGCCATGGGATGAGGATGTAGAGCATGCTACCGAGAGGAAGCTTTTACTATGACAGTATTTACCTTGGAGAAGGCGAGAGAGAAGGCAGTTCGGTCGGGTGATCAGATGCCAGGCTAGTTTTGCCAACATTGCTACATTAAAAGCTTGGATGTCTCTAAAACCCAAGCCGCCATCATCCTTTGAACGGGATAGAGTGTCCCAAGAAACCCAGCAGATCTTCTTGGTATCCGGGTCCGAGTCCCACCAAAATCGCGTAAGAGCCGACTGAATCTGATTGCACAACCCCACCGGAAGGAGAAAGCATGACATGGAATGTGTCGGTATGGCAGAGAGTACCGATTTCAACATGGTGAGCTTTCCAGCGGGGGATAGCTGTCGAGAAGACCATGAGGCAGCCTTAAGCTTAATCCGATCCACAATAGAGGAGAAGAGATCGCGTTTCCTTCTAGTGAAGAGCTCCGGGAGGCCTAAATATTTTCCCACTCCCCCTTCTTTTGCTATACCAAGGGTTTGTTTGACACTGATGCGCATCTCCTGTGGTGTTTTAGCTGAGAAGGATATTGAAGACTTGTTGGTATTGATTAGTTGTCCCGAAGCTAGTTCATAGTCGTGTAAGATGGAATGGAGGGCTGTAGAGTTCGCAGCATTCACTTTGAGAAAAAACATCGTATCATCCGCAAAGAGAAGGTGGCTGATCCTCGGAGAGTGTCTCGCTACGCTTATACCAGTAATGTCTCCTCTGAGCTGCGCCTTGTGACAGAGCCCCGAGAGTACTTCCCCGCACAGGATGAAGATATATGGTGAGAGGGGGTCTCCTTGCCTGATACCACGATCCGGTTTCACAGATTCAAGGGCTGAGTCGTTGATGAGGAAGGAGTAAGAGACCGTTGAAACGCATTGCATGATCCAGTTGACCCAAACTTCATCAAAACCCAGGCGTTCAAAGACAGCTCGTATAAAACTCCACTCTAACCTGTCGTATGCTTTGCTCATATTCGTCTTGACCGCCATAAAGCAATGTTTCTGCGCTTCCGAGTTCTTAAGGTAGTGTAGGACCTCATGTGTTATCAAGACATTGTCCGATATTGCCCGTCCAGGAAGAAAGGCTGATTGAATCTCTGAGATTATGTTTCCTAAGATGGGTCGCAGACGGAGAGATAGAATTTTGGAGATGATCTTGTAATACACATTGCAAAGGGCAATGGGCCTGAAGTCGGAGACCGTCTTTGCTGTCTATGTCTTAGGGATAAGCCTCACATGTGTGGAGTTTATGTTCGATGGCATGATCCCAGATGCGAAAAAGCCCCTGACCTCAGCTACAATAGTCGCACCCACGGACGTCCAATTGGATTGGAAGAAACAGGCCGAGAACCCGTCGAGACCCGGAGCTTTATCCGGGTGTATGGCGAAAAGGGCGTGTCTGATCTCTTCAGCAGACGGGATGGAGGTAAGTGATGTGTTTGTGGCAGCCGATATACACGGGGTTAGAGCATTGAGGACTGTTGCCGAACCGTCATGTCCCGTCGAGGTGAAGATAGATCTAAAGTAGCTCGCAATCTCCGTCGCCATTTGTTGCTCCTCATAGACGATCAAGCCATCTGATGTCTCCAGTACGGTGAGTTTATTGCGAGCCTTACACCCTTTTGAGACTGCGTGGAAATAGCTTGTATTCTTGTCACCGAGTGATAGCCACAAGAGACGACTCCTCTGTTTCCAAAAGTATTCTTCCGCTTTGTAGGCCGCTAGCAGAGCTGCATTGATGTTCCCTAAGGTAGATTCATCTGAAGAAGGTGCTGACATTACTGATCAAGTTCAAGTTTGAGGCGCTCGATTTCCTTGCGGCTATTAGTATGATGTACTCTGCTCCAAGCTACTATGGTTCTGCGGCACAGCGAGAGACTGTGGGAGACCGAACCTGTCGGCGCTGAGTCCCATGCCGTCTTGATGAGATTGCCAACCTCCGGAACTTCCTTAAGCCGACGGTCGTAACGAAAGAGTCTGCCAGATTTTTTCATCAATGCATTGAAGGAGCTGTGGATGGGTCTATGATCAGAGGCTTCAAATCTCAGGTAATGGCATCTGCCCTGAGGGAATGCATCATACCAAGCGCTATTGACTAGGGTACGGTCTAGTCGGCTGTGAATCAAGTGTGTGTGTCGTTGGCCTCTCCAGGAGAGACTATTTCCCGTGTGGCGCAAGTCAAACAGATCGTTACGCGCCAAGAAATTTCTGAAGTTAAAAAAAGAGCTCTCAGCTCTCAAGGGGCCGCCCGATTTTTCGCAATTGTTGAGAATATCGTTAAAATTTCCCGTTAATAGCCAAGGCGTTGAGCGACCCTCAGCAATGTCAGAAATATGGTTCCAGATAGATAGACGTTTCGAAATATCCGGTTCTCCATACACGAAGGTTGCATTGACATTAATACCTTTAAACTCAACAACCGTGTCTACAAAGTTGTGCGATTCAGATAAGATAGTAATAGAAATCTCCTGGGACCATAAGAGTGCCAAACCCCCCACCCCCGATGCCGTGAGGAGATATCAACTTGTGGTTCGGATAATTGAGGTCCTTGAGTTCTTGGAGGACGAAGTCATCGGCATTTTTCGTCTCCATGAGGAACAGAATGTGGGGCTTAACACTTTTGTGCAGCTCCTTGATCCGTTGGACTGTTGCGGGGTTCCCCAGCCCGCAACAGTTCCAACTTACTATCTCTAAGGAAGATCCCGCTGGGGTGGCCGAAAATCCCCTTGGGAGGAATTCTGGTCTGCCCTTGACGGTGTTGATTGCTGCTGTGGGGAGGCACGTCGAGGAGAGGCTGGTGGGAGATCCACCCGAGCTGTTTGTTCTGCTGTCACTGGAGCAGCTCGCGGTGTGTGTGGAGAGTGACCAGAAGGTGATCTCTGCACCAGTGAGAGTAATCTTTTTTGTGAGCTGGAACCAGTCAGTAGGCGATTATAGGGGGCTTTAGTGGGGTTTTAGTGGGTTTTCAAGGGGAGAAGGGTCCACGAGGAGGGAAAAACCGGTGCCAGAAAGTCCAGAATAAGAATCCTGTTAGCTGGGTTTTTCAACTGTTTGCGGGCCCCAGTGACAAGTGGCGGCCCGCGATTGCTTGGCTTTAAATTTTTTTTTTTTTTTTTTTTGTTCCAACGTTAATCGTGGTCTAAAATCGTCAACCATTTTATTAATATCACGAATCGACAAACACAACGCATATATATATATATAACCAATCTAAAATGAGAGTAAACAAGAAACACATAAACACAAATAACAGAGTAAAATATAGATCAGACTGTATTTGGCCCAATGGCAGAGATATTGACGATGATTATCCTTCTTGCTTTATATTTATCCGTCTCTGGTACTATACTTTTTCCCACTAATGATAAATCATTTATCGTTTAATTTGTTAGTTATTACTCTAAATTCTTATGTTTATAACAACTGGTATAGGAGTGTTGTCGTTGAGTATCCTTACGATAGAGAACAAATGCGACCAAACCGTGTGGCCAGTACTGTACTCGTGGACGTCCCCCCATGTGACCACCACCGGTTTCGCTCTTAAAAAAGGGGAAGCGCGTAACATACGCGCGCCGTTTTTATGGTATGGTCTTATTTCCGGTAGGACGCTCTGCTCCACCGACACGTCCACAGGGAACTTCTCTTGTGCCACGGGAGACTGCTCATCCGGAAAAATTGAATGTGCCGACGATGATTACAATTGGTCTACGGCGACGTATGCCTTCTTTAGACTCGATGACGGTGGCGTTGACAGCTACACCGTTAGTGTCGAATACGGTTACAATCTTCCTATCATGGTGGTCCCGTCGATGAAGAGTCAGACATGTATCACGGCCGGTTGTGTAGTTGACTTGAACAAGACTTGTCCACAGGATCTGATGAACTTCTCTGGGGAAAAGCTAATCGCTTGTAGTAGCTCGTGTCAGGAATCCGGTACACCGGAGAGTTGCTGCCTCAATGAATTTAAGTCTAAAGAAAATTGCAAGCCAACGACGTACACGAAGAACTTCGAGAACGCGTGTCCACTTGCTTATATCTATGCTTATGACGACAATAACAGTACTGTCATTTGCTCAAACTCAACCGATTATGTCATCACGTTTTGCCCTACTTCAATCATTCCCAACATCAGGTAAATTTCCGTAAATACCCCTCTTGCTCCGTTTCATTTTCATATTGATGGGGTTGATTTTGTCCCCTATTGGAGATTTACATAACTCGAACAAGCCAAGTACCAAATATACCAAAAATGGTAGTACTTGGTTTTTGACCATCCCTATAGCTGCATGCCTATTGTCAAAAATTTTTTTAATATACTAGTCATTCTAATGTATATTCATTAGGGCATGCGCAAATTATGAAGAAAAATACAAATTAAAGATGCAAAGAAGAGAGAAGGGAAAGAATGACTCTTCCCTGAGAGTTGTTCCTCTCTTCACGAGATACTTTTTCTACCCGTGTTATTTTTCTAGTGGCTACTATTATTATTGTGTCAAAAAAGGTCGACTCTTTTCTGAGAGCTGTTCCTCTCTTCACGAGATACTTTTTTTACCGGTGTTATTTTTCTAGTGGCTACTATTATTTTTGTGTCAAAAAGGTTTTAAGAAACTTTTGCAAGTGTTTTACCACTGCTGAAAATAAAAAGATATCATCATCAACCTATCAGATTTCGACCTTAAAGTAAGAAATTGAATTGTGAATTTAATGTATAATCTATCAAAACGTCACAAACAAGCTTCCACCAGATAAAGCCTTTATCATAAAGGTGGTGGTGGTAGTTGCAATACAATGAAGAAACCAAACACACGTTTAGTTCAGTGTAAACAATGACCGTTTCTCCGTTTTAGAAACCGCGTTCGCTTCCCAAAATAAGTGCTTTTCTTATATTCCTTTTCCTACAGTCCTAACAACTACCAAGACACGGAGGAGTTGGGAGTGCTTTGCAGAGTCCTTATTTGTTTGATAGCCACGTTAATATCTCAAAAACACTTTAGTAAAATATCTAAATTTACGGCTTAATAGTTAGAAAAGACAATATATTGGTTTCGAATCAATTTCTATAATTTTAAATTTAGTTCATTAAAATTCTTGAAATCATTATAAAGCGATAAAATCTAGAGTTACAATCAAAGTTCTAAATATTGAGAAGAAGAATCATCTACAGCTACTTATACATGCTTAATCATCCAGCAAGCTATCTTCACTGTCACCCATCCACAGAAACGTATCCATTCGACCGTTGGAGACATGCAAATAACTTTGGAAGTTGTGCTTTCTCTCTTTACTCAAGAAGCTTGCATGTTGTATGTATTTATTATTATGTCCAGATCTAAATTAGTTTAAATATGTGTTGTAACCAAAATTTACAAGTTAAAGAAATCATTATCTCCTTCTCTTTCTTAAATATCTAAATCTCAATCTCTCTCTCTCTCATGTTGTTCATGTTCTTCATTCTCCAGAAACTAAACTCCTACTACATCTCATATTCTTACATGGTATCAGAGCTCTAAGCTCCTAAACTTCTCAAAAGCTTCCGCAAATCTATTTCTTTCTCAAAGTAGAGGAGTTTACCTTATTCTCTGGAACTCAAGAAATATTCAGCCATATCCGGAAATGCTTCATCAAAGTCCAATCTGTCTTAAAACCAGTAGAAACAGTCTATTGTCCACTGGTCCACATCTCTCTATGAGGGAGAACTCAAACATGGTGTTGGTTCCAGAGTACAAGAAGGCTAAGGAACAACATAAGAATCGCAATATGCGAAGAAGAAGTGATTTGAATCTCGCCAAGAATGTAATCAAGGTGTTTGAGCATCCATCAATTCAAGGAAAAACCATGTATTCATCTGTCAATGGTGGTACAAATGAAGGAGGAACGTGGAGAAGTATTGATAGTGCAGCCAACACTGATGGTCCTGCGACCATGAGTGACATAACATTCCTTTATCAAAGCCTTTATTTCATCCAAGAAGGCTGATACACACTCTCTTGACTCTAAACCTATCATTATAGATTAAGGAGCAAGTCATCACATGATTAGTGATAGGAACTTGATTAGTGATGTCCAGCCTGCCTCAGGGAATGTTCTTATAGCAAATGGTGATAAGGTTAAGACAGAAGGGATAGGGAACCTTAGGTTGTTTGATAGGGAATCAACTGCCTTGTATATGCCACAGTTTACATCAAATCTGCTATCAGTGAGGAAGGCTACGATTGATCTTAGTTGTCAGGTTGTCTTCAGACAAGATGAGGTTGAATTTCAAGACTTAAAGACAGACCATGTGATGGGAAAAGGGCACATTCACAATGATCTCTATCATCTTCAGAAGACCGGGGTGTCTGGACCATCTACTTGTCACTGTTTGGCGAGTACCTACAAGGGGTTGATAGCACATTATGGCATGCTAGGCTGGGCCATCCTCATACCAGAGCCCTAAACATGATGCTTCCATGTGCAGTCTTCAAGAATGATGATTGTGAAGCTTGCATATTGGGGAAGCATTGTAGAACAGTCTTCCCACAGTCTAGCAACATCTATGAAAGATGTTTTGACCTTGTTTACTCTGATGTATGGACTGCTCCGTGTGTGTCCAGAGAGAACCACAAATACTTTGTCACTTTCATTGATGAGAAGTCCAAATACACTTGGGTGACACTGATTCAGTCTAAGGACAGGGTGTTGGATGCTTTCAAGAATTTCCAGACCCATATCTGCAACCATTTCAATGTCAAGCTAAAAATTCTAAGGTCTGATAATGGTGGAGAGTATACAAGTCAGTCATTCAAGCAATATCTTGCTCAACATGGGATTACTCACCAGAGAAGTTGTCCTTACACTCCTCAACATAATGGAGTTGCTGAGAGGAATAACAGACACTTGATGGAGGTAGCAAGATCAATGATGTTCCACACAAATGTTCCAAAAAGATTCTGGAGTGATGCTGTTATGTCTGCTACTTATCTTATCAATAGGATTCCAACTAAAGTCCTCAATGACATGTCTCCATTTGAGATCTTAAACAAGACCAAACCATCTTTGGACCACTTGCGTGTATTTGGGTGCCTCTGTTTTGTGTTGATACCAGGGGAGCAGAGGAACAAGCTTGATGCTAAAAGCTCAAAGGCTATGTTCATTGGTTACTCTCCAACTCAGAAGGGATATAAGTGCTATGATCCAGAGTCAAGAACGGTTCATGTCTCAAGGGATGTGAAGTTTGTGGAATCAAAAGGATACTATGATGAGAAGAGTTGGGAAAGCTTTCAGGATCTCTCACAAGGACCTTCGGATAGGGCAAACAACTTGAGAATCATTCTGGAAAGCCTAGGCATCAGTCAGCCTCAAACCAATGGGGTACCGTGCACTTCACCTACACCTCATGTTGTTGATGAAGCTGCACCGGTTGTTGATGAAGCTGCACTAGTAGCAGAAACAGTCCATCCTGATCATGAGGGGGGAAATTAAATTAATTTGCAAGTTGTTCACGAGGAAGCTATCCACGAAGAAGCAGCTATCAATGATTTAGTTATCCGCGAGAAAGTTATCCACGAAGAAGCTATCCACGATTCAGATGTCCATGGTCAAGATGGAATGCAACAACAGATTCAACCTTTGAGAAGAAGCACTAGGGTGAAGAAACCATTCAAGTGGGTTGACACAAAAGTATACTTCAACAACAATGCAATGGCTCATTCTATCCAAGCAACCTGTTCTTTGGCGAGTTACCCTCAAGAGCATATAGTCTTTATCAGCAATCTGGATCAAGAGTACATTCCAAAGACTTATGAAGAGGCAATGGAGCTAGATGAGTGGAAAGAGTCAGTTGGAGATGAAATGAGTGCCATGATCAAGAATGATACTTGGTATGAAACTGAGCTTCCCAAAGGAAAGAAAACAATAACAAGTCGCCTACTCTTCACCATCAAGTATCTAGCTAATGGGAAACCAGAGAGGAAGAAGACAAGGCTAGTTGCAAGAGGATACACTCAAGTCTATGGAGAAGACTATCTGGAAACTTTTACACTAGTAGCTAAGCTCCACACCATAAAAATTCTACTCTCCTTAGCAGTCAATTTGGAGTGGGATTTATGGCAGATGGATGTCAAGAATGCTTTTCTTCAAGGAGAATTAGAGGATGATGTTTATATGAGGCCACCTCCAGGAATGGAAGACTTTGTGAAACCAGGGAACATCCTTAGTTTGAAGAAGGCTATCTATGGATTGAAGCAATAACCAAGAGCTTAGTATCACAAGCTGAGTACAACTCTCAATGGAATAGGGTTTGTAAAATCTGAAGCTGATCATACACTCTTCACCCTCACAAGCAAGCAAGGAATTGTGATGATTCTGATTTATGTTGATGATATTATCATCACAGAAAGTGACAAGGATGGTATCATCTCAACCAAAGCTTTTCTTAAGTCTACTTTTGATATTAAAGATTTGGGTGAGTTAAAGTACTTTCTAGGGATAGAAATGTGCCGCTCTAAAGAGGAGCTTTTCTTATCTCAAAGAAAGTACACGCTTGATCTTTTAAATGAGGCAGGAAAGCTTGGAGAAAGAATAGCTAAGACACCTCTTGAAGAAGGATACAAAGTCTTGCGTGAGGAGGAGATTGAAGATAAGCCATTTGGAGACTTCAAACTCTATAGGAGAATGGTTGGGAAGCTGATCTATCTAACCATTACAAGACCAGACATTTGCTTTGCTGTGAATCAAGTCAGCCAGCATATGCAAGCACCTAAAGTTCATCATTGGAATATGGTGGAAAGGATCATGAGGTATCTGAGAGAAGCTCAGGGTAAAGGCGTATGGATGGGCTGCAACAAGAGCACAAAGATTGTGGGATATTGTGATGCAGATTGGGCTGATGATAGAGTGGACAGGAGGTCTACAACAAGCTATTGCACTTTCATTGGAGGCAACTTGGTAACTTGGAAGAGCAAGAAGCAAAAGGTGGTTTCATGTTCAAATGCTGAAGCAAAGTATAGAGCAATGAGGAAGCTCACTAGTGAACTTATTTGGATCAGAAACCTTCTTGGAGATTTGGGCATAGAGACAACAACACCAATCACAATGCATTGTGATAATCAGGCGGCTATTCATATAGCATCAAACTCAGTATTTCATGAGAGGACAAAGCACATTGAGGTGGATTGTCACATGTGAGACAAGCTGTGGAGCAACTAATCATATTGCCTTGCTACACATGGAGTGAAGATCAACTTGCTGACATCTTCACCAAAGGAGAAAGCACCAAAGTTTTTTGAGTTCATTCATCAAAGGTTAGGACTCATAGACTTGTCCAGATCATGATCCTCTTTGTCGTGAATCGTCTACCCTTTTTCCTTAGTGTGTCTTTGTCCCACTGGGTTTTGCACACTAAGGTTTTAATGAGGGATGTGTTCATGACTTTCCAAGCTTGACCATTCCTTATGCTCAAGCTTGAGGGGGAGTATTGAGAAGAACAATCATCTACAGCTACCTATCCATGCTTAATCATCCAGCAAGCTATCTTCACTGTCACCCATCCACAGAAACGTATCGTTAGAGACATGCAAATAACTTTGGAAGTTGTGCTTTCTCTCTTACTCAAGAAGCTTGCATGTTGTATGTATTTATTATTATGTCCATATCTAAATTAGTTTAAATATGTGTTGTAACCAAAATTTACAAGTTAAGGAAATCATTCTCTCTTTCTCTCTCTTAAATATCTAAATCTCAATCTCTCTCTCTCTCTTTCCTGTTCTTCGTGTTCTTCATTCTCCAGAAACTAAACTCCTACTACATCTCATATTTTTACACTAAAGAAAAAAAAGTATAGACACTAGTAGAATTTTATCATATACTACGAATTTACTATATTTTCTAATCCTTTAAAACTCTATACTCTAAACACAAACCAAAACCATGAAAGAAAACTAAGAAACAATATGCTAGTATATTTAAAAACATTTACTAATCATTTTTGAAGTTATAAAGGTTTTTTAAAATAATATATGAATCAGGCGTTTTGGTTAAAAAGGAGCTTAACTTTCTGTTGACTTGTTCTTCTTAACCGACTTGGCCAATATCAAGACAATTAATGGATGGTTTTTGCAGCATAGCTAGACGTTCGACTTTTGTAGAACACTGACTGTTGAAAATAAACATGAACGAGTTAAAGAATAACAAAGTTGCCTCTGGAAAAAAGTACTAGTGATTCTAAACTCTCTACTTTTTTAATAGTTTGCCACAAAATATTCTCAACTCTTTTTCCAATATATATTAGTTTGGGTGAATAAACGAATGTTTTCAAGTGGATACCAGTGTTAAATCTACAATTGCTATATGAATTTTACAGTCGATGATGATCACTAACCTCTTTCTGAAACCTCTAATCATTTTCACACACAAACGTAAACAAATGTATATAAGTATGTGAGAGACTAATTTGTGATTTTGTCATTTGCTGGAGAAGTAACAACAGAACCTCGATGGCTCCATTAGCTGGAGAAAAAAGTAAGTTCATTATTTTTTTCTTCGTCCTACAAAAATGTATGCAATGTCTCTTTTCCGTTTTATTAATCAATATTTGTTTTTGCATTTGTAGATAATTCTCAACGGAAGTTAAACACTATACTTGGTACCTTTCATTGCAACCATAGCTCTCTTACGCATACATAATACTAAGTTTCGAGGTTTGTTCTTCCTGCAGGAGTCTCAACAGCTTTAGTTGCAATTGTCATGATTGTTGCCACTGCGGTAATTGTGAGAACAAAAAGCGCGAGCAGAAGGAGTGGTCGGAACGACGAAAACATAGAAGCGGCTGTAATGTTGAAACGCTATAGTTATGAAAGTGTCAAGAAGATGACAAACTCATTCGCTCATGTTCTAGGGAAAGGAGGATTTGGAACAGTTTATAAAGGAAAATTACCCGATGCTAGTGGCCGAGATATTGCACTGAAGATCTTGGATGGTTCAAAGGGGAATGGAGAAGATTTCATCAATGAATTAGCTAGCATGAGTAGAGCATCTCATGTTAATATCGTTTCTCTGTTTGGATTTTGCAATGAAGGGAGCAACAGAGCTATCATTTATGAGTTCATGCCGAATGGGTCCCTTGACAAGTTCATTTCTAAGACTATGTCAAAGAAAATGGACTGGAAAATTTTATACAACATTGCCGTCGGTGTTGCTCGTGGATTAGAGTACTTGCACAATAGTTGTGTATCGAAGATTGTGCATTTCGATATAAAGCCACAGAATATACTCATGGACGAAGATTTGTGCCCCAAGATTTCGGATTTCGGTCTTGCTAAGCTATGCAAAAACAAAGAGAGTGTCATATCGTTGCTAGACGCGAGAGGGACTATAGGGTACATTGCTCCTGAGGTTTTCTCTAAGAACTTTGGAGGAGCTTCCCATAAGTCAGATGTGTATAGTTATGGAATGGTGGTTCTTGAGATGATCGGGGCAAAGGACATGAAAAGAGTTGGAAACTCTAAGTCCGATAACGTTTCAATGTACTTTCCAGATTGGATCTACGAGGATCTCGAGAGGAGAGAAACCATGAAGATTTTTGGAGATAATATAATGGAAGAAGAAGAGAAGATAGTGAAGAAAATGGTATTGGTGGGTCTGTGGTGTATTCAGACAAATCCATCTGATCGTCCACCAATGAGAAAAGTCGTTGAAATGTTAGAGGGAAGTCTAGAAGCCCTCCAGGTACCACCTAAACCTCTCTCAAATTTACCGTTTGTAACCGCTTGGGAAAGTGTTCAAGATAGTCAAGAAACATCTAGTTTCTCGATACCAAGATAGTCAAGAAACTTATAGTTTCTCGATACCAAACCAGCAAGAGAGAAGAACTCTATAATGTACGCTTTAATATATGATTAGATCACATAATTTTTTGTAATTTTTGTTGTATTTTGGTATGAAGTTGTGGTGAACTTATATGATGTAAAATAGATGCTAAGATTATTAAGATTAAATCAATAGATAAATTGATTGAAATACCAGCTACTATTTTTCAAAAATACATTCAATTAAAAATATTTTAACAGTTAAATTTATGACTTAGGGGCTGACATGTTTAAACACAGTGGTTACGGTTGCTGATACGGAAGTTTGCAGAAGTAGGTGGTTGCGATTTCAAATGTTATTAAGTGTTTTGTATGACTGGCACAACATTTGAAATTTGTTGCGTTTGCGGGTCATTTTTTACTGGTTTACCCACAAATGCAAAAATTAATTAATAAGAAAATATTTAACGGACAAAAAATTAATTATAAAAATGATAATAATAATAAATAACAAAAATTATATTTATAATCATATTATTATAATAAATATAAAACTATATTTATAAAATCATAGTATTACACACACACACATATATATATATATATATCATGTCAATTTTTTAAACTTATTTAAAACTATTATTTTTATGTTTATATAGTTTTTTCAAAAAGAAAGAAAATTTTTATCCCTCCCGCAACAGTCACAACCGCAAACGCTAGCTGAAATCATCTTTTGATTTTCAGAGGTTTGGAGCGGTTTATAGCGGTTTTTGTGATCGTTGTAAAACGCCAACAACCGCTATCAACCGCAAAAGCTGCGTTTGCGAGTGGTAATGGAGAAACCAGTCAGACTCTTAGTAGTTATGGTTTTGGGTTTAGTATTTAGCAGATGGGTTTGTGTTTATAACTTTTATAAATAATTATCAAACATTTATATATGAGTTAAGAGAATTAGTTTAACTTTTTTCATCACAAATTTAAACTATTTATGAAAATGACCATTATTTAAAGATAAATTTGAAAATAATATCAAATTTGTAGTAAAATTAGAATTCTAATTGTTTCAAATACCATAAGTTGACTACCACTTTTCAAAAATATGTTAATCAAAAATACATTAACATTGGAGTTTACTATTTAGTATTTACGAAGGATTCTAACTTTGCCTCAATTTTGATATTACTTTAAATTTACCTTTACATAATAACCATTTTCATAAATTTTTAAGTTTATTATGAAAAATTTAAATTAATCCTCTTAAATCATTTATAAATATTTAATGATTATTTATAAAAGTGTATAAACTCGACTTCATCCCCTAGATAGTAAATCCTAAACAATAAGATTTTTTTTTTTGAAATACACTAAATTAGATACCATTTTTCTGGAAAGATAAGGACATATTTTCGGGACAAGGCTGGTACAACACTTTACCGGGTTTTGATAGATTATTAGGGGCAAGGAATGTCAGGGCAAGTCTTTCACCTCTTCATTCGGAGGTGTAAGCGCTAATATGGGAAATGAAATGTATGAAGAATTTAAGACAGTTTCAGGTCACGTTTGCAACGGATTGTTCTCAATTGGTAAAGATGGTTTCGGAACCAGAAGAATGACCAGCATTTGATAGTTACCTGGAAGACATTAACCTGTTGAAAATAAGCTTCCTCAACTCAGATATCGTTCATGTACATCGGACGGAGAATTTCAAGGCAGATAGCTTAGTATGTACTAGGACTCAACCGTCTTTCGTCGTTCACATGGATGCGGAGTTACTGATATGATTTACAGAGTCAATTTGTGTCTGTAAATGTTTGCTGTCCAAAAAAAATAGGTACCATTTTTCTTAAATACACTCAATCAAAAATACTCTAACATTTGGATTTATAGTTTATTAACTATTGTTTAGGGTTTAGTGCTTATAGCTGGGGATGAGTTGAGTTTTTGAGTTTATACACATTTATAAATAATTCTTAAACCTTTATAATTGATTTAGGAACATTAGTTTAAACTATTTTAATCACAAATTTAATGTATTTAGGGTAGTATTAAATTTGAAAAACAGTATCAAATTTGTGGTAGTATTAGAATTGCACGTTTATTTTCCTGCTTAAAAAATATATAAAAAATGAATCAAACTGAGTGAGGTTATTGGTTTAATTCATGTGCTTTTATATATTTAAAAATACAACTTGAATATAATGTTATTTTTGAAATGATATGTTATATAGGTTATATAATTTATAAATTTTAATTTAAAATTTTGTGTTATTTAATCATATAGATTTATTAGTACATTAATTTATAATAAATTTGTGGTAGTATTAGAATTTCACGTTTATTTTCCAGCTTAAAAACAAATATATAAAATGAATCAAATTGAGTGACGTTATTGATTTAATTAATGTGCTTTTATATATTTAAAAATACAACTTGAATATAATTTTATTTTTGAAATGATATGTTATATAGGTTATATAATTTATAAATTTTAATTTAAAATTTTGTGTTATTTAATCATATAGATTTATTAGTACATTAATTTTATAATATATTTAATGGATTTGGAATGGTTTATTGGTGTAGAAGTATTAAAATCTGAAATCCGAAAAATTGAATGTGTAAATACATATATTATAAAGGGTAATTATCTCAAATAGCATTTATTTAAAAAAATCTCCAAAAGAGCATTCAAAGAGAAAAATGATGAAATTTTTTTTTATTAAAAAGGCAAAAAACTCTTCTATCTTCTTTTTTTTTTTGACTAAGAGCTTTCAAATTAAAACATAAAACATTACAAGATACGACCAAAAAGGTCTTATAGTTTGGAAAAGTATACATATGAAACTTGTTTCATGGATGATAGAACCTCAAACCAATGAGACAACATATGCAGAGGTTAGAAAAACAAAGTTATTACCTTATTACATTAAATCATATTTACCATACTACACTTTATTACCATATATACATTAAATCATACAAAAATATAAGTAAATATACATTTATATATGTTAATATACAATAATATGTAATACACAATTTTTAAAAATATATAGTATTCGAAAATAAAATTAATAAGTAAATACATAATATAAAAAAAAATAGAAAAAGTACATTAAGCATTAAACATCTATATGAAAAATATATAGTGTTACATTTTATGTATAGTTTTACATTTGTAAATTAATATAGTTTTATATATTTAAAATAATATACAATGTAAAAAATGGAATCTTATCCTATATAAATACTATCATATGATTCATATTGCAGATTGTGTAGCAAGAAGAAGTCGATATCGACAGATCGAGTATTTCTTTCTGCAACATAGTGCCGACAAGTAGTAGGTTTTTCACAATATTTGATTTTCAAAGTTACTTCGATGTTCAGAGCCGGTCCTGTTATAAAGGGGGCCCTATTACAAAAAATGTTTATTATGCATTTTAGCTTTTACATAGTAAAAATGACTATTAAAAACTTGCAATCAGAAAAAAACAATTGCATCTGTGAGATTCAGATGAATAAACAAAAAAAAAAAATTGTTTTTTTAATTACAGTTTGGATTGTAACTGAAAATCAACAAACTTTTTCTTTTGTAAATAAACAATTGTGTCTAACAAAAAGAAACTGAGAAGACTGTCTCACAAGTCACAACCAAACTCAACAGCATAACTGATTTCAGTTCTCATTATTAAATATTTTTTATATATAAAAGTTTTGTTATCATTTAAATCATAATTATCTAAGAGTCTATAACTCTCCTAATATTATGTTATATAAACTGTAACTTTCTTATTGTGTTTCCTTCGTCAACTTAATTTATTTTACACTTAAACATTAGACATATATATAACAAACATATATGTACATTTTTTTCAAAAAAAAAAAACAAACATATATGTACATATAGAAAGAAAACATTGGAAAAGAGGGTCCCGCCAAGTGGGACCCATTCAAATGTTTCACGATACTATGCACAAGTCCGTCTCGGTCGATGTTGACAAGTTTGGTAATTCTTCACCTCTTTTCAGGTCAGGATCCGCACTCCTTAAATCATCCAAAAGTGCTCAAGTTCCGCATGGTAAAGACTTGCGATTGTCTAGACAATTATCTGTCTCTCTATATTTAATTGTTTCTGATTATCGTTTTATGGGCTCAGGTACGAAGCTACTTCTCACATGTGGTTTGTCCTGGACTATTGTGTTCGAGGTGATCTCAGTACATTATTACAGCACTTGGTTATTGTTAACTCTCTTATTGATGGTAGGTAACAGGTTTTCTGAAATTCACTTATTGTGCAAGACTGTAAGCTGCCAGAAGATTCAGCCTATGGTCGTGCCTATGATGTTGTCGTAACCTTGCTGTAATATTCTAAAAATTTCATACTAATTTCAAAGCAACAGAAGCCAAGTTTTAAATGAGAAGTATTTATTTTATTTTTCATGTAAACGCAAATTTGAAACATTAATTATTTCAGCGAATGTATGAAGTCATGCAGAGGAAGAGAGGAGAGCAAATGAAGCAGAACACTTAAAAGAAGCATGAAGATAGCGAGCAAAACACTCAAACACCATTCATGGCACTGTTATCATAAGGAAAAAGGTCACTGAGGTAAAAGGGGCTGGAACCTTCAGAAGAAGACGTGGACGCAAACAGTTTGGTAAGTGGCTGAGTTTCAACACAATCATGCTCAATGCTTATCTGAAAACAGGCACGGCCCCACTTAGATGCATGCTTTAAGAATTTTGACTTCATCTTCGTTATATGATGTATGATCGGATCATGAGAATTAGCCATTGCCGTAGATATTGTGTTTCCTCACAGAGCAAATTAAAAAGTATTCTATTTCTTTCGAACTAAAAATTTATTAACAGTGCAATGAGCAATTTCTGTTTTATGCTACAGAGCAGATGAGGATTTACGTAATTTCTGTAAGAGTTTGTGTGTTTAACAAACTAAAGAATTTACAAGCATAAATTCTGTGTAAGACTTTGTTGAGTTCCTACGAGAAAAAGAATTATTGCTTCTTTTGTCGTCAAGAAATATGAAATTATCAGATAGTTATTTAGTAATGATCATTATTTTGAGGTGTTGATTTTTCGTGGAGTGAAATTTAAAACTCAGTGGACAGCCTTGGGCTTGAAGGCTTGATTTAAGGGATAAATATTTGTTTTAGATGAATTGATAGCCTCTGGTCAGTACACATAGATTTGCTACATAGGGATGGAGCTGGGAATGAGCTATAGCGCATGGTGTCTCACTATCTGCGAGATATTTGTTTGATAGATTATTTAGTTCTTTGTAAATGTAAGACTTCATGTGTCCGGTGTGCATTTGGTCGTGGATGCATGGTTGAAGACTCATCAAGTGTCGCAGTTTAGCAAACAACAAGAAGCAATCTGAATATATGAGCTGATGTTTAACAAAAATGGTAAAATTTTGATAGGTGTTGCGGTACCTTAAGGATCCTGTCAAAGTTTTCGTTGTGCAAAACCAATGGTCATGCAAGTGGCAAATGAAGGCCTCTTCATGCTGGGTCTGTTTCCGCAGGCTCTGCATCCGGAGAGTTGAGCAGAATCATTGTAAATCACACACTGGCAAAGCTTTTTACGAGACCTATCAATCCAATACAAGCTTTCTCATCGAAAATATAAAATCGGATTAGATATACTAATATTGTCTAAAATAAATAATAAGTAAATATACAATATAAAAAATAGAAATATTATATTAAACATCTATCATAATATTATCATTTGACATTAAAAATTAGAATAAGTAAATATACAATATAAGAAAAAATAATAAATAAATATACAATTAAGAAATGAAAAAAAAACTAAATTGAACATCTATCTAAAATATATATAGTAAAATAATTAAATATACAATATACTAAATAGAAATACTATATTAAACATTTATCGTAATATTAGAATAAGTAAATATACAATATAAGAAATAGAAATATTATATTAAACATTTAACCTAATATTATCATTTGATATGAAAGAAAAAAATGGAATAAGTAAATGTACAATATAAGAAAAATAAAATAAGTAAAGATACAATATAAGAAATAAAAAACTAAAATAAACATCTATCTAAAAATGTATAGTAAAATAAATAATAAGTACTATACAGTAAACATCTATTAAATAGTAAATAAATATACAACATAAGAAATATAATATTACATTAAATATCTATCATAATATTAGAATGAGTAAATATATCATATAAGAAAAATAAATAATAAGTAAATATACTAAACAAAAAAATATTCCATTAAATAAATATCTTAATATTATCATTTGATATAATGCAAGAAATTTAGAATAAATGAATATACAAAACAAGAAAAATAAAAAATAATCAAATATACAATATAAAAAATGAAAAAACTAAATTAAACATTTATCTAAAAAATGTATAGTAAAGTAAATAGTAAGTAAATATACAATATAAAAAATATAAATATTACATTAAACATCTGTCATAATATTAGATAAGTAAATATACAATATAAGATAAATAATAAATATATATATACAATATAAGTAATATAAAAATCACATTAAACATTTATCTGAACGAATGTATAGTAAAATAAATAATAAGTAAATACATAATATAAGAAATAGAAATATTACGTTAAACATCTATCGTAATATTATCATGTGAAATAAAAACAAGAAAATCAGAATAAATAAATATACAAATTAGATAAACTAAATAATAAGTAATTATACAATATAAGAAATTGAAAACTGTATTAAATATCTATTTGGAAATTTTATAGTTTTCTGGTTTTTTCTAGGAAATATGTGTAAATATACAATATGCGTAATTAGATACATTTTGATATATGTTACTCTTTGTGCCATTATTTTTTATTTCCAGACAAATGGTTAAGCATCAGTATCACTTTGGTTAAGGACACAAACAACAACAAAAATTAAATATCGCAAAAAATATTCACATCAACATTGCAATAAAATAATTTATCTAAAAAAATATGAAAAAATTCTATTACGCATATCAGAAGCTCAAAGCACTCATTTATTCACACAAACATACAACTCAGAATACAACATCAAAAAAATAGTAAAATAGTTAATATTTGAAAATCATAATAACTCCACGCTACTCTATAATATCATTTGAGAAGTCAGTTTCTTATATATCGCGCTCACGTAAACTTTCATGATTGTTGTTTACACTGATATCCTTAATGAATTAAATATATTACATTTAAATATTAATATTGAATTTTATTTTTAGTTTCCTTTTAAGAATTTTCCAAATAAAATATATAATAAAAAGGAAACATTTATAAGGTTTAAAAACAATTTTCAAAACGAAAATATATGTATATATCATATGATTTCATTAAAAAGGAAAGTTCACAAAATAGAAATATTCCATTTAAAAATATTTTAATAACATAAAATATAATTTTGAGTAAGAAAACTATATCTATGTTTTCTTAGATGGAAATATATTTGTATATAATGTGATTTCATAATACAAAATTCACACATATAATCTTAATATTAATAAAAAATATTATTTCTTTTAAAACATAATTTTTAAAAATAAAAAAATATGTATTTTCAAAGTAAAAGAATAGATTTTATATATCTATCTATTTTCTTAGATGATTGCATAAATAATTAAGTAACAGAAACTGATATATGTTTATTTATTGTTATATTAATTTATGTAATTTGGAATCAGATACTTTATTTTATTTTATTTTTCATTCTGAGCACAATGTATCTTAAGTTATACATAATCTTTCTCAAATATATTTACGTATCTAATACAACAACCAGCATAAATGCAAATAAGAAATAAGAAAAATTAGCCATAATTTTAATACATTTTCTATAAAAAATATTATAGTTGAATTTATAGAAATAAATACAATCTTATATTTCCAAATGATAACTAAATCGATTGTAAAAAAACTCAACTATATATAACATATCTAAAACCATATGTCTAACTAAAGTAATATAATATTATTAATTAAATTATGCATCCAAATTATAAATTAATTTAAAAATAAAAATAAATAACAATCAATTGTTATAGTATATTTACTATATAAATATTTATACCCGTGCCTGAGCACGGGAAAATCACCTAGTAATAGTATAAATAGATCTCAAGTTTCTTCAGTTCCTCTGATTTATTTTATTTTATGTTTGCCTTATTAAAGTATTTCCTAGGTTTTCATTATTGTAATTTTTTTATCACTAATATGATATTTACCTTTTAGCAAAAAGAAAAGAGAGAAGTTGGAAAGATGAAAAGGTTTAGGTTAAGTGACCGACTGAAAGAGATCAAACTCAAAAAAAAAATTAGGTAAGTTTATATATAATTTTGTTAAGCAAAAAAAAATTAGGTAAGTTTATATATAATTTTGTTAAGCAAAAAAAAAATCATATATAATTTTCTTGAATAATCTGTTACAATCAATCAAATTGAGCTTCATCTCACATTCCCTTAATATTATGGCTCATTTATTATCTTATCCATTTAATTTACTTAATAAGAATTTAACTTAAGTTTTGATAATATAGCTTAATATAGTATTATGTAGTACACTTTTCTTTAGCTTTAATCATAATCTTATAATTTAATTTACATTAAAAACTAATAACAAATGTATTCATATTATAAATATTTTACAAAATACAAGCATTGTTAGTCAGATATTTATATAATTGATACTAATTGAATTAAATAAATTATATATGAGCAGCTAATAAAATTGATGGCTTATAAATAATTAAATAATTGCATCTAAAAGAAATTATTGTGTGTATAAGGGGGTGTTAGTGGGACTTTTAGATTTCTATAGAGTTTATTGATTTGAAAAGTTGTGAGATTTGTTAATTTTGGAAAGAGATGTAGAGAATTTTGTATATTGTGAAATCTATGAATAAAATAATGTAATGATTTCAAGAATCCAAGAGAAACATGTATTATTCTCAAAATCTTGATTTGTGAGTTAAAAGGATAAGAATACAACTCCCAATAACACTTACTTTAGCAGATTTGTAGAATCACTAAAATCTAAATTTTTTGAATAACAAATGATTTTGTATATAATTATTTAATCATCAAACCAATAACACTTGATTTTAATAAGAAAGTGAGAATCTATAAACCTATAATAAATCTATAACATGTTTTATGTTAATGATAAAAATATATATTACCAAACATTTAAAAATTTGACTAATATAAAAGTAAAAATGAACACCCACGTGGGCGGTCTTTATAGCGGACACAGAAGCTGGGGTTGTTCCAAATTTCCGTAAGACTTCATGTATTGGTCAAGGCAGTTGGCGAAACGAGATCTTTTTTGTTCAAACCAAACTTATATTAGATCTTAAAAGAGTTCAGCCTCTAGAAGAAGATACAACAAGGCCACATAGAGTCAAAACAAACCAACACATGATTAAAAGAAAGATAGATTGACAATACATTTCAGAAAAAGAAACCATAAGAAATCGTACAATGATCTCATAAACTTCTTTTTGAACTGCACCTCCTTGTGTAACCCAAAGGGCCACAGGCTCTGCATCATTAGCAGAGAAGAGCAACATTAGCTGGGAGGAAAGTCCTTACAATACCAGCAGTGATGCTTGTTCATCCAAATCACTCAACATATGAGGACATATTGGGAAAACACACTGCTCCAAGTAAGAAACAGCTGGGAAATAAATACCCGACATACTCATATTCACCAGAGGATACATAACAGTGAGTTTTCCTTTAACCTGCCACCAAGGAGAACACAAAAAAAACAGCACCAACAACCACCGGATTGAATATGGTAACAGGACTGCATAATGCAGTAAATGGTCGCATCAAGATGACATAAGTGCTACTAAATAGCATAAAAGAACCGAGGGAGATTAAGTCTATCGGAACATTGCAGTTGAAAGCTAAGATCCACAAATCCAGTGCAATCCGCTCAACTAGCTCTCTATACCATTTGATAAACGAATAGCCATAGAGCTTGGAGGAGCTAGAGCAAACCTGGAGGATCAAGAGAGAGAGTAAACTGGGAGAGTCAGGACAGGGTCCGAGAGGCACCACTCTGCACGCCGGCGATGAAACAGACTGCATATTGCAGTAGATAAAGCTCGAGTACACAAGAGTAACACCAACATGTATGGGCTGATTTGCCCAAAAATGGACGAGAAGCTCCAGATCTAGGGTTTCGGTAGGCGCTTGAGAAGAACGGATGGGCGAGACAAAGATGAAACAATAAAGTGTGAGGACGAGAAATGCGCCTGGAGAGTCCGGAGGGTCGGGTGGTTCCAGCGGTTCAATCGGAGAGAGAGAACCAAGAGGAGGAAACGTACGCGGCGGTGGATCGGGAGGAGGTCTGGATTTCAACGGAGGAGGAGCTATGACCATCGACGCCATGGAAAAGGAGAGGAGCTGCTTCAAAAGGAGGAGGATTGATCGACGACGACGCTGAAGCGTAGGAGATCCATGGAGTCGGCGCACCTAGGGAAGCGGGCCTGGGAGGTTTCTTTGAACCATCTCTTAGACTTGTAAAAAAAGTAAACAATGGCGAAACGAGATCCTATTGAATTTTTTCATAATCATAACAAAATACAACTAACTAGGAATATAAGTAAATAGTGATCTATACAACATGCAAAGTAGTGATGATACGTAATGTTCTCCATGCTCAAATTACATATGTTATTACTTATGATATGAATGCATTTAAGTGGAATCAATAAACACTAACACTTTTGTGATTGATTACATTAGATTACATTATAATATGTCCAAAAGTTTCATGATAAAACCATAAAATATAACAGTATAATATATAATGTAAATGTTCTATGTGAATTATTCCACTTAGTTAAAATAACATATAGCACACTGAACTAGAAAGATGTAGTTTCATATAAACTTCAAACATTTAGCATGATGTAGTCATAGTGCATCAGTTGTTCATTATGATAAATTTCGTTAGGAAATAATTTCTATAGATGTATTAGTGTTGTATATACCTATATTTTGTCGTATAGTAAATGAACTACAGTTAACTACCATAACCTAATTGCAAAACCATGGACTGCCTTGTATTCTCTAACCAACTCTAACAGGTCACAAATGCTCAAAACACTATAAAGACTAATCAAATTCGGCTCAATTTCATAAGTAAGCATTTCGACGAAATTAAAAAAAATGAGAAGAAAATATAAATAGCTCATTACATATTTTTGTTTACTTATTTATATTCATTACCCATCCAAATTTGTAGCTCCGAGTGATCACCACTCAACTTATAATTCATAATCAATATAAAGTCACCATGAGGTTGATGATGCTGAGATTGATGAAGAAGAGATGATGAGTACAAGAAAGATGATGAGGATGAAGGCCAAGACGAAGATAAGGGAATAACAGCAGAAAATGTACTATGTAGTTTAGACAGTTTGCTCTGTGCTTATATTCTAAACTAAAACCTTAAATCTAATTTTGGTGGTTAATTTTTGTTTTGTTGCAGTCATCAATTTTGGGCACAAGGTGTAAGAGCATCTGCATCAATGAACTTTGAGGAGGATCATAACTTTAATTTTTTATTATTTTTTTTTATTTATTTCGTTTGATTTTTTTTTAAAATAAAAAAAATAATAATAAGCGGACCAATCGCGGGCCGCCACGTGGCGTGGGGCCCGCATTACAGTGATGAACCGAGTTCATCCCAGCGAACCTGGAAGGGGTGAGTTCATAAAAATGAGAATATTATAATTTTTTTTTTTTTGGAATGGTGTGAACCTGTGTACATTGAACCTTCAATGCAGATGCTCTAACAATCACTCGCTTAGACCGTAGGATCTCTTTTGTGTTGATCAATGAGCATACAAGGTCTGTTGCTAACCTGAGCTTTTCTACTTTTTTTTGTGTGCATAAATGGAGTTGGAAATGGAAGTAACTAACAGATATAATCAACTCCACTATCTTCCTCTCTATCCGTACCAACTCAATATAGTTTTTTATTAAACCCCTTACTTTACTCCAAAACCAGACATCTTCCATTGTCGTTAACTCTCTGGCCTATAAAATCAAAACATAGTCTATAAATAAATGTTTCTTCCGCTGATTACTGTCTTAATGATTTAAGCTTCTGTCTCTTCCCATCAATACATACTCCATTGGTTTAGTTCCCACCGCTAATGTTTCTACAAGTCCCAATGATTGGGCTTCCAATACACTTTCAGGTCGGAGATACCATTCTTAAGTATACACCCAAACCCCAACGAAGTTTTCACTTTAATTTTCTTTTTTCTTTATGATTTTTTTGTTTGGTTCTATGGGGTTAAAAGGACTTGCGTAGAAAAAAGATTCGGTGATGTGAGATAAAACTCACGGGGAGAAAGATTCAGTGAATAGAAAACAAAGAAATGCTGCTCAATGTATGCAATGGCCCTTCTCAGACGCTGGATTGGAAGACGTGTTTCAGCCATGTGCACCAAACTGGGATCGGAATCTTTGATTGAAGACTCAACTTTGTTCGTGGGATATTACGAAAAGATCCAAGAGGTACTATACTATTCTGGAGCGTGATGACTGATGAGCTTCTTGGGAGGATGAATAGCGATTTGGTTGAATCATCTTAGATAATGATATTTTGTTTTATTTATGAATGACTACTATTTTGATTAGTCTAATCATTTTCTTCACTATGTCACTGAAGCTGTCGAGTGTCGATAGAGAGCTGGAAGCCAAAGCCAAAGAAGTAGCAAAATTGCAAGCAGAGAGGCAGAAGAAGAAACTTCAGAGAGACGAGCTAGAGAGAATTGTGAGGTTGAAGCAAGCAGAGGCAGACATGCTTCAGCTAAAAGTTAGCGCAACAAAATGGAGACCGAGAGACCGAGAGGTTGCAAAAGATGGTGAAAATGGACAACTCTGAAGAGGAAATACGCAAGTAACGATGTGGAACAGAGGCTGAGGCGGAGAATCAGTATCTGTTTCCGAAAATTTAAAGGTAGCATCACAAAGGCAGTGGGGGTGGAGGGAGACCCTTTACTGGTGTTGATTAAATTTAAGATCCATGATCCTTAACTCTCTCGCCCAATGTAGACCCTCAATCAAACGAGTGCCTTCTTTCAGATCCAATTCTTCATTCTTCTTCCTTGCTACTATATATATGTCTAGTTAACTTTCTTAACTCATCGTCATAATACACACGACAAAATAACAACGTAAAGATCTTTGTCCGAGTAACAGAATCTGAGTTCACATCGGATTTAGAAACTCGTTTAACGTAAAACATCAGACAGAACAATGTGCTAACGACCACCATTGTTGGCTAGTTCTGGTGCTTTTCTCTCCTCTGGAAAACGAATATAGGACAACACAGACTACAAAGATACAAATATATCTAGAGGGAGACTTTGAGAGAGCAGAAAGATGATGAGAGTGTATATAAAATAGTTGCAAAGTAATGTTCATTTATAGTTTAATGATTAGTATAAAATAGTTGCAGTTGTGGAACCGGCGGTTCACCACTATGTCACATTTATTACTTTGGTCCAAAAAGTTTCACAATAATTATTTGATATCATTGTCGTCTGCCCTGTGAACCGTGTCTGTAAACTGGAGGAAAGACCTCAGAATCAAGGACAAGGTGGTGCTTTTCTCCGATGAAAAGGCAAGCTCACAGAGACTTTTTGAGTTGAATTGGATTTGAAAGATAAGTCTGAGGCTAGGTGGTCCAATTGCTGTCTACGCTCATGTTAAGTCTTTAAACAACTTACTTAAAAGGAAAAGAGAAATGTAGGATGTATATAAAGGTTTAACAAAAATCTCATGTTAGCAGTCCAAAATTACAAAGAGATAGATAGAAGCTGATCAAATAGTAGTCGCAGGATCTAACAGCTTCTTCAGTGATGGACTCGCAGTCGCAGGATCTAAAACAATTAACCTGACATGACCAAATATGTAATTCCAGGCAAAACCACTTTGACGGGATTAAGTTGAAGATGAACACAAAACAATGTAATGGGTTACGCATAGTGAGAAACAAAAAGAAGACCAATAAAAAAACAAGGCTGCACCAAAACAGTCATTTTTAAATGGGAACTGAAAATTTGGTATCACGCTTTGTTTTTAAGGCCAAATAAATACATATTAGGTCTTCAATATTTGCAAGCGACTAAGAAAAGAAACCAAACAATTGCAGTGGCGAACTAAAGCAGAGTATTTAGGGATGAAAGAAATCTTTGCATTACATATAAAATAAGTTATAAATCCGAGAAGAGCATCTTCATCTTCTTTCACTCCTCGTCAGAGAAGGTAGTCTTCTTACAATAACGATATTCCATCACCTTTTTTATACTCAGAATGGGTTTGGGCTTCTGACCAAAAAGGCTTTTTTCGCAAAGGCTATCTTCATACCTTGATTATAAAAAACACATGATACCAAAAAAAAAAAAAAAAATTCAACCAATGTGAACACAAAAAGTGAAATAGTTAAAAAGATCACTTACCAAAGTTTCTCGGCAAGGTCTGCAAGCTTGTACCTAATTAACAAAAAGAATAGTAATAGCGTTACTATATTTTGTTATGGCACAAGGGTCACAACTACATCAATAATTTAGCTTTAAAAAGCAAAAAAAAATAAAATTCATTTACTTGGGTTGGAAAGGATATGGAGCAGCTATCTCAGCAGCGTAAACAAAAAACTTGTTAGTTTTATAATTCTCCTGCACGACCTACAATATTTAGCGGATTTAATCAGCAAAAATCCTTACTTATTCATCATCATTAGTATTAAACTACTTGAATACATTTCATCATATTACTATAAATGACTATCAGTACCTTCTTCGCTGCGTTAGCAGTAGCCATCTCAACAAAGCAACAGCCCACATGGTCACCCCTGCCGTCTACAATAAGTCGAACACGAATAATTTCTTCTCCAACATCTTTGAAGAAGTTGATGCTGTAAAAACAAAAGGAGGATAATACACATGAGTCATGAAAGGCGTGCTCCAAGAACGAAAGAGGAATTAAAAGCTGCTACTTACATATCTGATATTCTTGTGTTGTAAGAGAGTCCGTCAACAAAGACCGTCTTTTTTCTTACAATTTCCTGAATTTTAAACGAGCCACAAGTGTGTTAAAACAAGACAATAAAGAGAACAAAAAAAGTGTAATTAAACTCTAGGCCTGACATATATTTTTGAAGATAACAAGAAGAGGTACCTCAGTAAAATGGGGGGTTTCATCAAGTCCTTTTTCCACTGCCGCCACATCTTCTTTTATCTCAAGGCTTTCTCGTTGAAGGTAGTCTTGGTACCTGGAATATCAAGAGTGATCTTGTCATGTAGATACCATAACAAACAATCAAAAAGCCTTCACCCTATGTTCTCTTGCTAACAAAACTCAAGGATGCACATAGAGTTAAATCTCACTTACCAAACCTTGTGATCTATGAAATACCTAATTAACAAAAAAAAATAATAATAATAATAAATAACAGCGTTAATCTTGATGAAATGCATCAAAACCCGAGCAATAAGACAGTAAACTTACTTGGGTCTTCGGTGGTATGGAGGTGTCTCAAAATAAGCAAGGAAAACATCGCTACCGTTCAAATATTCACCGTTTTTCTTTTCCAGCGCCTTATAGTAAATTAAGAGATCTAATCAGCAATTGTTACTTTCATATAACTCTACTAATTAAATACACTCTTTTCATCTCACCTTCATTGCCTCGTTAGCAGAAGCAAACTCAACAAAGCCTTTCCCGTGAAGGTTACCCCAGCGGCGTACAATAAGTCGAACATGAACAACTTCTCCAACATCTTTAAAGAAATTGACGCTGTAAAAAAATGGAGAACAAAATATAAGTCACGAACAAAAACTCCCCCACGAGAACAGAAGTGGTAATTTGAGGTTCCTACTCACATTTCTGATATTTTGGTTTGGCGAGAGAGACCGGAAACAAAGAGTGTCTTATTTCTTACAGTGGCAGCTTCCTGAAAATAACAGCCAATTAGCGTGTCATCAAAACTCTTAAGGAGAAAAGGACTTCAATTGCACAACACAGAATAAGTCATATTTCAACTTTCTGGCAACAGTTGTGTGATTAAACAACAAGTGTTTCTTCATTCTAAGCCGCTGGACAACTTTGGAATTGACAATAAGAAGATGGGGTACCTCAACGGAATGGGGAGTTTCATCATCAAGTCCTCTCATCAACAGAATCTTGTGATCATGCAAATATTCACCATTCAACTCTTTCAGAGCCTACAGTATAAAAAAGATTTAATCATGAGTGTTAATTTCAAATTGACTACTTACAAAATACTTAACATCATTAATACTACTAGTCTTACCTTCTCTGCTTCGTAAGAAGAATCAAATTCAACAAAGCCATAGCCCACATGCTTACACTCGTGGTCTACAATAAGGCGAACAGAAACAACACTCCCAACAACTTCGAAGAAACGGATGCTGAGGATGGAAATATCATCAGTCATGAATAACTTGGAACTTGATCCGAGAAGAAGGATATGTAAGGATATCAAAAGCTGTGCTACTTACATCTGTTCTGTTTTAGTTGTTTGGGGAGAAAGATTGGCAATAAGGAGTACTTCCTGAAATTTACCAAGCAGCACGACTATGTTGAGAAAAGGGATTTATAGCTTTGCAATAACAGCAAAGCCAAGTAGATTCAGAGAATAAGTACCTTATTAGCAGAATGGGGAGTTTCGTCAGGTCCTTCTTCCATCGCCGCCACATCTTGGATAGAGTCTAACCGAAGGCTTTCTTCTTGAAGGTAGTCTTCTTCTTCGTACCTGCAACAGTATCAAGAACACTCTACCTTGAGATATCACTCCCAAAGAATTCAGTCAATGTGAAACAAAACTCAAGATTCTAAACTTACCAAACCTTGTGGTCTATACAAAACCTAATTAACAAAAGAAAAGAAAAAATAGTAGAGTTAAAACACTTGTAGTAATAGCATCAAAAACTTCTAAGAAATAGAAACAAAAAAAAATCAACTTATTTACTTGGGTGGAATGAAAGTAGCTCCACTGCCATCAGCAAGAAAAATCTTGCGATCGTGCAAATATTCACCGTTCTTATTTTGCAGGGCCTACAAGTGGAGAAGATTAAATCAGCAAATGGTATAAACTTGAATATCTTTTTCAATTTAATATAAACATATACTCTCTCACCTTATTTGCCTGGTTGGCAGAAGCAAAGTCAACAAAGCCACAGCCAACAAACTTGCCTCTGTCGTTGATTTCAAGTCGAACACGAACAACTTGTCCAACATCTTTGAAGAAGTCGATGCTGTCAAAAATGGAGGATAAAATTATTAGGAAATGAAAAACAAAAAAGTGGCAGGAAATAGAATTTAAAAGGTTCTACTTACATATCTGATATTTGAGTTGAATGGCGAGATAAAGAGGCAATAAACAGAGTCCTTATTGGTACGGCAGCTTCCTGAATGTGATTGGAACGTTAACATTTCTATTAGTTCTAAGCAATGACATGATATATATTGAAGATAATACGAAGAAGAAGTAGGTAAAAACAAAATCGGGAGCTTCATCTAGAATAATCTTCTTATCATATTCCATCACCTTGTTTTCATTCAGAATGGGTTTGAGCTTCTGACCACAAAGGCTTTTTTGGCGAAGGCTATCTTCGTACCTTGATTATAAAAAAACACATAATACCACACAAAAAAAAAAAATTCAACCAATGTGAACACAAAAAGTGAAATAGTTAAAAAGATCACTTACCAAAGTTTCTCGGCAAGGTCTGCAAGCTTGTACCTAATTAACAAAAAGAATAGTGATAGCGTTACTATATTTTGTTATGGCCCAAGGGTCACAACTACATCAATAATTTAGCTTTAAAAAGAAAAAAAGAAAAAAATTCATTTACTTGGGTTGGAAAGGACATGGAGCAGCTATCTCAGCAGCGTAAACAAAAAACTTGCTAGTGTTATAATTCTCCTGCACCGCCTACAATATTTAGCGGATTTAATCAGCAAGAATCCTTACTTATTCATCATCATAAGTATTAAACTACTTGAATACATTTCATCATATTATTATAAATGACTATCATTACCTTCTTCGCTGCGTTAGCAGTAGCCATCTCAACAAAGCAACAGCCCACATGGTCACCCCTGCCGTCTACAATAAATCGAACACGAATAATTTCTTCTCGAACATCTTTGAAGAAGTTGATGCTGTAAAAAAAAAGGAGGATAATACACATGAGTCATGAAAGGCGTGCTCCAAGAACGAAAGAGGAATTAAAAGCTGCTACTTACATATCTGATATTCTTGTGTTGTAAGAGAGTCCGTCAACAAAGACCGTCTTTTTTCTTACAATTTCCTGAATTTTAAACGAGCCAAGTGTGTTAAAACAAGACAATAAAGAGAACAAAAAAAGTGTAATTAAACTCTAGGCCTGACATATATTTTTGAAGATAACAAGAAGAGGTACCTCAGTAAAATGGGGGGTTTCATCAAGTCCTTTTTCCACTGCCGCCACATCTTCTTTTATCTCAAGGCTTTCTCGTTGAAGGTAGTCTTGGTACCTGGAATATCAAGAGTGATCTTGTCATCTTTTCATGTAGATACCATAAAAAAAAAAAAAAGCCTTCACACTATGTTATCTTTGCTAACAAAACTCAAGGATGCACATAGAGTTAAATCTCACTTACCAAACCTTGTGATCTATGAAATACCTAATTAACAAAAAAAAAAGAGAATAATAAATAACAGCGTTAATCTTGATGTAATGCATCAAAACCCGAGCAATAAGACAGTAAACTTACTTGGGTCGTCGGTGGTATGGAGGTGTCTCAAAAACAGCAAGGAAAACATCGCTACCGTTCAAATATTCACCGTTTTTCTTTTCCAGCGCCTTATAGTAAATTAAGAGATCTAATCAGCAATTGTTACTTTCATATAACTCTACTAATTAAATACACTCTTTTCATCTCACCTTCATTGCCTCGTTAGCAGAAGCAAACTCAACAAAGCCTTTCCCTTGAAGGTTACCCCAGCGGTCTACAATAAGTCGAACATGAACAACTTCTCCAACATCTTTAAAGAAATTGACGCTGTAAAAAAATGGAGAACATAATATAAGTCACGAACAAAAACTCCCCCACGAGAACAGAAGTGGTAATTTAAGGTTCCTACTCACATTTCTGATATTTTGGTTTGGCGAGAGAGACCGGAAACAAAGAGCGTCTTATTTCTTACAGTGGCAGCTTCCTGAAAATAACAGCCAATTAGCGTGTCATCAAAACTCTTAAGGAGAAAAGGACTTCAATTGCACAACACAGAATAAGTCATATTTCTACTTTGTGGCAACAGTTGTGTGATTAAACAACAAGTGTTTCTTCATTCTAAGCCGCTGGACAACTTTGGAATTGACAATAAGAAGAGGGAGTAACTCAACGGAATGGGGAGTTTCATCATCAAGTCCTCTCATCAACAGAATCTTGTGATCATGCAAATATTCACCATTCAACTCTTTCAGAGCCTACAGTATAAAAAAGATTTAATCATGAGTGTTAATTTCAAATTGACTACTTACAAAATACTTAACATCATTAATACTACTAGTCTTACCTTCTCTGCTTCGTAAGAAGAATCAAATTCAACAAAGCCATAGCCCACATGCTTACACTCGTGATCTACAATAAGGCGAACAGAAACAACACTCCCAACAACTTTGAAGAAACGGATGCTGAGGATGGAAATATCATCAGTCATGAATAACTTGGAACTTGCTCCGAGAAGAAGGATATGTAAGGATATCAAAAGCTGTGCTACTTACATCTGTTCTGTTTTAGTTGTTTGGGGAGAAAGATTGGCAATAAGGAGTACTTCCTGAAATTTACCAAGCAGCACGACTATGTTGAGAAAAGGGATTTATAGCTTTGCAATAACAGCAAAGCCAAGTAGATTCAGAGAATAAGTACCTTATTAGCAGAATGGGGAGTTTCGTCAGGTCCTTCTTCCATCGCCGCCACATCTTGGATAGAGTCTAACCGAAGGCTTTCTTCTTGAAGGTAGTCTTCTTCTTCGTACCTGCAACAGTATCAAGAACACTCTACCTTGAGATATCACTCCCAAAGAATTCAGTCAATGTGAAACAAAACTCAAGATTCTAAACTTACCAAACCTTGTGGTCTATACAAAACCTAATTAACAAAAGAAAAGAAAAAATAGTAGAGTTAAAACACTTGTAGTAATAGCATCAAAAACTTCTAAGAAATAGAAACAAAAAAAAATCAACTTATTTACTTGGGTGGAATGAAAGTAGCTCCACTGCCATCAGCAAGAAAAATCTTGCGATCGTGCAAATATTCACCGTTCTTATTTTGCAGGGCCTACAAGTGGAGAAGATTAAATCAGCAAATGGTATAAACTTGAATATCTTTTTCAATTTAATATAAACATATACTCTCTCACCTTATTTGCCTGGTTGGCAGAAGCAAAGTCAACAAAGCCACAGCCAACAAACCTGCCTCTGTCGTTGATTTCAAGTCGAACACGAACAACTTGTCCAACATCTTTGAAGAAGTCGATGCTGTCAAAAATGGAGGATAAAATTATTAGGAAATGAAAAACAAAAAAAGTGGAAGGAAAATGAATTTAAAAGGTTCTACTTACATATCTGATATTTCAGTTGAATAGCGAGGGAAAGAGGCAATAAACAGAGTCTTTATTGGTACGGCAGCTTCCTGAATGTGATTGGAACGTTAACTTTTCTATTAGTTCTAAGCAATGACATGATATATATATTGAAGATAAGAAGAAGAAGAAGAAGAAGAAGTAGGTACCTCAACAAAATCGGGAGCTTCATCTAGAATAATCTTGCTACAATGCAAAGATTGACGGTTCTTCCTTTCTAGCGCCTACGGTAACAAAAGATTTTAATCAGAAATCCTACTTTCAGATTAAAAAAACAAAGCTGTGCATAGCTAAATACTTTTTTTTTCCTCATCAGGACTATTTAAAAACAACGCTTACCATCTTTGCTTGGTTAGAAGAAGCAAATTCAACAAAACCATAACCCACATGCTTGCCCCGGGCGTTGAGCAGAAGACGAATTAGAACAACGCTTACCATCTTTACCCTGTCTTCTTCATTAGCCCATCGCTGGAAATTAGAACAGGGAACGGGGCAACAAACTCGTAAGCACAAGTAAACTTGAAAAAAAAAAAAAACATTTTGAGGACACTCATTCAATTCACCTGCCTCAAGGTCAGTAACCCATAGAGATTCCGTCCTTTCACTAGTAAAAGGGTACAACGGAGGCAATTTCTGCATCCCCTCGCACCAAAAGACTTCAATCTTCCGCAAATACACAAATGAGAAGGTCAGTTTATCGGACTGAAAACCAGAATAAAGCAGGGGCAGCTGCATAAAAAAAAAAAAATAGACATGATACTTACAGTGAAAGTGTGTTGGTGTTTAGCAGTACCGTAGCTTTCTTTAACAACCTTGCCAGCGACAGTTCTTCTCCCCATAATATCCTCACTCGCTTTCATCTTTTCATACCTGTTCAACCCCCAACTTCACATCAATATAATGAGGCTACTGAATCAAAAAGTGAGAAAAGGAAACCAGGAAGCATGAGTTATTACTTGTGTAAACAAAACAATGTCTCCTTTGCAAAAACATCACCTGCACTAATTTCTAGGACTGGTCAAACTCCACGGAGGAATTCAACACTAACTGAGAAAAAGAATGTTACCTTTACAGTTTAATAGCAAAAGATGATCTTGGATAAAGTGATTCTCCCCTCCCATCTCTTATCCTGGGAATCAAACAGGATGATGAGAATATGAAGAGCAATATTTACCGTTTCCAAAAGGACTAGAGAGAAGTTAGTACCTCCAATGCTCAAGAATTCTCTCAGGTACGCTTTGCAGTCTTTTTACATTTAGGGATTTCAAATCGTTTCCGGCTACCATAACACACGAGAGAGTGTAAGAAGTCAGACACATTCATGTTTCTTTAGCATCATCCCAAACAGAGATTTTTTCTTATTTCCAAAAGACATCAAAGATACAAAATACAATCATACACTACTTTATTGATCGATCAATTGTTTGCTTTTAACAATGTTAGGTCAATAAGAAATTGAGTTTAGGTATAAAAAACGGAGTACTAGATGCCTGTGAAAAGAAAGGATTTGTACCTGTGAGCAGTCAGGGTGACTTTGTCATCATCAGCATCATGGCCTTTTTCGCCGGTCTTGCTACATCTAATTAAGTCCGTAGCATCATAGCTATCTCAGTGAACAGACAACCAGCACAATCAGTAAAAAAGATTTATAAAAAAAACTAGTACATTAAATAAGCCGTTGGTTCCGTTCAAAATAAAATAAAAGCGCTGTTGGCAAATACATTGAACTTTTGTATCTTCTTCTTCTTCTATTTCCTCAAGCTCTTCCCCAAAGTGATTCTCATCACCGAAATCGTCTTCTTCCTCGTCTGACATGGTAGAGTAGATACTCGGAACAAATAAAATTCAAAATGCAAACTCCCCTCGGGTCAATTTTCCAGATCTCAGCCATTTACCTCTTTTAGATATTTTCATAATTCACCTTCTAGTTATAATATTTACAAGATACGGCCAAATGTTTAACAACGCAAAACTCTTTGATCTTTCTTGAGTTTATTTTTCTTTTTGCTTTATTTAAAGAGGATAGTCCACTTTAATAGTAATTTACATATTTTTATGGAAAACAAATTTCTTTAGTAAAATTTTAAGATTATAAACCCAATTTTTATAACTTTCGAAAAACAAATTATTAATATATATATATATATATATATATATATATATATATATATATACAAAGTATAAATGTCACACATCGAAACTTTGTGAAACTCATCAACAAAAATGATTACTACAACTATATCATGTTTTTTTTTAGTAAAAACCAAATGGATCCCCAATTCCTATTTTTTTATTGAGCTTAGATAAAATTTTATTATTATTATTTGGCAATTAATCTGAATAATAGTGTTTAGTTATGTTAAATCTACCATTTGCATCTTTAACTATTTATTGTACCGAGTAGTCAAAATCCAGTGAGTGGCCTCTGTTTCCTTTTTTCAGCCAAGTTATTGAACTCAAATAGGAGAATATTATCACTATGTGAAAAATGTGAATAATTCTCTAAAACATTGAACTCCAAATGCTTTCTCATATTTTGAAACATGAAATTATAAAGTTTTGACACATTTATATGAAAACTCGCAAATAAAAAAATCATGTCATTCATTCAGAGTATTTTAGACATTTAAAAATATTAAATCACCTAACATATTCCTTATTTTCTTGCTATTTGTTTCCTTGCTAATATTTTTAAAATAAATAATATAATATAAATCATGGTTAACAAGATTTTATGGAACTGGCAAGATTTAAGAAATAATTTATACAGAAATCTCAATATCTATTTCCCCATTAAATATATTTTAAGATCTTTATATCTACAAAGTGTAGATGTTCTATATCAAAACTTTTTGAAACTAATCAGAAAGAATGATTACTATAAATACAACATGTTTTTTTGCTCGAGTAATATTAAATGGGTCGTAGTAAATCCAAAACATATTTTTATTGGGTTTAAACAATTTTTTTTATATTATTATCCGGAAGTCAATTTGAATAATAGCATTTAGTTATGTTAAATTGATCATAGGACATGGATTTGATCCACTTTTAGTCATTGTCTATAAATGTTTTAATAACTAATTACTATGTTTTAGACTTTATTTAGTATATTTATAGGTCCATAAGTGATTTGGAAGAAAGTGATGATTTTGCAGCATTTTGGAGATAAAGTGAGGAAGCATCAGAGCTGACAATCGAGCAAGACCAGAAATCGACATTTAGAAGAAATAATTGATCGATGAACGCCATGTGACATCGATCGACAGCGAAGCGCGAAGAAGCCCTTTTGGTTCCAGCCGACTTAGAGCCCAAGACTTCACCAAATTACAAGATTGTCATTGACGAGTTTTTAGCCTAATAGATATAGCTTGCCAATGTGTTTTAGGAAAAGCATGCTTTCTTGTTCTCTTGTTTACACAGCAAAAAGGTTTTCTAGGATTTAGTAGAGTTGGAGAGAAAATTCAGAGAGATTTGTGATTGGAACTCTATTATTATCTATCTATTTATCTATGCAGTTTTATACCTTATTGTTGCTATGGATTGCTTGGCTATGTCTGAGTAGTTCTTCTGTTAGGTTTAGGGTTTAAATAGGTTATGAGAGATTAACCCCAACTATAGATTGGTAGTCATGATATTCATCAATAGAATTGTCATTAATGTCTATTTCTAGATTAGCTACCTAGAACTTGACCTAGGAGTTGTAGGATCAAGTGAACACTTGAGTCTCACCCTGAATCCGTCCTAATTGAACTAGGATTGCTTTAGTAAGGCGAAAGCCATTTAGGAAGCATAGTGAGCACCATTCAACCCGCGCACCAGCTTGACTAAGAACGCGTCGATCGATATTCCTATAGAATAATCAATCGACGGAGAAAAAGGTGCATCGATCGATATTCCTCTAGAATCATCGATCGACACTATCTGGTCAATAGACAAACCTAGAAAGCGAACGCTGATAGGTTTGTTCATAAAAGTTTGAGCTCTATAATATCATGCATACAACTATCAAGCATTTGTAGGATTATAATCCTGATTAACAAAATTATAAAAGACTGTGCAATATATCACACAAGAGATCAACAAAATTAACGACCGAGATGAAAAAATGACATTAAACTCCGATTGGTAATGGCTGTAGCTTTAAAAAAATTTCTGTAGAAAAAAATCTGTAGACTTTTTGTTGTGGCTTTAGATTTTATTGTTGTAGAATTTTATGGAAAACACTAAAAAATTTCTTTGGATATTTGGCTCTGCAGAGCACTTGTACAGCTGTAGGTTATTTTAAGAGCTGTGGTTTCAAAAGAAAAATTTAAAACTTGATTGCTCTGAATTTGGTGCTGTAGAAATAAATAGAGCTGTGGACATCACCTATAGCAACTACCAATCATCCCCTTAGTGTGTTAGTTATCCCTTAGTGTGTTAGTTATGCTACTCATTTTTCAATTTTGTGTAATTATAAAAAAAAAAGTGGTATAAAATAAGACAATGAACAAGTTTATTCCAAGTTTATTAAAAAATAAAGCAACAAATACTAAAAATATATTTAACCAATAAATACTTATCAAAATACAAACTTAACCAAAACAACTCACCTAATAGCAAAGGGAAAATCTTTAAAATGATATATTTATGATTTTTAATTTGAAAAATACTGTTTCTTTAGTTCTGCTTTTTGAATACTACACTTCTTATATCTGAAAATATATTTTTATCCTGATTTGATTTCAAACTAACAAATTAAAAACTAAATTTAAATTTAAGTTAATTATGTTTTGAGATAAACATATATTTAAGATAGATACATGTTAATCATTTCAAATGAAAAATAAACAAATATTATTAAAAAAAAATTAAAGTCCACAATATGAAATTTATATAAACAGAGAACTTACATACTTTGCAAGCATAATTCATATCCTCATACATAGCATATGATATATGGCATTCTATCTTAAGTCAATATCTTATAACTAAATTTTGTTATACTCAATTTAGATTATGAAGAGTCTCGATTTTGAGTTTTATTCTATGATGCAACTTCTTATTGTTTTTGCTAGCCTTTCATACTGATTATTTTAAATGAGTTTGTTTAATGCTTAGGAGTTCAAGACATCTGAAACTAACTTTTATTTTATTTAATTAAAAGAAAATAAGCAGAAAAACTTAGACGAAACAGACAGTATGAAAAAATAGAGAACAAGGAAAAGCTCCTGAAAAAAAAAACAGAAATGATTCATTTTTTTATTTTTAAAGTAAGATATATATTAGTAAGATAATGTGTATATATTAATAGTAATGTTTTAAAAATAAATAAATAAAACTTCAGATTGTATAGTTTAGTCAATTTACATAAATATAAACGTGAGACTTTTCTAAAAAAAATAAAGGAATTTTTTTCAAACAAATCTCATATAAGAGTTTTTTTTCAATTTTTTACAATTAGAGTCCAACTAACATTGGAAGACATAAATTTTTTTCCTAATCATAAATACCACATTTAGAAATTCTTTGAAATTTATGTATTCGTATCATCTTGGTTTGTATCATTCTGAAAGGATATTTAAGATTTAATAAAATTTTCAAGTTTAAATTATAGTAATTAGCTAGAATATTATAGAAAGTAAGAACAAAAAAAGTATTTACTTTGTTTTAATTTAGATTATGAAAATGATATTCAAAACATATTAAATTTTCTAAGCGTATATGCCTAAATAAAATACAAGTAGTAATATGTTGATAGCTCATAACCAGGGATGGCTACAAAAGTCTCTAAAACCATTCTTGAAATCCTTTTGCATTTGTAGCAATTTTTATAGTCAACTTTGATGCATAAACAATTTTTATAGTTACTCAATGATTCAATTTCAAACTAATTGTTCTGACTTTAAAATCTTTTGATTACTTTCTAAGAAGTAAGCTTAGAACTTAAGAAAAATAGGTTGTTTCTAAAGCTCTCAGATTATTCTCTTTTGACATAACACTAATTCAGTGTTGGCACTAAATTGTCAAGATGTGGATCTTACACTGGGAAAACTAAGAATTTATGTTCAGTAAGCTGCAAATCTATTATTAATGAAATGAAAGTGTTTTTTTTTTTTTTTAAATGGTGGGTTGCTGGAGCCCACATTATTCAGAGGATCTCGTGGAGATTGATATGTAAGAGATAACTACAATATTATAAAATATAAGCACTACTTACACCATTATTAATCTGGGGTTCTGAGAGTGGGGTTATTAGCGTAAGTTAAGAAACTGTTTCTTAACTTCCGATAAGAACTCCATTCTAAGAATTCCAGGTTAATCACGCTCTTAAAAGCATGATTATTGGAAGTTCTTAAAGTGGGGTTCTTATCGGAATATAAGAACCCGTCTCTTAACTTTTAATTAAAAAAGCTAAGAACCGGTTCTTAAAACTCTTATTTAAGAGCCGGTTCTAAACTTTTTTTAGTTAAAAGTTAAGAGGCGAGTTCTTATATTCCGTTAAGAACTCTACCTTAAGAACCCCGCAATAATCATGTTCTATTGTTACCATCGACCGACCCTTTTAACAGCGACATACTATTTTTACCCCATCTTCTACGTTTGTGCTTTAGTTTTAGTTTGTTAATAACCTAAACCGAAACGGACAATTTAGATGATGAAAATTTTACAAAAATTTATTAGGTAAAATAAAAAAGCTTTGTATTGCACTGTATGGTTGTCGTCCACACTCCAATCATCGGCAATGAGTAATCGACTTGAATTTCATCTTGAGAGGGGATTCGATTCCGCACAACCGGGTCAGGGTTCATAGGATTGGCAGGATCTCCGAAGACTAGACGAACCAACTAGTTGTGATGTTAAATTTTTTTTAAGCCTGATTTTGGTTATAGAAGGTCGATAGAAAGATATAAGTCTATTACTCTTAAGGTGTATATCCCCTATATATTATTTGTGAAACATTACAACTTCTTTTTGTAGCCACATGTCATCAATAGGATGATTCTTAGAATTATTAGAGAAATAGGTTGGTCCATCTCATTATATAATAAGCTTTTTATTAAACTAACCATAAATTAATTATTAATATCATTTATTATTTCATTAAATAAAGATTACGGAATTGCCTAATGTGGGTAGAGTATATATGACAATTAATAATTTTGAATAATAAAGATTTGATAAAAAAAAGTATCTTCTATCAAATTTGTTTAATTTAAAACTATTAAAATAATATTTTTAAAAACACAATAACCATATTATAAAAATTTATATTTTTCTGTATATTTTATATTTTGAATTTAAAAAAATGACTATAAATTATTAAAACTGTTAAAAGTCTCACATTCAAATTTTGCGATCCATGGTTTAAAATTTTTGTTATAACAAAATACAAATGATTACAAAATTATATAAGTAAAAGTCTAATTTAATTAATCATTAAGATTTAAAATATATATGTATATATATCATTCTAAATTAAACTATAAACCATATTGAATAAATAAATATTTTAGTTTCAAAATTTACTTTGAATAATTTTTTTTGATAAAAGTTTTGAACTAACATTGATAAATTTTTATCAATTACTAAAATTATTAATCCCACAATAAAAGTTTTGTTATCAGTAATTTAAAGTTTTTGCCATTAAAAATACACATGATAAAAAAACATATGAGTAGAAAGCATCATTTAAAAAAAAAAAAATAGACATTAATATTAAAAATATACTATGTATGTTAATATAATTTAAATTTAATTACATATCCTATCAATTTTTTTTAAAAAAATGTTTGGATTAATAAAATTGATTTATACGTTCGCACCAATTTAATTATATATGTAATAGTTACTGACTTTTAATTATTCAATATATATTTATTATTTCATAATATGTAAGAACATATAATACATAAAATAATTTATATATATAATGCAAGGCGCGAGTCTTAATCTAGTTGATTTAGTATTTGACACTGTTTCAAACATAATATAGTTGTTTTATTAGTTAGTCTATTCTTGGACTTTTTTGATTATTTTTTGTTCCCGCTTAGTTCAACGCAAATATGTGTGTGATTGTATATAAATTATATAACTATTTTATGTTGTTTGATTTAAATTTGCTTTGTTCTCATAAACACCACTACCCCGATCTTTAAACAAATGAAACACACTGTTTTATACAGTAAACATGAAAAATGTTTTGAGAACAAAACTAATTTACATTTTATTTAAAAGAAAGTTATTCTTCAACAACTAAATTTATCAAAATATTAAAGAAAACAAAAAACGGATTTCAATATTTGTTCTTCTGAAACTACACGGTTTCTAGAAAAAAAGTTTTACTACATGTACTATGAGAGAAATAAAAATTAAAAAAATCCTCAAAACTGTGTGAAAAGAATTTTACAATTTGTTCATTCAAACCTGATTTGTTTCTACAAAAAGAGTTTCAACACAAATTATGTGAATGAAAAAAAAATATGCTTAAAACAATATCAAAATATTTTGTTTTAAAAAAAAAATAAAAAACTTAACCGTGTAAGAAAAAAAATTGTAGAAACTGGGCATCGTGGTCTGGTGGTAAAAGAACCTCGGCTTAGGTGTCCGCCATCACGAGTTCGAGCCCCGGCCACAGCGGATTTAACATGGTTTCCGTTTGGCCTCCAGGACATTCCTCGCCAGTTCCGGTTGGACGCGGTGGAATAGTCGGACTAAGTGAGAGGTCCGGATACCTGGATAATCAAAAAAGAAAAAAAAAATGTAGAAGCGTTAAAAGTTTAAATTCATCATTGGCATGCCACAGGCTACCAAACGGATCGGCCAAACAGAGGCCGATGAAGAATAGCTGAAGCAATCTACTACGTATTTTATTGTGGAAGAGAAAAGGAATTTCAATTCTATGTTTCGGATGTGGGACAATGTTTCTCAACTTACATGCCGCTTTTCTCTTTATCGTGGGCTTTAAAAAGTGCAGCCCACTTTCACACGTGCATGTCTATTATTGGGGCCATGTGTTTGTTAGAGAGTTTATAGATACGGTGTAAAAATGAGAATAGGAAACCGAATCTCTTGTTTGTTCTTCATGCTTCTTGTGAGTGGTGATTAAAAAAGCTCGCCCCAATGCGCAATTTAAACCCGGTTCTGAACTTTCGTTTTCTTTTCAGCTAAAAACCGAATTAAACCAAGATATTCTAAGAGCATCTCAAAAAGAAACTGAATTCCAAATATAAAGTTTTTTTATCTCAAAAAAAAACTTCAAAACTTTTGAAGAGTGAAACTCCAAATATAGATTTTCACTTTTCAAAACTTCAGATTTAAAATTTCACTTTTTTATTTGCATTTTGGTCTTTACAATCATACATCATATTTATAATTCTTAAATATTTTTTTGTTTATTGTTTTAATCCTTAAAACTTTTATATTTCATAAATATTTCAAATTTGTTTTATAAATTTAAGTTTTACACATGAAATTAAATAAAAAAATTTTAAACAAGATTTATAACATTTTAAAATTAGAATTAAACAACAAGAATATTACAAAAAACCATAATAAAAACTTATTAAAACTACACATGGAGACATAGTTATCACTCAAATTTAAATATTATAACAACACTAATAGTCTGGTAAATTTGCTCCGGAACCTCCCAAATCTCCAAAATATTGTCCAAACAAATTTTGTTTAACCGAAGATGATTGTTGTTGTTGCTCTTGACGCCTTTTTCGTACGATTCTTTCTTGTTCAGATCGAATGTATTCACGAATATTAACATCATCGATAAAAGCTAAGTTTTTAGCAATATTTTATTTTCGTCTTTTACTTCTTTAAAAGCTAACTTTTTTGCTTCATTTTGCAGTCGTAATTCAATCATCTCATGACATTTTTCCTTGCTTGTTGTACTTTCGTTTAAAAGATCAAGGATTGTTTCGTTTGATGATATCAAACTATCAACGGCCATATTATGAGGATATCCGATTTCAACAATTTTTGGCTCGTAATCTACAAATAAAAAAAAAGAGAATCATTTCTTACTTCAAAATGCACTAGTTAATCATATATGGGAGCATTACGGAAATAATTAGGGTTGGGCAAAAAACCCGGATCCGAAAAACCGAACCGAACCCGATCCAAAAAAGTAGTACCAAACCCGAACCGAAATTGATTAAATATCCGAACGGGTTCAAAATTTTGGTATCTAAAGAACCGAAACGAACCCGACCCGAACCGAAGTATCTCGGGTACCCGAATGTAACCGAAATAGATTTATATACCTAAATATATTACTTATTTTTAGATTTAATATATATTAAAAACATCCAAAATATATAAGATACTTTTAAGTTGTCTAAAATACTTGAAAATATACATAAATAGTTAAAAGTAAATGTCTAAAATAGCTAAAATATATTAAAAACACCAAAATGCTTGAAATATCTATTGATTTTCTATCCAAATATTCAAATCAAACCAATTTTTATATTAATTTTAGGTATTTTGACATATATTATACAAATTTATATGTAATATATTATTTTTTTTATAGATTTTGAGAAATTTTAAGCATATAATGAATACTAAAAATTTTAAAATAATTTTAAATGGGTTATCAGAATCCGCAAAGATCCGAACCGAACCCGAACCAAAATTTAGAAATACCTGAATGGGATTGAAATCTTTAAATCCGAAACCCGATTAAATCCGTACCGAATCCGAATGCTCACCCCTAGAAATAATTTTATGGAATAATGTAGTATTTGCTTGCAGTTTAATATTTAATTATGTACTTTTATTTATAATTTTATATTTTATTGTAAGATTTTTTTAATTAATATTTATGTAATATTTATATATATGTACTAGTTATTTATAAAAGTTTTATGAATTTACATCAACTATGACAAATATAAAGATCATAGTGTAAAATATAAATAATTTTGAAGTTTGATATAAAGTTTTAGTTTTGGAACTTCAAATATAGAGTTTTGCAAACTAAAAAAATAGAGTTCTTAAGCAATAGCCAAATCCAACGTAAGAAAATAAAGAGACAGGGCGGTGACCAATGTAAAATCAACTCCAATCCTTTCCGGTGAGCTTCTTCTTCTTCTTCTTCCTCCCCCGTTGAACGGTAGTATGTTTGTTTTCTCGACTACGATGCCGAATCTAGCTCAATGCTCAACCCCTTTTTTTTTCAAATCGATCAGATTTTAACGATTCGTTTTTATTCATGTTGGTTTGAGTTTGAATCGAATCTAAGCTCAAAGTTCAATCCTTTTTTCTAATTTCTCTAAGACCAATCTGCTTTTCTTTTGTGTTGTTTCTAAATGTTTGATTTTGATTCATAAGCTTTAGACATAGATAGATCTCATTGTCTGAATTTTCATATTGTTTCGACTGTAAGGAGAAGAGAGTTATAACAAGATCATGGAGGAACACCACTGCTGCTTTTACTCCAAGATGCTCTCAAGATTTAGCATCAGTTCCTTCATGCTTAGTTTGGTGATTGTTCTAGTGGTCCGTGTACTATATGTTATGTACCAGTGTGGCAAACCCTTTCCCAAAGGAGCTTCACGATCGTTTACTACTCTTATTGTTCTTGGTTCTGGTAAGAAACAGTCATTGCTTATTTTGTCATATTCAGTTGATTAGATGAAAATGTTGTTATGTAGGGGGACACACGGCAGAGATGTTGAGTCTCCTCTCTGTTTTGCGCATGGACAGATTCACCCCCAGGTTTTACATCGCTGCAGCTACTGATAACATGAGTCTCCACAAAGCTCGTTCCTTTGAAGACTCTCTAGCTGACAAGGTATATATACATACGCTTTATGTATTTGGCAATATGCGGGCGATTTGTATCTTGTGTGGTTGGTTGATGATGCGTCAAACTGATTTGGCTATTTACGTTTGATGGTAGCCTGCTGTTAAGGAAGACTCCTTACAATACACTCAAATTTACCGGAGTCGAGAAGTTGGTCAGTCTTATGTGACTTCTGTTTGGACTACCATTCTTGCCACTGTTCACGCTCTCTGGCTAATGATCCGGATCAGACCCCAAGTGGTATAGCTTTTTTTAATCTCATTGTTTTCTTATTATCTTTAAGGCTTCATAAAACTAAATGTGGTTGAAAGTTTTTCAGATTCTTTGTAATGGTCCTGGGACATGTATTCCTCTCTGTGTGATCGCTTTCTTGTTCAAGGTATACCCACTTCTGATTATCTATTACTCTTCTTTTTTGGATGACCTTTAATGGCAAAAATAAAACAGACTGTAAATCACAGTTTCTCTATTATATGTACAAGTTTTATCAAGTGCTTGTATCTTTATTTGGTTGGTCGCAGGTGGTGGGAATCAGATGGTCATCGATCTTTTATGTTGAGAGTGTAGCAAGAGTTAAGAAGCTCTCATTAAGTGGATTGCTGCTTTACAGGTTAAGGCTAGCTGATCAGTTCTTTGTTCAATGGCCACAACTGCAAAACAAGTATCCTCGGGCTCACTATGTTGGTTGCCTGATGTAAGCTTTGATTTTGGGAACTATCCTCATTACATAAATTGCATTACAACAACTTAGAATAGCTACAAAGTTTACACCCTATCTTTCACTACAGTGTTGAAATACATTTTTCGTAATGCTACTCATCTTTGGTTGCTCCGAACGCAAGTATAATCAATGAAATTTTGTAATCAGCTTGCTGACGTCTCTATCTTTTGCCCATTTGGTCCTTCTGCTTCTGTTGTGTCAGAGGATTCTACTCTTTGGATTCCAACACTTCTCTTCAAGTTTTTGTCATCAAGATAGTGTTGGTAGACATAGGACATGAAACCCCAAATAGCCAAGATCATAGAAATCACCTTTAACCCATTCATTTTATCATGAAAAATTATGACAGCCATAATAGGAACCACGGGCAGCCCCAATACGCTTATCGCATTTGAGAACAGAGAGGAAAGCTCAAAGATCAGTCCCGTGCCGCCGATGTTGAATACTTGCCAGGTAATAGCTGTCCACACCAGGTTCATAACGTAAGACACCTTCCCAAGCTTATAGTTGTCCATCTCACTGCTTAGAGTTTTCCACTCGCTGCTAGCGAAAAGCCCCACCAAGCTAACACAGCTGGCCACTAGACTCATGTAGATGATCATATCCATAACTTCTGTGAAAGTCTGCCTCTTTAGTACTCTACGGAATGCTAGCTGTTGTAAGGATAAGACTAGACCAAACCCAGCAGAAGCACCGATAGTGCATAAGAAGCTTGTGACATACTGTGCTTTTGTAACTTTCTGAGAGTTTGAATCCTCGTTGTTGAAGGCGAGGAGGGTGGAGGATATAGTTAGGAGCAAAAGAGAATTCAAAATGATGGGAGTGAGCTTCTGTGAGTTGAGGAAATAAGAGAAGAAAGCGTTGAAGGCTAGCTGAGATGCACAGATGAGTGAATAGGTTGAAACAGGTAGGTAAAGCAGTCCTATGGAGTATAAATAGCAATCTGCTCCTACAAGAACTCCAAGAACTACGTAAACCAACACACGGTTCTTAAGTGAGGCTGCTTTGCCATCATCTCTATGAGTTGTTGTATGTGTTTTGATTGACAATAGATAATATGGAAGCAGAACAGGAAAGCCTACGAGTTGAACAACCGTTGCTAGCCACTTGCTGTTTCCTCCGTTGTCATAGTAGATTCTTCCCAGAATTGTAGCAACTGATTGACCTGAGATGACAAAGAATGTATAGACCGCCACCCGGAGCCACCGTTTGTATGTGTTTGAGTGAGTTACTCCTGTTTGGTTTCTTTCTTCTTGTACTGTTGTGTTTGGTTCTTTTCCCTGCTGAACTGGTAAGTTAGGGAAGAGAACACCAAAAATTAGCTTACAGTTTTATGTATTTAAACAATAAGATAACATAATCATCTTTTTCTTTCATTTGTGAAGATGAAAGACGAGTAAGATACTCACCGATGACTTGTAGTTCTTGATCACCATTCATGGTGGATGGTAGTTTATACCTCCTTGGAGATGGACAAGGAGGAGGTTCTGAACAAATTATAAGTATAAGGTAGTGATCTTACTATCAAGGTCTCTTGGTTGCTAATATGCTACCAAATGATAGCCATATATATATAGATTCAGGGACTAGGAATCGGTCACCGGTTAAGTTGCCCCCACAATGAGTAAATGCACAGCTATAAATATCTCTTATCGTGTCAAGAATCTAATTTTCTTAAGATGCCACTATTGTTGACCAAGAGATAAGTTAAGTCAAGGAGGAATATAATGTGTAGCCAATATTCATTCAGAAAAGTTTTCTTTTGCCGGTTTAGTGGAGAAACATCAACATTACGCAAACACAACATGCAAAACTTACACGCATAGACACACAAGTTGTGTGGTCATTTCAGGTTGAATATATTCAAAACTTCTTTTGTCTCTAATGGTTGCTTGTTCCGCGTGACTATCTTTCTCTTATGATGAGACATGTGGTTTAGGAACACATACTTTTCACATTCAGACTTGTGTATCTTCCTCAACATGGTTTGTGTGGCGAGTCTTCAACTTCTTTTCGTCGAGGTAATGCTGATAGGCAAATGAGAGGAAGCCCCATATAGCTAAAACGATGGAGAAGATCTTCAGTGCATCCATCTTATCATGGAAAACTATCGCTGCTACAACAGGAACTATAGGCAACCCCACAGCAGTTACGGTATTGGAGAACACGGAAGATGACTCAAAGATCAATCCCACAGCACCAATAGTGTAGACTTGCGAGGACATAGCAGCCGAGGACAAAGTCATAACGTATGACACCTTCCCGAGTCTGTAGTTTCGCATCTCGCTTGCTATAAGTTTCCACTCCCCACTAGCAAAAAGCCCTATCAGAACCACACAGCATGAAACTAATGTCTGGTAAATAGCCATGTCCATGACCGCTGAGAACGAAGGTTTCTTCAAAACTTTTGTGAGGATTAGTTGTACCAGCGATAAAATCAGTCCGATCCCAGCAGAGGCACTGATGGTGAATATGAAACCTACCACATACTCTACTCTTGAGACATTTCTTATGTTTTGAGACTCGTTGTTGAACACAAGGAGTGCAGAGGAAACAGTAAGGAGAAATAGAGAGTTGACAATGTCAGGAGTGAACTTTTGAGAGTTGAGGAAGTAGGAGAATAAGGCGGTGAAGGCTAACTGCGAGGCAAAGATGAGGGAGAAAGTAGAAACTGGTAAGTAGAGCAACCCAACTGAAGACATATAACTGATGGCAGATGCTAAGAGGCCAAGACATATGTAAGCTAATACAAGAGTGGTGTTTATGAAACTTGGATCTGTTTTTTCTTGTTGTTTGTTTAGTGAAAAGAATTTGTATAGAAACAAAAGAGGGAAGCCTATGCGTTGGAGAACTGTTACCATCCATGTGCTCTTCCCACCGTTTTCATAATACAATCTGCCCAGGATTGTAGAAAGTGCTTGGCAGGTGAGGACAAGGAATACATAAATGGAGACTCTGAGCCACTTCTTGTAGTTCTTGGTTTGAGGTACCGAGGATGAGTCATTTACCTCATGGTCTATTAGGTTTGCTTCTAAGTTCTGGTCACCTGAAATGATATAACATGTTTTCAGATGCATTTAAAAGGAATCTACAATATTAGATGTTTTTTTTATGCTTACCGTTGACATTGAGTTCTTGAGATCTTTCCATGACAGCTCTTAAGAACAAAACTTTTTGCTTAGCGTTGACTTTGAGTTTTCTTGGGACCCTTAATGGTAAGGTTGTTAATATAGGCTGGGCACGGAGTTCCAATCTTAAATAACTTTTTACTTCAATTTCTTTTGTTATTCTTTAGCATCTTTTGAAGTGGACTCAGACGTTTAACAAAATATACAAGAATACATGGTGGCCTTGAGCACACTTGACATTTTAAAAGTTTTCAATGTTCTTGGGGTGTGTCTACTATATATAACTGTTTAATTTAGATGCAACTGGCTATAACTTATAAAGGTTTTGCAATGTTCTTGGATCTTTGTCCAAGCCTAAATATGACTGTTGTCTTTTTGACAAAGCATAAGAAGCTAAGCCCAAATGGCCAAAATAATCAACTGAGTGAGTGGAAGCATTCTGATAACATAAGAGAAGAGCGATAGCTACTTCAGTAATCAAAAAGTTTCTTTCAAGTGGGTATGACTTCTTTGTTTATACCTCAAGTAAGGGTCGTTTATCTTCAGAGCATCTTTGGAATCAATATCTCCACTCTCTTTTTGTGATGTGGGTTTGGTTGCATTTTATATACAAATAGATTAATATTAAGCCAAACAGATATATCTTTTTTTTATTTTGGTCAAATAGTGATATCATTTATTGTAGGAGATTTGTTACATCCCACAACGGGTTTAGTTATTAAAATTTATAAAACCTTAGATCTTGGATCTCTGTCTAGTCCTGAATGTTGTTACTTTTCTCTTCTTGTGTTTCTTTTTCTTCCTCTTCACCTTGAGGAATCTCTTTCTCATCTTCTTGTTTTGGATCATCAACATAATGCTGGTAAGCATAAGAAACAAACCCCCATATGGCCAAAAACATTGCAATCAACTTGATTCCACTCATCTCATCTCGAAAGAAGACAACAGCAAGAACAGGAACAACAGGTAAACAAAGAGTGCTTATCACGTTTGAGAAAAGCGACGAAACTTCAAGAATCAAACCCACACTACCAATCCAACAAGCTTGCCAAGATATCATTGCACCAATATTTATCAAAATATAAGAGTTTTCTCCAAGCGTAAACTCTTTCATCTCTGTCCTCAGCATTTTCCACCCACCACTTACAAAGAGTCCAACCACAACTGCACAAGTAGCTACGAAAGACTGATATGTGACCATGTCCAAAATAGCCTTGAATGTGTATTTCTTCAGAATCTTTTCGAACGCATAATCTGTTAAAGAGAGCACTAGAGAATAACCAGCTGAGCTACCGATGGCGCAGATGTATCCAATCACATAATTGTATTTGGACGATGAGTTTGAAGTAGAAGATTCAGGCTCAGGTTGGATGACAAGAAGTGTAGAAGATATGGTCAAGAGAACAAGTGAATTGAGTATACAAGGTGTGAACTTCTGTGAGTTTAGGAAGTAAGAGAAGACAGCATTAAAAGCCAACTGAGACGCAGAGATCAAAGAGAATGTCGAGACAGGAAGGTAGAGTAAGCCAAAGGAATACAGGACACTGTGACCAGCAGCAAGCAAGCCAAGTCCAATGTAAACCAAAGGAAGTGTCAAGAAGGAAGTTGTTGTTTTATTGGTTAAGTTATTATTTTTGGAAGACGACTCATGCTTTATGTAATAATAGCAAGGAAGGGTTAAAGGAAACCCAACTAGCTGAACTAAGGTCTCGAGCCATATACTGTTGCCACCTTTGTCGTAGTAAAGTCTACCTAAGAGAGTGGCTATTGTCTCTCCAGCTAAGAGGAGAATGACGTAGAGAGACACTCTTAACCTCCATGAGTAGTTGTGACTTCTCTGTTCTGTTGAAGATTTCCTTTCAGGTTCTGATCAACACATGAAAACAGGACAATAACATAAGTAAAACAAGAACACACGAAACAGAACAAGTGGTTAAACTACTTACCGCCGTTGACATGAATATGCAGTTCTTGAGTTTCTGATTCTACTTCCATCTTAGCAACCAGGAGGGAGCAAAATCTCAGGGAACAAACAAAGATGATGTGTCCTTAATTGCTTATATATAGGCAAATGCGTATGCAATCTTATTATTTACTCATATTAATATATTGGTTAGTAAAATAATTATTATATGGATAAAATTTGTTAGATGCACTCTTGACATGATGCATTTCCCCCCCAATGATTTCGCATTCCATCTTTAACCTAACCAATGTTTTTACCTTTTCTTTTTTTTTTTCTTTTTGAAACTAACCAATTTTTTTACCTAACAAGTATTTTCTTGTCATTTATCTTTTAGTTAGCCAAGAACTTTTTTTGAAAATGGAATCAGATTATCTAACAAAATTCTCCAACGGTATATGACCCATATGAAGAAAACTTGTGACAAGAGGCCATAACAAAGCATAGAAGTTAAATAACAAGAAAATGTCCATGCGTGATGGTAATAAAAATTAGTGACATGGAGGTGGGCTTTGAGTCCCAATGTATTTAGCTATAACGTATCTACAAAAAGAAGAGACAGCTTCACTTCCTCTGTTGCTGGTCTGCTTTTCTCCACTCCCTCCACGAGAAGAAGAGAGATAAAGATGAACATTCTCTAAGTACACTTTCTTATATGGCATTCCTTTGCTACAACGCAGCTGCACCGCGACTCTTGAAGATGAAGTTCCTCTTATGTTCTTGAAGTATATCTCACTCAGCTTCACCTTAGATGGTTCCTACAACAAGAAAATGAATCAGAACCGTGCTCTTGGAGCCATTTCAGTAACAAATCTTAAGTAAAACATTCAATGCCACTCAGATCAAGGCGGTTTGTTCTTGCTACATTAACAAAAAGGGAGATTATGCTACATTTTATGATGATTATTTACCTGATACCATGACCTGGTCCACATTTGATACTTGTGATTGTAATCTGAAAATTTCCTTGTCCTATAGACACAATGTGAGTACCATCAGTGTTAGGACTATCAGAAGCACCAGTAATGTTGAGTCTTGTACGTGCCTTTGAAGTCTCTACATTCTACTAATGCTATGTGAAAGAACTTGCTGTTCACTGAGCTTATCCTTCTTACTATTGTTCTGTTCATCCCCACAAACTTCAAGCTCTGAGAATCAACACCAGAAAATCGATTAGTTTCTTTAAATTAAGTCAACTTTACGATCTTTTAAACGAGTTTCTTGAGTTCTCTCACTGCTGGAAGGAGTTTGCAGTTATTAAACGGCCAAGCTACGGCGCCTTGACGGTCAAATGTTCCACCTCCGGTTAGAGTTAAGCCGGTGTTCCGTACGTCTAAATCAATCCAACCACTACCTGATCTGTACCTTGACAGATCAGTTAATATGCCTTGAGATGACTCTAATTCAGGTTACGTGTATAGCAAAAAAACTTTCACAACATAGAGCATTTTGACCCATTAATTACGCTAATGGACTTTAGCTCTATGCTAATAAAAGAAGGGAGGTGTTTTGTTCCATATTGTACACTCTTTCAAACATCATTCGAAAAGTAGTTTTAACAAAAAATTCACCTATCATCATTTCATTCTTAGAAGAAAAAAATAGCTTATCAAAAAATTTGACATAACTTGAAATTTATTACGACATATACACTTTAAATTACTTTTAGACATTAATTGAAAACTGATTGTTTACATATTTATTTATGTATTGTCACTACATTCATTCTAAAAACATTTATGATTTCATATTTATTAATGAATTTATGGTTTCAAATTTATTAATAAAATTATTATGTCAATTATAAAAATTTGACTTCTTACATAATAAGATAACATATAGATTTGGCTGCATATTTAATTAAGTTATACATATAATAATTATTAAAATTTTAAAATAATTTTATATAGTTGAAAGTGTAACATATTTTCCACATTAGTTCATGATTTAAAAAATAGAATAGAAAAGTTTGGTATATACAGTATATACTTTTGTTAAAATTAATTGTACAGATTTATTTGTTTCTATGTCAGATGTTGCATCGATATGCAAATGCTTAAATATTATTCGTTTGGACACTATTTTATATGTATCTAAATAATGTATATGGATGCAAAATCCATAACATTTAAAAATTAGATATTTCATATGAAAAAAATGTAGAGTTTGAATGCAAAATTTTAATCTCAGAATCCAAAATATTTAAATAACATCTATACAAATATAAAAGTAACTAGGTTTATGTTAATTATTTTTATTATTAGATATAAGTTGTAAAATCATATTTTTTTGTTAAACCCGTAAACTCAAGTTTTTTGCCAAAATTGAAAACTCATTTTTTCGTCAAAACCATAAAATCAAGTTTTTATCCAAAAATACAAAATCATGTTTTCACGTCAAAACCATAAAATTAAGTTTTTCTCGTCAAAACTACAAAATCGAGTTTTTTTTTGCCAAAACTATAAAATCAATTTTTTTTGTCAAAATAGTAAATTCAAGTTATTGCCCAAAACCGTGACTTTTTCACCAAACAGTAAAATCATATTTTCTTGTCAAGACGGAAAATCATGTTTTTCCACCATAACAAACAAAATTAGAGTTTCTCAACCAAACTGTCAAATTGGATTTTCTTGTCAAAATTACTAAAAAATATAAAATCATGTAATCCTTCTAAAATTATAAAATCAAATTATCCGCCAAACCACAAAACCATGTTTTCCACCAAATCACGAAAATGGGTTTTATCGTCAAAATCACAAAATAATGTTTTTTATCAAAACTGCAAAATTGTGTTTTATTTAAAAATGCCAAATCACATTTTCTCAACAAATCCGCAAAAATTACCCACCAAAACCTTAAGTTATAAAATGTAAGTTTTAATTAATTATTATTTAAAAAGTTTCTGAAAAATAGTCAAATATAATAATTAGTTTTGTGACAAATATAATTTTAATTTAATTTTAAAATATTATTCAAATACAATAATGAATTTATTATCAACAATATAAATTATTTCTTTCATTTTTTAACTAGTAACACTCAAATGCTATTATAAAATAAAAACCAAACAATTTAGCATTATGATGTTTGTTGTATGTAATACAATACTAATTATAAAAACGAACATATTTGAATGCAACATTCATATGTTGTATTCTGATGATGCATCCAAATACAAAAAAAAAAATGGTCTAAGTATGTAACAAATGTAAAACTAAAAGAATGTTGATCAAAAGGTAAAAAAAATTTGATGGCAAAATATTCTAAATTTTCATAGTAATTAATAATACATGGATAATTTTAATTGATATTAGATGGATTGATATATGGATTTTAGTCTTTTATATATTATTTAATATTATTTTTTGATGTGGAATTTTGTTACCGGTCATTTGTAACTTGTAAGTCGAAAACGGTTCTGATCTCTATACGATAATATTTTTATACGGTCCATCTAAAAGACATATTTGAACCATGCGATTCTCTGTAGATTAGTAATATTTAAATTCTTGATACGACTTGGCAGAACATGTTAAATTTTTTATTTGGATCAAAAGCTTATTATTAATTTATTTGTTATATCAAAAATTCGTTAGTGGTTTTGAAGGAGCGTTCTAGATTTGTATAGTTTTTTTTTTGGACAACTGATTTGCATAGTGTATACTGTATATAGATTCGTGTCACTATAATTGTCTAGGTACTAGGGTCTAGGGGGTTTGGCAATTACGTGATTCTCCCGGAAGATCCTTTTATATATACCCTAGGGATTCTATATAGCTTTGCTTCTCATTCTAAAATTATGGCATCTTTTTGTTTTTGTTAGGTAAATTTGATGTTGACCCCGAAAAGAACAAAAATATCATTATCAAGACATTTGTTTGTATCATAAAGTTTAAATATATAACCAAACTTACTAAATAAATGTTTTAACTAATGTAGATATATATGTGATATGTCAAATGGATTTTCCTTATGATTCCAGATATGATTGGACTTGATATCATGGATTTTCCTTATGATTCCAGATATGATTGGACTTGATATCATCATTTCTAAATCTATGCAGGCCAAATCATTCTCACTCAAAACATCTACAAGATTGGTCATATGTAGAACATATATAGGATTTCCTTTTATGTTTGTTTATGTTAAACATATAAAACATATTTTAGTAACATACTTGATCTTTAGACGAATTATATGTCAACCGTCATTCTATGGCTCTTTTGATAGAATGTTCAAAACTTTTTAAATTAAAACTCCAAATCAATTTTAAAGGTGATTTATCTCAAAATTTGAGTGGTATATATTACTAAAGTATATATATACATATTCCACAAAGCTACTGTATTTGAATTGATTATATACAAAGTGAATAATGGATCATGATGACAGACTAGCGATTAGACATCAGTTTAACTTCAAAATCGACATAAATTTGAAAATAGGAAAACGAAGTTACATCGGAGGTCGAATGTTAGAATTGAGAAGCCACATGATCTTATGATGCTCGCCTTAATCATAAAAGTATTTCTTGCATTTAGTGACTTTGGTATATGACATAAATGCGCTTCCAAGTCCACATATATGATGTATACGCTGATTCGATGATCGGCTTAAAAGCAAAAAAGAAATTGTCAGAAATTGTTGTCGTCAGAAAATACATTTATATGCCGACAAAGATAGCAATCCATCTCGAATCTAGAGCAGTATCTAAATAAATGCCACCCTTGAATGCATGTCATGTTCCAAAGTAAGTCTCCGAATGAAAGCTAAAAGATTATATTGATAGTCCAGAGTTCCATATATATATATATATACTCTTTATATTGGTAATTGGTTTTCTCAAATTCACCCCAGGCTAAACCAAAGCGCATAGAATTTTCATGATCTATATGATGAGATACTACTTGAGCAAGAAGTGAACATGGGCATCTCCATGAAAACTAAATCAATGTTAAAAAAGTTTTAGTTTCCATATTGTTTTTTAGTTAGTGGGATTCTGTTTCATTAGGTTGAGGACGTGTGTTGATTAACCACGTTTCACGTAGTAATAGTTTATTTCTTTAATTTTGTATTTAAGTATGAGTTGGGAATAGAATGAATAGAAATAGAAAATTGCAGCAACTTGTTTTGTTTTTATTAGTTTGTTCTTCGACAAACTATTTTACCTTTAAGGAGACATCTTAATTGACATCAAATAAATCTTGTGTTCTAAGAGCATGTTTATCCGGAGTTTTAGTGAAGTTCTTAGTACGTGGACCCCTACAAAATTTTTAAGGATTGGTTACAAAAACTATTAATTAAAAATCGATTTTAGTGAGTTTCTTACACTGTTCGCGGGCTCCACTGACTCGTGGCGGTCCGCGATTGGTTTGCTTTTTAATTTTTTTTGTTTTTTAGACAAAAAAAAAACCTAAAAAACCCATTGAGTTTTTTAGGGATAAACATGCTCTAAGGTATCAGGGGAGTGATCGGATTCACTCCTAACACTATATGTTCTCATTGAGACCGTCTTACGCCGATAGTGAAAGGATTGCGGTCGCACGGACATACATTATCACTGACGTATGAGTTTTCTCCCTAGCTAACATTTTGTTTGGGCATATGTTATTAAATCAGACCGTTAACTACAATTACCTTGAAATGACCTTTCATCCCACGTTTCACACTAAACAAATAATTCACTAGCCCAGTACTGTGAGCAATTTCCTTTCTTTTTGAAAATTTTATGTCTTTCCAAATAATTAATTTTCTTCTTATTTTATAGGATTATGGAATATAAATATTATTTTCAGTTCTATTGGTAGGGGTAATTATACTGGTCCACAGTCTATGTTTCCATGTGTGTGGATAAGATAGAAAACAGAAGCAGTCAAATCTTTCTTGGGTCCATTCTCTCTTTAAGACACAAGGACGAACTCAACTTGTTTTGCTATATTCACTTGTTCACACCCATAATATTCGACCTGCACAACTTTTTTTTTTATATGTAATCCTTGTATCAAATATTTCGATTTAAATTTCTTCTCTCTTGTGAGCTTTCTAATTTTAAAATTTAGTTTCCTAGAAAGCATAAGAGTATATTCTCTACACGGGAGATTTAGCTAGAAGTATGTCCTTTTTAGCTTCTAAATATGATAGTACACCTTACAGAACCTGAACCCAATAACATGATCTCATAAAATCATCCAAATTAGAAGAACTACAATATTACAGCAAAACAAAAAAACAAACAAAATATAATGTTAACACATTAAACATATATCACTAAATATAATCCAAGCTCAATTTCTGTCTCATTCTCTCATGAAAAATATATGTACATGCAAATAAGAGAGAGAAAATAGATATTAAGTTGCATATATATTGGAATTCTCTCTCCCTCTCTCTTAATATATGTATATAGTAGTACTATATAAGTGTATATATGTAGTTTCAAGCTTGGATCAATCAAGGCTCTTGCTTGAAGAAAATAGAAGGAAATATCTCCTTCAAGAGCTCATATTCACCTCCTTGGCGATACTCTTGATGAGCGTTAGGGTTTGCATTCACACTACCATAACTACTCTGTTCATATCCGTAATCCAAAGCTGCCGCCGCAGAACCGCCGCTAGTATAAGCAGACGACCGAAACATTTCATGAGTGAAGCTTCCCGGAGTCATGAAGTCAGCGGAGTACATAGCAGCCGCGGCGGAACTTCCCCGGAGATTAGTCGGAAGCGGGTGATTGTGTTGACCCTCGTAAGTTGTAATCACAACCGTTGGATCTTGGAACGATCTCTCCACTCGCTTCTTCACATTGCACCTTTGCGTTGTACATCTATAGTAACTCCTATTCTCGTTTGCATTCGCAAAGTATGAGTTACACTACACTAATATAAATTTCATGTCTGAAACCATAAAATGCAAATGCATAAATAAATTGAATTACCTTGGATAAATGCTGTTTTTGACGGCCTTTTGGCCGTATTTTCTCCATCTATACCCATCTTCAAGATGATCAACTTCGCTTTTAGTCATAAACGAGACTCGTGGCTCTCTTTGTTTCTTCTCCTCCTTCTTTTTCGTTTTACCACTGAAATAATACATCATAAAATTATTACAACGTACTAGATTAAATTCCTAAATAAGGGTATCATCTGATTTTCCAAACTATTTCATCATAAGAAAAATATTATCTAAATAATTTACACTTTTTTGGAGCTTTGATTTTCTTCCCTTCCATCTCCAACTAGCTCTCGTTTCCTCTGGCTCTTACCGGAATCTTCGCCGGGAAGATCAGCCTCGCTAGAGGAAGAAGATGCTGAAACCCTAGTTGGGGTCTCACCGATAACGTCATTAGTTACATCGTGCTTCGATTCTTGATCGACCAAAGAGTTGAAAACCTCTGAGGAAGAGGGAGAAACACCTAAAGTTGTATGAAGTAAAGAGTCGTACGCTGCTCCGGGAGAGCTTTGGAAGCAATCGGCTAAGGGGTAAGAAGATGGAACAAAACCGTTGTTTCCGTAAGAAGATGGAGTTGAAGTAGGTAGATTCATCAGTTCGTACAAAGACAAGGATGTCAGGTACTGGTAGCTGTAGAGATCTTTGGTTTCATTAGACATGGTGAAGAACAATGAGAGAAGAAAAATGTGGAAAGTAGTAAAGAAGATAAAAGAGGAGAAAAGCCTGGGGATTAGGTTTTTTCGTATGGGGTCTAGATTTGTGTTTGGACTTTAATTGGGTCTTCGTCTATCTTTCTCGTATTTATGCATTTTGAAACTCAAAAAAGGATGAGAGAGGGAGAGATAAAGAGACTAATGAATAATACTACTATGCTTTTTGGTTAATTTGATTGAGAACGGAGTTAATTATACAAAATTATACTGGGGTATAATTCAATGCTACGTACGTGTGTGAATCCATAGTCGCGTGCTCATATATTTTATTTTTCTCTATTTATTTTTTTGTATCTACTAATATTTTTCGTGCACCAACATTTCATTAAAGAAAAAAAAAAGCCTCAAACCCAAGTTTTAGTCCAAAACTGGGTTCATTACAGATAGATTGTTCAAGGTGATCTTTGCTAATGCATCGGCATCACGGTTAAGCGAACGAGGAATATGAAAAAAAACGATATCGACAAAGGCAGAAAAAATGTGATGGATATCTCTCACGATCCCATAGATCTCTGAATTTTGCATGTCGTTGTTGATTGCTCTAACGAGCGTTGAGTTGTCAGACAACATCTGAAGATCTGAGATTCCCATAGCTATTGTAGTGATGATTCCTGATCGACGAGCTAGGGCTTCTGCGATCCGTGGGCTGGAGACAAAATCTTGGGTCGTCGCTCTTCTATGCTTGCAATATCTTGTTGAATCCGTGAAGATCCAAGCTAAACCTGCTATGTTCTATAGTTTGTTCCAGGCGGCGTCCATCTTACATATCATTCTTGTGCTCTGGTTGGAATGAAGCTGAGGCGTTTTGGATAAGGTCTTCACTCGCTTACCTACTAGTATTAACTTAGTTTTTAACCTTTTCTCAATAGTATTTGTTTTTATTGCAAATTTTTTTTTCTGTTAAAATATTCACTTTAAATTTGTTATTACCGTCGTTTTATTAAGTTTTCTCTCTTTATCATTGTAATTTTAAATTAAATAAATAAGAAATATTGATAAAACAAAAATAAAACTAATAATGAAAGATAAGAGAGTTAGTCTAGTTCTTCTACACAAATATATAAATTCATACTCAATGAATAATATATACTGGTGTCATTTTGAATTAAAATTAATATCATCATATATATTCCTTTTGAATGACTACATGCCTTTTGAATGACTTTTTAGTATTTGGCAATAAGCACTTTATATATAAAGCTAAGTTGACAAACCAAAAGAGTTGCAAAAGTGGCTTCTGGTGAGGAAACATACTTATGTAGGAAAGTTCATATTAGAGAAAAAAGAAAATTACATATTAAAAGCAAGTCCTTATATAATAGTCCGAGTCTGGATCTCTCATTGTTTGTAATCAGATTATAGGTTCTAACATGTTAGATTATTTCTCAAAAGATTGTTTTTGCTTTCTTCTTTATTCGTTGTATAATATCAACGTTTATATTACTGTCTTTGTAGATAATATAGAATAAACAAACATTTTTAAACGAAAAAAGTATATAATAGTTCAACTCTTAAAATTCGTACCATCTTTAAATTCTCCAAAAGCTTCTTTAATTGTTTTTGCACATTCGATAAACATATAAAACATGCAAAATATTTGGGTTCGCTTAGTATCCTGCCTTTTAATTGGGGCTAGAAAGTAAGATATGAAAAGTTCACACCTTCGACGTAATTGAAGGAGTCTTAGTCAGCGGAGACTATGGCTTACCGAGAACCGGAGACAGTCAGTCACCGGTCGCTTGGTGTGAAGAACGAAGGAAGAGGCAGTCAAAGATTCAAACGAAAATAGGTTTTAAAAATTTTGGTAAAAAGAAAAAAATATATTTGGCAGTATTCGGCGGACACGTGTAAACAGTGGCACCGGCATTTGACCATAGCCGACACATGACTGGGCACGTGCTTGACTGCCCTCTCTTCTTCTTTCCTTAGTGCTCTCCAATGGAACTGCATAGCAACAATTTGATGTAAAATGAATTAGAAGTGCGTGTTCAAAAAAAAAAAAGAATTAGAAGTGCTTAATTTTTTTTGTAACTTAAAGAAGTGCTTAATTTTGCACCAAACTATGTCTGATCCGACACTGCATCTAGCGATAAGTATTAAATATTTTATTTGTATTTTCCTCTTAATAATATGTTAAAATATTATATATTGATCAATTAAAATTTGTAATTAAAATAAACATACTAAAATTGATATATTCAACTGAAAATTTTAGGTGATGTGTATTAAATTGAAATTCACTGTTATTCAAACATAAATTAATTTTCAAAATTTATTTGAAATCGAGTGTTATTAATTTTGACATTTCATAATCTTATTCTTAATGAAAATATTTTAATTTGTGGAGATTTAAGTAATTTTAGAATGTTTGGGTGAAATTTATTAGCTAAAAAAATTAAAACTCAAATTTCATGATTTTAGATGATATTCTATAGTGGTTTAACAAAAATCACCTTAAACTCTTTAATTCATTGAAATCATCTCAAACCTCTTTAAAAAACCTCAAACTTTAAATACACTCCCTAAGGTTATTTATGTTTTTTCATTTTAATAATATGAAACTTTTGTTTCAGTTAATAAAATTTTAATAAATGTAAAATATTAGTTTATACATTCTAAATATTTAATTAGTATGTAAATTGATTAGAATTAAATACTTAGGAAGAAGACGCAGCGTTTAGCTCTGAGGGGGATAGCCAGAACGATTAGGGTTTCCGTTTGCCGCCTCAAAAAGTCACCGTCTTGGCGCCGCCGCTATGCCTCCTACCGGGGGTATAGCCGTCGCTTCCGATCCCGGAGTGGGAGACACTCAATCCTCTACACCTTCGTCACCAGTTCGGCCTACTATGCAATCTCGTTCATATTTGAAAGTGGCTCAACGCCAAGAAAAGTCTCTAAAAAAGTACGATGTTGAAATCACAATGAAAGATGGTATCAGTTCTGTTGTGGTTCCAGAGGAAATTTTTGTGGATCCGTCTCCCTTATGGGAAGATTTTCTCATTGGGAAATTCTTAGACAAGACACCACATATAGGAAAAGTCCATGCCATTGTTAACAAAATCTGGACTCTTGGAGATAAGTCTCAGATGATTGAAGTGTATGAGATGAACTCAACAACAATGAAGTTCAGAATCACAGACCAAGCTACGCGAAACAGGGTTTTCCGCAGAGGAATGTGGAATCTCGCCGGGGTTCCAGTCGTCATGACGCAATGGAAGCCGTTTGTTGAAGAAGAAAAAACAGAGGAATCGATCCCGTTATGGGTTCACTTACGAAACGTCCCTTTAAACATGTTCTCTTGGAAAGGTCTTAGCTTTGTGACGAGTCCAGTGGGTGTGCCTGTGAGACTTCACCCAGACACAGCACAATGCAAGGATCTCGAGGTTGCAAAAGTTTTCGTGAATGTTGACTTGACGAAGGAACTGCCGAAAACCATGAACTTCAGTTTTCAAGGAAAGGACACGCTTATTGAGTTCACTTACTCTCGGTTACCGGCTAAGTGTACTGCATGTGGGAAGTGGGGCCATCTGTCCTTGGCCTGTCTCAGGAAACCAGTTGTTATGTCTGAACAAGTGAGGGAGGAACAGAGCAGTGATAATATAAAGGAAGTAGAAGAAACTCAGACTTCTAAGGAGGAAGTAGAGATTCAGAAACCTGCAACGGATGCTGCAATAGATGCAGCGTTTGATACCGTCTCAGGTGATGGGGATGCAACAGTTACAGCTGTGAGTGAGGCTACTGATACTATATGCACTGAAAAGGAGGCATGTCCAAATGAGAATGAATGGATCACACCTACAAAAGTTGGGAAAACACTAGAAAAGAATGAAGAACAAAATCTTGGTCCTGTATCTCTTCTTGCTAAATCGCCATTTGCTGCTCTGGCCTTGGAGGAGGAGGAAGGCAAAATAGTATGTCAAAGTGAGGCAGAGAAGGACATTCAAACTAGTGTGGAAGCAGAGGACATTCAGGAGTTGGAGATCCCCGATCTCCTAAAAACTGCAGTTCCAGCTAGAGAAGTGGGACCTTTGACTCGGCAATCCTTGCCTCGTCTCTCAAAGGACAACCACAAAATTCTATCAAACTCTACTGTTCAGAAGACGACTGACCCTGGTCAGAGTCTTATGAATAAGAAGACCACCCGCAAGAATAATTAATGTCGGGTTTCTATTGGAACATCCGAGGTTTCAATAAAGAAAAAAAGCAATCTGTGGTGAGAGAATGGATTAACAAAAATGCTTTGAAATTTGGATGTATAATAGAAACTCGAGTAAAGGAAAGGAGGATGCAACTTATTGTTTCTTCTGCTTTTCCACACTGGTCGGCAAAATCAAATTATGAACATCATAGACTTAGTAGACTATGGGTTGTTTGGAGTCCGGAGGTTCGTGTTACTCCGTGTTTTAAGAGTTCTCAGTTAATAACTGTTTCAATTTTACTGGATGGCATGACAGAGGAGTTCTTATGTTCTTTTGTCTATGCCTCTAATTTCTCTGAGGATAGAAGGGAGTTATGGAATGATTTGAAGGATCACCAAGACTCGACTATGTTTAAAGATAAGCCATGGATAGTTGTCGGCGATTTTAATGAGATTTTGGAGCTGGATGAGCATTTGGGGCATAGTACCGCGACGGTTACTACAGGTATGCGTGAATTCCAAGAGGCTATACACCACTGTTGTTCTTGGACATGAAAGCTCATGGTCCAAAACTCACCTGGAGTAACAAGAGAAAGGATGAACTTATTCAAAGGAAGTTGGATAGAACCTTGGTTAATGACATATGGATTTCAAAGTTCCCTCAAACTTACTGTGTCTTCGAAGCCGGTGGTTGTTCTGACCATCTTCAGTGCAGAATACAGCTCACATCAGAGACACTGAAACCTAAACGGCCTTTCAAGTTCATTAATGTCACTACAGAATCCCCAGATTTCCTCCCTTTGGTTGAGAAGTTTTGGGAATCCACTGTCCCTTTATTCAGGTCAACTTTTGCTCTGCACCGACTATCAAAGAAGCTAAAGGAGCTCAAACCATCTTTAAGAGAGCTAAGCAGGAAACAAGTGGGTGATATCACAAAGAAGACGAAAGAAGCTTACAAAACCTTGTGCACTTGCCAGCTAAATGCATTGACAAACCCCTCTCCGTTGGTATTAGATGAAGAGGCACGGGCCTATGAGAGATGGAATTTACTGTCTAGTATTGAGGACAAAGTCCTAAGCCAGAAAGCAAAGGTGCATTGGTTACAAGTAGGGGATGGGAATAATACAACTTTCCATAACTATGCTAAGTGTCGAGCCGTAAAGAATTCTATACGGGAGATTCAAAGAGAGGATGGTAGTATTGCTGATACCTAGGAAGACATTAAGAAAGAGGATGTCGATTATTTCAATGGTTTCCTTGGGCACAAAGTTGAGAATTATCGTGGGCCAGATCTTGAAGAAATTAAAAAACTCTTGGAGTTTCAGTGTGATGAGGATGATAGAGATGCTTTGTCCAAAGAAGTTACTGAGGAAGAGATCCGAAAGGCCTTATTTTCCATGGCTGGAAACAAGGCACCAGGACCTGATGGATATACATGTGAATTCTTTAAGGCTGCATGGCATATAGTTGGTAAGGACTTTGTGGTGGCTATTAAAGCTTTTTTCGATTCTGGGTTTCTACCAAAAGGAGTGAACTCAACTATTTTGGCTCTCATACCAAAGAAGGAGGAATCTAAAACGATGAAAGACTACAGGCCAATTTCTTGTTGTAATGTTCTATATAAGATCATTTCAAAGCTCATGGCGAACAGACTGAAACTGGTCCTTCCTAAGTTTATTGAGCCAAACCAATCAGCTTTTGTAAAGGATCGCCTCCTCATGGAAAATGTACTACTTGCTTCAGAACTAGTCAAGAGTTACCATAAGAGCACTGTCTCGGCCAGAAGTGCTATTCAGATTGACATATCAAAGGCTTTTGACACAGTACAGTGGCCATTTCTGCTATCCACTCTTGCAGCGCTGGGCATTCCGGAAAAGTTTATTTTATGGATTGAAAAATGTGTTTCTTTGGCCTCTTTCTCGGTGCAAGTCAATGGAGAGCTTGCCGGATATTTTAATAGCAAAAGGGGAATCAGACAAGGTTGTTCTTTGTCACCATACCTGTTTGTTATTTGTATGCAAGTGTTGTCGAAAATGCTTAACAAAGGTGCTGCAGAAAAGAGATTTGGATACCATCCTTACTGCCAAGGACTTAAGCTTACACATCTCAGCTTTGCAGACGATTTGCTAGTCTTTACTGATGGGAAGCGCCAATCCATTGAAGGTATTATAAATATTTTCAACCACTTTGCTGAGATGTCGGGTCTACATATCAGCATGGAAAAGACAACAATCTTTCTCGCTGGTGTTCAAGATACTGAGAAGCAAGAGCTCCTTGACACTTTTGCTTTCGCCCACGGTGACTTACCAGTGAGATACCTCGGGTTGCCGCTGTTAACTAAACAAATGACTGTAAGAGATTATGCTCCTTTGATTGAGAAGATCAGAGCTCGTATTGGTTCCTGGACAGCCAGATTTTTGTCTTTTGCCGGTAGACTGCAGCTGATAGGATCTGTTATTCACAGTCTCACAAACTTTTGGATATCAGCATTTAAATTGCCAAGAAAGTGTATTCAAGAAATTGACAGTCTCTGCGCAGCGTTTCTGTGGTCGGGAGCTGATCTGAATACAAATAAAGCAAAAGTTAGTTGGAAGGATTGCTGTAGGCCAAAAGAAGAAGGAGGCTTGGGACTGCGGTCTCTTGAGGAAGCAAACCAGGTCTCTTGTCTGAAGTTGGTATGGCGTATCCTATCTTCAAAAAATTCTCTTTGGGTGAAATGGGTGAGACATTATCTAATCCGCAAGGGATCTTTCTGGACAGTAAAAGATAGTAGTTCTCTTGGCTCGTGGATGTGGAAGAAGCTACTCAAGTGCAGAGAAGTTGCTGTTGTATTTTCAAAGATGAAAGTTCAGAATGGCATGTCAACGTCTTTCTGGTTTGATGACTGGTCAGAACTAGGATGTCTAATGGATAAAACAGGAGCTGGTGGACCTATGAATATGGGTATTCGACTCCATGATACAGTTGCTACCGCAATCCAAAAGTACAAGAGAAGAAGACACCGAGTGGAGCTTTATAATCTCATCGAGCTGGAGATTTTGAAGGTTAAAAACAGAGGGTTGCAGAGTGAAGAGGATATCAGACTATGGAAGTGTGGTGATGATTATAAACCGAGCTTTACTACCAAAGAAACTTGGAAGATCTTGCGAGGGATGCAAGCACGGGTTGACTGGTTCAAAGGTGTGTGGTTTCGCTACAGCACTCCAAGGTTCTCCTTCCACACATGGGTCGCAATCCTGGATAGACTGCCTACTGGAGATCGCATATCGCTATGGAATGGTGGCATTGCGGTTATGTGTCCGCTGTGCAAGGACTGTCCTGAGACAAGAAACCATCTGTTTTTTCAGTGTAAATACTCGGGGGAGGTGTGGTCGAGTCTCACCAGAAAGCTTTTGAGGATGGATTATACCAATGTGTGGGATGACATTATACCCCTTCTCACTAAAAGGCGAAGCAAACGGAAGCTGTTCTTGTTTCGATATACTTTCCAAGTCACTCTATGTGCAGTTTGGGCAGAACGGAATGGTAGGAGGTTTGGAGAGGACCCAAAGGCTGCGTCAGGGCTTACAAAAATCATCGACAAACAAGTTCGAAATCGTATCTCAAGCATCAGACATAGCCACAACTCAGCTTATCAGGGAGCCATGGGAACTTGGTTCTCTTTTAGATGATCCTATTTTCTAATGTAAAGAAAAGTTTCAAATTCTTTTGAGCTTAAAATAAGCAACCTTGGTTGTAAACAGTATTTTTTGTTTTGAATTAATTTAACATTCTTTCAAAAAAAAATAATACTTAGGAACATCAACTAAAAGCACTGAAAATATAAAATTAAAATCGGTTATACAAATCTTTAGTATTTTTAAAACTATTAAAATAAATAAATAAATATTAATCTAATATTAAAACGTTCTTTTATAAGGAAAGAGTAATAGTGTTTTTTAATGTGATTGGTGTAGTAGTTGATAATAAGAAATTGGAAATTTTATGGTTGAAAAAAGTCTTATTGTTTTTCGAACCTTATTAATTATTTATAGGTGATTTAAAATTCATAGTCAATAAGCCATAATATACAGAGACCTACATATTTTGGGTATAATATGAACATACATATAATAGCTCATTTTAATAAAGAAAAATTTACAATGTAATATACTGCAAACTTGTAACATTTCAAGGGAAAAAAGACATTTCAAGGAAATCTGGTAATATATGGGCACTGAGTGGAATGGATCGTTGTGCTGACTGATAAATGAGGTCATCATTACGCTAACGCAATTTCTTTTCACATTATAACTTTTTCCTGTCATATCCATAAAGGAGCGTTTTTAAATGTATAAAAGTATATTGAGGAAAAGATGGTCAAAGCAATATTATTAAATGCTACTACTTATCAAAAAAAAAAATAATGCTAACATTATGCAAATATGATAATGCTTTTTGTACAGTCATGAATTTTCTTTTGTAGAGATAATCGTACAGTCTTTTTTTTTGTCAACCTTTTCATTTTCATAAAACAAAGTTGTACAATGGCTAGGTTATTACATATGCTTGATTATTAATCCTGGCTTTTTAGCTAGATTATCAGCTGATGAACAAAATTCCTTAAGAGCATAATGGGAAGTAAAATCATTTACGTGTGCCATGACCCATGACTATGATATCCTTCGTTATTGAGTTTGCCTCATTGATAATAGCTTCCTTTTCTCCTCCAGACATGGCTAGTTGTTGTAAGCTCCTGATTAGAAGCTCAGAATCTCCTAGAAATGCAACTTGTTTATACCTCAGTCGGTGCATTTGCTGAACAGCTAACATCATTGCCATTGCTTCAGCTACCAAAGGTGTAGTGGTAGCTTTTATTGCAGCGCTTCCTTAGATTTTAAGAATTCCTTTTTTGCTTATTAAGAACCATCCTATTCCAACTTTGTCAGTTAGAAACTTCCAAGAGGCATCTGCAATACAATAAATCTCTGTTCCTGGTGGGAGGATCTGTAATATAGAGTTTGCCGAGGCTTGATTAGAGCTTGGCTAGGTCTGGATGGGAGTAAGACTTGTTCCTTCTTCCCATAAGTTTTTATCCATCCAAGCTTTTTGGATTACCTGAACTATATGACCTCTGTTATTTTCAAAGATAATCCTATTCCTCATTTTTCAGATTCTCCAACCTAGAAAAAAAGGCAGATTATTCCCTGACTCACTTACCACTTGATCAACTAGATTTTCGATAAATTGCAAAGTGGTGATATGTTGATTTAAGTCAGGAAGTCTATCTAGCAATGCAAGGGAATCGTACAGTCTCTATCTGCGGTAATCGTGGGGAATTTGTTATGAACCACCTTATGCTTTAATATTTTTATTTTTTATCTAGCTAGTAATTAATCGTTTTCAGCAAGGAAATTATAATGCCCAACCGACATGACAAAATGAGAAGGGGACATACATCAACTTTAATGTGGTCAAAGTAAAAATATTTACAAAATATGGCAAGATAAGAAAAAAACTATTGGAAATTCATTTTTACTTTATAGTCGGAACAAATTTGATTTCGCATGGTCTAATGGTTTCATTACGCTTACCATCCATTTCTGGTAGGTGAAGGGTTCAACTCATTTCATTCTCTTCAAGTTCCTTGTTTTTGAACTATAAATTAAAATGGTAGTCTGATAATCTCTGTACGTTTGACAATCTCTATATATAAAGAACTAGAATGGTATGGATGGTCCGATATGACATACTCAGATAGAATCACATGATTATGCCTAGCCTTAAGTTGGTGTATAATGTTTTTTTTATTATTGAGAAAAGTTAAACCATAATTCCCATGCTTTTAGCCCCCTTTTTGGTCAAAATATGATGGAAAACGTTTTCGAGAAAAGCAATATCAATCGAAAATTTTAAATGAGTAAATAATTCTCGATGAACCGAAAGAGACATTAACTATTCTTAATTGACCAAAAACATCAGATCGAATTAATCTGTAATTAAGAAAATAAGCTTCAACTATTATCGGATTACACAGGTTATATATAATGATCTCTAAGGACATAAATAATTTAATCTTTTATTGCACAAGCATAATGGTAGTATGTGCTTCTCGTACGTATATCTATCCTCAGTGCATGCTAAGTAAATATACATAAACACACATTTATGGTTTAAGTTAGGCACAAACTGAACGCCGTAATTGGTGCCTACTAATCGTTTGCGCTGTCATATCCGCAAAGCTTCTTCATTTGAATGTTTTTTTTTTTTAAACACTTGTATTATAATATCAAAAGAAACATGAAGTCAAAATACAAAAAAAACAGGAGAAAAGAAACAGAGGATACAGAAGAAACTAGTAGAACAAATCTTTCAGCCAAAGAGAGAAACCCCTTGCTATGTAGGATTGAAACTTATTTTCCTTGACAACACTATTAGCAATTCGGAAGGCCGCAGTAAGGGCTTGTCGTGACTGAATTTCTACTCGCCAACACAAAAAATTGTTAAGCATAGAAGATAGCCTCAGGGAGTAGAATTTTAAGGCCGGCCATGCAGCAGATTTGGATATAGCGCCTACTAAAGAATGGTCTTCACTGGAGAAGATAATGTTGTTAAAATGGAGGGAATTCATACTTTCAATTGCCCAGTTCCATCTTTCAAAAGAGCCATCGGTTTTGCTAAGAATATTGTTGAAAGATCTTCTCCCATGAAGTAAAACTGATCCATTTGAGTTCCTAAGAATCCAAGACGCTCCACATTCAGACCTACTTTTGTTCCAGACAGAACCAAAATCACATTTCAACCAAGTAGCAGGTGGTGGCTTCCATCCAAAAATAATTATTTTTTTCATTTCTAGATCAACTGCTTTCTCTTGATCTTCCAAATTTTTAACTAGAAACCAGTGGTCTATTTCTTCAAAGATTGATCTTGTAAAGTTTGAACCTACTGATAAACTTCCATTGAAGAGAAAATTGTTCCTGTTTTTCCAGATTGACCATAGAATCCAAGGGCCACTCCTTCTGATGATGAGGGGATAGTTTTGATTTTTCTCCATCTGTAGAACATAGTAAATGTTGGAGTAGATGGAGGAGGGGTCAAAACCATTACCTGGAGAAGGAAAATTACATAGAGCCCATGTTTGTCTTGCAATAGTACAAGTGAAAAGGACATGATTTATTGATTCTCCTTCTAAGCCACAGATTTGGCAGCGAGTATCAACTCTCATTCCTCTTTCAATAAGATGATCGGCAACAGAGATTGCACCACTAATGGCTTTCCAAAGAAAAATTTTGATCTTTGGTGCTGTTTTTATAGACCATATGCATTGCTTGATACCGTTTAGAGAAGGTTGCGCTTGACTTGATAATAATGCTTCTTTCCTAGCATTCTGTTCTGCAAACCAGTATCCAGTCTTCATAGAATACTCACTAGAGCGTGTATGGTTCCAGCAGTAGAAATCAGGTGAAGAGATAACTGGCTTTTGCTTTAGAATAAGCTGTATATCTTGTTTATAGAACAGGTTCTCCAGCTTCTGCAAATCCCATAGGTGTGTGTTGGGGATTATGAGATCTGATACCTTGAGGTTTAAGTCTACCAAAATGTTCTTCATAAGAGGGATTCGTAGCCTTTCCCCATCAACTAACCAAGGCATAGTCCAAACTGATATAGAGAGACCATTACCAATCATATGCCTTAAACCTTTAGCTAATAGATATCTTCCATGAACGATGCTGCGCCAAGCGTATAAGGATCTATTACCAATAGATGCTGATAAGAAATCACCACTAGGAAAATAACGGCTCTTCAAAAACAACTCAGAATAGAAGACTGATCATAAAGGATTCGCCAAGCTTGCTTAGCAAGGAAAGCCTGATTAAGAAATTCAATATCCTTAAAACTCATTCCTCTTAAATCTTTTGAGATACATAGCTTATCCCAGCTATGCCAATGAATTTTGCCTTTGTCTTTCGATGATCTCCACCAGAAAGCTGCCATAACTGATGTTAGATTGTTGCAAGTGGTCTTTGGTAATTTAAAACAAGACATAGCATGAATTGGCATAGCCATTGCAACAGATTTCAAAATGATCTCTTTTCCGGCTTGAGATAAGAACTTGGTGTACCAACTAGACATCCTTCCTTTCATTTTTTCCTGGATATATGCGAGCATTTCTATTTTCGAACCACTAAAACACTCAGGGAGACCAAGATATGACCCTGCCCCGCCTTCTGAAAAAATCCCTAGCTTCGACTAAATATGTTCTTTTAAGCTTTGACAAATATTTTTACCAAAAGTGAGAGAAGATTTTGAAAGATTGATTTTCTGATCTGTAGCTTCACTATACTTGTGTAGGATGTCTTGAAAGATCTGAACTTGATAAGTATCAGCTTTGAAGAGAAACAGACTGTCGTCTGCAAAAAACAAGTGATGGATTTCAGGACAGTCTAGGCTGAATTGAATCCGTTTTAAATCTCCTCTGGAAGCAGCTTGATTCAGCATATGCGTAAGGCCTTCAGTGCACAGCACAAAGAGAAAAGGAGACAAGGGATCGCCTTGTCTTAAGCCTCTCTCAGGGGAGATGAAACTATATGATTGCCCATTCAAAATAATAGAGTAATTAACCGTAGTTATACAAGACATGATCCAACTAACCCACAGATAGTCGAAACCAAGAGACTGAAGTAGAGCTTTTAGATAGTTCCATTTCACTCTGTTAAAAGCTTTTGACATATCTGTTTTTGCCGCCATGAAAGATCTTGAGATTTCTTCATGAGTTCTCAGGCTATGAACCGCTTCATGAGCAAGAATAATGTTATCAGATATTAGCCTATCTGAAACAAAAGCCGACTGAGTTGGAGAGACTATCTTTGGAAGGAAATGCTGAAGTCTGGTAGCTAGGATATTAGAAATAGTCATGTACATAACTGAGCATAAACTAATAGGCTGAAGTTCAGACATCATAGTGACATTATTTTTCTTTGGAATAAGACAAATTTGAGTGTAGTTCCACTCCGAAGGCATAATGCCAGACTCAAAGAACCGCAACACTTCTTTGGTAAGTTGATCACCCACAACCTCCCAATATTTTTTGAAAGAAGAAGCCAGACATCCCATCAGCACCAGGCGCGCTATCAGGTTTAATAGAGAAAACTGTTTCTTTAACTTCCTCCTTTGTAACTCTTCTAGTGAGAAATAAATTCATATCCCTTGTGACTCTTGTTGGAAGGTCACTAAGAAGATCAAAATAATCCACCGAGTTGGAAGATTTAAAAAGTTAGCGATAATATTGAACCGCTACTTGACCTTTTGAAGCTTCATATCTTTGAAAAATTCCATTAGCATCTTGTAGCTTAACAATCTGATTCATAGACCTCGAGACTTTAACTGCGGCGTGAAAAATTTTGGTGTTTCCATCTCCATATAAGATCCAATCATCCTTGCTTTTTTGTTTCCAAATATTTTCTTCTTCTTTATAAGCATAAACAAGCGCTTTCGTTAAGGAGTTTAACCTGAACGTTGATGGGTTTAATGATGATTGCTCATATTCAAGATCCTCTTGAAGCTTAGAGATCTTTAATGAGGAGTTAGACTGATTTTCTTTTTTCCATTTGCTTAGCGTCTTCCGACATGATCTGATGCGAGACGCCACACAAAGGTTTGTATTTAAGGAAGAAGAGTTCCATGCTTGGTTTATGGTTTCAAAAACAAGAGGTTTCCGGAACATCCTTTTATCAAACTTAAAAGATCTTCTGTAAGTTTCTTGGGAGGAGATAAGTTTAATCAAAATAGGTCGATGATCAGAACCTCTTTTGGCGAGGAAAGCTTGATTTGAGGCTGGGAATTGATCAAACCATCTTTGATTTCCAAAAGCTCGGTCTAGTTTACTTTGAATCCATAAGTTACTTCTCCTACCTCCCCATGTAAAACTATTTCCAGTACTTGGAAGCTCTATCATGCCACAAATTTCAATCATGTTTGAGAAGTCTTGAAAGGTGTAGTCACTTCTTCTAGGGCTGCCAATTTTCTCCGAGTTGTTTAAAATTTCGTTAAAATCTCCGAACATGCACCAACTACTTCTTCTGTTTAAACTGAATCGGCTCAAACGTTCCCATACTATATGACGCAAACTGATAGTTGGGTTGCCATAAACACAAGAGAGATAGAAAAGCTTATCTTCATATAAGATTTTAACATCCAATACATTCTTGTCTGCATACAAAATGTTAACTACCACATTGTCTTTCCAAAAAAGAGCTAGACCCCCCCCCCCCACGTATTTACCGGGTCGACAGTGAAGACATGATCATATCCAAGCCAACATTGCATATCTACTAGCTTATTCCTAGGATTCATTGTTTCCATTAGAAATAACACCTCCGGAAAATACGTCCGCCGTAGCTCCGAGAGGCGTTGAACTGTCAGACCTTGAGGATCACCCAAACCCCGACAGTTCCAACTAATGAAACTCATTACGCTTTGGACGGTCCCTCACGCGGGACCATCGTTGATACATTGCACTGCGCAGCCTTGGATGTATCAGCCAAATCAACTTCAGTTTTCTTTTTCAGAGAGGCTTCTTCCATCGAGCTCTGTCCTTTCTTCTTTGATGATCTGAGAGACTCATCTAGTTTATCTTCTGCTTTGCGCTTCTTGTTGGGGCTCTCCTCATTCTGAATAGGAGTAGAGAGCTTAACTCCACCTTTTTGCGGTTTCTTCTGAGAGTTGGGGAGAGCTTTTTGTATCTTCCAGGCTTTCTCTTTGGTTTATCCTTAGGCAGAGGTGCGCTTGAGAAACCATCAAGAGGAATGATTGATGTTTGACTCGACGAAGCTTGACCAACCGGGAGAGAGAGTCTTCCAAATACATTTGCCAAAGGATTAGACAAGTGTTGGCCTGCTGAGATCGCCGACGCCATAAGCTTTGGAGGCTTGGGGTTGAGATTAGTGTTCTGGACTATCAAAGTTGAAAACAACTCCTTTTCCTTTGTTAAGATCTGTGGTAAAGATCGGTGGGGGAGTGAGCTGGAGCATCGACTTTTGGATCACAGGATTCTGCTATGCTTCTTTCACCGAAAAAATCACTCTCTGTTCTCTAATATGTCTATCTTCATTACTTGAAGCAAGAAGATAGTTACGCATTTCTTGGAGAACTTCCGGAGCTATGCGAGGACGACCTGATATGGGATTGATGCCCACTTGATCTTCTTGTAGAACTCCAAACAGGGGATCATCCTCAGATAAGACTGTCGGGTTCCTTGTATCAAGAGAAGGTCGTTGATTTGAAACCGGAGCCGCTTGCATGTTAAGAGAGTTGACCAGAAAAGGACATCTATCCTTTGCATGTGTGAGTCTTTGACAGTGAGTACACCTCTTCTGCACTTTTTCATAGAAAAAGTAGATAGTAGTTTGATCTCTTCCAGGCAAGTTTAAGACCCTTGATCGCTTGAGGGGTTTGTTAACTTCAATCCGAACCTTGACTCGAACATAGTCTTGTCTTTGAGATTTTTCTGGATCGAAAGCTACCATTTCCACATGACCGATCAAACCACCAAACTCTTCGATAGCAGGTTTTGTATAATGGTTGACCGGAATATTCCTTATTCTGACCCAGATTGAAACGTATTGTAGATATCCCGGTGGAGGCCTTTCTGCCCATCTTTCAATAGCTAGACCCCAGTCACAGTAAGTTTGCATGCCTTGGTCAAGGACATCTTGAAGATCATACGCATGTAAGAAGATGAACTGGGATCTTTCTCTGGTGAGAGTTATTCCTCTAACACGATTGACGATCTGCCACTTTCTCGGCATATCAAAGATAAGATTCGCCATATTCTGATGTTCCGGGTTGAGAAGACGCCCGATTAGACTGCATGCATTTCGTTCTGATGTCTCATATTCCTTGTTCTTCATTTGAATGTAGCCCCACATTTTTTTAAATATTAATTATCATTAATAAACAACCCCCGTAGAAAATGGGAACTTTACAACCGCCGACACACCGGTAAACGGCCAAACTAGATTACATACGAATCCTTTTTATATGAATCCTTTTTTGTTGGTTTGCTAATTACTCAAGTGAGACCCCGTGTAGTGTGGACCTCTGTATATATGACTTTGTAAGAGCAAAGAAAACACTAGCTATATACACATATAACTAAACCGTATCTGCTGTTTGCAGTTGAAATGTCTAACCTATTTTGGGGATATGTGCCTAACTTAGAAGGATATTATAAAGGACAGAACTTAGGTTCATTAAATTCACTCCACTCTTTAGCACCAATCAAATTTCCACATAAATTGTTAATTAAAAAACATTAAATTAAATAAAAATAGCTAAAAAAATAAAAATTTTAATTTTAGCGACGCTAACGCTTCCACGTAAACCCTAAACCCTAAACCCTAAATCTTAAATTCAAAACTCCATACCCTAAATTCTAAACCCAAATCCAAACCCCTAAACCCAAACCCTATACCCTATACCCTAAACCCTAATCATAGACCCTAAACCCAAATTATATACCATAAACCCAAAAACTAGACTATAAACCTAAACTCTATACCCTAAACTCAAGTCCTAGACCCTAAACCCAAACCGTAAACCTTAAACCCAAATTATATACCCTAAACCCAAAACTTTAACCATAAGTCCAAACGGTAAATCTTAAACCCAAACCGTAAATCTTAAACCCAAACCCAAAAGCTATACCCTAAATCCAAATCCTAGACCTAAAACCCAAACGGTAAACCCTAAACCCAAACCCCAAACTTAGATGCTATAGGGTTTGGGTTAAGGTTTAGGTTTAGGGTCTAAGACTTGGGTTTAGGGTATAGGGTTTAGGTTTATAGTCTATTTTTTTGGGTTTAAAGTATATAATTTGGATTTAGGGTCTAGGATTAGGGTTTAGGGTATAGGGTTTGGGTTTAGGGTCTAGGATTAGGGTATAAGGATATAGGGTTTAGGTTTAGGGTCTAGGATTAGGGTTTAGGGTTTAGGATTAGGGTTTAGGGTATAGGGTTTGGGTTTAGGGGTTTGGACTTGGGTTTATAATTTAGGGTATAGGGTTTTGAATTTAAGATTTAGGGTTTAGGGTTTATATAGAAGCGTTAGCGTCGTTAAAATTAGTATTTTTTATTTTTTATAGCTATTTTTTGTTTGATTTAATATTTTTTAATTAATAATCTATTTGGAAATTTGATTGGTGCTAAAGGGTGGGGTGAATTTAAAGGTTCATCCTAGGGGGTGAACCTAAGTTCTGTCCTATTATAAATATATTATGAGTGTGACTAATGTCATTATTAGCTATATATTTCGAGCTGAAAACACATTTACTCTCGTTTCAATGTGCCAATCAAGTGGAAAATAATTTTATTTCTTTTTTACTCTAACTACTGTTTGGGAAGAGTAAAACTGATGGTTTTTTTCTTTTGGTTTTGGCAAAAGTAATAAAGTTACACTGGGTATTGTTTATTTTTTAATTTGTTTAATCTATAATTTTTCCGCTCATTTTCTCTGTTTTAATTTCCTCTCATTTACTCTAACATTAACCGGTCACAACGATAGCAAAAATATAAAACTATCTTGTCTATTTAAATACCAGCAAGAAAATAAAAGAAATAAGAACGAAATTTGACCCCAAAAAGAGAATGAAAATGTTGACTTTTGACCTTTAAAGGAATAATTGGGGCAGGTGAATTGTTAGGTGTGTGGCAATATTATTATTATTAAGTTGCTAGTATATATGAACAAAAAGGAATCTCTTGTATTTTCTGTTCTTTCACACACATCCCGTTTCATGAAAGTATTTAGCTGTTAGAGCTGATAAATTAAAATTTCTAATAAGATGATCATATTTGGATGAAATTATCAAGAACAGGAACATAATTTTCATTATTGTATGTTGAGATATTTACATCTTGAGTCTCTCATGATTAATTACATTTTTTGCCTACCACCCTAATCGAGCTTATGTTTAATTGACTGTAACACTCTTTTAATTCAAATTTTCAAAAATCTTAACTGTCATATTTTTTCATTCCTTGCGACTCAAAAAAGTTCGATCAGACATTTTAAGAACCAGATTACTAAACCACATATAACTTTTGATCCTAAGTTCCAAACGGGGGTCATTGACATCTCTTAATCTCTGGTTTAGATGAGAAACATATCTGACCATCGTACCAAAGTAAACCAGTGACATAACCATTTGACTCCACACGAAACCGGTTAAGAAATACCCAGAGTTCCGCCTCAGCATATTAGCGGGTCAGTGGAGAGGTTGAATACTTGGGATGTGAATCAGTGAATCCTGCTTAACCAAATTATGCAAGACATGATCAAATACTTAACATGTTGATAATATGTAAGGCCAAAGTACAATAGTTCACCAAATTATTGCAGATATGTAAGGCCAAGTACAAGTACTTGGGAGAACTGGACTGTGAATCATTATAGCCTCATCACCATCGTTGATCAGGTTTTAATATGGATCTTCTGTAAAGTAAGCTAAAAAATTGTAGCAGAGGATCAATAGCCGTCACTGCTACTAACTAAGAGATCTTTTTTTCTTGTCATCATTAAGTCAGAAATCTACAAGAGTAATTTTCCATATATACATAATCAGTGCCGCCTCAAATTATTCATGGGCCCGTATATTAAACGATGTAATAAAATAATTTAAAATTTTATAGCTCTATTTATATATCTTAAAAGTCTCGTTTGAAATTATAAGCTCTATATTTAATACGATCGATTTTTAAAAAATTTAAAACATAAAATATAAATTTATTTTCAAAAAAAATTTAGTTTTTATTTTATTTTTAGACTCGGGCTCGACCACTCTAAGTTGTTCACGCTATTAGACGGCCATGTACATAATACATGTCGTGAATACACAAAATGCGAATGAGCCTCCCTTTAATTCACATTCATACAAACTTTAGATAAAGCCGAAAACATCATAATCTAGAAAACCACACTGGCAAATAAACATGCTGTTAAAATCATCACTCAGTTTTACCACGACATTATGAATGATGAACCGCAGAATCCACACATCACTCAATCTTTACGTGTATCCGTATGATTGTGAAAAGTGTGGCTTCAGCATTCAGATAAATTGGGCGAAAAGGACTGTATATAGTTTGATCGCTGAATATATATATCTATCAAATAATGCACCTGCACGAGATTTTAGAGAAGAAACTAGCAAATTTATTGTCATGTCATCAGGACATCTCTTGAGTTTTGGATGCTGTCATGTTTTCTTGTCCTTTTTTCTGGTCAAAGTAACGTTTTTTATGTCTATATATTGTAGTTCTTGTGAGCTTTAATCATCGTTAAATAGCATACTTTTGGTGTAAATTATTTCATGTTCTAAGCATATTAATGAACAAATTAATAATGATGGAATACAGTGTTCGTTTTGGGATCTCTCTAAAGTTGGCATGATGGTAGCACATGTATAATATGTATATCATGTAATGTAACACTGAAAGTCTGACACGACATATGAGTATATGACAAAATTGTAGTTTCGTATTTTTTTTTTTTGGTAAAATGTAAAGATATTATTACCGATTTTTCGTTTTCGACAGAATTATAGAGAATAACACGAAGCAAAAAACAAGAAAAAAACTTAAACAACGACTCAATTTAATTAGAAGTAAAAGCCGGACAAACACACTACCACAACCGCAGTCCCAGAGGTCAACTAATCCGCACCAACAACTTGCCACAAAAAGATGAACCAAGTTCAACCGAGAGTGGAATCCAGTAATTTTGTCCTCCCCGGTGAATCCTCTCTTAAAGATAATGGACCACCTGAGAACAGCTCGCCGATAGCGTCAAAATCACCTGCCCACAAAACAAACAGCAACAGCAGCGACCTAACACATCTTCAACAACCAAACCGAGCTTTATTTTGCCCGGATGCGACCTGTACATGGTGCCGATCCGAGGAAAACAGGCCGCAACCTCTGTACTCCATAATCTGAACCCAATCTGCACACAGTTGCCTCGCACACCACCACAAGAAGCTCAAGTAAGCCCATGTAGTGCTGGGTATCAACCAAACCGAGCTTTTATTTTATAGATTCGTATGTTATTAAGTCAATACGTAACAACATCATGAAGCAAAAAATATCGTCTGCTATTCTATAGATAATTCAGATTGAAAAGAACAAAAACATATTGAAGTGGTGACTAAGATTATATTTACATATTAGAAGGGGATTTCTCGGAATCGGCACAACAGTTGCACTTTTTTTTTTTTTGGTAAACATGTTAAGCTTGTATTATCATTTTCAAATTAGTGACAGAATTTACAATGACAAACTAGTAGCAGAAGACAACAACAAAATGAAACTACAGATCACAACAACAAAAAACAGAAAGGAAAACACGATTTAGGAATGAAGCCGAGAGCAAGAGGAAAGACCACACAGGAAGCACTTGAAGGGTTTGGCTGGAGAGCACAACACGCAAGATCAGGAGCTTCAACAGTAAACATATGAGAACGAGCCGGTATATAATGGCTTGCCCAGGCACTCGCCTCCAAAAAATGGCCTTACTACAAAGCCCTACCACCTGTTGATGCGAAGACACCATCAGGAACACGGAGTCACAGTAGACGACAATGGGGCTGCACCGAGGCGGTGAAGACGAACCAAAGCCTGTCGAAGCTCAAGCTCACGAACACCGCAAACAGCCACCTCTACTCCTCCAACCTGAAGTTCAGAGTCCCCTGACTACTCCAGTAACCCTAAGACCCCCACCGGATCCACCAACACCCCAGCTTCAACATAAACCGCTCTTATTTGGAAAGGCCAATGGATGATAACCCACCACATCCACCAGACTCTGCACGGGAAAGGGACGCTAACACCACAGGGCAAGGAACCGCGGAACTACACCCTATCTGCAGAGGTGCTAGCAACACTCGCTGCCACCGGGATTGCAGTCCAAGGACGACAACAACAACCTAGGATAACAATAACCCGCACGAGCGACAGATCCGAGAACCGGAGCTTGACCGTTCACCGCAAAAAGAAGCTCCAACAACCCGCAACATCAGAACGCCAACTCTGATTTAACGAAGAAGGAGAGCTCAGCCCTACCTCAGAGACAGGCAGCAACGCCTTCTAGCCACAAGGAGCTGCTGCACAAACCTGCAAGAAGAACTGCAAGAAGAGAATCACCACCACCACCAGAGCACCCGCTTGAGATCCAAAATTGACTCCTTAACCAGCCACCTCTCACTGGTGAAGAAAGATAGATGGATCAGAAGAGAAATCCCAAAAACGAGCACCCCCAACTGAGAACGAGGGTTTTGTCATCAACCACCACTAACTAACGCCGGAAGAAACACCGGTGACCCAGAGCACCACCACCGGAACACCATCGCTCACCTTTGTTATCAGATCTGGCCAGATCTAAACTATGTCTCGAAAACATCCTCGGAAGAGCCCCCAAACCTCGCTCTCACAGCTACGCCTCACCACTGCTTCAGAACCCTAACCACCGGGCAGCGACACCAAGAGGATAAAGAGACCACAACCGTAAGTATATCGGCGGAGCTAAAGAGAGGAAGAAGGAGGCGAGACAGGGGAGAAGAAGAAAAGAGAGAGAAGGAGGAAAGACAGCCGGCGGCAGCGAGGGCAGCGAGACCACCGGAGGCCACCAGAGCGGCGCAACAAATTAGGGTTTTGTTAGAGAGAAGGGAGAGAGAGGGGAGAGAGAGCCTCGCGTTTATTATCACAACAGTTGCACTTGTTAAGTACATAAAGCCATACAAGTACGAACCAAGACTCAAGATGGCGACGCCCAACAGGCAACACCACGCCAATGGCTGCTGACAAACTATACGCGTCCATCTTCTTCTTCCCCACCACCGATCTATAATCCTTATAAGCTTTAATTTGTTCTTTTTCTCGTGTACGAATTATACTTATTTACATGTATTGTCGACACTAACTTTACATTACAATTCTTCAAAAAAACAAAAAATCAACTTTACATTACATTTCTACAAACACATCAGCAAAACTTGGTAAAATTACATTTTCTCATTAAGGAACAAGAACTAGAAAAACTGGAAATGTAACATTTAGAGAAACTTATAATCTATTTGACATTTTGTTATTAGCACACATTAACTAGAAAAAACTTTGAATGTTTACGTTCATGGTGTTTTATTGATTGCTTGTCACGCATACATCCTAAAGATTCTTTCTAAAATACTCCAAAGACTGAAAGTTTATGTATATACACCTAGAAAATATATAATTATATATTTATTTCATCATTTCCCTTACTTTTTTCCGATTAGATTCTCTTGCTCACATACGTATCTCATCGTTTTAGTTTTTAAATTTAAACTAGATTTTGACCCGCGCTTCTAAGCGCGGATTTTTTTTGGATTATAAAAAAGTTTTATATGAATTAATGTTTTGAGATTGTTATACATTATTATTTCAGATTTTATATGTACATATTTATCTAACTTTTTCATACGATTCTACAGTTTGTCAGACCTGAAAAACTAAATCCGAAACCAACCCGAAAACAAAGGCGCAGTTCGGGTCTGAATCATGGGCAAAATACATATTTAATATCTTTTTGGACCATGAATCTCTGTTCCAGTTTGGGTTATATCCGAGACTCGATCGGGTACCCAAAGTACCTGGAATGATTTGTGTATATTAGGTATGTTTGGGTATTTCATATATGTTTTTGGCATTACAAATATTTTTAAGTTTCTAGTTCGGGTTTTTCGGTTATAGTTTGGGGTTATGGGTAAAATTTCAATTTTAGAAAAATTTATTTTGGGTTGGTAAAATTTTGGGTCTTTTGGGTTCTCCGGATTAGGTTTACGGGTAAAATTTTGGATCTTTTGAGTATATTAACATTTTCTAGGTATTTGTTTGGATTTCGGGTATTTTTAAGTTTCAAGTCTTTTTTGTGTTTTGGGTACTTCGTGTTTTTTTGGATTCTAATACCCAAACCTATCCGAACCTGTTATGTATTCAAATTAAATTTATTTTACAGTCCGAACCAATCCGGAACCAAAAAGAAACGGCCCTAACTTAAACTATAGATTTTAAAATATTTAGTTATGTCAAATGTTTAGGATCCGAAGAACCCAGACTCGCATACCCAAACATGAACCCTATGTTTCGAAACTTTTTATCTCATTTGATATAATGTAGAAATAATAAAGGATGTTGGTATAACTACATTAACATATGAAACACCTTATATCTTTTAAATCAAAATTTCAAAAGTCAAGAGTTTAAATTAAATGTTTTAAAGTTAAGATATCTTGTACATTCGTGTGATTGAAATAATGTGGATTGCTAAAATATAAAAAGATAACAATTGTCGTTATAATAATTGTTGGAACTCGCGGTTATTTATTAAAATGTAATAAGTTTTAAGTTGTTTCTATAATAAAGGCATGTTATGATATTTGGTTTTATATTATAGGTTGGACTAAAAAATGAAAGGGTCCAAACAACTTTCATAGGTAGATTTTTTAGGATTCCTTCTCTTTTAATAGTATTGATTTAAATTTATACAGCTAAAATATTTAAAGAGAAATTCTTGGGTTCACCCCATAGGGTGAACCTCTAGATTTACCAACCAATAGTGTTTGATTATTTGATATTTGATATTTTTTAAAAAATAAAACAAAATTGAATTTCCAAATAAGATTATATTTTTAAAATAAAACAATAAAAATACATAAAAATAGTTACAAAAATAAATAAATAAATATTGTTAAACCGTTAGCAAAATACTAAATCCTATACCTTAAATCCTAAACTCCAAATCCTAAATTATAAACCTTAAATCTTGGATAAACCGTAAACCATTGGAAAAATTTAAACCTTAAATCATACATTAAAAACTAAATTTTAATAACACTAAACCCTAAACCCTAATCACTAAACCCTAAACCCTTAGGTAAACTCTGAACCCTTGGATCAATCATAAACTCTAGGGTTTAATTTTAAATATTTTTTATTTAGAGTTTATGATTTATCCAAGGGTTCAGGGTTTATCCAAAGGTTTAGGGTTTAGTGATTAGGGTTTAGGGTTTAGTGTTATTAAAATTTAGTTTTTAATGTATGATTTAGTGTTTAAAATTTTTCAACGGTTTACGGTTTATCCAAAGTTTAAGGTTTAACGTTTAGGGTTTGGGGTTTTTAGGGTATAAGATTTAGTATTTTGCTAACGGTTTAACAATATTTATTTTTATTTTTTTTTGTAACTATTTTTATGTATTTTAATTGTTTTATTTAAAAAATATAATCTAATTTGGAAATTCAATTTTGTTTCCTTTTTTAAAAGATATCAAATATCAAATACTCAAATACTATTGGACGGTGAAACTAGAGGTTCACTGTAAACCCAAGAATTTCTCTACATATAGGGGTTTCGCTTGTTTGCTAGTAACGTTAAACAGTATGTTTTACATTAAACGCAGAAATATTCGGTAACGTACTTTACGTTTTGTAACGCAAATCAGCAAATTTGGTCATTTACAATTTATTTCATTAAGCACTAATTAAAAGCTTGTGAGTAAAGAAGAACTTAGGCAATATGTGCTTCGTCCTATCACCTTTTATGTAACCGTCCTTGAGCTGAGCAATGCACGCAGCATTGTCCTCATACATCACGGTTGGCTCTTTGTCCTCGGACATCCCGCAATCAGCTCGGACGTGTTGGGTCATCGACCTCAACCAAACACACTCGCGGCTGGCTTCATGTATGGCCAAGATTTCCGAGTGATTAGATGAAGTGGCCGCGGTGGTTTGTTTCATGGAACACCATGATATGGCCGTACCTCCATGTGTAAAGACATATCCTGTATGTGATCGAGTTTGATGTGGATCTGATAAATAACCAGCATCATCAAAGCCAACTAAACCATCTTTGTTATGGTTAGTATAAAACAGACCCAAGTCTTTCGTTCCTTGCAGGTAACGAAGAACATGTTTAATCTTGTTCCAGTGCCTCTGGGTCGGACAGGAGCTAAACCTAGATAGTAGTTTCACGGCAAAGGCTATATCAGGCCGTGTGTAAGTTGCCAAGTACATTAAAGCTCCTATGACACTGAGATATGGCATTTCGGGACCAAGGACATCCTCATCGTCCATCTTGGGACGAAAGGGATCAGTGTCCAGGCCGAGGGATCTCACGACCATGGGACTGGTTAGTGGATGGCAATCGGCCATATTAAACCTCTTGAGTACCTTTTCTGTATAAGACATTTGATGCACAAGGATACCATCATTTATGTACTCAAGCTGTCATCCCACACAGTATTTTGTTTTTCCGAGATCTTTCATCTCAAATTCTTTCTTAAGGTATTCAACCGTTTGGGAAATCTCTCCAGAGGTTCTAATGATGTCCAGATCATCAACATAAACTGCTATGATCACGAATCCTTTGTTTTCGAATTTCTTAATGAAAATACATGGACTGATAGGGTCATTTCTATATCCCTCTTTTACTAGGTACTCACTGAGTCTATTGTACCACATCCGTCCGGATTGTTTCAGTCCATAAAGAGATTTATTCAACTTAATACAATGTTGTTCTTGAGAACTCTCTTTGTTTTTCAATTCAATACCTTCTGGGACTTTCATATAGATTTCATTATCCAGTGGACCATATAGGTATACGGTTACAACATCCATTAACCGTAAATCTAGTCCTTCTCTCACGGCCAGACTTATTAGGAATCTGAAGGTCGGAGCATCCACCACAGGGGAGTATATCTCCTCATAGTCTATTCCAGGTCTCTGTGAGAATCCTTGTGCAACAAGTCGTGCTTTGTATCTCACAACTTCGACTTTCTCATTTCTCTTTCTCACAAAGACCCATTTGTATCCCACTGGTTTGATATCATGAGGTGTCTGGATTATTGGACCAAATCCACCTCTTTTTCTCAGTGATTCTAACTCCACGTTTATGGCTTCTTTCCACTTAAGCCAATCAGGTCATTGCATGCATTCATATATAGACGTGGGTTCATGATCCTCATTATCCATAAGTTCAAGTGCTACTTCATAAGCAAATATATCATCCATGTCGACATGTTTTCTGTTCCACTGTTTCCCAGACGAGACATAGTTTATTGAGATCTCATTATTATCTGGACCATCAGTACCATGAAGCAAGGCGTCCCAGGCAACATTATTTGGCACATCAGGGCCGGCCACATCAGTGGCATCAGTACCGGCCAAGTCTAAAGCCGTTGGGTCGAACGCGGCCACATCTCGGGCTGGATCGGCTGCGGCCATGTCTGGTGTCTGAACAACCTCGGTTTCATTTTCTGCACCTTTCTTTGTTTTCCGAGGGTTCTTATCTTTGGAACCTATTGGTCTACCACGTTTTACACGTTGTCTAGACTCTGTAGCAACTTGATTGCGTCCCTCTTCAACATCAATTCTTATTGGTGCATTAGCAGCTGGTATGTATGACTTAGTCACACTTTTCGGGTCAGCAAAGGAATCTGGCAATTGATTAGCTAGCTTTTGTAAATGTATAATCTTTTGAACTTCTAGATCACATTCTTGAGTTCAAGGATCTTGCCAAGATATGGATGTTTGATTCCATGAGATTTCTTTTACCATTTTACTGCTATCTCCCCCTAATGTTGGAAGTTTGGATTCATTGAAATGACAATCCGCGTATCGAACAAATCACCTGTAGTTGGCTCAAGATACTTTAAAATAGTGGGGGAATCAAATCCAACATATATCCCCATCCTCCTTTGAGGTCCCATCTTTGTTCTCTGTGGTGGAGCAATTGGAACATAAACGGCACACAGCCAAAAATCTTTAGATGAGAAATCTCTGGCTCGTGATCCGTAAGCAATTGTGATGGGGAATACTTATGTTCACTGGATGGCCTGATGCGTATGAGCTCGGCCGCATGAAGGACAGCGTGTCCCCACGCTGAGACCGGAAGTCTCGACCTCATGAGTAATGGTCGAGCTATGAGCTGTATGCGTTTTATAAATGATTCGGCCAGGCCGTTCTGTGTATGTACATGTGCCACGGAGTGTTCCACACTTATCTCCATGGACATACAGTAGTCATTAAACGCTTGGGAAGCGAATTCACCAGCATTATCTAGGCGTATAGTCTTTAAAGGAAAATCTAGAAAATGAACTCGTAATCTAATTATCTGAGCAAGTAACCTGGCAAATGCCAAGTTTCTGGTCGACAGGAGACAAACATTCGACCATCTAGTGGACGCATCAATGAAGACCATGAAATATCGAAATGTCCCACAAGGTGGGTTAATTGGTCCACATATGTCTCCTTGAATTCTTTCCAGAAAGTTTATCATTTCCTTAGTGACTTTGACTGGTGATGGCCTAACGATAGTTTCCCTTGGGAACAAGCAACACAAGATAGGTGCTTAGGGATAATTTGTTTCTCTTTAAGAGAATGGATGTTTGAGTTCATGATCAATTTACGCATCATGGTCAAACCGGGATGGCCAAACCGGTCGTGCCATAAAGTGAAGTTGTCGATTGCCTCTTTGTTAAAAGTGGTATTGGCCTCGATCATACTGACTTTAGCATGGTAAAGACCAGTAGATAGTGCGGGAATGGATTCTAAAACTTTCTTATTGCCATGGACGATTTCAAAGATTTGAAGGCATTCTTTGTTTCCTTCGTCTGTGGTTTCAATATGAAGACCATTCATTCGAATGTCTTTAAAGCTTAGTAAACTTCTCTTAGATTTGGGTGAATACAAGGCATCTGATATCTCAAGATGTGTACCCATAGGCAACAGGATGTTAGCCTGGCCATGACCCTCTATGAGACTAGCTATTCCCGCAATGGTGGAGATGTTGGCGTTTTTCAGAGTTAGATTTATGAAGTATCTCTTATCTTTTAAGATCGTGTGGCTTGACCCACTATCCACAACGAGTACATCCTTGTTCTCGTTCATTTCTAAACAAGATTCAAAAAAATGCTACTTAGAGACTTCATTTATAAAAACCATTTCATTTCTTATTAAGATTTCAAGTTCAAAGAAATGACAACATAGAAACACCAAAACATAGAATTTTTAGATTACAAATGTCGAAATCAATCTTCAGTCTTTAAGACAATCTGAAGTTTCATAATCCATAAGATCGTCCTTTTCATGATCGAAGTCATGTTCAGCATCTTGATAAGTCATATGGGCTTCATGATTCTTCCCTTTCAAGCTCTCTTGATAGAGGTCAATTAGATGCTTGGGAGTCCTACAAGTCTTAGCCCAATGATTGCTCATTCCACACCTATGACACATGGATTTCTCAGATTTAGTCGAGTATTGAGGTTTGAAAGAAGATCCACGGCCGCGACCATGACCTCTTCCAAATGAGCCACGATCCCGTCCATGGTCTCGACCATTTCCTCGCCCGCTGCCAAAAGATCTTCGACCACGGCCACGTCCATTCGACTTGTCCCGACCATGGCCATGTTGGCCGTTTCCTTGGACGTGGTTGGACTCATTGTTGTCCTCAGTCGCGTGTGCTTCAGGTAGTGGAGCCGATCGAAGAGGTCTCATCTGACTGTTTCTCATTAGTAATTCATTGTTCTGCTCAGCGAGCAAGAGACAAGAAATAAGATTAGCATAGGTTTTGAAACCTTTCTCACGGTACTGTTGTTGTAACAATACATTGCTTGTGTGGAAAGTGGAAAAGGTTTTCTCAAGCATATCCTGATCCGTAATACTTTCACCACACAGTTTCATTTTAGAAACGATCTTAAACAGTGCAGAATTATACTCGTCCACAGACTTATAGTCTTGGATCCTGAGATTCGTCCAATCAAACTGAGCTTTTGGTAAGATCACCGTTCTCTGGTGATCATATCTCGATTTCAATTCAGTTCAAAAATCTAGTGGATTCTCAATGGTTAGATATTGATCCATGAGACTCTCAGCTAAATGATGACGAATGATCAAGATGGCTCTGTAACGATCATTTTCATTGGCATTATTGTTCTCGGTGATGCATTCACTGAGACCCTTGGATTTCAGGATGATCTTAGCATCGAGCGTCCACTGAAGGTAATTGTCTCCAGATAGATTTAGGGCAGCAAAATCCAGGTTATTGATTTTCGACATCTGAAATCATGGATTAATATTTTAGATCTTTTAGTAATAGTCTTTAAGTTTAAACAATTAGGGTTTTTGGTTCAAACAATCAAACAATGCCTCACGGCCAAGATCTATGCCTTACGGCCAATGAGTAAGCCGCACGGCCAAGTTAAGCCACACGGCTATGGATGCATTCGGTTCACTCTTATGCATTTAGTTTGTTATGTAATTGCAATCCTAACATGGTTTCTATCAGTTTACACGAGATGCAAACAAAACAAGAAACCTCTCGGCCAAGAAACAGAACAAGCAACACGGCTATTTGGTTTGATTCAATGTCATTCCTAGAATAAGTTCTAAGTGCAATTGCAATCAATCAATATGATCAGATTATTATGGTATGAATGCAACAAGGCCACATGGCCACGAGTATGATCAAGTCTAGAACAGTTTAACCTAATATGTAGTTTTCGATTTCGATTTAAAATAATCTTAAACTAGGTCATTAGGGTTTTGGTTTAAACAAGCAAAACAATTAGATTCGAGTTTAAACATTCCTACCAATAGTTCTAGGTGATCAAATCAACCAATCAATGTTCAATTTCAAACAATCAAAATCGATTTTCAGAATTAGGGTTTTAGGGTTTCGATTTGATTAACAAACAATTTCAAATTCAGGATGATCAATTCAATTTCAATCAATCAATAAGTTTTTAATCAATCAATATTTTTTGAATTAGGGTTTAGGGATTTTCGAAAATTTGATCTTAGATCAAAGGAATTTGATTTGAGATTCAAAACCTTCAAGGGTTTCGATTTTAATTGATCAATAGATCAATCTCGATTTTAGGGTTTGGGGATCGAACTTATAGAGCTTCGATTTATTCATCTAGGGTTTGATCTATTATCCTATGGCTTTATCTTAGAGATTAGGTTTTAGGGTTTTATTCTTTACAATCAATCCAAATTCTATTCTCATATTCTTAGAGTTCGAAATACCTTTAGGTTTTGTAGATTGTAGAAACCGGACCACCAAGAGAGAACCTCGAGCTGGACAGGAAAGAACGCGAGCTGGACTGATGCTGAGAACGCGCGCCAACTGCTACCGGGGACGTTCGTCGGCTTCTATCGGGAATGCGTGTCTACGAGCTGGAGCGGAGATCGTCGGATGCGAGCTGGTCCTTCGGGAACGCGAGCTGGCTGAGATCGTCGGAGTGTTGAGCTGAGACGGAACAAGGAACGCCTCGGGTTAGGGTTCGTCGGGTTAGGATCGCCGCCGGCTTAGGGTTAGGATTTTAGGGTTTTGGTTTTGGCTCAGGTTGTTTAAGAGTTTCGTGTTGATAACGTGTTTAGGATTTAGAGCTGTAAGTTTCTGTGTGTTATTAATGAATAAGTGTTCCCTTTATATATGAGTTACAAGAGAGATAAATGGAAATACAAGAATATGAAAGATTACAAATCATAAACATAAGTAAATTAGGAAAACTAGAAGAATGGAAAGTTTTTGGGCCGCCTCTCTCTCATACTCGGCCGATTCTCTCTCCTGCAGTTTGGGCCTCTAATAGATCGGACCGGTTATGGACATCCATCAATTGATTTATAAGATTTATAGCGTATTTCTTGAGTGCAAACGTAAGGTTTTTTCTAAAACATTCCAAATACTGAAACTTTGTGATATATACCCGTAGTAAGTATATCATTTTTGTTATTTTGTATATGTTATATGACCGAACAGAGAAAGTTCGTATCAGACCATTAATCATCCAATATATATATATACATTTAATGAGTGAATCGAATCCTGGCTTAACCAAGAAAGGCAAGACCAACGACCATAAATTAAAGATCGGTCCAAACTTGGTTTAAGTAAACCAGAGACTGGATGACTCATCAATTATCATATTACATATTAGCATTGATCACTACTGTAAAGTGTAAACTAAAGCTAAAACAAAACAAAAAAAAAAGTTGCAGAGGAATCAATCTCCACTGCTACTATCCAAGAGATCTCCAAGAGTAATCTTTCCATTGCTGCATCGGTCGAGCTTGTCAAACTGTTTAGAGATCAGAGTTATGTCCTTATCTGTTATTTTCCCCATCTCCTTCAGTTTGTAAATCACATACTCCGCTTTACTGCGAACACACACACATATCTCTAACATTAGAGCTAGCTAGCAATCAAGGAGTGTGTCAAAGCATATAAAATGGATAGGCCTAATACCTCACACAGCCATTGTTATCGATATCTGCAGCGAAGAACTGAGAGACAGACATTGCCTCACAAAGCACTTTCTTAGCCCTCTCTCTATTTCTCTTATCAACTCTCGCCTCAGCCAAATACAAAAAAGCTCGAGCCACGGCTAATGTAGACACAAGCAGCCACACCGCAGCGAAAAGCCTACCGGGCAACGTCTTAAAAGCCCTGTCTCCATAACCAACAGTAGTAACCGACATAACCGAGAGATAAAACGAATCCAACCAGTCAATGTCTTCAATAAAATGCATTATCCCCACACCAAGAGCAATGCACAAAACCACAACACCTAACGCTAAACCCACTTTCAACCTAATCCTCATCCTCCCTTTCTTCACGTCGATTATATACGACCTCCCCTTCTCCGGCTCCTCTCTCCGCTTAGCAGAGTCCAACATGTAGCTCTCTTGAAGATCAAGAACGTACGAAACCATCCCACTAAGCAGAATATCGATAAAACCGAACCCAACGAGGACAAACATGATCGAGAACAGCTTGGTGACGACGCTGTTGGGCGTGATGTCTCCGTAACCGATGGTGCACATCGTGACAATGCAAAAGTAAAGCCCATCGACGACGGGATGGGTTTGATCGACTACGTAGTGGTCACGGTTCAGCGAGTAGATAAGCACGCCTAAGGAGAGATAGACGACGAGAAGAGCAAACGCTTGTCTCACGACGGAGCGCGACGACGGCGACGCGAGATCTTTCTGGTGAGGAATCGGGAGGTGGAGATCGTTGATCACGGACATCGCCGGCGCGGTTTTGGATCTGTGGAGCGCGTGGCCGTGGAACAATGGGTCCGGTCGTGGTGGTGGGAGGAGGAGAGGAGCTAGCGATGAGGAGTCGGAGAAAGTATCTCCGGCGGCGGCGGCGGCGGCGGAGGAGGATGACGACGGCGATTGAGAATCGAAGTATTGAGAGGAATAATCTCGCGGCGAGCGTGAGGAAGGTCCGAAGATTAAACGGTCTTTGAACTCCGACGGTGTCAACGGCATCGGGATAGCGATTTTGTCGTCTTCCGGTAAGGGAAACAGAATCGGCGGCGGTTTTTTCGATCTTGGGCTAATCATGTATCGGAGTAATGGGTCTGTGTTGTTGCTATTACCGCCACTTCTGTCGTCTGCCATCTTTTTTTATGTTTTCTCGCCGGAAAATAGTAAAACCGGTGGTGGCTTTCTGATTTTGAAAGTGACGAATTTATAGGAAAGTGGCTTTTGTTTTAGTTACAAAGCTAAGAAAAAGATCTGTGAAACTGAGAAAAGGAAAAACGTTATTACACGGACCCAAGTACAAGCAGAAACTTTATTACATTTTTATACAGACAAATCAAAATTGTTTTATGTATATGTATGTATATATGTACATTAAATATGATATGCACAAAATAAAATAACATTGATACTATTAAGCCAATTTTATTGCAAGATAATACGGAATCTTCGTCAGTAATAAATTAAGATGACGAAATAAACACATGCTGAATGGTTTTTTATTAGGTTTTCTTTTAACTATTTGTAAAAATACCCTTTGTTAAGCCTAAATTGAGTTTTAAACACATCGTATTATTGTAATAGGATGAGCCGTATTGTGAATTTAAAATATGTATCTTTGTTTGTATTTATGTATATAGGATTCTTGAGTTGGGTGAGAAAGTTCGGGGTGGTATTCAATCCAGGAATTTGAAAGAATTCATAAAGAAAAATTTTTGCAGTATTTTCAAAGATTCGATGAGATTTTAATGCATTTATCTAATTCCTATGCTTACTTCTATTATTGATTTTAAAAGAATATACATAAATTTGATAGAATACTAATTCCTCTAAATTCTATAAATTTTCAAATCCTTGTATATTTAAAAAAGTAACAAAAACTATTTTATTCTTAAAACTGAAAGAAAAATAGTAATTAGTACTACATAGTTTATGGATTGTAGCAATTTTATTAAAATCATAATACTAATAAATTAAATATATGGATCATCTAAACCCATAGCATCTCTCCACATATCTTCTAACTTCTGCCATAGTTTTTTTTCCAAATATTTGCATTTTCTTTATCTTGCTCTTGTGTTCGTAATGCGAAAGTACACAACCGAAAGTCTCAGAAGGCATCTTGATTTGTTTAATAGACACTGGGTTTCTTCAGTAACAAGGCAACATTGACTTTATATTTGTTAATTGTTGTTCTTTATATTTGTCGGTAACTCATTAATTATCATCCATAAAGGTCTCTTCATTCTTCACGTACTTCTTGAAAAATGAGAAGTAGAAAAATGCTATTGTTTGTGTTTTCCTACGATTCATTACAAATCTCTGCATAAGAGCAAAGAATTGACCCTTTACATTTATACATGACATTTTCCATTAAATTTTTATCAAATACCATTACTACAAAATCTATCAAATATTGAATAACAATAGAATTTAAAGTAATTAAAAGAATGATTCCAAATGCTTAATCCAATAACAAAAAATTTTAAAAGAATTGATGAAATCCACGGTTGAATAACAGTGGAATTTAATGGAAACTATAATTCTATCAAATTTCTGAATCCAATACCCCACCTAAATTTTTTTAATGGAAGGGTCATGTTGTAAAGTTTAAAGAGATACTAGTATTAAACACTCCTCGAGCGAATAAAAAGTGTCTGCTTTGCTTGACAAAACGGCCCGGCGTCTTTTTCTTATTTAATGCGAAGAATCGACGATGTCTCGATCCACGGAGCTAAGAAACGATTAAACGGCAAGATGTGTCGCTTTATCAAAATCTCATATGACGTGGAGTAGATAAGTACAGCTCTCTGTATTACCAAACATAAACACATGACTGGCTGCTTTATCGTTAACTAAAAAAGTTCATATTATTACATAACTTATCCAATTGCAAAACTAGTGCATGATCACATGGTTACAGTTTGGTATTAGTTTTGGATTTCATATAGTAATCATTTTTCTATCACCATGCTTTTGACCCATAATTAGTTTTAGGATTAAATTTGGCTACGATTAACCTGCAGTTAACCAGGACGAGCCAAGACAAACCAATCCGGACAAAGACCGGTTTGGGCAAAACGATATTTAAAGTAAGTCTTATAAAAGAAAAGGGATGTCAAGACTGAAGAGTTAATTGGTAAGAAAAACAGAATTTCTAGTAATACAAGAAGGTTGGTTAGCATCTAAACAAGCCAGCCACTGGAGGTCTCTAACAAACCCCTCATAAGAACACACAAACACAAACACACACACAACGCCATTTTCACACCTCGGAATCATCCCACTGCAAGGGGGAAAGAGAAAAGCAAAGGCATGGAGAAGGATTTGAGTGATTGATTTCTGATCAGTAGTTGTTGGGCCATAACTGTTGGTGGGTCTGTTTAGAAGCATCTCTGGCGTTTTGTTGTTGTTGGTGATGGAGATGATCTAGTGACATTGAAGCTTGTGAATGGTAATGACTCCCATAGCTATGTCCTCCAAAATGCTGTTGTTGTTGTTGTTGAGATGGCTGCTGCAGTAGTTGGGCTTGACGGAAACCAGGAGGCTGTTGATTCTGATGGCTGTAATATCCACTTCCTGGAACCACACGTGAGTTGGATTGTTGTCCTTGATGCCATGCTGCTAAGTGTTCGTTCTGCGTTTCAAAACAATAATAAATGAAGCCTGCCATTTTAAAGGGTTGCAAAACAGAGATGGCCACAAATAATCAAAATTTTCCAACCAAAAACCAAACAGAAATTTGTCCAAAAACTTAAATAAACATGAATTTCACTATTTTTCTTTTATCCAAAACCAAACTTAACTACAAACCGAGATGAACTCATCTGTTTCAAACCAAACTGAGCCAAACAAAAATTCATTATAATTCGTAATAAACCAAGAGAAAGACCGGAATGGTTATAAAACCAAAATCAATAAAACGCTCCAGCCAACTAAACCAAAAGAAACAGAGTTTTAAATGCTCACATCAACAAGATTAGAAAACTGAGACGAGTTTAGTGGTTTACCTGCTGTTGAAGTGATGATGCCAAGTGATTGCTGTCCCTAAACTGCGAGCTCAAGACATCTTCATAGGAGTTTGGAGCGCTTGTGGAATTCAAAGGGAAGTTGCTACTCAATGCGGAGCCTCCACCACCAAAACCATAGGCAGAGGGGGGAGGAACAGGAGGAGCAGTTGCTTGAGTCTTGTATTGCGGTAGCATAGACTGATGATGGTTACCAGACGGAAAAGCTTGCTGGAACGCTGAAGGCATGTAAGGGTTGTAACTCTGTGGCATGAACGGATAGCTCATCAGATTACCATAATGCCCTAAAGGCATCCCAGGCTGATGAGAGTATGGGTTTAAGGCCAGGTGTTGAGCAAGTGCTGCTGCTTGTTCTCCTGCACCACTGGGCATTGCGTTTTGTGGAGAAATACTCGAAGCCCTTAGTGCCTGCAAGATAAATCGTGTAAGCAATGGTATTAACAAGAAAGCAAGGGAGAGGTTAACTACCTCAGCCATGGAACCGCTAAGGGAAGAGGGAGTGGGATTGTTATATTTTGTTGGGAAAGGTGAGTAGTGAAGATCAGGTTCTCTTGCATCTTGAATGCCTTGATGCTGAACATTATGAAGGCAAAAAAAACATGGTTAGATCTTCTGAAGGAACCTTTCATTGTGTGATGGATTTTTGTTAAGGAGATAGATATTTACCATTGCGTTGGGGAAGTTATCAAGACTCTGCATCTGTGGGTTTGTCTCTGATGGAGGATTCAACTGTTGGCTGTTTTCAAATCCATAATCTGGAGGTGATGAGAACTTGTACTGATGATCTTCTTGAAGAGGAGGAGGTTCATGTCGCGCTGCTTCTTCTGTTTCAGAATCCGAGGAAGCATGGTAGTTCCTGGCGGTTGAATCGATTTGATATGATGTTTGTTCATCAGTACCAGCGTTCCTGAGTTCAGTGAGTTGTTCTTCTTCCTCTCCATAGAAGTCAGACTCAGGGTGTCTGAATGATGAATTATCTTCTGTTTCTTTTGTCGCCTCCAAGCTATCATTCAAGCCACTACTAGCTTGGCCAGATCCCAACCCCAAGCCAAAGCTACCAAACATCAGGTGTGAGCATTCTGAGGTATGAACTTGTAGGTGACTTGGGATTATCACCGGAGGTTTGTCTTCTTTGATTAATGTTTCATGGTCTTCTTCGTTCTCTATGGTTAGTTGCTCAAAACCAGTTGCAACAGATGCAGAAACATCTTCACCTGAACATAGTGGAAACAGACATCAAGAACATGGACAAAGAGGAAGAAAGACTCAAAACAGAGAATCGAACTCTCACCTCTATTTTCCTCAAAAGCATGTGGCTCCACTTTGTTGTTTTCGTCTTCATATTCCGAGGAGTCTCTAGCAGCATCATCATCATCATCATCAAGCAAATTTCTGTTGGATACTGAAGCAGGTGGAGATGCAACTGGCACGTCATCCAAAGGAGTCTCATTCAGATGCTGAGGCTCGCTAAATTGGTCAACAGGTACTTCAGATTCAGCAGCTGGTTTCAAGAGAGAAGAAGATGTTGGATAAGAAACGACTTGCTTCTGAATAGAAGGCCATTCATCCTTCAACGGAGCTTTGCTTCCACTCTCTTGAGTCTCTGTTGATCGAGGCACAGCAACGTTCTTCTTCTGATGAAGAGGCCTACCCATTTTCACAATATCAGCCATTGTTCTCTGCCCGGGGTTGGCATTGGCCCAAGCGGATTGATACGCAGGAGTTGGCAGCGAAGATGAAGTAACTCCTTCAGTCGAACCCGCTGGTTGTGCTTTCTTAACTTCAGAGTTAGTAGGATCACTGCAAAGCAAAGGAGATAGATACTGTAAGCTAACGCACACAAAATAATGATATTTTAACGATTATGAAAAAACAAAAGAACACATAAGAAGAACCTGTTGGGTGGAGGTTGGCGCCCAAGGACACCAGGTGTTGAAGAAGAGCCAGCCCAATGGTTACGTGTTCCGTTCTCTCTTCTGTTTACAGGTACACTTTGAACACTTGCCCTCTCTGCACCAAAATTCAGCAACAAGCTTAGACATTTTGTTCAGATTAATCAACCACAATTAAGGGAAGACGTTCTTGCAATAATAAAAATTGCTAACTTGTAATTACCACTGGATTTAAATCTGTTCCCACCACCTCGAGAGGTGTTGTAGCCGTCATAACCGCCGCTTCTAGCACCGCGATTGGGTGTGCTACGTGTCCAGGACTCTGCTGGATCTTTGGTCTGAGACAAAACAAGCGAGAATAAGACAAAAAGAATGAACTCATCATCTGAAAACTATAAGACATTAGATCATTAAACTATCTGCAAATAACTAACCTCTTTCTTCTTGTCTCGTTTGCTCTTCACCTCGTGAAAAGTATCTGAAAAGCATTATAAGAAACTCAAGCTCAGAATATCAAAGGGAGAAGAAGAAAAAAAAAATGATTTTTAATGTTCTTTCCAGAAAGAGGTAACAATGAAAAACTCAACCAAACCCCAAAAAAACATTACTATTTCAAGAAACAAAACATAAAAGTTCTGACATTCTCTTACACAAATTCTTCGAAGCCTAACGACAACCCTTTGAGGTTTGAGTTACTTGGGCAGCTCTAGTTTAACTAAACAAACTCAAAAGCTAAAAGCTTGAAGAAAGAAAGAACCAAACCTTGAGAAAGAAGACGACTAACGGTCTCGTCAGGATCCATATCGCAATCCACAAGCATCGCGTAGATCTCCAAGTCAGAACAGTTCACGATCTCTTTCAAACTCTCAACCACCTTTCTACTAGACGCCGGAACACCACCCGTCTTCGCGTTACTTACGTCGCCTCCGCCGCCTCGACCTCCCATTATTCTCTCTCTAACGGATTCAGATCTGAAATCGAAACTTCTTCTTCCTTCTTCTTCGAGCTTGTGATTCTACGAAACAGATAAGTGATTCTCGATGATGCCTCTCTCTCTCTCTCTCTCTCTTTTATTTCTTTTGCTCTTTGGGAAAAATGGCAAAGATTCAAATTTTTGGGAAACTAATGTAATGGAAAAAATGTTAATTTGGAGATAAGCACTGTTAATTAACTAATAATATTTTGGTAGGTTATTTACTTTTTAAAGGTATTTTTAATAATTTTACATATTCGGTTTAATGTTTGGATAATGATGAAAGTAATTTACATATTTAGAAGTACAAGTTGTTGTCTGAGATTCCATTGAAATTATAATTGAGATTTACAATTCGGATTCTAACGCGTGGAGAGAAAGAATCTGAGAGTTTTTTTAAATTTTAGTGATCGAATGATGGGAAGATAACGATGTCGTTGCTGGACCTAGTTACAAGATTCATCTACTTTGAGTCTACCAAATTAAAAAGATTACGAAGAAAAAAGGCATAGAATATAATTCTTTTCCAATTATGTAAATTTTTATTGTTTGTCAAAGCTCTTATAAAGATTTTTTGTGATTTTTTTTTTAATTTATTGAAAACTCTCCAATTGATGATTAATTCAAATATTCAATATAAAATGAAAAATGTTTTTTTTTAGTTTTGTGAAATTGCATTTTTTTTTTATGGAATATCAAATTTATTGATCAAAATATAAGGAAAATATTTACAAGGTAAAACTGTGGTCTATCTATAAAAAGAGGCAGATAGCTAATCTGAAAAATGATAGGAGAATATAATTGTGTCAACAAGAGCTAACTACAAACCATCTTTCGCAACAACCTTTCAAGCTTGTGATTTCTAGTGTACTGCAGAGATAAAATGCGGTTTCAGATTGATCTATCAATGGCGCGAGCAATAACATCCATCGTAGTGCCTACTCTACCATGTCTTCTAGAATTTCTCTCTTTCCTGATCGAGTAACTACTCCTTGGAACAACAGTTTTAGTAGAATTATGTCAAGTCTAACTTGATTAGAAACAAGCACTATGGTGATTGTGTCGTCCCAGTCTAGTGTAATTGAATGACCAAGTACATGGAGGACCTCCATTTCCTTCCAAGGAAACTGTAAAATTACAGAAAGGAAAGTGAAACAGAAATTACTGCCCAAACGTAAAACATGATTTCAAATGAAACCTAACTTGTAACCGTAACCGTCGGAGTAGATTTGCGTCCTATTCAAATGCTTACCTAGCTCTTGATATATGGTGATAGTTCCCAGTACCGGCTCTAGGGGAGTGCACAGAGTACAACAGCACAGAGCCCTACATTTATAGTTAAAATTTCTTTACCTTTTAGGGCCCTAAATTTTTAGTTATTACAGTTTTAGTCAATTTTTCTTTACTCAATAGGGTTTTAATTTTTTTAGTTTTTACATGGACTGAACTTTCAACTTCGAATTCACCAAATTAAAAAAAAAATGGCACAGGGCCCGTTATTTTTTGAGCCGACCCTGATAGTTCCCACCAAACCGCAAGAGGACAGACATAGAATCCTATGACCGGTTGCTTATTAACAAGTCTTTTTTTTTTTTTTGAACAACATTAACAAGTCTTCTAATTAGTTCATCATAATCATTGATAGAGAGTCCTCAACCATGATTTCATTTACAATACCATCCACACTCTCTGCCCTTCTCTCTTATTCATCCACATCATCACCAAGTTTGGTAACGTTCATAATAAATGCTGATTGATAAAACCGACAATCCTCCTCCATATAATCATCACTTTACGTACCAGACATTTCCTGTCTGTATAATACTTTACCATATAGTTTTTTTTTGTAAGCCATAGTTTGAATGATAAATATTTAAAGTAAACCGAATCAAACCGAACTTTATTTACAAAGGGAAAAAGAAAGGGTTAATTAGCTCAATATACAAATTTCGTGTGGAAATTGGAAAAGTGTGCATCTTACTAAATAATTTGAGAACAAGGTGATACAGAAGGCTAAAATGACTCTATTAACCCACGGTATTGCTTTGAATCAAATAACCTTATCCATTAGCAGGTAATGTTGTCATCTTCTCACAATATGCATACATTTGGACACTGACAACGACATAAAAAAAAAGTGCAAATAAAAAAATGTTGTTATATTATGTTCTTCCTCTTTATATATATCAGAACAATTTTGAATCGTTCGATTGAAATTAGAGTTATATGTTCTTCAGAACATCTCCATCTTCGTCAATTGTCACGGCTCTAAGTCGGAGCTCTCCTCAATCCACCGCGGAAGCTCTGGAATCGCCCTGCTCAGCTCCACCGCGTCGCCGTCGGGATCAAGCCTCGCTGTCGGAATCAAGTCGAGGCGTTTCAGATCGAAGAGAACATTGGTCGGATCAACAATGGTGACTTTTAGACCATTTGCACATCTGGCCCTTAATCTTTATGCTATTCACGCTTTGACCCCAAAACTCTTGAAAGTGCATATATGTCGTGACGATTCAACCCCTAGACTTTTGATTGTGCAATTTAACCCAAGCGAACATTCCCAAATTGCGACATTTGCCCCAAAAGTATCTGATTTCCAACAATTACCTTCCAATGTCGCCCAAAACTTCCAATGAGGCACTCCAAACCTTAATGCGCATAAATGAATAAATATATGCAATGTAGACACCTAAATGCAATATAAAGTGATCATAATAAGCTCAATTATGAATTTACAACTCATCAAAATCACTAGATGTGTTAAACCCATATATCTATACTATATCAATTGCACATATCAGTGCTAAATCCTAAACTCAAACTATAGATCCTAAAATCAAACCATATACCTTAAACCCAAATCCTGGACCCTAAACCCAAATCGTATACCTTAAATCTAAATCCTAGACCATAAACTCAAACCGTAAACTGTAAACTCCAACCATATACCATAAACTCAAATCCTAGACCCTAAATCCAAACCATAAACCCTAAACCAAAACCCTAAACCTAGACGCTATAGGGTTTATTTTTACTTTTTATTTAAAAACATAATTTAACTTGGCAAATTTAATTATTTTGTTTCTTTTTTAGAAGATATTGAATATAAAATAAAAAATACAATTGGTTGGTAAACCTACCGGTTTATCTTAGGAGTGAACCCAAAAAAAACTCAATGAAACCAGTAATAAATAGATTTTTCATATAAAAATATGTTGAGATGGATATGACATTTAATTTCCGAATATTATATCATGACGACGTACTTGAGAAAACAAGTCTAAACCAGGCAATTGGAAAAGTGTGTAATTTTTTTAATAAATTTGGGTACAATAACGCCGTCAGCAAAACACTAAACTCTAAACCCTGAATACTAAACCCTAAATCCTTGGGTAAACCATAAACTATTAGATAATTATTAAACCCTAAATCATAAACACTAAATCTTGAAAAAAACTAAACCGTTAATCCTAAACCCTAGGGTTTATGGTTTATTAATGAGTTTAGAGTTTAGTGTTTAGGATTTAGGGTTTATGATTAAGGGTTTAAGGTTTAGTGTATTGCTGACGACATTAAAAATTATTTTAAAAACATTCTTTTAACTTTTTTTTTGCAAGTACTACTATTTTTTTATTCTAAAAACATAAATAATTTGGCAAATTTTAATTATTTTGTTTACTTTTTTGAAAAATAGTTCATACTCAATATCTTTTAAAAAAACAAACAAAATATTGTCCATTTATATTATGTTTTTTTTTTAACTTACTAGTTGCAAAATGTTTTTTAAATATTTTAGCGCCATCGACAAAACACTAAACCCCTAAACCATAAATCTTAAGCCCTAGGTTAAATCCTAAACCCTTGGGTAAACCATAAATCTTTGGAAAAATTTTAAACCTTAAATCAAAACACTAAACACTAAATTTTAAAAACATTAAACCCTTAATCCTAATCCTAAACCGTTGGCTATTACTATTTGAATAAGTCATATATAAATTTTGGATTGGTCTTTTGGTATTGCAATATATTTATATTAATGTGCATTGTAAACAAATAATACATAGATAATCCTGATTATAATGATTATATTATAAAGACGAAGCAATATGGACGTATTAGCTTTTATCCAGATATTACAAAAATAATCCGACTAAAATCTGTAATAGCCAAGAACATCATTTTGTTATGCGAGATTAGAAATGTTGGATATCTGTAAACAAACTCGGTATTTTTGAAGTACTTCAAATCACGAAGAAACATAATTAAAAACATTAAACCAAAATCTAATTAACCAAAACATAATTAACCTAAACCTAATTAACCAAAATCTAATTAACCCTAAACCTAATCTCTTTGCTGCCGCCTCCTCCTTCTTCCTATGCCTCTCTTCTCGATGTCTTCCTCTGTTCTATCTCCATCCCCAGCACCAGCCATAGCGATGACGACGGGGACGAATTCGAGACCGGTGGTGACGGGGCAAGCTCGAGACCGGTGGTGACGGGGGCAAGCTCGAGACCGGTGACGACGGGTCGAGCTCGACACGTCTCCTCTTGCTCACGACAACCGCTGTTACCAAGAACAAAAAAATCAGATTAAAAAGAGAGAGAGAGAGAGAGAGAGAGAGATGACCATTACATATGTCTTCCATCTCCATGGAAGTACGCCTTGCCTCCTCCAATTCTAAAACAAACAAAATCAGTTCAAAACACAGCGAGAGAAACAGAGAAATCACAATATAATTCTCCTTTTAAAAGGAAATGAGAGTAAAACCCCATTACCTATAGAGATAACTCACAACAATATCATTTTTCTGATTCTTCTGAAAAAAAGTCAAACCCCCAAAAATCAAGTTTTGTTTTTCTCGTGTTGCTCTGGAAACAGAACAGAAAAAAAGAGAGTAGAAAACGCTTTTGAAAACCTATATGAGAAAGTTTTTTTTTTTTTGAGAAAGTTACAGTTTATCAGAAAGAAGAGAAAAAGAACTTTCAACAAAAATAAAATAAAAAAAAAAAACAAAACGAGAAAAAAAAAGGAGAGAGAAATGGTTAAAGAGGTAAGGGATTTTTTATCGGTTATAGTCTGCAAAATACAATAAGGGCAATCTAGCCATTATAAAAAATATAAATAAGTTTTCGTAGTCATCCACGGTAAATTCCCAAAAAGAAATAAAGAAAGTTCTATCGGTGGTCACACTGACAATCTGTACGTGTGGAAGAGAATGCAAGCAGAGTAGCAAAAAAGCATTGCAAGCAAGCATCTGAGAGAGTACACAATTAAAAAAAAAAAAAAAAATCTCAAATATCAAAAGAAGAAAGCTTTTTTTACTTTCTCTAGCAAATGATAAAAGAATCAGCTTCTTCTTCTTCCTCCTCACTCCTCACACTCCAAACCAATGGGATTCGAGAGCTCTTCATCAGCCGCAAGCAACATGAAACAACCACAAAAGTCCAACACAGCTCAACAATACTCCGTCGACGCCGGCCTCTTAGCCGACTTCGACCACTCAGTCAACTCCGGCAAGTCCTTCAACTACTCCAAGTCCATGATCTCCCCTCCCAACAACGTCCCCGACGAGCGCATCACCGCCTACCTCTCCAACATCCAAAGAGGCGGCCTCGTCCAGCCCTTCGGCTGCCTCATCGCCGTCCAAGAGCCTAGCTTCAGGATCCTCGGCGTCAGCGACAACTGCATCGACTTCCTCGGCCTCTCTCTCGCTTCCACCTCTCAACCAAACGAGTTCACCGTCAAGGGTTTGATCGGAATCGACGCCAGGTCGCTCTTCACTCCTTCCTCGGGAGCTTCCTTGGCCAAAGCTGCTTCCTTTACTGAAATCTCGTTGATGAACCCTGTTCTAGTTCATTCCAGAACCACCACCACGGCCCAGAAGCCCTTTTACGCTATCCTTCACAGGATTGATGCAGGGATTGTGATTGATTTGGAGCCCGCCAAGTCATCTGACCCGGCTCTGACTCTCGCCGGGGCCGTTCAGTCTCAGAAGCTCGCTGTCAGAGCCATCTCCAGGCTCCAGTCGCTTCCTGGAGGGGACATTGGTGCTTTGTGTGATACCGTTGTGGAAGATGTCCAGAGGCTCACCGGCTACGACCGTGTTATGGTCTACCAGTTTCACGAAGATGATCACGGCGAAGTTGTTTCGGAGATCAGACGCTCTGATCTCGAGCCTTACTTGGGTTTGCACTACCCTGCGACTGATATCCCGCAGGCTGCACGGTTCTTGTTTAAACAGAACCGTGTAAGAATGATCTGTGATTGTAATGCCACTCCGGTTAAGGTTGTGCAGAGCGATGAGCTTAAGAGATCTCTTTGTTTGGTGAACTCTACACTAAGAGCTCCTCACAGCTGCCATACTCAGTATATGGCTAATATGGGTTCTATTGCATCTCTCGCGCTTGCTATTGTGACTAAAACCAAAAACTCCAGCAAGCTCTGGGGGTTAGTGGTGGGCCACCACTGTTCACCTAGATACGTGCCCTTCCCGTTACGTTACGCTTGCGAGTTTCTGATGCAAGCGTTTGGACTCCAGCTTCAGATGGAGCTTCAGTTAGCGTCGCAGCTGTCTGAGAAGAAGGCTATGAAGACGCAGACTTTGCTGTGCGATATGCTTCTCCGTGATACTGTTTCCGCTATCGTGACGCAGTCTCCTGGCATTATGGACCTCGTGAAGTGCGATGGAGCGGCGTTGTATTACAAGGGGAAGTGCTGGCTGGTTGGTGTGACTCCCAGCGAGTCGCAGGTTAAGGACCTGGTGGATTGGCTGGTGGAGAATCACGGTGATGAGTCTACAGGTTTGACTACTGATAGTTTGGTGGATGCTGGTTACCCTGGCGCTGTCTCTCTCGGAGATAAGGTTTGCGGCGTGGCTGCGGCGGGGATCTCTTTGAAAGACTACTTGATTTGGTTCAGGTCTAATACCGCTAGTGCAATCAAATGGGGAGGAGCTAAGCATCTCCCCAAGGATAAGGATGATGCGGGAAGGATGCATCCGAGGTCGTCTTTTAAAGCCTTTCTTGAAGTTGCAAAGAGCAGGAGCTTGCCGTGGGAAGCCTCTGAGATCGACGCGATTCATTCCCTGCGGGTGATAATGAGAGAGTCGTTTACTATCTCAACGCCTGTTGTGTTGTCGTCTGGTAATAATAACGGTGTGGTGGGGAGAGATGCGAGTGAGCTTACTTCTTTTGTGTGTGAGATGGTTAGAGTGATTGAAACCGCGACTGCGCCTATCTTTGGTGTTGATTCTAATGGATGTGTCAATGGTTGGAATAATAAAACCGCCGAGATGACGGGGCTGGGAGCTGGTGAAGCTATGGGGAAGTCACTTGCTGATGAGATTGTTCAGGAGGAGTCACGTGGAGCTCTTGAGAGTGTCTTGTCTAAAGCCTTACGAGGTGAAGAGAAGAAGAACGTTATGCTTAAACTGAGAAAGTTTGGTAACAAGGATTCATCTTCTTCTGATGTGTGTGTTCTCGTTAACTCATGCACGAGTAGAGACTATACGGAGAAAATAGTCGGTGTCTGCTTCGTTGGTCAAGACATGACTAGCGAGAAGGCAATAACGGATAGGTTCATCAGACTGCAAGGAGACTACAAGACGATTGTCCAAAGCTTAAACCCATTGATCCCACCTATATTCGCATCTGATGAGAACGCTCGTTGCTCAGAGTGGAACGCAGCAATGGAGAAGCTCACCGGGTGGTCGAAGCACGAGGTGATTGGGAGAATGCTACCGGGTGAAGTCTTTGGAGATTTATGCAAAGTGAAGTGCCAAGATACACTCACAAAGTTCTTGATCTCTCTGTACCAAGGCATTGCTGGTGGTGGTAATGTTCCAGAGAGTTCGCTTGTTGGTTTCTTTAGTAAAGAAGGGAAGTACATAGAAGCATCCTTAACGGCGAACAAGAGTACGAACACGGAAGGGAAAGTCATAGGATGTTTCTTCTTCTTGCAGATTATCAATAAAGAATCGAGTTCTAGCTCACCAGAGGTGAAAGAGAGCGCTCAGAGTTTCAACGAGTTGGCTTACATAAGGCAAGAGATCAAGAACCCTCTCAACGGTATCCGGTTTGCGCATAAGCTTCTTGAATCCTCGGAGATTTCAGAGAACCAGAGGCAGTTTCTGGAGACCAGCGATGCTTGTGAGAAGCAGATCGCAACGATAATAGAAGACACTGACTTGAAAAGCATTGAGGAAGGGTAAAGAAACATAACATCTTGAATCTTCTTCATCATCTACTGTTGTTTTTTTTACATTTTGTGTTTTGTCAGCAAGTTGCAAATGGAGACAGAGGAGTTTCGACTTGAGAGTGTTTTGGACACAATCATAAGCCAAGTGATGATTATGTTGAGAGAGAGGAAGTCACAACTCAGAGTTGAAGTCTCCCAGGAGATCAAAACTCTGCCTCTATATGGTGACAGAGTAAAGCTTCAGCTCATTCTTGCTGATCTTCTGCGCAACATTGTGAATCATGCCCCCTTCCCAGATAGTTGGGTAGGAATCAAGATCTCACCAGGCCACAAGCTTGCACGCGACAATGATCGCTATATCCATCTACAGTTCAGGTATAACCGTTTTCACAAAACAATGCAGCTGTTTTGCAGATTTGTGTTTTTTTTTGAACTTAAGAGTTTGATGTTGTTTTGATGGTAGGATGATACATCCTGGAAAGGGACTTCCTTCAGAGATGCTAAGTGATATGTTTGAGACCCGAGAAGGATGGGTCACGCCTGATGGGTTAGGACTAAAGCTTTCAAGGAAACTGCTGGAGCAGATGAATGGTCGTGTGAGTTATGTTAGAGAAGACGAACGTTGTTTCTTTCAAGTGGATCTTCAAGTTAAGACAAGGTTAGGTGTTGAGACCATAGGAACAGAGGCTGGTTCAAGCATATAGTAGAAACCATGAGTTACAAAAGCATATATATAATAAAATGTGATGAATTTTGATCCTTCTACGTACGGTCTGAATGTAAGTGTATCATTCAAACAGAGCTTCCATTATTTATTATCAATAAGATGTATCTCAAATCATTACTATGTACATGATTAAGCAAAGCCAAGACAACCATAACCATCAATTTACAGTACTTTTGACTGATCATCATCGTCATCATCATCATCAATTCATCATCATCATCCTAGAAACTGAATATTTACGTGTGAAACTAGAGGCAATAAGAGATTCATTTGTATGTCAGCTTCGATGTGTGCTCTGGTCCTGTGAATGCTCCATGTCCACGATGAACTAGTCAGATATAGATATATGAGTCATCAGTTAAACTTCAGAAGAAAAAAATCATTTCATGATCATGTCTTTGTTATAAAATACTGTTTACCGGATAGCTAGACTCTGGTCCATCAAAGACAATAGGGTGGCACCTCCTGTCTTCGTTCATTAAGCTTGAGTTCTGGAAGTGAGCCATGAGTGCGGTTTTGCCTTGGATCCGGGCATAAGCCAAGGAAGCAACTTTCTCGCTGTTGAACTTATCCCATTTTTTCCCATCAAAGGCCTATCAAACATATCACAAGCATAAGCACTCACTCATCCCCAATATTTTCAGTCTCTAGGAGACAATACTCAAACATTTTTGTACCTCGTACAATGCAATGATGAAAGTAGGAGACACCATGTTGATAAACGCATAGCCAACATTGCATTTATTCTGCACACAAGAAAAAATTGAGAGAGAAGATCAAAGAATATTAATCACATTATGGTATTCTTTACCTTGAAATCAATAGGCAGATATAGAAAATCATAAGTTCCTCTGTTAGTCTCGTCAATGGCAGCTAACAGCATCTTCCTAGTATACCTGAGAACAAGCAAAAAAAGATGAGTTATTTCGGATCATGATCGGTGCATAGCCAAAGTCGTCAGAGAAGAAGTCTTACTTATTAGGGATGTTTTTGATCATCAAGGTTGTCCGTAAATCTTCACCGCTCATGATCTTACTCAAGTCAAGCTGAAACTGTGTCTTGCTGTCCACTTGGTTCATGTTACAACCGTCAATTGAAGCCGTTGTTGCAACAGGCCACTGGTAAGAAGAGACACTGCCCGTAAAAAGTTGACTATGTCTTAGAGAAGAAACCATTCTGAAACTTGGGGAGCCAGCTTCACGCATGTTTCTTGGTGCTGCATTACCACTTGCTCCTCGGAAAGCTGCTGAACCCATGGATGAAGTCTCAGAAGACCTCCTAAAGAATCCAGACGGTGCGGATCCAACATGGTTGGATCCGTTTAGAGCCGAGTATGGAAACATGTGAGCTTTTCCGTTTGAAGGGAACTGATTCATATGCCAGAGTGAAGAGCTAGGGAACTCTGATCCAGATAATGAGTTCAAAGAACCATACGAGGAAGCAGTACCATAAGACTGCGTTTGCTGATAAGCAGAAGCTTTGTGACTCGTTGGAAACAGATGATCCAAGTGGCTAACTCTTTGAGAATTCAGAATAGAAGAAAGCGTTGGACTCAGTGGAGACCTGCTGAGACTTTGTAGAGGACTATGATCAACAGGGCTGTTACCCCAGTAGTTCCCAGCAGGAGAGCTGGCTAAAGGAGAGTCAGCAAGATTCAGGTAGCTGCGTGAATCATCCTGCTCATACTCTGGATTCATTTGCAACATCATGCTGAAGAAACCAAACAGAAACATAAATGATATTAGTTCATAATAGTTTTATTCAAAGTTAGTTTTGTTAGTAAACACTCACTTGCGACGAGCACCACCAGGACGGCTATGTTCAAGCTTGATACGCTTTCCAGCAATGTCAGTCCTGTTCAAAGCCTTGAGAGCTGAATCAGCCGATCTAACGTCAAAAAATTCAACAAATTTGTGATGCCTCTTATTTGGTGTTTCCCTTATCTGCTTTTTTTGTCACAAGAATAATAACTTACACAAACGTTAAACCATTTATTGCAAACCTCTAAAAGAGAAAAACCTAAAGCAAGCAAAAGCTCATCATCACCTCCTTGATCTCTCCATAAGCTCCAAATATGTTTTCGAGGTCTCTGTTTGATACTGATGGAGCCAAGTTGAATACCACAAGAGTTCCTTGATTAACATCTTTCTCTGATGGATTATCCTATCAAAATGAAAAAAAAAAAAACTACCATATATCAAAACACAAAGTGTAAATAGTAATGTAATAAAAGATAGTGAAAGAATATTTAAAACCTTAGGGATGGAGAAGTGTATGTCAAGTTTCCTCCCTTTAAGCATCTTGGTTTGTAAGGCTCGCATAGCTGCTCTCGAAGCACGGATATCGTAGTAAGAGACCATTACAAAACCCCTATGCTTGCAGGCTGTATACAGAGTTCGGATGTCTCCATATTGCTGCCAAGATCCAATCATTATATTTATGGTAATGGTTACAAAAAAAAAGAGGAGAAGTTACCTCAAAGATAGCTCTGAGTTCTGAATCATCAACGGTGCTATTAATATTCCTAACAAACAGAGTCCTTGAAGGGTGTTCACCATAAGGATGCTCGCCAGCAACGGATCCCATTCCGTTTTGGAAATAACCATTTGCAGTTTTGGAGTCAGCAAAACTCATTCTTGGGAGGTCAGACTCTAGTTCAAGACCTCCTCCGCTACCAAATAAGTCATACTCTTCCGAGTCATCTAATGTATTTGGCAATGAAGTTAAGTTTATCTCATCCATTAGACCAGCCAGAAGCTGTTCCTCATCCATTGGATGTGAGTCATGATCATCATTGAAATGGTTTAACCCGGAAGCAATTTGATCAAGAGGATTGACTGCAAGAAGGCATAAGTGATTAGAACATAACAATTTGAAAGAAGAGGGAGGTTTGTGGTTAAGTAAGTACATACGGTTTTGTTGTGGAAGAAGAGGCAGAGAGCTGGAAAAGAAGGAAGTATTATCACTTGAAGCATTGGGGAATTTTCCATTTGGGATATTCATTTGGTGAAGAATGATTATCAATGAAACCTGCACTTTGATTAACTCTTTGCTTCTTATTTGCAACAACAATGAAAATAATGGTTTTTATTAAGATGATGAATGCAACTGTCCTTGCTGATTAGCTTTAGAGATGAGCAGAGGAAAATAAAATTTTCAATTTCTACAAAACCCTAAAACTATAATTCTGATGAGGTTAAAACGCTAATCAAAGTCTAATTTCGAGAACTGAAGCAAGTCAATGAAGCTTGGAAAACAGTATTCAGAAAAACCCTAATTTGAATCACTGAGAAGGTTAACAGTGATTGATCATCCAAGCCAAGCCAACAAGTCTATGATTGAAAAGAAACCAACTTTCACCAATTCGATCACGAGCAAGTTCAGTTTGAAATTAGGGTTGAAAGATCGAAACTTTTTTTTTAAAAATATCAGAAACTATAAAAAAAAAACCGAAACTTTAAACAGAGGAAGCAGTAAGAAGAAGACATAGGAGGACAAAAGAATGAGAAACCTTTTGTTTTGTTTCATTCACGATCACACGTTACCGAACCGCTTTTCTCTCTAATTCTCTCCCTCCCTATGTCTTGGTATATATATGCAACATTTGGTAAACCAGAATATAATTTTTATTCCCCTATTTTTTTTGTTTTTTCAAAGCATTTAAAAGGGAATCTTTATTGGATGGATAGAGAGAGGAGTCATGAGCCCCAGTAACAATGGCGAATGATTGAAGTAACAAAGGACCAACTGGTGGAGGAAACATTTTCCAACTCCCTTTTTAAAAAAAAAAATCCAACAAGTGGGCATGTGGGGGTTCAGTTCGTTTAGGTTACTCAGTCATTGGCTATTAGTTCGATTTGCTCGAAAATTTACCAAATTGAATAGAAAAATTCAGCCCAAATACATTTCCTAGACACCACGAATCTTGAACTTTATATTGTAACAATAAATATAAGACAGACATATATTTACTAGTCCCCTCTGTTTAGTAATAATTATCCGTTTCATAATATTTGATGTTTTGTAGTAACACATAGAAATTAAAAAAATTACATTTATCAGTTAACAATTATAAAAGAGACTGTAAAATCTAATTGGTTGAATATTTTTTAATAAAATTAACCTTAAAATATCAAAACTTCATGTAAATTGAAATAAAATAGTCTTTCTAAAACATTATTTATTAGGGTAAACCCGCCCTACGGGGCAGACAAGTAAAAGTATAATTTTTCTTTTAAGTGTGTAATTTATTTTTAACTAAAAATAGTAATAAGGGTCATAACTCTTACAACAATTTATTTTAGAAATTATATACTTGTCTAATTATTATAAATTTTTTTTTAAAAAAAAATTCTTTCTTTATACATTTTAAAAAACTAATGATTTCACGATGTAAAAGAAATAACTTATTCATTCTAACTTAAAATATTGTAAGATATATAAATAGATATTATGAAACTATTGTTACTTCTTATTCACATATACATGTTTTGTTTTGAGAAAGGGTATAAAGATACATGTAATATTATATATGAAAAAGATGTTAACCATGTTATTAGAATAACTGAAATAGAACCATGTACGAATATTTAATTATGGATATATCAAAATAGTGAAAATTGTGTTTTGAAAATTTATTTTAATCTCTTTGAAAATTTAGTGATAATTGTATTCAATAACCATAGTACGGATATTTAATTATTCACATATTCATTGTGTTGTGTTATTGAATACAATTATTTTCTTTTGTTTATTAGATATTTATAAATATTTTTATAAACATATTTAATTTATAATGATTTAGCATACATATAGATGTATATGATGAAAACGTTTGTTACTGAATTTATATTTATTTAAAAATAATTTATTTGAAAATATGAGGAATATAAAATTAATTATTTGCTTAGATTTTTGATGAAAAAAAGACATTTTATTTATTAAAATATCCATTTAAATATTTAATAAATAAAAACATAATTAGTTTCTAAAGATAATAAAAATCAAATAATTTTTTATATATTTATAAGCTTATGTAAGGAAAATTGTATTTAAAGTGCTGAAAACAGAAAAGGTTTCTGAAAAAAGAAAAAAAAAGAAAAAAAAAAGAAATGAATAACTAAATAATTTTAATAATGAAGGGAAATGGAAATTATTTTAAAAATTATTGGATCAAGTATATGTTTAGCAAATTTGGAGGGGTTAATAAACTAATTAATGTATAACATTTTACCAAATCTTTTAAAAAGTACAAAGAAATTTTAGTTTTCAAAATATTCACATGGTCAGATGAACTTTCTCCGTTAGCCGTACCCCCACCACTTGTCGCATCTATCCTTAATGTTGCTTATTTGGCATCTCCTTGGTGGTTGTGACTTGTGAATGTTGTTAGATAACACATGATTTTTTTAACTCGTACCCTCTGTAAAGACCTTTCAATGTGTTGTCAACATTGACATCCCATTTGTGAGCTGATGAATCTCTCTTTTGGTTTTACAGGAAGAGACGAACAGGACGGTGCTACCCAAACTGGAAGAGGTTGAGAATAAGGAAGATGAGAGCATTCCACCAGATGGCATGGAGCTTAAGAAATGAGAGTATTGATCTATTTGAATCTCTTCATTATTGTATTGTGGTCTGCAAAACATATCTGATATTGTATTAGAAAACTTATTCACTTTTTTGTGTTCACTACTTTCTCGTTGCATGACATTCTTAAATTGTGATCTCAAGTTACATGTGTAAATGCAATCTCCTTTAGTTGAAAATGCATTTTTCTTCGGAATACATGCAACCCACTGTAAACTAAAAACACAGCATACACTTTGTTATATGTACAAATATGTCAAATAGTAAGAAAATTAGGGTTCAGTTTGGTTTTCAAATAGCATATCATTCATTTATGAGGTTGAGTTCCGGGAACTGTTGGTGTTGAAGCTTTGGAAGAGATATGGAAGAGGTGTGCTGGTGAGGTTTGCTTCCTTTTTAGCGATTTGCCTTAGATTTGTGCAGTATTCCTTACCGGCTTTCAAACAATCTTCTGCAGCTCCTTCTCCACCTCAAGAAAGTCGCTGGGGGGGGGGGGGGGGGTGGCTATGTCACAGAATAGATGCTTGAACTCGTCATCAATATTACTGATATTTATTTGAAAGATATTAAGATAAGCTATCTGCGAAAAATCACAAAAAACTCAACTAATACTTTATGAACAGGAAACAACGACACACACATTTATATGATAGCATTGAAAATACCAACTCTCGATCACCCACTACGACTGTTTTTTTGGATGAGAGTAATCTCTCATTATATGTATAAAATATCAATCTTTCCATTCTTCTTCATTTGTTCTATCCCACACATTCCTAAATCACAATTAAACCAATCAAACATTCCAATCTTGGATTTATCGGAAAGAAGCTTGGAGACTTTACCTCCACGATGATGTTAGGTTCTGTGTTTTTCTATCAAGCTGCAGATTTTCCAGCGTCTCTGAAGCTCTCATCACCTCTTCATGTGCATCTTGATTACCGTCTGTCAGATCCTTGGAGTGCACGAACCTGGTCTTCTCATTAATCAAACATCAAACTATTAAGAACAGTCTGCCTCATATAGCCAACATCAAACAAAGTAGAGATCTTTTTGTGTGTGTGCATAAGATGGTGTCAGGAGATATGTGTACCTTCGTAAACTATCAGAAGCAGATAATCTGCGAGGAAGGTCTCTAGACTCAAGGTTTGATGAAGCCAAAAGGTAATATAAATCATCATGAGAGAGAGAAAGCATGAATCATCAGATTATGATACTCACCAAAATTAACCGAAACAGAAAAATACTTAAAAAGAAGAAGATAATAGATTTACCCTACTTGAACGCTCTTGACAACATGTTTATTTAAACTGTTCATATGCTTCTTGACTTCGGACTCCTGCTTAAATACGCCGGACCTTGCAGCGTACGATAGCGAGAAGAAACCCCAGTCAATAAACACAGTAAAAAACTTCTAGCTACGCTCTGCTAAGATGAATCCATAATATTTTAAATCATCTCCAAATTTGGAAAATTTAAAACTCTGCTAGCAATTGGAAGATGATCACGTGTTTGCTTACCCGAAATGCTACGACGCCGGAGCTTTCAAATCAGTGATGAGGAGAGATGAATTAGCAATTCTAATATGCAGAAGTTTTTGGATTAATATGATTGTGAGGAATGGAATGATAAATTTGGTGGAGGCAAACTCACCTATTTATAGCTGTAGATTCATAGAACCAAAGAGAGTAGAGAATGTATTGAATGAGAATTTGCGGAAGCAAGACGTAACGACGCAATCGAATATTCATACATAGATTCTTCAAGACGATTCAACTCACTCATCCTCCTGAAACTCCTTTATGGTGAAGAAGCTCAGAGATTAAAGAGTAAGGTGAACCCTAAAATTCGATGTCGGCTGTGGCGAAGAAGATGAAAGATCGTCTGCGTAACACAGGAAAAAGGACTTATTTCAAGATGAACTTTGTCTGTCGTGCCTATTCCGTTCCGAACTTTGTACTAGTGTATATTTCATACTCAACTGAACAAAAAATTCAAATATACTACATGAACTTTAATGCATTGTGCATTTTTATTTCCGAACTTTTAGTAGTGCATATCTATACCGAACTAAACAAAAATTCAAAAATACTAGATGAACTCTTAAAATCGTGCTTCTATATATATTGACCGTCAAAAGTGTTAGTCATCCGTTAATTTATCAAAACAACGTTATTTTGGATAACATACATAAAGCAAAATAACTTTCTTGTATAAATTGTGTAAACATTAACTTATATATATATATATATTAGTTTAATCAAATAAATGTTATCAAATTTTTCTTGTTTTAGTTTATCAAATAAATCTTTAATTACTTATGTTTTTAAATTTACCTTTAAAATTCTTATTTTATAAGTTTAAATTATTTATTATTAATTCAGATATTTACTTTATGCTTGTCCACCAGGGTCCACCAGGGTGAGAGTTTGAATCTCCCAAAAAATAAATTTTAACTTTATAGAATTTATCCAAGATAACGCGTTTTGGTAAATTAATGGATGACTAACACCTTTGACGGTCAATATATATAAGCACGGTTTTGAGAGTTCATGTAATATTTTTAATTTTTAATTTTACAGAATTCATCCAAAATAATGTCGTTTTGATAAATTAACGGATGAATAACACATTTGACGATCAATATATATAGAAGCACGATTTTAAGAGTTCATGTAGTATTTTTGAAATTTTGTTTGTTCGGTATGAAATATGCACTACTAAAAGTTCGATAATGAAAAGGCACGATGCATTAATGTTCATGTAGTATATTTAAATTTTTATTTAGTTCAGTATGGAATATGCACTAGTACAAAGTTCGGGAAGGAATAAGCACGACGGGTAAAGTTCATGTTGAAATAGGCCCTTTTTCCGCGTAACACACGCTAACTCTGATAGAAACGTGGCGTTTCATCAAGGTGAAGCCGATATATGAGGTGTGGGCTCGACGAAGAGAATAAACGGCCCAACAAAACTGAAGCCCGAATGAATGAAATATCAGATTAAATGATACGCATCGTTTTCAAAAACGGGACACGTGGCGGTTTCTCCTTGCACTATTTTCTTACGTGGCAAGAGGAAAAGAGAGTTGGGGTCTACTTTATATTATAAGATACTAGGGGGGTGTCCGCGCTTCGCGCGTAATATTGTTTTATTATTGCTAAGAGCATGATTTTTTTTTGGATAATGTAATTATGTTATCGTTTTTATTTGTTAAGATCATTATTTGATGTTTTTAGTTTGTTATGTAGTAGGTGATAAGTTAATATATTTTGCGTTTTTTTTTTGAATAATGTGTTGTTGTGTGTATAGTACTTGTTAGTAGTCAAATGAGCCTCTAACGTAAACTAATATTGAATTTCAATAACTTTGCATCTACGCATTTGTTGATTCTAATATTAACGGTTTCATTGTCAAAATTGTATTATATTTTTTTCATATTTTTGAAAATTATAATTTTTAAGATGTTTTTGCCCTCTCCCAATATTTTAAACTTGAGCCCTCACCGTCTATGTATTTCGTTACATTTCTGGTGTGCGGTGCTTCTCACCATCACCGGAAAAAAACTCACACTTTTATCTTGTTCTTCTTGCCTTCTTCACCTATGAGATTATATGGTATTTGTTGCAGATCGGGTTTATGAGTTTTCAGTTGTTCGATTGCAGATCGGGTTTATGAGTTTTCAGTTGTTCGGTTGCTTCTCACGGCATTGTAGGCTGTTCTAGTCAATATTGATTGCTCCTCTTCTTCCTTAGATTTCAGCTGATGTTAGGAACTGCTTCTCCTTGGTTGGGTCAGAGTTTATTCGTCTTTGATTTTGTATTCTCCGTCGTTGGCTTACCGTCAATAGTCTCTGCTCGTTTTGGTTTTCAAGATCTAGTTTTTGGTGTTCTGACTTCTATGCTCTCTTTCATAGCTCGAGGACGGCTCCATAGTTTTCTGATTTCGCTCCGTCTCCCTTTCCCTCTATATTCTTGCATCTCTTTGCAGCTTTCATCGCATCCTGGTGGCTCTCCCTTTCACCATGTTTGCCACTCGAGATTTGGATAATGTTTTCGTTCGTGTATGCTATGTGGGCTTGGAAGGTTATTTCTGGTCTCAAGTTTAGTCTCTGATTTTTTGGTGGTTGTCTTCCATTCTCTCTCTCTCAAGTTGTTTCTTTTCTTTCCATGTTTTCCTTGGTATAGGTGTGCAGAGTTAGTCTCTTGGAGCTTTGGTCCCTTCTATCGAGAGCTTTGTGGTTTTTCAGTTGCATGCCGTCTTGTATGTTCTTGTTTAGTCTGTGAGGTGTTTCTTACTTTTTAGCTACTGGTTGTGATTCCGGTGTTTTAGGCATATATTTTCTTGCTTTTTGGTGGCTTTGGCCTTTCGATTATTGTTTTCTCTTTGGCCCGCTTTCTTAGTTTATGTGTTGGTTGTCTAGTTTCTTATTCTTAATTTGATTATCTTATGATAATAATAGTGAAATAAATATAATTTGTAAATGAAATAATAAAAATTAGTAAAAATAATAAAATGATCATGAAAAATCTTGCTATTTTTAGATGTGAATAAATTAAATATTTAAATATATTTATATTATTTTATTTATTTCTTGAATTTTAGAGACCAATAAGTGTGATAAGGATTAGATAATACACAATTAGAAATTGATGGAGAAAATTGTAATAATTTAAAAGAAGAAAAATTTAAATACAAAAAAAAACATGAGGACACATGTCAACAAACCCCCCTTCCACATGTCATAAGAAGAAAAAAAACCAACTTTATATATATATATAGATTGAAACGGAGGGGATATTATATAACATAAATGTTTGTATAAGCTTTCTCATTATCCGGATCTCTACCTAGTTTTATATTAAAAATAGTAAATAATTATTACATTATAATATATAGATTGTCAACATATTTATAATTAAATAAGCTTATGCTTATCTATTAAAATAGATAAATTCTAAACATATTTATATTAATCAATCTAGGTAAACAAAATCATTGGTACACCATGAATCATTTTATGAGTGATGAGAGTATTATCAGAAATCAACTTCCCGAATATTTCCCGGATACAAAAGCACTGAGTTTCTGATATCATATTTGGTAGCAGTGGTGTCAATCTCACGCAAGATTTTAGATATAATCTTGTATTGGACAGGGCTAACTGCAAAGGGTCGCATGTCAAACATTTGGGAGAGTTGGGAGAGAAGTGTTTTTTTTGGTAAAAGGGGAGAGAATTTTAGTGAGAGAGTCATCAACAAAATTTGCAACTTTTACTTGTTAATACAGGTCCAACCCGCTTTTTGTTCCAGATAAAATTAGGTCTAAGACCATCTCCAATCCAGCTCTATTTCTATTTTTATATTTTCCTCTAAAATAGAGAAACTCTATTATAGAGGTGAAAGTGCTCCAATGTATGCATCTATAATAGAGTTCCTCTATTTATAAGGGAAAATATAGAGATATGCTATTTTCACCTCTAAATATAGAGACAAAAAGTAATTTTCCTCTAAAATAGAAGAATTTTATTATAAAAGCATACATTGAAGCATTTTCACGTCTATAATAGAGATTTCTATTTTAGAAAAAATTATAAAAGTGTACATCGAAGATGCATTAGGAGCCATTTTATTTTTTGTACGCGAGCCACTCGTGCCGGTTTGACATCTTACCCGTAGATATAATAATACCCAAAAACTATTAGTTTATTACGTAAAATGGAACTCATTTTATTACACGTGTAAGATATTAAATTCCAAGAAAGAAGAAAGCAAAATCTACAGGGTAATGTAGGCCCAAAACAAATATTTTAGTGGGCCAAAAAAGCCCATTATCTTGTGTCATAGGAAACCCTAGTTATCTCCTTTAAAACGCATTTTAGGTTTCTAGCTGCTGTTTTCAGAGTCTCCGTCGCATTGAGATCAATCTTAGTGAAGCAGCAAAAAAAAAAAAAATGGCGGTCCCGTTGCTTACGAAGAAGGTTGTGAAGAAGAGGTCTGCCAAGTTCATCAGACCCCAGAGCGACCGTAGAATCACAGTCAAGGTAACCACTTTCTCCGTTCGATCTTACGGAACCTATGCGTGTTCCTTTTTAGTGTTTTAGAGGACCATTCTCTGTCTGTAGAAACGTTACGATAATTAACTCGTCTCTGATGAAATATGGTGACTGACTTGAGTATCAAGAGAAGTTTGCAACTTTAGGACGAAACATGTTTTCTTTTTTGTCTTGGATCTTTTGTTTTGGTTATTGTCTCTGTGAACACATTGTGATTCCTTTTGTCTGAATTTTTCAGGAAAGCTGGAGGAGGCCAAAGGGTATTGACTCCAGGGTTAGAAGAAAGTTCAAGGGTGTGACTTTGATGCCCAATGTGGGTTACGGATCTGACAAGAAGACGCGCCACTACCTCCCCAATGGGTTCAAGAAGTTTGTTGTGCACAACACGAGTGACCTCGAGTTGTTGATGATGCACAACAGGACCTACTGCGCTGAGATTGCTCACAACGTTTCTACCAAGAAGAGGAAGGCTATTGTGGAGAGAGCTTCTCAGTTGGATATTGTTGTTACCAACAGGCTTGCTAGGCTCCGTAGCCAAGAAGACGAGTGAAGAAACAAGCAAGCCACTTGGGATTGATTACTTGGTTGTTTTTTTGGGTTTGTTGCATTTCCTTTTGTTAGACGATTTTGTTTACTGTTTGTGTTTGCAATCAACAAAACATGAGTTTTGGTTTTAGGCAGACTTTGTTAAGACCTGTTTCTAAACTATCGCAGTTCAGTTTATCTCAAAGATTTATTAGAGTTTTTGGTCTGCAGTTATGTTATTAGAGTTTTGGCCGGAATGAATTAAACTTTTTCTGATTGCACAACTCCAAAAACTTCCACCTTTGTAACGAGAGCCGTTGGCTTTATCTGTGTAACGTTACAGTGGTGTTGAGGGGTTAGGGGATGATGAGTTGTATCATTCAAGGTAAGAGACTTGTTTGTATCAAGGAGAGGTTGTGGGCTGTATTGGCTTTCTCCGCACAATGTGATCTCGGAAGAAGAGCCAGAGTATCAATCTCTCTGCTTTAGTTGCAGCGTACATCTTAGAGAGATTGCTAAGGCCATCACAAAGGTAAACAGCTATGTTTCAAGACATGCCTGCTATGAAGAATACTAGAAGCTGAATGTTACTTCATATGACAAAAGGTGTGTTGTATTGAAATGAAAGAGAGACATTCCATAAATTACAGCATTTTTTTAGTAATGTTATCATACAAGTAATCGAAAGAGAAAGCTGAGAAGTCCTGCAGCTTCTTTACAGCCGAGTAATGTCTCTGCCAAATAAATAGATTAGAACAAAAAGGTGTTAATACTCATCAACTGAACAAGTGAAAGCCCAATTTGAAAAAGGCCTATTAAGAGATTTCTTTTATATATCGTTGGCCCAAAAGTGCATAAACTGCGTTACGCGAGGAAACGATGTCGTATCTTCACTAACACCTTTACAAGAAGAGAAGTACACTGTTCGGAGAAGAGAAGGCAGAGACGAAGAGACGATGGCGGTAGAAGACACACTCAAGCCTAATGTTGCTACGGAAGAATCGAATCCCAATTCTGTAGATCACCCGATCGATCGATACCATGAGGAAGGCGACGATGCTGAGGAAGGAGAGATCGTAGACGAATCGGGCAAATCCGCCGTCCCCGAATCGCATCCGCTGGAGCATTCGTGGACTCTCTGGTTCGATAACCCTTCCGTCAAATCAAAACAGACGACTTGGGGAAGCTCCTTACGATCCGTCTTCACCTTCTCCACCGTCGAGGATTTCTGGAGGTTGGTTGGTAGCTTTTTTCCTTCTTACAGTAATTCCACAATCTGGGTTTTGTTTAGATTCCGATTTCTCAGAGGAAAGTTATCTTCTTTGTTGTTGGTGTGTTAGATCTCATGAAGTCACTGTTCTTCTCTGTCTCTGAAGAATTTTGCTTGTTTGGTGTTGGATGCTATTGTATTGGCTTTGACATTTTACTTTTGATTTGTAGTTTGTACAATAACATTCGGCATCCGAGCAAGCTAGCTAACGGAGCTGACTTGTACTGTTTCAAACACAATATTGAACCTAAGTGGGAGGATCCTATCTGCGCCAACGGAGGCAAATGGACTATGAACTTCCCTAGGGAGAAGTCTGATAAGCCCTTTCTTTACACCGTATGTAACTTGACATTCATATAGTTCTTGTTTCACACTATTCAGTCTCGAGTCTAATCCTTATTGGGTTGTTGTTGTCACTGTAGTTGCTTGCATTGATTGGAGAACAGTTTGACCATGGAGATGAAATCTGTGGGGCTGTTGTTAACGTTAGAACTAAGCAAGAAAGGATATCCATTTGGACTAAAAACTCTTCCAACGAAGCTGCTCAGGTACAAGACAAAAAAAGAACCCCCATCAAACTGTATCTCTCTCGCTCTGAAAAAAAGACGTGGAAATTTCATTTTATTTAATGTTACAGGTGAGCATTGGGAGACAATGGAAAGAGTTTCTTGATTACAACAGCAGCATTGGTTTCATCATCCATGTAAAGAGGGTTTCTGTTGTTGCTAATTTCTGTTTTTTTTTTTCTTCTTTGGATCTCTCACTACTTGTTGTATTGTGTGTATTGGTTTGGTTTCTCTTCAGGAGGATGCGAAGAAGCTGGACAGGGGCGCAAAGAACACTTACACTGCCTGAAACCTAACAGCCTCTCAAATATTTTCACCTTTTCTATTACAGTTTTTGTATGTGAGAGATCTCTTTTTATATCATCAAAACATGACTTGACCACTTTCTTTGTTCTCGAGTGTTGATTGGCAACCATTTCATTTACTACTAGTATATTAATTATTCAGTATGTTCTTCCCAATTTGATTTGTGGTGCCTTGTGGTCTATCTCTAGACACATCAAAGACTTGTCAACAAACACACACTATAAACATAAACCCATTGATTGATACACAAGTTCAATTGATAAAAAACTGATAAATATTTCAAGAAAAGTTGGGCCTCAAAAGCCTGTAATCTTTTCATACATTAAATTGTTTCTCAATTGTCAAGGGTCCATGTACGAATTGGTCTTTCGGCGATTCATGACTAACCGCGATGTTGTACCGGTTTCTTTAAGATTGAACATGATTATAGTATTAAATCAAAGATTTTTTATGGGTCTATCGACCTTTTTTAACGATTTATGAAACTTTCGACATGTCGACTCGTATATTTTCAAAGACGAGACCTTCCAATAAATATTGTTTAGCATTGAACCGATTTAACTCGGTTTTTGACGGTGGCCGGTTAAGTAAGATGCGAGTGTCGGTAGGAGATCGAAAGTAAGGAGAAATGGGGAATCGTCAACTGTCTTAAAAGGACCACTTGGGACGACAAGATCTTGACTTGCAAGCCTTTTTTTAATTGCAGAATATTAAGATTACGCGGTTCAAACCTACGGTGTTTTATGCAAAAGTTTAACAATATGGTTTCGATCTTGTTTAATATAAAGAAAAAGGTTTGTTATGTACAATCTTCAAGTGTTTTTTTATTCCAATAATGGTGAAACCAGTTAAAAACTTAAAATATTTAAAAGATCCTTACATAAACAAACGCACAAAAGGGTTTGAAAAAAAAAAGAAACATATGGATGCATGTGCAAGACCAGATCTAAATCTATGACTATTGTAATAATATTGTTGAGATCTTACACGCATTTAATTCAATCATTTTCGTAAACACATTTTTTTTCAAATTGATTAAATAGAACGCGCCTTCATCAAATCTCGATTAGTGAAAGAGGAAGAAGACATCATTAGTTTAGTGACTTTCTCTCTCTGTCACACTCAAAGCTTTATACTTTCTGCAAGCTCATTCATCACTGAAACAGAGCTAAAAACCAGAGATCTGAATAAGGGTACATAGATTTGGAGTCTCTCTCTGCAACAAGAAGATCTACATCAACCAGGTAACTCTAAAGCTCATCTTTTTTCAACTAGATCCGTTCTGGGTTTTTGATTCCAGTTGCTAAAGTTAGACTCTTTATACCTCTTTCATTCTTTAAATTGATAAAGTTTAGGTTTTTAGATCTTGATCATTGTTAGCTCATAGTAGAGTGTGTTTTACTGAGATTTGTGATAAATGCTTCAGGAGAGAGTTTCAATGGGTTCTAAGAATAATCCACCGAGATCGAGAAGTTCACTATCTCTAATCCTTGTGGTTGGTCTATGCTGTTTCTTCTACCTTCTCGGAGCATGGCAAAAGAGTGGCTTTGGTAAAGGAGACAGCATAGCCATGGAGATAACAAAGCAAGCTCAATGCACCGACGTCGTCACCGACCTCGACTTCAAACCTCATCACAACACAGTCAAGATCCCCAAGAGATTAGCTGATCCAAAACCAGTTTCTTTCAAGCCCTGCGATGTGAAGCTCAAGGACTACACGCCTTGTCAAGAGCAAGACAGGGCCATGAAGTTCCCCAGAGAGAACATGATCTACAGAGAGAGACATTGTCCTCCTGAGAATGAGAAGCTCCGCTGTCTTGTCCCAGCTCCTAAGGGTTACATGACTCCTTTCCCTTGGCCTAAGAGCAGAGACTATGTTCATTACGCTAATGCTCCTTTCAAGAGCTTGACTGTGGAGAAGGCTGGTCAGAACTGGGTTCAGTTTCAAGGGAGTGTGTTTAAGTTCCCTGGTGGAGGTACTATGTTCCCTCAAGGTGCTGATGCTTATATTGATGAGCTAGCTTCTGTTATCCCAATCAAAGATGGTTCTGTTAGAACCGCATTGGACACTGGATGTGGGGTATGTTCATGTTCATTTCTTGATTCTGACTAGGCCTAGACGTTTTTAGCCCAAACCGAAAAAAACGAAACCATCCGAATCAGTATACAAAACTATCCGAATGGGACTTAAGAGCTGGTGTTTTCAGTTTCGGACTAAACCAGGATCTAAAAAATCCTAAATTAGTTAAATATGTTAATGTTTTTTTATATATATATATATGTATATATATATATATATTATATATATATTAAAGTAATTTAGATATAGTTTGTTTTATTTGTTATTTTGCGTATTTTTAGTTAGTTTAGGTAGTTTAACTCATTTTAATTACATTTTTAAATAATTTATATATTTTGAGTATCTTTTGTCATTTTAAAGTTTAAAAAAAAAACTTTGGGCTATTTCAGACACTGGTTATACTTGGATCCAAACCGAACCCGACCTGAAAATTAGTAAACCCGAACGGGCCTTATGAGCATAGTACTGAAAATCTGAAAGGCCCGAACGCTAATGCCTAATTCTGACGTTTTCCAATCTTCTAGGTTGCAAGCTGGGGTGCTTATATGCTTAAGAGGAATGTTTTGACTATGTCCTTTGCGCCGCGGGACAACCACGAAGCACAAGTACAGTTTGCTCTTGAGAGAGGTGTTCCAGCTATTATAGCTGTTCTTGGATCCATTCTTCTTCCTTATCCACCAAGAGCCTTTGATATGGCTCAATGCTCTCGATGCTTGATACCATGGACTGCAAACGGTAACTATATCAACCAAACAAAACAGGAACAGATTCACAGTTTAAATAGTCATGATGTTTTGTTGTCTTTGCTTGTATCAGAGGGAACCTACTTAATGGAGGTTGACAGAGTCCTGAGACCAGGAGGTTACTGGGTCTTGTCAGGACCTCCCATCAACTGGAAAACCTATTACAAGACGTGGAACCGCACCAGAGCCGACCTCAAAGCCGAGCAAAAGAGAATAGAGGACATCGCAGAGTCTCTATGCTGGGAGAAGAAGTACGAGAAGGGAGACACTGCTATCTTCAGAAAGAAGATAAACGATAGGTCGTGCGATAGATCAACACCTGTCAACACGTGTAAGAGAAAGGACAGTGATGATGTCTGGTACAAGGAGATCGAAACTTGCGTGACACCGTTCCCTAAAGTATCCAACGAAGAAGAAGTCGCTGGAGGGAAGCTGAAGAAGTTCCCCGAGAGGCTATTCGCGTTGCCTCCGAGCGTCTCCAAAGGTTTGGTTAGTGGCGTTGATGCGGAAACGTATCAAGAAGATGTTAAACTGTGGAAGAAGCGTGTGGGTAGGTACAAGAGGATTAATAGCTTGATTGGTTCGACTAGGTACCGTAACGTGATGGATATGAATGCTGGTCTTGGTGGGTTCGCTGCTGCGTTGGAGTCTCCTAAGTCTTGGGTTATGAATGTGGTGCCAACTATTACTAAGAAGACGTTGAGTGTTGTCTATGAAAGAGGTCTCATTGGTATCTATCATGACTGGTAATAAACTCTCTACAATACTATTAAATGGTAATCTCTAGAGGTAATAAACAAGCAGTTTTTTTTAAAGATCTTTGCTTTTTGAAATCTTTGCAGGTGTGAAGGGTTTTCAACTTATCCGAGAACATATGATTTCATTCACGCTAATGGTGTCTTTAGCATGTATCAGCACAGGTAAAGATTTTAAATCCTAAAGCTAAGAACTTTCTGAGAATTAAGAATCTTCTTAACTTTGACCCAAAAGCTACAAACTTGTTGAGAATTTAGCAACACTTAATTAGGCATGGGTGTTCGAGTTCTGATCGGTTTTTCGGGTTCACCCCATTCTGGTTTTATATATGTTTGGATCGTGTTAAGGTTAATGATACTTTGGTTTGGTATATTTTATAACTTTGCCTAAAACTTATTTTGGATCTCATTTCGGGTTTGGATAACTTTTAGATATTATATCAAAATAAACATGAAATTTAATATCTGAGATACTTATTTAGGTTCCGAATACTTCTTTCGGATACTAATTCAGATTTTAGGAACATCTTTTTTGTTATCCGGGTTTTTGGGTTTTTCGGGTTACTAGTTCGATTTCCGGTAATAACCCTTCGGGCCAGGTACATTTTATAGCACCCTACAGGATTCATTTGGTAATAACACTTCAGAATCTGGTTTTTCAGTTCAAGTGCAGTTCCTCTCTTGGATTTCAGATATTTTGGCTAGGCCTACGCTTAACACTAAACAGCTAAGAACTTTCTGAAAAATCTCAGAGATAACTGCTGATTAATGGTTTGTTTTTCATTTGGCAGCTGCAAGATCGAGGACATTCTTCTTGAAATGGATCGGATCTTACGGCCGGAAGGGATTGTGATAATCAGGGATGAGGTTGATGTTTTGAACGATGTGAGGAAGATTGCTAATGGAATGAGATGGGACACTAAGTTGATGGATCATGAAGATGGTCCTCTCGTTCCGGAGAAGATTCTTTACGCCGTTAAACAGTACTGGGTCGCCGGCGACGATGCAAACAATCAGTCATCGTCTGCTGATAGTAGTGAAGAAGAGTAAAGAAACTCAGGTATTGGTTTCTACAGTTCTTGTAAGTCTTACATATTTTACGATATTTGACCCCAAAGTTTTGTTAAGTTCAGTTAAGCCCACACAATGCGTTTTGGTATTTTATCAGGTGATGTTTAAAAGTTGGAAATGTGAAGCTATTTTATGACACCTGGAAAATTCTTCTTATCAAAGAAATCAGAATTTTCATGAAAGAAAGGGGTCGAAAGTTGAATTACATTATAGATGATTAAGATGAATATGTGCATTTATGTTTGTTTTTTATGTATTCGAAGGAACAAAAAAAATAGTTCCTTGTGTCTTTTTTTTTTTTGCAAGATAGTTGAATCCTTGAACGTTTTTATGATACTATGATGTGAACTTACAAAAATAAGTCAATAACTAGATCTCGATCTGCGCGGTTGTCCAGATTTTTGTTTTCATTTATTTTTATATAAATGTTTTGGTTTCAATTTTAAATTGGTATATATTATAATATGTGTCTATCAATTTTTAAAACATAATAATTTTACGGTATATTTTTTCATTGAATAGATTGTTTTAAACTTTCACATATATTTATATATATTTTTGGATTATTATTTCATTATTAAAATCGTAACTATATATATATAAATATTAGTAAAATATTGTTTTATTGTCATATTCAAAGATATTGTAACATTTCACAAATTTAGAAAGTTTTTTAAAAATTAAACTTTTCGCTTCATAGATTTATATTATCGAGTAAATAATTAAACATTTAGTTTTTGTTTAATTTTTAAAATAAGCTATATAGTTTAAAAAAAAATTTCATTGGTTTAAGATAGTAAAGATTAATCATTTTATATAATATGATTTTTGTTATTTTAAAAAAAAAATCTTTATAGTTTTAAAAGTTAACATCGACAAATATTTAAATATTTAACATATGGAGGTATAGTATTACAACATTAAATTATATCTATTTAATTTATATAATCTATAAATCCAATGGATCATCTATTCTTTAAATCCAATTATTGATAGCCCAATAAAATTTTCTGGTAGATTCAAAATTTAAACGATAAGATTAGAGATTAAATGTAACATGACTTTTTAGGAATATGTCTATTAGATCCATTTTTTTAAAAATCACACATGAATCAAAGTTACGACTTCTGTTTTAATATATAAGATTATTTCTTTATAAATAAATTATTAATGGAAACTTCAGGACAATTTAAAATGATTTTAAATATAAATCGTTGAGAAAAATATCAATAATAAGTTCATTATTGACATTATTGTAAGGAAAAATGGATGCAGACGTCGGTATGTTGTACGTAAATGGGATATTACTGTTTTGGAACAAAGCCATAGTTGTCATGGGTCACCTTTTGTCTCATCACTTATCATCATACAATATGCATCACGCACTAATAAAAATATACATAAAGTAATATATATACATGTCATTACATGATCATAGACTATCTGATGATATAATGGCTGGAAGAAGAATTATCTTCACGTCAATGCGATTCCAATTATGACTGCCCACTAAACTTAAACCTTAGTTCCATACATTAGTTAGACGAATTAGGTTAAAATTACAAGCCAAATTTTTAATCTTAAAATGTGTATCGACTATAACTGAAAATAGTTAATTAAACATAAGATCATTACAAGTATCAAGATATTTAGTCTTCAAACATGAAAACGAGTCTTCCAACCATTATATCATCAGATAACTTATGTTTTACAATATTTGTATTTCTTTGTTATTTAAGAATCTAAATCATAAAACAACTGTCATATAGCTCATTACATATATGTAAAATATAAACCGAGAGCTATTATATACCTAATTTATTTACTTAACAAAAGAAAAACAGATCAGTATGGTAGTTTGGTACACAGCCAAGGGAAGTAGTTTTTGGCCAAAGCACTAACACAATAATTATATCAAAATACGCTAATTATCTAAAAGAACGCTTTTATAGATGGCAAGACACGTGAAATAAAAAGCGCTTTCACGACCACGATCTTAAGTTTATCTTCTGTCGGACTAATAAAATCTAACTAAATTAAGATCCGCGCCTTGCGTGGGATAAATATTATATATATAAATTATTTTATGTATTATATGTTCTTATATATTATGAAATAATAAATATATATTGAATAATTAAAAGTCAGTAACTATTACATATATAATTAAATTAGTGCGAACGTATAAATCAATTTTATTAATCCAAACATTTTTTTTAGAAAAAATTGATAGGATATGTAATTAAATTTAAATGATATTAACATACATAGTATATTTTTAATATTAATGTCTATTTTATTTTTTTTATTTTTTTAAAATGATGCTTTTTACTCATATGTTTTTTTTATCATGTGTATTTTTAATAGCAAAAACTTTAAATTACTGATAACAAAATTTTTATTGTGGGATTAATAATATTAGTAATTGATAATTTTAAAAAAATTATCAATGTTAGTTCAAAACTTTTACAAAAAAAAATTATTCAAAGTAAATTTTGAAACTAAAATATTTATTTATTCAATATGGTTTATAGTTTAATTTAGAATGATATATATACATATATATTTTAAATTTTAATGATTAATTAAATTAGACTTTTACTTATATGATTTTGTAATCATTTGTATTTTGTCATAACAAAAATTTTAAACCATGGATCGCAAAATTTGAATGTGAGACTTTTAACAGTTTTAGTAATTTATAGTCATTTTTTAAAATTCAAAATATAAAATATACATAAAAATGTAAATTTTTATAATATGGTTATTGTGTTTTTTTTTAAATTATTTTAATAGTTTTAAATTAAACAAATTTGATAGAAGATACATTTTTTTATCAGATCTTTATTATTCAAAATCATTTGTCATATATACTTTACCCACATTAGGCAATTCTGTAATCTTTATTTAAGGAAATAATAAATGATATTAATAATAAATTTATGATTAATTTAATAAAAAGCTGATTATATAATTAGAGGACCAACCTATTTCTCTAATAATTCAAAGAATCATCCTAGTGATGACACGTGGCTACAAAAAGAAGTTGTAATGTTTCACAAATAATATACAGGGGATGATTCAAACATGTACTACTAACTACTTAAAAGAAAAAAATCATTGTAAACTAAGAAACTAGGAGCAATTGTTTCAATCTCATAGTAACGTAAGAGATTTCAAATTCAGTTTCTACCCCACTGAGATATAAACGTATCATTTTCACGTAAAACTACAAAAGGCGAGTTGAAAAAGATGTGCGGCTAAAACAAAAAGAGAAGAGATTATGGAACCAACAAGAGCATTGGGAGTCTGGGACACCTAAAAAGTCAGAACTTCAATCAATTATATAATATAGAAACTGTTATAAAAAGAACTTGTATTTTATTGTATCGCAGGAATTTAGATAAGGGCAAAATTTTATACCCGTAGAAATTTTAACACTGATATAGGAAGAGAGAGTTTCTTATTATAGAGAGAGAGAAGAGATTGAGGCGTGTATTATACAACGAACGAAACGTTCGTATATATAGAAAGAAAATCACTGTACAAATAGTGCAGTGGGGCCCACATCTTTATATTTTCAACAATTGCGGTGGCTGTGTTATTTGACTTTCATAACGTCTTTGTTGGCCGGTGTCACTATCCGCTCCCGCTTAACGTCTTTGTTGCCTTGGGGGCCGGTGTCACTATCCGCTCCCGCTTAACGTCTTTGTTACCTCGTTAAAAACCTTTCCAGGAAAACCCAATGGGAAAAACCATAGTAAGGTAAAAAGAGTACAACCACGTAAGCTCCCCCTCGAATAAGCAGTCATAGATCCTTCTGATGACGCATTCCAATGTTATGGATGTGTTTTCTGAATACCGAGGTAGGGAGTGATTTTGTGAAGGGGTCGGCTGCATTGTCGCATGATCGAACATATCTTACTTCAATCTCTTTATTCTTCTCGAGCTCTTGCGTGTATGAGAAGAACTTCGGAGGTATATGTTTGGTTCTATCGCTTTTGATATATCCTTCCTTCGTTTGAGCAACACATGCCGCGTTATCTTCATATAGAATAGTTGGCTCCGTATTTTCGTCAATCCCACTGCTTGAACGGATGTGTCGGCTTATTGATCTTAGCCATACACATTCTCTACTTGCTTCATGAAGTGCAATGATCTCAGCGTGATTTGAAGAAGTAGCAACAAGTGTCTGCTTCTGAGAACGCCAAGATATGGCAGTGCCTCCAATTGTAAAAACATATCATGTCTGGGATCGAGCTTTGTGTGGATCTGACAAATAACCTGCATCTGCAAAACCAATCATTTGACCTTTTGAACTTTTAGGATAAAACAAGCCTAAATCAGTTGTTCCTTGAAGATAACGAAAGACATGTTTAATTCCATTCCAATGTCTTCGTGTAGGAGACGAATTGAATCTCGCTAAAAGATTAATGGCAAAAGATATGTCAGGTCGAGTACAATTTGCAAGATACATAAGAGCTCCAATTGCACTTAAATATGGAGTTTCAGGACCAAATATTTCTTCATTTTCCTCACATGGTCGAAACAGATCATTTTCAACATTAAGTGATCTAACGACCATCGGAGTGCTAAGAGGAGTTGCTTTATCCATGTTAAAGCGTTTCAATACTCGTTTAGTATATGTAGACTGGTGTACAAATATACCCCTTTGAGAATGCTCAATTTGTAATCCTAGACAATATTTTGTCTGTCCGAGATCTTTCATCTCAAATTCTCCTTTCAGATAGTTTGATGCCTTTTGGATTTCGTTTTGAGTTCCAATAATATTAAGATCATCAACGTACACCGCGATTATCACAAATCCGGATGTTGTTTTCTTTATGAAAACACAAGGGCATATAGGATCATTCGTGTATCCTTCTTTTGTTAAGTGTTCGCTGAGACGATTATACCACATTCGTCTAGATTGTTTTAACCCATAATCTTTGCAATTTTATTGCACATAACTCTTTAGGTTTGGAACTTAGCGTTTCTGGCATTTTAAATCCATCTGGGATTCTCATATAGATATCAGTATCTAATGATCCATATAAATATGCCGTAACGACATCCATGAGACGCATTTCTAAATTTTCATTGGCCGCTAGGCTCATCAGGAATCTAAATGTGATTGCGTCCATGACAGGAGAATAAGTTTCCTCATAATCAATTCCTGGCCTTTGAGAGAAACCTTGGGCTACGAGACGAGCTTTGTATCTTGTAATCTCGTTTTTCTCATTTCTTTTTCGGACAAACACCCATTTGTACCCAACAGGTTTTATATCTTTGGGTGTGAGCACAATCGGTCCGAATACGTTTTGTTTGTTAAGCGAATCTAGTTCGACTTGAATTGCATCTTTCCATTTTATCCAGTCATGTCTCTTTTGACATTCATATACAGACTTTGGTTCTGGATCTTCGTTTTCTTCATTAATTTCCTTTGCTAAAAGGTATGAGAAAACGTCATCAATATCATCCATCTCATTTCGTTTCCATATCTTTCCATTATGGATGTAATTGATAGAAATCTCGTGATTTCCTTCAGATTCATGATGCTCTATATTGTCGTTAGATTCACAATTCGCTTCTTCCAAAATATTTTCCGCTATTTTGGGAGTATCATGCTTTTCACCTTCCTTACGTTTTCTAGGAAGTTTATCCTTTGAACCAATAGGTCTACCGCGCTTTAAACGTGTTCCTGATTCACGTGTATCAACTGCCGTTCCACCGTTTTGTGGTATTTCAATACGAGCAGGAGTATTTGCAGCGGGTATATGTGATTTAGTTACCATTTTGGTATCAGCAAATGCATCAGGTAGCTGATTTGCTATATTTTGTAAATGCATGATACGTCGAACTTCTAGTTCTGACTGTTTTGTAGGAGGATCAAGGTGTAATAACGATGGTACACTCCATTTGATCTCTTTTCCTACTTGTTTATTGTCTCCCCCTAGAGTTGGGAATTCTTTCTCATTGAAATGACAATCGGCAAATCGTGCCGTAAACACATCACCAGTTTGTGGTTCTAGGTATCTTATTATTGATGGAGAATCATAGCCAATATATATTCCCAACCGTCTTTGCGGTCCCATCTTTGTACGTTGTGGTGGTGCTATTGGAATATAAACCGCACAACCAAAGATTTTTAGATGAGAGATATTTGGTTCTTTTCCAAATGCTAACTGTAATGGGGAATATCTATGGTATGCACTTGGTCTTATCCGAATTAGTGCTTCTGCATGCAAAATAGCATGTCCCCATACAGAGGTTGGGAGTTTTGATCTCATGATCAATGGCCTTGCAATTAGTTGCAGCCGTTTAATTAATGATTCTGCCAAACCATTTTGTGTATGAACATGAGCAACAGAATGCTCTACTTCAATCCCTGATACCATACAATAATCATTAAAAGCTTGGGATGTGAATTCACCAGCGTTATCTAATCTAACTCTTTTAATTGGATAATCTGAGAACTGTGCTCTTAATTTGATTATCTGAGTTAGAAATCTCGCAAATGCCATATTTCGAGATGATAACAAACAAACATGTGACCATCTACTCGATGCATCGATTAATACCATAAAGTAGTAGAATGGTCCACACGGTGGATGTATTGGTCCACAAATATCACCTTGGATTCTTTCCAAAAAATTTGGTGATTCTTTGTCAATTTTGGTTGGTGATGGTCTTATGATTAATTTCCCAAGAGCACACGCATCACATGTCATTTTATTACTTTGGTATATATCTTGGGTTTTTATTGAATGACCATGTGAGCTTTCAATGATTTTTCGCATCATTGTAGTGCCTGGGTGACCAAGACGATCATGCCATAATGTAACATCTTCTGGATTTCTTTTGATCACAAGATGTGATTCTATAGCATCAATATAAGTGTGATGCAATCCAGAAGGAAGTTCTGGAAATTTTTCCAGTACAAGGCCTTTGCCTGATTTTTCAGAAGTTATATATAAATACTTCTTTCCATTCTCAGTTGCAGACTGAGTGTTATACCCTTGACGGTATATATCTTTGAAACTCAACAAATTTCTCTTAGAATTTGGAGAATATAAGGCATTATCTATGGAAAACTTTGTTCCATTAGGCAACATAAAGTTTGCCTTGCCAATTCCTTCGATCAGGTCTGTAGGACCTGATATTGTGTTTACAGTCATTTTTACTGACTTTAAAGTAGAGAAATATTTTATCCTTCAGTATAGTGTGCGTTGTGCCACTATCTGGTATGCAAATTTCTCTACCAATTTGCTTAGTTGTTGTTCCATTTGTTTTCTTATCCATTTCTGTAACACACAGTTAATATCAATAAAGAAAATAAATTTTCATAAGTAAACATATTATGCATCAATAACAAGTACACAATAATTATACATTAGTTATTCTGAAATACAACATTATTCTGAAAGTGAAATACATAATATTTTATGGTATCACTGGGCATTATTAAGCTTGATCAGTACAAGCACTTCAAATATTTTGATGAGTGGTCTCGTCGAAATCTCCCATAAAGTCAGAGGATTCGAGGTATGTCGATGTTGTACCCACAAGGTGTTCATTGAGATTTACTTCCTTTGCCTTGCCTTTAATAGATTCTTGGTACAATTGGCATAGATGCCGAGGAGTTCGACATACTTGAGACCAGTGTCCCTTCGATCCACATCTGTAACAGACGTTCTCATTTTTATGAGTAGGGTTTTCTTGGGTTTCTTTCCCTTTTACCCGATCAGATCGATTCCATGTGTTGGATCCCCTTCCTTTTGGGTTGTTACTCCTTTCATGGTTGCGGTTAAATCGATAACCACGACCACGACCAAAACCACGATTGTGACCACGGCCACGACCACGCCCACGATAGGAATATTTTTTTTTTCCGGATTTTTTATATCCGTTGCATTTACCTCAGGAAATGCTTTGGTTCCCGTGGGTCGGGCATTGTGGTTTTTAATGAGGAGTTCATTATTTCTCTCCGCTATCATAAGCGCCACAACGAGTTCAGAGAACCTCGTATACCCACAATTTCTATATTGTTCTTGTAGAACATAATGATTTTTGTGGAACGTTTGGTAAGTTTTCTCGAGCATTTTTGCTTCCGAGACAGGCTTACCGCAATAATCTAATTGCGCCGCTATTCTCATTATAGCGGAATTGTATGTTTCCACTTTTTCAAAATCTTGAAATCGTAGATTTTTCCACTCATCAAGTGCATGGGGAGAGTAATTTTTCTTTGGTTATCAAACCTCTCCTTTAGAGCTTTCCAAAGATCTAAGGGATCTTTGGTTCTCGCATAATCATGCGTAAGATTTTCATCTAGATGCCTTCTCAGAAATATCACGGCTTTAGCCTTTTCATGAGAGGTTGATATATTGCCGTCTTTTATTGTTCCGAGTATTTCCTCGGAATCTAGATGAAGCTCCATGTTTGTAACCCATGCCGTGTAGTTTGTCCCAGTTACTTCCAATGCCGGAAACTGAAGTTTCTCGATTTTTGTCATTTGTATTTCTAAAGCACATAAATAAAAATTATTAGAATATTATTAATATTAAAAGGAACCGTTTACATTAATCATGCAAGCAATTACAAGGAGAAGCGATGTAAATAAAATTAAACCGATATTCATCTTAAATTCACTCGGAGTAAATTCTCCAACGAATAAACCATAAATAGAAACACAAATAAAAATGGCACATAAAAACAAAAGTGCGCGAATCATCTTTCTTGAAAAAATCGGAGGAGAGCGATTTGAAAATTTTTGAGAGAAGATGAAATGTTTTTGGATGAGGAAATGGAGTGAAAATGAGGTGTATTTATAGATGAAAATAACTATTCATGACCGTTGGAGAAAGGGGAAATTTTTGAAAAAATTTCTTTGTGACCGTTGGTGTTAAATCGAGTGCACCTAAAATCAGTCTGAAAATATCGTATTAAATAGTCAATCAAATCTATAAAATTTCATAAAAGTAAAAAAAATTATGGCAATGAAATATTTATGTTATGACAACAAATCATGCGACTGCTCAGCCGATCAATGCAGAGTAATAAATAAATTATACGGCGGCTTGGCCGACCAATTGATAATAAACAAAATATAAGGCGGCTCGTCCGACCAATAAATAATAAACATAATATAAGGCGGCTCGGCCGACCAATAAATAATAAACAGAATATAAGGCGGCTCGGCCGACCAATAAATAAATTAAATTACTTGTAAATAATATAGACGGTATTCCGGCCATTATAACATGATATAAATAATAGTAGAGGCGGTATACCGACCATTATAACAGGGTATAAATGATACAAATAAATTTTACCGAATGCAGAGTGATCGTGCTGATAACGTGTTATAAAAAGAACTTGTATTTTATTGTATCGCAGGAATTTAGATAAGGGCAAAATTTTATACCCGTAGAAATTTTAACACTGATATAGGAAGAGAAAGTTTCTTATTATAGAGAGAGAAGAGATTGAGGCGTGTATTATACAACGAACGAAACGTTCGTATATATAGAAAGAAAATCACTGTGCAAATAGTGCAGCGGGCCCCACGTCTTTATATTTTCAACAATTGCGGTGGCTGTGTTATTTGACTTTCATAACAGAAACATAAATTTTGACAAATGTTAGTTGTCCGTTCATGTCCCGTACAAAACATAAAGAGTACATATATATCTCCTTGTTTGATTCTCAACTTTTTTTTTTTTTATAACCATATAGTGTGATCCAAAAGCTTTCTAGGTCCAAAGACTAATCACTACGAGACCCGCATGATCCTCTCAACTTTTTCTTATCAAGTATTCTTTAAAAAAACATTTTTATTAGGTGTTTAATACATATAAACCAACCAGTTTTGCTGACAAAAAAAAAACAACCAACTAGTTTTAGTTAACATCCAATCCGAACTAAATCTTATACTATCTTGGACACCTAAACATATCTCGAACTAACATAGTAAAAATTGAATAAACACTCAGTTATTTTCTAAGTTATAAAAATACTTGATTGATATCCCTAGTTCAAACCGAAATCAGTAATATCAAATTATATATCTTATACTATAAAGATGTGATTCTCTCATTCCTCCTTCTGCCACGTCATTAAATAGAGGGAGGAGGAGTCGACACGTGTCCTTCCCACTTTGAGTTTTATTACTGTCGTATTGGGATTGTTGTTAATGGGTCTCTACGAGGGTTTCCTTGGGCTGCAACGGGTCATTCATTTGTGGCCTACGGGACGCATTATTTGTCGTGACCTGAAAAAGTAAAAGGTCGTCTTCTTCGGGGTTCATCCTTTACTTCAATATCCAATTAGGTCAAACTGCAAATCGAGTCAGACGAATCGTCCTCAAGAACCTTGGTATCCAAGCAGCCGTCGTTTCATATTCGGTCCTTAACCCCATACGTTACAAGTTGTTTTCATTCATCGGCTTTAAGAGATGTTAACTCCACTGACACGAATCAAGCACGGCGTCTCATTCAATGATAATACCCATCCAACTCCAAGGCGGTTTTCTTTATCTTCAATATCCAATTAGGTCAAACTGGAAATCAAGTCAGACGAATCGTCCTCAAGAACCTTGGTATCCAAGCAGCCGTCGTTTCATATTCGGTCCTTAACCCCATACGTTACAAGTTGTTTTCATTCATCGGCTTTAAGAGATGTTAAATCCACCGACACGAATCAAGCACGGCGTCTCATTCAATGATAATACCAATCCAACTCCAAGGCGGTTTTGTTTATCTATAAAATGGTTAGCCTTCTACCCTTCACATTGTTTGGTTCTCCAGAAAACAAAGGAAAATCCCAATCACAAAGGCTTACTCATCTGTTCTTCTTGGTGATTTGAAGGTGGATATCTAAAACATTTGTTGGGTTTCAGGTACTTTAACATCATCACCACAGTCGCTTGGTAGTGTCTTCAGTATTGATGTTTCTGTTTGCGGCTCTTTAATTTCTGTTTTAGTTGTGCTCTTTAGTTCCTTTTGTTTTATTTAGGTTCAAAACACTAAGACGAAATATTTTATATATTCAAAAAAAATTGTGATTAATTATGTGTTATAGTGTCTCAGTTGATCTTTGGAGCTCGGATGTGTTTACTCTAAGATTCTAACCAGAAGACTACTTCTTAAAGGGAGAACCTAGGTGAGAAAGAGACCAAAAATGATATGCCGAATTTACTCATTCCAGATTGTAGTTTTTGATGAATTTTGTGTGTGGGTTTGTTCTCTTTAGATTGAACAACCACCAAATGAAGAATTATGGGAAAAGAACCAGCTTCATTGTCAAACTAAGATGTTTAGACCACAACATCAGTATGAAGGTTGTCTGAGTTAAAGATTTCAGGAGTTTCCGAATAAAGTGGTTGATCTTCGGGGGATTTATCATATAATCCAGACAAATGCGGAGCTGCCTCCTTTGCTCTCATGTGAGAGGTATAGAAAGAACCCTAAACTTTAATCAAATATCGAATGATACTATAGTCATGTATGTATATTATAAACTAACAATGTTTTTTTATGTGATCACGTGTGTTGATAGATTTAAATATTTGTTTTGCAGGGGAAGAGTTGGTATGAAGAAAAGTGATAACTTGGATCCAAGAACGGGGAAATCACGTACAACAATCAAAGAGCCTAAACTCCTAAGAGTCACCAGCCCAACAGGTATGTATTTCAGCAAGCTTTCCTCATCTATATTTATTGTATCAAAGCTCAAAATAGGAATAAACTGATGCTTCAAAACCCCGGTTCTTCATTTGTAATTTGGTACATTGATTTCACATGAAGCATAAAAGGAGCCGAGACAGAAATCATTCTTCTATAGTTGTTAAAAAAAGAGACAGATTTCATTCTTCCAACGCCACCGGAGACATCTCAGTGACAACTCGAAGCGAGGAAAGAAAATGATGCAGCTTCAAGTCTTACTTATATAATCAGCCTACTGGATCTGCGAGCTCTGTCAGACAAACTGAACTTGCTCTGGCCGCAAGTTGATTTAGATTTCGAAGACTATTAAAAATAGAAAGAGTTGAAAATGGGAGAAAAATAACTACCATTAGTTTTTAGCCATTCATACACTTCTCACCATATGTAAATTGCAAACTTGTCCCAGTTGTGTGTTATGTTCTAATGTGAAGTTTAATTTGTGATATTATTCCTGCTAGAAAAAAAAAATTGAGCACAAGTAAAAGAAGAAAAGTTTTAAAAACAAAGAGGAAAAGAAACAACTACAACTTACAAAGAAACAGAAACTCCGATTTAGATCAAAAACACAAAATTTATAGTGTTCTCTGGGAGACCACATGAGGCGATCGAGCTGTTTCTCGTAGCGGCGCAAGAGAAAGGTTCACCGTTATCGAATTATAGTGTAGAGAAGAGAATCTTTATCCTTCTTAACCGCAATTCTTTTTCCAATTTATTCTTTCACTTTTACATTTTATATTATTATTTTGAATTCATAACAAAGTAACAAAATGTAGTCGACCATAAGGAATGAAAAAATGTAGCTACGAGATTAGATGGTCTTTGATTAAATTTTTTAAACATTGGTTTTACTAAGGTAGAATAGGACTACCACTCCAAACTCAGAAGAGGACATATGAGTTCAATACTAAAAATTTAGCGAAAAGGCCTTTACCATAGGCAAAACAGGAATCTAAATGAAAACACCAGTAGTTGCCGTTGATATAGCCATCCTCAACAAAGGGTAGAGGATATCTCCATAGACTGACAAACAAAGGGTAGAGCAGGCTTGCAATGCTTTTTTTTCTGAGCAGGTATAAGCACAAGCCTCATATCTAAGACAATTTGAATCCATGTATGTAATTTTGGTACTCATTAGTCTTTAAATAGATGAATAAATTATGAATATGTGACTAAACAACGATGATTTACGTAACTACCATGTAGGTGAAACACAAGGAAAACCTTAAGAACTAGAAACATTAGGTGACGTCCTCTTGGCCACGATGAGGAACCTCCCCAGATAACTTACGCTACAAGAAAAATAAATTTAGAACTTTGAGTGACAGGGGAGAAACTTGAGACCACTCCACCAGTTTTAACATAAAAGGCCGTAAAACATAAAGGTGAAAACAGTGTAAAAACTGTTCTAAAATCCACCGAGCAGAAGAACTAATCCACAAAATCTAAGAAGACTGTCAAGACAGACCACCCTCCATCAATTGTCAAGGAATGGTATCTGAAAAAGAGGAGTTAGAGAAGCCAGCAACAAAGGAAGAAGATCCAAAAAGAAGAAGAGCCACCAAAATTAACCAAAAAGGAAGAGGACTTGATTAAGAAAGAAGAGGAGGAAGAAAACAGAAGGAAATGGCAGAGATGAAGGAGTAACATCGGTTGCAGGAGATATCAAAAGCTATAAAAGCAGGGGAGAAAAGGAATAAGAGAGAAGAAAAGGCAAAAACAAGGACACTAAAGAGAAGCTAAAAGGCTACACAATTTACTAACTTCCGTAACACTTCTAGAAAAATATATGAAATATGGAACAGAGCAGAGCCTTGCAGTAGACTTAATTACATTTTCAAAATTGGACAGAGAATTGCTTAGCAAATGGAATTTGAAGGCCTTCCATGTTATCTTTGTTCAAACATATGTTTACTCTAAAGAGATAAAAATTATGTTAGAACCAAGAAAGAAATAACTCATGTATCTTTTAATTAACAACAAACGAATGAATTAATCTTTGTAAATTGAAATGAAGATTTATTATGTGTTTAAATTTGGATAAATGTTACGCTCAGTCTGTTTATTTAAAATAATACGTTTGCTACCTTTTTTGCCTTTTTTGCCTTACTAATAACTTATTAGTACGATTAATTACTTAATATATGAACAAATGTAAGAAAAAACATCAAACAAAAGAAACAAAGAAAGACCAAGAAATTTATTTCTTTAGTCAACTATTCAACGTAATTAATTATGTAACAATACATTCAGTAACCATAATAATCCATTATAATATATATTTTCTTTTTAAACAATAACAATTGTTAATAATAGAAATTGCTAATATTGTATGAAACAACTATAATCGACAGAGAGTTCATGTAAATTAAAACCTCTTTCTCCACTATTTTGTAAACCCTCACAAAAAAAAAATACAACGTTTATTTGAAAACTTTCATTATTTATTGATCGATTTCAGTTGATTTATGTATTTATAGTGTTATAATACTTAAAACACTATAAAATCTTATAACTCTGAATTAAATCAGCAAAAATACTAAGAATCCGGTCATCTTTAGTTATATAATTGGAATTTGGTGTAGAAAACATAATTATACTCATACCCAACTTGCATAAAATAAAATTTACACAAAATTTTTTTTTATGAAAATCGAAACATCAAATTCCGCGCGTAGCGCGGACCTGCCCTAGTATATATATATATATATATATATATATATAGATGTAAATGATTAAGACCTAGAGTCAAACCAAAACTATAATCATATGAAATAATGAAACTGATTAATATGGATTAGTAAATTAAATTTTGTTGTATTAATCAAATATAATCACAAATATAAAATAACAAAGCAACTTATTATATTATAGGTTGTAAGATTTGTTGAGAGATTATGATCTAAAGCTACAAAACCAGTTCACCAACCAAACAAAAAGTTACAGAAACCACATTTGAATATGAGGCCAAACTGTGGGCAGTGCAATAACTGTTTGCTATTAGTTTTCATCATCTTTGTTTTTATTTGTCAGAGGCTCATGTCAATTGTTTTTGTTTTATTTCTATTTTTGGCTCAATTAAATAAATTGTTACACTTACCTCGATTGGTCCATTATGTACAAGCTCGTTTTAATATATAGTGGACTATTTTTTTTTTCACAACAAAAAGTCTCTTTCAGTTTCATCTATTGAAACCAAAGAGATCAAAAACTGGTCGTGTATGCAACTGAACTATAAGAATAACTTTCTTATTTATCTCAAAGAAAAACTAACTCAAACAACTTGAACTCGTTCAATCTCACACACTTGATCCAATCATAACTCGATGGATCTATTATATAGATAACAAGTAAACCTAATCTTAACTAACTTATGTTATAGATAACTCCTAAAACATATTTGTCTTTATCTCAAATCTCAACTAGATTAGGATTACTTGTATCGCAAGTCTTCATGCTTCTTCATTTATCTTCAAACTTATTCCAACATTCCCTCCTTTAAGCTTGAAGTTGCTTTCTGTTGAATCCTGAACACCAATGAACTCCCTCATCTCCTTGAACTTGATTCTCCCAAGTCCCTTAGTGAGTATATCAGCTTTCTGTTTGTCTCCCGCGACGAACTCAACATCCACTTGTCCATTCTCTACACATTCTCTGATGAAATGGTATTTTCTGTGTATGTGCTTGCTACGTCCGTGGAAGACTGGGTTTCAGGTCAGTGATATCGCATACTTGTTGTCTACTCGGATGATTACCCTCTCGCATTCCTCGCCTGTGACTTCACTCAAGAGCTCTTGAAGCCATATCGCTTGCTTGGCTGCTTCAGTGGCTGCCATAAACTCAGCTTCACAAGACGACAGTGCCACAACCTCTTGTTTCTGTGAGCACCATGTAATGGGGCTTTCTCCAAGATAGAACATATGCCCTGTTATACTTCTTCTGTCGTCGACGTCCACATTGAGAGAACTATCGCTGTAGCCTAGGAGCTTTGCTTTGTCTGCACGTCCATAGGTCAGTCCGTAGGAGAGTGTTCCACGTATGTACCTTAGAACATGCTTTAGTGCAGCATCGTGCGACTCCTTAGGATCAAGCATATACCGGCTCAAGACTCCAATGCTGTAAGAGAGGTCAGGTCTTGTGTGAACAAGATAGCGCAGACAGCCAATACTCCTCATGTACTTCTTCTCATCAGTTGATGCTTCTCCTTCACCTTTTGATAGCTTCAAGCTTCCATCCATTGGTACATGAACGGAGTTGCAGTCATCCATCCCCGTCTCAGACAAGATTTTAGTCGCATATCTCTCCTGCCTTAGGGTGATCCCAACGTCATGCTGCAATACCTCAATCCCCAAGTAGTAAGTCAACCTTCTCAAGTCACTCATCTCGAACTTGGCTGACATTTCCCTCTTGAACTCAGTTATCATCTTCAAGTTAAAACCTGTTACCAGTAGATCATCCACATATACTGCAATAATAAGAAGATCTTCGTTACGTTTCTTTTGGTATAGTGAAGGTTCCTTAGAGCATCTTGTAAAGTTTAACTCCCTGAAAATCTGATTGAGCTTATCATTCCACGCTCTGGGAGCTTGCTTTAGACCATAGAGCGCTTTAGACAGTTTGTAGACCTTCTCCTCACTGCCCTTAACCTCGAAACCTGCAGGCTGTGATACGTAGACTTCCTCTTTCAAATCCCCGTGAAGGAATGCGGTCTTTACATCTAAGTGATGCACTTCCCAACCATGAGACGCAGCCAAAGCAATGATAAGCCTGATTGTTTCGATCCTAGCAACCGGGGCGAACACCTCGTCATAATCTATTCCATGTTTCTGCACATAACCCTTTGCTACCAGTCTTGCTTTATATTTGTTCACGCTTCCGTCCGGGTTCCGTTTGATCTTGAACACCCACTTTAATCCAATGGGCTTAACTCCTGCAGGTAAGTCAACTAGAACCCACGTTTCGTTCTTCTCTATCGAAAGTATCTCATCCTCAAACGCTGTTAGCCACACTTTCATACCTTTAGTTTCAGAGAAGTTCCATTTCATCATTAATTGCCATAAGGAGCGTCTCACACTCGGCTTCAGCCAACAGAATATAATCAGATAGATACTCTGGTGTTGTTCTTGCTCTAGTTGAGCGTCTCAGCTGTGGTTCTTCTTCGTTGTCTGAGACCTCTATAACCTCATTCTCAGCTTCTGTATGATCACCAACCTGTTCTGTTATAGTGTCTTTAGTGCTCTCATCAGACTCCATACTGAACTCGATCTCTTTCAATCCTCTGTTTCCAAACTCTCCTAAGTTGATACAGAATGAACCAATATCGGTTTCCTTCTCTTGACTGATCCAGCTCCAGCCTTCGTCCTCCAAGAACACTACATCTCGACTAACTGTAATTTTCTTACTCTTAGGGTCGACGAGACGATAAGCCTTGGTCCCCGGCTCTGTTCCAAGGTGGATCAGAGCTCGTGACCGGTCATCTAGCTTCTTGACGTGAGGCGCCTCTACTTTCGCATATCCAACACAACCAAATACTCGTAAATGGGCAATGTTAGGCTTGCTCCCTTTGAACACCTCGTAAGGAGTCTTGGCATCAAGTGTTCTGGTCGAATCTCTGTTTATAAGGTACGTAGCGTGCCTTACTGCCTCTTCCCACATGTAATTAGGAACACTTCTATGCTTCAGTATGCTCCTCGTCATCTCCAATATTGTTCTGTTGCGTCTCTCCACTACTCCATTCTGCTGGGGGGAGTATGGCGCAGTCAAATGCCTCTGGATACCACTCTATTCGCAGAACAAGTTGAATTCTCTGGATGTAAACTCAACACCCCTGTCGGTACGGAATGTTTTGATTGAGACTGCAGCTTCTTGTTCAATAGATGCCTTAAACTTCTCAAATTTTGCAAAGGCTTCACTCTTCTCCTTCAGAAGAATCGTCCACATGTAACGAGAGTAGTCATCAATCAATACAAACACGTATCTGTTTCTCCCAATCGTCGGTGGTGTAATTGGACCACAGAGGTCACCATGTATGAGTTCGAGTTTCTTCGACGCTCGGTAGGTAGTTGTAGCAGGAAAGGACCGTCTTGGTTGCTTACCAAGTAGACAGGATACGCATGTTTTCTTCATCACCATAATCTTTGGTATTCATGTAACTAACTCTTTATCAACCATTTGACGCATGTTCTCAAAATTAATGTGTCCAAGTCTTGCGTGCCACTTGCTCGAGACATCAGACGTTATAATCTGTAAGCACGAAGGACTCTTAGCATCAAGTGCAACTTTATACAGACGATTTCTTCCTCCACTGGAGCGTATTAGTAGCTTGCTGTCTCGATCATACAGTTCTAAGACATCCTCCTTCATCCGTATCTCACATCCTGTCTCAGTAGCCTGTCCTAGACTTATGATATTGCTCCTCAGCGCTGGTATAAAGTATACATTTGACATCGTCTTCCTTTCTCCATTCTTGAGAACGAAGCTAATAGAGCCTTTCCCTTTTATGTCAATGCGACTGTCATCACCAAACTTAACTTTTCCTGTTATAGTCTCATCAAGTGTGGTAAAGTATGATCGATTTCCCGTCATGTGGTTGCTAGCCCCATTGTCCAAGTACCACACGTTGTTGTTTAAGTTTTCCCTAAAAACTTTAGGTTTCACCCTTTCCTCGTTGAGAAACACTACTTCATTCAACATCAACTCGTCAGCCATAGCAGTATCTTCTTCTTTAGTCTCTTGTGCTATTTGTAGTTTGAGCAAACGGTCGGGACAGTCACTTGCGTAGTGTCCCAATTTGTCGCACCAATAACATGTAATGTTTGTTGTGTCTCGAACTTGATAGACGTACCGTCCACGACCTCTTCCTCCTCTGTTATTGAACCTTCCTCGACGACCACGACCTCTGCCGTCGGTATTGTTTCCTCGATTTTCTCCATTGGAGCTACGACCGTACTGCTGATCTGAACTTGCATACATTAGTTTGCTCTGTTCTTCCAACGTCTCTTCTTCTGCATTAATGCGTTCCTCATACGCCTTAAGTCGTCCAATTATGTCCTCAAAACCAGTTGTTTTAAGATCTAATACTTGCTCCAAAGCCGCGACTATGTGTATGTACTTCTTGTGTGGAAGACTCTTTAAAACTTCTTAACGAGCTTTGGTTCCTCAATCTCTTCTCCAAGTGCAGCAGATTTCGAAGAGATTTCATAAATCCTGCCTGTAAACTCGTCAATAGTTTCATTATCCTTCATCTTCAGCCGGTCGAACTCCGCCATAAGTGTTTGTAGTCGAGCCTCCTTTACTCTGTCAGCACCCATGTGTCTAGTTTTAACAGCATCCCAAACCTTCTTCGCAGTATCCAGCTCTCTGACTTGTAAAACTAGAGTTTCGGGTATTGATTGTACTAACAAGGCCATGGCTATGTTATTTTTCTCGTCGTCTGCATCTTCTCTCTCAATGATATCCCAAACTTTGTGTAATTTTAACAGAATCTTCATCTTGATTGCCCATACTGTATAGTTAGTAGCATTCAGCACCGGACACTTTATTTATGACGATCGTGTCTCCTTCGGCTTCGATGTAGAAACCGTAAGATCCCCCATGGTTTCAACTTAGCTCTGATACCAAATATTGAAACCAAAGAGATCAACAACTGGTCGTGTATGCAACTGAACTATAAGAATAACTCTCTTATTTATCTCAAGAAAAAACTAACTCAAACAACATTGAGCTCGTTCAATCTCACGCACTTGATCCAATCATAACTCGATGGATCTATTATATAGATAACAAGTAAACCTAATCCTAACTAACTTATGTTATAGATAACTCCTAAAACATATTTGTCTTTATCTCAAATCTCAACTAGATTAGGATTACTTGTATCGCAAGTCTTCATGCTTCTTCATTTATCTTCAAGCTTATTCCAACATCATCATCATTAAACAGTGTTTAATTTTTTTAATATAAATTATGATTATTTACGGATAATAAATCTAACTTTTTACAATATTTGGAAATATAACACATACTAGTACATAATATATTAAACTGAAAACAAAATATATATCTTCCATCTGAAGATCTTCAGTACATTTGCATTCATCAATTTGTATAATGTTGATTACCAAAAGAAAATTGTATGATATTCATATTTTGAAATAAAATCTAAGACATGCTGTACAAATGCTAAACATTTGATTAATCGCTGGATTAATTTGGTCAAACAGGTTAGACAATAAAGTACCCTTTTAAGCTTCTCTATGTTTGTATAATTTTAACATTACATAGGAACTTGTAACTCTGTGAACAAGTTGAAACGGTTTAGTATAACCTGGAGTATAACTAGTGAAGCTATCAACACTATGCAAATGATAGCCCACTGTGCTTTTGTTTTTTTTAACCATGGACTTACTGACCATTTGGGTTAAAGTATATTTAATCACTTGCCTAGCAGCTTGAGAGCATCTGATCTCTGACGTAAAACTCTATTTTTTCCTCCAAAATGGAGTAAAAGTAGATATGGAGTAAAAATACTTTAATTCTACTTCATTTCTCACGCCATAATGGAGTAATGAACAAAAAAAAATATATTACTCCATAAATGGAGTAAACTATATTATGTAATGAGAAATGAAGTTGGGTTGAAACACTTCTTACTTCATATCTACTTTTACTTCATTTTAGAGTAAAAATTAGAGTTGGGTTGAAAATGTCCTAAGCACGTTTCCACTTCATTATTATTTTCATCTTTATAACAGCATTTAGAGTTAAAATTGATATAATCACCTCTATTTTTTTTCTCTATTTATAAAAGAAGAAATAGCATTCTTCTACTTTTTAACTATATTTAAAAATTGTTATTTTAGCGTAATATATTCGAACATATTTCACCTCTATTATATAATTCTTCTATTTTAAAGGTGAAAATAACAAAGATGGTGTAAGAGCACTTCTTCACCAACGCTGCTTTTTTTTCCTTTAAGGAGATGCGAATGAGTAAAAAGGACAACAAATGGTGAAACTTTTTTTTTTGTTTGCTAAAAACGAAATGGTGAAACTTTCTAAAGTAAAAACAAATAGTGAAACTTCTATAAGACTATTCTTTTCAACAAACCAAAAAAAAATCGCATTGATGAATACTACATCTCAGACTCCTAGTGTGTGTGTTAATGACGATGAACTTTACTGTCCTTTAAAAAAATAGAAATCACAATTGGATATAGTCAAACTATAGTTTTTCAATTGCCGTTACAGAAAAAAGAACATTGCGATTTAATTGGTTGTGGTATATGCCGGACGACAACAATCAATGTTATTTGTAGTGCTACTTAACAATCAATTACTACAATAATGACAACAGAATATAATAAACACGAAACCAGCCTTCGCGTAGTTTGAATTTTATAGTTGAAATGCATCATTTTGTAAGCTGAAGTATAAGTTAGACAGGATATTTAAAAGGAAATCTGATGTTTGGTTAAATCCAGTTGTTGCTTTGAACACACACATATGTCATCATAAAAGTTGCGCAATGAGTTTGAAAGATTGAACCTCTGTAAAAAGGTTTTCCCTACCTTATATTGATATATAACTATTTCCAAACATATAAAGAGTACCATCAAATAAAAGTCAAGATCTACAAGATATATTTTTAACTATATATTTATAATTCTATTTTTTGACAAAGGATATATTTATATTTCACCATGCAAACAAGTTTTTATGGAGATGGAACTAATTTAAATTATTCTGATACATAGTCCGACGAGATTATAAATCTAAGCTTTGGATCTTCAAGGAATTAAAAATACGTTGTTTGATTATATCTCACCAGGAAAACCTTCTTGTTTTTAGGTTTTATATTTTTATAAAAGGTCAAATGGAACCGAATATGCATGATTTAGTCTGTGTGTCTTTGTTGTTTTTAAAGGTATGGTCTAGTTTTTTTTAATAGTAAGATTTCAAGACGAAAATCTATAATTTCTTGAAGACATTAAGTCTTTAGAAACTTGGGAAAATTTTTTTTTTATAGCTAAAAAATGATAACTATGTCCTTGTACACTAATACCTATTTTGTGTCTTTTTTTTTCTATAATATCTTTGAATATTTTTGAAAATAAATTTAATAAATAATTTTACAAACAAAAAAAATGGAAAAATAGCAACTATTGATAAAATACATATATGAGCTTAGAGTATTTTTTTCAGTTCTAAAAATGTTTAAATCATAATTTTCAGATTCTGTTCTAAATAAAGTAGAAATAGCATTCTACGAAGTAGAAAACAAAATCCATTTTTTTCATTGAATCTACAATATTTAGAATACATGATCTACGTAAATAAGAGTATTCTAAAAATATTTAGAATACACATTCCGCGCTTAACCTACCGATCTAAAATCTTTAGAAATCAAAATCTACGCATTAATATAAATCTAAAACATGTAGAAACCGACTTCTACAGATTTACTGTAAATCTAAAACATGTAGAAATCAAAATCTACACATTACTATAATTCTAAAAACCTGTAAAAACCGATTTCTACATATTAGTTGTATTCTACGGATAAGAAATCAGTTCCTAAAAATATGGAAACAAAATATTTGGGAATGTTCACTTTCAGATTTTGAAAAAAATCGATTTAAAAAAAAAAAAAAAAGTGGTAACCTTCTTCTCACGCCGTCTTCTATATTTCATTGATTGTTCACAAAATTTTCAAATTATTTCTACCGTGATTCATATCTATGCTTCCATTGATCGATCGGTCTATAATTCGAGAAATTGACCTTTGCCGATCGAGTAAAATGGACCAGGTCGATCAGTATATGATAGTTATCATTTTTTTGCTCTAAAAAACAATTTTCCCTAGAAACTTTTGCTTAAATAATAAGTTTTTTGTATCAAAATAGGTTTGATAATTAAACATTTTACAATATTTCTAGGCTACCACATTTTAATATGCATTGTTTAGTTTGTTATGTTTGATGGGTTTGTTCTTTAATAGACCAAAGATGTTTGATTTAAAACGTTTGTTGTGTTTGCAAATTATTTTAGCTAAATTATTTATAATTTGAATAGATTTTCCTTCAATTTATACTTGATATTTTTGTATATTATTTTGATTTTCTTTTCACACGTAATATTTTTTTTTCATTTCATAAATCCTTTTGACTGGGTGCAAATGGTTATAATAAATTAGAGAATCTGATTTTGTTTACCTTTATTGCAGTGTTTTGAAAATCGGACAGGACCAGCCGATCAAACCGGTTCAACTGTGATTCATTGAATAAGCCGAATCCAGTTTAGTTTAAAACCTATATTTAAAATAATCAGTAAAGAAAATTAAAAACTGGTAAAATTGGTGGTGCGCATCAATTTAAGAGATCCAGTTCTAAACAAATCAACACATAATTAATATATTTGTAATTGTTATTAAATTTTAATATTTATAATCAATGTTTGACTATTAATATTTACTTTTTTCATTTATTTCTATTTTCTTATTAATGTTTTAAAAAAATCTCGCTTTGGCTCTTAGTTGTAAGAATAAATAAATGCAGTAATTTAAACGGTCAATCATTTGTGTATCTCATTTTTAATTTTCCGCATTTTTACTGTGTCTATATCTAGATTTATGTTTATTAATTATTTTTCTACTCAATGAAAAAGAATAAAAAAGTATCATATATATAGCTATTTTTAGTTCCAAATAGTGTAAATATATGATTATATATTTTAATTTTTGAAAGATAGAAAACCCGGATTGACTAGTTGAACCAGTCCAACCAATTAATCAATAGCTATATGAGTTGGTATCTAGTATTGTTTTCAAAATATTGTTTTTTTTTTGTTAAAAACATTATGAAATTAGTTCCTGATTTTGAACCCGAAATAGGTCGAACTTGCAACCTTGTGAAATAGAGTCGGAACAATTTTTGGTAAAGTACCTGGCAAAAAGAGTAAAATATTTCATTAGAGAAATTATCACAAAAATTTGAGAGATTCTAATGCTACGTGTCATCTTCAAAATAATCTAACTCATTTAAAATGTAGATATAATAATATTAAGAGACTCATATTTAGAAACTCATAGATAATGATGTTTTAGTGTTGATATAATGATAATAAATAAATGATATTACTAGAGTTTGATCTATGTATCCGCATGAGTGTTTTATCATTTTTATGGATCAAATATTTTTAGTTGTTTTCTAAAAAATTTTCACGTTGGTTGATCGTATTGGCATTAGACATTCAGATTTCAAAATAATATCTTATGTAACACATTTATCATTTGATAACATTTATAGTTGTCCAGACAACTATTTTTTAAATGTATCTACTTTGATTTTACACTAAACATTTTAAACATATTATTGACATTTTGAAGTTATATATGATATAACACTATAACAAAATTTTTATATTTTGTTCAGTATTATTAATATGAAATGTTTTATGATTTTATATGTAGTTTATATTATTATCAGTTTTAATAAATGTCAATATATCCTTACAACATTTTGCTACACTAAAATAATCATTTGATTAAAATTGGTCTTGTGTACAAATGAAATAAACCTATATATTATAGGGACAATTTCAACTTCTGATAAATAATTTCTAAAAATGCACTTAGAAATATACTCTATTTTAATTTAAAATTTGAAATAATCTTTTTTGAAAACTATACTTTCTTATATGTGATAATACATTATTACCCTAATTTAGTTAAAATTAAAAACTTAATAGCAAAATTTAAAATTATATTTATTTATATTTGAGATAGTAAAAATTGTTATTTTAAAATAAAAATATCTTAAAGTTATTTTCTAAATTTTTGGTTTTATGAATTTTTTGTAAATATAAAATTTACACATCATTATTAAAATCATATACATTCTTCATTTATACGATCTTGTTAGCATCTACTCTATTAAAGAGAAGTACAAAAAATCTACTACTAAGAAGTCGTAGTTGGACTTTTTAATTAAAAATTAACAAAATATCATATATCTAATTGTATATGATATTTTCCTAATAAAAAATTATATATCTAAAAAATAATTAGAATATTTTTAGATATTTTGACAGATTTCAATAACTGAAATATTTAAAATATTACGAACCCATATAGTTAAAATTAATAATTTATAGGAAGATAATCTCGGTCAAGTTGTAGTTATGTATTTAAAAGATTCTGGTCTCGATTGGTCAAGTTGCATTGATTGTAAGTACATCCAGAAAACAACTGAAATAATAGATAGAATTTATATTTATATTATTAAAACTAAATGACAAAATATAACTAATCTTTTTTTTTTAATCTTTTTTTTCTTTTTTTAATCATCTTAAAATTTATTGTAAGTACTTGTAAATACATATACAAGTCAAAAATTAAATATACATATAAATACTAAATTTATTAATATATAAATTACTAATACAAAAAATATTCAAAAAAATATCTTACTAATATATTCTCTAATCTAAAAAAACATAATAAAAGTAATGAAATAATTATATTATAATAAAATTGTCAGACAAATGATGATTTGAAACAATATATTAAATTAATACATTTACACTATGCAATTTTTTGGAAATATTATAATATATAATTAGTTATACGGTAAATTTTAAAATAATATCAATAATCATAAAAATAAATATTTATTTATAAAAAAGAAAATATCCGAGTGCGTCAAGCGAATATTCTTGTGTCAAAGCGAATATTTGCGCATGCGCACAGATCAAAGTCTAATTTTATATTAAATCATGGTCAAAATTATTTGTTAGTTCAATTATTAGACTTTAAAGAAGTTTAAGCCAACGGTTGATTATATGATTTTACATCTCTATTTGTTTATCTCTGTTTATTTAGTTTAGTAGGCATTTTGCCCGCACGTAGTAGGCATTAAGTAGGCATAATCATCTTACGGATAATTATTTTTTGTCTTATTAATTCAAAAATCAGCATTATATTCTAATTGATGAACATGTCGAAGGAAAAAAATTATGGTGAATTATTTGTTCCTCAAAATTTATACCATTTATGTTGAAATTTTAGTCAAATTATTGAAAGGTAGATCCCACTTTTTTTTTCTCTAAATTCCCCGTGGAGGAATGAATTTATAAGAAAAAATTTCCCTATGCAATTTTGATAAGGAATAAATTGAACAAAAATTCACATTTTTTTATTTTTTCAATTCCTCAAATGAAATTTTATTTTTTATTTTGTTCATTTTTTTCATTCTTCTATTAGTAACCAACTGAAGGTATATTGTTTCACAGATTAAACTTAAACTGGTTTAAAGTAAAAGCAAGAAAATTTGTTTTGAACTCAGCCACAAGTTAAATTATTATTTATGATTTTAAATAGTTAAATGAAGCATCAAATTATTTATATATGTCAAAAAATGTTCATCAAACTATGTAGTTATTATTGTGTTAAAAGTTTTAAAACACTCATATATTAGAAATAGTTTAGAAAATATCATTATATAAATATTTTTGTTTGACTAATATTTAATTATAAACTGTTTTATATCTTTGTTTTTTAACTTTATAATAAAAAAAATATTGTTTTCAGATAGCAACACAATATATATAAGAATTCTCTTAATTTTTAAATATATTTTCACAATTTTATTATCTTAGTTTATAATTAATTATTTAATATGACATATAAATTTAATATTATTAAAATAAAATGTGTGTTTTATTATATATAAAATTCATTACGGGTTTTGTGAAAATTAATAAATACTCAGTTAACAACTAATAATAAATCAATAACCTATATAAAAGCTTAAAACCTAATAAAATATGACAAATAAGAAAATAATAATTTTAATATAACATATATATTTAAATATTATTAAATCAAAATTCGTTTTTAATTATATATAAAATTCATTACGAATATTTTTTTTTAATTAATAAATTATTGATTCAGCTAAAAATTAATAATAAATCAATGACTAAGTTAAAACCTAATAAAAAAATGACAAATAAGCAAAATTGAATAAAATCATGGAAAACATGACAAATAAGCAAAATCAAAATAATTATATATCTAATTACATATTTTATAGTTATATTATTTAAATTAATAAATTATGAACTCAACTAAAAACTATTAATAAATTAATGACTCAGCTTAAACCTAATTAAAACATGACAAATAAACAAAATTATCTAAAATCATGGAAAATATGACAAATAAGCTAAATCAATAAATAATAGTATAGATTTCAATACGCATGGAAATAGAGGTCAAAAACAAAATAATGGGAGTTGACAAAAAAAATAAAAATAATGGGAATAAAGGGAGAAAGATACCATTATTACTTGAAATGAGAGAAAATAATACGTGCAGTAAACAATGCAATGTGATTTTTGTGAAAATAGAGAACGAAAATGGAGATGAGGTGTTGTTATCACTTAAGTATATTTTAATATATCATATATTTATTCTCTGCTGTTGAACTTGTTTCTAAAGTAACTTTTACAAACGCATAATGAAAATTATTTCTGTTTTCAATAGAATTATTATTTAAATTTTAAAATAATTCCGTATAAAGATTGTCATTAATTAAAAAAATCTCAGATTGATGTAATTTTCAATGGTAATTATTGTTGAGATATTAATCTTAATCTTCTTTATTGTTGCGATATTATTAATATAAATACAAAAGTAAATTCAATAAATTTTATTTAGGACAGTTAAATTTAAGAAATCACACATGAATTTTTTTAATTTATATTTTAATAGATAAGATTATCTATTTTATGTTGAGAGGAAAATAATCTTATAATATATATTACTTAAAAAGTCAAAAATAATTAACTTTTAATCTCCCTTTTCTAAATTCAATTCATTAACCTTTATCTTAGTGAGAGAAAAAAACTTTATCTTACTGAGGCTTTTTGATTCCTTCTGTATAACTCAATGACTATAACAACACTAGTCACCAACTTATCATAACTCTTCATCCATTTTCTCTCTCTAAAAGTCACCATTTCTACCCAAAGGATTTAATTTTGAATGTGAGCAAGGACAAAAGAGAAAGGAAGAGGGAGAAAGAGCTTGAGGAAGGGGTCTAAGCAGATCTGCAACAAATACTCTCAGGTATGATGGTCTTTTAAAAAATGATATTACCCTAAATTTATTTCTTTCAATTTGACTTCTGGATTGTAAAAGTTTGTTTTTATTCAGTTACAAGCTTTGTGTTTTCTTTTGATAAAGTATATGTTCATTGCATGTGATGAAAGCATCTCTTCTCTGGGAACACTGGATTTGAGATTTTCTCCTTCTTCTGCAAATTTCTTTAAATTTGTTTAATCAAAAGGTGCAACTTTTTGATTTGATCACAGATTTTCTCTCTGGGTATTTCTCTTAATTTATAATATTATTATTTTAAAAAAAAATTCTAGAGGGATTCGCCTTTTCTACTTCTTTGGTTTGTCACTAATCTGTGTTAAACCAGTTTAATCATTAGTATATACATACTGCATGCACGAGTTAACAACAATTAAGATGTAATAATGTTCTTAAACTAATTATTAAAATATGTATTCACACTCTCAGATGATTCAAAGCTTTGTTAGATTTCATGGCATGGTGGTGGTCCACTCTTTATTATAACAAAATCAAGATCCTCATGAATTATTCTTATCTCATCAATAATACACACCTTTTTACTTTTCTATGCTTATTCCACTAACACACTTATTCCCTTTTTTATTGTTTTGTTTTTGATCAAAATATAGACAGTGATTTCGTTCCCCGTAGAATCTACCGGCAGCCACAGTGACGGAGGAGAGAAGCGGCGGTGTTGGCCGCAAAAACGATGCAAAACCAGCTATGGTCTTTACCTCTAACGATATATCAAAATGGGAAAATTTTCCAAAGGGACTTAGAGTCCTTCTCCTCGACTGTGGCGACGGCATATCCGCCGCTGAGACGCGATCAAAGCTTGAGTCCATGGACTATATAGGTGAGCCCACTAATTTTCCTCTGCTTCTCCTCTCTTAAAATCTTTTACTTTTACTTTCGCTTTGTTTCATTAATGTTAGTGTTACTTTAGCTGTTACATGTCCCGTGACGAGACCGTTTTTTGTTCTTCACTGCCTATTAATGGAGATTATAGCATTACTATAAAATTAATTAATACTGATATGTATATGGATTATAGTATGAAAAGCAACGTTTTAGTCGGTTGAAAATGGTTTGCCCAAAAAAAAAAAAAAAAAAAAAAAAAAAAGTCGGTTGAAAATGGAAGACAATAGTAAACGCTGTGCAGTAATGTTTTGGAGTTTTGTTAGTTTACATAATTACATTTGTGGAATTTCGAAAGAGCTATTATTGCATCTGAAAAACTCACCGACTTGTCTTTAGCCTTTTCCTGAGTTTGCTATGTTTCTGTGTGTCAAGACTATGCATTCAATTTTTTGTACTTTTGAAACTTTCTTGCAGTCACTACGTTCACTGATGGAACCGAAGCTCTCTCTGCGGTTATCAAAAGCCTGGAGAGCTTCCACATTGCAATAGTGGAGGTGAATACAAGTGACGAGAACGAGAGTTTCAAGTTTCTTGAAGCTGCTAAAGACCACCTTCCTACTATAAGTTTGTGAAACGTTACCTTTTAAATTTCTACAAAAAAAAAAAATTAAAATAAATCTTTAAAAAACATGGATTTGCCTTTTGTCTTTACAGTGATTTCAAACGATCATTGCATTACAACTACGATGAAGTGCATAGCGGTATGTGACCGCTATTTCCGTTTTTTTTTTGTTGCATATAATGTATAAAAAATGTTTGGTTATGTGATGAGAATTGACAAGTGTTTTCCAGCTTGGTGCAGTTGAGTTCCTTCAGAAACCGCTCTCACCGGAGAAACTAAAGAATATTTGGCAGCATGTCGTTCATAAGGTTCAGCTAGTTAAACTAAACCGTTTATATACACTAATGTAGAATAGTACTCATCTTTTGTTGTTGTTAATGTTAGGCATTTAATGATGGAGGAACTGATGTTTCCGAATCACTCAAGCCTGTTAAAGAATCTGTTGTCTCGATGCTTCATCTCGACACCGATATGACCATTGATGAGAAAGATTCAGCACCATCAACACCGCAACTAAAACAAGTTTCACGGTTACTAGACGGTGGCGATCGTCAAGAGAACATAAACTCCTCCACCGAGAAAGAGAATATGGAAGATCAAGACATCGGTGAATCCAAATCAGTCGACACTACAAATCATGACAACAATGTGATTGTCAAAGAAGAGAAAGAAGATGGTGGAACCGGAGATATGAAAAGCGAGAAGACAGATTCAGTTAAGTTTCAGAAGAAAGAAGATGAGACTACTAAACATAACAATAAATCAACCGGGATCAAGAACTTGTCTGGTAACAAACCAAGTCGAAAGAAGGTAGTGTAATATTTCTCTTTAAACACTTCATAGTGGCTAAACGAAGAGCGGCACTTATTGATAAGTTCTTTTTCTTTTCAGGTGGATTGGACACAAGAGCTGCACAAGAAGTTTGTGCAAGCGGTAGACCAACTTGGTGTCGATCAAGCGATACCTTCACGGATTCTTGAACTGATGAAAGTAGACGGCTTAACTCGACACAATGTAGCTAGCCATCTTCAGGTAAATTAATTATCTGAATGCTTTGTAGAGATTCTTGTGAAATGGTTACGGAATCTTTATGTGTTCTTGATGCAGAAATTTCGGATGCATAGGAGGAATATTCTTCCAAAGGAGGATCATAACCATAGATGGATACAATCCAGAGAGAACCATAGAAAAATCCAACGGCAGTATAATGGTTTTCAGCAACAACACCGTCCTGTAATGGCTTATCCCGTTTGGGGCCTTCCCGGTGTTCATCCGCCTGGAGCAGTTCCGCCTCTGTGGCCGCCGCCACTGCAATCCTCCGGTCAACTACCTCCGTGGCATTGGAGACCACCTTATCCAACGGTAACGTTTTTGACTTCTCTTTATAACTAACACAGGAAGTAAAAATCAGTTTTGTTACAACGAAAAAATGTCATTGGCTACGAATAAAAACATAACTAATTCACCGTTTATGTTATAATACATTTCAGCTTTGCGGTGTCATTGTTTTTCGTAAAAAGTGTATGACTAAGACTTTAGAAATTTAGATAGGATTTGGTAATGTTAAAATTGATTAGCTAAATCGTTTATTGATGTTATATAATATCGTGTGATAGGTAAACGGTAATGCATGGGGTTGTCCGGTTGTACAACCGGTAACCGGAACATTTACTACTCCTCCAGCGACTCAGCTGGTAAGGTGTAACATATTCTCTATTTTTTGCGATAGAAATAACTAAATAATTACATGAAAAGTTGTATTTGGGGTTGGGTCAGGATGAGGAAATGGTTGATCAAGTGGTTAAAGAAGCGATCAGCAAACCGTGGCTGCCGTTACCGCTCGGGCTAAAACCACCATCCGCGGAGAGCGTTTTAGCTGAGCTCTCGCGTCAAGGCATCTCAGCCGTCCCTTCTTCTTCTTCCTCATGTCCAATCAACGGCTCTCGTCGTCTCCGCTGACGTGTCACTAAGCGGGATCCCTGCAAAAGTAACAGCCAGATGCGATGACGTCATGTGTTGCGTTCTTCTCCGTAACTGACTGTCCGAAGCGGGAACTGATTTTGGATGGAGAGAGAGAGAGTTTAATCGCTATTTATTTTCTCATCAAAACATCTGTTTTTGTTGTTGTTATCATTATTTAAGAAGAATCGGACGGTGGAAATGTGGGCCACGATGTTAGTTCGAGGACCACAAAATGGAATCTGCGGATGTACATAGATCTCAGACACGAGACTCTGACGTGTGTATCTATCTTTGTGTGTGGGTTGTCGAGGCGGGGTCCATTGAAGAATTTAATAGTTGAGACTTTTTTAGGTGATGCGATAAAAAAAAATAAAAGTACAACTCAAAGATTCCGTGATGACATCTTTTTGTTTATTTCTCTACAAAATTCCAAGAAAATACTACAACGACTAAAATAGAGGAAAAATTACAAGTATTTCTACATCGCCTTGAATATTTCTTTTTGCAAGAAATTACAAGTATTCATAGCCCAACTATGTCACTTTTAAATTTTTAATATATGATCATTCGCACGGGTAATTTAAAAGAAAGTTTAACAAAATCAGCGTGAGTAGAGAGATAAATGGACATAGAATAACAGTTTTGAATATTATATGCTCTACAACACTTCAAAAGAATCGAATCAATAAGTATCTTCTAAAATAGAGATGTATATTACAGAAGTGGATTTACTCCAATGTAAATTTTTTTATTCATTATAATTTTTTTTTATTTTAGAAGAAAATATAAAGAATATTTTTTTTTTTATTTCTACATTTAGAGATGAAATAACAATTTTTATACTTTTATATATTCATCTATGAATAGAGGAATTCTATTATAAAAGTATATATTAGACTAAATTTACTTTTATAATAAATATTTTTGATTTTAGAAAAAAATATAAAAGTGAAAATAGAAATGGGGTTGGAGAGCATCTTCCAGGGACGTAGCCAGGATAGTAACTATGCGGTCCCATGCACCCATAATATCATTAATATTCCGAATTTTATCAACAAAATCATCTGTTAAGATGGTAAAAATCATTGTGTGCACCCATAATATCTTAGGTTCTAGTCTCAGTTTGTCATTTTCAATTTTATATCATTAATGCACCCACTGAAAAATAACTCTAGATTCTCCCTTGGCCTCTTCAACAGTGAAAATAATCAAAATATATGATCGTAAAGAACAATGTGAACATGGTGAACTCTACAACAGAATTATTTCCTCTAATCACAATTACGATCTCTACGATCAGAGATAATGAAACGTCTAATCGTCCTTATATGGGCCTGTAGATTCTATTTCTAAATAATATCTTCATTTTAAAACAGTATTTCTATGAATTATGTTTGGGCCTATAAAAGGGTACTGCTGAAATTGGGCTTAAGCTCTACGGATTGTCACAGACTACACTTGAGAAACTACTGTTTTGCCCGCATGCTAACATAATTCTTTTATACATACTTATTAATAAATATACTATTAATCCAAAGATCAAAATTTTTAAATCAAACAATAATTTATAATATTTTTATGAATCTTTCAGTTTCTTAATTTTTTAAAACTTTTATTGATTTAAAAACATTATATTTGAAAAACAACTTTGATATTTTTATTTTAAAATATATTGTTATCTTTGACCAGTTTTATAATATTGGTTTATAAACAATTTTTTAAATAAAATATAAATTTTAATATAAAGTAATGTTATTAAAACAAATTTTTGGAATTACCAAAACCTACAAAATCTCAAAATAAATTAAAGTACAAAAATGTTAAACTAAACCTAACTTTACATATTATATTTATCAAAGTAAATAAAACTATTGACATACGTATAATTATGTTGTGAAATACCTACCATTATAACTGAATAAACATTCAAACTGAGTAGACATGTTGACAAACAAAACATTAATATGTAATAATATAAGATAAGAACATTTTCTATCTATTGTTGTATCTATTTCTAAATGCTATAGTCAATCTCTTTTTTTTTTCCTTTAAAATATAGATTCTTATTTTCCTATAAAATATTATTTATTTATCATAAAATCATAATTTCTTATTTTCAAAAGGTTTTTCAACTTTCAAACTTTAATAATTATAACAAAAAAACATTTTCTAAAATATGGATTTTATAAAAAAATAAAATCACATTTTTCTTTACTTAATAGTCTTTTAAAGAAATTTAATTTTAAAAAAGTTATAATTATGTGAATTCTTGAAAAAATAAAAGTAAATATAGTTAATTTAAATTTTTCTGTATATAAGATATTTGTTGTAAATAAAAAATTATTTTTTTTTGAAAATATTCTCTTTTGGAGGCAGATAATTTAAAATTTTAAAGATAATTCCATTTAAATATTTATAAAACCCGAAACAAATAAATATTAAATTTAAAATTAAATAAAATATAAATTTTATTCTTGTGATTTAATAATAAGAATAAAAATTAAAATACCACGACAAAATCACGCTAATTAACAACAAATATAAATCAAATTTATTGTTATTGATTATATATCTCTTTTTAGTATTTTAATACTAAAATAAATTTGAGTATTAAAATACTAATTATAAATCAAGTTCCATGACATATTAGGGTTACAAACAAATATAAATCAATTTTTAGTTATTTTGTAAACCAATTTTAATATTTTAGTATAATGATAAATTTAATTATTATATGTATATATATATATATATATACTACTAATTATAAAATTAACAAATAAGAATTAAAAATGAAGATAAACACAATATAAATACATGAAATTATCTTTTATTTATATTCACATTTTTCATTTATTTTTCGATAATTTTTCAAATATTTAATTTTTTTAATTAGTTAAATAATGAAAATAAATAATGACTTAGCTAAAAATATGGAGAACATGACAAATAAACAAATTCACTTCTCAAATGATAGTATAGATTAATAGGTATGATTTATAACTTAATTAAATTGGTTAAGATGGTATTAAAAGGAAAAAGAAAATCAGTAGATCCTAAGAGGTAGAAGACAAACAAATATCACGAATAAAATATCCAAACTCCAGTGGATGCATAAATCTAAAATCGTTTATCCTATATATTTCATTTCAAAGGAAAAGTCAACTATTCATAGTGCTCATTCCGAAATAAAAAGTGGGCACAATATTTTACTTTTCTTGTAAAAAAATTAATCAACTGATTATGTAACTAGCTTACTTGGACACGTTATTTTGTTCGGCAGAATTCAACTAGAAACCACGCTCTTTTTTGGAGTGCACGATTTCACATAAATTTTAGCATATTTATCAATAAAAAAAATTCATTTTATTCGAATAGGCTATTTTCAATTCTGTCATTTGTCGAAGGTTTAAAAGTAATTTCTTCCGAATCTAATTTATGAAACGTAGTTTGCTTTTGTTGTCGGAAAATTATATCCATTTGCCTTACTCACACAAGAGACCATCGAGTCTTATATGCCCTGGCAAAAACCATAATTAATAAGAGAGCTTTTACGGCTATTGAGACAAATACCAGTGAACTTTATGATCAAGTGATATTTTTCTGAAACCTTAATGCTGAAACTAGGTTTTGGCCTTAGTAGGAGGTCTCATGGATTACGATTTACGAGATGCGTATGATTGGTTAATGCTCAACTAAGAGGAGGATAAACGAATTTCTTGAGAGGTTTATGGAAAGGATATATCTACCATCTCCATGTTTTCAAAATCTTTTGTACGGAGGTATTAACAACATGACCCGTGACAAAAATACATTTATATTACCCTTTAGTCCTCCAATCTTTCATCTCCTTTACGTAGATTATGGTCCATGTTTTATTAAGCATCACCAAACGAATGTGCGCCATTTATGGAGTTTGGTAAGGATATTCCAAGGGATAACTTGGGGGGATGAAATGTCTCTCCGAACATAACCGGTTTGTCCATTCTTCCTGTGTCGTGAATGACTATTAATCTAGTGCAATAGAATTTGGTACCTGAAGAAGTGGTCGACAGTAAAACAGAACTCGAAGAAATTGCAGAAGCTCGTTATCTGGAGCTTAACCTATTAGGTTATATATATAAGGTGTTATATATATATATATATATACAATTACAAAACAACTTGCTCTAAAATAAATTATGTGTATAATTATATATGAAGTTGCTGTATACAAATCATATATACCTTTATTATCTAATCTATTAAAACCGAACTTGCCTATTTTTAAGTGAATATTTACAGATTTACATTTTTTTAACTAATTCTAACCGGTTAGTTATTGTTTTTATTTAAGTATTTTATTACATCTTTTACATTCTTTTTTACTCTTCTAAACTACTTTATTAATTGTATTTTGTTGTGAATCAAGAGAAAGAAGGAATCGGTTAATTTTATTATTAGTCCGTAGACAACGATACCTTATATAGGAATACAAAGTTATGGTTTAGAACCTTTTAGAACATGAGCTTATTGGCCTATGATGGACATCCACATTAATATTCATAACACTCCCCCTTAGATGTCTATTATACAAAATAAGTCCTAAAGCGTGTATGATGTTGCCTCGTTAAAAACCTTACCAGGAAAATCCAGTGGGAAAAACCGTGGTGAAGGGAAAAAGAGTGCATCGCGCATCTACTCCCCTTGATGAGAACATAACTTGAAATATCTGATAGGACACAATTCAATGTGATGAATTAACTCCTTATTCTTCGACTGGTTTACTTCTCTTGGCAGATTTGACACTCCTCACTGAAACTTGAATATCTTGATGATCGTAGGACGAAATGAATTCAAACCACTCGGAAATCAGAGCTAGCATTCATGTCTAACGTTAGGCACCGGTCTAGCTCTGGTAAGATGGTAGTATCGAGCAATATTTGGGATATCAGTGGAAATAAGTTATTCTGAGACAGCTTGTACATGTTCCACAAAAACAGTCATATCTCGAGTTCTATCATCGGGAATGACTTGATTCAAATTGGAGATTAAAGTAGACTCAAAGATCTTTCTCTGGACACCAATTTTATATTTTAGTCCATCAAGAAGGTCTCCTTTTATTGGTAAACTTTCGACCTTCGATTCTTTCTCGCAAATGGAATGTGTTTATGTCTTGATTCTTTTTCAAGCATGATTGATCTTGATCATTCTGTTCTACTTCTATAAATCTCGAAAATTAATTTGGAAGATTGATAATATTCCTATTTAGGTGTGTATCATTTGCGTGTTCTTTGTTGCCTCGTTAAAACCTTGACATGAAAAATCCAATGGGACAAAAACCATGATAAGGAAAAGGAGTACAACTACGAACATCATCATATTTCTCCCCCTGGAAGCATCATCTTAGAGAGATGTTTTCTCATCATATATATCTTCCTTTTAAGAATTGATATAAGCATATCCTTAGTAATAAACTCGTTTGATTGTCAGATAATCTCTTAGACCATTGGACTTCTTATCCATAGCATTATTTTCACACAAAAGATCATATTTGATCTATTTGGACTCTTTGTCCAAATTTCCTTTTATAGACAATCTTCTAAACCTTCACATTATGCATACTTATACATACGAGTTATTCTTTGCTTCTTGTAAAAGGTACAAGTATGACTATCATTCTTATTATACAAAATCACATCTTTCAATCCTTAAAGAGATCAGTAAATTTCCAATATTATGGTACTTCATGACCAAGAATTATTTCTTTATATTCTCAATATACTCGCGCAGTAATGTTCTCGAGAACTACCACTTACTGCTTCTAGCAATCCAAATCCTTATGGGATTTACTACTTCTTTCAGTTTATGTACTTTTGAATCATTGATATAATTGTCATTTTCCAATGGCTTTCAATTCTTGCCAGACTAAAGCAACTTGAAAGTTGATGCTTCCACCACATGATGATGTGTTTCTTTATAATCAATTATAGGTCTTTGTGATAATCCTTATGCAATTACTTCATCGCATCTCATGATTTTGTTATCACATCTATTTTTTTCATATAAAGACCCATTTATTGCCACTGGTTTTACACCATTAGGTGTACATACTACATATCTGAATACTCTTATCTTTCAAAGAGATTGCATCGCCATTTATCTTGTGTACACTTTTCAATAGATGGTTCATGATCCTCATTCTCATCAACTGCTATATTGCATGCATAAGTATTTACGACGTCGATTTGATATCGGTTCATATTGTTCCAAACATGACATAGCTTTTGAGATTTCTTTATTCTCAGGTACCTGAATTCTTTTCATGTCATGTTTTCTATCTCTTCTCGAGATCCTTAATATTTCATTCCTCGATTCCGCCATTCTCATTCATGCTCCTTTTCTTTTCGAGGATTATTATATTTGGAACCGATAGGTCTATCACGTTTCAGGCGCTCTTTAGACTCATTAGCAGTTTGATATTGTCTTTTTAGGACATCCATTTTAACTGGAGCATTTACAGCTGGTACTTGTGACTTAATCACTTTCTTATGGTCAGTAAATGAGTCTGGCAACTAATATGCTAATCTTTGTAATAGAATTATCTCCATAAATTCATATTAGACTTCTATTTACGATCTTTAGTCCGAGGATCAATGATAATTCATTCAACTCATTCATTCTACAGTTGTTTATTTTCTCCTCCTAATGTTGGATAGACTAACTTTCGAGTCTTTAAATAAATTTTATAAAATCTTCTAGATTTTATCATCAATGGAGATTATATCCAACATGTTCATAACCTCTTTCGAGGTCCCATCTTTTAGCGGTTTGGTGGAGAAACTACAACTGGTGCTAATTTTCTAGATGGGGATCTTTGGTTCCTAACCCAAAACCAATTTGATGGGGAGAGTTTTTAATTACTCTTTGGCATTGTGCGAATGAATGATGTTGCATCTTACGTATGAACATTAGCTATAAGATGTTCATCACGTATCTTCACATGCATAAAATAATCATCAAAGGCTTGTGAATTCACCAGTATTACTACTTAGTCTCGCAAACATTAGCTTGCAGATCTATGACAAGGATACATACAAACTTCATGTCGATGCATTAATTATAAACATATGATGGATGATCAGTCCACCAGTGGGTGATCAAGCCCACAAACATCTCCTTGTATAAATAGATTCCAAATCTATTTGACTGGTGAAAACCGTATTCTTATATTGCCTTGTAAGCAAGCAGCATATAGCAGATCATTCGTAAGAATCTTATAGTTCTTCAACAAATGTCCATACGATTATCTTTCGCATCATTACTAAACCGGAATGACATAATCGGTTTGCCAAACATTACACTTTCAGTAAACTTCTGGTTTACTTCTACATTTATCTCCATTTTCTAATCATTGTGTAGTACAATTAATACAATAGTGTTTTGTGTAATACTTCTGATTGAAGGTATTCAACATTTTCCTTTACTTATTGTCTCAACATTATTAGATTATAAATCATTTGGTTTTATTTTATAAATGACTCCTTAAGTCTATATATTTCCAGTGTGAACATACTTATGGATGTTCCACTTACTAGGGATGTGAGATTCTTTAATTCTCCCTCTCGAGATAATGATACTCCAAGTTCATATATCTTGAACTGAATCTCACTTTAGTATCAACTACATATCAAACTTAATGTCATGTGTTATATCTTAGATCATTTTGACCTTTGAGACTTGGAAAAGTATACACATTAATGATTTTAAGTTGCATTCTCATAGGCAAGCATCTATCTGCTCCTCTAGAGCTTCCAATAATCTTGGTACTACAAGACATTGTAATCACAATAATTTTATTTCATCTTTAGATGAATGAATCATATATTTTCTTTGTTACCATCTTTATTTTTCAACTTCAAGTGAGAGTATGAGTTCTAAAAAGAAATCTTTGGATTTTGACATTATTTATATCCACATTAACGTCTACAACCACTTTTATGTCCACTTTCTTGACCAATGTTGATTTTTTTTCTCAATATAAAATGCCAGATTCTCTTCAAGAGAATGATCATAATGAAATAGACGTGATTTATCATCTTGCATCGATAGCTCATTATTTTTTTCTTGGTCTCAAGGAGAAAAATATAGTTATAAACTTCTTTAATCTCTTTTCTCAATCGTGTGTCTAGACAACATTACTTGTGTGAAATTTTTTTTTTTTCACTATATATGCATCATTAAAAGTTTCTTCGAGAAATTTTACTTTTAAGCTTAACATCCAACATAGTTGAGATATAATTATAAACTTAAGGTTTTGTAATCTTTAGATGCAAAATAAATAATGAGCTTTAGGTAACATTCAGGTGATCGATCATACCTTTGGATTGTTTTCCAAAATTTATGGATCTTTTAAGATCAAGCTTTAAGCTTAAAAACTCTCATATATATAATTGTAATGAAATATAATATGAAAGTATTTCAAATTATAGAGATATATATTCTCATAAATATTGTAATATATTAGGAAGTAAATAATCTCCTATAATAATCATTATATGTAATAGTTTCCTATTTTCATGCTATTTAACAAGGTTTTAATTCAATCAATCGATTTATTAATACTGCATGTATTAACTTTCATGTATAGTATTTTACTTTATCAGAATTTTATTTATCTTGCATTTGAAGGATGGCAAATAGAAATTTACTTATTTTAATAAAGAGAAGGGCAACGGAGATCGGAGATCCAACCACTCATATTTTCCAGCTGTTTATCTCATATTATATCATCTCTTTTATAATGAGCAGATAATCCTTAATAAAACCTATCTCATCTAGTGGAGTCCACCACTTCACATATGTTGTCATTGATTCAACACTTGCACAAAATAATTCCGACACATGTGTCGTAGTAAAAGAACATTAAGCATTGCAACTAAATCAATTAATCACCAAACCTAAGAGTTATTTGCATGTGTCGATTCTTATATATCATGGGTTCATCTCCGTGAATCATCAAAATCAAACATGTTTCGAAACTTAACATAAGTAACCGTAATACTTATCTTCGATGAAGGAAAAATTTGAGTCAGAATCGAAGATCTAAACAGAGGCAGCGTCTGAGATTTAGCCTGTCTCTGCTAAGGATTTTGGCAAGGGTTTGAGAACGGTATTCAGAAACGGGGCGGATTTTGATCGGCGTTGCCGATTAGGGTTTTGTATTTTTTTTATTTTTTTATTTTTAAATGGCTAGGGTTAGAACGTACTTATTTAACGTGTCGTGGAAGGAATCAGTTAATCTTATTATTAGTCCGTTGACAACGATACCTTATTTAGGAATACAAAGTTAGAGTTTAGAACCTTTTACAACATGGGCTTATGGGCCTATAATGGACATCCACATTAATATCCATAACATATTTACCATAATAATTCGATGTCATTTATTTTACGTATTAACTGTAATAATTTCACGTGTTTAAACGAAATTATTTCATTAGCGACAATAATTCAAACCGGTTACCAAATTATTTTTATTTATTTATATAATCAGCTAGACATTGACATTCAAATATACATTAGGATACAAATCGATTTTTATGGGAATTGGGTTTTTGGATTTTAAAATTAAACCATGTTCAGGTATTATAAAATTTTGGATAGGATTCGATTAAGATTCTTTCGGATCCGGTAAGTTTGTATGAACCTAAAAATATCTAATAACCTATATGTTTACAAATGTTACTAAACAATTTATAAAGAGTTAAAAACCAAACCCACATGAGCGTGCAAGGCAAGTTCTAGTTATCATTATGTATAAAGTACAATTAATTACACCAGGTTTCAAAGTTTAAATGGTCTAAAGTATAATTTATGAAATATAATTCATGTGGCTAGGTGGCGTCCGTCTCTGATTCATGTCCCATGAAGAGCAACCAGACTTGCCTGTTACCGGTGGTAAGTCCCCGGAGGATTAGTCAGTTGGGTTCGGATCCGCCGGACACCCATGGTTAATAAAAAAGGTAGAATTTATGAGATCAACACCATGCACTCAACTGAAGGCTGGAAGACATGGACATGGTTTGAAATGTAATGAAAACCTTTGAAAAATATGGCATGAACACTATGTTTTCACAAGGATAAAATGCCTTCATGGCGATCAATTTATTATCTTCTAGAAAATCACATAAAACCGTCTAAGCATATAAGACTCCCACCATTCAATGATTTTTTGGGTTTTCTATTGGTGTAAATTACTTCTAAGGATATTTATAAACAATTTCAACTAGTATAAGACAACTCAAAACGCAACACTAGAAACACTTGCATATTTTTAAAATACATTTCTACTATTAGACAGCTCAAAATGCAATACTAGAAACACTTGTCTCCATTTAGACTTAGTTTCTGGTCCATCCTATGTAAACGATTCACATATTGACGACACTGTTTATATTGTGTATATATATAAGAGATGGTGGGATGTCCAATGCTTTCAAACCCGTATGGTTCTAAAACCCATAGTGTAGAACAAAAGATAGTGATTTCTGATGTAGAGAGATCTTATATTCCACTTCCTTTTTTTTTGTCGACTTTAAATTTCATTGGGCTTATTGTAATATATTCCACTTCCAAATTGTAATTTTGTATGCAAACAACACGCATCACCCTCATTTTAGTCCTTTAATTTTTATTCTTGTAGTGAAAAGGAATATCGAATTTATTAATCGTTTTGGGATTAACACATTGTTTGTTTAAAAAAAAAAACACATTGTTTGTTTCGCTGTCTAGACAAAGACCAGTGACTTTCATATACAACTTAACTATTTTAGTTTGTTGCGCAAAAAAAACTATTTTAGTTTTCTTCCTGTATTTTTAAGAGAGATAGATGTTTCAAGAAATGTCTAGGAAGTAAGGTTAGCGATTAGGGACAAAAAAATGTCGCCGTATGCTAGTTCAGTGGCACACAGCTGTGTAGTCCATGTACCGTAACGTACTGTATAACTGACAAGCAGATATCTACCAAGTTTTGTTTATTTTTGGTCTAAATCTACCAAGTTTTGTTTCGCTCGATTTTCATCCATATTTTCGCATCCCTCACAACTGAACCCAAAATCACCTTTTCTATCTTAAGGTGATCATCGCTTAAGATATATATATTTTTTAAGAGAGACAGATATCATCACCTTTTCTGGACGGCATATTAAAATTGCAATTTGATTTAAAGTATTTCACATATGTTAACTTAGTGTATATATGGGTGTTGTACAAAAATTAGATAAATATTATATGTATATAAGAATTTATGAGCTTTTCCATCTCTTAAATTTAACAGCGGACATGATTTATGCTTGGCTAAAAAATATATTAAAATATCATGCCTAGATTTTATTTGCACCATTTTAATAAATTATGTATTTCCCAATTTTAAACATGAAGAAAAGTTACAAACATGGTTATTGAAATAGATTTTAAATATGTTGAATTATTCAGCGTGTTCGAAATGACGGTATGAATTTGATTTTAGATTATTTGAAAAACGTTTATTAAAAAATCATGATTGGATTACAAAAAAATATATATATAGTAGTAAAATCATCAAAAGGCAATAAACTCGCTGAGAAGAATTTAAATCTATAACTCTTTCTTGTATCGATTTTGTGTGTTTTTAATATTATCTTTTTGAGTGACTCTCTCTCTATTAATAAGATGAAGTTGGCTAGGTCTTTTTTTTGTCGATTTGAATTTTTTTTTAATTTTTGAGAAACCCAATTTGGATATCTCTAACCACTTTTTCGCTAATAAATTGTTTACTTAATAGGCCTTCACAAAAAACATAGTGAAATGTATTTAACCGAGAATTTGAAGTGATTCGTAAAAAATAACAAATTCACTGTTCAAACATAAATTTAAAAAACTCATTTTAAATCTACTGCTATTGAATATAACATTTCATAAAATACTCTAAAATCTATTGTTATTCAAAATATTTTTAAGTTCTGGAGTTTTTAAGTAACTTTAAAGTGTTTGGATGAAGTTTCTTAGTTAAAAAATAAACTTAAATCCTATATTTTAGGTGATATTCTAGAGTAATTTAACAAAAATTCCTTAAAATTCTTCGGTTCATTAAAATTATCTAAAACCTCGTTAAAAATCAAATCATTTCAAACGTTAGATTGAATACATCTCTTCCTTCCCATGTTATTGAACTTGACATTTTATAAAGTATTCTGAAATTTATGGTTATTAAAAATATTTTAAGTTGTGGAATTTTTAAGTGATTTTAGAGTGTTTGGATGGAGTTTCTTAATTAAAAAAATAAAACTCAAATCTCATATTTTTAGGTGATATCTAGAATGGTTTAACAAAAATTCTTTAAAACTCTCCGGTTCATTAAATTATCTAAAACCTCATTAAAAATAAAATCACTTCAAACCCCCTCCCCCCATAGTTTATTTCTAACAGAATAGTGTTATGGGTTTTTAGATTTGTGTTAGAATATAAGATAGTTTGGAAGATGGTTTATCTAATTGTGATCCGGCACATATACATAAATACACTTGTTCTAAATTCAATAAACGACACTTATCTGTTATATTAAATGTGGCAAAGGAATCTCTGTTGTTCAGAAAATAAATAAAATTTCTTCAAACAAAAGAAGCCAAAGCGTAATTGTAAACTTGTAAAACGGACGTAGGGTCAGGTAATCACTTCATGCAGATGTACGCATCTCATTTTTCTTTTGGTAGGTCGAATTGCTATATAGAAGTAATGTTAATGTGTGGGTCGTAAGTAATTCACATACCTTTTCAGATTCAATGATTAGGAATGAGCTGTAAAATGAATTGAAAGCTTAGGTACAAGTTCAATTTCGTAAAACTTATGGGGTCAACTTGAACGTTTAACTCAAAACATTTCCATCGTTCAGTGTTCGCCTTTGGGTTCACGAAAGGCCAATTGACATCTCTCACCACCTCGTTGCTACAACTCCGTACATATGCTTCTTTATATATCATACTAATACATAGAAATGTATCCAGCTCCATATATCTTGTATGCATATACTGTACGTACATATAGTATCGTAATGTATATCTAATGTGATATTTGTTTTTTTTTTGCAGATACATTATGGATTTTAAGTCCATATATAATTCCTCTGTTTGATAATCTTGTCATGATTTGATAACCGCCACTACTTACAGGGCCGGCCCCGAGATTTTGGGGGCCTTAGGCGATATTCGTAAAGATTTCATTGAAAAAAAAGTTTAAGAAAATTTGGGGGTCTTTTTAAAAAATTTGGGGGCCTATGTTTATATAGTTTTTTTCAAAAAATTTGGGAGTCCTAGGCGAACGTTTCATCCGGCTTTGCCCAGGACCGGCCATGACTACTTATAAGACAAATTACAACCAGGATAAGTATCGTATATATATCAAGGTGATAAATGTTTTGGTAAACAATGTTTAGTCTAACTGTCTAAGTATTTACGTTAGAGGTGTGTCAAAATGAGCTAACTCGTTCAACTCAGTTCAGCTTATATTGAGTTAGGATATTTCATGAGCTAACGCAGCTAAGCTCATTTATTATATGAATTTCAATATGTAAACTCGAACTCAGATCATCTAGATCATGAATTAAATGAGTTAACTCGATCAAATATAAAAATAAAAAATTATAAAAATAATTAGAAAATAAATTAGAAAAATAATATTTTTCATAATATAATTTAAAATTAATCCAAAAACAATAAATTAAATCAAAACTAAATCAGTGATCCGGAAATTTATTCTACATAAGAGTCTTGAGATGATTCATGTTTAAAATCTTCATCCACTACAAGAAAACACCGGTATTCCGACGACAAATATCGTCGGTATGTCCTCGGAATAACGGTATTCCGAGGACATACCGACGAGAATGGTCGTCGGAAATTTTTCATCGGAAAGTAAAATTTCCTCGGAATTTCTTCGGAAAATTCCGAGGGAATACCGAGAATTAAAGATTTCGAGGATATTCCGAAGAAACATTTTCTAGGACTGTTTGTCGGTATCTCCTCGGATATTTCCGATGGAACGGTCCTCGGAAACATTCCGAGAGAAAAGAGGTATCGGAATATTCCGACGAACCTCAGCCGTCGGAATATTCTGAGAAACCTTTGCCGTCAGAATATTCCGAGGAAGTGTATCCATCAGGATACTCCGAGGAGATATGCCCTCGGAATATTCCGAGGAAGTTGTCGTCGGAATATCCCGAGGGATACACTTCCTCGAATATTCCCAAAAATATATATTTTTTTTAAATTAAAAATTTATTTTTTTTAATTGAAATTCAAAAATATAAAATTAAAATTGAAATAGAAAACATATTAGATAATATTCAAAGTTGTACATACCAAAATAAAACATTCAGAGTTTTTGAAAAAAAAAGAAAGAAACTACAGGAACTGCTCGTTCGGGTACATCCTCTTCATCATCTCTATCATTTGCTCGTTCTGCTTCCTCGCTACCTCCCATCCCACCTCTTGATCCGCCATCTTTTGCTCCAACGCAGCTATGCGGTCATCTTTGTCCATAAGCACTTGTGGATCAACATAGGGCTGTGGTGTAGAAGTAGGAACCGACCGGGCTCGACGACCCAAACCGACCAAACGTCCCTTCTTCTTTGGAACCGACTGAAATAGAAAATAAACAAATTTAAATAATAGAAAAGATGATAAAATGAAAATAAAGAAATAAATGAATTGAATTTTTTTATAAAGAACATACCGATTCAACGATTTCGTTGATTCGAATCCGGGACAAGTTGGTCGAAGCCGTCGAAGTGGCTTCCAGGTCGGTTTGAAGCTGAGATAGACGGGTCTCTTTGTCTTCCTTCTGAGTTTCGATCAGGCTGAGCGCATCCCTCACAACACCATCATCAATCTCCTCGGTGTGCTTGTTGGTATGCGCCGTCTTCATTAGGACGAAATCATCAACCGGCTCGCCATCATTTTCATCCGCCTTGAAAAAAGAAAATAAACAAACATTAGAAATTAGAAGAAATGCATAAAAAATAAAATAAAAATGCTTAAATAATTAAAAAAAAAGAGATTGAACTTACCAAGCGATCCCCCAGAGTGGCAATAGTCTAGGCACCCAAATTGTGCTTGTACATGCCCTTCCCGCCACGATCGCTCTTGCGGTTGGCGGAGTTGGTCACGGAGGTAGCTTTCGTCTCGTCCTTATCCCAATGCACACACAACTCCTCCCAGACCGTGTTGTTGATCGACTTCGGGACCTTTTAATAAAAAAAATATAAAATAGTTTTATAAATCCAAAAATTGTTTAATAAATTCAAAAAATTGTTTAATAAATTAAAAAAAACCTGGTTGATGAGTCACTTCTGCTTCCACTCGTAGATCTGCTTCCCATAATTGTCCATAACTTTATGGACGAAGGTGTCACGGATAAAGTTCGTGTGATCGGGATTCCAGGTGAACTCTTGCTGAAAAAAAATACAATTTGTAGAAATTTTATATTAAAGATTAAAAATATAAGTAAGAAAATTAGAATACTTACCGCAAACTGACGAAACCAAATCTCCTGGTCCTCGGCAGAGAAGTGAGTGAAAGTCGGATATCCTTTGCTGAGGTTCGAGTACATCATATTGTTGATCCATGCGCTGATCCCGTTCCCAGATCGGTTGAACCTAATATAAGAAACAAGTTATTAATAATGAATCAAATTTTAATGAAAGGAAAAAAAAAAGGCTTTTAATTACCATGTTTGACGTCGTCCCTTTGGACACGGAGTGAGATAGGGAAGATGCTCACGACCGGACTGTTGAACCAACTAGGCAACAGCCATCACTCCCGGAACGACTGGAGGAGCGGGATGGGGTGCAGCAGCGGGAGGGGGTGCAGCAACGGGAGGGGGTGCAGCAACGGGAGGGGGTGCAGCAACGGGAGCAAAAACCGGAGCGGAAAATGAAGAATCCCGACAGTGACTGCTCGACCAACGAGAGTGGCTGGACGAACCCCGAGAGTGGCTGGAAGAACCCTGAGAGTGGCTCCCCGTACCACTACGACCTCGTGGTGAGACACGACGAGATCGAGACAGGGTCTGATCACCAGTAGACCTGTAAATTAAAAAGAAAATATTTAAAAATAGTTTTAATAAATATATAAATTAAAAAAAACATATTTAAAAATAGTTTTAATAAATATTAATTGAAAAACATATTTAAAAATAGTTTTAATAAATATTAATTGAAAAACATATTTAAAAATAGTTTTTATAAATACAAAAATAATAAAATAGTGTTTATAAATACAAACTTAGTTTTAATAAATATAAATATTTTTAAAAATATGAAATCATCTTTTATAAACCCAAAAATCGAATTTATATACAAAAAACATTTGTAAAATCCAAAATCGATTTTATAAATACAAAAATAATAAAAAATTTATAAAAAGATTTCTAAATCAATTCAACACAGCAAATTATCCAACCAAATCACAATTCTAAACCTATTACACAACCAAATCACAATCCCAACCAATCACCTTAACAAAAATCTATAAAAAAACTTCTAAAATCATCAAATCTACATAAAAACATAACAAATAGAACCTAAGAGAGTGAGATAGGGTCCTTACATGATTTGTGTATGAATAGAGAGGATTCGCCGGAGAGATCTTCGCGAGAGAAGGGGGAGATCGCCGGAAGAAGAGAGAGATCGCCGGAGGAAGAAGAGAGAAATGGGGAAGAAGAAGTGTTTCGTGTTTATAAAACCTAGGGTCCGACGGAAACTATCCGTCGGAATTTCCTCGGTATTTTCAATTTCAATTTTCGCGAAATATTTGGCGGCTGGTTTGCCCGGTTAAATGAAAATATTCCGAGGAAATTCCGACAGACACTTAAATATCGGTCGGAATTTCCTCGGTATGTTCATTAACTCGAGGAAAAAGAATATCCTATGCATGTATTTCTATTGGTTTATATTGTTCCTCGAAATTTCTTCGGACTATTCCGAGAAAATTGCGAGGAACACATGTTTGGGGTTTCAAAACATCAAATCTTTTTGCCCTATATCATTTCTTATACAAATGCAATGCATACCATTGAGGAATATTTGTATAGATGATCATAAACTATGAAATAACAAAATTTCAAAACGAATTGTAAGTATTCCCTTTACCGTTCATTAAAGTGTATAAGTGTTTCTCTTATGTTGTGGAGATTTCGTTCATACAATCGGAAAAGTGTTTATTATAGGGTAAAGAACCAATTTTTGACTTCATAATCAGTCTAAGACACTTAATAAGGGTTATATAAGTGTTATTCAAACCGCAAAACGTTGTTTTCGGTTTAAAAACCCTACTTCCTCGGAAAAGCCTCAGAATATTCCGGGGAAATTCCGAGGAACACTTGGATTTTCTCGAAATTTCCTCGGAATATTCCGAGGAAACAGAAACCCCAAAAGAAAAGCCCTAAATCGTCGGAAAAATCTCGGACTATTTCGAGGAAATTCTGAGGAAATCCCTAAATCCTATTATCCCTCGGAATTTCCTCGGTATTCTTATATTAAAAAAAAAAGGCGATGCTACTCTGTTTCCGAGTCATCATCACCAGATGAATCTGAATCTGGATCTTGGTGAAACTCTCCAATCTATGGTTCATCCTCTACGTGAACGACGGCTTCCTCTCCAAAGTCGGTTAAATCGACTACAAGGCCAACTGCAGCTAAATCTTCTGCTGTACTTAAGTTACCAGATGTGCTTGGTTGTAGTTGGTCTTCCAGCTCAGAACTTCCCTGAGAATACTGTCTTCCACTCTTGCCAAACGGGCTGAAACCATCAGTACATAATCCAAGGTAGACATTTCTTCTCTCATACGCAAAGTCGGGATATTTTGATTGGAAATGTTTCCACGCTTTTGCATCTGAAGGATGTCTAATCTCACCATTTATTGAATGCTCCGCATGCCATCTCATTGGTTGCGCTGTGCGTTCAGACTGATACAACCTCTGCAACCTTTCCGTCAAAGGCAAATACCATATCCTTTTAAATGGCACTGGAACTCTTCCACTCGTATCTTTAAAACGAGCATTTCCACAAAATTTGCATGTAACCCGCTGTTCATCCGCCCTCCAATAAATCATGCAGTTATCGCTGTATACATCTATTACCTGATACGATAAACCAAGACCAGCTACCAGTTTCTGAACCTCGTAGTATGAACCAGGGGCTACATTATCCTCAGGTAGAATACCTTTTACAAAATCAGCAATCGCATCCACACAGTCTTCAGCCAAATTATAATCTGTTTTAATGCCCATCAGTCTTGTTACAGATGATAAAGCTGAATGACAATCTCTGCAACCTTCGTACAAGGGTTGCTTTCCAGTATCCAACATATCATAAAATCTCATAGCTTCTGCATTGGGTAAATCTTCCACTCTAAAATGATTATTTACCATCTGCTCAGTACCTACACCATAATCTACATCTATTTTAATTGGTTCTTCTAACCTAACTGCAGGCTGAGGTTCGCTAGTACTACCATATTCATAATCAGTTTCTCCATGATAATACCAAATTTTGTAACTTCGTGTAAACCCATTCAAATATAGACGAGTCCAAGCATCCCACTCTTTAATAATCTTTCTATTTTTACAATTAGAGCAAGGACATCTTAACATACTCGTTTCTGCTTCCGGTTGTCGTTGAACTAACCCCATGAATTCGGTTATACCTCGTTGGTATTCTTCCGTAATCAATCTCGTGTTCGGATCCAAATGAGGTCGATCGATCCAAGAACGATAATAATTTGAAGAAGACATGCTTTTTTCAATCAAATTCGTGTGTAAATATAGTATGTGAGAGGATGAAGAAATGGAGTGAATGAAGAGGTTGGGGGTGCGGGTATTTATAGATGAAATGTTGCCGACAGTACCGAGGAAATTCCGACGGAATCCCGACGGCAACGGCTCTTTCCTCGGAATTTCCTCGGAATTTTTAAAATCCCCCAACGGCTCTCTAACGGCTATAATATATCATCGGATATTCGTCGGTGTTTTCCGAGGAATATGATTTCCTCGGTATATTCCGAGAAAATTCCGAGGAAACCCAAATTTTGGGTTTTCTCGGAATTTCCTCGGAAATTCGTCGGAATATTCCGAGGATCTCATTTTCCGTCAGAATGTCCGTCAGAATTACGATGTTTTCTTGTAGTGATCAATTCAAATCATAAAGATATATATTCTACATGAGAGTCTTAGGAATATTTTGTTTTAGATTTTAATTCTAAAGATATATGATATGATAATTGATATCAATATTTTTTTTTAATTTTGTATATATTTATAACTTTTTGGTTTTACATTTTAATTTTAGGAGATAAATATGATTAATATAGAAACTATATTTTCTTACATAAAAAAATAGAAGTCATCTATATATAAACATATAAAGTATAAAACTGACTAAGCTCATGAGTTAGCTAATGATCATTAAAGAATGCTCATATAACTCGTAATTTAATTTAAGCTTGATTATTAAGTTCATTTATTAAATGAGCCTAAAAACAGAGATCATGCTCATGAAAAATCGAGTGAAGCTGAGCTAGCACATGATCTACGACTCATTTTGACATCCCTAAGTCGTTAGTTTTAATAAGTCGTTAGTTTTAAGCGAGAGAAAAGAAGTAAATAAATGTACACATGCATTGTCAGCTGACTTCAAAATGAAAGTATCAAAGTTTGAGAGTTTTTAACTCAAAATATATTACTGATAAGTGAATTAGAATGCATCATAATATATTATTTTGTGGTTTATTCTACTTCATCTGTATAATTAGAATAGATAGGTTTAAATCATATATATATATACATTTCTTATATATTATTTATGTTAGATCACATCTGATTTCGTATTTGAAATTCCTAAACATAAAATACATAAATTTAATATATATATATATATATATATATATATAAATATATAACATCATCAATGATTCCAGATGAAAATTTAATTAATCCAAACGTGAAAACCTGACTCCAGATGGACGAGCCAACAATTTCATAATTTCAAAGAAAGAAGCCCTTTTAAAATTCAACAGTATATCATAAAACTATAAGATCTATTACTCAAATGTATTTTTTTTTGTCAACTACCGATTTAAACTAGAACAAGTGTTGGCCTGACGCGCTAGTTCTCCGAAGAGCACTTCCGTCTATTTGTGTCTGATCTATATGGGAGAAAGTATAGCCTCTCATTCTTGTTTCTCTCGTTAACGCGTCCGTCCGACCATTCCTACTCCGAAGAATATGAATCAGTAATAGGAATAAAATAATTTGAAATCGTAACTGTTATTTTATAACGTGGGAGTTTTTTTCCTTTTTTATCAAGAACGTTGAAGTCATAATGTGAGAATTTTCAGGGATTTAGTTATTTAGAATTTTAGAATCTAACATTATTTTTGTCGGCACTTTAATTTTTTTTTAAAACAAATGCCAGATGTCAGATTTTACTTTCATACGTGACTTGTGGTTTAGTATATAAAAAATATTATATTTAAAATAAATATAAATTCCATAGAAATTCTAAAAAGATGCTCTTTGTATTATAAATCTTTTTTTTAATCCAAATAACATTTTATATGAAACATAAGGTAACCTAGTAGAACATGTGCCAGATCACGAGAACGTCAAATTTATAAACTTGGTGACTCTTCAGCTACAATCTTATAAATTTGTCAGTTCTTGAATTGGCTACACTTCCTGTGATTTGTATTATAAGTATGCTTTCCAATGTATGATACATACTATGGAGAGAGCGGAACATGGTGAAACCCCAATGCTGTCGCAAGTTTTAGAGAAAACCGTTGATAAAAACATCAGAAACAAGTCAAGTCTTATAAAAGCTAAGGGAGGGAAACTAAATGGCATCTTACCGTATTGGTTTGGGAGGAGAGAGTAGAAGATAGTTTCTTGATTAATATTATAAAACACTGATGCATTTGATAAACTGATTTTTCTGTGAACATAATCTAACATTCATTAAAAAACCTATAATTCCATTTCATGAAACTTCCTTCGTGAAGACCACCAATTAGTCTGCCCATAGTATGTAATATCCATACCTAGGCGAACACTAATCAACACTCCAAACATCTATTCGATTAAATCATCAGTCACTCTCATACTTCTATGTCTAACATACATACACAACTATGCATAAAACAACTTATAGATCTACAAGTCTCGCCTCACCTTTGTTTTTTTTTATTGTAGTTGAAGCATACAAAATGGTTGGTGATCCAAAATCAGAAAGTGGATCTGTAAAGATCAAATGCTCTTTGTTTAGATGCTGAAAACTTGCGTACTTTATTCAATGATAAACGAAGGCTTTATATAGCATTTACAATAACTAGAAAGCCTAAAAATACTGCAACGAAACAGAGTTACTGCTACAACTACTTTGACTGAAACAATAGGTTTTTATTTGAAACAACTTGAACTAACTTGAACCGCATCCCTCAAGAAGTGAAACCTTACCCCAATGTGTTTGCATCTCCCGTGAAATACAGGATTCTTGGAGAGGTATTGTCGAAGAGAATCACAGTGCTTCCGTTCTCATTGTATCCCAACTCTTCAAGGACCCTTTTGTACCATATCACCTGACACGCACAGACTGATGCAGCCATATATTCAGCTTCGGTGGTGGAGAGAGTAACTATTGGTTGCTTCTTTGAAAGCCAAGCCACTGCAGCTCCATCCATGAGAAAAAACGTAGCCAGATGTACTCTTTTTGCTGTCAACATCCCCGCAAAGTCACTATCAGTGTAGACTGCTAGCTCTCCTGTTCCCCCTCTCATGTACCAGATGCCATAGTCAACTGTGCCCCTCAAGTACCTTAACATTCTCTTTGCAGCTTGGAGGTGGAGTGTTGTAGGTTTAGACATGTAACGACTTAGTAAACTTGCAGAAAACTGCAAGTCTGGCCTTGTGATCGTAATGTACATGAGACTTCCTATTATTTGCTTGTAGAAAGTCTCATCTACCAGCTCTCCTCCATCGTCTAGATCCAGCTTGCTTCCGGGTACAATTGGATTGCATACAGAGTTGCAATTTTCCATGTCGAAACGTCTCAACACCTCAAGAGCATACTGTGCCTGAGATATATGAATACCAACTGAGGTCTGCAACACTTCGATTCCCAGAAAATACCTCATTTTTCCAAGACTAGTCATGTCGAACTCTTTCTTCATTGACTGCTTGAAATCTTCAATCATCTTCATGTCACCTCTTGTGTATATTAGATCATCTACATATACACTGACATAGAGAGAGAGTTACCGCTTTTGTTTATCTTGATGAAGAAGGTTTCTTCATTCTCTGACTTCTCAAAGCCTTCCTTGACAAAGTATTCTTCAATCCGACTGAACCAGGCTCTTGGCGCCTGTTTTAACCCATACAACGCCTTGTGGAGTCTGTAGACTTTGTCTTCTTCACCTCTGATCTCGTATCCCTTTGGCTGCTGAATGTACACAACTTCTTCTAAGATTCCATGGAGGAAAGCCGACTTAACATCTAGTTGGTAAATGTCCAAAGCCTTCCTCGCAGCAGTAGCTAGGATGGTTCTTATAGTGTCCATCTGAGCAACAGAAGCGTATACCTCAGTGTAGTCGACGCCGTGTTCTTGAGAGTACCCCTTGGCCACTAGGCGAGCCTTGTATTTGCTCACTTCTCCAACTTCATTGAGCTTTGTCTTGTATATCCACTTGACTCCAATACACTTTGCTCCTCTTGGTAATTCTATGAGTTCCCAAGTTTCATTCCTCTCAATGGCTCTTATTTCTTCGTTCATGGCTTCTCTCCACTTGAGACTCTTCTCTACTTCCTCAAACGAAACCGGATCAGATGAATTTACCTCCACCATGTTGACTACATCTTCATCTTCATCCACCTCATTTCCAGTGATGTAATCATTTAGGTAGCGAGGAGATCTTATCACACGGCCCTCCCTAGCTCTTCTTGGTTGTTTTGTTTCCTCTGCAGGTTGCTCTTCTTCGTCAACTTGCACTCTGCATTCTTCACCTTCGCTATCGCTTTCTTCCCAAATGTGATCATCATCGTTCCAAGTCAACTCAACCTCAGGATTGTCTTGATCTTCCTCCCAGTTCCAACCTCTTGTTTCTTCAAACACCACGTCTTTGCTTACTGTTATCTTCTTGGTTGCCGGTTTGTATAACCTTTAGCCCTTTGACTCATCAGAGAAACTGAACATTACACAGGTAAGACTCTTTTCATCAAGCTTCCCACGCTTCTCATCTGGAATGTGAACATTTGCAAGACTTCCCCATACTCTCAGGTGCTTCACACTTGGTTTGATACTGCTCCATGCTTCTTGTGGGGTTACATCTTTCACCGAGTGAGTGGGACATCAGTTTAAGATGTAAAAGGTCCAGTTAACAGCTTCAGCCCAGAATATTTTTGGTACCTTTCTCATTGACAGCATGGATCGGACCATGTTCATCACCGTGCGGTTCTTCCTTTCCGCCACCCCGTTCTGTTGTGGCGTGTAAGCTGTGGTTAGCTGTCTTCTAACTCCTTCTTCCTTACAGAACTTAGAGAACTCGTTTGATGTGTACTCTCCTCCACGGTCAGTTCTCAGACATTTTATCTTCTTGCGTGTCTCGGTTTCCACCATCTTCTTGAACATCTTAAAATGCTCAAAAGCTTCTGATTTCTCCTTCAGGAAGTAAGCCCACCCCTTTCGGCTGTGATCATCAATGAAACACAAGACATATCTCTTTCCAGTTGAGGTCATGGGACTGATCGGACCGCATATGTCCGAGTGTATGAGCTCCAAGACTTCTTTTGCTCTCCATGTGCTTTTCTTGGGGATAGGATTCCTTGACTGCTTTCCCACCAAGCAGTCTGTACACGTAAATTGTTGTGTGCCAAAGCATGGAAGATCACACACCATTTCCTTGCTCTGCAATGTTTTCATTACACTGAAACTGAGGTGGCCATACCGTTCATGCCATATCTTTGTTGTGTCTTCTGTGGTTGTCTGCAAGCACCTCTGTTGTCTGAATTCTCCAACACCAGCTTGATCGATTATCATGAACATTCTGTTCCTACTCATCTTGCTTTCTGCAATCAACCCACGCTCTTCATGGTACATCTTGCAGACACCCTTATGTATGATGATGGTAACATCTTTCTCTTGCAGTTGTCCAAGACTCAACAGGTTGTTTTTGAGCTCAGGAATGTAATACACATCACTGATCGTGTATGTTGTGCTGTTTAGGATCAGCTTTACATTTCCTTTGCCCACAACTTCTAGCCTCTTGTCATTTCCCAACTTGACAAAGTGCTTAAAGTTTGTGTTCAAGCTTGTGAACAGCTCCTGATCACCACTCATATGATTTGAACAACCTGAGTCAAGAAACCAAGCCTTCCTTCTCTTGTCTTCTTGCTCCCCCGTCTGAGTTACCATTGCCATCTCCACATCTTCTTCAGTTTCTTCTTCAATGTATGCCATAAGTAACATTTCTTCTTCCTCATCAACATAGTTGGCTTCTTCTTCTTCCCACTTTGGACACTCACTCTTGAAGTGTCCTAGACGATGGCACTTGTACCATTCCACAGTGCTTTTGTCTCTGAATGTCCTGCCTCGACCTCGGCCTCTTCCTCTTCCGTAGGAACCCCTCCCTCTAGTTTCCATGCCTCTGCCGTGCGTTACTTTCAACACATGATCATCACCCTTGTCTGGCTTCTTGAACTTCTGCTCGTGCCATTACTGCTACAACTATTTTGACCGAAACAATAGGTCTTTATTTGAAACAACTTGAACTAACTTGAACCGCAAGACTCGTTCCATACTCCAGCTTCTTCCTTGTTCCTTACTTCTACTGCTTCCAACAGGATCAGAAAGTAGTCTGTAAATCTGACAGTAAAATTTTCCCAATTATATATATACTGGCTTCTGAATTTTTCTGGATTGACAAGATATGCCGTTAGATATTCACGTACGGATTCTACTTATGAGTTAGGATTAAAAAATCTTATGATCCTTGTGAGGTTTTATAATCCAAAATTTATCCAATTCTTCGTCTATTTTTTTTTCCTTTCAACCCAAATTTTTATTTATTTTTATTTTCTAGGCCAACTTCTTCTCCAGCTTAATTTTGATTAAGAAATAATATAGTCTAAAGATTCTAAAGTCAAAAATTTATTATATTGTTTTCTTTGCAAATGAAGGCTAGGATTTGAATTAAAAGATAGTCTTGGTTTTAGGATGTTACATAGGGTTTACCTACAAATTAATTACGAAAACAAAAGTAGTCTTGTGGAAATCATTACCAGAATTAGCAATTTAGCATGATTACAAAAAGATTATGAAATCAAACAAAATTTAGGGTTACCACCAAATGGGAGCCTCTTTCTTTCTCTTAAATTATTAAATTTTCAGACAATGAAATGCAAGACTCCATCTAACTGCGGGTCATCTGAACAATGCTAGATCTAGATCCACTCGTTCAAGCACTATCCTTTTAACTAAGCAGTAATCTAGTGGTAAAAGCTAATTTGGAGGACAACGTAAGTCCATTTGTTTTTGTTTAATTTTCTACTGGAAAAAGTTACTTTTACTTGGTCAATTTAGGTTTGTGTTTCCACCTTAAACAATTTACATATTAGCCTAGTGACAAACGATCTAGTTACCCATTGGTGTTATCAAAAAGCATTTTCAACTCGGATAAGGCATTGTGATATTCACTATTTTAGTACTAAGTGTGTTCTTTATAGAACTGGTCAGATAACCGATAAAGTCTATAAAAATAGTACTATCCTCCAACTGAAACATATATGACCATCTGTTATGTGTGTTTACAGCGGATTATTCTTAGTAAACAGTTGCATTTCATCTTTGATGATAGCTTTTTTTGGAAGAATTGTGATGTTTTAAAAGGTGTTGTGTAACTCAATCCTCAAATTCTTATTGTAAAACAATTTGTTTTGAGTAATATTAACCAGAAAGAATATTTTTAAAAAATGTAAGAAAAAATTATATGACTACAATAATTTATGTTGGATCTACTACGAATACATTAGCCAACATAATTAAGAATTTAAGATAGACATAATATTATCAAATGAACTATGCGAATTAAATTTGGGGGTTGGGAAAAATGATTTGTGTGAGTGGTTATTTATGACTTCAGTCTATTAAAAACATTGTTTAGAAATGAATAAAATAAAATAATAAAAAGTTCTACTAAGTTGATTATTCGCATAAATTGCGTGTTGATGTTCTACTGGGACGTTGGGAAAGCAAGTGACATTGACAACGTTATAGAACTTCTATATTTTTGTCAACAGGTTACTCAACAAAACTTTCTTACGGCATGATTCGATTCAATCTTTTTAAATTTTAATAACGATATTTAAATAATAAAAATTAGTTATGATATGATAATTATGGAATAATGGCTTCCTTGTATACGGGTTATGTGGTCCAAATGTACCTTTATACCGGCCTACCAATCGTACCTTATGTTTGTGTTGGATTTGGTAAATTAAAATATATTAATCGCTTCAAATATATTATCATGATGGAATACACACATTTTGAATATTTTCGAGTAAACCGACTTGATCAATTTAGACGTTTTTATTTTGTTTCTTCTGTTAAAGGTTAGCTTTTCATAATCAAACTTTCTAAAATCGTCTAGGAAAATTAATATAAGGGAAGTTTATTCAAATATACAGTATTTTAGGACAATCGAATAGAACCATACAGATCTTTTTTTTACTACGGATATTTTTAAATACCAAACGTGTCATTTTTTTACGTTATCAGAAAAAACGTATTTACAAGAATGTCATTACTTTTCGCTTCCACGTAAGCAAAAACCCGGCGCCGCGTAGGAATTTGGTTCCGTGTTTTCATTAAGTCAGCCGTAAATCACTACATACGTCGTTACAGCTTATTTATTGTTACGTGACAGCTGAATTAATAAACATGGCTGGCTTAAGAGGAAACAGCTGATTTAAGAACATAAGTCAGCCGTCCGTTACGGCTGATTTACAGAAATGTGGCTGATTTATGGGATAACGGCTGACTTACAGACAAAAGTTACGGCTGACTTATACATCGGTGGTTTGACTGCAGAAATATTCGGCTGAGTTGTAGTTAAGACACGACTGAGTTATGTTTCCACGGCTGAGTTAACGAATATCGACTGGCTGAGTTATTTAGTTTACGACTGACTAATGGGATGTTGTTACGGCTGAGTTTATATTTAATCAGCCGTAATAGGATGGATTAACATTAAACTCAGCTTCTTTACGGCTGACTTATTAGCGAAAGATTAATTACTAGAATAGCATTCGTTTGACGGCTGATTTATGTGACGATACGACTGATTTATGGTTTTTCATCCTAATTACGGCTGATTTCAGATCAAAAGATTAATTACTGAACTAGTATCTACGGTTCGGCTGACTTACATTGTACATGAGGGCTGATTTACGTATGCTGAGTTATATATTCGTTTGTCGGCTGATTAACTGATTTTCCATGTCATCCGCCATGTCATCAATTCGGATTTGCCATGTCACTGCTAACGAACTACTTTACAACTAGGTTTGTGTGTGTTCATCTTTTTATTCATCTTCTTTATCTATCTATCTTCTTCATCTTATTCTTCATCTTTCTTAGAGATTTAATGGATCCGGTAATTATTGTTTTCTGGTAACTGTATTAAGAAAAAAAGATATGTATTCAACGCCGACAGTAGAGGGTGTAGAGTTCTTCATTTAGATGAGAAAACAAAACATGAAGAATTCGTAAAGTCTATACTCGATGATTACAGATTGAATGAATTGAGGCTGAGTTTTATGTATGGGTTTATGTTCTTTGCTATGCCATTATGTATGCTGAACAACATATTTATGTATGGGTTTATGTTAATGGTTACGACTGAGTTTTTGTTTAATTATGGCTGAGTCATCATTTAATTATGGTTGAGTTATCGTTAATTTATATTGTTGAGTTATCGTTTAATTAAGTATGAGATATTATCGTCTCGATGTTATAAAGGCCTCAATATTAGTTATGAGCCGTATTTTCCACACTTCTGAAGCGCCATAATTAATTATCAACACGGTCAAATCAAGAAAGACGAAACGTTCCATTATTATAATAATAAAGTATTACCGTCTCGATCTCTATGAAGGCCTCGATATTAGTTCTGAGCTGTATTTTCCACACTCAGCCGTCCCATTAATATTAACGGCTGAGTTATATTCTGAATTAAATAATAAAGTATTACCGCCTCGATCTCTATGAAGGCCTCAATGTTATAGTAACCAACATGGCTGAGTTATATCAACCATCATTGCTTAGTTATATTAACGTTACATTAATGGATTATTTCCCGATTCTTGAATTGCCTAATGAGATTCAGGCGTTAGTGGTTGAACGTGTGGCCGGTAACTCCTTCCAAGATCTCTATGGCCTCAGAGCATCGTGCAAGTTGATCAAGGCGTTAGCAGATCGGCGTAGTGTATGCCATTTTTACGATGTATTATTTGTTCCCTGTGGACTCAATATGCCTGCTGAGTTGTTGAAAACTTGCTACGCGGAGAGAAATCCAAGCACACTTTATAGGAAGGGTGTACAGTTTTTCTTCACATTTAACCTTCAGGAAGAAGGATTTGCTTTCATGAAGCTTGCAGCGTATGAAGGATATGAGCGTGCTGTGTATACATATGCAATGACTAGAAAAAAATTTTGGGGTGATGAGGAGTAATTTGCTCGTTTTACAAGGGAATCAGTTGATAGGATCGGGAAACTAGTTCGATCTCTAAAATGGGCATGGGGTTCTCTTCATGGTGAAGAGTATCGGGCAAAGAGGGACGAGTTCATTTCAACCATAGTTCCTTCGTTCTATAGTTGCCAATTTGTTCCTGTTTTGGAGCGAGATTGGGTCTTGTGGTTCATTGAAAACAGTAAGGGTGACAAAATGTGTAACCGCTGTTTCTGGATCAAAGAGGTGGGGCTCTTCTTCCGTGAGTTTGAACCGATGAGCCTGATTAGGGACACAAGGGAGTGGTGAAGATGTATTGTATAGAATCTTATCTTTTTTTAATGTACTTTGCTATGACATTATTACGGCTGGGTTATGTTTTACTTTATGGCTGGGTTGTCTTTTAATTACGGCTGATTTTTGTTTATGGTTGGGTTCTCTACAATTACGGCTGAGTTTTAATTTCATAATGACTGAGTTATCGTTAATTGGCAGTGTTATTTAAATACGACATGACTGAATTATTTAAATGCGAGACGACTGAGTTATTGTTACTTTAAGGCTGAGATAATGCTAACTTGTTGGCTGAGTTTTGTAAAAAAATCCAAGATACGAGCAAGGAATCCGCCATGTCATCAACTCGGATTTGCCATGTCATCACTAATGAACGAAATTTACAACTTGGTTTATGAGACTGTTCATGTTCTTCTGCATGTTATTTATCTATCGTTTTCATCTTTCTCAGTTGGTTATGGATCCGGTAGTTATTGTTTCCGGTAACTGGATTAAGAAAAACAGATATGTATTTAACGTTGACAGAAGAGGGTGTAGAGTTCTTCATTTAGATGAGAAAACAACACATGAAGATTTCGCAAAGACTGTTCTCGGTGATTACGGATTGAATGATTTGAGGGATCATATTCAGCTTAGTTACATGTTCTCGAATAAAGCATTGAAAACAATGGCGCACGACACTCCACCAGTTTACGTGTCCAATACTCGACAATTGCAAGGTTTTCTAAGCCTAAAGAAAATCGAACAACTACGTCTCTGTGTGGAGATTACGGAGAACAGAGCAAGAGAGAAGAGTAAAACACTTTTCAGCTTTAGCTCAGAAGTAGAAGCTTCAGTAGTTGAGTCCAGAGACAAAAAATACAGTGGGAGTTACGATGGTTGCAGTTTGGAGAAGGAACAAGAGGACAATGAGAATGACTGCTCTAGTAATGTGGAAGGAGAAAAACACGACGTAGTCGGAGAAGACGAAATAGGCAAAGAAAACGAAGAAGATGATGAATTTGAAAGCCGACTTGATATGTTCGACGATTCGGACGGTGCGTCATCTGAAGATGATAACTTCAGCTCATACGGTGAGTCTCCTACAAAAGACGAAGATTCACCAACGCTACCTCCCAAGAAGAGATATCAGAACTTCTCGATGAGCGGATCTAAAGGGAATCTGGAGGTTCTAAGGTTGGAGATGTCGTCGATAGACATTGCGGTAGGTCAACGATACGAGAGAAAAGACGATTTGGAGAGACGACTGAAACTTCTTACAGTGAGGCATCAATTTGATTTTGATGTAGAAACATCAACCCCGACATCATACGTTGTTAAGTGTTGGGTTGATGGATGTCTCTGGAGAGTTCGTGCTTCTACCCAAAGAGAATCCTCGGCGTTTTATGTTCGTATTTACGATTCGAAGCATACATGTTCCTGCATAGAGCATTCTAATCGATCTCGACAAGCAACACCAGATATTTTAGGAGAGTTGTACAAGAACTTTCTCGGCTACGTTGGTCCGGCCGTTCGCCCTACGAGCGTCGGAATAGCAATCACTAAGTAGTTTGGTATAAAGGTAATTACTTTGTTGTGGCTAAGTTATTTTAACGATACAGCTGAGTAATATCAAACGTAGCGGCTGACAAATTCATACAATGCGGCTGGGTTACTATAATGTTAGATGCGGCGGAGTTATAGTAAAGATAGGGTTGAGTTATTTTTACATTGTGGTTGTCTTAATTATTTGATGCGGCTGAGTTATGAGGATCGTTTTTCCTGTGAACAGATGGATTATTGGAAATCACACCAGACGCTGAAATTTGCAAGGGAAATCGATGAGGGAACACCTGAGTGTGGGTTTGAAAGCTTGCCTTCTTACTTATACATGATAAGAAGGGCAAATCCGAGTACAGTTACGCGTCTTCAAATCGATGAGCTTGGAAGATTTATGTATGTGTTTCTTGCCTTTGGTGCAAGCGTAAATGGGTTTCCTTTCATGCGCAAATTTGTTGTAGTCAACGGTACGTTTCTCAATAGTAAATACAAAGGGATACTACTCACAACACTAGCTCAGGACGGTAACTTTCAGATTTTTCCAATAGCCTTCGCAGTGGTTGACATAGAAAATGATGATTCGTGGCATTAGTTTTTTACGCAACTAAAACTTCTGATTCCTCACGACGAGGGTCTTGCGATAATCTCAGATAGGCATAACTCGATAGGGAAAGCAATTAGAAATGTGTATCTGTTAGCTGCTCGGGGAATATGCACCTACAATTTATATAAGAACATATTGGGACGGTACAAAGGAAAAGATGCATTCCGTCTGGTGAAGAAAGCGGCGAGATGTTTTAGGATGTCTGACTTTACTGCGATTTTCGAGGAGATTGAAGCGATTAATCCTGCACTCCACGGCTACCTCCAAAGAGCTGATGTCTGACTGTGGACGCGTGTTCATTTCCAAGGCGAGAGGTACAATTTGATGACTACAAACATAGCGGAATCAATGAACAGAGCATTGTCGAATGCTAGAGGTCTAAACATTTTTCGAATATTATAATCGATACGGGTTATGATGACCAGATGGTTTGCTGAACGGAGAGAGGATGCCAGATCGCAGCCAACGACGCTGATGCGTGGTGTCGAGAAACTACTACATGTAAGTTAATCGTAACAGTAAAAATAAGTTTGTCTTTAAAATTCATAAAATTCTTAAGTTAGCCTTTGTAGTTCTTAAATCAGCCGTAATCTGTATTAAGTCAGTCGTTTCATAAAATTCTTAAGTCGGCCTTTGTAGTTCTTAAATCAGCTGTAATCTGTAATAAGTCAGTCGTTTCATATTTATTCTTTTTTTGTTAATAGGGTCGTGTAACTGCCGCCAGAGATTTGACGGTCCAAAGGATTGATGATCATCACACTGAAGTTAAATATGGATCGTTTAGCGAGTCTTTGAATGTTGTAAATTTGGTAGAGCGAAAGTGCACATGTCGGCGTTTCGAACGCGAGAAATTACCATGTGTACACACCATCGTAGCTGCGGAGTACAACAATGTTTGTCGTATATCCATGTGCAGTCCTTACTATAACAGTGCATATTTGGTGAGCACATACGCTAAATCTGTCATGCCGGCTGACTTAGCGCAACCTTTTCCAGAAATCGTGGCTAACCAACCGTACTTGCCCCCGTCTATTCGTCAACAACCGGGAAGACTTAAGAAAAATAGGATGAAATCTGCTTTAGAAGTTGCACTTCAAAACAAACGTCCTAGAAAAGAACACACATGTTCTCGATGTAGACAGAGTGGACATAATACGAAAATTTGTCCGATGTAAGCAAGTGTTGTAGGGCTTTTCATATTTTTGTATTACGATTGGGTTTTTGTTTTAACGTTTTTGGTATTACGGCTGGATTAGAGATTTTCATGTTTTGTATTACGACTGTGTTTTTGTTTTCATGTAAATGTATTACGGCTGGATTAGGGATTTTCATGTTTTTGTATTACGGCTGTGTTTTTGTTTTCATGTAAATGTATTACGGCTGGATTAGGGATTTTCATGTTTTGGTATTACGGCTAGGTTTTTGTTTTCAAACGGCTGATTTATTGAATGAATTTGTATTACGGCTGGGATATGGAATAACTTCCCGCCCAAAATAAGAAATGTCGCGATATGAAAACCGTTTTACTGTCAATAAATAAGAAACTTCTCGAACAATTATATGTTCAACTCTCTATTTTTTACACAATTGCTCTCTCTAAATCAATTTCACAGTAAATGAAATATTTCTCTCTTCTTGAATTGCCTGAAGAAATTCAGGCGTTGGTGGTTGAACGTGTGGCCCGTAACTCCTTCCAAGATCTCTAAGGCCTCAAAACATCGTCCAACTCGAAGAAGGCGTTAGCAGAACGGCGTGGTGTATACCATTTTTATGTTGTGTTATATGTTCCTTGGGGATTCAATATGTCTTCTTCGTTGTTGAAATCTTGCTACGCTGAGGGAAATCCAAGCACACTTTATATAAAGGGTGTACAGTTCTTCTTCTCATTCGGTCTTAAAGAAGAAGGGCTTTCTATCATGAAGCGTGCAGCAGATGCAGGATATGAGCGTGTTGTGTATACACATGCAATGACTCGAGCAATCTTTTTTGTGATGAGCAGTATTTTGCTGGTATTCCAATAGAATCAGTTCAGAGAATAGGGAAACTAGTGCGATCCGTGAAATGGGGATGGGGTTTGTGGCATTCTGACGAGTTCCGCCAAAATAGGGCCGTGTTCGTTTCAGCTTATGTTCCGTCGTTCTACAGATGCCAATGTGCAACACATGTGGAGCGACAATGTCTCTACTTGTGGCACATTGATATGACTAAGGATGACAACATGTGTGAGCGCTGTTTCTGGATCAAAGAGATTGGAACATTTTTACGTGATTTTGAACCGATAAGCGTTATTAGGGAGACAAGGAAGTGGTGAAGATGTAATCTATCAGAATCTTATCTTTTTAAGTTCTTTTCTATGCCATTATGTATGTCTGACTTCAAATTAATGTAATGAAGGCTTAGTTATTGTTTCTTTTGGCTTATTTATAGTTTAATTACGGCTGAGTTACTGTTTTATCACGGCTGATTTATTGTTTTCAAGCACACACATCATGCAAACATCAACAAACATCATGCCGAGTTATTAACATTGTTATTAATTATGGCTGAGTTATTGTTTTACGACGGCTGATTTATAGTTGAATTATGGCTAGGTTTATGTTTAATTATGGTTAAATTATCATTAGTTTAATTAGGCTGAGTTTTGGTCACATAATATGAAGTCATATTAGCATTAAACACCAATGAAAAGAGGTTAATTTACGTGCATTGCAAAACATTCAGATTTCTTAATTTACGTGCAGACATGTAAAACGTCAATTAAATACTTAGTCCAATCAAGCAAGCGGAGGGAGTAATAATTAGCCTCGATATTCTCATATTGTTGGCGGGGTTAAAATATAAATCGTCTTGATATTATAAAGACATCGATATTTTCCACACGCACCACCATTAATCGACAACTCAGTCCAATCAAGCAAGTGGAAACGTCCCATTAATAATGAAAGTGGGTGAGTGAGTTACTTTATACGTTTTGGCTGAATTAGCTTAAAGTTGTGAGTGAGTTACATTATGCGTTTTGGCTGAGTTAGCTTAAAGTTGTGACTGAGTTACTTTATACGTTTTGGCTGAGTTAGCTTAAAGTTGTGAGTGAGTTACCTTATACGTTTTGGCTGAGTTAGCTTAAAGTTGTGAGTTAGTTACCTTATACGTTTTGACTGAGTTAGCTTAAAGTTGTGACTGAGTTACCTTATACGTTTTGGCTGAGTTTCGGAAACGTTCAGATTACTTGACGGCTGAGTTACTGTAATACGTTAAGTCTGAGTTACATAAAACATAGGCTGACTTATATGTACAAAACGTTACTAAAAAAGAAGTAGTAGTAGCAAAGTAACGACATTCCAACCCCACAAACAACCACATTCCTCAAACACCGCCCTTACTCATACATTCTTCTCCTTTTCCCTCAGACACCGTCTTCATTACTTCAATCTCTTTCTCCAACCGATCAACGTTAAGTCTGAATTCTGAGATGTCTTTGTTCATGCCACTTATCAGTGACTTTATATCCTCAACCTCTTCAACCAAACACTCATCCGCCCATTTGAATAAATGTCTCTGTTTTCACAATATAACCAGATCTAAGTATTACGTTACAGAACATGCGAAATAAGAACCAAAACGAACCTTATTATATCCTTTTCTGCAGCAATAGTACAATATTTCTTGATTTGTAGCGGTTCCAGATGTAGAAATGTAACAGGTTCACCACACCAATATTGATTCGGCGTTCCTCTTTCCGCGTTCAAACGTCGTCTGTAAGAATTTCCTAAAACACAGAATGAAGAAGACATTTTGACTCTCAAAACAATTTCATAAACAAAATGGAATTAAATGGAATTAGGGTGAGTAAGAAGACGACATGATGAAACGGCGTCGTTTACTTATTTCCTTTTATTTAATATAATAATATTTAAATGTCTCGATATTATAAATCCCTCGACACATGCGTGGCTGCCGTGTATTTCAAACTCTTAATAATTAGCCTCGATATTATGTTTGAGCCGAATTTTCCACACACGCCATAATTAATCGACAATTCAGTCCAATCAAGCAAGCGGAAACGTCCCATTAGAAATGTATTATATTAACATTCACAGCTGGGTTTTGGCTATGTTTTACTATGGCTGAATTATCACTAGTTTAATAACGGATGAGTTTCTGTCACTTATGGATGGTTTTATGTTTAATTAACATTCACAACTGAGTTACCTTATACGTTTTGGCTGAGTTAACTTAAAGTTGTCACTGAGCTAACATTCACAGCTGAGTTACCTTATACGTTCTGGATGAGTTATTTTAACAGATACAGCTGAATTATATTCACATTATGGCTGAGTTATAATACTTAATATAAAAGAAATTTGAATTCGAAATATTTACATTCAGGAACCGAAATTATCAGATTCAAAATACAGACAAGGCATCACTTTCAGAAACCAAAATTGCCAGGACCAAACTCTTCAAACATGTGGACGAAATCACGCCAAACTCTTGTTAACATCCACGGAGGCTTGTCGCCTCTGTTTGCCCAAGTTCTCTTCAAATGGCGCATCTGGCAACAAAATAGCGTTCTGGCCACAATATTAAAATGTGTCCAAAGTGTCAAATTATGCCTTCGATCCCACGTGTTTTTGCGCTACAACAAAAAAGATTACAAAACTGTTGAGAACACAAAATAAAAATAACTCAGCAACGCTATGCTGCCATTTTAAGTGGATAAACAGTTCTTATAGCGAGTTGAAGAAACCAGTGTTCCTTAAAATGATCGGGAATGGCGCGGTATATCTGCCAATCATGAACCCATCCTTCTGCAAGAATCGACGGGATGACGAGGGAGAGATCACTTAAAAATTTGAACCAGATAGTACTGGTTGTGTCAAGCTATTCTCCCGGACCAGGGTATAGAAGAGGGAGGTTTTCACGATTGGCAGAGCTTAGTATCGCACTAACACTGTTCTCTAACATCATTGAATAACCAGGAACAATCGGCCTAACTTTTGATGGGGATAGAGAGATATTGTTTAGGTTTTTTCTAGAGAGAGAAAAATGTAAGAGAGGAGACAATATATAGAAAGGTACATAACGTCAAACGTCTTGAGTTAAAATTTCCCAAGAATCAGTAATTTTTTTCCCGCCAAACGTCAAGATTAAGTTACACTTTACGGCTGAGTTACTTTAACATTTACGGCTGATTTAGTAAATGGGGTTTAGGGTTTAAGGTTGCTTATTTAGGGTTTAGGTTTGCGTTTTTGGGTTTTTAGGTTTGGAATTTGGATTTAAGGTGCAAGAAATATTATAAAAACAAAAATTCATAATAAATAACACAATAATAGTTTATGAGTTTTGAATTAAGCTCACACCTTATATATATATCAGTTAAGTTTATGAGTAATTGTAAGACAACATATACCTCAAGATCATGATTGATTCTAAACTCGTAAATTTAATAAAGAAAACACATTCAGTTGATTATATATTCACTTCAAATTTATAATTGGAGTTTGAATTTAACATTTTAAAGTATAAAAATTTATTTTTTTTTGATTCTAGGATATGTTTGAGGTATGGCTGAGTTATAATATCGTAACGGCTGACTTATACTAATCGATACGACTGAGTTATATAAACATTTTACGATTCTAGGGTATGTTTGGGGTAAGGCTGAGTTACACATATACGACACGGCTGGGTTATAAAAACGATAAGACTGAGTCAAATACTTAATAAAGTACAAAATAACATAAGTCGAGTACAAAACAACAACATAAGTCAAGTACAAAATAACAAACACAGGTTCAATTAGCCAGCCAACTGCTCATCACAGAATTTCCTTCTTCATCGAGGATCTCTGCTGCCATCTTCATCCGTAAACCTTAAATATTTTTATCGTTTATCCCATCAAACGTTCCACCAAGCACTAGACATTCCACAAACTTCAACGAATACACCCCACAATCGCCAATCTGGGTGTTTTGTGGAGTGTATCTTTTACTCCTCCTTATGAATAAGAACTTCTTCTTACTAGGGGCTCGGATATTGGCAGGAATATGATCACTCAACATATACAGAATCATGTACGTCAGCGGTTTAAGTGAATTTAGAATTCTTTGCTCACTTTCGGGTGCTGCCTCTCCATAGATTGGATCGTAGCAATCAATCTTCTCCTTCTTCAGATCCACATGAAACGCAATCCAGTGATTTCTGTCGGTTTGAAGACATCCGTACAAGTGATCCACATCTTCATATCACTTCAAGTTTGTTGGACAGTGTTCGGGAAGCTTACCCTTTAACATATCTTTATAACCATTGCCTTTGAAATTGAACATACTAGGTTTTATCTTGAACTGAGTGAAATCGTGAATCAAAAAACTTTGCCACCAAACGTCAACGAAGGCAATCCGCTTGGACCAGAATGGAGTGCGATTTCGCATGGACATTTTAATGAGGACGTTCAAATACGCAACAACATGCTACACAAATAATATTAACAAGTCAGCCGTGATATAATAAAAGAATATGTAAGTCAGCCGTGATATAATATATAACTCAGCCGTACTAAAAGAATATGTAAGTCAGCCGTAATTAAATATATAACTCAGTCGAAATATAATAAAATTAATATATAACTAAGCCGCATTAAAGACTTACATTATCAAACACCCATCCATATTCCTTTTCAGGCCACAGTCTTTCATGGATGAGTATGCGGTAGAAATCACCCTCATGATCAGCGGAGAGGACTGTTGGTTTATCTGCTGGTGCTGGTGGTTTGGGTGAAATTTCCTTAATGTTTTGCATCAGTTTTTCCAATAGCACCGGATCAACAGGTCCTAGAGGGTCATATATTACTGATGAAGGAGTAACATTCTTCCTCATGCACGTCGTTCCATAGTCTCCAACGTTCGGAAAAACTAGTGGTGAAGAAACTGCCGTCAATGCAAACCCTTTTGGAGATAATTGAAAACGTTTCTCCCTTAATTCCCTTACTACGGCAAATATAATCACTTCCTGATTCTCGACATCAGACTCTGGCGCAAATTCGTTCTCTTTCCCAACAACTTTATCAGTCACATCAGCAAATACACTGTCCTCTCCAGATGGAGTCACCTCTTTGTTCTTTGACTCGGCATGTTTTTGCTTCTTTAGCTCAGCCCCTTGTTTCTTCTTTAACTCAGCCTCTGTTTTCTTACCCTCAGCCTCTTTTTTTCTTAGCTTCATCCTCTTTTTTCTTAGCCTCAGCATCTTTTTTCTTAGCCTCAGCCGCTTTTCTCTTAGCCTCAGCCGCTTTTTCTTAGCCTCAGCCTTCTCCTTCTTCTTAAATGCAGCATCTGCCTGCGCTGCTTTTTTCTTCTCATCGGCTTCCTCACCCTGAACAATACGCTTTCCCCTGCAGCCGCGTCCATAGGCTGGAACCTTAGCATCCTTATCATCCTTAGTAGCCTTTGAAGGAGAAATTAATACGAAATCAACATGTTGACTATCAAGATCAGTAGCTTTAGCGACACTACCAAACTCCTCAGCCAAAGTCCTTTTCACCCCTGATTCCTTATCAAGCTCTTTCGCCAAATTCTTTTTCGGTCTAAAAACCTTACCAGGAGTCGCAGCTAACGCTGGACTATTGACAGAGTTCTGCTGCGTTTGAACCCGCGGTGATGCCAACGTTAAAGATTTATATGCTGATAGTGGAAAGGGGTTATCATTGTTTTCGGGAATTTTCCCAACTCCCAGAACTTTCAGACGCTCCTCCAGTAAAGATTTCACGCTGTCATCAATGGTCTTTTGGTCCATCAATGGTCTGTTTTGGTCTAATTCGTAAGCTTCCAACCGTGAGTCAAACTGCTCAAATTTCCTGGAAATATTATCCAGAGTACTCACAATGGTCCTCAGAGTCGCTTTGTTCTCCAACTCCAAATCTTTGCTACCTTCCTTCTCGCTAGAACCCTTTCCCGCTGCAGCAACTTTAGACTCATTGTGTGTCTTAACTTTCTCTGCTTCTTAGTGGGTGGCTCAGCTTCTGACGAAACTCCACCCTTCATTTTCTTCTTCTTCTCATTCCCCTTCCCATGCACATTACCCTGCGTATTCCCATGCACTTCCCAAAAATCTTTCACAAATCTACCTGCATGTATGTCTGTTATCAAGCTAACGAGTTGTGGGTCGTCAGGTTCACCCGGCCATTTAGGAAACATCTCTTCAATTGAGTCCTGCAAAACCATTCTCCTCACACGCACCTGCAACACCAGGTTATAACACATAACTCAGCCATCAAAATAATAAATCAGCCATCAAATATAATAAATCAGCCATAAAAAAACTAAAAACTCAGCGTTAAACCTTACCTCGCCATGCTCTTTGATTTCGGCAGCCAACATGTTATCAAAACTTGCACGTGTACGCTTTCCACCCAATCGCAAAAGCGGAACGTCTTCATTATTCACCACCCTCCCAAAATTCTCACCGAAGCAGGCGACGGATTCATACGCCCAAATCAATAACGCGGCGGTCATGCCGCTTATTGTGTATGACCCTCCTTCTGAAGTCAACGTTTTAATAGAGTCAATGAGAAGTTCGTATGCAGTCCGACCCCATGGATACGACCCCATGGCTTCATCGTCGAATACCCTTATTGCACTTTCAAAAGGTATCCTTGAACTGTGATGCAAACAATAGACTCCCATGGCTTGAAAAAGTAGCAGCCCCAACCACTTACGCTTTTCAAAACTCCAAAGCGGACAGAACGCTAATGCTTCCTTCAGTTCATCTAACTTGGGTCCCATCCCAAGCGGCACTTTCAACTCCTCCCAAAACTCTTTGTATTGATCAGCTTCAAACCTTTCTGTTGGCAATGAACCTGTGTTTAACCCAGTGATCTTACAAACTCGAGCAAGCTAAACCTGATAGCCTCATCAACCACGAGACACCATATCTCCTTCTTATGTACTCGTAGCTGTCTACATATTAGATAGTGTACGGTCCTACCAGACAATACGCTTTCGCATCCAGCTAGCCTAGCAACTACCCCAATGGGAGAGTTCACCAGTTCTTCCCACACATCAAGTCCAATTGTTTCTCTAATGTGGGGGAAATTTCCTAGACGGAAATTGTGATTAATATCTTTTTTTTCAAATTAGAAGACCCTTCAAAGTAAAGTCTTGGTTGGTAATCCCGTGATTTAACTTCAGCAACATCCATCTGATCATATAACCCAACAATAAATCAGCAACAAGATAACAATAACACATCCGTACTATAACAATAACTTAGCCACAAATTGTTTGAATAACTCAGTCACATCATAACAGTAACTCAGCCACAACATAAAAGTAACTTAGCCACAACATAACATTAACTTAGTCACGACACAGCGATAGCTCAGCCATAACATAACCCTTACTCAGTCGCAACAAAACCCTAACTCAGACGCAAAAAAACCCTCAACAAAACCATATCACAGCCGCAACATAACCCTATCTCAGTCGCAACAAAATATAATATATAACGTCGCGATATCCTACCGGAAAAGACGAACTCGTAGATAAGAATGCGGCGAAGACGGTAGCGAAGACGATTTCATAAAAATGATTGAAGACGACGATTTCGGGCACGACGATAACGGAGAAAACAGAGTATCACGATAGAGAGTTAGTTCGAGGAAGAGGAAGTAAACACAGACAATGTCGATGACGGGGAGTGGGAGTCTCCTCGCGGTTCCTTCTTCGATGGTTCCTTCTTCGAGACGACAAAGACAATGTTCTTAGTTAGTTTTTTTTTTTACTTCTGTGTAGTTATGATGAAGAATAGACGGTTTGGTTTCTATTATGATGATGTGTATATTTAATTAGTGATGTGGATTTAATGTTTAAAAATAATTTCAATTAAAAAAAACTAACCAAATGTCTTTATAGTCATTTACTATGGGTATCTAAATATTCTAGTAATTTTTAAAAAATGTTTAACACTCTAGTAATAAACCAACTTTTCTTATACATTCTAGTAATTTTCTCTTAATATAATTGAGACAATGGTAAGTTACAAAAAAAAAAAAAATTGAGACAATGGTAGCTTTGCTGTCTACGTTTATTAATGTATCATGTATATTAATGTTTAATATTTTTTAATAAACAATCTTCCAAGCAAACAAAAAAAGCATAATTAATAGTATATAAGAAGCATTTTAGTGTAAACCTGAGAGGCTGAGAGCAGTTAAATTAAGAAAAAAAATCCATCCAAATATCCCGTCGCTCTCGTTGATTATAAGTAAAAACATTTCTATTTCCCACTGAACTTATGGTAAAGAAAACATCTCATTAACTATTTACTATTTTGTGGTCAACCATCGTCGTCTTTTTTTAACTGCTTAATAAATTAAATAGAGCCAATTTGATTAATCAGTACTTTAATTAAGTGGGGTCAAGAAGAGCTTTCCTAATGACTCTCATTACGTCCTCTACCTACAAATTGCATGGCATGGGCGTCAATTTGTTCTATATAATCATTGGCGTTAATTCGAGTGTTTAATTATCAGAGTAAAGCACCACTATCTGCAGGGTAGATATCCATCAAATTCATCTGTTTTGGAAATTATGAATACAGTTTTATTTTCAAAATTGTTAAGTACGGTACTCTTTCCATATTATTTTAAGTGGTGTTTAGAGAAAAAAATTTTGTTTCAAAATAATTGATGTTCTCATTATTCTATATAGAATTTTATTATTTAAATTTGTGACCAATTGCAAAATACTAAATTTTTTTTACTGGTGAATTAATTTTATTTAATGATATTTTTATATAACCAATATAAATTGTATAGAAATTTGTATTTTTTTAATCCAAATGCAAAATTCTTAAATCACTTAAAGTGATACTCAGGGAGTACCTTTTAAAAGATGTATAATACATAATTAAAGTGAGGATAAAGCGCATTTTTTATTTTTCTTTGTTTTTGCTGGTTACAATTCATCGTCATTGTATAATATTATTATAATCAAACATTAGTCAAATGAATAATCAATCTTTTTCGCCGACTGTATGGCTGAAAATATTAGCTGGAGCTAGACTCATGCAAGTTTTAAACTAATCCTTTTATATATTCGTTGCCTAAAGATAGTGCTATTCTGACTTTTTTAAGTCATCGAAAAGAACGTTTATTAAATACTAGTGGTCTGTACGCGCCGGGTTCATATGTGTTATTCTGAAATAAATTTTCAATTTATTTTATGGTCTTAGTAAAGAGACTATGTTCAAAAAATCGATATTGAAAGTATGTTAAAAGAGAATGATGAATGATATCTTTTCTGATTATAAGTGGAATAACATAAGTGTTTGTCTTGATCGTATTAAATAAAAATAGAGTAAAAAGTCAATAGATGTGACAAAGTTAATTTAGTAGAAATTTAAACATTCAATAAAGTTAATATTCGAGAAGGGAAAATGTAAATAGTTATGTTTTTTGTGATTATGTTGTTTGAAGGAATATAATAAATAGTTTCGTCCTCTTAAAATAGTAATAATCGTCGCATACTTTGTTTATGTCAAAGATGTTAGGAAATAAGGAAAAACATTTATATATTTTGTTTTTATAATTAATACGACGTATAATTTGATAACATAGATTTACACAGACATGAAACAATTAGGAAATGTAAGAGTCAAGTAATGGTCGCGTCTTTAGGGTTTGGAGAGATAAGATTGATATAGACCACTTTAATTTTTAGATCAGTCTATAGGAAAGCTCCTGTAACTTAAAAACAATTTTTATGTTGGCTGATTTTCTGTGTCGACGTGAACATCCTCTTCATTGAGGATGTCCAACTTTTACTAATAGAAGATATTTATTATTAAAGTGTGTTGTCTTTCATAAGCGTGTAACAATATTAATCCTTACATATAGAGATGGGCCTAATATTACCTAATATTACCCATAACCAACCCGAAAAATGGGTATCCGACCTGATCGTATGTTGCCTAAATATCTGAACGGTTTTTTTTTTCAAAATCCGAAAACCGAATGAGTATCCGAACATATCCAAACATATATATGTAATATAATTTCATAATAGCATTAATACGTAAAGTTAAAATTATAAATCAAATATATTAATTTTTGGATATTTATAGATAAAATGGATGTTTTGGATAAAAAGTACTCAAATAACATTGTATCCATGGTTACTTTCCGAAAAAATAACCAATTCGAACTATATAAATTGAGTATTTTGGTTTTTAAGTTATTTTTGATAAGTTTGAGTAGTTTGGATATAAAATACCCGAGTCGAATCAAATAATTTGATTATTTCGGTTAAAACCCGAACCCACCCAGATCCAGGAGGATCCGATTCGAACCCCACCCGTTTTTTTAATATCCGAATGAGACCATTTTTCAAAATCCAAAAAACCAAGAATCGAAAAACTGATATTCGAATAGATAATATCCATACCTGAAAGGGTACCCAAATGCCCATGCATACTTACATACATGTCAATTCAGATTGTAGTGAATGATTTGGTTTCCACTGTTAAAGGTTTTGCTGCCACTAACCTCATCAAAAAACCGAGATTCAACTGGATAATATCCATACCTGAAAGGGTACCTAAATTCCCATGCATACTTACATACATGTCAATTCATATTGTAGTGAATGATTTGGTTTCCACTGTTAAAGGTTTTGCTGCCACTAACCTCATCGGAATTGCTAAGCTCATAGAATTCTCCTTCTTTAATGAGGGGCTTGAAAGTGATGAAGTGCTTGAAAGTGTTTAGTCTATGTATTGCGATGGATTCATTGATCAGGGTAGACTGCAAATCTAAAATGTGATTGGAGAGCCGTAGAGTTAGGGAGGTTTTGTGTAAATCTACAACAGATTAAATGATAGAAGCTTGAGTATGATAACTTTCCCATCGAGCAAAACCATGTCTACATTTATAAGCTCTCCTCCTTTCTTCCTAAATGAGAGGGGAAGTGAAGTTGACAGCGGTTACGCATCATCATTGAAAAAAGTGGTAACTTATGTGGCAACAAAGACAGTCTTAGGACTGTATGTAATATTGTTATAAAAATGTCTAGATAATATCATATGAACATAGACAGTTATATTTTATTAGTCATTTAAGTTTGAGTAATAGATTATATATCCAAATAAAAAAATGGTTTAGTAGATTAGATTTTTGCTGGCAAAAATAAAATAAAATGTTAACTAAAACAAATAAAATATTTGTTTACAACTTTTAAAAATCAAAGCTGTAAATCAAAACACAATGACAAAATCAGAGCACAAAAAAGCTCTAAACCTGAAGTTTTTAGTACATATAAGTAAAATAGGCAACAACTGCATAGGGGAGAGACCAAGGTAAGAAGCAAAATCAAAACTTCGTACATATACTAAACAGAGCCATCTTTAGAAGAGCTTATGGTTTGGCCCTAATCTTATCGTTGCCGTGAAACTTCCTTCGAGCATCTACAGCTTCTCTGTAGAAGAAAGAAAATACACTTCAACTCTCTTGAGAGAATGATTTAAAAAAAGACAAAACATCACGAGAGTTTCAAACAAACCTGAAAGCATCAATGATCTCCTTGATTTACTCTCTCGTAAAAAGCATTGGCTGCCTTATCAAATCGCTGGAGATTCATTGATAACTCAGTGAATTATAATGTTTCAGTGTTCAAAGGCAAAGGCTTTTTGTAATAGAATTGAGATGATTTTTACCTGTAGCAAACGAAGAGCAGCACCTTCTCGGAAACATTCTTTAGGCCAATCAGGTTTCAGTTCTCTGCAGACTTTAGCATCTGATAAGGCATGTTCAACTTGTCCTAATCGCAACCAACAGAGGCTTCGTTTAAGAAGAAGGTATGATCTGTGGGGTCAAACCAATGGCCGTTGTTCAAAGAAAATGCCACAGAATCACAAAATGGACATAAGCTTTAGAAGTAGTTCTAATGTTGAATACTTGTGTGTAAGCGTCGATGGGAATATGGAATGCGTCTTGTCGTCTTGCTTTTGCTTATGTGCCTTGCCCCTTTGCTTTTGGAGAGAGCTGTGGAATATATAACAGTGTGCTTTAAAAATTTCATGCAAAAGAGATGCATTTTGATCAAACTTCAAAGTATGAAGTACCTCAGGATTCAGAAAGGTCTTTCTAAATCACAGTCTCTCCATATTTTGACTTGTTTGAGTTCCTCTCGTGTTTTTTTATTTGATTCCATGTGAGCGGGAACTCCAACAAATGTCCAGTCTAAAACAGTTTCAGGTTTTGTTCACAACATGAAGAGAGTCTCAACAATCTTTATGTTCTCTCTTAGAGATGCAACTTCTAATGGCCTATTGCCATCCTGAAAATCACAGCCATGTGAGGATTTGTGTTTATTTTTAAAGAGCTGATTGTTACGTTGAGGTTACCTCGTCTTTCTTATAAAGATCAGCTCCAGCTTTAAGTAAACAGTTGCTTAACAAAAATCTCCAACATTAGCAACTGAGTTGCACCACCAGCAAAAACATTAGCTTTGGCACCTGCCTGTAATTAACAAAATAAGAACCAAGCTTGATCTAAGATGTATAGCAACTGAAACAGCACAACACTCAAATTAGGAACATCTCAAACCTTGACCAACAGCTCTAAGCATGCCATAGAACCAGCCGCCATAGAACCAGCCGCCACTGCTGATAACAACGGCGTGACATTATCTTCGGTCTCGGCGTTAGGCTGCAAGACCATGAAAAAATCAAAATAAAAACTACGGTTTAGATGGAAATTCAACTAAATATATGCATTATACACAAAAGCTTACATCGACATTGTGATTTAATAAGTCATGGCCAGCATCCCAAATCAATGGCGTGCCAGACTCACTTTGAGAATCAACGGGAACACCTTTGGACAGCAACTCCTTTAGGAACTTGATTTACCCTAATGATACACAAAACAGAACACTTTGTGATCTTAGAAAGCGAAATGAAATAAGCAACAGGCTTATTAAAAACAAACCTGTTACAGCTGCATAATGCAATGCATTCGCTCTGAACCCAACTCCTTTTAATCTCGAGCTGAGTGATGATCTCACGGTCGCCGGCAACATCGAGCAGAGATCGTCTTTCGCGTTGAGACCCACCAACTGGGGTTGCTTTATCATCTTTTCCATTACGACTATCAGATTTGCGTAGTGAAGCGCCACGCCGGATCCGCCCAGAGTTGTCTCCGACAGTTTCAAAAGTCTCAAGCTTTCCATTCACAAAAAAAAAAAAAGTCTCGAGCTTTTTTCAAGAAAAGCAGAAGACGTCGACGCCGTTTTGAGTCTCCCAGAAAACAGAAAACGCAAAACCTATTCTATAACTGAACCATAAATGTTGCAGCAAGCCCAAATCAAAAAACATCCTTCAACGAATGAGAACGAGACAAGTGTCAAAAAACTCTCCAAGGAGAGACTCAAGTCTACTTTATAGTATTAGATTATCCTAATAGTATTGCTGAATCGGATTTTGGGCTGGTATTGGTAGAAGAAAAACAGTGACTAAAGTGAAACTGATTATACTAAAACAAACTTCACATCTTCAAAAATATCAGAGTAAAGAAAAAGAATTATCAGAGTAAAGCACCACTATCTTCAAAATATCATAGGAAAGATAATTAAAAGAGTAGGTGTGATTAAGCATTCAGATAAATATCTGGTACAATCGTAAAACCGAACCAAGATAACCAATTCGGTTCATATAAATCAAGACAGACTTTATAATTTTCTGTAACATGTCTTGCCCAAATTAATCTAAAAACTATTATGAAAAAGTGGATTCGCAAGTTGGAGTTTGGTTTAAATAACAGCCATAGCTTTTTCTTAGAACGAACCCAAAAAATAATATCAGAGAATTTTCATCATTATAACTTTTAAAATTAAATTTAAATTTTCATATATTTTTTGTGCCTTCACACGTCTTTCTTCTCTGACTCCCACTTTTTTAATTGTCCTTCTTATTTGTTTTTGCTCGTGTGAAGACCTCTTTAACTCTCTGTCACTATTATAAATATCAACGGTCCGACATTTCTTCTGTTCAAATTCTCCTCGAAAGTCCCCCAAAGAGAGAAAAATATCAAATCTTTGTCTGATCGGAGAAGATGAAGGCAAGACGTGGGAGACGCCCTGAGGTACGATGCTTTTGCTCTTCTCTGTTTTCATTTTTAATTCACTGATATTCATAAGGATTCTGACTTTTGTTATTTATTTGATGAAAAACAGAAGTTTTGGCCTTCGATTGTGATGAACAAATGGTTGAACATAAAGCCGAAAGTTAATGACTTTAGCGAAGACGAAGTCGATACAGAAACTGAGAGCGAAGACGACGGTAACTATTATTTTTAGTATTCTCAAGAATTTAATTGTTCTCTCTTTTATTTTATCTCATTATTAATCTGATTTTCTGGGTCCCTTTTCACAGTATGTTCGGTCAAAGACATAGCTGATTCTTGCTGCGTAACTGATCACTGCAACAAAATTTCAGGCAAAGATTCTTTTTCTGCTCAAAGAAATAAATATATATATGGAGTAATTAAATCAGAAATTCATAAATAAATAACCAACGAGTTCTAATATTTTTTAATTAAATCAGAAATTTAATTTAATTTTAATATAACTTTTAAAAATAAATAATAATTCTTCAGACGGTGGTGTGAGGGGTTACCAGAGAAAACACCGGCGAGGCAAGTCGGAGACTTTGAGAGCCCAATACATAAACACCAAGGACATCAAGTAAGGGCACTTCTGGTATTTCAACCATTTTCTCCCGGTGAGAATATCTCTGTCTCTTTCTGACACGTTTTTGACCTTTGTAGAGTGACGGTGGCTACATGGAACGTCGCCGGAAAACGTCCCTCCGATGATCTCGAGATTGACGACTGGCTTACTACAGATAGCCCTTCAGATATTTACATCATCGGGTAAGTAAAACAAAACTCACACAAAGAATCATCCTTAAAAGCAGAAACATCTCCTCTGTTTTGATCTTCTTTGATGTAATTTTTGTTACTAAAAGGTTTCAAGAAGTGGTTCCGTTAAACGCCGGGAACGTTCTCGGAGCAGAAGACCGAGGTCCGATTCCGAAATGGGAATCTATAATCCGCAGAACACTTAACAAATCGGAGAAAGAATCATTCTATGATCAGTCATCACCAAGCAACACCAACGTTCTTCATAGGTCTCACAGCGCGCCATCGTCTCCTGTCTTAGGACAACAAACAAACTCCATCATCGCAGATGTCATGGTCGAGAATCTCGCTTCGGACCAGTCCTTAGACCTAGCTACAGACGAGTTCATCGATGCTGCAACCGCTTTACCGAGTCTTGAACCGGTGGGGAATCCAGACGTGGACTGGCCTGAACGAGCTTTAGACGAGAATCCTCAGATTGTTGGATCGGAGGGGAAGCTAAGGAGAGTGTTGAGCAGCAACGCTATGCTAGGGTTTAAGCTACCGGAGAATCCAACGGGAGTTAGTAGGTTTTCTTTGGACGCAAGGAACTTGAAACGGTCACGGAGCTTTGAAACCCTAAAGCTGAGTTGGAATGATATCAAAGAAGAGAATGATAATAACTCATCCTCCTCGTCGGAAGAGTTGTCTTCCGACGAGGAAAAAGGAGACAAGATCGGTAATACTTATGGGTTGCCGGAAGATGTGGTGGAGGAGTGCCGGAAGGTGAAAGATTCTCAAAAGTATGTGAGGATAGTGAGTAAGCAAATGGTTGGGATCTATGTATCGGTATGGATCCGGCGGCGGTTAAGAAGACACGTCAACAATCTGAAAGTTTCGCCGGTTGGAGTTGGTTTGATGGGTTACATGGGAAACAAGGTAATTAACTTATAAACAAACCCTAACTTCCTTTCCAAGTAATACTAATACAAAATAATCAAGCAGTTTCTTAAAATTTGATAATTTGCAGGGATCAGTATCGATAAGCATGACGTTGTATCAATCAAGAATGTGTTTTGTGTGTTCACACTTAACTTCCGGTCAAAAAGACGGAGCTGAGCAGCGCCGGAATGCTGACGTGTACGAAATCATACGCCGTACTCGTTTCGCATCTGTTCTTGATACAGATCAACCGAGAACCATTCCATGTCACGAGTAAGAAACCAATCAAAGATTACAAAACACAAATCAAGAAACCTAAATCATATGTCCTAAATGGTTTTTTTCTTCATACAACAGTCAGGTATTCTGGTTTGGAGATTTGAATTACAGACTTAACATGTCAGACAGTGAAGTTAGAAAGCTTGTGTCACAGAAACGTTGGGATGAGCTCAAGAACAGTGATCAGGTTCGGTCTCTTTGTTCAGTTCGGTTTTGATATGTTACACATATATGTTACTTTAATTTAATGAAACTAATATCAATTTTAATGTAACAGTTGATTAGAGAATTACGAAGAGGACATGTCTTTGATGGATGGAGAGAAGGACCGATCAAGTTCCCTCCGACATATAAGTACGAGTTTGATTCCGATCGTTACGCCGGAGAAAACGTGAGAGAGGGAGAAAAGAAGAGAGCTCCTGCTTGGTAAGTGACTAAAAGTTAAAAGAATTAAGAGTTATGGGGCCATTACGAAATCTTTGATGTGTTATTCCTTTTTTTGTGTGACAACTTGTGTGATTCTTAAAGTTATTTTTTGTGTGGTGTTAACAGGTGTGATAGAATATTATGGTTGGGAAAAGGAATAAGACAAGAGTGTTATAAGAGGTCGGAGATAAGGATGTCCGATCATCGGCCGGTGACTTCCATATTTAATGTCGGAGTTGAAGTTTTTAATCAACGGAAACTTCAAAGAGCTCTTCATGTTAACAACGCTGCTGCTTCTGCTGTTCATCCTGAACCTTCTTTCTTGTTCTAAGTGTCTCGCAAAAATATTAACTTATTAACGGAATTCTGTGATTAGTTTTATACATGGAGGATTTGTGTTTGGCTTTTTTGTTTGTTTTGTATTGTTATCTAAATGCTAACTTTTATAAGTTTAATTGTATACGAGTCTATTTAATAAGTTAACTGTTTCCATTTAAAATTGTCTGAAAATGCTTAAAATTGTTGATGTCACTCTAAAAACCACTTGACAATTAAACAACTGATGATTGAGAAGAAAATCTAAAAATTAAAAAAAATAACTAAGCTGATTTTAAAATTTAATTAAGAAAAATAACATTTGCTTACAGCTTAGACTTCAAATTTTAAAATATAGGGTCATGGTTTGAAATTAATGAAGATAGTTTTGAAATTAAGAACTTTCAGTTTAAATTTAGAATTTTAAAAACATCTTTCTTGAACCAGGTTTCATGCAGTTGCTTTATAATCCATCTCACAGACCTTTCTTTGCATATGAGTCTCTTTTTATATTTACTTCATTTCATCATTGTTTTTTTTTGGTTAATAGAGCCAAGGCTTTAGTAGTCAAAATTGACATTTGTGATTTTGAGCATAATTTTCAAAGTGTGGATTATAGGGCTAATAAATTCAATAATAACATGTACAGACTACAGAGAAAGTAATTAAAAGCATACTGAGTATTCAATTATGTTTCATTCCATAAAAGATAAAAGTGAGCAGATGTTTGTATGATTGAAAATTGGTCCATCCTCAAGCGAAATTTGATAACAATGTATTATTAATAAATTTGATAATCATGTAAGAACCTAGAAAGTGAAATTTACGTTTTTTTGTTTTTCTTTAATCTTTATGCAAGAAACGATATATTCAAGAATCATTACTTTCACATTTTCATTCATAAAAATTTACACTTATCTATGTTGTAAGCAGAGTTAATATCAGTATTAAACATTTCCTGCAACTAGAATTTAGACTGGAATAGTAATCCCTCCGTAATATAAGTCGTTTTAGAATTGTGCACATAGATTAAGAAATCATTAATTTTTTATATTTTCTAAACAAAAACATCATTAATTATTTATCTAACCACAAATCAACCAATAATAAAATAGAAGGTATATTATCATTGGTCATATAACATTAACTGTTAATAAATTTTACATAGAAAACCAAAAACGTCATATAATTTGGAACATAAAAATTCTTTTAAAACGATTTATATAAAAAACGGAGGGAGTATTAAACATTAATATGCCCATACATAGGATGTGCCACAGTATTAGACTCTCTAAATGTTAATTGGTCGGTGTTTATGAAAGAGGCTACCCATTGACTACAGTTCATTTGCGACTAAAACAGCTAGAATAAGATAACATATTGCATTGACAAACAATCACGTGTGGATAAAGAAAAAATCGTCAATTTTTATATTAAATTGTCACATCCTTCTTTACATATGGAGATATATAGCTATGTGTGACTGTATGGTATCTGTGGTGAGTAAACTTTTACACTAAATGTATATATTTACTCTTAGTGAGCCAAAAAAATATCAATCCAGTAGAATATAAATTTTTATTATTTACTCCATTTATTATCGATTTATTACAGTAAAACTTCTATAAATTAATAATTTTTATAAATTAATAAATTTCGTCAGTCTCAATTTGGACCGGTTCAAAATTTGACACAAATCAATAAAATAATAAAATAAATTAATAATTTATATGTATATATATTTTATATATGTAAGTGCATATTATTATATGGTTTATTTTATCTTCACAATGGAAGTATTTTTATATTCTCTTAACACTTAATATATTTTTGATAAGATTTGGTAATATTATATCGTTTTTTTTTGATCAACTGGTAATATTATATCTAAAATCACATTTAAATTCTATGCAATATATATTATATACACCAAATAATATAATAAAATTAATATAAATATCAATTTTAAAAAAAAAAAAACAATTAATGTCTATACAATAAAATCAATTATTTTTTTATCTTAAAATAAATATATCTTAAAATAAAAAATCTAAATAATTAAATTTTTGTAAATTAATATCTGTATAAATTAATAAAAATTTTAAAATTTCAATATTATTAATTTACAGAGGTTCTATTGTATATACAAACAGAAAAATGCACACTAAATTTTACTCTAGATTTTACAAGAGTAACATGATTTTACTCTAAATTTTCTCTTTCCTCTTTCCACCTTTTTAATTTCCCTCTCGTTTCCACTAATATATTTACTCTCTTTTACTCTCAAATTTACGAATCACACACCAGTCTTAATTTGTTTTTTTTAGTCTACTATGTGCATTTCACAAATTCAGCCATAAAATTAAATGGGAACTAGCCACTTTTCATCTTTGGCATATAATTTAGAACCCAATAAGACGCAGGCACGTGCGCAATGATTGACGTATCATGTGACTCCTTTTTCTCTCCCACTGGAATTTTTATTGAGAATATGATTATTGAATAACAAAAATGATAATCCGGAATATGGGTTTAGTTTGTAGTAAAGAGATGAAAATTGACTATAAAGTTGATAGTTTTGTTATCAAATTAGAATGAGTTGGAATTTAATTATTTTAATCAACCATTTTGGTATACGTTTTATCTTACAAATATATAAAAACAAAAATTGAGTTAATTTTTAGTATAGTTGAAAATTTCATTAACGTTGAAAGCAAAATAGGAATTTTTTTTTTTTTGAACAGAGCAAAATAAGAAAATTGCATCATCATGTTATGCTATTATTGTAACTTATCCTTTGTACATTTACGATATTATTAACCAAAATCTGCATGTCTATATTTTTCATGATAGTATCATTTCTGTAAATGGTCCACATATTATTTATCAAAATATAATATACAAGTACTTTTTCTAATATTTTGTCATTCTGATTATTTTATATTTTAATTATTATTATTTTTTCTTTATTGTAATTTTTTTTATGAACCAAAATTATATATGTTCATAAAATCTATAGTATTAACGTTATTAGATAACTCACATATTACTTTATCAAAATGCCATACCCAAAAAAAAGTTGCTATACCAAAAGATTTAGTTACGGTTGTGTGTAGACTAAGAAGAAAACAACATTTGCACGATCTGGAAGCACATGAAAGTTCTGTTTCATCTGAAAGATTATATTTAGAACCAAAATGTTAGCTTCACATATCCGTCAACAAATAGGATATTAACTTCTAGCAAGCAATACCGTAATTAATTAGAGGACCTAACTAACTCTCTCATAGAGATAAGATAGATAGAGCTAATGTTGAGTAGAAGAAAGCTAAAGCTTCTTGTTTCATATTAGTGAGTTGGTTGCCGTTAAATATTTACTGTGGATTTCTGTCTCTCTCTAGTTCGTTGGTAACATAGATTTTTCAAACATCATTATATGATAATATTTTTTCTTAAAACATCATTTTATGGTAAGACATCATTTTATGAATAGAGTTTAACTTAAAACAGAAATGTAAGTAAACTATCCTTTTTTATTTTTATTTACCTTCCAAACACTAATTCTTTATAAGTACTTTCTGTGGTTAAAAATTCAACATTTATTCTACTACTCTCCTCTGCCTCTTCATCTGCTTTTAACATAATAAGCACAAAGCCACAAATATTATAAAATTCCAAACTCACTCCTGGAAGGAGGAGAGAGACACAATCTTTCTTCTCAAACTCGACGGCATAATCATTTTTGATTATCAACTCATCACTCTTTCCCATTATTACCCATCCAATTTCTGATAATTTATTGGGAAAAATGGGTTGTTTCCAGTCCAAAACTGTTAATCTCCCTTCTCCTGATGACCCTTCAGTTCCAAACAAACCAGAATCAGGTTTCGACTCTAGTTCCTGTCTATAATTCTTTTTTTTTTAGTTTTGTATATCTGGTTTGGTTGCTTCTTAGTGGATGTGTAGACTTAAGTTTGTCTTTTTTTTTTTTTTTGTTTGCCTAGTTCTGTCTTAAATCTGTTGCGGGTCTTTTTTTTAATGATTGTGGGTTTAGTGTAAATTATGTTTAAATCAGGAAAGAGATTGAAAGTTGATACCTTTCTGGGACTAAACTCAAATAGATTAACCCTCAAGCCTTTTTGACACTGTTCTTGTGTTGCAGTAACTGAGGACCAAGTAGCGGATCAGGAGAATCAAGTTCCATGTTTCAAAGAGTTTGAGTTTAGTGAGTTGGAGAAAGTAACAAATGGGTTTAGTCCCAGTTGCATTGTCTCTGAAGGTGGAGAGAAAGCTCCCAATGTTGTTTACAGAGGAAAGCTCGAAGGCAATCGTCTCGTCGCCATCAAGCGATTCTCTAAACAGGCATGGCCTGATGCTCAGCAGTTTGTGGTAACAACCAAACAATCAGATTCTTATATTATGATCATTCATTTCATTTGATCATCAAACAGTAGTTAGTGTCTATCTTGACCAAGAGAATATGCTAATCTCTGTTTGGTAGCTATTGAAACGAAGGGAAAGTATGTAACTTTAAGTTGCTAAAGCTACTTTTACCCCATGGTTCTGACTATATTATATCGACCACAGTTTTATTAGATTCTCTGTTAGCTTTTATGGTTGCAGATACCTTTGTAAAGGTGTGATCTTTAAATCAAAAGAAAAAAAAAAAGAACATGCTTTGGAACTTTCCTGTCTGTTATCTTGTCTGAAATTGGAATAGTTTGATCTTGCGTTGACCAATGTTTGACTTGTTGAATTTCAGGCTGAGGCTACTGGTGTTGGAAAGCTTAGATTCAACAGATTGGTTAATTTGATCGGTTGTTGCGCTGAAGGAAACGAGAGACTGTTGGTAGCTGAGTACATGCCTAATGATACTCTCTCAAAGCATCTTTTTCACTGTAAAGTCTTTCCTCTTGACTACTTCCATTTTTTTTTGATAAAAGCTCTTAATACTCTCTTCTTGTGTGTAGGGGAGAAACAGCCACTTCCTTGGGAAATGCGTCTCCGAGTAGCAGACTTTATAGCACAAGCACTTGATCACTGCAATGTCGAAAACCGAAAGATCTACCATGATTTGAATGCATACAGGATCCTCTTTGATGAGGAAGGTGATCCTCGTCTATCTACTTTTGGTCTTATGAAGAACAGTAGCAACGGGAAAAGCTATAGTACCAACTTAGCTTATACTCCACCTGAGTTCTTGCGTACAGGTATAAGCTCTACCTAACGAAGCAAGAAATTATAGGGCCGGATCTGAGATTTTGGAGGCTATAAACATTTCTTTTAAAACTTTAATAAAAAATATTTTCTTCGTAATTTGGGGGACCAAGGCCAATGTTTCACGTGGCTGCTCTCAAATTCGGTAGGTCCCGGGAGGAAACTTTTTGATATCTTTACCATTTTTTTCAGGTAGAGTCATTCCAGAAAGTGTGGTTTACAGTTATGGAACTATTCTTATAGATCTTTTGAGCGGCAAACACATTCCACCAAACCATGTAATGTCTCTGAAAATCATCTTGTTTCATTTGGTCATCTTAATATGAGATTAAGTGATGAATGTTTTCAATGTTTCAGGCTCTTGATATGATAAGAGGGAGGAACGCATTGCTACTAATGGATTCATCACTTGAAGGGCAATTTGAGAATGAAGACGCAACCAAACTTGTTGATCTTGCTTCAAAATGTCTTCAGAACGAGGCGAAAGATCGACCTGATACTAAGTTTCTTCACTCTTCAGTAGCACCACTACAAAAGCAGAAAGAGGTTAAAGAATCATACTCAAATATGTTTTTTTTTTTACCACCAAAGTTATTATTAAACTTTTTGTTTTGTGTGTGTTTAGGTTGCATCTCATGTCTTGATGGGCCTGCCTAAGAACACTGTGATACTACCAACTCTGCTTTCTCCTCTGGGGAAGGCTTGTTCGAGGATGGACCTTGAGGCTGTTCACGAGATTTTGCTTAAAACTGGTTACAGAGACGATGAAGGAAAAGAGAATGAGGTAACAAATCTTTAACCGAGTTCTCTTGTATTGGTTTTTCCAAGTTCTTCTGACTTTGTATCTCCACAGCTTTCATTTCAAGAATGGACACAACCAGTGCAGGAGATGCTTAACATAAAGAAGTTGGGAGACGTTGCTTTCAGAGACAAGGACTTCAAGAACGCTATTGAATGTTATTCAGAGGTAAACAAAACAAAGTCTAATGGTCGACTTAGTTAACATTTTATCTAAAGCTGTTTTTTTGTTACTAGTTGGTGGTTATGATGACGACTGTTCCATCTGCGACTGTGTTTGCGAGACGGTCATTCTCCTACCTGATGACGGAACAAGTAGAGCTTGCGCTGAGAGACGCAATGCAGGCTCAAGTTTGCATACCGGAGTGGCCTACTGCGTTTTACATGCAGGCTTTAGCGCTTTCCAAGCTTGGAATGGAGACTGATGCTAATGATATGCTGAATGATGGTGCTGCTTTTGATGCTAAGCGCCAACAACAACAGAGCAGTTGGCGTTGTTGAAGGAATGAACAGAGAAAGAGAGAAGAGAAGAGAGTCCCGAATATTAGTATGGGCTCCTTTTCAGAAAAGAGAGTTGGTCTTTAGAGTGTTGAGAGAGAAACTTGTGAGGGATTGAATGTTATGGTGAATTAGGGTTTTATTTATGTTATTATATATATATGAATAAATAAAGATCTGATGTTTGTGTGGAAAGTTAATGTTGATTGTTTTGCAGTAAGGATACAGAAAAAGATGGAAATTAGACAGAAATTGGTTATGGAGATTGAAGCTTTGTCAGATAGAAGCTAATGTTGAAGATGGAAACGTTATAGTTTACCACTACTTTTTGTTTGGGCCACACCATTTTATGTCTAATTTGGTATATCAAGCCCAAAGATTGACGAGGAAACAAATAAATATTTTGTAATTACTTTGCTTAATAATATAAATAGTCATCAAATCACGTCCACTCTTGTGAGAAAACAAATATGCCACATTCAAATATAAGACAATGTGCTAAATGATGACCAACAACTAGTCGCACATTTGAACACGCGCAACCTCGCACATATATGTATGTACAGATGCATGCATTATGGTCAAACAAAAAAAAGTGTACGCATACATGTATGATTGAGAGGAGGACAAAATCATGGACTGATACCTTACTTGGTTGGTTCTTAAACTGTCGGGGTTCTTCTTTGTTCGTTCATGCATTAGGTTTAAACATCGCCGGCTAGATCATGATTAACGGGGGTTCGTAGATTGGAGTTTTTAGTGGAATATAAGAAACCGTCTCTTGACTTGTAACTAAAAAAACTAAGAACATATTCTTAAATATCTTATTTAGTTAAAAGTTAAGAGACAATTTCTTATATTTCACTAAGAACTTCAATCTAACAACCCCCGTTAATCATGCTCTTACCTTCTCCAGTACTTCTAAAATTGACTTTGAGTTGAAAGCCGCGATCTACAAGTGTAACCAAATTATTTTGCATGTCGATAAATTTCATCAAGATTGTGGATCTTTTGGGGTAAAAAGTATACATTGTCGGGATCGTAGACAGTTTAGCAAAAACAAGAAGCACGATGAGGACCATTATGGTGGGTTGGTGTTTTTGAAGTTTTGAACACATATCTATGAAATTTATTTTCCACGTCAGGAAGAATTGTAATAATTATGTACATAATTAATACATCTTAAAAAAATCTTATGGTATACTAATCAGTGTTTCAAGAAATATTATGCAAATTTTTTATTGGTTGATGAAAATAAATTAAATAATATCTGATAGTTTTGTTCGTCGGTGGTATCGGTTTAATCTATATTAGATAATATCGGTCTTGCTTTTTAGCGGGTGATTTATTCGGCTTGGTGAGTAACATATTGTATCACAATATTTAGCATAGTCTGAGTATCGCTCCATCGTGTATGACAGTATGAGTGAGTTGCTTTGGTTGAAAGGATTGCTCTCGATGTGTCGTTTTCCTCTTCAATTCCTTTATGCTAGCTAGACGTGTACGTGTTTTATAAATGTAAGGTCAAAACCAATGAAAATCAAAAACTATTCTATACATTTTGTTTTCTTACAATATAGGTAAAGTGCAAAAACTATTATGTACATTTTGTTTTCTTACAATAGGTAAATGTAAGGTCAAAACCAATGAAAATCAAAAACTGTTCTATACTGATGCGAATTTAAACCCGAATATTTTAAAAGTATATTAGTAACCTCATATATTCAAACGTATATAGTACTTATATATAGACCATTCACCCTTGTATGCTTTAGTGTATTCAATATAGAATGTATATCGTATGTCGTAGGCCAGCAGGGCCGGCTGAGGAGGGGAGACAAGCGGTGCGACCGCTCCGTGTCCCTCCGTATATTAATAGTTAAAGGGTCTAATTTTTTTAAAAAAGTTTATATTTTTATATAACAAAAATTATAAATATAATAAATAAAATTGAAAATGACCCAAAAATATTTGATATGCATAAAGTTTTATTTTCATCACGAAATATACAAAATATTACTGATTAAATTTTAAAAATATTTTAAACATTATTTGAATATAAATTTTAGAGGGTTAAAAAATTTTTTTGGCCCTATGGCCCATAACAATGTTAAGCCGGCCCTGTAGGCCAGAGGCCCGTCCTAACCATAAGACAGGTAAAACTGTTGCTTTAGGCTACATTTATATTTAACATTTTTAGGGCCACAAAATCTTAACCTGTGTCGTTTTAATATTTAGGCTATAATGATCATAAGTGGTCGTTTTATATAGCTCTGTTCTTGATTAATATGGCATTCATCTCTATTCTTGCTTAAAATAAATATTTTTAGCGTTGTCTTTATTTTTATATGTTGAATATGAAGATCAATCTTACTTCCCATGGTTTCACGAATTAGTTGAGGGTCCAATTGCAATTTGCAAAGGTCACCACATCATTGATGTATTTGACACGAGGCTTTACTTTCATGCATATGAGTATGGTAGACGGCGGGCGACAAGTGAAAGGCGAAATAGATTTCTACGAGATCTTGTAGGAGATTGTTGAAGTGGAATTCTCAAGGTTATTGAAAGACTCTGACATAAATTGGTTAACAGTTATCAAAGTTACACCTCGCGGATGAATAATCGGTGGAGAATTTCATACTCGATGATGTTTGTAGTGATGACTCGAATGTCAATGATGTATCCGAATAATGATGTAACTTTTTCCATATATAAATCAAATGATGAATTTCAGACTTAATGCATGTGTTTGGTTTGTTCAATTATGAAAATTAAATTTATAAACTGATTTTGGGGTTAAACAAAATGTTAAAGGATTTATGGATTGAGGGTTTAGAGAGTCAAGAGTTTATAAGTTAAGGTACTTCGGATTTGGGGTTTAGGAATTCAGATTGAGTCGTCGTAAGAGAGATACACGTGATCTGGTTGATAACTTATAATATATTTCATCGTAAATACTTGTAATATATAAAGGTTTCATCGTAAAGTTCTCGTAAACTGAAAATGCGGGATTTGGTTTATTCCACGTAACATGTTTTGTCGTAAAGTCCTCGTAAACAGAAAACGCGTGACGTGGTTTAGTCCACGTAACACTTTTCATCGTAAAGTCCTCGTAAACAGAAAACACAGGACCTGGATTATTCCTCGTAAAATGAAAACGCGGGATCTGGTTCATTCTTCGTAATGTTATGTGAATTTTACGACGAAACCTAAAATAAAAATGCGGGATCTGGTTGATTACTCGTAAATTTACGAGGATTTTACGGAGAAATTTAATTTCCTATATATACACGAACCAACTCACTGTTAATTTCGTAGTGTTTTTCTTTCATTCTCCAAGCAAGGGTCTCCTCTCTACTTCCTCTTTTTTTTTAAAAGTTTAGGTGGTTAGTTTAGGGAAATTAGGGTTTGATTAGGTGGTTAGTTTAGTGAATTTGTAGATACGTTTATGAAATTTGTGGATTATAGGATGAGGAATTTTAAAGGTTACTTGATTAATCTAATTAATTTTTTTTCAGATTGTTAGGAAAAACAAGCTTGCCCTTCATTATAAAGATCTGTTTAGTGTGCCTAGTAGTCATGCAGGTACATCATCTTCAGCCCACACTTCGCAGAGGATATGGAGAGAAGGAGTAGTCAGGAGTATTTCTCGGAGTTCAATAACCCCTAGCTAATTTTTTCCCTTTTTTTTACTGTACTATAAATTTGAAATTTAAATATTTATAAAATATTTTTGAATTTTTTGATTATTTATTTTTTTTTTATAATTTTTGTTCATTAACTTAATTCTAATTTTTTTAATATAAAAACATGAATCAAAGTAAACCTGTAGCTAATTCTACGTAAATTTAACGAGTAATTAACGTGAAAGTATACATAAATTTCTCGTAAAAATTTACTTCGAATTTATTAGGGAAGCCATGCAAATTCGTCATAAATTTTATGTGGACTTTACTATGATTATTTGAGTTTATTTTATGAAGAAGCTGACGTCGTTAGTTTGCTTGTTTATTACGACGAAATATTAGACGTCTGTGTTACGACGAAATATTTTTTCGTAATTTTACGACAATTTACGAAGAAATATGATTTACGATGGACGAAATTCGAGATTATTTCGTCGTGACGTGTTTTTTTACAACGAATTTAGATTTTTGGAATCGTGGAAAAGAAATTACACTAGTTAGAAAAAACGATAAACACGAGGACCATTATGGTGAGTTGGTGTCGGTTCACGCCTGTGTGCTATGTGAGTAGCTGATTATGACACATAAATTATGTGGGAATAAAACCCAATTGTATGTTTTATTGTTTATTATTTTCCTATATGATAATATTTTTTAATTATTGTTTTCCTATATGATAATATTTTTTAATATGTCAGGTCAAAAAACATATTTATGTTTGCGCCGACACTATAGTGCATGTATTTGATCATATCTATGCTGTTTATTTTCCACACGAGGCAAAACTGTTCTAGTTAATTGAGTGTATATTATCTGTTTATATTGGATGCATCTTTGTCTTTTGAAAGCAAAACTTATATAACGTATTGTTTCCCGACGTTCTAAGTAACATTATTGAAACTAACGGGATTGGATTAGTGACGCTTAATGGATAATTCCAATACAACAAATCCGCAGTTTGATTTCCGTTGGCCATCCAAACTGTTTTAAATGGTAAAAATATGTGGCTATTATGAATCTCATGGGATTAGTCAATTAACATAGATCGTCGGATCTCTACGGTTATAAAAAAACATAAAAAAGTAACATCATTGAAATTGACGAACAAGATAGCGAGGGGAACTAGATTCAATGTTATATAGGATGCATCTTCAAAATCATACTAACGATAAAAGCAGACCGTCTTGTTACTTCGTTGGTCTCGGTGATACTCGTTGGGTCTATTAAATATCGGTGATATTCTTTAGCGAGCTGGTTTAGTCAGATTGGTGTATCTCTACTTTTTGGTGGGCAAAGAAACAACACAGATTGTTTGAAGTTTGCATGAAAAATCAAGATGAATTTTAGGGAAAACAGAAAAAATTGAAACCTTAAATCACATATTCTTTGTTTATAGATTTTTTTATATTAAATATGTGAGCTCTAATAAGTGCAAACTTTTAAACCTCTGCATACAAATTTAAAAAATATGGTAGGAAAAGTCATACGGACGCGTTAGCAAAAGAAACAAGATAAAAAATTATATTTTTTTCCATATAATTCAGATCTGGTCAGATAGAAGTATTTTCCGGAGAATCAGTTCGTATGATCACTATTTGATCTAGTTTAGATAGACAGTCTGAAATTTTTTTAAAAAAATCTGATATTATTGAAGTAGATTCCTGATTCCTCTTGCTCATTTTTAATCAGAGCCAGTCTTGGTAACAAGCTCATTAGGCACTGACTTCCACGGTAAGGTATAATTATTGTGCGGGAGAATGTACAGAAATATGCTGGTTCAGTTGGTTCGAAGCAGGTAAATGTTAGTTGATACCCGCAAGCCATCATTGTTTTTCATTCTTTTTGTTTGTAGTCAAATACTGTACTAGAGAAAGGGAAGTAGAAATTATATAACTAGAATCAAATCACTTTTTCCAATTTTTTTCCTTAATACAGAAATAAAAAGGTAATAACGAATTTTAAATTTAAAAAATCAAGCAACCATTCGTTGTTTTTATTCCTTTTGTTTTTAATCAAATATTGTAGTAGAGAAAAGGAAATAGTGATTAAAGAATCGTAGAATCAAATCAATTTTTCCATATTTTATAATATTGTCAAAGAATGATGTAGTAATCAATATAAGTTAATAAAAATCAAACAAAAATAAACAATTAGAGCCATATTCAAAAACAACAACTAATATTAAGAACCTCTTTTTTCGTTTCCAGGCCAAGGATGGCTTACTACCCAGGGTTTACTAGGAGCAAAGAATGTAAGGGCAAGTCTCTCACTTTTTTATGCGGAGATGGGGACATTAATCTGGGCAATGAAATGTATGAAAAACTTGCGACAGTACTGGATCACGTTTGCAACAGATTATTCTCAACTGGTGAAGACTGTTTCGGAACCAGAGGAATGACCAGTATTTGAAAGTTACCTGGAAGATATTAAGCTTTTGAGAAGAAACTTTACCAACTCAGAAATTGTTCGTGTTCCTAGGACGAAAAATACAATGGCGGATCGCTTGGCACACAGTGCTCGGATACAACCGTCATTCGTCGTACACATAGATGCAGAGTTGCCACTTTGGTTTACAGAGTACGAATGAGTCTGTAAATGCTTTTGTTGTCAAAAAAAAAAAAAAAAAAAGGAACCTCTTTTTTCAACACATTCATTACTCTTAAGAGAAAAATCCAGCCCATAAACGGGTTCAGTGCAACTAACGGGGATCTGAGAATGGGTTTTACTAAAGGTATTTATCTTCCAATTTTCAGTTCTTGGCATAAACGAAATTGAAAACTCAACAAAAAGAGAGAGAGACTCTCAATGTCTTTGACTCTTTAGCCATACCGTAGATCTCCTTGTCGACAAGTTTGCTGTAGATGACTCTTACAAGAATTTGATTGTCGGAATAGATCTTGAGGTTGGTTAAATCTCCTTGTCAACAATTTTGCTGTTAGAGCCAGTTTTATTTCTCTGTTTTTCAGTTTTAGCAATTATCAATGGATATATGTATGTCTATTGATCCTTGTTTCCATGTTTCAAAAAAATCCCGTGTCTCGACCAGCTTCTTTATCTCTTTTGGTAAAACATATTTACAAGCTTTAACTCCATAAACATTTTCAGCAAGAAAAAAGAACTCCATAAACATATCATTGCCTTCAATACCAAAACGAACACCATCCTTCAGCTTTTAGGTTGGCACAAAAACCCATCAAACTATTATTATTTGTAGATTTGAATTTCTTCAAGTCAAACACAGATCCCAAAAAAATTTCATGCTCCCTCAGTTTTTTTAATATAAATAGTTTTAAAATTGTGCACATAAATTAAAAAATCATTAAATTTTTATATTTTCAAAACAAAAACATCATTAATTATTTACCTAATCACAAATCAACCAATAATAAAATAGAAGATATATTATCATTGGTCATATAACATTAAATGTTAATAAATTTTACATAGAAAATCGAAAACGTCATATAATTTGGAACATAAAAATTCCTTTAAAACTACTTATATGAAAAGGGAGTAATAAGTTGTATCAAACCTTGTCTCAGGAGAAACCATTTCGAATATGTAGAATTTGAGATCAATTTGCTATAACGTCTTAATGCGATTCTCCTAATGAATTTGTGATAATGGTTTGACTGTATTATCATTCATGATATCTCTGAAAACTTCGTATTATTTGCTGAAAAATCAAACAAGCAATGAATAACATTTGGAAAAAGCAATAACTAAATGGATTTCGTCAAAGTTTCGTTGTCCCTGTCTTAAAAGTTGAAAGCGATTTTGTCTTACTCATGCTGCCATAGAAGAAATAGTTTTGGCTACAATAAATCAGAACCGATTTTTATGACCTAAAAGTTATGTGATATTTGGACTCAGGCTAAAATTATTCTAGTTGACTTTCTATTGAGTAGGTTGAAAAACTCGAACGTTAGTAAATTTATAGACAGACCATTTTCATATTAAGTACCGAAGGAAAATAAAAAATAGATAACTATGATCACTTAAAGGCGTAAGTGTTAACCATTTAAGAAACACTCAGAACAAATAAAAAATGAATGAATAGAAATAAAATAAAAAAATGAGTGGGGATGATCGTTCCTCCTCAAAAATAAGGAAGAATAATTTTGTTTTGTTATTTTCTACAAAAAAAAAATGATAAAAAATAGAAAGAAAAATTAATTCTTTATGAATGATGTATTTTTATGGGAACCAATTGAATGTTTCTTCTCAAGAGAGTCACCAGTCATACCTTACTATATACATGTATACATATATGCATATATAATACATATATAATATTTGGAATGAACAAAATTTATGTTAAGGAATCGCAACGCAGTAAAAGAAAAAAGATTTGTTGATTAATAAAACATATAACCAGATATCTAACTTGGATCAATAATTGAAACTAGTTTAAATGAATTATTAATAAATTAATCACGTTTTAAAAGAGAAAGATGCTAATATATGGGTTATCGTTGATGATAAAATTTTATAAAATAATGAGACAAAATTAATCATTCTCCATTAACTTAAAATTGTTACTGCTTCCATATAATATGGACATAAGAACAAATATATTGTTTAGTAAAACTGAAACCTTGTATTGTGTAGTTGTAAACTTCATGGATAAGCTTTCATTAACGATAGGTTGTATAATAGGGAATGGCTTTACAGCTGAACTGTGGTGTAAGAACTAGTGTTATAGCTTTTTAGACCAGGTGGGTCCAACTTCTATTGAAAATTTGGGAACTCTTAAGACAAGCAGTGTCTTTTATGTGCTTTCGGTGTGTGTCTTGTTAGTTTTCTTCTGATTTTACACTACAATATACAATCCGTATTTTACTTAATTTGCCCAATGGTTCAAAACATTGTGCTATATATATTCATTGCTCCACAACCATTCAACACTCTACCAACTTCCCCTTCCTTAATCGTTCTTCTAAGCTAATTACTTGCTAATCCCTTTTAATTTCTTATATAGCTAGTTTCCTACTTAAAGTCAGATCACCCTTTTCTTTATTCAGCGTCTTTGACCCCTAGCAATTACCTCTTCTTCATATTCAAACTCCAGTGTACACTCTTCGCTATTTTTTTCCAATTTTAACCTTACTTTTGTGTTTATTGTTTCTCTCTAGTTAGATATTAAGAAGGGAAATTTCGTTAATTTCGGTTTGATCTTTTTGTAATTATGAGGTTTCTTTCCGACAATGATCTTATTACAAAAAGAATGCAATCAACATGAGTTTGCAACCTAACCTTTTCTTAAGAACAATCCAGTGTCAAAAAGTTTATATTTCTGGATATTCCAAATATTTAGTAGTTTTTGATCGCTACAACTATCTTGTATTGCAAGCAACAAGTGTGAATTATGCAAATGGGAAGTTCATCTTTACCTCCAGGATTTAGATTCCATCCAACAGATCAGGAGCTCATAGGCTATTATTTAAGTAGAAAGATAGAAGGTCTTGAGATCGAGCTTGAAGTCATTCCTGTTATCGATTTATACAAATTCGATCCTTGGGAGTTACCAGGTAATTTAAAAACAAAATCATGATTAAATAAGATATTATTCGTAAATTATATTTAATTATTATGAATTTATGATTCCTAACCTTTTTTGAAATTTGTCTTTGTGTTTTTTAGATAAGTCTTTCCTTCCAAACAGAGATATGGAATGGTTCTTTTTCTGTCCTAGGGACAAAAAGTATCCAAACGGTTTCCGAACCAATAGGGCTACAAAAGCCGGATACTGGAAACCGACCGGTAAAGACCGGAAAATCACTTGTAGATCGTCGGGTGTTATAACCGGATACCGGAAAACACTAGTTTTCTACGAAGGTCGTGCCCCATTGGGCGAGAGAACTAACTGGTTCATGCATGAATATCGTCTAAATCATGACGATCTTTCTCAAAAATCACCAAAATTCAAGGTAGGAAAATTATTATTTGTTATATCCAATTATATTACGTATACTTCTCTTTGATTAATGGAAAAGAAACCCTAAGAACCAAATATGTTTAAATTTCAGGGAGCTTTCGCATTATGTCGTGTAGTTAAGAAGAACCAACTTAAGACTAAAACCTTGAAAAATAAAGAAGAACAAGCAGTTGGCTCCGGTTGCTCTAGCCTTGCGACTTCTCCCTGTCGAGATGGAACGCTGCAGTTTCAATCATTCAACCCTTCTTCTTCTACTACAAACAAATCTTCTAGCATGTGGATATCTCCTGATTTCATCCTTGATTCCTCCAAGGTACCTGCTAATATCTACACCAAAACAGCTTTGTATATTAAAATAGTGGTCTGATGATATGGTTTTGTGTTATTTAAATATAGGATTATCCTCAAATTCAGGAGGTTGCTTCTGAGTACTTTCCCAAATTTCATTTTCCAGTCAATGCAGCCAACCATCACGTGGGACTTCGCGAGAGTTCTTCTTATTTGAACGTTGATCAGGACATTGACCAATCAATGCAAACTGGTTATTGGCCAGATTATGAATACGACCAAACGGGTTCATTCGGTTACTCAAACCTTTTCTAGATAGAAGGTAATGTGTTGGTCTCTCTTCTGAACTAAAACGCCTTTTAACGTTGGAGTCCTGGAAGAAGAGTTTCATAAAAAACAAAGCAGCAACTAGACAAGACAACATAGAGTTGACTTCTAAATCGTGTTCCTTTACAATATAATTATATTGGTTGCTTTTGATTTTGTTTTTTGTTTTTATATTACTAATGAATATATTGTATGCTCTGTGGGATGACTATATTTAAACATCCTAATTTGTAAAACTTTAAAAGATGATATTGTAGTCTTATTTTTATGTTCCGAAATATATGCATAGAGAATGACATATTCCAATCATTAATTAATTGAACCATTTTTATAAACTTTAAACCAACTTTGGAAGTGGTAAAATGCATTTGATAGTTTTCAATGTATATACAATTTTTTCCTCTAGAATAGTAATCTTTAAATATAGAGCAAAAATAGATAATATGATATTTCTATACCTTTATAAATAGAAAAAAATTACAAACTCTATTTTAAAGAAAAAAAAATTAGAAGTGGACTAGAACAGTTTTGTACATAAATAATATTATATAGCAAATATAGAGATGAGTTAGAAATGATTTATGAAAACAATACTGTAAAAAAATTTTGATACATGATTTTTGAAAATCCATAAAGGGAATTTGGAAAAAGTAAAAGAAGAATATAAGAAGATTCAAAACTGTATGTGTAGAAAGGGGCAAATGTGAGTAGCAATTTGTTTAAAGATGTACGAAAGCCTAAAGGTTTGCATTTTTCACTTGTTGAAGAGCTTTAATTATACTTTTCTTCTCACGAGCTTTTTTTTACATTTTATTCTTTAAAACTTACAAGAGTATTATTTTACAATTTTTGCATTTTGATTCATGACTCGATCACTTTTTAGAGATTAATTTTATTTTACGTCACATCAAATTTTCCTACTATGATTAATGATTCCCTGGTTTTGAAAGATTCATTGGTTCATAGGGCATCATTAAAGATTTGAAGGTAAGAGACTCCATCATTTTCTTATAAATAAATATATTAATATTTAATTATATAATTTATTTTCAATCAGTTGACAATAAACAAGAAATGTATGACATAGTCTCTTAGGCCATATGATTTTTCAGTGTTTTTTTCAAACAAAAAATAATAAAAGGTAAGAAACATTGGCATAATTGTCTCTCACATCAAGGTTCAAATTCTTTTGAGAAACTATTAGTACACTTTCTAACTAGTTTTTTTTTTTTTTTTTTTTTTTGACAAAAGGGCTTTTCACTTTCTAACTAGTTACAAGTGGATGAAAAAAACTTAGTACACATTTTATTATAAAAATGTTAAACATTTTGTATTATTAAAACATTAGAGGATGTTAGTGGGAGTTGAATTAGTAATGATTATCAAAAATTTCAAATTTTATTGTTATTGGTTTATAGATTCGAACATTCTTACTAAAATATCATGTTATCGGTTTGATAATTAATTAATTACAAACAAAATCAAGTAATATTAAAAATATGGTCTTTGATGATTCTATGATTTTTCACAAATTAATGTTATTAGTTGGTCTTATGCATCATACAAAAAAAATTAAAACATTATAATTTTGAGTATATATATATATATTGAATAAAATATATTGGTCGATTTAAATGATTTATTATATTTGTTAATAAAATAATTATCAGTTATACAACCAGTGTATTGTATAACATTTACATTCAAATAAATTCAATAACTTTAAAACTCGGTTAATCATATATTATGCTAATTAATAGATCTAATTATAACTTTTAAATATTTAAAAATTAAGTATATATCAAATTATTTTCAATTCTATTATTCTAATAATAATATGTAATTGATCTGCGTTTATCATAGCCAAATTTTGTCATTATCTATCTTAAGAATCTACGTTTATAGTTTTTTTTTTTTGACAACAAGACATTCACATACTCATACTGACTCTGTAAACCAAATCGGTAACTCCGCATCCATGTGAACGACGAAAGACGTTGTTTCGTAGCACTGCGTGCTAAGCTACCCGCCCGTAGGTTCTCCGTCCGAGGTACATGAACGATGTCTGAGTTGAGGAAACTTCTTCATAAAAGATTGATGTCTGAGTTGAGGAAACTTCTTCGAATGTTGGCCATTCTTCTGGTTCCGAAACCATCTTCACCAATTGAGAACAATCCGTTGCAAACATAACCTGAAACTGTCTTAAATTCTTCATACATTCCATTGCCCAAATCAAAGCCTCCACCTCCGAATGAAGAGATGAAAGACATGCCCTTACATTCCTTGCTCTTAATAAACCATCAAAGCCCAGTAAGGTGCTATATCATCCTTGTCCCAAAAATAGTTCCTTGTCTTTCCATGAACCATCTATAAAACACCATCGTCCTGAAGTTGCTAATGTGGGCCTGGTCTGTACCTGATGCTCCCTCTTCTGATCAGTGGGTACATGTGTCTCAGCCTAAAGTGTTGATTTCAATTCTGCTAATTTAAGTATTTCGCTTGGATCAATATCCAGATTACTAAACACTTTATTATTCATGTCTTTCCATATATACCATAATATCCATGCAAATTGGTGGTCATCCATCTTTGGATTGACTCTCCAAAAAAGATGATCCATGTTACCAAAAAAAGAACTAGTAGGAAAAATATTGGGATTCGATGGTATTTTAGATAATGCCCACACTTGACGTTTATAGTATATAACCAATTATATTATTATTTTATTCTGAGAAAATTTTCAAATCAAAATCTTTGTTATTAAACTTGTACATGTCACAATAAGATTAAAACTTTTTGATAAAAAATAATAAGAGGTAATTATGCCATATTTTTACTAAGATATGTTATTTATTTTTATTTGAAAATTAATATGTAACGACATATAATTAAAATTATCAAAATCACTTCCAAAATAATGCGTAAGAGACTGATACTTGATATTTTAAACGATTAAACTTATAAAATTTTTTTTCAAAATACTACATAAATCCACTTGATTTTATAAAACTTTTAAGATGAATAAATTTTCTTAAACTCTTTACATATTTAAGTATTTAACATATCCCTCAAACTCTTAAAATCAACACTGACATAGATTCAACTCCCGTCGACTTCTCTAACTTTAAACTCAATTGTATCTCTGAATAATAATGATGCTTTTAAGATGAATAATGGAAAATAATGGGAAATACACGGTTAAATCAGGATACCAATTAGAACGGGTCTACCCGGATAAAGTAAAACCACAAGAAAGTTTTGGCCCCACTGTGGATATCCTAAAAACGTTTTGCTAGAAGGTACGATGTCTCCCGAAGATAAACATTTCTTATGGCAAATGGTATCAAGGTGCGTAGCTATAAAGAACAATTTGAAAGCAAGAGGAATACAAGGAGACATATGTTGTGCTAGATGCGGAGCTGGCGAGGAATCAATAAATCATGTGTTTTTTAATGCTCTCAGCGCGTCAAATTTGGGCGTTGTCGAAGATACCATCAAACCCAGCTATTTTTCCCACTAGTGCTCTCTTTAAAAATATGGATCATCTTTTTTTGGAGAGTCCTCCAGAAAATGGAAGATCATCACTTTGTGTGGATATTATGGTACATTTGGAAATGAAGGAATAACAAAGTTTTTAGTAATTTGGATATTGATCCTAGAGACACGCTCAATCTAGCGGAAACAGAATCAACACGTTGGGATGAGGCACAAGCGCTGAACATGCAGTAGGCATCACAACAAGTGGAGGTTAGGCACCTTCCAATAATCACATGACGCTGGTGTTTTATCGACGGTTCGTGGAAAGATAAGGAGTCTTATTCAGGGCAAGGTTGGTATAGCACTCTCGAGGGTTTTGATGGATTGATGGGGGCAAGAAACATTCGGGCAAGTCTCTCACCTCTACATTCGGAGATGGAAGCGCTGATATGGGCAATGCAGTGTATGAGGAACTTACGTCAGTTTCACGTCACGTTTGCTACAGATTGTTCTCAATTGGTGAAGATGGTTTCAGAACCAGAAGAATATCCGGTGTTTGAAAGTTATCTGGAAGACATAAAGACTTTGAAGATAAGTTTCCTCAGTTCAGAGATCATTCATGTACCTCGGACGGAGAATTTACAGGCGGATAGTCTAGCACACAGTGCCGGAAAACAATCGTTTTTCGTTGTTCACATTGATACAGAGTTACCAGTTTGGTTTTTACTGAGTCTGTTTAAGATGAGTCTGTTTAAGTCGATGACCAAAAAAAATAACGATGCTTTTAATGTTTTATAAAAGTTTATCCAGTGAGAAATTCATTATCTTCTATCTCTTCTCAGCAGAGCAAGTACGAATCGGAAGCCTAGTATGTAGGGCTGGGCAAAAAATCCGGATCCGAAGAACCGAACCGAACCCGATCCGAAAAAGTAGTACCAAACCCGAACCGAAATTGATTAAATATCCGAACGGGTTTAAAATTTTGGTATCTAAAGAACCGAAACCGAACCCGACCCGAACCGAAGTATCTCGGGTACCCGAATGTAACCGAAATAAATTTATATACCTAAATATATTACTTATTTTTAGATTTAATATATATTAAAAACATCCAAAATATATAGTATATTTTTAAGTTGTCTAAAATACTTGAAAATATACATAAATAGTCAAAATTAAATGTCTAAAATAGCTAAAATATATTCAAAACACCAAAATGCTTGAAATATCTATTGATTTTCAATCCAAATATTCAAATCGAACCCATTTATATGTTAATTTTAGGTATTTTGACATATATTATACAAATTTATATGTAATATATTATTTTGTTTTATAGATTTTGAAAAATTTTAAGCATATAATGAATATTAAAATTTTAAAAATAATTGAAATGGGTTATCCGAACCCGAACCCGCAAAGATCCGAACCGAACCCGAACCGAACCCGAACCGAAATTTAGAAATACCCGAATGGGGCTGAAATCTTTAAACCCGAAAACCCGAAACCCGAAACCCGATTAGATCCGAACCGAACCCGAACGCCCACCCCTACTAGTATGCATGAGGTTCGGATGAAATCCAATGTGGCTGGCCACATTCATAATTCTTTTATTACATTAAACATGTACAAAGTAGTCAACATGGGTCCATAGCTCAGTGGTAGAGCAATTGACTGCAGATCAATAGGTCACCGGTTCGAACCCGGTTGGGCCCTTTTTGTTGATTTTTGTAATCCCAGTTTCCCACATTAATACTATGGACCCAAATTATTTGAAATGAGCAAGTTTAGTACCCAAGCTTGCATGACTTTGAGTCCCCAACTAAAATCTCCAATTTGAAACCTTAACTCAAGCGAAGACAATTGACGAAGAGCTAAGGTTTGAGTCAAACTTTTTTGCCAGCTCTCTGTTGTTTAGGGCAAAAGATCTGTAGATGCCGCATGACTAGTCTTATGAACAGCAACCAAGACAATTCTGAATGAAATATAAAAGTTTAAACCCTAAGAGATATTATTGATGATATTATGTATAAACCACAAAGAACTCGTAGTAATACAAATTACAAAGTCTAATAGATCCAAAACTAATTGTAAAACAAACCCCAAAATCATTCATGTCTCTAATTATAAAACCAGTCTTGTTTTTGCTCAGAATTTGAAATGCTGATGAAACAAAAGCTTGCCCTAAGTTCTCTCTGTGTTCTTTCAAATCATATTCATACTATAAATAATCTTCCTTGATGTTCAATGCATTGCTTGAGTTTACCATCAGAAGACACAACCAGTCTTCTTACTTTAGCAGGTTTTGTTTTGCGTTTCGCCTCAAGTCTTGGCATTGTCTTAGAGCTATGATCGTCTTCTGCGTTTGTCGGTTTATCTCCTTCTTCCAAAAACTCATCCGCAACATCTCCATCTTCATCAACCCTTAGCCGTTTTGTATACCACCTTAGTCCCTGATTTTAAACAGAGGAGAAAACTATAACATAGTGTAAGAAAAAAACAAATATACAAGAATAAGAAGAAGATAATACAATCTCTTAACCGTGTCATAGAAAAGATTACAGTTTGGCTTAGCAAGTAATTTCAACATAGTCTTCAATGCAAGTCTGTATCTAACTTAGGATTCTTAATGAACTATATATGCCATAAGGAACTATAATTCAACTGGAGAACTGGGTTCTAAGCTAAAGCAAGCGCAAAGAAGAGTGGAAATTAATTTTTGTAAACCAGACTAAGAAAATGAAGCTAAGGGCTATTATGTAGAACATGATCTAATGATTATCAACGGTTAAATAAGGAATCTTTTCTTGTACCTTCACATTTTTGTGTATTAAAACCTAATCGATCAGAAAGCTAAATGTGTTTTTTTTAAGGAGTTTTGTACTAAGCTAATCTTGCTAACTAGATAACGCATAAGTAAATAAAACAATCAACCAGTAAGCTCGAGAATCGGATAAATGAAAATAAAAAAAACCTGGATACCACCGTCTCCGGCGGAGCAAGGCTGAAGAACAGGACCAAGTTGAGACCTTTCGACGGCGACTTGAACCGGAACTCCAAATCCTTTCCTGGGTAGTCCCGTTTCGCGAAACCTCGGCTGATTATTCTCCCGCCGCTTATCTCCGTCGCCGGAATCGATGACTGTATCGTCTTCCTCGTTTTTCACAGCTTCCTGCCCAAATCCAAACACGCCCGCGAGCTTCTTTAAAAACCCCATTGACAACCTCCCAGGATTGCAACCGGAAACAGTTTCTACTTCTTTACAGCTTCTTTGATTAGGTCGGAATCAGACAAATCTTCAGAACAGTATCTAAAAAGGGTTCTGTCTGGATCTTCTTCTTCTTCTTCTGCCTCGCCTTTTTTCTACTTTGACTGCGCGGTAAAACGTTTTTAGTACTGAAGATTTACTTATGGATCGGTATTAGGCCTGCATAAATGAAAATTCCAGGCCCATTAAGAAATTCCACCGCCAACTTTTCCGTCGCTCCTTTCATCGTCGTCTTTATTAACACTTGAATTGTTTCACTTGTGATTCCAAATAGTTTTATGTTGTTCGATTAATATATGAGGTGATTGATTCAAGTCTGATTTATTAGTTTAAGGAAACTCAATATTAGCCCTTGGGAAGTATTCTAAAAATTGAGTCTAGTAGTTAGTTAGAGTAGCTAGTATAGCTTGGAGTGAGATATGGTTGTTGCATGGTAATTGCATCTACGCCGTTGGTGAAAATTGTGATGTAGATGCATGGTAATTGTTATTACTTTCTTGTTTGCAATTATGTACACCGGTAAAACAAGCTTGGCGATGTCACACATATCCCCAATGTAAATCTGATAAGATTCAATTAAAAAAAAAATATTAGGGACAAAATCTCACATGAAAATTTTAAGTAAGAGATAAAGAAAATGCATCAATTCAGTTATTACCAGTTAGTTTTAGAATGGAAGATCGTATAATTTAAAGTTGAGTTTGTACCAGAAGATAGTGAGTTTGAACTGATGAGTAATTTTGAGATATGCCATATGAAACGTCATTCATCTTGTTCTGCTACCAAGCACGGGTCTAATCTTATGACCAACTATATGAATACCTACCAACTACTACGCAATCTACCAAAGTTTCGGCTGAGAAAGGTTGCTGACTCTAGTGTAATTCGTTAGCTGTATCAACATCTTTTCTATTTTCAGCTACCAATGTTCACAGTATAATCTGGTTTACGTGTCCGGTTTCTTAAGGTAACGCGCATGGCTTAAACTTTAAACAACTGCTTTTTTTTGGTGCTTGTTGGTCTGGTAAAGTCGATCACTTTAGCCGCTAGCTAGACCAACAAAAGTTTTGTGCTTTCTCATTGAGTATCCCAAAACCAATTACATGTCACTTTTTGTCCTTTTTAATTTAGAAACCGGTTTCATTTTGTGAAATCGATACAAAAGCTTAGCCGGTGAATTCAAATAATCTCGTGATAGGTATGGGTAGGAAAAGAGTGGATATAACCAAAGCTGGTTCATATGAAATCAGATGTTGAAAGTAACACTTTTGTTCTTCTACAGAAAATAAAGTTGGATCTTTGTGTTGCTCAGCAGAAAATATCAATTGGGTGTCAACATTACATTAGTATTACACTCCGGTGGGTCTATCTATATTTTTATGTTGCATAGCATTAAAAAATAATCGATGTAAGCATAGCATTAAGAATTAGTAATCTATACACAATCATTTTTCTTAAAATGATGAGGCAAGCGAAGGGCAAGATTGTCAAAATAAACTGATGTCATTTTCACACCAGTGATTGTTTTTAAGATCTGATGAAGTATATGCTTATACTTAAGAAAAATCTGACACATCAAAGTACAAACCCATGTTTATTTGGATTTCCAAAATACAGTCAAACCAAAATCTATATAGTTTACATGATTTATTAGATTCTCTTATTAATTCATGTGCATTTGTTTCTATTTCAAAAGAAATTATATAATGTTATTTGTAATTTTCTTCTCACTCGTCGCTTGGTTAAGAGTTTTGAGTCTAAAATGAGAGAAAGTCACCAACCCTCCTAACATTCAACTTCAATGCCTCATTCCGATTTAGTTTTCTCTTCCACTACCAAACTCGGTTCATTTAATGCAACACTGCAAATTATGTGAAAAACCCAAAACAAATTAAAAACATTTTTTTTGTAAAAAAAAAAAAAGGAGGACACCAAATCGAAAGAGTACATTACAACTACAAAGTGTAAATGGACTGGACTGAACATCATCATTAAAGACAAACTCTTTACTTCCTCCTTAAATCTTCTCCTTGACATTCACTAACCAAATCCTAACTAAACTATATGTTTAGATTTATTTCCTTAAAAAAAAAAAAAAAATCCCCTGAAAAGTGAAACTTAGATTTATTTCATTAAAAAACTTCCACCCTAAACCGAAGATTTGTTTCTTTAATTTGATTTATTAAAAACTAAACCAACAAAATAAAATACCCCTCAAATACACATCATCGTCTATGAGTGAGTGAGGAAGAGGGAGAGAGAGTTGTTAGCTAGCTCACACGCTTTCGCATAAAACTCAAAAACCTGCACTTCCTCGTCTATTTTCTCGGCATTCGCGAAACAAGAAAAACTGGGTCTCCGATAAAAAACAATTTATCAAAACCTCTCTTCTCTTCCCTTCATCCATAGAGAGAGAAAGTTTCTTCCTTTACGATGGATTCTAGAGAACTCCACCACCACCAGCAACACCAACACCAACAACAACTTCAGCAGCAGCTACAACCACCGCCTGGGATGCTAATGGGCTCCTTCAATCGCAACCCTAACGCCTCCGCCTCCGCCTCCGCCTCCTTAATGGGTCCCACCTCCACATCTCAGGCGATGATGCACCACCGCAGCAGCTTACCTTTCGGCTCTCTCTCGCCTCATCACCTCCATCACCATCCTCAGCAGCAGATGGATCAGAAGACGCTTGAATCTCTCGGATTCGAAGGATCGCCTTCGACCCAGCAGCAGCAGCAGCAGCCCTCGATGCGATTCGGGATCGAGCAGCAGCAGCAGGTGAAGAAGAAGCGAGGAAGGCCTAGGAAGTATACTCCTGATGCCAGCAACATTGGTCTCGCTCTGGCTCCTACCTCTCCTCTTCCTTCTGCTTCTAATTCCCACGGCGGTGGAAATGATGGTGGTGGAGATAGCGGCGGCGGTGGTGGTGGTGGTGGTGCGAACTCTACCGATCCGCCTGCTAAACGGAACAGAGGTCGTCCTCCTGGGTCTGGTAAGAAGCAGCTTGATGCTTTAGGTACTGTCTGAAACTCGGATCTGCTATCTTTTTCTCTGCTTTGATCAAATCAAGATCACTGTTTTACAGTTTCTGGGTTTTGTCTGTAGGAGGAACAGGAGGAGTAGGGTTCACACCTCATGTCATTGAGGTCAAAACTGGAGAGGTAATGTGTGTTTTGTGTGTACCAAATCTCTAAAGTTTTGATCTTGAATTTGTCTCTTCGATGTGTTTCCTGTTCAGGACATAGCTATGAAGGTAGTGGCGTTTACGCATCAAGGACCACGAGCGATCTGTATTCTCTCAGCTACAGGAGCTGTATCTAGTGTTATGTTTCGTCAATCTAGCAATCCTAATGGAGTTGTTAAGTATGAGGTATATAAACATTGTTGCATGTCCTTACTTCTTAATCATTGGATTGTCTGTGTGATCTTTGTGTTTGTATATGCAGGGACCATATGAGATCATTTCAATGTCAGGCTCTTTCTTGAATACTGAGAGTAATGGTACTGTGACCAAAACTGGTAGCTTGAGTGTATCTCTGGCTAGACCTGATGGTCAGGTTGTGGGTGGTTGTGTTGCTGGAATGCTAGTAGCTGGATCACAAGTTCAGGTTGTTAGCCTTTACACTCGAGTTAATTCACAGAATCTTCAAGATGCTGACTGACTTTGATTTCGGGTTTGTATATAGGTCGTTGTTGGAAGCTTTGTACCAGAAGTGAAGAAACCGAAACAAAGCGCAGGGCATGTTCAGAATACTCCCGAGCCAGCTTCGGCACCAGCTAATATGTTGAGCTTTGGTGGTGGAGGAGGAGGACCAGGAAGCCCTCGGTCTCAGGGACAGCAGCAGCATTCGAGCGAGTCATCAGATGAAAACGAAAGTAACTCTCCGTTGCACCGTGGTAGCAACAACAATCATCACGGACTATTTGGAAACTCTCCGCCGCAACCACTTCACCAAATGCCTATGCAGCAGATGTACCATCCTCACCTCTGGCCTGGCCACAATCCTCAATAAACAGAGTTGGTTCATTGCTCTGCTTCTATGCTCCGTTTACACATCTCTCCATCAGAATTATCCACAAGTTAGATTGAGCTTTCTTACTCTCTCTCCCATCGTCTTCTTCTGCTTCCTACTTTCTCTTTACTTCAGCTTTCGGTATTAGATAAATAGAGAGAGAGACAGAGATGTTAAGTAGGTTTCAGGTCCATCTTTTTTAGTTTGTTTCTTTTTATTGTGATGATCATCAAGACTTCTCCTGTTTCCTCAATCTCTTAAATTTTCAAAAATCTGACTAATTTCTCTACTAAATTGCAAAAGATCAAATCTTTGGTACAAAACTTTTTAATTATACAAAAGCTTACATAAGCCCTTTTTATTATCTCTGCATATCATTACATTCATTTTATGTCACATATGTTTATTGCTCTTCTCTTCAGATTACTATTACATCGCAAGTAAAACAAAAGAGTTAGAAAATAAAGTAAACACTCCATACATAGTCAAAGTATCTCCATTACTCTTCTTCTTCGTGTTAACAAGTCTTTAGGCGTTTCTAAACCGCAGAAACCATCATAGCCGGTGATGCACCAACCATCAAGTCTTCTTCTTCTTCATCATCATCATCATCATCATCCTCTGCTTCCCACATGAAATGAGCGTATGATCCCAAAACCATACTACAAAAGTCACAAACCTTTAACATTCTGAAAAAAAAACTCATCAAAGAATCCAAACTCTACATATAACATAACATACCAATCATCAGGAGAAGCGTTAACAGCTTGATCAAAGTAACACTGAGCTCTCTTCTCATCTCTCTTCGTCTCCCAAATCAGCTTCCCATACATCGACAACGCTTCACCATCACCTGGATCCGCAAGTATAGCTCTCCCGTAATACTCCTCCGCTCTCTCCAAATCTCTCTCCACCTAATAAAAAAAATCCAAACTTTATAACCTTAACTTCAACCTCAAACTTCACAAAGTCGAAACCTTTACCTCGTAGAGAAACTTGCCGTAGTTCATCAGAAGAAGCGAGCTGTTCGGATTCGATTTCAACATCTCTCGATAGTAATCACCGATCCTGCTCCTATCCTCGTACCCGCCTCCGCCTCCTCTGCTTCCGTCTCCGCCGCTGAAACCAGATCCACCGCCGCCGACGGAGAAGCCTTGCTCCTCTTCCTCCGGGATTCTCGCCGGCGAAGGCTTTGATCCGACGACGCTCTTCGACATTCTCTCCGATCTAATCACGTCGCTTTCCGATAACACCCTCCGCATCCCCGCCGCGGACTTGGCATCGATCGAGATCTTGCCGACGGGGAATCTCTCGCCGTAGGTGGATAACGATTCGACGGAGTTGTGTCGGGCGATTGTTGACGGAATAAACCGGGTCTGAACCGGCATCGAACCGGTTCGCATCAAAAGAGATTTCATCACGAACCTTTTTGTCTCTTCGATGATCTTCCGAGTGTGAGATTATCCTTTAACGGAATCTCTCTTTTCTTGCTATTTATAGATTCTTCAATCATCTGACTTTTGTTTCATTTCCACCGTTGGATTGTTTGACTTTTTTTCATTTTACAATCTCGCGCCAGTTTCTCGCCACGTCATCGCTTTCGTGTGATGGACTTAAAGTTACTTTTCTATCAGCCGTCCGATGCGATGAATATTGACTGACGGGGAAGAATCAGCTACGACATGTGAAGGGTTTGCACGTAAAGGACCAAGAGATTGACTGCTCTGTTTATGACACGTGGAAGTGAGGCTGTACGGGTTCTTCGTACTTAGGTGAGTGTAGGATATTTTCACTCCAGGATTGATTACTGTAGTTTGTGCACACAGAAGTTTGAAACCACCCTTACCATTGTATTTCAACTTTATCGAATACCATTAGCGTGCCAGAATCATAAGAACATGTGTATCGAAACTCTTAACCTCTTACCCTGTTTGAATTTTTTGATGTCATGTCAATTATATAATGTGGCTACTCAAACAATGGTGTTTGATAAAGACAATACGTTTGCATTTTTGGTTTTGTCTCCATGTATTACAATAAAAGTTTTTTTTAAACGATTTGATGAAATATATAATCAGGGCGGTATCTCGGCACAACCAGGTGAAACATTAGCCTTGGCCCCAAAAAATTTTGAAGGTTTTTAGTATAGATTTTTTTTTATCGAACTGCTTAAAAAAATGTTTATAACCCCCAAAATTTTGGATCTGACCATGTATATAATACTTGAGAGATTTTTTGATTTGATGACCGTGGGGTTCCCAGGCGGTAAGCCCAGACTAATCCCCACGAGGCCTTCCATCCGGGCACGCACGGTTATAGGCGGTAAGGTGGCCAAGGCGACTCGAACCCAGGGCGGGCACTCCAGCCGGAGTTCCAATACCACTAGGCCAAGAGCACTTGGTTATATAATACTTGAGAGATCACACCAGTATTATTATAGCATAAGTATATATAACAGCATAAGTCTCTATTACCATCTCTATATATAATCGTATGACGACGAAGGTTTCACTAGTTATCTCAATCGTGTTTTCTAACATGTAAGGAGTTAAAATATCTCTATCAGCGATTGATTTGACGTAATGTCTTTATTGTTGTGGTATAGTTATCAGTATCACTACGACAATATTATCATCACTCAGTTCATGTTCATATACCATGCCTAGTGTACTTGGCCACTTGAGAAAAATGATTTTGATATGTGAATCGTGGATGATTAACATCACACAAAATTACATTTCTTTATCTTTGGGGTTATCTGTGAAATCTTGAAGATCTGATTCACTATGGTTACAGCTTACAATTGTCACATTTTCCTGTTTGATAAGATAAGATAAGGTTTCTTTTGTCTAGTATGTGATGAAAATATGGTATTTTAGTTTTGTCAGTTTGTTTCACATTGTTAAAGGTAACGTTATCTTATAAAATAAATGGTTGTTTTACGAAACATGGAAAATGGAAACAACTTCACTCAACCTACTTGACTTAGTTAATGAATACTAAAATAACTAATGATAAGTGATTAGTTTATTACTTACGTATTTTGTAGTTTTTCTTCCCAAAAAACTAATAGTATCCTTTAGGAATATAGTCATTATTTCATTCCGTCACATAGAGATAGAAAAACATGAATGGAAGATGATAAAGTGGTGATGTTAGTCTTTGTTCACCATGTCAAAACCAAAGGTGTCGAAACTGAAAGGTAGCTTGCGAAATGGTGTGGTAAAGATGATGATTTAGTTGGAAGTTGGATACAGCTTCGAAAACCGACGAGTTCTTAATTTCTTCATTTTTGGTGCTGATGCCAAACCTCATTGATCAATCAAACCATCCCCACTTCTCACAATCCACCCTAATCTCAAATTATCTTGTTGGTCACTAAAATGCATTGAAATTGCAGTTTGTCTACTTTTGAAAAAGAATTTTACATTTGATTGGATGTAAATAGTAAATATCGTGTTTCAGTAGCGATGATATGTAACCGTGTTTGGCAGCAGAATAAAACAAAATCCTGATATTTTTGGTTAGAAGGTGACTTAAATTAACAAGTGATTATACCCTTGAAACCAGAGAGAGAACAGAACGTACTATTTTAAGGACTAAATGGCTTAGCGTCAAGCAAATGTCACAGAGGACTCGTTCAATGCATAGTATTAAGCAAATCAAGCAACAAACAAAACCAAACCAAACTCAAAACACAGTTTCTATTTTTAGTAATCACAACTTCTACACTTCCACCCCATCACACATTTTCCACACACTCAACCAAATAAAAAGCTTTTTTAACTAAAAACTATAAACAAAAACAATAAAAATACCAGATCTCTTGTTCTTTTTCGTGTATGAGAAATCTCACGGCGGAGATAATCTGTCTCCGGCCACCATAATGTCGACATATCCTTCATCTTTACCGCCACATTCTCCATCAGAAAACTACGTCACACCGCCTTTGACGGTCATCCTCACCGTCATACTCCTTGTTTTCTTCTTCATAGGTTTTTTCACGCTTTATTTCTGCAAGTGTTTTCTCGACGCCATGATGCAAGCTTGGCGTCTCCGCCATGGAGGAGAAGCCGAAGCAACCGAAAATCCCATCCAGCCACCGGAAGCTCCCACGGTTAATCCCGGCCTCGAACTTCGCATCATAAACTCGTTTCCCACTTTTCCTTATTCATCCGTTAAAGATCTCCGGGAAGAGAAATATGGCCTCGAGTGCGCTATATGTCTACTAGAATTCGACGGAGATCACGTGCTACGTCTCTTGACCACATGCTACCACGTATTTCACCAAGAATGCATTGATCTTTGGTTCGAATCTCACAAAACTTGTCCCGTTTGTCGCCATGATCTTGATCCTCCACCGCTAGAAAACACCACCATTACGCTGCCTAACGTCGATGAGATGATCATTGATGTGATTCAAGAAAATAGCGACGACGATCAGCATCATCAGACAACAACACAGATTGATACTTGGCCGTCTTCAGGACAAAACAGTTGCTTAAACAATGAAAGATCGAGAAAAGAACAAACTCTGCCGGATAAATTCTCGAGATCACATTCGACGGGACATTCAATAGTGAGAAACAAACCGGAGGAAGAAGATAGGTATACATTGAGATTACCGGAGCATGTCAAGATCAAGGTTACAAGAGGACATGGCCAAACAGAAAGTTGTGTTACTTTTGGTGAAATTATTAGAAACAAATGTGATCATCGCCGGTTTGGTGAAGTCTCCAACCAAACGGTTGTTACACAATCAGAAAATTAAAGAACTAATAGATACTATACTCATACTTTTCTTTCTTGACAAAAGGTTCTTTTATTTTTCTTGTTGTTGTATTGAATTATATACATCTTTTAGGTAGAAATTTTAACTTGAGATGCTAATTAGTGTTGTTAGTGATTTTATATATTTTATTTTCCAGAGTTTTATTAATAAAAGCGGACAATTTATTTTGTGGAGTGTTAAACCAAATTGTGAGTGACTGGCCTTAGAAAAGAAAGCCAATTTGTGTGTCTATCATAGTGTAAATTTACGTTTCTAAATCAAATTTCAAATTTATATACAGAACTAACTCCAGTTTTGAAATGGTAGACCTACATGTTCCCACAAAGTTATACCATGGTCGAGGTAAAACTTTGTATAACTTGGTTTCCAGTTATACTAGGTAAAGCCACGAGGTTTGTTTGTGCTTCGAAGCTGCTTTTGTCGTGCTATAATAAAGGGATTAAGATTCCGTCATCGGTGAGAGGAGCGGTTTTTTCGGGTTTACGGATGTCAGGGTGTTTTGGTGAGGCGAGGATGGCTAAAGCCAAAATGAAACTGATTCAAGTTGGGAAGAAGTCCTTCTGCAAGGATCTGTTACAAGAAAGCTAAGGTGATGATCAAGGAAACAATGATGAAGTTACTCACTCAAGTTTGGAACTAAGTCCGAGAGGCAGGGTGTATTATCATGGGATATTAGGTTCAGGTGGAGCTGCTGATGTGAAAGACTCACATTTTTTTTTGTTTCTGGTCTTGGAGATTATCAAGCAACTGAAAGTAGAATAGCAACGTTCTTTCCCCAGTTCTTTGATACATGTTATCGATCCTGACTTTTCAAGCATGGTTTCTAGCTTGGTAAGAGGTTATCAGAACTAATTTGGGATTCTGATGGTCAGTCAAGTGGAACAGATCAGGTGAGCTGGCAGGCTGCTCAAGTGTCCAAGTGGAACAGATCAGGTGAGCTGGCAGGCTGCTCAAGTGTCCCTTGATGGGGGGGGGGGGGGGGGGGGGGGGGGGGGTTTGGGCCTAGGAATTCATGACCCGCAAAAAAGCGGGTTTTGCGGGATGGGGATTGCACGGTACCGGGTTTAAAGCGGGATGACCCAGATGAACCGCAGGAAGGCCCAGATGAACCGCTAGACGCTTCAGTTGCTTTCGTCACCTGAAAACAAAACGAAAGAGAGAGTGGGACGAGATGGAGCTCCAACGATGGCCTTGGGAAGAGATGACGACGATGGCCGTGGGAAGAGATGGAGCTCCGATGATGGCCATGGGAAGAGATGACAACGATGGCCGTGGGAAGAGATGACGACGATGGCCGTGGGAAGAGATGGAGCTCCGATGATGGCCGTTCGATGTCCGACAGGCGACAATGCTTCTGGTGACCACATCGTGTTCAATCTGCAGCAGAGGAGCTTCTCTTCCTTTTCGTTCCACCAAAAGGTATAAAATTTCTTTCCCTCATGAATTCTAGACTTTTATCTTTTGATTACAATTTCTGCATGTGTACTTCGTAAATGATAAAATGGTCCATTGAAACATGATGATTCTTAATCTGATATTAAGTCATTGTTCTTAATGTGAGTGTGATTGTGCTTAGCTTAGCTTCTGTTTTAGTCGATTTTAATTGATGTTTAGTTCATGTTCTGTTTTTTTATTGTGGCTTGATGTTTGAAACTGTATGAGCTGTTCTATTAGAAACTTTGATGGTTTTATTGTTAACTGTTACTTGTCTGTTTGAAAAGGTGATTAGTATGTGAGTGTGATTGTGTTTTAAAAGACTAATGAGCCAAATCCAAGCTTATGTCTTTGATGGTAAGTGTAAACAACATTGATTTAGAAAGTGATGAATATGTTATTGAAAGTGAGATTTGTTTTTTTTTTCAGTGATCAGAGAAAGTGTCCCTAAGCTGCTTCTTGATGATGTCTTTGAGCAGAAGAATGAAATTGCCAAAGCTGTTGAAGAGGAGCTCGAGAAGGAAATGTCTGCTTACGGTTTTGAGATTGTGCAAACTCTCATCGTTGACATTGAGCCTGATGAACATGTCAAACGAGCCATGAACGAGATCAACGTTGGTAACAAAACCGTCTCATCATTTCCTTTATAGACTGTTTTCATATTAGTAACAAAAATGGTTTCTTTTCTCTTCTTTATTCTGTCAATTTAATTTCTATTTTCTAGACAAATCAGATAAGATAAGCAAAGTCCACAACGAAGCTATATGTTTCTTTCACGTGTAGTCATTGACATTGCTGAGGTGATGATTAAGATGTTTTGTTTCATTACCTAAAGATGTTGATATATCGTAGGAAACTTCATTTACCATGCTCACGCTATTAGTGCCATTTCCTTTTAATGGCAACTAGATATTGACATTGTCATAGGATTTGAACGGGTTTATATATAGGATCAATAATACATCTCAGAAAGACAAAAGTTTTATTTCACATGATGTGAAATGATTCTGAAATGATTATAGACAAGTATGTCTTGTTCATGAGCTATGCATCTAGATTGAACTGACATGTTTGTACCCATGATGCAAAGGTGAAGAATCTGCATGACAAGCTGAGTATTCTGTATGAGCAAGACAGACGTAAGTAGTCACCTATTTTGATATACTGTTTCTTTTAGTAACAAATATGTCTGGCAAGCTCAGATGAATACACAAATATTATACAGGAAGAAGTAGACAATGTAATATCCGATATCCCGCGGGACGGCCCGCGAAGGTCTGCAAAGAATGTGGTACGGGATTGGGCATCTATTTTTAGGACCGCATCCCGCGCGGGACAGGATGGGAGAGCCCATTTGACATCTCTAACTGTATCCTACTGGTTAAGGTTTAAAGGCTTCTACACCCAAATCTGGGGTTCGAATCCCAGACTATGCAATTTATTGCAGATTACATGAATTCCAGGTTTCAAGTCCCGGAGAGAGCGATTTATTAAACAATTATGCAGACTACGGAAGAAAAACTTACAAGGGATCTTCAACATGGTGCAAGTAAATCTTGTCAGACGTGGATCTTCATAGGACGGCACAGGTGATGCAGTTAGGCGTAGGTCTTCATAAGGCAGGTAGTATTGTCGGTTGTCGAATCGTCTATGTAATCTTTCTCATATCATAATTGTAAGATCATAATAAATCAGCGTTAAAAAAAAAAAACCCCGGTCTCTTAGTCGGGGTTCTTAACTCATGATTTGACATTTTTTTTTAATTTTTAATTTCTTTTTACACTTTTCGGCTAAGAGACGACTCTTAGAGCATGATTAACCCCGATCTCTTAAGCGGGGTTCTTAACTTATGATTTGACAAATTTTTTTTTTTTTTTACACTTTTCGGCTAAGAGACGGCTCTTAGACCATGATTAACCCGGAGTTCTTAGAGTGGGGTTCTTAGCAGAAGTTAAGAAACTGTTTCTTAACTTTTAACTAAAAAACTAGGAACCGGTTCTTAAAGTCCTTATTTAAGAACCGGTTCTTATCTTTTTTAGTTAAAAGTTAAGAAACACACTACAAGAAAAATGGGCTTGACTAGCGGACGAAAAATGGTATCTAACGATTCAACAACGATTTAAGGAACGTTGTATCATCGTCCGTCATAGTAGGTATGGCACATTAGATAACACTTTTTCGCGGTGCTATCGTTTCTTCGGAATCGATAGCGCTTTTGTATTTGCAATAGTAACCAATTTAATAGCGCGTCCTTAATGTTATTAGTTATATTATTAACAGCGTTTTCGAGAAGTTATTTTTAATTCATAATAGCAATTAATAGTTCCTGCTATATATATTATTTTGAAATTATAGCAGCTAATATTGATGCTATTATATAGCATATTTAAATAATTATAATATTTATATATTTCATTTTATATTTTATATATATTTATTTATTTTTATATAGACTCGATTTTTTTTTGTCAGACATTATATTATGAAACATAAACTTCAAAGATTCAACATTAAAACATTCTTGTCAAATATTACAAAAGTAGAGAAATCAACATTGGTAGTTCAAAGTGTGCTGCAACTAGCATAATAGCATAACAAGTTCAAAAGCAACAGATCTTTCTTACAATAAAACAAGCTTGTCATTTGGCCAAACCACAGTGCTTCCAACGATACCTTAATCGAAAACTCTGGAACGAAATCTCCCTGCAACAGAGAGCACAAAAACGAATCAATTAAACATGCAATTAAATCACTACTACGAAAGAGATAAACGGTTAACAATCGAAATTGGAGACAATGTGAGAAAACCCGAGTTCACCTTCGACTGATTGGAGATGGATTTCGATCAGAGGGGACGTGATTTTGCCGATTCTGGATGAGATAAGTAAAGAGCTTGATAATTGAGAGTGAGATTTGATGTGAGCTAGATTCAGAGAAATGAGAGGTTTTGGTTTCAGATTATCGATCGAATGGAGGAAATGGGGGAGACACAAACGAGAGATGGGAGAACCCTAATTTTTGGGGGTTTCTATTTTTTATTTGGAGCTTAATTGATTTTAGGAGCCAAAAATTTTCTAAGTGTCGCGGGCATTACCGCGCTAACTAAAGATAACAGTTTTTATGTTTCTTTGCTATAATACATAAGCGTCTCCTTCAAAACCGTACGCTTATTTTAATTTTTTTAAGTCGACATTCGAACATAGCGTCTCGTAAAAGGCAAACGCTATGTTTAAAACACGGGTATCAAAAACATAGCATAATTGTAAAAAACGCTATTCTGGTATGCTATTAAAACTCATTATTCTTGTAGTGACAGTTTCTTAACTTCCGCTAAGAACTCCATCCTAAGAACTCCGGGTTAATCATGCTCTTATATCTCTTAATTAAGAGACGGTTCTTAGCTGTTTTTAGTTAAAATCTAAGAGAAACTAAGAACCGTCTCTTAACCGAAGTTAAGAACCTCAGTTAAGAGAGTGGGGTTAATCATGGTTTTATATCTCTTATTTAATAGACGGTTCTTAGTTTTTCTTAGTTAAAATCTAAGAAAAGCTAAGAACCGTCTCTTAGCCGAATCTACGAACCTCGGTTAAGAGACTGGGGTTAATCATGGTCTAAGGAGCCTTTGCTCCTTGTCGGTGAGCATCTCTATACATCAGGTCTTTAGGAAACTGCTTCAGCACTGTTGAAAGAAGCTCAAGTTGAGTCGTCTACCTTCCTTGGCTCCCCCTTCTTCTATTGCATATTCCGCTACACAGGAGATGTCTAGACCGGTGGCTCAGAAACAACGGTCGTCTGGCCGTGTTAGCGGTAGATTTTTCACCAGCAGCAACCCCGAAAGTATATGCACAACTATGCATAGTTGTCATCAGAAAGTGGTCGAGTGAGTTTAACAGTTACAAGAATGGTTATTTATATTTCACAATTAATTGTATTTTTAACGGAAACAAAAAGAATGATTCAGAATTAATCATTGTCGTAACATACTGTAAGAATCATATAATATGGAAAAAAAAAGATTAGTAATGTGCGTTGAATCATTCATGTTAACTAAGGACTATGGTATTCTACTTAACAGTGACCCATCTACTTGCTAAATGGTACTGGTAATTCCTAGGAATATCAGTATAAAAAGATGAAACCGATGAATCTGCTGGAAGTATTCTTACCCACGTTCTCTTTCAATTGGCTCAAATGAGTTTCTCTTGAATCATGAAAAAACAAATTGATAGAAAAAAGCAAATTGATATCATGGTTTTCTTCAATATTTGATTTAAGAAAAGCATACCGTAAAAGGGAAGTTTGTTTCTAAAAAGCAAATAGATATTATAGTTCTAATCAATTGTTTTGGAGTTCCAACGATGGTCCAAATTGTTGCAAGTATATAATCAAAGAGCTTATTTGCCAAATAACAAAAAAAAAAAAGAAAATTAGATTTTGATAAAGAAAAATAAGAAGAGAAAATTGGAGAAAAAAAAGAGGGGTTTTTGCCAAAACTAACCCACAACTTGATTTTAATCCCAAACCTATACCCAAACTTGAATCAAATGCAAAACTAACCTAAAAGCCTAGTGAAATTACAGCTCAGCCCCTTGTGACCAAACAAAAAAACAGAAGCCATTTTTACGAATATAGCCCTAGTAAATCGTCTGAGTCGTCTGAGATGTTGGCAGTTGTCTGGATGACTGAAGTGTAAGTCGTCTGGTACCAGTTTATTTTAAAAATAATTTATAAATCTTGTAAAAAAATATTTTGATGCGTAAAAAATAAAAATCAAGTAATTATAAACAGTTTTAACTGATATAAATTAAGATATGATAAAATTTATTTGTTTTGAAGATAGATGAGTGGAAGTAGTGAATCATGAAATAGTTTGGTTTAGGAGTTTGGCAAACATATGTTGTAGTATTGTATGTATTGTTAGGGTTAGATTTTGGAAAACTAAAATGTATTTTTCAAAAATTAGTTTTCACCTATATGTGTTTATTTCTGTGTATAGTAAACACTTTTCAAGTTTGATTTGGTTTTATGAAGTGTTTAATTAGATAATTAAGTTTAGGGGTTATGTTTAGGGTGTGGACGACTTATATTTCAGTCATCTGTTGAATAATTTACCCGGACGACGTATATTTCAGTCGTCCAGACGACTTACTTGTAAGTCGTCTGGAAAGTCTTCTATTTTAGTTTCCCGCTAAAAATATTTAATTTCCCGCTAAAAATATTAAACTCTTCTGGATGACTTACATGTAAGTCGTCTGTTTTAATTTCTTCACCAGACGACTGAAATGTAAGTCGTCCACGAAGTCGTCTGAGTCAAAAATATTTAATCTAATTGGATTTTTTGTCTCCCTATATAAAGAAAAATTTACACATTCTCTCTCCTCCTCTCAAATGGCTGCAACAAAAATGTAATGTTCATCATTCTAAAACTCTCCAACCTCTCTCTAATCTCTTTGACTTGAAAACACCAAACTTTATATGAATTTTTCAGTTTTGTCTCATGTATTTCTTACTAATCTATCTCTTTTGCAGGTTTTTAATCAAATGGTACTCATCTTCCACTAATTTAGAAGTAGATCTATTAATTTTAGATATGTATTTTTGTGTGTTCTATAAATGTAGATTTATCTAATCTTCCACTCATTTTCTCTATTTTTAAGTCATTTGAACGTTTTTGGATATGCAGGTTTTTCAGATCTGGATTTGATGTGCAGGTTTTTCAGATCTGGAAGACTTCTGGGATGACTTACCTGTTAGTCGTCTGGAAGTTGTCTGGAAGTCGTCTGGACTTCTTGGAAGTCTTCTGACAAAGTCGTCTGGACTTCCAGGAAGTCGTCTGGACTCCCAGGAAGTCGTCTGGACTTCCAGGAAGTCGTCTGGAATTTTCTGAGCGTTTTGGTTAGTTATTATGTCTGATTTTTCTTCATTTGGTAACTTCTTGTTGTATAAAGTTCTTACTTTTTTCCAAACTAAAACTCTCCAAACCCACTATAATCTCTTTGACTTGAAAACACCAAACTTTATATGAATTTTTCAATTTTGTCTCATGTCTTTGTTACTAATCTATTTTTTTTTTTGCAGGTTTTTAATTAGATGGTATTCATCTTCCACTAATTTAAAGGTAGATCTATTATTTTTATATATGTATTTTTGTGTGTTCTGTAAAGGTAGATTTATCTAATCTTCCATTCATTTTTTCTGTTTTTAAGCCATTTGAACGTTTTTGAATATGCAGGTTTTTCAGATCTGGATTTAATATGCAGGTTTTTCAGATCTGGAAGACTTCTGGGACGACTTACTTGTTAGTCGTCTGGAAGTCGTCTGGAAGTCGTCTGGACTTCCTAAAAGTCGTCTAGACTTCCTGTAAAGTCGTCTGGAAGTCGTCTGGACTTCTTAAAAGTTGTCTGGTCTTGTCTACTCAAGTGGAATCCAAGCTTGTCTTTGTAGATGAATGATCTATAATAGTTTTGTTTGTGGCCTGTTTTGTGAATTGCATGTATACTCTTTTAGTTGTGATTTTTTTGTAAAATCAGTAATAATGTTTTCCAAGATGTATTAAATGTGCTAACAATGTGTTTACACATTTACAAATCAATGAAATAATAGACTTCAGTAGCCTTTTTCTTATTTTTGGATCTCTCATATGCAATAATAAACTCCAATGGCCTTTTTCTCATCTTAATAAACAAGAATGTTGGTAAGAGATGGAAACAAACAATAGTAACTAGTCAAAGCATATCATATTTTTTATAAGTTTGCATTGAAAAACTTAGTCAAATTTAGTAAAACTAAGGTAGAGAACATATTTTGTAAATATGAGTTTTACATATCTTGAAGTTACTTATCACTCTTAAAAATACAAGTTATTCAAAAACTAACGTAGAAGACTTAAAAACTAGTGGAGAAGACGCGGACGACTTCAATCTAAGTTGTCTAAACGACTAAACTATATGTTGTCTGGTCAACGCAGAGGTTATTTTTGCAATTGACTTTGAAATCTGTTATTTCGGACGACTGAAAGTTAAGTCGTCTACTATTGTTTGGTTAAAAAAAAAACTCCAAAAAAGCTAGATGACTTACATTTCAGTCGTCAGAGGTTAGTTTTGCATTTGACTGGATTATTTCAGAAGTTTGACTTTTTGGACGACTTACATTTCAGTCGTCTAGTGAAAATTAAAATAATAATATTTTTTTAAAAGTAGACGACTTACAGTTAAGTCGTCATAGGTTAGTTTTGCAATTGAAAAAAAAAACTTCAAGATTTAATTATATACAGACGACTTATAATTCAGTCGTCTACGAGACGACTGAAATGTAAGTCGTCCAGGATTTACTAGGTTTGACCAGAATCTCGGAAAAAAGTCCTGGACTACTTACAATTAAGTCGTCTGGTGGACGACTGAATTATAAGTCGTCTGTGTATAATTAAATCTTGAAGTTTTTTTTTCAATTGCAAAACTAACCTATGACTACTTAATTGTAAGTCGTTTACTTTAAAAAAAATATTATTATTTTAATTTTCGCCAGACGACTGAAATGTAAGTCGTCTGGGGAAGTCAAACTTCTGAAATTATCCAGTCAAATGCAAAACTAACCTATGACGACTGAAATGTAAGTCGTCTAGGTTCTTTGGAATTTTTTTTGAAACCAAACAATAGTAGACGACTTAACTTTCAGTCGTCTTACGTTACAGATTTCAAAGTCAATTGCAAAAATAACCTCTGCGTTGACCAGACGACTTCCAGGTAAGTTGTCTACAGCCAGACGACTGAAAGGTAAGTCGTCTACAGCCAGACGACTTCCCAAGTAAGTCGTCTGACGAACAGATCTGGAAAAAAACTCAATGTCATACCTTAAATTGGTGAGATAAGTTCCTTAGCATACATAAGGCTTCTCCAAGCACACAGAATCACAAACGAAAGTCACCCACCCATAATCGTTAGCTTCTATGACTCTATGAACCATAAAAATTTTAGAATCGAAATCTTGGGTTTTTTTAGCTCATTGTGGAGAGAAAGTGAGAGATATGTTGTGTTTAGTTCACAAGAATGGAAAAAGAAGAAGGGTAAATCGATTTTGGGAGCATTAAGAGCTTCAAATTGGTTGTTCATGGTGGTTGTGGTATTGATGACAATGGCAATCTTGTAATTACTTGAAGATGATGAGGGTGAGAGAGTAAAAATGTCATTTTCGAAAAAAAAAAAAAAATGATGGCATTTTCGTAAATTATATGAACTTGTGGGGTGAATAGGGCAAAACCAATTTTCAAAAAAAAATGAGGTTAGTTTTGTGTTTGACTTTAAGTTGTAGGTCAATTTTGCAAAAATCCCAAAAAAAGAAGTTTTAGTTAGTTAGCGTATTTATGTTTTTTTTTTTGTTGAATATAGGATGCAATTTCCCTATAATCAAACTCGAATCAAACAGTTCCACTGTATGATCTCGCAATATCAGCATAGACGATGTTAAAATTTACGAGATCTCACACACAAATTTATTTTAAATCACAAAAATAAATAAAAGAATTATGATACATTTATTTACGATAACAATTATGTAAACAAATAACAAATTTAAACATAATTTTTAAATGTCTATATTTTATAATAATATAATTAATTATTTGTATAAATGTATTAGTTTAGTGTGTTTTGTACTTTATTAGTTTAGTGTGTTTTGTTACTTTGTTTATAAATTAAATATGTTAAAATTATTTATTTATTACTTTAAAATTTTAAATTTTTCAAAATTATGGGTCCCCAAAAATAGAGACCACATCCCAATGTTTCATTGGAATGCCCTCAAAAGGGTAACTGGGTATGAGAAGCAGCCTTTGTTTTGCACCATCAAAGGTAAATCACGAAGCTGGATTAACTCATACAAGCCTTGGCAAGTAGTCTCCTATCATAAAATTCTCAACCAATACCTCAGGTACTGTTAAAAAAGGATTTTTTTCCTTTTTGTTAAAAAAAAAGGATTTATTCTCACAACCTAATAATATTCATACACTCATGTAGAACTTTTAACATTTTAAATCTCTCTTTCGTACGGGACAAAAAGAATTATAAATATAATGAACTATTTAACTTGTGATAATTGAGGAAAAAACAAACATAAATTAAACATCATTCACGAACTCTGCGAATCATTCATCCCTCGCATCTGGAGATATAAGTTTGAGCACCTTTTCTTGTCATTTTACACACCAACTTCAAGAGTTTCAACACCTAATTCCTTCCTTTTTTTAACAAGGTGTAACCAGGTCCAGGACCAACCCGACTAATCTTCCAGTGAGTACGGTAGACAGTGAGTTACTTCGTTCATAGGATTTTAATTGATCTAAAACATTGGCACTATTTCAACTAGTCAAACATAAAAGAAAATTGGATAAGTTATTCAAACTTATTTTTCATTAAACTGAATTGAATTAGTTATTTTAAAAGCACTTATGACTATTAATTATATATCTTTCAAATAGAATCATATGACAATAAAATCATAGCTACCTTATTACGTACCAGATTCTTGATATATCTTAGTCAACAAGCCATTTATCTCATCAAAAGAAAAGAAAAAGAACTAAAGAACAAAGTTAAAGCCATATTAAAAGAAGAAAAAAGCATGTAAAGATAACAAAGCAAGCTTCTCATATACCAAAGGAATCAATCACTCTTCTATATTATAAGATATCGAACTTCGTTCACTCCACAAATTAATATAAACGACATTTCATCACACTTTTTTGTCACACACAAAACACATTTTATCACACACATATATATGTGTGTATACAATTTCTTACATCCTTCATATGTCCAATGATTTTGATTATCATATAAGAAAGATAATAGTTATTATGATATAAGTTTTGTTTTCTTCTTTCATGGAGTCCGATCCAAACCCTAATGCTTTAAATCAATACATAAATCCAAGAGATTGCACTCAAGGCTTTTGTTCCACGTTTTGTCCTCAATGGTGTAGTTATATCAAGTTCTCTCCAGCACCACTTTCCTATGAGCAACTCCTAAACGACGGTGTTTCATCAAACCCTAGTGTTTCCCCTCTTCTCATCGCCCTCATTGGAATCCTTGGAAGTGCATTTCTCTTAGCAACTTACTACACTCTTGTCTCAAAGCATTGCGCCACCGACACAAACGATGAAACTGCCTCAGACACGGGAAGATCTGATCTTATTATAGATGTTAACTCGCCAGAAAGTCAAGATCATGACAACCCTTTTGCTCATGAGTCTTCAAACGCCGGTTTGGACGATGCCGTGATAAAGAAGATAGGGTGTTTCAAGTTGAATAAGCATCAAACCGGGCTCAAGATCAATGTTACTGATTGTTCCATATGTCTTGGAGAGTTTAATGAAGAGGAGAGCTTAAGGTTATTGCCTAACTGTAACCACATTTTCCACGTGGTCTGTATTGATCGGTGGCTCACCTCTCACTCAAACTGTCCGCTTTGTCGGGGTAAGATCATTGTTCCTACCACTCAAGAAACCGATCATGTCTTTATGGTGATGAATCTTGATCGGTTTACTAGCAATGCTGGACCAGCAGTGGGAAATGTAATGGTTCTTGATCCTCGTGAAGAGCTTAGTGTTTCGATTAGTTCTCATCATCCACGACGATTCTCGGCCGCTGATATTGTTATGTGGATGAGCAGAGACGGGGAAGAGGAAGAGAGAAATTATGATCTTGAAAATGGAAACAGAGTGAAGCTTGTAGACTACTTAAAAAGATCATTCTCAAGTGGTGGATTGGTTCTTGGGGCTCAAGGACCGACTAGGAGATCCTAAACCTACTTCCTTTAAACCAAATTAGTTTCTGAAATATATATTATTGTACTTACACTTCGAAAATTTATACAAAATTACATATATAATGGATACATTCATCATCCGGTTCGTTTTCCTAAGGATAGATTATATTTTTAGCCTAGATGTTTTCACTGTCTTTATATATGTTATCCATATATTTATTTCATCTCATAAAAATTTTCTAAAATAATAGTCTCGCCATCATCACATACCATTAAGTTCATTTAACTACATTTATTGAAAAAAATAACCAAAATTTATTATTTCAGATGCTTTGGTTTTCATAGTGCGAACTACAAAGAAAGAGTATCTAACCTTTTCATGTTACATTTTCCATTTTTTAAGTGAGTTTTAGCTGGCTTCTCTCCATTGTGTTCCTCCCAATTATAGATTCTCTCGTTATAATGGTATTAATTGATAAATCATGAGCTTTCGAGAAGAAAGAAAACAAAATTGCAAAACTATTTACTACTATATGAGGAAAAATACATAATCTCTGGTTTCACATTAAAGGTGTTTTGACTAAACTAACAAATATTAAGATAAACATTCTTTCGTTTTTAGTATTTAATTTTTTTTTAAAAGAAGGATCATTGACCAATTATATTTCAAAATTTTCATTAATTAAATGAACTAATCACTTCACTTTTTCTATTAGACTTAGAAAACAGTTTTATATTGTGAAACAAAAAGAACCTCCAAACAATTTATATATTGAAACAGAGGAGTATAATATTATTGTCCTTGGTCTCTCAGGCTTACTCCAATTTCCAAATGGCTCCTTCTCGAAAAAGTTAAAAGAGAAAGCAAATTACACCTTCCCCACCAATTGCTTTCCAATGCCTCATGAGAATTCATGTACCCAATTGCTTTCCAATGCCCAATTAAAATGTAAAACCATTTAAGTTTACCAATTATTTAAAGTCGCACACAAAAGAAAGTGGCTCCATGATTTAAATGAGGACCCATACGGTATAATCTGTTTGAGCCGAAAATCTAACTTTGGAAGTCCAAACTCTTGCAATGAATCGTTTCGAAAAATGATCTTCCCATCCAAATATTATTATGCATTTAAAAATCAAATGATTCTTGTAATTTGTTTAATATCATGGTTTTATATTTTTACCAGGGAAAATTTATGTACATCTTTTATATGGATAAAATAAAACAATCCCTTATTGAAAAATTTCACACTATAGAAATGGACGAATAAAATGCAGGATGGAATCTTATTATTTATTTGTTATTCCAGATCCATCCATGTATACATAAAATGAAAATCAAGTTTTACTTTGTTTATTCCCATTTTCACCCCCCTTAAAATCTCTATATTGCCATTTCTACACTTTTTGCATCACATCCATATAAATGAATTTTTTACTCCCTGAGGCACTTTATCAATTTGGAATTTCATCTGAAGACACTTTCCACTTGTGACAACCTTTTTACTTGCTGAATGACATCTATGTCCTCGGCTAATAGAAAAGGAAAAAAATCAAACCGGGTCCGAGCCTTCCAATTTACTTTTTGTACCAAACCCTTCTTTTACCAATTTCCAAACCATAGTTTCTAAGAACCCTAGATTCTAGCAAATTGTTCTTCACACTCCCTTCTTGCAGTTTCTCCTCTAAAACACCGACTAGTCTGAATCATCAACCAGAAACAAACCCTTCTCTTTCGGAATTCTAGTTACCAAATTTCCAAATTGAAAAAAACTTATCAACGCTTCTTCGATTCTCCTCTCCTCTGTTACTCACAGAGTTGCTTTGCTTTAGAGAGTTGATGAGCTCGGGATTCGAAGTGGGTGAGCTCGGGATCCACCGTGGATTAGCTTGAGATAGCTACGGTGTTGTTTTATAGAGTGGATGAGCTCAAGATTCGCTATGGATGAGTTCATGATTTGCTGTGTGTGAGTTCGGGATCCGCCATGGGTGAACTCGGGATAGCTGTGGTGGAATTTCAGAGAGTGGATGAGCTTCAAGGTTGTTATCTCTGATTTCCTTTGTCCACGAATCTTTGTCCACACAACCTTAACGACAGCTGTGGCGACGAAGCTGTTTTCTCCTTCGTTGTCTTGTCAATGGATGAGATATAGTAATCAAAGGGTGGAGACGAGCCTGTGTGACGAAACGAAACAGAGTCTCCCCTGTCACCGCCATGGTTGTGGAGCCTCTCAATGCTGCCATTCAGATTCATCAATGGTGGGAACATAACCCTAGTTCATTACTGATAATGGTAGAGAGCGGGAGACTAGTTACTCGTTGGCTAGCTACTACACATATCATTGGGTTTGTTTGTTATTTCAGTTACCAGACTTTGGTCTCTCGTTAAAAGCTCCGTTAAATCAAAGGTTTGAACTTTGGTCTCTTTCTCTAGCTTCACCATCAAACTCTCAAAACCAATGTTTGGATTTTTTTTTTTTCAGATAGTGGGGTAGACCTTTGTTTTTAGCGAAGGAGAAGGAGCAAGGAGCTAAAGAAAGTTGCTGGAGAAGTTCTCTCTTTTTTTCACAAGGAAGAACTTCAACATCACTGATGGTGAAGAAACAATCATGTAAGCTCATTTAGAAGAAAATTTCAAATTTTTGATGTAGGTTTTAGTTTAGTAGGCCATGTTCACACATTTTTTTGCAAAACCTTATCCACAATATATTTTATACATCTTGTCCACAGTAATTTGAAGAGATGTTTAACTAAGCCATGTTTACACATTTTTTCACAAAACCTTGTCCACAATACATTTTATACATCTTGTCCACAATACCTTGAGATGTTTCACTTGATTGACAGCTTAATGAAGATAAAGAGATGACTTGACTTATGTATATGTCCACACATTCGATTACAAAATCTTGTCCACAACTTTCAGTTTTCTGTCCATGTATTCTCTATATTTTATGTCCATGTCCACACGACAAAATCTTGTCCACAACTTTCAATTTTTAATATCGGCCTTCAGATTAAAAGCACAACTTCGACATCCAACAGACAAGAATAAAGAACTTCTATCTATAAACCTAACCAACTTAATGCCTCCCAAAGGAAACAAATACAAAACCGAACCGGGAAACAAAACACAATCGCAACTCTCATTAAGGGCATTTTTGTCCGAAATTTTGTTTGGACCAAAGGAAAATGTCCCTAATGTGCAATGTGCCTCTGGGTGAAAGACAAACTCAGAATGTGGCCCAAAGTGTAAACAACTCCATATAAATATACAAAGCACATTACATATTCACAGATTTTCCATTAGTACGACAAAACCCAACTAAAGGCCTTTTCTTTTTGCTAACACAAGCAAAAGACCACTTGTTTCATTATATGAAAAAGACAAGAGACCAAGCTTCTGTATTAGCTATACCTTTGTGTGTGTAATCTTATAGATCAAGAAACTAGCAAATGGCCAAAGCTTCTGTATTAGCTTTAACTCTTTTGCTTCTTTTTAATCAGTTTTTATCCCATCGGAGATCGGTGAGGGATTCCCTTTCTTCTCTTGGCGATTCTGCAACTAGTAGATGTAGCAAGTGGAGGTGTTGATGGTCTGAAACTCTGGAGATTTGATATGTTCCTCCCAATTCCAGTGCTGCCACCTGAATCCTCTGATTCCATCGCAAGGTTCCTCCTTCCCTTTTCAAAGCCTCTAGATGATCCAGCAATCTTTATTTCATTCCCAAGAAACATAAAAAAATAAAGTTTATCAGAGAACCGTTATAAGATTGACCCATTTCAAAACGTTTTCATCTTTTTCTTGGGCGGCTAAAATATAATTGAATATACTCAAAAATAAAAGGAAATGTTAGGTGAAACTGTACGAAGCCCTTAAAATGTGAGGATGTTACTCATATAAATGTTGTTATTGAAACGTGTAAAGAGGGAGAACAAGTGTAGACCCAATACCAAAGATTCTTTCTTTTGACTCAAACACAAAATGTAAAGTTGAACAAATGTACCTTGCAGCCAAGAGAACAGAAGCGGAAGCTATCATCAACGAGACTACGATAGCAAACTTTGCAGGCATTGGTTACGCCTTTCCCTGGCCTAGGCTGAGGCCTCTCGTTCAGAAAAACCACTTTAGCACTATTGATCACATATGTTTGGATACCTGATATGTCAAGATACTTTTGTATCTCATTCACCCGTATAACATCATGATAAGAAGATCTCCTTATCTGCCAAAAACCAATTCAAGAAAATTCAAAAACTCAACACAAGAATAAAAGAACCATTGCAAGAACGTACCTGAATGGTACGATGATCCTTGTGATGGGAAAGACAGAGAGAGCAGAGCGGGCCGTTGGTGCAGTCTAAGCAATACATGTTGCATTCACTCTTGTGAGAGTCTACATGAAACTTGCAGTGAACAAAGAATTGCTCTTTAAGCAGAGGTTTCAGCCATGGAGGCCATCTGTTATCTTCCTCCTCTGGTCCACCAGCTCCCTACAACAAATACCAATACAGAGTTTTGATGATCAGTTTCAGAACATAACCATTTGGTATATGATTTGATTATACCTCGAGAGACCATTTAAACATATCTCTTAAGCCACCATTAAACTTCATAAAACTTCTTCTTGTGGGACAAGTTTTTGAAATTTGATTCTCTTGGTTATATTTCAGCTTTTAAAAAGTTATCTGTAAAGGAATCGTGTTAAGAACCCATAAATGTTCTGCTCACTATTTTACTGGATTTTGGAGGGTTAAAAAGTATAAAATTGGTATATAATGGAAAGCATATTGTACCAAATGGTGACATAAAGTAAAATTACTAAGGGAATAAAACCTGTAGACGAAGATGAAAAACTCTTTCAAAAGAGCATTGTTCTGATTCTTGAAGATAAAAATCAAATCCCTTTGTTAGGTACACGAAACAGAGCACTTAGATGAAAGAAAAAAAAACAGAGCATTCTAGTTAAAGGGTATTGTTTGAAATACAGAGCACCTAGATGAAAAAAACAGAGCACTTTATACGAAAAACAGAGCATTCTAGATAAGTGGTAGGTTTGAAATACCATGATTCTTCTGTTTTTAGGCTTGATTTCTCGGATTGTCTTCTCTTGATCTTCGATTGCCATTTTCGTGAGAAACTTGATCGCAGGAAAGCAAAAAAGATAGTCTTTTCGAGTAAAGCTTGGAACTCTTTTTTTCCTAGAGAGAATGAAAATGGGTTTTAGAGAGAAAAAGTGAAGAAGTTTCTTGCAGAGAAGGCTGGGGAAGGAGAAAAGAGTCAGTCTCTCTCTCTTTATCTTAGCAAAGTCGACCAACAAAACCTCCTTCTCCTTTCCTTCTATTTTCAACTATATTCAAAATAATAATGTATTTATATTATTCAACTATGAGAAAAATCTAATTTTCTTCTTTTTTTCGATATTTTCAACTATATTCAAAACAATATTATCAAATCTTACCCCTTCTTTATTAAGGTTTTTAGTACATTATATAACAATATTCTTTTTTTGATATGGTCAAATCTTACCCCTTCTTTATTAAGGTTTTTAGTACATTATTATAAATATTACTATACTACAAGAATTTTTTTAACTTTGGCTATAATTAGTCTTTTTCCCCTATTTTGTTATGTAATTTTTTTTGAAATATGTTTCTGTCATCTTTTTTAACAACAAATATGTGTCTGTCATTATTGGACTTATCTTACAAATTCATTATGCATTCATTAAATAATGGTTAATATTTTTCCGTTACATAGCTTTACAGTACAGCACTATTGTTGGGTTACACATTAAGTATTTCAGTATAAAATAAGAATTTTCCTTTCGTTATTGATATGGAGTTTTAAAACTTTAATTTTTATTTGGGAAAAGTTAGGTTTTCGAGTTAGATATGATGTTAGCCAAGTGGAGAAAAGTATTGCTCCATTATTGTAGCCTTGACATCTCATCTCTATCCTTTACAAATCCCATTAATATGTTTTTTTTTCTTACATCAGGTGGTCTCTATCTATTTGTCCTCTTTTATTTTACTATTTTGATTAATGAATCCTAAAAGTAGCTATAGATGTATTAAGTAAATATACATTTTGCGTTGCGTCATGTAATTTTTTTTTTTGTTAAGATGGTTTAACCCATCTCAATAGTCAAACGACCAACCAACCAAAATATATCTTAATATTGTCAAACATGACCCTGATGACAAATAATCAAATATTAAGTTATATACGTAATATTGTCAAATATAACCGTAGTAAAATAAAATAAACGGAATTATTGAACAGATATACGGTAAAATCCTTAGAAAATCAGAAAACAGTTTTGGAGTTATGTTATTTTAAATTAGAGTTATATGGAAATACACACATATATTACTGTATGCATGAGCATGAGTAAAGCTGGCCATAAAACCCAGAATCCGAAATCTACCTATCTGATCCGAATCCAATTCAAAATGCAAAATACCCGAACAAATCTTATACGATAATACAAAATATATCTGAATCTGAAATATTATTAACCGAACCAAAATAAATAACCTAAAAAATTTGATATTAATAGTCAATACAAATATTTAAAATATAATAAGTAATTTAAATGATCAATTTAATATTTATTTTTGATATGATATGTAAAAATAAGTACTATAAATTAAACAAATAAGTACTTCGTAAAATTACTCTTTAAGATAATAAGTCTATTCAATCTATAAGGTTATGCCTATTGTTTACGAACTATATTTGTTTTTACACTTGATTTACACTTTGTTGTTATTTTATCAATTTGATGTGTGTTGGATTATTTTTTATTTAATTTAACTATTTTTTCTTGTGTTTAAAAAAAACATTATCCAAACCAAACCTGAATCCAAATGATGTATGATTATTTTATTAGTTTTAAAATATATTATAAATTAGAACCGAATTCGATTCGTATTTTTAAAATATTAGAATGAAATATAGAATGATAAATCCGAAAATCCGAAATGCCCAACATAAACCCTAACACCCATGCCTAAGCATGAGGATGAGTTGGAACTAGTGTAAGTAGCAACACTTTCTTCTTCTTATTATTATTAGTGGATTAGATTAAGACATGCTTAATTCCTATATTAAAATATTTAAAATACAAAATTAAAAAATTATACAGTTATAATTTCCTATTCGTATTATAGATTAAAGTTTATATTGATTTATAAAAAAACATGTTTTACAAATCATAAATTAAACATTTATATAATTAATTAAAGAACTGAAGTTGAATTAGATTACCCAAAGTTTTTATAAAAAATTTCTCTAGGATAAAGGAATATAACAGAACATTAAAATATTATATTTAAACTTATATATAAATAACTCATAAATAAATATTATGAAAAATTAGATTTGTAAACTTTAAAACTGAACAAATATTTTTACATAAAAAAATTATAACATATAATCATATAAAATAAGAAATTATTATAAAGTAATTATGACCATGTGTCATATAAATTATATTATATCTATATTGCATTTAAATCATTTAAAATTCTAATATTTATCTTGCACTTATTACCTGTGTCAAAGTTTAATCAATATACTTGGCATACATTATGACCATGTTAATTATTAATTTTGAATATCAAATACATACTATAAATATGATTTATGTATATAATATTTAAGAAGAGGGATGGTATCAATAATTTCATTGTTATAGCTTTTAAAGCGAGCAATAAGCGGACACAAGCTCATGAATTAGACATAATAACCTAATCTATCTGTACTTGTTTACAACACTATTATTAAAGTGGAAATAAATGAAGAAATGTAGGTCAAAAATGGGTAATAACACCCCTTTAGTTTATTCTTGGGTTTGGCTGTTTTTCCAATTTAATTAGGTAAATAAACATAGCACAGTCAGTATTAACTATTCCACTATACATCACCTGGAATGAGATTCCATTTCAAACTCATATCCTTTGAGTATAGAAAATCATATGTACAGTAATTAATTTCTCTTGTATACCAAAAAAAAAACTTTTTTGAATTGCTGTTATGTCTCCCTCTCATTAATATGAAAGGACAATTAGCTTTGAGTAACCATATGTTCCCCTATACGTAATATCATATTTGAATTCAAAACTCGATGAGCATTTTTATTTTCTCTTATTACATATTGAACTGACCACATTCTTACTTTTATTTTGATTTTAAATTTTTAAAAATGATTCTAATTGAGCTATATATAGCCGATCACATTATATAAGACATCCAGAGAAGACTAGCTATGTATTAAAAACTACATATACTATATATCAAATATTACAAAATATGTTAATTAACTGAGTGTTATTTGATTAAGAATACTAGTTATTCAGTTTCATGTATTATATTATAATATTCTACTCATTGTGTTGTTGGCCCGATCGATGATAAATCATTGAATCCTATAGCGTGTCTTTAGTTTTTAAATAGATGCATATAATATATACATATAGTAAAATAAAATAAAAGAATGACGACAAGGAAGGCCAATAAACTAAGAGAACATATAATATGCATTTCACAAACGTCATATAATAATAAAAGATATTATTCATGATGGGTAGATGAATGAAGATGCCAAATTGTTCTTTCAATAGAAAAGCCGAAGCATATTTGATACAATGTCGATACTTTTTTTTTTTTTAACAATGTGTGCAGTAATTTAACAAAAGAACGCACAAGTCTTGTACATTAATTTCGTACGTTTCATAGATATTTAAATGTGTGCAGTAATTTAACAAAAGAACGCACAAGTCTTGTACATTATTTTCGTACGTTTCATAGATATTTTGTGTGTTTGTACTATTGTTATTACATTATGTTTTTCCATCATAGCATTTGATATATATATTTTTTTTTTTTGAACTTCATAGCATTTGATATTGCACACATAAATACATTATGTTTTATATTTAAGTTTGCTATATATTATAGTACTGGCAAGAAAAAATTCGAACGTTTAGTCAAAAAATGAAGCAATTTATGGGTTTATTACTCAGTATTACATTACATAGTACTAATTCGTACCATATGTATAACTTTTCATGTTAACTTTTGGTTTAACACGAATCGTTTTTAAAACATATAACAGGGAAAAGGGAGAAGGGAGAAGGGAGAAGGGAGAAGAATACTATAAAAGGGAGAAGAATAAGAATTGAAAGGTTTATTCTTCAAAAAGAAAAAAAAATCAATTGAAAGGCATAGTCAATATTGAACCACTTGGACACGGAACGCAATACGTACGCTGGTGGGCTCGCTCCTCATCGTCAATTCCCATTTCTTTATTACATTTCTAGAAGTTGCATTCAGTTTTTTTTTTCTTTTTTTAAAAGGCCTTAGTATTGATAAAAGAAAGTACGAAGATACATAAGAAGAAGAAACAGAGGTTACAGCTTTTAAGAAAAAACAGAAAAGGTGAGAGATATCAACATCGAAATTAGCTCCAATGAGAAGATTACCGAAGCAAAAAAAAAAGTGGAGTTAAGCCACAGACCAGAAAGAGACGAGATCAGTTCCCAACTTCCTTCCAGAATTCTTTAAAGCAACAGCCTTGGACCTTGAAATACGAATGACTCCATCAGATATTTTGGAAGGGGGGGACGGTAGTTCCTAAATGAAACCGAGAATTCCGCTCCTTCCAAATTTCATACAGACATCTTTGCCATATCTGCAATACAACCAATTTGTGCTGTCTATCCCCAGAGAAAGCCGACAGCCAATCAATAACACTTTCCCAACTTGTAGGAGCATTATAAACGCGCAAGCGAAGCAAAGCCGCTCTCCAAACCTCCGCCGAGAAAGCACATTCAAAAAACAAATGATTCCTTGATTCTTGATGAGTTCCACATAGCAAACAAATCCCTTCAACATCTAGTCCCCACGATAATAGTCTGTCCATTGTGGGATTGCGATTTAACATGAAGAGCCTAGAGTTTATGGCATGTTTAGGAACCGCTGCTGGGTGCCACACCATAGACGCCCATGAACATGGTTGTTTCCTCTGCCTTGTATAGTTCCAAATTTCCTTTGAAATAAATTTTTCCCTAGGAAGACCATCAACTCTCCAGATAATCTTATCATTCCCCTGGTTCAGAGTTATGGTATAGATATAAATGTGTAACTGCACCTGTCTTTCGGAACGCAGTTATTAACCACATCAACGAAAGAAAGAGTAGTGTCGGACCGTGCACAAAGAAAAAAAAAGAGTAGTCTCGGACAAATATAAGCATCTATGCATATAGTCAAAGTCCAATCAATCTTCAGGTTCTTACTAACACTCTACTTACTGCATCTAATGATTAGTTTCTGTTACATTTTAGAACTCGTATAAAAACTTGTTCTTGTTACCGATTCATAGATCCAATAATCTCGTATTTATGTTGGATGTTCGGGAAAATGGCCAATTCCCTCATGAACTTAGCTCTCCAAGTTTATTCACACATGATTTATTGAATCAAGTTAGAAACCACACGAACTACTTAATTTTAAAAAATCTAGCCATAAACTTTTGAAATATGGTCAATTACACTAAACAGTAAATAATTTTGGTTTGATTCCTGACGTGGTTCCTATGTGGCTGCCACGTGAGAACCTGGTTTAAAAATCGATCAGATCATTAAACGACGTCACTTTCAATCTTTAAAGGAAAATATGTGTCACAAGGGATTCGAACCCTGGTCAAGGTGCGAACTTTATAGAACTTGTTCCATTGGACTATTAAGTTTTAACGTACATTACATATTTAAACAATATTTTAATGCAAGTACCATTCACGTTTCTGGTACTTAATGCGCTGTCGTAATAAAATATCTCCAGTGTCGTTCAAATTTTTCGGGATCGATGCTCTTTATTATGTCTTCACCGACTAACGAGAATATGTAAACTTTGGCTGTTTCCCGATAAGGATTAAACCTCTGAGCCATAGCCGTAATAGCGTTTACATCGTCGTCTATAGACCATCCGATTTCTCCGACGATTCAATAAGCCTTATTTGCATTGAATCTGTTTTTCTCCAATGGGTAGATGTTAAAAGTAAGGGATGAAAACAGACTCAGCAAGGAACATAACGATGGAGACTATTAAACTCTTAACGCTGATAAAAATAGGTTAAAATAGCGTTGTTATTTATACCAAACATTTTTTTTTTTGGTCAAACATTAAAAAGCCAAACATTAAAAAGCCAAGTAGCTCAGTGGAACATGTATACTAAAGTCGGCCCCTTGACATAGGTTTAAATCCCTTATAAGTCGTATTTTTAAAAACAAAAGATCGCAAAGTGATGTCGTTTTAATAATCTGATCGATTTTTCAAACCAAAATAAACCGGTTTCTCACAGGGCAGGCACATAGGAACCACACCAGCAATTAAATCAAATTTATTTACGGTTTGGTGTAATTGACCATCTTTTAAAAGTTTATGACTAATTTTTTTAAAATGAAGTAGTTCATGTGGTTTCCAGCTTGATTCAATATATCGTGTGTGAATAAACCGGGAGAACTAAGTTCACGGGGGAATTGACTATTTTCCCTATTTACGCATAAACATCTATATTATTAAAACAGAAGTACCTTTTGGCACTGTTTGGAAACATGAATAGCAGTATAATCGAGAATTGTTTAGAAACATGGATAACAGTAAAAAACAATAATGTTTTTTTAGTAATTTTATTAATATAATTACATTAATTGTCTTTTTATATTTCACTCAGTTTAATAATTTCATTAATTATATATACTACATTAACAATACATCACATCATTAATTATATTACCATAATAATAATATTGCATATTTTTCTTTATTAATTAATCAACATTAACTTTGTGCCAATTATAAAATCAAAAATTTAAAATTATTGGGTTTTGTAATGGTTAAACGTTCGATTTAGTGTGTTTTACTAAATATTTTTTTTAATTTTAGTTTCAATCGGTGGAAAATTACGTAGCCGAAAACATAATTCAAAGACATGTTTTTGTGAATAAGATAATAACTTAAATCAAAATAATAAAAATGACATTTATCGTCACTTAATTTTTCACTTCATATAATTAGTTTACTAAATAAAAAAACTCCTTCTATTTCAGTTAGACATGAACACTGGCTATCCATTTATTAGTTTATAAAATCAGTTAGGCATGAACATTGGCTACCCATTTAGGTACATATTGTTTTATTTGGTATTGTTTTTTTTTGAAATGAGACCCCGCTTGAATATTATAAATTTGTGTTTGAGTTTTTGAATTGGGTCTTTTTGGGTCTGGATGAGTTCGGTTCTGATGTATATGAACCTAAAAAAATCTAAATAACAAATGTATCTGATACGAGTTCGGATATTTATACCAAAAATAACCATCTTATCCGATTTGGTTCAGATCTTTTGAATACAATTAGTTATATTTTGATTCATCTAAAATATAACTCTAATTATGAAAAATAAATATCAATGTATAAAAATGTAAGAACTAATACTCGCGCGGGTGCGCGGATCATTCTCTAGTATGTTTTTAAAAGGATTACAGCAATTTAAGAAACAACGAAATATTCTTATTTACATGAAGAGGTATATACATGCTATAAGGGACTATTACATCTCGATGTGTCTGAAATTTCAGTACACCAGTAAAAGCCTAGGTACGGTACATTTTATGATTATGAAAAAAAAAATTCTAGATAAGTATGTATTGATAAATTGAAAGGAAATCGGGTTTTGAAGATATTATAAATATGAATCTAAGGAATGTTAAGTTATTCATTCTAATAATATACAAATTCTAAATGAGTATTTGCCTCAATACATTTTGATCGATTTGCTTTCTTCTGGTCTTTGATTTGTGTTTGTTCGTAACAACAAGGATATATACAAATATGTAAATATGCTGGCCATATGATTCATTTCAAAGCAGTGTTTTTAAAACCGGACCGAAAGCTGAACCGAATAATTTTTGGGTCACAGTTCAATATGGTTCGACCGGGTCAAACCTGGTTCAATAATCTCGTTTAATATGTTTTTAGTACATAAATCTAAAAGTAATGTTAGTAAATATGATACATAATTAAAGTATAAATGAATTTCAAACATAAAACAATATAAATATAAACTAGTTTTATGTTTAAATGGATGGTTTATAGATTTTTGATAGCTTAAGTGGTTTTTATCTGTTTAATAATCTTGAGATCCAATCCGACTACTTGATCGGTTCATGGTCGAACCAATTTTAGACCCAACCCGTCTATGTAAACGGTTCATGGTTGAACCCATCGGGTCGGTCCGGTTTTAAAAACACCGTTTCAAAGTGAATTATTGGTTTTGTAAAAGTGAGTGGAACCAAACCGGTTCGGCTTTCATTTCACGAACCAATTGCTGTATATCTTCCTAATAATTAAAATACTTTATTTCCCTTTATACAAATTCAATTGTTCTTCCTATTTTCTGGTATAATGGTGCCTTTAAATTGGAACCAAAAATAACATTTACATAATCTAAACCTCTTTATTTTACAAAACCCAAGCAAAAGCTTTTTATTAGCTACTATGAACAAAACAGAAAAGATTAATGCCTGATTTAGTCTAGTTAAAGTCATCATGAATCTTTCTTTTGTCACACTTAGAATAAGTTCTTAGCTAATCAAGCAATCAATAAAGCCGACTGGATTGCCTCTTCAGTGTCCAGATGCTATAGTTTTTTTGGGTGGAGAACCAGATTTAGGTATGGCTTGGTCCATGACCAATTACTTCTTGTTGGAGACGCAGAGAATATGATTGATAAATAAAACATCATGGCAGCACAGTCATATCACAGTACTAAAAGCAGGATATACTCATCAGCTAGGGTGTCAACTTCCTCCAATTTAATCAGCCAATCATAAAGTTCTCCAACACCACGTCACTCCTATGAGTCGAGTAACTTATGTGGGCTACATGTTAAATGGCTCATCATTAATGAGCCCAAAAGAACTCAAATCCTGTCACCGTCGTCCCGACTCTTCCACTTCATTTGAATCGATTTGACTCGCTACCAATTTCAGTTTTGTGTATTAATCACCAGATTCACCACCCACTCCTACTCATCAAATAACATTCTTGAATCATATATTCAATTTTATTCTTCACCCAAATTCGTTTCTTTTTTTAAAAATCAATGGATTAGCGATGCAACCAAAAGCGTACCCCTCGGCCGCGTGGATCCCGATACTGGTAACGACGGCTGAGCCACAGAAACAGCCCAATCAGGTTCAAAATTGGATCAACGTCCTTGATCATTTGTTTCATTTGATAGATAAGTTTACAGCAATCAAAGCATTGTACCAAGTTAAGCCAAAAAATAGTTCTTATTTGAGAGTTACGATCTTTGCAAAATTAATCTTTTATTGATCTGCCTCTTCTACTTCTTCTGTGTAGGCTGGTTCTGAACAAGAAGATATTAGACATACAATTTCTAGAGCTGGCATCTCGACATGGCGCTGTAACTATTTATTACCTTTACTTATGCCAGTTTTTTTATAATTGGGAAAAGTTACATTTTTATCTCATCGTGAACCAACCTGTCTAGCAGGGGAAGAATGTCAATCAACAGAACGTAAATCAACGGAGATCACCAGATGATGTTGAAAGGTTTGCATTGTGGCTGTCTATTAGTTTAATATTTTTACAATTTTGGAACTAATCTATTTTATGATTGGAACTTTTTTTTAGGGAGGCTAGAGAAATGGTGCTTAGTCAAATATTGTTTTCCCATTCTCTCGAGAGAAGTATGTCCCATCTAAAATGGTTTGAAGTCCATCTACTTTTTCCTTTGTTCTTTAGTGAGTGTCATCGAGATGATGCTAATCTTCCGGATTGTGGTAATGTATTTTTTACTATCGCTGCTCCTGTTTCCCTGTTGGAACCTTTAAAGAGTGCCTAGAGGATGTTATTTTGAGGGCTGCTCAAATGGAACAGATAGTTGAGAAGGTAAGAATCCAGTCACCTTTTCATGTCATAGTTCACCATTTTTTCATATCATCAAGTTTCTACCCAGTTTCTCTGGTACTCCACACATCTGAGAGACATTGCATTACTCTGTTTGTTTTCACAAGTTTGTGAGGAGCGGCTTAATACTGGAGCGGTTTGTGATTTATGGGATTACTTTCCATCTGTGTCAATATTTATGATCTGGCACAATCGTTTTGTTGGTTTCTTATTTAAGCTACTTATGCCCTTGAAACATAATATACTTGGATGAATAAATTTTCTTTTCAGTCTTATCTTCGTTATTCTAAATCCCTGGTTTGCATCTCTGGAAATTAAGATTATATTTCTGCAGGTACTGATTTGAGTGATACATTGATAGATTGGATGGGAAAGGACATACTCAGTATATATATATATTTATTATTTATATACTTCCGTATGATACATCTCCTTTTGTTAAAAGCTATAAAGATATATGTACCTTTACGACTTGCCATCGTAAGTCTTTCCATTGATGTTTGCTTCATGAGTCTACATTTGTGTTTCCTTTTCAAAAGCTTAGTTCATCGTAAATATAGTTTTTATCCTTCATGAATAAATTTTAACTCTCACTTATTTATCTGCTTGGCTTCGACTGATTCTATTATTATGTAAACATGTAGTTTTTCCCAGATTCGGGTTACATGTCAGTTGTACAAAGTTAAGGAGACAACAAGGTCATGGTTTCCGAGGGATACATTTCTGCACCATTTGGAGATAATAGCGCTTCTTCTTCTACTGCTGAATATACAAAAGACTGCAAAAAGCTTTTCCTGTAAACCAGAGTAATTTACCCAAATTTGATTCATCTCAATTTGGTCAATGGGTCTGGCTCTGAAGGTGGTTCAAAGAAGCCTGCTGAGAATGGATTTATGACATGAGGTGGATGTAATAGCTCAAGCAGTAGAGCATGAAGACAATCATGGTTATTTCTTCGACTTTTGAATCGCGTGTGTGAGCACTTTGATCTTTTTTATTGGTCAAGCACATTAATCTTTTCTTAATTTACACATTATTGAGAATTGAACAAATTTGGAGGGGACAATGTCAGTAGAACCTGATGTTAAATTCGATTATCATTCTTTGCTTCGTTCAAGCTGTTGAGTAGATAAGGTATTTGATCATTATTTTGGGTAAGTGAAAAAGATGTGGACGCATAGGCAACCTAGAAAATCGTTGTCAAACTGTATACTAATATGTATTTATGTTTGACTCTAGGCATTGAAGATGAAAGGAAGGTCTTCAAAAACACCACAGAAGAAGTAAGTCACAAGATTCAAACACCACAGAATAAGTAAGCGACAAGACTTGAAAGTGGCGACTACAATGTAAGAAGAAAACTAAAGAAGTATTTGTAATGAGAAGATTAAGAAAGTTTCTACGGTTTGTGTGTCCCTAAGGATTCAGTTTGATTTGTTTTGTTTTCGTTACCAAAATGCTATTATCATACTGGTGCATTTAGTTAAATACAAATAGATAGACCGAATAATATTACTTCAAATCAACATTAGTTACTCAAAGCTGACTTCAGCTACGTTATGTATATAACAAGATAAGTTTTCATTGGGATCTAAAAATATAATTTTGTACAATATGATTACATTAGATATATAAATAAAGACGATTTTATACTATTCCAAATGTTGATTATAATAACTAAATTCAATTTGACAACAATATTAAAGTGAATGTTTGATTTTAAAAACTCATAAATCAAACTAAAAATATACATTTACTTAACTAATTTTTAAGGGATAAGTGTATGTATTTTCTTGAACCCTCATATCATATTTGAAGTTTTGAACTGAAAGTTATTCATGTGTCATACATATTTGATGTTAAGAGATTTTTTTGTTACAATTTAGATGATGTTTTCAATTTTTGATATAAAATTTATTATTTTAAGCTATATGGTTATTCTGTAATTTATTTTTTTGGATCGGTCTAACCAGCTAGAGCAACTTTAATGGTTGAGTTCCTAAATCACGTATCTAAACAATACATTACTACTATTTCATTGAAGAACTAAAGTTAAAACTAAAAAAAAAAGTTGCACCAATAGAATACAGACACACAAGCATAGAAAGTTTAGGAACGGTTCTAAAAAGTCTTTTATTAAGAAACTTTTGATCAGTTTTTAACTTATTTTCCTTTTTCTAATATTAAAAATCTTAAAAGCTCCACCTCCTCATACACATGTTGGAGGTGCTCTTACAATATTGAATCATTATTTGGTTCAGTTTTTTAACATTGAATTAATAAATTATTTTTACTTTTGTTCACCATCCCATAGATATTTTAGATAGATGTAATATATGTCTAATACATATCATTAGATGCAAAGATATTTGTATAAATTCGCCCGGACAAAATCCCTAGTATGACTAAAAGAGTCTTACTCCCAACAAAAATCTCTTGCAAAACCATATAATCTTTCAACTATTTTCAGGATTAACATTCAAAAACACGGCTGTATATATCTTCATCATAACAATTAAATCTTTTTCTGCAAACAAACAAAGATTAATAAAAGTATATTGATGACATATCCAATAGTATCCATATAGGGTGATGATAACATCAATAGGCCACGTCTCAATTCCAAAGAGCTCTTCAAAAACAGAGAAACGTGTCTACTTCACTGGAAGTTTCCCGGACATTTCTTTCTCTGTAAAAATATTAAACCATGAGAGACCTCGTCTTCTTCTTACAGCATTCTATCCTGAAGATCACTGAAGATGCCAGAGGCAAAAGTTCCAAGCTTCTTCTTCGTTTCGCCTGCTATGTTCATCACCGACGAGATATCTTGTTGCGCCTGTGTCAAGAAGATACCAGAGCCCAAACAGGTTAAAAAATCTGAAGAAGAAGCAGAGATTTAGCAAGTAAGGATCTTTATTACCTGGAAAGAAAGCCGGTTAATGAGATCAGTAGCAGTTATATCAACATTGGAATAATCATCTTGGCCGTGACCGAAAAAATCAGCGCTTGATATAGATGCTGAGCCCTGCAACATCCCACAACGGCATTAGAATCATAGGAATGAGAATGTTTTCTTGCGTGGAACGTTACTCACTGAAAACTTCTGAAGAGTAGCTTTTGATTCAAGATCAGCGTTTTTGTTCTGATCACCAAAGTACTGAGCAGAAGAGATGGACTTTGCGTTTGTAAACTTCTTTCTTGCTTCATCTGACTCTTCAACCTAGTTAAGAACACACAAAAAAGTTTAGAAAACGGATAATAATACTATTTTTCCTTTCTGAGAAAAGCAATGGCTTTACTTGAGATTTTGAGGAGTTGGAGCTTGGTTTCCTGGGGTAAGAACTGTCCATTCCAAAGTCCGAAAAGAAGCTGGAAGACTTTGGTGGAGCAACATGGCTAAGCACTTGAGTTCCACCAACGCTTTGTCCTCCAGATTGAAAGTCGTCATTGTACTCAAATCGAGACGCATATGATGATGATGAACCAGCTGATGATTTGCTTCCACCGTTATTAGTTAAAGACGCAGCAGGAGGAATAACGGGTGCAACTTCTTCTGGTTTCTGCTCATAGAGATTTCCCGTTGGCTGCATAAAAAAATCAGATCTTTCAATCAGAGCAAAGAGAACATAAACCTGAACCTGAGGACTAACCTTAGTAGTAAGTTTCCTAGCACCAAGACCACCAGTTTTGCCCATTCTTTTAGCACCAATGGGTTTCTTAAACGTACTAGGCACAGCTGTATTAGAAGCTTTAGGCGAAGAGGTTGCTTCATGTTCCTCGACGGAACAAGAAGAAAGCCCATTAGATGCTTCCGCAGCAACGGGAGATTCAGGTAGAGCGTTATTAGCAGTATCTTCTTGTGAAATGGCTTTGGCAACTTCTTTAGCAAGAATCTGGCGATACAAATCAGCAGCTCTCGAAGTGTACTTAGCCTCGATTTTGCCACCGTCGGTCCATCCATGCTGCTTGAAGAAGACTTGAGCGCGGTTGTTGCCACCGAACATCATAGTCCTGAGCTGCTCAGGGCTCCACGAATCCAAATTCGTCGATCTACACCATAATGAAACATCTTGATAAACGTAATGTGGCATGACCCAATTAAATACAAGAAAGAGGTTATATAGTATATGGTCAGTCTCATTCGAATAAAGGTCAAAACTCTCATCTTGCATTTGTTCAACCTCATGCTACAATTTTCAGAGCTCTAAATCTAAGCTTGGACATCAGAGCATGCCTTGAGATTTTGAAGGCTGTAAACGATTTAATAAAGATTTTAATTATTTTTTTATATAAATTTGGGAGCCTATGTGTGTGTAATTTTCTTCAAAAAATGATTCATTCCGCTTTGCCCAAAACCGGCTATGCTGGGTTTGGACCCCAACATTTTGAACCGGAACCGACTCAAAAATAGCCGACCAAACTTGTTTAAAGAACTAGTTAGGTCCAAATGTCTAAGACCCGGAGAATTTGGACCAGAAATGACTCGACCGGAATGTCCATGCCTATCTAAACCTATCAAAGGCATCAAATGGTGAAGAATAGAAATGGAAACCTGACGAAGCTGATATGAACACCGAGACTGCGATGAGTAGCTGAGCAATCGATGCAGAGGAAAACACCGTATGTGACAGATGCCCATGTCGGATTCTTCGCACTGCAATCGAAGCATACCTACACACACACACAAATCCAAAGATCTACTCAAACAACCAACTCCCAGATCTACAACATTCGCGATCCATCAGATGGGAGAGAGAGAAACCGAACCTTGTTCTCAGATTTGGATTTCAGTTTTCTGAATACAATGTTCTTGTCGGTGAGATTGTCGGAAGAAGCCATTAACGAGTTTTCGAAATCTAAATATTGTTTTTTTTTAAGCTTCCTCTTTCGTCTTCTTCAGATCAAATTTGATGAGACGAGTCACATTTGATGGAAACATTTTGATCTGACGATACTACCCTCACTAGACTCTACCAGTTACGAAATGGCATAAAGCTTGGTGCTGTTGTTGTGAAACGAGACGCTGTGCGTAGTTCCGTTCCCAAAAGCAACATGGATGGTAACTGACCAACCAACCCCTTTTATTATTCTTTTTAATCATCTCAAGTCCACATTTTTTTAATTAAGTATATTAAAAGAATTATAAATGGAAGGGTCAAAATTTTGTTACATTTCATGAACTTCAAACTCCAAACTAGTTTCTATTTTATATATTGGTTAAGATCTATTATACACACACACACATATATATTTTTCATTAATCTCTACTATCCCAACAGGTTATCAAACTAGCCTCTCTTCACTGTTTCCATTGGAGTTTACAGTACACTCTTCTATTTCACCGAATACAACAATCTATATCCTTCGTATTCACATAGTCGAGTCATACTGCATACATAAGCTCTCTTTCACAGTTCCCATTTCTGTGCAAATCAATAAACCAATTGATTACACTATCACACTTATTGAAGCCAATATCCAGCGTGAAGCAACATCACTTTGAGCCCCAATGGAGTACAGTTTCGGTTGAGAAACACACCTACTCCATGGTACACCACTATTCCATTAAGAAAGTCTTGATATGCGAAATCTAGTTTGAGAAAGAAAAAGTAGCGGCCCAAACTTAGTGAGCCGAAAAGTGATAGGCCCAATAAAACTAAGCTAATCTAAATTTGATTTTGTGTACTTTAGTGCGATTCCAAAAAACGTCACTGTACAACAGACACCAAGGTTTCGTCGGATATACGCAGAGAGAGCCCAACATTTTTGGCATTTGTTCTCACTGAAAAACAAAGCAAGATTTCATTTGGCCAATCAAAAAAGAGACAAGAGACCCGACAAATAATAGAACGTAGAATATAATGTGTTTGCCCAAAAAAAAGAACGTATAATGTGATATTTTTAGTTAATCTTTTTATAATGATTGAGTTTTTACCCTCTCCTCAGCGCGCCACGTCAGCGTTTCGTGGACCCCACTTTTAACAAGAGTAAAAAAAGTGTCAAGCACATGGTTCGAACCCGGGTTATTGAGATATAAACACCACCATTTATACCATTAAAATAAATGATACTTTATACATTAATGGCCGAAACTAATATATATTTATGAAGGTCGAAAATCTTTGCTTCTTCGGTTTTTTCTGTGGGTCGGGCCTACAAGTGTATTATGAGTTTCATTTTTAAATGAGATTCATCACGTTATAGGAAAAAAAAACAATTATAGTTTTTCCATATTGTAAACTGTCTTTGTTTAACATGAGTTAGGGTTCTTTTCATCATTGTCTTAGACAAGTCTGAGTTACAGAGTTGCGGCGTGTGTCTGTTCGTAATCTATTTTTTCACCGGTGAACTCTTCATCTCCCCATCTTAAATCGCTTGATCATAAATGTTCCTGATTAGTAGTCCTTCTCGAAACCCTATATATATGATTCTCATCTTTGATGAACCCAATTTGCATCTCCATAAAACTCATTGATTCTTCTTAGCTTTAACCAGCTTCTAGAAAATGTCTCTTTCTGCCTCTCCAGTTCCTCAAATCGGCATCCCCGCCGTCCGTTACTCAACCTTCGAGTCTCTCCGTCTTGGTCGTAGTAGTTAGAGCATAGCCTCTAACCTCCTCGCTTATGGGATTCCCTGAATTTCAAGAAAGACAGTGAGTTTATGGGAATCACGGTTCTCTTCCTTGATGAAAAGGTAAGTTAATCTTCGATTTATCACACTTATTTAATATAATTTTTTTTAATTGATTTCCTGATTCTTTGTTGAATAATATTATTTGCAGAATCTGTGATTCATGGGTTTATTCCCGCCGGACGTGCTAATCATTACATGCCATCTTTGAAAGCCGGTTCCATTGTGAAAATCGATCGTTTTGAGGTTGTTAGGTGCTCAAGCATGTACAAGATAATTGATCATCCATTCCTCATTCGTTTCATCTCACCAACTATTAATGATGAAGTCATCACGGGTGCTCCTGAGATCAATTTCCAGTCATAACTAGACTGTTCGACAATTTCCAAGTGATTGCGAACACAAACCTAGAACTCCCAGGTATATTATCATATTGCATCTGGGTTTATATTATGTTTTGATATCATAACTGATATTTAAACTCGCAGATGTGGTTGGAAAAATCTGTTCTATCCAGGGCTCTGGCCTTACCAAAGAAACAACTCGAGTCCTTATCCGTCTCCTCATTGATCCGTAAGAAACAATCAACACACAATTCTCTTTATATTATTATTTATATTGTGCTAACATTAATAATCAAAAATATTTCCTATTATGTGGTCGTCTATTTATCTCTCTTACTTATCAAACTAATTTTACACAAACCTTTATTTTACACTTTAAAAAAACCACAACAACCCAAACAATCAAAACACCAAAAACTAGAATTCCAAAAAAGACGAATCATTACTGATTACCTCTCTTTTTTTTGTCTAATCTTAGAAGTAAACTTCAAAACAAATATACCAATCCAATCACTTCAACTAAAACACAACGACACATACATCGAGTCAGCTAAACAAATACAAACTACACAGCCAGCTATTTAACAATTTACAAACTTACTTTCGCAACGAAGAAGACGAAGACGACAACCAAAATCAGTAAAATTACCTAAACAAAAAAACAAAGTAATTACGAACTCTGATAAATACTGCTAACAATGATTTTTGTTTACATATTACCCGTCAAATAAAAGATAAACAAACACATCTACACGAGGAGATACAAGAGACAATCCTAACAGACATAAAGGCAGCAACAACATCTCCACCTGCTCCCTACTCTTGTCTTATAAAAATAGCTTACATGCCCAATATCAACATGCCAATGCTATTGTCTTCTTATGAGAAATGCATAAATTCGTTTAAAACCCATTAAGGCCTAAATACTCAGAACTGTCACTCATTTTATAGTTATTTCTACAAGTCTTCATGTATTTGTTTTAAAGGTCCGGTAAGAGCAACAAGTTTAAAAATAAAATAAAAACATATAACAAACATAATAAGGATAATAAAAGTTATTACTTACACACAACTTACACAACTAAACTGGAGAAAAAATATTTAGAAACAAAATGTACTCTCAACAATTTTAATATAATTTATGTACTCTCAACAGTACAAGAAACAAAATTAAAGACAAACAAACAATAAGTCCCAGTGACATAGCAAACAACACCACGAACTATATCAATTACATATTAACACAATTTAGTCCTTCATAAGTAGAGAACAATGCACACACAGTTCATCATCACAACTCTAACCCTATAACAATTAAAAAAATTGAAAAACAACTCAAAACGCAAAATTCACGACTACAATAACCCTAGCAAGTATTGAGATGAAACAAGAACTCTGTCCACAATGCCCCTAGTTTAAATAATACTAGACCTTTTATTTGCCTTTATGCTCTCAAGTCTTTTTCACCTTTATATTTCGAAATTGTCCATGCTTTTTATCATGCAAAAAGTTGTGTCGGATAACGACGTAAAAAAATATGTTCAGATCTCAGAAAGCTTAAAAGTTGTATCCAAATCTCAGAGCTAATAATTGTGAGTTCTCGGGTTACAACATTCACCGTTTAATTATATTTTTTTTTTGGTGATTAATCTATCATCTAACTATATTTTTCTTCAAAGAAGCAGCTTTTCCTCCGAGAACCAACTAATTTAACAACTCACTTGTTGTGTAATTAAGGGTCTGACTGGTTCAAACGCAGCGGTTGCGGGAGTTTGCGGATGCGGGTGGTTGCGGTTTCTAGCGGTTTTAAGAGATTTGTATGACTGGTTATGCGGTTAAAAATTGGTGCGTTTGCGGGATACTTATGACTGGTTAACTATCAAATACAACAGCGGTTAAATAATAAATTAACAATATTTACATTTTATATAATTATAAAAATATCAAAAATCATAATATTATTATAATAAATACGAAAATCATATTTAGAAAGTTATAGTTTTAAATTTTTAAAAATTATAGAAAATATTTGTATTTTAAAATTTTATAATATTAATTAAAATATAATATATATATTTTAGTATTTTATAATTCCAGTTTAAATTTTTTATTGAATATTTTTATTTTTGTATTTATATGGTTTTTGAAAAAAAAAAAAAAATTGTCCTCCCGCAACCGCAAACGCTAGTTGGAACCAGCTTTTGATTTTAAAAAGTTCAGAACGGTTTAAAGTGATTTGTAGCGATTTGTATGATTGTTTCCAAACGCCGTCAACCTCTACCAACCGCAAAAGCTGCGTTTGCGGGTGGTACCGGAGAAACCAGTCAGGCCCTAAGTTGATATTTGCTGGCAAGGATTAGTCACACTCGCAATTCACAAAGAAAAGCAGACATGGACAAAGATAACTATTTTAGGTGAAAAATCATTGTCATTTCTTATTGGTTTTTAATTATCACGATTTTACAATATGTCATGTGTGTTCCAAAAAAATATGTCGTGATAATTTAAAATCAATAAAGAATGAGAATGATTTTACAAATATTATTCACTTACTTTATTTTACTTTTTTTTTACTTCTATTTCACCACTTACTTCTATTTTACTATAAAACAAATTTTAATAAATTAAAAAGAGATTTTATATTGTCTTTGTCTTTTCTTTTTTTAATCGTTATAATTAAAGATTAATAAAAAATAAGAATGTTTTTTCACTTATAATAATTATCTTTTTAATGAGAATGATTTTCACTATTATTTTAAGTGAAACATCAATAAAGAATGAGAAAAGTAAAATAATTATTGTAAAATAATTTTAGGTCCAATCGATTTTTTGGATTTGTACATGTTCACTGAATTTTTAATACACCTGAAATGATAATATTTTCTTAAATGGAAGTTAAAAATTCAAAAATAGAAATCAAATTAAGATATCAACAATTTATTTGAATGAACAAACCTTAGTTATTTAAATTTTGTTTATGATTTATGGTAAAATTTAAGTATATGAAAGAGATTACATTAATTCATAGATGATGTATAATCTATATGTAAATGAGCAGTAATATATATATATGTGTGTGGATATCTACAAGTAATGTGTTGTATTTTTGCACATAAAATCAATCTAATTTGAAATATGTTGGCGAAACAAGTCTATCTTTTTGCTATTCAACTATAAGCCGAACTAATTTAAAGTTTGTTCCAAATCAAATTATGTCTATATAAACCAAAAAATAATTAATAAATAGATAAGATCAATAATTTTTTGCATTCATAATGAATTTATATATATATATATTTTAAAAATGTTGGCTATATTATTTGTAACACTTATTTAGTTTTTCTTAATAGCTAAATAAAATGATTTTATAAAAATAATAGTCACAACTAATCTTGATTTTTCTTAAAAAAAAAAAGACTAAACTACGATCCAGTGATGATATTTTCATTCAGTTGTGTCTTCCATTTACAAAGTATGATATATAGTACACCATGAAAATTAACTCATAAATTCGTCTAGACTAAATATAATAAACATACAGTGTAAATGGTTTCAAGTGCCGACAAAAAAAAAAGGTTAATGGAATAAAACATTCATTTACGTTTGTTAAAAATAAATAACCAATCATGTCAAATATAATCTTTCCGCTGAAAATAAACATATTATTGACAAGATTTTTTAAAAAATACTGATTGATCAATATAAACTTTTAAGCAAACATTTTTATTTCCATTTCATCAACATATTATTTACAATATTTTTTTAAAATATATACCGAAACTTATTTCCCCAACAATCAAAGAAAGAAACACCACTAAGCTACTTCTCTCTCTCTCTCTCTCTCTTTAAGTCCACCGGAGAAGGCTATGTCTTCGACAAATGTTCAACTAACCGACCACCACCTCAACCAGTCAACAAACGGCACAAACCTCTGGTCAACAACCGAAGACAATGCGTCTGTAATGGAACCTCTCATCGGCTCCGAACACTCTTCTCTCTGGCATCAACCCCCTCTCACTCTTCCTCCTCCTCACGTCACCGAAGACACTCTCCAGCAACGACTCCAAGCATTGATCGAAGGAGCTAGAGAAAGCTGGACGTACGCCGTGTTCTGGCAACTATCCCACGACTTCGCCGGAGAAGACATCAGCAACACGGCGGCGCTGCTAAGCTGGGGCGATGGCTACTACAAAGGCGAGGAGGAGAGGAAGTCGAGGAAGAGGAAGCCCAATCCCGTCAGCGCGGCGGAGCAAGAGCATCGGAAGAGAGTGATTCGAGAGCTCAACTCTCTGATCTCCGGCGGAGGAGGGACAGTCAGCAGCAGCGGCGGCTCCTCCGACGAGGCGGGAGACGAAGACGTGTCGGATACGGAATGGTTCTTCTTGGTTTCGATGACGCAGAGCTTCGTCAACGGCTCTGGTTTGCCCGGCCGAGCTTTCTCGAGCTCGCGGACCATTTGGCTCTCTGGCTCAAACGCCTTGGCTGGATCGAGCTGCGAGAGAGCTCGCCAGGGTCAGGTTTACGGGTTGGAGACGATGGTTTGCATACCGACGCAAAACGGCGTCGTTGAGCTTGGTTCGTTGGAGATTATACATCAGAGCTCGGATCTCGTTGAGAAAGTCAACAGCTTTTTCAGTTTCAACGGTGGCGGTGGTGGAGGCGAGTCGGGTTCTTGGGAGTTTAATTTGAACCCGGATCAAGGAGAGAATGATCCCGCCACGTGGATTAATGAACCGAATGTAACCGGGATCGAACCGGTTCTTGGGGCTCCGGCGACTTCTAACTCTGATTCTCAGACGGCTTCGAAGCTTTGTAATGGAAGCTCAGTGGAACACCCTAAGCAGCAGCAGAACCCGCAAATCTCGAGTTCTGGGTTTGTGGAGGGAGACAGCAACAAGAAGAAGAGATGTTTGGTTTCCGACAAGGAAGAAGAGATGCTGTCTTTCACTTCTGTTCTTCCCCTGCCTACGAAATCCAACGACTCGAATCGCTCTGATCTCGAAGCTTCGGTTGTTAAAGAAGCGGAGAGTGGTAGAATCGTGGCTGAACCGGAGAAGAAACCGAGGAAACGAGGGAGGAAACCGGCTAACGGAAGAGAGGAGCCGTTGAATCACGTGGAGGCAGAGAGACAGAGAAGAGAGAAGCTGAACCAGAGATTCTACTCTCTGAGAGCTGTGGTTCCTAATGTCTCTAAGATGGATAAAGCTTCTCTTCTAGGAGACGCGATCTCGTATATCAATGAGCTTAAAGCTAAGCTGCAAAAGGCTGAAGCTGATAAAGAGGAGTTGCAGAAGCAGATTGGTGGGATGAGCAAAGAGGTGGGGGATGGGAATGTGAAAAGTTCGGTTAAAGATCAAAAGTGTTTGGATCAAGATTCAGGTGTGTCCATAGAGGTGGAGATAGATGTGAAGATCATTGGTTGGGATGCGATGATTAGGATCCAATGCGGTAAGAATAATCATCCTGGTGCTAAGTTCATGGAAGCACTCAAGGAACTGGAATTGGAAGTGAATCACGCGAGTTTATCGGTAGTGAATGAGTTCATGATCCAACAAGCGACTGTGAAGATGGGGAATCAGTTTTTCACGCAGGATCAGCTCAAGGCTGCTCTAATGGAGAGAGTTTGAGAAGGGATATGAAAGAAACGTTAGCAACCGGAGAAATAATGCAAAAGCAAGGATCATAGTATGAACCAGTAAAAATCTCATGTGATTGTAGTGTAAACTGTATTGTGTAAGGGTAATTTTGCAGCAGAGCACCCAACTTGTTATTGATGCTTTGTTAGAGAAGTTTTTAAGTTTAGTAGTTTGATGGTAATCAATAGATATGACTAGTTTGGGTTTTAATGTTTTCATCAGATTAAGTTGTCTTTGGTTTGTTTGGTGCATGTATTTGCGTATGTACATATTATGTAATGAAATAAGGCTTCTTTTTGTAATGAATAAAATCAAAATGGGATTCAAGTTTCTGACTATTCACTTTCAAGTCAGTTTTATTGTTGTTGTGGTTGGTTTATGAATCCACCTCAGCCACATACAATTCTTTTGGAAGTATGTATTAAAAGAGGCATCTTATTTGGTGGGAAATAATATACCAATCACACCTCTCATTAGGACCTGAAACTAGTGTGGATGTGTATGTATGATAGGGATCATTCTATTAGATCATATAACTGGGATGTGATTTCGAACCGAAGTCAAATTAATCCAGTGTCTATTTTATGCAGACTCTTGTGTTTTCTTGGTCACATTTTAGAGTGAAGGTCGACCATAAGGCAAGCCATCCAATCAGGGCCGTCTCAATTATTTTTTTGGACCCTGTTCAAAAATATTAACGATATATTTAAAGCATAATGAAATAGCTTTAGAAATTAATAGTTCTATTTATATATGTTTAATGTTTTTTTTATAAATTATAAACTTTAAATTAGCCAGTACTGTATTTAAATTTTGAAGTTTTAGACTATAATTTATGTATATATTGTTTAAATTTTTTTAAAACTTTTATTTTTATATTCGGACCCTATTCGACCGCATGTGCTATTAGACGGCCCTGCATCCAATCAACCGTTTAAAAGATATAGTTTTAGTGGGCATAATTTTATTTAGTTTTCTCATATTAAGAATTTGTAAGTATTTATATGTAAATGTGATTTATAGTTATATTGATAATAATAATATTTGTAAGAATTTTATTCTTAATATAAAAAATACATTAATAATATATTGAATTAAGTGTTGTTAAATAGTAATTATTTTTAAAATATGAAATTATGTGTATTAACAATTTTTTTATTAAAATTATGATTGACAACAGTGAAATATTTATGATAACATTGACTAATATTGCTATGCAGTTAACTTGATATTGTGTTTAATGTGATTATATTATATATATATATATATGATATTATATAAAAGACATATTGTTTATGTTTGATAAATCGATTTCTGGTTTTAAATTTCCGGTTTGGGTGAACTAGGTTGTATTTTTAGTTTATTATTATTATTTTACATTTTTCACTTATTTTTTACTTTAAAACAAAAAAAACGCAAAATTATATAATATGAAAATCTGTTTAATATTAGTTGTTTCAATATAGAGAATAAAAATAAGAGGTATAACTCTGACATGTGTGGTCAATTATTAAAGAGAGGGTAGATGGGTTTATTTCTGGAAGGATGTCAAGGATAAAGTTTAATCATACAAAAAATGCTGAGACATGTGTGGTCGAATATTAAAGAGATTGTTCTGCAAAATGTATTATTGTTTTTGTTTTCTTTTAAGCAATAATACTCAAAAACGTGTGTGGGAGTGAGTAAAGAAGATTGAGAGAACGTGCAATAGAGGTGAAGAAGAAGAAGAAGAAGAAGAAGAAGAAGAAGAAGAAGAAGACGAAAGCATGCGCAACAAAAAGAATCCGGTCATTTTCTTGGGGATATTATTGCCAAAATAAAAATAAAGACAAGAACGAACGTGACGAGTTATTGTTTGTACATACTAGTATAGACTATAGTCACTCCAGAGTTCTCTTTTATGAGGTTGAAGATGATTTGTGAGGTTGTGTAAAACATCCACAAGACCCAGGTAAAATGTTTTGAAGATCTATAGAGCTTTAAGTTGTGTGAAACAAAATTGCTTGTTTTTGGGCTTTCTTGTATTGGACTGATTAAATACACCTTTTATAGTAGTTACTATAAATAACAATGCAGTTATCAGTCGTATCCTGCCATAATTGTACGTACACATGGCTTTTGTCTTATTATGTCCCCAAGACGATCGAATATGCTACTGAACCGAACTGAATTAAAATAGAATGAGTAATACTTTTCTGAAATATTTGCATGGTTTTCTGTGTGAATAAATTTTTCTCTCACTTTTTAAATCGAATCCCCAAAGGCCGAAACTGCCTGAGGATTGGGCTTTTTAGCGTTCAGGCCTCACCCATTAATCTTTCAGTTTGCATTTTTTTTGTATTAGATAATACGAAGGTGTTGAAAAATATTAATTTTGTTTATTCTCAATTTACAGTTAAGTACAAATTTATCATATGAGCCAATCTGGTTCTTCTAAAATTTGAGCTTATAATAAGAAGGTATTTAGTTTTAGCTTTTCATATAAAAGAATATCACATTTCATCACCAAATATTTAAATAGCAATTATAAAAATTGATTATATAAAAATGCTAAAATAATTAGATTATGTAGTTAAATGGATTTTGCTAGTTCCGTCATTGTGGATTGTACCCACCTAATACAAATATGTTGTGACGGAAAAAAATTTACGTTGATGCAATATTTACTAAAGTTTTAATTAATCAAAACCAAACCAACTAAATTATTTATAATATATCCGATTTTATTCAATATTACGGCTTCCCCTAAAATAGTATCACAGCGTACAATTTGATTTAAGAATTACAGTGTTAGATCTCTTCACAAGTAAGGAGATGAGAAAGATTTGACATAACGATAATCATTAAAGTTGGTGAGTGCTAAAACATATCGATCTTCAGATTGGCTGACTATCGTGAACGTCAAGATCGAAAGTACATGCAATTGTTTTCCCTTTGTTTTTCTTTGTGAAAATCATACTATCTCCGTTCCCGAAAGTAAGATGTTTTAGATTTTTTACTTGTTCTACAAAGATAGATTTTCTATATGTTTAAGATATTTTTTTATACTTTTAAGAAACAAAAATATTTGAATTGATTAAATTTCATTGGTGAAAAGTTTTTGAAAACTGTATAATAAAGTAAAAAAAAAATTAAATTGTACATTTATTGAATTCTTAATAAGCGTGAATACTTTAGAAAATCTTACAGGAACGGAACCGAGTGAGTAATATTTGTCGATGGATTTTAACATTTCAGTGGAAAATATAAAACTTATTTCCATTAATTTTGTCGGCGTTTGATAACCAAGTTGGCAAGTTGCAAAAAATCATCAAGTTGGCAACTTGCACCAGCATCACCTTTGCCTTAATTAGAAGATATCGATTTTCAAAGCATGCAAAACAGAAAAAGTAGAAAGAAATAACTTCGTCTCTCAGTTTTCTCTCTCTCTTGATCCAATCGAATTTGATATATCAGCTCCATCTTGTCAATATTTTTAGAATATTTCTAAAAATTTAGTATTTAAATATAATTTAATTAACTTTTTATGAAATCCCTTTTTCAAAAAAAAAAAAAAACTTTTCAGATAATACGTAAAAGGAATATTTAAATATACTCTTATCATTCTCTTTTTTTCTTTTTTTCTTTTTAAATTGTTTATCGTAAAATTTTCATTGCATGTTTTTTTTTGTTGACGTTAAAAGGCCATTTTATAATAGTTAATAGAAAAACTATTACTCGATAAATACTAATCTATATTATTAAAAGAGAAGTACCCATTTGAAAATGTTCTACTTCATTAGTTAAACTTTCTTTTTTTGTGCTTGTCTTTTTCAGTTGTATTTATGAAATATCCTAAAACGAATAAAACTGTCTAATTTATTACTTGTCTTTTCAGTTACATTAATGAAATATACTTAAATGAATTTAAACTTCCTATTTTATTGTTTGTCTTTTTCAGTTACATTAATGAAATATCCTTAAATAAATTTGGACATAATGTCATTTAAAAACGTGCATCATTAAAATGTTACCTAAAACATGCAGCATTAATATATAACATGCATCAATAAAACTAGAATTTGACTCACACAATTGTACGGATATTATTTTCAGTTGATTAAATTTAAAAATAATTATTTATTCAAAAAATATTTAAGAATGGCTATGGTTTTAAAAATTATATGGTATTATTTGCTCATAACTCATTTGTCATTTGATAAATTGTTAGAAAGAAAATTTTAGCATAATATAACTCAGTTGTCATTTGCTAAATTTATGGTTTTTATTTATATTTTTTATTATTTAATTATAATATTTTCATTTTATATTTGAAAGATAAATGTATTTTCTTTCAAACAATATTTTTGTAAATGTATTTTTTTAAAAATAATCAATTAAAATTGTTATTATCATTGAATATCATTATTTTTGACATAATATGAGTTTTCGTTTACATCAAAACTTATCATATTTTAGGATAATTTTAATTTAAAATGTAATTTTCATATTTTTCAAACAAATTCTAAAAAATATTTTTTAAATATTTTTTTATAATTGTTAAAAAAATATTGAGTTGCATTTCAAATAAAAAGGTAAATATATTAAAAATATTCTAATTAAAATATGTAAAATTTAATATAGTTTTAAGGAAATAGTCAAAATAAAAAAAATTACACATAAAATAATCATGATTTTTGTTAACTGGGCGGATCATTATTTATATGATATCGCACACGAAAGAAAAATTTTTGTTTTTAAAATTAACTAATTAACTCTATACACATTTTTTATATTTTTTTATGATATCATACATTCGTAAAAAATAGATAATTTAAAATGCAAAAAAAAATATTTACTTAATGAATATAATATGAACGAATATTACAAATACATCATTTAATAAAATAAATAATTAAAAACTGAAAATTCATATAAATGTCTAGTAATAGTTAAAAGCCGTAAACACCGCCTCGTAATGAGTCGCCCCACAACAAATTTTATGATAAAATATTAACACAATGATGAGATATATTCAAGTGGGACACATGCTGACAAATGACAACATAGTCAGTGTAAAAGGCAGGCTGAATATTACTACGCATGTCAAATGGCACGCACTTTTTAATCCTTCCTTAAACTGAAATGAGAATCCATACACACTTCACATATGTTTTCTGGATCGGTTAACTCTACGGATGAAGCCTTCTGCCCTAAAGATAAAAGTATTAAATATGAATCTCAATAGTTACGGAAAGAAAATAAAGCAATTGACTAGGTTCCTAATCCAAAAAGTTATGGGTTCCGGCACAAAAAAAAACATATGGTTTCTTTCCTTATTTTCATCTCTTGCTCTCTAGGTTCGTTCCCTACATAACATTTCACATTATTGTGGATTGGTTAGCAATTTGTATTCATTCAGGTGACACTTTGAGGGAAGACTAGACAGGATAGATCATATATTTCATTGGAAGGCGAATAAGACGGGATGGTAGACTCTCTCTCCCTTCTCTCATAAGATTTCTCGAGAGATAGAGAAAGTCGCGGTGGTCCCGTTTTTTTCCTCCTTTCGGGTTCACGACAATGACTCTGGTGCACGGTGGTCTCTATGACGCGGTGTATCTGGCTTTGACTCCGATGTTTTCGCGATCTTCTAAGCGAAATCATTCGGCTTTGGTTCCCGGTGGAATCCGGTGATCGATCGCTTTGTTTGGATCGATGGAGAAGTTTGAGGCCGGAAAAGATGGTGGAGAATCGTATTCCCGATTTGGCTCCGGTGTCGGTGGGATGTGTTTCTGGAAACGGTGAAAGTGGTGAAAGAATTGGTGTGGCTCCTCGTTCGGTTGAATTCCGGTGGTTACTGATTAGGTCCGGTGATGTGTTAACCGGTGAAGACGGTGTTTGATACGGCGCCGATGGGTTTGGGCGCCGGCGTAAGATTTGGTTGGTGGAGGCATGAGACGGTTTCCTCTGCGTCGGACACGTTATCCTTCGTCGTACACGTGTTGTGTACGTGTTTATTTGGGAGGGGGGTTTTGTTTCGGGCCTTAATCTTGGGCCTCGTTCTTGGGTGTTTATGGTGGGCCGTTTGTGGTCTCTCTTTTGTTTGATAATAGTTTCAACTTGTATCTGTGGCCTCTCTTGTAGCTTTTTGTCTTTGGTAATAATATACTGATGGAAAAAAAAATGTAAAGCATTCCTTCCAATGAAATCATGCCATGATTCTTGGGTAATCATTAGTAAACAAAGAATTCCAAATGGAGGAGTACATAAATATAACAATATATTAAACAATTTTCTAACTAAACATACATAAGCTAGTTTCAAGAGAAGAGGACAAATCACGATTCTTCAATAAAGCTATGTTGTTCAGCACGGGTAAAGTATAGAATGCAACTAAATAAACGTGAAAAATCAACCTTTTACCCAAAAAAATACCGTGAAATAATTTATCGCGATACTTCCAACGGTTTAATTTATTAACCAACTAAAACAACATACACAAATATCACGAGAATCCATTTTGGATCTATCTGTTTTATACTTAGGCTTCAAAACGTAAAAACAGTTCAACCGGGAGATCAAACAGATCATGCAGATCAAGCATGACAAGTGCAGATCAAGCGTATCATCCAGGAGATAAGCAGATCAAACCGATCAAATAATTTATTATAACCTGTGAATGACAAAATCAGTTCTAAACTATAGATCATATATTAAAACAATAAAAATTACACCTAGATATCTAAACAAATATCTTAGATGTTATAGGATCGGCCGAAATGCCAGTAAATATTTTATAAGATACTTATACTTCTTTTATTTTCTTTTTAGGTGATCAAGATTTTCTTGAGAGAACCGGTAGACTACACTAATATTGAAATTGTCTTCTCTCAATAGATTTACAAAATTTCAATCATTTACCTATATATTAACTATTTTAAAACAGAAACAATATTAACTACTTACCCTTGTTGATATTTATGTAGGAAGATTTATATCTTTTTCCTTTGAAATTGTTGTGTTTTGTCGGCGATTGAACGTCATGCTTATAATTTTAAAACAACACAAACAATATTAGTGTAAACTATATAGTTTGAGCTAATCATTGTACATTATTTATAAATCAGATAAATATATTTTAGTAACAAAATTATTTATTATAAAAAAAAAAAGCAAATCAACACCACCAAATGTTAGCGGATGAGATCTGCATGCAGATCTCCCGCTTTTTTCACAAAAAAGACAAAAATATTGATCTGCATGCAGATCTCCCGCTTAAACTGCTTTTGCAAACAGATAAACGTGAATGGTAAATGTATTGCGGAAAAACTACACCTGGAGGAGAACTGCACTTGTCCTGCCCTTCCATTCATAACTTTATAATCGACCTTTCTAGTATGGTTTTCATGACAATTTGTTTGCGTAGACGAAAGTCTTCACTGACTCCACAAGAATATGCTTACCAAACCAAGGTTTAGACCATCAGTAGTATATTTATTTTCCTCAAAACTTAAAATTCCGAAACATAGATAATTTTTTTGTAATATATATTTTTAAAATAAAATTGTTATTTGGTCTTTTAAATAAACAAGTGTGTAAAGGTTGATTGGAAGTGTCAAGAAATTTTTTAGGAATGGAAGCATGAGGAATGGTAGACTCTCTCTTATCTCTCTAGAACCTTTGAGAGACAGAGAGTCGTGGTGGTTCCGTCGTTGTCTTACCTTTCCGGTTAACGAATATCGACTCTGGTATACGACGGTCTCTCTGACGCTGTGTAGCCGGCTTAGACTCTGGTGGTTTCGCGCTCTCTTAGGTGAAACTATCCAGCGGTGGTATCTGGTGGTGTAGCCTTGGCGGTGTCGTTGGCTCTTTACCGAGTTCTCCCGGACCTGATCATCGCCGGTTGTCTTCTGTTTCAACGGTCGATTGATCTTCTCGTGGGGCTGTTAGTTGGAGCCCATTCGTATGATTAATCACAATTGGAGTTTGTTGGTAGGAAGCGAAGATTATGGGGCTGGTTAATGAAATCGTTTGGATGAGATCTCGATTTAAATCGATTGACGCTCTCCGAAGCTCTGTCATGTGCGTTGCAGCTGTCTGATTCCCCAAAACCTCCGATACATTCGTTGGAGGTGTTCTTCGGTGGTAGGGGTCAAGTTTCACGGTAGAGTCCGGTGGTCTTCTAACTCGATGAAGACGGTGGAGGTTCGAGGTTCCGGTGTTATTCCGGTGTGATATGGTGGATTCCGGTAAACCGTCGGTTCAGTTATCTGGCGTTGTTTCTCGAAAGCGGTGATGAGGTGGAAGATTTCGCGACACGTGGTCTCCTTAGGCTGAGATATTAACATGTGTTTCTCTCCCGCTAATCTTTGGACGCGTGTAGTTGTCGGGCGTCTTATCTTTTCGGTTGCCCTTGTTGGGGCTGATTGCTTTTGGATCTATCTGTTTTATACTTAGGCTTCAAAACGTAAAAACAGTTCAACCGGGAGATCAAACAGATCATGCAGATCAAGCAGAACAAGTGCAGATCAAGCGGATCATGCAGGAGATAAGCAGATCAAACCGATCAAATAATTATTTATAACCTGTGAATGACAAAATCAGTTCTAAACTATAGATCATATATTAAAACAATAAAAATTACACCTAGATATCTAAACAAATATCTTAGATGTTATAGGATCGGCCGAAATGCCTGTAAATGTTTTATAAGATACTTATACTTCTTTTATTTTGTTTTTAGGTGATCAAGATTTTCTTGAGAGAACCGGTAGGCTACACTAATATTGAAATTGTCTTCTCTCAATAGATTTACAAAATTTCAATCATTTACCTATATATTAACTATTTTAAAACAGAAACAATATTAACTACTTACCCTTGTTGATATATATGTAGGAAGATTTATATCTTTTTCCTTTGAAATTGTTGTGTTTTGTCGGCGATTGAACGTCATGCTTATAATTTTAAAACAACACAAACAATATTAGTGTAAACTATATAGTTTGAGCTAATCATTGTACATTATTTATAAATCAGATAAATATATTTTAGTAACAAAATTATTTATTATCAAAAAGAAAAAAAAAAGCAGATCAACACCACCAAATGTTAGCGGATGAGATCTGCATGCAGATCTCCCGCTTTTTTCACAAAAAGACAAAAATATTGATCTGCATGCAGATCTCCCGCTTAAACTGCTTTTGCAAACAGATAAACGTGAATGGTAAATGTATTGCGGAAAAACTACACCTGCAGGAGAACTGCACTTGTCCTGCCCTTCCATTCATAACTTTATAATCGACCTTTCTAGTATGGTTTTCATGACAATTTGTTTGCGTAGACGAAAGTCTTGACTGACTCCACAAGAATATACTTACCAAACCAAGGTTTAGACCATCAGTAGTATATTTATTTTCCTCAAAACTTAAAATTCTGAAACATAGATAATTTTTCGTAATATATATTTTAAAAATAAAATTGTTATTTGGTCTTTTAAATAAACAAGTGTGTAAAGGTTGATTGGAAGTGTCAAGAAATTTTTTAGGAATGGAAGCATGAGGAATGGTAGACTCTCTCTTATCTCTCTAGAACCTTTGAGAGACAGAGAGTCGCGGTGGTTCCGTCGTTGTCTTACCTTTCCGGTTAACGAATATCGACTCTGGTATACGGCGGTCTCTCTGACGCTGTGTAGCCGGCTTAGACTCTGGTGGTTTCGCGCTCTCTTTGGTGAAACTATCCAGCGGTGGTATCTGGTGGTTTAGCCTTGACGGTGTCGTTGGCTCTCTACCGAGTTCTCCCGGACCTGATCATCGCCGGTTGTCTTCTGTTTCAACCGTCGATTGATCTTCTCGTGGGGCAGTTAGTTGGAGCCCATTCGTATGATTAATCACAATTGGAGTTTGTTGGTAGGAAGCGAAGATTATGGGGCTGGTTAATGAAATCGTTTGGATGAGCTCTCGATTTAAATCGATTGACGCTCTCCGAAGCTCTGGCATGTGCGTTGCAGCTGTCTGATTCCCCAAAACCTCCGATACATTCGTTGGAGGTGTTCTTCGGTGGTAGGGGTCAAGTTTCCCGGTAGAGTCCGGTGGTCTTCTAACTCGATGAAGACGGTGGAGGTTCGAGGTTCCGGTGTTATTCCGGTGTGATATGGTGGATTCCGGTAAACCGTCGGTTCAGTTATCTGGCGTTGTTTCTCGAAAGCGGTGATGAGGTGGAAGCTTTCGCGACACGTGGTCTCCTTAGGCTGAGATATTAACATGTGTTTCTCTCCCGCTAGTCTTTGGACGCGTGTTGTTGTCGGGCGTCTTATCTTTTCGGTTGCCCTTGTTGGGGCTGGTTGCTTTGGTGGATCCTTTTTGTTTTGGTTTGAGCCTTGTGTTTGGTTTTTTTGATACGGACTTTGTGCCTTTGGGCTTTGGCTCTTAATAAAAATCAGATGGGAAAAAATAAAATAATAAACAAGTGTGTATATATATAAATGTTATTTTCTTTCGTAGACCTTCTCCAATGTATTTTCCTATTTTAACCTCTAAATAGAAAAACTTAATATTGGAGATGAGTTTTACTCCAATGTATTTCTCTAAAATAGAGATCTCCAAATGTAGAGTAAAATATAGAAGAATGATATTTTTTTTATTTATAAATATAATAAAAAATAGCAATTTTTATTTTAGAGGCAAAAATAAAGATGCATTGGAGTGATTTTAGCTTAAAATGCTTTATAGATGTGAAAATAGGGTGGGTTGGAATGCTCTTAGATAAATAAGACTATTTTTCAACACTGACAAAAGGTAAACTATAAGGTTAAAAGCGAACAGTCAAAATAGTAGAATCCTATAAAAGACCACCGTAATTGTTTCAAAAAAAAAAAAAAAAAAAAAAGACCACCGTAAATAACATATCCCAATATAGTAATTTAGAGAAAGAAAAAAACAAATTGATTTTCCATTTTCTTTCCATTTATATATAATTTTATGTTTTCTCTTTCAGGTCACCCGAGAACCTCTCCCGTCGCCGGCGTTACGAGCCATAGCTTCAGTGACCGTCGCGAGTTTCTGCAGATTGAGTTTAACGACAGTATCAGCAAACATACGCGTATCGTCTTCCGAGTTCCCTTCCGGCATATCCACAACGTACGACTCAAGAACCACCGTCCAGATCCGTCTCTCCCTCTCGAACCTGTGCACCGTCGTCACCGACTTGTAATTCTTCAGCCTGTGCTCGCCTCCGATGATGCTGAACCCCGTCACCCGCCTCTCGTCGTCGAGCATGTCGAGCCTCTCCGTCGACGTGTTCGCCGGCAACCCGCTGATCACGATCACGTCGCGCGTGCAACCGACGCGCATCTCGAATCCTTCCTCGACGGAGCAGGACTTGATGAAGTGCTTGTAGGTCTGCGGTTTGTCGAATTGACGGACGACTGACCAGACGATCTCCGGCGGCGCGTGGATTCGCTGCGCGTGGAGCGAGGAGCAGCTTCCGGGACCGAGGTGGTAAGTGTGAAACTCGGATATGGATTGGGTGAGTTTGGATCGTTCTTCCTGAGTTAGCTCGGAAGGCATGGTGACGACGATGTTCTCAAAAACTCTCTCTCTCTACGTATTTATTGGTGAAGCAGAGGGAGGAGAGAGATCGAATTTGAGGAAAAATGAAGGGTAGATATGGAAATAAACAAAACATTTAAAGGTAAATAAAGAAACATACGTGAGACTGGAAGAGTGCAGTGCAAATATGGAATCTGAATATATTTTTATTAAATTTTCAGTTGACGTTGAGTTTCAAAACCTTTATATACTTCTAGACTAGTGACTTGACTTGTCGGATTTGGAAGGAAAAACTGGGAGTTAAGGGGGTGTGAAAACGGACATTTAAATTTATTTATATATATTGTTTGAAATCTTATTAAAGTGAAATATTGCTAAATATTTTCATTCATAAAGTATTGTGAAAACATACATATTCCACATATTTCATAAGATACATATTGCATGCGTATCTATTTGATTAACCAACAATACACTAAAACTTCTCTGTTTGACCACTTGACATATTAAACATATTATATTATTTAAGATTTTCTGCAAAAAAAAATCTCAATGTGGTTTTTTTTTTTGCAAATTAATGCGCGAACTCAAAAATCCACGGGTCAAGCCTCCAAGTGCCAGTCAAACCGCAATATAACACTCGGCTGTATATATGTGTATTTAACTGTGTATAATTTTAACATTTTTCAATACTACGTTGTTTTGGCACTAATTTTTTTAATGAAAAATGTGTCAGGGTTCAAACCTTAAACCTTTACACTATGTGCATGCTATATAACCATCTCGGCCAACAGATATATTTGTTTACTTAACAAACGCAATTATATAGATTTCTAAATTCATTCCGAAATTACCTTGTTTCTTCTTCTTCCCTTGGACATGAAAGCTTGCGTAATGAATGTGGGATGATCCATAAAAGCGCAGCATATATTTCTTTTTTCTATCGCCATGGGAGCGCATCATATCTTTCTTCTTTGCTCTGGCCACGATAACACTCGAAGAAGAATGCGGAGATGAGCTGGAAACGTGAATCTCATTCCGATTGTTGTTCAAAACATGTGAGATAATAACTATAAGTAAAGAAAATCGAAAAAATAAATGCTTGAGTAACAATAAAAGGATCACCCCACATTCATTACACAAGCTCCCATGAAAATCGAAAAAAATAAATGCTTGAGTAACAATCAAAGGATCACCCCACATTCATTACACAAGCTCCCATGTCCAAGGGAAGAAGAAGAAACAAGGTCATTTCGGAATGAATTTAGAAATCTATATAATTGCGTTTGTTAAGTAAACAAATATATTTGTTGGCCGAGATGGTTATATAGCATGCACATAGTGTTTAAGGTTCAAGGTTCGAACCCTGTGTTCAACAATTTTTTTTTTCATTAAAAAAATTAGTGCCAAAACGACGTAGTATTGAAAAATGTTAAAATTATACACAGTCAAATACATGTTATAAACCAAATGATGATCGACCATGGACCAGCCCGTACTGCAGGCCCAATCCGGGACATGATAAAGACAACCAGAGACTATGTGTTTATCTAGTATATATTCCATGTATATCTGTAACATAGTGTTTATCCTTATCCTTATCTTGTTAGGATAAACATGACCTTATGACGGTCTAATACCTTGTATATATATGGACCTTCTGGTCGACAGTAATAATAACAGAAGTATTTTCCCAACACTTCATTTACAACACGTTATCAGCACGACGTTGCTCTCATAAACCCTAACCCTAAAAACCAGAAATAAATCCGAGCAGTAAAAACCCTAATTCCCGACGAACTTCAAACAGCTCTATCCCTCAACTCCGGTGGATCCAGACGACGAGGCAGATACCAAATTAAAGCTCTTGACGAGACGAAGCCAACCCCGCTAACCCCGCATCAATCGGAGTTTGGACGCGCCCTCACGCTCAGCTACAATACAGGCGGAAAATTTGTTCCAGAAACCAAAATCTCTCTCAACCATATACCAGTCTCCTATTCCAACAAGCAGCAACAAAAACAATAATTCCGAGCAATCCATCAGCTAACCAGGAAGATCTCTAACTGATAGACCGATCAACCCATCAAAAGTTTTCAGGTATCATCGAAAACTCATCTAAAACCCATAAAGTATTAAATACCCCCATCCGCAGCCATGTAGCTATATTTAGCAACATGTCTCTGCAAATAAAATAAAACCAGAAACCATAAACTCTTTAAAATCTCGAACCTGAACTTGTTTTGAACCTGTTCTTAATCTGAAACTGATTTTAAAATTGTTTAAAACTTTTCCTGATGATAGTTTCACATTAGAACTGTTTAGGATTGAAAGTTAAACAATTTTTTAAAAAAATCTGACTGCTATATGTTGAAAGAAACCGACTGTTACTTGCTTAAACTTATCATTATTGTCCTGTTTAATGTTCTTATCTGATCTGAATCAACTAGAACTGTTAAGGACTGCATGTTACATAATTTTTTTTGAAAATCTGATCATGGTTTCATAAATTAATCCGAGGTTTTACCTCCTGTTCTTGTCTGAGAAATTTGTTTTCCTGATGATTGATAACGACTAGAACTTGATTAGGATTGAAAAAAATTTTTTTTTAATATTTAAAATCGAAATATCAGAGATATATCTGAGAAAATATATTTATTTTTAAATCGAAAGTATATAATAAATTGCTTGAATAAATCAAATCTTCCTGATTTATTTTTTTTAAGTAACAATAATTTCTGATTTGATTATTTTTCGAAAAAAAATAATAATAATAATAAATATATGGTATATTTTTCGAAAACCCTAACCTGATTTCATGATTGAATTGGTTTGCTTGATTGCATATTGTTTGCATACTAATATTGCATACTGAACATGAAATCTCGACTGTTAGGGATATAGATCATTCATAGTTTTCAAGAAATCTGATCTGAACTGAAAAAAAATCATTATACTAAATGATCCGATCCAATGGGATGAAGAAAATATGGAACATTTTCCTGATCATCTAAGATAGAATCCCTAAAGGCCTTGAAACCTTGTGTTTGAAATAAGAGGACCTTAAATCTGAAAAATACATTGATCCACACCTTAAACCGTATGGTTTTAAGAAAATGCATCATTTAGAATTTTTTTTTCTTTTGGTCCGTGTGTGGCATTGATATGAAGCATGAAAAATTTCAAAAAGATTACTTGATTAAGACCTGTTTTGAATAATGATTTCAGATGTCGAGTTTCATACCCTCAGATTACAAAGCCCTTGATCTCTCTGGAGATAATTATCTTGATTGGGCTATAAACACTTCAGCCGTCTTGAAGTCTAGAGGACTTGGGAAGTGCATCAAGTATGGCAATGACACCCTTGCGTGTGAAAGACACAGAGCCATAATGATTATGCGACACCATCTCTGTGAGGACCTAAGAGACGAGTTTGGATATGTTAATGATCCTCATAATCTCTGGTCATTTTTGAATTCTAGATTCTGTGAGCCATTGTTGCACGAATCCAAGAAAAAATGGGAAGCTCTAAGGTTCCAGGATTATGAATCCGTGGACAATTATCACTCTGATCTTATGAGAATCACCTATAGTCTTAGACTATGTGGTGAATTGGTAACAAACGAGGATTTGTTAAACAAAACTCGTGACACATTCCATTCAGAGGAAGTGTTGTTATCACATCAGGCCAAAGGTTTCACCACCTATTATGACATGTTCTCATATTTATTAGACATTGAGCAAAAGAAGCAGAAAAGGATGGATAACATCAGACGGTTTAATGACATCATGGAGATATATTATGAAGTACTAGACAGTGAGATGAAAATCCCTGAAGCTAATAAAGCCACATTTGATAAGAAGAGATCTGAGGAGGATTCCGAGTGGACACTCATGGACCATGAGGTCGGATTATACATTGAATAATTTTTCGACATTCTGATTTTATGTTTTCATATCTGATTTGATTTATTTGTTATTCATTTATGTTATTGAAATAATAAAAACGATTTTGTTTTTATATATTATCTTGCTTGGTCTTGCTTGATGATTCTTGATTAAATAACAAATAAAACCTTAATAAAAGGATAATCAGTCCACTGATAGTTGATTTCATGCATGGTTTAACTTTACCTTGATTGTATAGGTTTAACTTTACCTTCCTGCAATCACATAAAATCAATTGTTGGGTGTAGACTAATGAGTCAGTTCACTGATAGATTGATTTCTCGCATAGATTTAACTTCATCTTGATTGTATAGGTTCAACTTTACCTTCCTACAATCACTTGAAATCAATTAATTGGTACTGACAATGGCAAAAGACACGACATTATTCAGACCCATTGAGTTATAAAGAAAAATTTCAATGTTTTCTACATTGAGCCAGTGAGCAAAGAAAATACGATTCCTTTCAGATTTTTGAAAAATCGCCTAAAAGCATTATGAATGCCTATACCCATATTTTCTACTGATTTATTCTATGCTAAGGATCAGTATGAAAGAGGCATAAAGCCATGGTAACCAGTATGGTTCACCACGAAATAAACACTTATGGCATGACCAGATTAGCCATCTTGATCCAAAACATGATGAAAAATTAATTAAGGCACAAAAGTGATCCCATAAAATCTCACAATGTGTTATAAGTACACAAAAGGGAAAATCACTAAAATAATTAAGGCTCCACTGTCCTAAGCACTACAAAATTATGAGTATGTTCATGAGGGGGAGAGAGGACTAAAACCCACAGTCCATGATCATATCATAAATTCGGATTCCATGGTTTACAACCATAATATACACGGCTGGAACGCTTTAAAGCTCTCACTAATGGTACATCACCCACGTCCAGCCTAAAGCTTAAGGACATTATGTATATAAATATTGATTTACATCAGGCCATACATGTAAGCATAGACATTCCCACCTCTGAATGATTAAGGGTCATAAACCAGACATATACACAAACCATCTTAAGAAAATACGAATATTCCACCACATATATGTGTGCTAACCTCAGATGAGGATTGGGAATATATATTAGATAAATAAGACTTCCTCCACGAAACTATAATGTATCTTGTGCCAAACATGGATGATTTAATCAAGTGGCCAAGAACACAGATTACAAAAGATAGTAATCTGATTATCCAACTTTGAAAGGAGAAAGTTATCAGGCTGATAAAGAGTAAAGACTAAAAGAGAAATATAATGGTATTAACCATAGTTGTCTTGGCAAGATCCTCAGACCAAATATTATGATCTAGACGTTCTAAAAGAATATGATCAAAAGATATAAAAGCTAGCAGAAATATATGCCAGACACACTGACCCGAAAAGAAAAAAATGACTATGTCATACCAGCTTAAGCACCACGAATTTGATGTCTAAGAGACACAATCAAGTTGCTACAATGTCTATTAGAGATAGACAAATAAGTTCCAAATAATAAGGAACCTCGGAAAGTAATGAAAGGTGCTCAGAATCGTACAAATCCGAGTTCATAAGAGAAACCAGTTCAGACAGAGAAATAAGGTTGCGCAACCACACATCTAAGGTACCAGACCATGTAGTTTGGGACGCCAAACTGCAAGGTATAAAGGTCTTGGATAATAAGATCTCAAAATCTAATTAGATCATGTCTGGAACAGTATGAAACTAAAGATAAAGAGTGTTAACACCAAAGATGTATTTACATACATAAGAGCTCATAAAAGATTGTAGTACTTGGGATTTGAAGGATATAACCTGAGGATCATGAACCCACATAGAGTACTCATAAAACCTATATAGGGACGTGGGGTGTTCAAAGAATTCAAAGTAATTATAAGACAGATGGGCGTAGTAACCATGTACATACAGAAAAGCCATCTAAGAAAGAAACCAGTGAATGGATCTTGTGAGATAAGAAATTTCGTGAGATTAAAGGACATGACCACATGGTATAGTGTGTCCATGTTCCTTCTAAATAACGTTCAAGTATAGCTTGATTACACAAGGATACTCACAAGGACCAAGAACAATTTATAAAGAGATATGCTCCTATATGGTGGATGCTACTACAGAAAATCAAGTTTAATTTTGTCTGGATATTTACTAAAGAAATAATGGTGTAGTAAGCAGCAAATGGATCACTGGATAAAGGTATCAACGTACCATAGAAATATGAGAAAGAAATTCTCATAGAACAAGCTTTGTTCCTAAGTTGTTTATGGATTGTAATATACAGCAGCTGTAAGTAATATGAAAGACTAAGTATTTACTTAGTACAGTCAGTCCATACAGAAAATATTATAATTCCTTGTGATCATAATAAAGACCAACTGAGAGAAAAAGGTTTAATGGTTCAAAGGTTCAATGATACAAGTTATCGATTGATTAAACAGGCTATGTTTTACATATGGAAAGTCTGTAGAAAAATCATAGCCGTGTGTGTGTGTGTCAGCACGCCTAAGTGAGAACCATAAACCAGGATAGTGACCAGAAGGATGTCTGGTCGTGGCTTAATGATTATAAGCATTGCTAAAGCAAGAAAAGATCGATAACCATGTACAAAGGACATGAGTGTATGACTGCGAATTCATTGTGTGATGAGTTTCATTGCAGCAAATAATTATTGATGGTATGACCTTAGACACTCATGATTATGAACGAATATAGACAAGGTCTATAGCTCAACATGGATCGACAAAAGAAAATAAAGAATGATTGGTTACAATGGATAAAGCCATTGGCACATACGAAGAGATATAAGTCCGAATGAACGAAAGATATGAAGTAAAGTTGTTCGTATGTGTTCTGGGTCTATGACTCAATATATATTGAATGTCCACGTTTTGGGAAAGCCATATAACCAAAGAGAATCTGTGGGACATGAAAAAGGACCTGCAAGTAAAGTTTTATTGCAGATTATAAAGTCCATCCGAGCACCGTTTGAAGCACCATCAGTTCATCCAAGACTTACAAGTTCATTCAAGGAGAATCCAGCTGATCATCTTCACCAAGTCATAGGCAACTTCAACGTTCAAGAAGACTCGGATACCAGATGGGAATGCGTCTACTACAGTGATGCATTCATCTGGGGGAGTTCATGTGTTGTACTCTTTTTCCTGTCCTTGGTTTCCCATTTTGCCACATTGGTTTTGGGGTTTTTCAGGAGAGGTTTTAATGAGGCAACATTAAGCATGCAACGAACCTGTACCGGATGTGTCGATCAAGGGGGAGTGTTATAAACCAAATGATGATCGACCATGGACCAGCCCGTACTGCAGGCCCAATCCGGGACATGATAAAGACAACCAGAGACTATGTGTTTATCTAGTATATATTCCATGTATATCTGTAACATAGTGTTTATCCTTATCCTTATCTTGTTAGGATAAACATGACCTTATGACGGTCTAATACCTTGTATATATATGGACCTTCTGGTCGACAGTAATAATAACAGAAGTATTTCCCCAACACTTCATTTACAACAATACACATATATACGGTCGATAGTTATATGGCAGTTTGACTGGCACTTGGAGAGTTGACCCGTGAGTTTTTGAGTTTGCGGATTAAATTGTAAAAAGAAAACCACATTGAGGTTTTTTTGCAGAAAACCCTATTATTTTCGTATTCCTTCCCCGTAAAATAAAATTTATCTCGAAACCTCTTTCTTACTCCTTTATAATAAGGTCTTTTTCTGTTTGTTGTTTCCATTATCAATTAACAGTATCAATTTCTTAGTTCTCTCATTCCTAACCACCAGTCTATGGCTCCTAGCACCGGTGTAATCCCTCATCCTCCATTTCCTCCTAGGATGTTCGCCATTGGCGACGAACCTCTTGGCGTGAGGGTTACCCCTTATCACAAACCCTTGTGTATAAGAAAAATTCTAAACGCCCTCGATGAACACGAAGTCGCTTCTATTAAAGAGTCTCAATTCGGAAAGCTCTTTGAAATTGACTAGAGATAGATGTAGCTGGAGAAGAAGCAGAGTTTGTGACATAAGTGTTCAATTTTTTTCGCAAGAATAAAATCGAGAGCGAAGTATGTTAGAGAAATGAAATTGGTTCGAATCCTCCATTGCCGAAGAGTTGTGAAGAGGTTGAAGAAGAAAGTGGATTAAAAAGAGATCTAACAAAAGTGATTGTTCTGATAGTTATTGCTCTTGTTGGATAAATAATTACATATTTTTCTAGATAATATAAATTTCAGCCAAATATTATTTTATGTATACGGCTAATTGGCAGAATCAGTACATATACAGATATCATTTTATTTAAACGGATTATAAATAAGAAAATTGTAATGTAAGTGATGTTAGACGGCTATTTTGGTGCATTGTAACAAATCCAAAAGTAATGGAGGGTTAGATTGTATACTCGTTGTTAGCTGGATAACATCACTTTATAAATGTACTAGGAAAGGCCCGCCCTACGGGCGGGATTTGATGGATCAGATTTTATAAAAATATATAATTTTGTGTCAATTTCCTTTTTATGGTAAGTTGAGTGTAAATATGATTATGTTGTATACACCAAATTTTAACTATATAACTAAAAATAATCGAATTTTAATACTTTTTGATATTTTAATCTTGAATTGTAAGTTTTTACAGTGTTTTCAGTTTTATAATACTATAAAATACATAAATCAATCGGATTCGATCAAAAGATAATGAGATCGACTTTTCTAAATACTATTTTTTCTGTGAGTGTTTATAAATAGTGGAAAATGAAGTTTTAATTTAGAAAAACTCTCTGTCAAAGTTATTATAGTTGTTTTGGACAATCTTAATAATTACTATTAGAAACAGTTGTTTGTTTTGGTATTTATGTTATAATGAAGTTTTAAAAGGTTACTTGAATTCTAGATGTGGTTTGATTTCATATTATAAAATAGAATATTCACTGTTTTAAATGATTTATTTTGTTAGAAAATTTGTCATATATAAATAATTTGATGTTCTATTTAAAATTAAAAATATATGTATTAGTAAATAATTAGAAACACCTAGTTACACGATGTAAAAGAAATAACTTATTCATTACAGCTAAAATGATTTCAAATAGATAAGCGGAAACTGGTGGAATTTTATCATTGTATCCCACTAAACTTATATACTGTATATAATAATGCTGGTGGTTTTTTTTTGTAAGCACAGTTTGAATTAGAGAAGTGCTCGGCTAAGAGCATCTCCAATGTAAAACTCCATTTTTTCCTTCAAAATGGAGTAAAAGTGAAAATGGAGTAAAATTGCTCCAACCCTACTCCATTTCCCACTCCATTATGAAGTGATGAACAAACAAAAAATAAACTACTCCATTTATGGAGTAAATTTCATTATGGAGTGAGATATGAAGTTGGGTTGGAGCATTCCTTACTCCATATCCACTTTTACTCCATTTTAGAGGAAAAAATGGAGTTGGGATGGAGATGCCCTAACATATTTTAAAAATCCCGTAGACTTTCAATGATGTTCGTGCTGTTGGAGGTTTTAAGATTGGAAGCCAGAATCTGTGCAGTAATTTTTTTTTTTTGTTTGTTTTATTAATGTTGCATGAGCTTGTGTTGATGTTGTATGAGCTTGCATGATTTGTTTGGTTATAAATAGTTAGATTAGTATGCAAATTGTGGGCGTTTGACCGAGGCGATAAAGGTAGAGTATGACTGTTGGGCTATTACTGAAAAGTTTGGGTCTTGCTAATATATATACTTGCAGGTCATGGTTTGAAGAATGTATAAATTTATTATGTCACGTGAGCAGAGGATGCATGGTCATGGCTCCAAATTTATAAGCACTTCGGTTATTTTCTAAGCTATAGCATTGTCTGGGCAAGGAAAGATCTCGTCTAGAGATGTGTTGCTTATGGGTCTCTCTACTCATGCACTCATTGCTACACATGTGCCTGCAGTTTCACTACTGCTCAAACAAACACACTAAAAATTTGAACGATAAAAAAGAAGTTTATGAAGAATCATGAGACATATTTTTGTAACAGAAGGAATGCTCCGCTCAAGATGAATGTACCAGAATCATCAGTCACCAAAATCCATCCAAGAATCACATGGCTGCGGAAGAGGAAAAGATTCAAATAGTTTTTACTTATAAAAGTACACAAAGATCATTCGAGGGTTATTATTCGTGTAGACAATGACATTGTATCCCAAAAATTGAAGAAACTGCAAGAGTAGATGATTAGATAAGATCATGAGTTATACATACAGTTGAGAAACATGTAATGGTAGATTGCAGGAGTTATACAGAAGCTCATCTTTCAAAACTTAAAAACATTACAAAAGATGTAGATTTGTGACTTACCGAGACCAAGAATTGTCAAGAGGTAAGCATAAGGATTGAAACTGTGTTAAGTGCCACCCTTCTGCAATAAAGAATATGACCTGTTACACTGTTTTCAAGATTTACCATAAGGATTCCGTAACAGATGGGTTGTTCTTACACGGAATTGAGAACGTCTCTTATGTCACTGGAGCTATTAGTGATTTTTGCAGTGATGGCAGCTTATAGAAGAACTCAGTATCTCTCCAATCAGCTCGATTTCAGTTTGGACATTTGCAGGTAGAGACACCTGAAGAACCCCATATGCTTTGCTAAAGCAAGTTGCTCTGAAATAGCTTTAAGCTGAGAATGGCCTCGAATGTTTCTGCTCAACCTGGGTAGTTTTCATGCTTGAGATGATGTCCATTACCAGAAGCTAAAAGCTGTAACTTAATATTATTTATGTAATGACAACTGGTCATCAAAGGAAATTGTTGCTTAAGCTGGGACTGAGAGAGATGCGAGAGGAAGTAGGTCTGATATTGCACCTGAGAATAAAAATAGAACAATGCAGAGATTAAGTGGTAGAGATGCTAAAAGCCAAAGCAATGTACTGAAGAAGCATTAGTAGCCTATAACAATAATGCAAACATTACACCTAGCAAGTGACATCCTCTGTAGTACGGGAAAAAAAGTTAAGCATGCTCATCAGAAAATAAAGGCAGATTTAAGTCCTGAGTGTGTGTTGAAGTACCATGTCTTGTGAGAGTTCCAAAACAGATGGACCATCAGGAGGATGGACAACTTTAGCATAAAGACCTGAAGCTATTTAATCATACTCCATTTCAATGATTGCATCCATGAATGCCCCTAAAAATCAATATCAATATCTGGTATTACACAGAACATCCGGAATAGGTGTATGCCCACAACGGTACTTCTAATAATGTAACTTATAATCGAAAAAAACAGTCAGAACCCTTAAAAAAAAAATAGGCTACTCTAAAAAGAAGCAGTGAAACGAAAATAACTTACAACTCTTTCCCAGTATTCATCAGTTAAATGCACAACCTCCAATGTTACATCAACTTGTAAAATGGCACGACAAGAAGCAGTAAAGATCCTCCCTTTCATTGCTCTAAATAGAAAAGGTATAAACCGTTTGAATAAGCAGTAAACATATATTCCAGTGAAGTATATAAATTATGAACCTACCTGCACACAGACATGTGTTGCATACTTCAAATCATATTCCCAGGGGCACTTCAAAGCCTTCCTACAGAACACAGAAACATCACAGACACATATTTCTAGACAGAGACATGAGATGAAGAAGCAGACACATACTTGGAACCAGATTTTGAGGTAGGTAGGACGGCTACACTAAGAGGCTTCTCAGGAACGGGACATGAGAGGTAGTGGTCGGAGAGAGGCTGTGGCGACTGTAGTTACGGCGAGAGGAAATGAGAGGCTTAATAGGTGAAGGGAATGAAAGGGAGAGGAGGATAAGGGAAAGATGTGAAAGAAGAGTGAGAGAGAATATATATTTTTTTTGTAACTGAGTGAGAGAGAATATGAAGAAGAAGAAAGGGGGAAGGCGAAACAGCAACGGTGATGGAGAGAGTAAAGGCTTCATAACAGCCGAGAACATCGCAGATCGATAGGTTCTAGCTGGAGGATTCTCTTGGCTGCTCTATTTCGCAAAATTCTATAGACAAAATCATGTTATCAAATTATTATTTTTCAGAATGAGATTTCACCAAAGCATACATCCTTAATTATAGATTCAGATTCGATCGTCTTCTTGAATGCGAGTTAGTGGAAGTCGTAGACAGTCCGTTACGCTTCCATGGGTAAAGAGGAGGTGCACTGAACTTCGATCGAAACGACATTGCAAGGACGCACATACACCGACGATGAATAACGCTTAGGATTTTAGGATTTTAGGATTGGACCAGTGTCAACCTGTGGTTATTAGGGTTGTTAAAATGGGCTTTTCCCAATAGGGTTAGCCCAGCCCGCCTCTGATTTTCTAACCCTAAACCCGTTATTATTTGTTTGGGTTAAATCAGGGCCGTCTAAAATGAAACAAGGGTTAACCCTAAGCCCGTCATTTTTTTTAAGAAGAAAACAAAAGTTAACTAAACGACGTTGCAGACTTGCAGTCACCATCTCTTTGCTGCTTCTTCGATTCAGAAACGAGATCCCAATCGCCTCTCACTATCTCATCTCTCGCTGACGACGAACCAAATTGCCTCTCACCGTCACAACGAACGCAATCGTCTCCCACCCTCTCAATCTCTCATCTCGCTGACGGCGAACTCATCTGGTTCATCGGGTTTGTAAATCTGAGTCTGATGTTTTGATCTTTATGATGTTAGTATGATGCTTGTTGATTGATTGAGTATACTCTTCTATCTGCTTCAGGGAAGTAACAGTCATCACTCACGGTCACAGATCTTTTCTTTTGGTTCTCATCGTCTGCAGATCATACCAAAGAAAAGATCCTACGGTCACAACAAGCCATCACTCACGGTCACAATCCAGCAAGCATACCATTTTGTAAACAGGTACATTCGAAAAATGTTCTCTGTTCTTAGCTAGCATAATATGCTGAGATCTTTTGCTTATGGGTTTGTGGGTTAGTATCTTGCTGTCTGAGATTGTATCTTGCTGTCTGTGTGAACTTGCTGTTTGTCAACACTTTGTCACTTCTTTAATGGCTTTTTTTATTTTCCTCTGCAAGATTTAGTTGCTTGATCCAACAGCCTTCTTGAATTTTTCTTCCGTCTGTATCCAAATAAGCAACACCATATCACTGTGAATCTCCAGTTATCTAAAAATTCCAGAACGATTCAGTTAGTTTACCATGGTGGGAAGCTGGTCATTATATGGTATCAGTGGAATAGGCAGAGGGAACATAAGAGTATTTGGTGTGCGGTGATTAGCTTAGATTTAATATGTTGTTTGACTCCATCAGGTAATATGTTGTGGCCCTTGTGGGGGAAGATCGATTGGTGCAATGTTATTTTGGATTTAGTCCACAAGTCATATAAGCTCTCAAGCTGCCAATCGGTTTTGGTCTGAAACTCATATATATTTTTGCTTTCAACATATTATATTTCTGATAAGATGCCATTATGCGCTTTAGTCTTTTCTTTTTTTTTTACTTTTTCTTATGTTTAAACTTTAAACTCTTTTGTAAGATGTTTATGTTTTTTTCTAAGTCTCGAGGATACGATACTATGAATTGTCAATGATTAATATTGTTGCAATGGTGTTGCCCTCTTTTATGTTATACTCTTCTTTTAACATATCAATTGCCAACATCTTTTTCTTCTTTTTACATTTTATGATAAGATGCACCTAACTTAGTTTAAATTACTAAATTAACAAAACTAATGTGAAGTAACCACTTTTTTGTGTCATACACAACTTGTTGTTAGTCAACTAAGCACTTGTTTGAAATAGTCTGTAGCTTTGTTTGAACTTCCATGATTGACTGTTTGTTTATATTTTGTTGCAGGCTGCAGCATGGACTCACAAACAATACAAAGAATGGCTGTTCTTGAGGCAGAAAACGAATTGATGGATTTGGAGTATAATGAAGATGAAGACTCCCATGAAGAGGAACATGATCAATGAACCTGCTCAGTCAACACATACTCAACGTCCAAAGAGATACACACGATCTCCACGATCCCCACGAGCTCCACGATCTCCACGATCTCCACGAGCTTCACGATCTCCACGAGCTCCACAAGCTTCACGAGCTTCACGATCTTCACTAGCTCCACAAGCTCCAAGAGCTAAACGGCCTACACAGGTACGTAAAAAAACTTCTAAGTGTTGGCTACACTTTACATCGGTAGGCGTAGAGTATGATGGTAAAGAAAGGGCTAAGTGTCACTACTGCGGTATTAAGTTAGTCATAGATAGGAATCATGGAACTTCAACAATGAACCGCCATTCACGCTCTTGTCCAGAAAAACCAGAAACCCAAGTTGTTGAATATGATCCAAAAGTTGATAAGGAAATGGTGTCTGAGATTATTATTTATCATGATCTTCCTTTTTGTTATGTGGAGTATGAAAAGGTTAGAGAGAGAGATAAGTATCTTAATCCAGAGTGTGAGCATATGTGTAGACAAACCGCAAGTAGGGAGGTGTACAAGAGATATGAAATAGAGAAGCTTAAGCTGAAAGAAATGTTTGCAAGTTACCAGGGTAGAATGAGTTTCACTTCTGATCTATGGACGAGTCGTAGCCAAGTTAGGGGTTACATATGTCTGACTGCTCATTATATTGACGAGAAGTGGAAGCTACATAGTCACATCCTTGCATTTTGTGATGTCAAACCTCCACATACCGGTGAAGCAATAGCCAAGAAGATTTTTGATATCCTAAAGGAGTTGGGGTTAGATAGAAGAGTGTTTTCCCTCACCTTAGATAACGCCTCTGCTAATGACAACATGTAAAAGATCCTTACTCATCGTCTGCAGAGTGGGAATGGCTTGTTGTGCGATGAAAAGTTCCTCCATGTAAGGTGTTGCGCCCACATTTTGAATCTGATTGTCAAGAAAGGGTTAGAGTTGGGTTCTAGTCTTTTGGTGAACATTAGGGAGAGCGTTAAGTATGTGAAAGCTTCTGATTCAAGGAAGGATTCTTTTGCTACGTGTGTTGAGAGGGCTGGTATTGAGAGCAGTGCTGGTTTGTCTTTGGATGTGGACACACGGTGGAACTCCACTTATGAGATGTTGGTGAGAGCTCTCAAGTTTCGTAAAGCCTTTGATAATCTGCATTTGTATGATAGAAACTACAAATGTTTGCCTTCTAAAGAAGAGTGGGATCGCGGTGAGAAGATTCGATGAACGGCTCAAGAGGTCGATTTGAGTGGGGTAGGAATTAAAGACGATTAAAGACGACTAAAAGCATAACCGTTACAGATTATGGACGATCGCTGTGCCGATAGAAGACGAATGAAGATCAGGAAGGGAGCACCTGATTAGGGTTTTCCGTAGAAGATCTGTGCAGATGGGCCTCGCGAAGAAGAATCCTCTGGTTAGCGCGTGAAGCCCGTTCAGACTGAAACTTTAGTGAAACGGTGCGGATCCGACGTGGCAGCGCGAGGGAGCTCCTATTTCCGACGTGGCATCCGAGCTGGCATGCCCAGGAGAGATACAATGCTTCTTTTATATGTAAAGATTATAGATAAAAATGGTGGTAGATGATACACATGTCCCACAGCGTCTGATAAACATATACGTATGGGCTTATTTACCAAATTCTGATTAATTCATACCAAACATACAAGCAAAAGCTCTTACATTATAACTTCATATTAGGGCATCTCCAACCCTACTCCATTTTCAACTCCAAACATCATTATGGAGTAAAATCTTCTCCAACCCCAATGGAGTAACCCTAGCCATTACTCCATTTTGGAGTTGAACTTTTTTTATTTATAAAATGGTCCTTTGAATCTTTAATGTTTTTATTTCTTACTTAAATAATATTTAAAATGATACAATAACATGAAAATAATATATTCAGAAAATCGAGCCATCGTCAATATATTTTCAGAAAAATACCTACGGTCACCAACGTCTAGTGATATTGCTAGACTTCTTTATATTGGTGAAAACCGAGGATTTCCTGGAATGCTTGGCAGTTTAGATTGCATGCATTGGAAGTGGAAGAATTGTCCTACCGGTTGGGCGGGACAATATGCGGGTCGTAGTGGATCACCAACTATAATTCTTGAAGCTGTCGCAGATTATGATCTTTGGATATGGCATGCATATTTCGGAATGTCAGGCACTAATAACGATATCAACGTGTTGGACTCTTCTCATCTTTTTTCCAATCTTGCTCAAGGTATTGCTCCTCCTGCTCATTATTTTATTCAAGAAAAAGAATATTATATGGGTTACTATTTAGCGGATGGTATTTATCCAAAATGGTCGACCATAGTACAAACTATTCAAGAGCCAAGAAGTCCAAAAAATAAATATTTTGCAACGCAACAAGAAGCATGCAGGAAAGATGTTGGACGTGCATTTGGAGTTCTACAGTCGCGCTTCGCCATTGTCAAATGACCTGTTCGTTTTTGGAAAAAAAAAATGTGTTACATGACATTATGACTACATGTATAATTTTACATAACATGATAATTGAAGATGAGCGTGAACTCGATGCACCAATTGAACTTGGAAGAGAAGCTCCACCTCCGGATATCAAAATTGCAGAAGATGAAAATGTCCGATTTCAAAATTTTCTTGCTCGATTTAGGAATATCAAAGATAAAGAAGCTCATTTTTCATTACGAAATGCATTAGTTGATCATTTGTGGGAAAAATATTCTAATGCTCATTGTTGAACCCACATATATGTTGTCTTTTTAATGATTTCTTGTACTTTTTAATAATAAATATTTAATTCAAATAATTTATGTTTTAATTATTTATAAACATAAAATAGTTGGGGTTAATTGGTAAATTTTTATAAGTATAAGATATTATTTGCAATTATTGATAAAATAAAAATGAAATCATTTAAAAAATATTATTTTTGGAGTAGAAAATGGAGTAATACATTGGAGTAAAACCTTACTCCATTTTGGTGTTGCACCATTTTGGAGTAAAAAATGGGGTAATACATTGGAGATGCTCTTATAAAACAAGCTAACTTCTTAAATGCCGCTAATTGTTTCTACAAACAGTTATTCAAAAGTTTATCCATCCAAAAATTTACTACTCCTGGCTAAACTTTAAATTCCTTACATTAGATCTTCGTATCATTTAAACAGGTTAACTTCCTTACATTCGGCTAATTGTTTCTATAAACGGTTACCCAAATTTTTAACCATCCAAAAACTAACTACCCCTGGCTAAATTTTATGTTACCCGTTTTACAAAAATTCGTAGACATTTAGAAAATAGATCCTAAGCTTCCATAGCATAATACAAGACCCAATCACTAATGGTTGATTCCACTCAACACCCACCATGGGTGTTGCTGCCTTACGATGATGTCTCCCCAACCTTTGACTTCACTACATTTTTTTCCACTTCTCTGCATGCCAAAGTAAACTTCAGCGACGCTCGAGCAGTTGTTAACATCTCACCTGTGTTTATGTTCTCCATGGTTTGGTGCTCACCACCTCCACAAGGTAGACATGCACGTTTTAAGCATGGTGCATCACCTGTAGCGATCGCATCCAGAGGAAGGACATGGTCTTGATTGCTAGACACCGCAACACCTAATCATAAAACATGAATGTATTCTCATTAAACAGTAATATTCACACCACAGTTGAAATTTGATCGTATACATTAAAAATTTGATCACATTTTATTTTCTGTCTAAACAATTTATTATCATGCCAGTAAAGTAAGAAACAATTCAAACTATTTTTATAACCATTGTAAACTGCACATCTACTAACCATAACATTATAAAAGTTTCCCTTATTTTCATATACTTAGCCGACTATTAGGCTTCGAAAAGGAAAAAATAAAGTGGTTTATTTGTGGCTAACTTTTCTAGTAACCGTTATTTGCTTCCAAGGTTGAACTATTTTGTGTAGGCATGGGCGTTCGGGTACCCGTTGGCGTTCTGATCGAGTTTTTTGGATTTCGGTTCTTTTTTTATAACACCTCATAGGTCCCATTCTAGTAAGTTTGCAAGTACGGGTCGGGTTCAGATATAACACATCGGGTCCGGGTCGGTTTTGTATCATATCATAGAACCCATAAAGTAATCATATATCATTCGGATTCGGGTTATATTGGATCGGTTCGGATATACCCGAAATAAAATCTAAAATTTAAAAGTAAAACATAAGAAATATATATTTATTTATATATAATTAAGTATTTAAGATATTTATTTATATTTTAAATACTTATTGGTAGATAACATATCAAATAAATATGAAATTGAATATTTGAAGTATATATTCATGTTTCATATAATTATATTGTATATTATTTTGGACATTCGGATCGGTTTCTTCGGATATCTTTTCGGATTTTTTGGGTTTTTCGGTTTTTTGGGTTACCCGTTCGGGTTCGGTTAATAACACTTCGGGTTCGGATATGTTTTGTACCACCTTACAAGACTCATTCAGATACTTTTTACATTTCGGACCGGATACGGATCGGGTTTTTCAGTTCGGGTTCGGTTCGGATTTCGGGTTATGGATATTATGCCCATGCCTAATTTTGTGATTCTTTTGTGCTGAAGAGAAGCACGGAGTCACGGAAGGGAGATGGAGGCGCTGAAGAGAAACGAAGGCCCGCTGCAAAGAAGCGGAGGCACAGCAAATGAGCGGAGGTGCGTCTTTGGTTTCTCAGATCCAAAAGAAAGTTCGACGACATCACCAACAAATAAGAGAGAAAAAACGGCAAGATGATCTGTCGCCTCAGACATGGTAAAAGAGGAAGACGAGATTCAAATTTTGAATATGTGGTGAAAAGGTGGATTGGGAAAAATCCTCTGTAACTCCTTGAGAACATTGTCTGAGAGCGTTTTACATTTTTTTTCTTTTTGATTTTTTTAGACAAAAGAAATTCTTAACCAAATCTTTTTAATATTTTTTAAAATCCTTCAAACAACTATAATTGTCGTCTATAAATTGACCTGAACATAGCTTACGGACACTAAAGTAATTTGCTTTGACACAGAGAAAAACAAACCCCCCCACAATATTTTTTTTTTGGTAAAAATCACCCACACAATATTTTTGTTTTAGGTATTTTGCTAATTTCAATTTTTTTGAGGATTTTGACCTAATTAACTCAAATAATAATCACAAGTCTCCTCAAGAGCTTATCTATTCATCTCCTCCCTTGGTTGGTTCTGTGATTGAGACAATTCGAGAGAAAATATTTGTTGATGTGAGGGGAGGAAAGTTCAAATGGATAAAGTGAAGATGATATGTTTCTAGGGTTTTCATGCGAGAATAACTTGAAAATGAAGACAACTCCGAAGCTTCTACTTCTTCTTCTTGGGAATTAGGATATCTCAGAACAGCCATAACACTTTCAGTGATAATCAAACGTACATTGATTTTATTTTTATTTTTTTCTTCGTCGATCATTAATGGTTTTCTTTGTTATAAATTTTGCAGATTGCAAAGAGAGGAAGCGAAAATAGCAGCTTGGGAAAATCTGCATAAGGAAAATCAACAAGGCCAACAATCAAGGATGTGATTTACAAATAAATCTTCAACAATCTTCGAGATAAATAAACTTATATTTTCATGCTCTTCGTTAAGAAAAATCATCTACATTCGAATTAAAAAAAACTAATAAAACAAAAAAAACTGAGAAGAAAATCACGTACGATAACAGAATCCGGAATGTGCTAAGTGGTGGGAGAGGATAAAGTTCAAACACTGGAATAAATCAGACAAATCAAGAGATGTTGGAAACTTCTCTTCTTTTTATTACTTTATAATGAAAACATATCAAAATTTTGTCTATCTGTTTGTATAGTTTTTTTTTTGAATTGAATGTTAATTTAATTCAAAGAAAAAAGACTGTTTTACATCATGTGTGACCAAAGCTGAAAATTATAAACTCTCCTCCCTTTTTTAATCTATGGACTCAAGAGTATCTCAAAGCTATCTAGAGCCAAACCAAAATGTCATTCCTTCAGCCAACTCCTTATCTCCTCTTCTTTGCAAAATGGTGAATCTGTTTCTCATGTTCTTGTCCAATCTCTTGATCAAGACCACACTTGGGGATGGAAGCTCATTGTGTTTCCTTCGGTTTCGTTCCATCCATGTAGCATGAACTGTCAATTGTAGTATGTATCTAGATACAAAGAGTTTAACCTTGCTCCAATTTGAACTTTCCCTGAGGAATGTAATTATCCTTTCCCACTCCATAGTGAATTGACTCTCCATCACCCCTTTCATTAAAGCTTCCCAAATTTGCGTTGAGTAAGGGCACTTAAAGAACAAGTGATCTGCAGTCTCCAAAGGTTCTTGGCATAGAACACATGACGTATCAACATTCATGTTCCACCCTCTCATACGATCTCCCGTCGATAGTCTACCTGCATCACCATCCAAGTTACATAGGACTTATTAATTAACTAGAACTATACTATACTAAATACATTTCTATCTTATGTCATCAAACCTTTTATTAACTATGACCAATGATTCCGAAAAGTTTGAATTAAGGACTGAGACAAACTACTAAGAATTTTTTTTATCTTATACATATATGTATTGAACATATCTTTTCTTTAAAATAACATATTCTTAAAGATACCAAAATCGGATGAAATTTTAATGTCACAGATAAATAATTATTTTATAGAATACAATACTACAAATTTAGCCATTTCAAATATAATGAATTATACTGTTAACTTTTTTTTGATAAAGGGTTTATACTGTTAAATTTTTAATACTGAAACTAAAATAAACAACATAAAAAGGGAAGAAATATGACATTTATATAACTTAGGACCAAAACCTATTTTTTCCACGCATCGGAGCTTTAAGAAGTTAAGCAAAGAAAATGAGCTAGTTGAACCAAGTTGTTTTGATCTAGTGGTAAATGAGTTCTAGCCGAAGTTTTCTTTAGATTGAATTCATTTTGGCCACTTAACCATGCTATATTGATGGATTAGTTGCGTACTCGGATACAAAGCTTCGTGAGATTAGTCTTTGGGCCTAGAAATCATTTAGAATCTCCATGGTTATTCCAAAAAGAGAGTATTTGTTTATTTTAAAATATTTTATTATAAATAAAATAAAACTTAAAAAAAATCTCGCAGCAGAAACAATTTACCTAGTGAATTATAGAAACTTTGATAATGATTAATGATGCAACTGCCACCACATATTATTGACGAGTGTGTTAAAAGGTAGAGACCGGAGTTCTGAACTAAAACAATAGAGCACTTCCATTAGTTACATACCCTATGTAGTAACTAAATAAATATAATACTCTTTTATGTATAATAATTTAATTATTCCACTAAATTTGAAAAAATAAAAGAAAACTATCAATTATCATGTGATATACTCTTTCCGTTTCATTTTAAATGTCGTTTTGGGTTTGTGCACATAGATTAAGAAAACAATTAATTTTGTATATTTTCTCTATAAAAACACCATTACATATACACCTAACCATATTTCAACAAATAGAAAAAATAAATTGTTGAATAAAATTAATGAATTTTGCATTGAAAGTCGAAAACGACACTTATTTTATAACGAAAAATATCTTTACAACGACACTTAATATGAAACGTATGGAGTATGTCAAAGGGGTTCTACAAAAATATTTTTAGAGATGAACTTTCTCCGACTCAAATTCTGTCTTTTTTCCTTTATTAATAAATTTTATTTTTAAATTGTTAGATACCCGCTTTAAATATACCAATAAGGTTGTTAGGTCTAGGCGTTCGGGTACCCGTTCGGATTCGGGGGTTCGGGTCGGGTGCTTTGGGTTTTCGGATGGAGAGGTACATAACCCGTTCGGGTTATTTTATACTTCGGATCGGGTTCGAATTTTTAAGGTTTGGGTTATTTCGGGTATAACCGAACTGTGTAACAAATAAAAAAAATTCTATGTATCCTTGATTTGACTTTGTGAGACCAGAAACAATATTGTTGAAGCTAGAAGATTGAACAACTTAATATAAGATTAATGATCTTTCTGATTTGTTATTACGTTGAGGAACACAAGTCTGTATTCTTTTTATTAGTGTAATTTCTATTTGTATCATAAATCAAAATCAAAGAGACATCAAATCAAACAGAAATCAAACTGGATAATCACGAATATTTGAGCTCATGTCTGTGTAAAGAGCAAAGAGAAAACAAATCTTAAATCCCACTTGTAATCAAACATAAATCAAAATCGCAAAGTATAATGATTCATACATGTAATCGGTCATAAAATGAGTTTAAGTATGTACTGAACATATAAGTTGAAGAATGAGAAGACGGAAAGATGAATGAGAATGGAAAATGTAAGTTTAGGGTGAGTATATATATATATATATATATATTCGAATACGTCGGATAATTGGTTTGGGTATCGGATATAACCAATCGGGTACGGATATTCGGACTGGCTGAATCCTAAACCCATTCGGGTTTTTTTAACTTCGGTTCGGTTTTCGGTTCGGATTTTTCGGGTCGGTTCGGATTCGGGTTTCAGTTAATATGCCCACGCCTAAAGGTTGTATTAAGGGCACCCAACGGTAAGATGTTACCAGTATCTTAACAATTTAGAAAAAGAAATAAATTAGAAAATTAGGAGAGGATGTCAATAATATCTCTGCACCCATATTTTTTTTCATATGTGTTCATGTGTAATTGATTCTTGTTTTTTTAACAAATTAAATTTTAATTAGATAATTATATCTTAAATAAAATACTAATTATTTTTTATTTAGATATCCATGTAAGCATACTAGGAGGTGCTCTAAGAGCATGATTATTGGGTTCTTAGAGTGGGGTTGTTAACGGAATATAAGAACCCGTCTCTTAACTTTTAACTAAAAAAGTTAAGAAGCATCTCTTAAAACTCTTATTTAAAAATCGGTTCTTAGCTTTTTTAGTTAAAAGTTAAGAGACGGGTTCTTATATTCCGCTAAGAACTCCACCCTAAGAATCCCCCAATAATGATGCTCTAAGGACCTCTGTTATCGAAAGGACGTCTATTAAAATAAGTTCTACAAAAGCATCCCCTAGACTATATTTGAGAAGTGATTTTGCCACATGTCTTCTTTACAATCAATTTCACAAAACAAATATGACATGGCTACTAAAATTGATGACATGGATTCCGGAAAAATATGACATGGATTCATTTAATGTTGATTTATATTTTTGGAAAATTTATTAGAATATGGTAATAATTCATATATTACATTTAATATTGATATTTCTTTTCGGTAATTTTTTTTAAAATATGGTAATAGCTCATACACCATCTATAAAATAAATATATTCATATATAACATTTCAAATTTCGAAATATTATTATTTTTGTATAATTATACAATTTGTATTACTAAAACTTTCAAAATTTTCTAAAATTTTTAAAAAATTTAAATATCTAATCGTAAGAACATTAGCTTTTTATATATTTACAAATTTTATAAATATTGTTTAGACTAAATTTTTGATAATTATACAATTTTATATCATTTTATTAGTTTTATACAAATTGATTTAATATATATCAAATCTATATTAAATATTAGTAAAAAAATAGTAAAATCTACAATATTTAATAAAATTTATTTTTAAATATAAGTTAGATTTAAATGAAGACAGTTGAACGGAAAAAATAAGATACTTTTAGAAAAGCTGTCTTCCCCTTCGAACAACTGCACCGGATATCTCTCAATTAAATTGACTATCCCCAAAATCCAAAGATAAAATCTGCTCCTATGTTTCACTAATTTTCAATGCGTACAAATGATATGATTCGGTGAAGGCTAACCTCATATAATATGTACAGGTTACAGATCTCAACGTGGGATGAGATTTGGTCGGGAAGCTTCGGTCTGAAATCGGAACGTTGAATGAGATTTGGGTACTATTTGATAACTTTCCGATCAGATTTTATCTTCAGGAGTTAATCACCTGACTTCTGTGCATGTGTTAGGTATCTAACTTGATGAAAGACAAAGGAAGGCACGGCCGCAATAGAACATCTTTGCACGGGACTCTCTTCAGGCTTGAAGAAGACGTACGATTGAGATGGTTCTACCAATCTTGAGTCTTGACGAATAAATCAGTCGGAGACACCCAAATGAGGCCTCGATATGCTTTCACCAAATATCATATTATCCGAAAGTGATGTCATAGTATATACATTTTAAAAATTATATATATCCATAGGGGCACCTCTCATTTGACATGATGATGACGTCTATATATAAAGAATGAGATCTTGTCCAGTTTCTCAGGTTGCCATCCAAGGGGTCTTTATTGCTCTCCAGCTAGCTGTCCTACAAGCTGTCCCCACCATTCAGAAAGGTCAGGCACCAACGTCTAATGAGAAAAGTGAGCAGTTCTTGATAACATGTTGTAACTGCGCGGCAGCAGCGTGTCTCCATCAAATTGAACCATGCACGTGATCTGGTCGAGGCAATAGAGGTATGCAAAGTGTTAATCTTATTTGCAGTTTTATATAACCCGTAATTATTATGTTATTAGCATCACTTACTCAGAATCGTTAGGCATTAAGTAGAATTACAATATGATAGTTAACAATCGTTTCCTCTCCTAGATATTTACTAAACGGGTGGTGAGTGTACTCATCGATTACCCTTTGGTCAGGTCATGTGACTTTTGTAGAGTATATGTAGGGCAGAGCCACATTTATGTCGCATGCTTTCATGCTTTCTACCCATTATTGACAGCGGAGTGCAACTTTCATGGAGAAAATCTCCATGTGATGAGCACATTTTCAAATGAAACCTGAAGCATTATACAAAGAGCTAAAGATCACTGATGAGACATAGGATTCTAGGTTTCTCTTTTCTTTTAATTAATGTAACAAAGAAGTCATAAACAACAACAAATTAAAGGAAACAGATGGAGCGTAATAGTACTATATACATCTTGGTGCACTGATACCAATAAGCCTTGTTTCTCAAAGCTCTATTTTCTCCACTAACGAAAAGACATTCATTAGGAAGATTGATAAAATTGGGGTCACAAAAGTTATATAAAACTTATAGTAGAGAATAGCATTTTGGTATCAAAGGAAACCATGCTTTTGGCATGAACCTGGTTTATAGACTTAGAGTTAGGATAGGTCTAGATTTGAACCGGTATTTATGTCTATGTTGGAGTTCTTTTTTGATCCATGTTAGTGTCTATATTCAGATCTATATTAGGAAGTGCATTACGATTTTACAATAACTTTGATTTGTCGATGTTAGCTTTGAGATAATGTATTTTCCTGATATCTGATAGAGGGAAAAACGGGAGCCTAAAGAAATATAGATGCGTTGGAGTTCCCTCCTTAAACCCAAAACAAATCAAGCCTTAGTCAAAGAAGAAGAAATATCTAGAAGGAGAAGAAGAGTGTGGATTGAGAAGTGTGTAGAAGTGTGTTGAAGTGTTTAAGAAAAGAAGATGGAGAAATCTCTAGAATTAGCTTGTAGTTACCCTCCACTAGTATAAATAAGAGTGTAGAGTCCCTTTGTAACATCATCCAAGAATCAAGAAAACAAAGAGAGAAAACATTTGTAAGAGAGAGTTCTCAAAACAAAATCTTTGTAAACCCTTTCCAAAATTATAAAGAGTCTTCTTCTTAAATCTTTTAGTTGTCTAATCCCATCTTCATCTCATCGATATTGGGTAATTTTCCCAACAAGTGGTATCAGAGCTAGGTTCAAATATAACATCAAGACCCGTGAGATTCAAGATGGAGGCTACCGTTACCGTTGAAGGTGACATGTTCAAACTCACGACGGACAACTACTCTTATTGGAAACCGATGATGGAAGATCACCTTTATTGTAAGGATTTGCATGAACCCATCATCATGAAGGAGAAGCCGGAAGGAAAGGATGACAAAACATGGGAAATACTAAACCGAAAGGCGGTTGCTGTAATCCGTAAGTACATTGACAGATCTCTCTTTGAACATGTTTCTACCTACACAAATGCTTTTGAATTGTGGACAAAACTTGAATCCATGATTCAAAAGAAAACACCTCGAAACAAAGCTCTTCTTGTTCGACGGTTGGTAAAGTTGGAGTACAAGGATGGCCAGAGCATGATGGAGCACTTGAACAATTTCAAGGGGATTGTAAATCAGCTCAACAAAGTTGATATGAAGGTTGGAGACGAAATGCAAGCCCTTTTACTCCTCAGTTCACTGCCGGAGAGTTGGGACACACTAGTTTCCACTCTAAGCAATTCAGCACCGGAGGGAAAGCTTACCATGGACACCGTCGCTGATAGCCTTCTAAACGAAGAAGTTCGCAGGAAGGAACGAGGTTCGAGTTCATATTCAGAAGCTAACATTGTTGATAGACGAGGTAGAGAAGAGACTCGTGGTCAAAAACGAAGCAGAGGACGAGACCAATCTCGAGGAAGATCCAAGTCAAGTCCAAGAGCTACATGCTATTATTGTGGTAATTCGGGTCACATGAAGTCAGAATGTCGGTTTCTCAAGAAAGATAAACAAGCCGGTAATATCAAACCAGACCGGTTCAATCCTACAAAGAAGCATGAAGACAAGACTACCACCATTGTGGAAGACCAGAGCGAAGAATTATATCTCGTTGGAGAATGTAATCTTAGCTCTGATGATAGCTCGTGGATCGTTGATTCTGGTGCTTCTTTTCACGTCACCCCTCATGGAAGCTTCTTCACAACCTATCAAAGTGGTGACTTTGGTAATGTTCAAATGGGAAATCAAGGAAGAAGCAAGATCATTGGAAAGGGGGATGTTATTCTTACATCAAACACTGGATGTAAGATAGTTCTCAAGGATGTGAGACATGTTCCCGACATGCGACTCAATCTCATATCAACCGGAAAGCTCGATGATGTCGGCTTGGACAGTCATTTTGGTGGTGGCAAATGGAAGTTAACCAAAGGAAGTTTGATCATGGCTCGAGGTAGAAAAGAAGGCTCATTATACGTGACTCAAGCCAAGCTTTGCAAGGAAGAAGTAAATGTCGCAAGTGATGACATGGATATATGGCACCAAAGACTCGGGCATATGAGTGAGAAAGGTTTAAATATACTATCTCGGAAGAAACTTCTTCCTGATATGAAAGGTATTTCTCTCTCACCATGTCATGATTGCTTAGCCGGAAAACAACATAGGGACGCTTTCCGAAGATCATCTACGCCTATGAGAAGAAAGCATATTCTTGATCTTGTGCATACTGACGTATGCTCCATGTCCGAGAAATCCAATGGAGGGGCATCATATTTCGTCACCTTTATTGATGACCATTCAAGGAAGGTATGGTATACCTTTTGAAGTCAAAAGATCAAGTTCTTGATGCTTTCAAGGAATTTGTAGCCCAAGCAGAGCGAAGTACGGGTCAAAAACTCAAGTGCGTTCGATCTGATAATGGTGGAGAGTATCGAGGTCCCTTTGAAGCGTTTTGCAAAGCTCATGGAATTAGAATGGAGAAGACATCACCAAAGACGCCACAACTGAACGGGCTAGCTGAAAGAATGAATCGAACGATCACAGAAAGAGTTCGGTCCTTGCTCTCTCACGCTAAACTACCCAAACCATTTTGGGGAGAAGCCATAAAGACTGCAGTGGACGTCATAAATCTTACACCATCAGTTCCTTTGGAAGGCGATGTCCCGGAGGAAGTTTGGTCGGGTAAGAAGGTCTCTTACAACCATTTGAAGGTGTTCGGTTGCAGAGCGTTTGTCCATATACCTAAGGATGAACGAGCCAAGCTAGACTCTAAGACTAAAGAGTGCATTTATCTTGGATCACCAAAAGACGAATTCGGCTATCGGCTTTGGGATCCGGTTAACAGAAAAGTTATCCGGAGCAGAGATGTTGTTTTCTTCGAAGATCAAACAATCGAAGACATCAACAAATCAAAGAAACCAAAGCTAAGGGTTGTAAGGAATGAAGATTCTTATAAGCCTCAAGATCATGAACAAGTGATTGGAGATGATGGCGAAGGGGATCCAATCATGGATCCGAATGGTGATGAAGGTGAAGAAGAAGTTCAAGTGGAGCCAGAGGAAGAACATGAGCCAAGAAGGTCTGGAAGAGAGACAAGACCATCTGTAAGATATTATCGAGATGAGTACGTTAATCTTACAGATGAGGAGGAGCCTCAAAGCTATGAGGAGGCCATAGGAGACACCCATAAGATGAGTGGGTTGAAGCTATGCAAGATGAAATGCAATCCTTGCATGATAATCACACTTATGAGCTGATGAAGCTACCAAAAGGAAAGAGAGCCTTGAAGAACAAGTGGGTGTACAGGTTGAAGTATGAAGATAGAAGCTCAAATCCAAGATACAAAGCTTGATTGGTTGTGAAAGGATTCAACCAAAAGAAAGGCATAGATTTTGAAGAAATATTCTCTCCAGTGGTGAAGATGTCATCTATCCGAGTGGTTCTTGGTCTAGCAGCGGTTCTAGACTTGGAGATTGAACAACTCGATGTCAAGACGGCCTTTCTACATGGTGAACTCGAGGAGGAGATCTATATGGAGCAACCTGAAGGATTCAAGGTTCCAGGAAAAGAAGACTTGGTGTGCCGACTAAAGAAAAGTCTTTATGGCCTCAAGCAAGCCCCAAGACAATGGTACAAGAAGTTTGACTCCTTCATGGTGGATCACAACTTCAAGAAAACCAAGAACGATCATTGCGTTTTTATAAAGAGGTACGAAAGCGGTGACTTTCTCATATTATTACTATATGTTGACGATATGTTGATTGTGGGCCAAGATCGCAACAAAATAGCCGCATTGAAGAAAGACTTAGGAGAGTCCTTTACGATGAAAGATCTGGGGCAAGCGAGACAGATTCTTGGAATGAAGATCACTCGGGATAGACCAAAGAAGCTTTTGTGGTTATCCCAAGAACGATATGTTGAAAGGGTGTTGGAGAGATTCAACATGAATAAGGCAAAGCCAGTGAACACTCCACTTGGTGGACATTTCAAGCTAAGTTCGAAGCAAAGTCCAACAAGTGAGAAAGAGAAAGAAGAAATGAAGACTACCCCATATGCATCAGCAGTAGGCAGTCATGTATGCTATGGTGTGCACCAGACCGGACATTGCCTATGCAGTAGGAGTTGTGAGTCGCTTTCTAGAGAATCCAGGAAAGGAGCATTGGAAAGCAGTTAAGTGGATCCTACGCTATCTACGAGGCACAACGAAGAAGTGTCTATGTTTTGGCAATGGAAAATTGGAGCTGAACGGTTACACCGATGCAGATTGGGCTGGTGATAAAGATTCAAGGAAATCAACATCAGGCTTTGTTACTACCTTTGCAGGGGGAGCTGTTTCCTGGCAATCGAAACTACAAAAGTGTGTTGCCTTATCCACCACGGAAGCAGAATACATCGCAGCAACGGAAGCATGCAAGGAGATGCTATGGATGAAGAATTTCTTGCTTGAGTTAGGAGTAAAACAAGAAAAGTACAACATGCTATGTGACAACCAAAGTGCTATTCACCTAGCAAAGAATCCAACATTTCACTCTCGCTCGAAGCACATCGACATTCGGATCATTGGATACGAGAAGTTCTTGAAGAGAAGCTCATACATCTCACAAAGGTACACACCGACGAAAACTGGTCAGACTTTATGACCAAGGTATTACCGATCAAGAAGTTTGAAGATTGCTGCAAAGGCACGGGTATGGCAATTGTTTCGGGCTAAATCGGGAAGGGGGGGATTTGTTGGAGTTCCCTCCTTAAGCCCAAAACAAATCAAGCCTTAGTCCAAGAAGAAGAAATATCTAGAAGGAGAAGAAGAGTGTGGATTGAGAAGTGTGTAGAAGTGTGTTGAAGTGTTTAAGAAAAGAAGATGGAGAAGTCTTTAGAATTAGCTTGTAGTTACCCTCCACTAGTATAAATAAGAGTGTAGAGTCCCTTTGTAACATCATCCAAGAATCAAGAAAACAAAGAGAGAAAACATTTGTAAGAGAGAGTTCTCAAAACAAAATCTTTGTAAAACCTTTCCAAAATTATAAAGAGTCTTCTTCTTAAATCTTTTAGTTGTCTAATCCCATCTTCATCTCATCGATATTGGGTAATTTTCCCAACAAGATGGACGTACGTAGTAGTCAGTTGCAGTGGTGAAATGATTGCTCCCGTCAATTCTAGAGACTCACTCATACTGGGTGCTTCCTTCTTCGCAGCAGAATTGATATATCTCCACTAAATTGGTGATAACCTTTGATATACAACCCATAATGATTCAAATCACATATATCTGAAAGGTAACTCAGTTTCTTATGTTGTGTCCAAGTATGAGCTCCAAAGGATACCGGTAAGTCTTTCATTCCAATCATTTTATTGTCAAGTATGTGAATTATCATTAGAAACTAATTCCACATTTGGTTTCATATAGTCATCCTCCATATCGTAATCCTAAAATCATAAAACTAAGGACTACATCCTACAAGAAATCATTCAGTAACCGGCTATAGTCTCTCATAGATTCATAATGATGTCACACTGGACTGAACATACGTAATTTCCATTAAAAGTTATCACAATCATATACATGCATTTAATTTAAAATTTACAGCATCATTAGTGGAGAGTTTCTCCAACTGAGTCTTTCAACACTAATATATGAATATGTTTCAAAACTTTATCTATACAAATAAATTTTGATGTTTTTTTTAAAGTGACACGTGTCAAAAGGTTTCCAAAATTGTTGAAAGTTTCTTAGAGAAGTAATTTTTTTTTCTACACTTCTCTTTCTTATTTTTTGTTTGTTTAATAATATTTTGAATGGAAAATCTACCTGAGAGACCATTGATGCGGATGCTCTCATTGTCCTAGCTGCTTTCTATGTTTTAAATCCACGTAATCATCTTGTCTCCAGACATGTTTGTATCGTATTAATTTTAATGATAAAAATAGGTAACTGTACTGTAACATTTTAAAGTTTTTAAATTGTATCAGATTAATTTTAATGATAAAAATAATTAACTATACTGTAACACTTTAAAGTTTTTAGAATTTATATTTGTATATAAAACAACTAGATTTTGATCCGCTATTGAAAAGCGCGGATTTGTTTTCGCAATTAAATAAATTATTTTAAATGAATTTTTATATGAGATATTGTATAGGTTTGGACAAATATTCGGACCCGTGAACTAAACCTTACCAAACTGAAAAAAGCGAAACTAAAATTGTACTGAATTTCATACATAACCGATGACCAAATGGGTACCTAAATTTGTAAAATATAAATTATATACTTACAAATATTAATTATATTTATCTTCTAAATAATCAAATATCCTAAAATACTATTTATAAACCGAATTACTCGAAAATGCGAATTACTTGAATATTTTTTTATTCAAACTATTAAAAATCATCCAAATTATCAAACCCCAAATTACCCAATATATAAACTGAAAACTTCATAATTGTATATAAACTGAAAACCCCAAATTATCTGATATCTTTATCTATAAGAAGGCCAAAACTTCATAATTGTATAAAGTGTATATTCTAATATTTTATAGTATAAAATACATGATCCACTTTATATATACGTAAATTATAAAGTCAACATGAGACATTGAAGGAGTATTCTCATATTTTTCATGTACTATAAAGTTTTAGTAAATAAAGTATAGATGTGGTATAAAGTATAATATTAACTTTTTCAAAAAGAGGTGGACCTATGAAATAAAAATGGACTAAATTATTGCTAGAGAAATATATGATAATATATTGTTAGTTTAAATTTAAGACCAAAGTAATAGTAGTGTAATGAAAATGTGCAACAAACTTACATAAGTAGATTTTTTCAGAATGTTTCTCTTTTAATAGTAAAGATAACACAATACAAATCACGTTTTAAATTTAAAATAGTTCTATCCGCATTGTATGTTTTCAGTTACAGAACATTAATCTAGGATTTGGTAAGAAATTAAATATAACACATACACATTGACAATCACATTACCATTGTCATGAAATTAACTGACATCTTTCAGAAATTACAAATCTTTAATGGTTTATGTATATCTCATTAATTTTTTTCTCAAGTTTTAATTTTATGTTTGTGCTATTTCTACTTCAAATGTTTGGTGAAACAAAAATTTTTTTGTACAAATGATCTCAATGATTTTTAAAGACTTTTTTGTCAAAAATATTTGAATTGTTTAATGGTGCTAATTTAACGAGCTAACATATCTTTTTAGATGGCCTTATCATTCAGTTGAGTGATTAATTCTTGATCAATATTTATCTTGTACGTTTCCTAGTTTTCATAAATATTTAATTAAAATTCATTAAAATATAGATGTCAAGAAACAAAACCCTTTAAAATATTTTGGTATGAAATACATTACCAGGTAAAAAAATACATGAACGAAGACGGAAACCTATTAGATTCGAATATGCACACAAAATATATAACATATCAAACAATAAAATCTTTAACGTACATGAAATTATTTTTCTAAATAGTTAAAGAAAACTTCAGAGCTTTTTCATATGTAAACTGACGATTACATTTGTTGTATAAGAATATCAACTAAAATAAATTTTTTCTTTAATTTTCATTTATCTTTTGGGGAGCTTATATATTTACTGTTTTGTTATGACTTACAATCTTTTCAAATATATTTTAACAAAAAAAGCGTTTGTTGTTCTTATTAGTCAACATAATATTGTCACAAATAAACTTAAATGACACTTTTATAAAAACTTAATGACACTTTTACTAATACTATTTTATAAATTACTAGAAATTCAAACCAAATAGATATACTACAATCTCAGGATAACTGGATAAGTTCATATTAGGGATCCACAACGAGATCTATATAGGGTCTGCGTTCAGATCTATGTTAAGACCTACATTTACATCAGACCAATGTTAGGGTCTTCGTCAAAATCTGGGTTAGGTTCTTTGTTCAAGTCCAACCCCATTCTTGGACGACTTCTTCTGTTCAACAAATCAGCTTGAGATGATGCTTCTTCTGTCAACTACAAAAAGGAAACAAATACAGAGTGGTTTTCATATTTTCTTGGAAAAAATGGGACGTTTGGCTCATAAAAACATATTTGCATATATTTGTGGTGTTCTGGTTTGCCTTAGAAAGATCATCAGAGGGTCCAATTTTTCTTTTTCTGGAGCTAGGTTCCTCGTTCATATCTCTGTTGGGGTCTTCGTCAAAATCTGGGTTAGGTTCTTTGTTCAAGTCCAACCCAATTCTTGGACGACTTCTTCTGCTCAACAAATCAGCTTGAGATGATGCTTCTTCTGTCAACTACAAAAAGGAAACAAATACAGAGTGGTTTTCATATTTTCTTGGAAAAAATGGGACTTTTGGCTCATAAAAACATATTTTGCATATATGTGTGGTGTTATGGTTTGCCTTAGAAAGATCATCAGAGGGTCCAATTTTTCTTTTTCTGGAGCTAGGTTCCTCGTTCATATCTCTGTTGGGGTCTGCATTGAGATCGATATTATTGGGGTCTGCATTCAGATCTATATTAAGATTTGTGCTCAACAAATCAGGCTGTTCTTGAGATAATGTTCTTTCTTCCATCTGCAAAAGGAAAGAAAAAAAAGACAAAAATTATTTTGGTTTCTTTGGACAACCAATTTTTACAAAAAGCTTCTTTTGTGTGTAAATACGTTGATATTATAGTAGTGATTACCTTAAAAAAATCAATAGAGGATTCAACTCTCCTTTCCATGGAGCTAGTTTCTTCTCCTTCTGGCACTCCATCTCTATCTTCAGTGCAATCATAGCAAATCCATTCGGGGGGAACGTCGACTTTTACCACCATGCAGTAGCTAAAATAATACAAGGGATGAGAAAAATACACTAACAAAATTTGGTTATCTAATTGCATTATCAAAACATTGTATAGGTCACTGAAAAAAATATATTACGTACGTATGTTCAGCACCAACTTTGCATTTGCTACAAATGACAAGTAAATCTTCATATCCTAGATCACCACGTATCACATACAATCATCTGCAAAAACATTATTCGATGAGATAAGATGCATTAGTTAAAGATCGGATAAACTAAACTAGTTAAGAAAATCATCACGCACTTCTTTCTCAATATGAGATAATTGATCATTTTCATTGTCGACGGCTATGGCTTCTACAGATATATTATTTTCGTTAACCGAAGGAAGATTTTCTGCCACAACTCCTTTGTTTATAATATTGTCGTTATCATGTTGCACAGAAGATTTCAATTGTTCTTCATTCTACATATACAAATCCGTTATCAAACTCATTATCATGAAAATCCAAGGACGTGCTACAACATATTTGATTAACATAAATATAATTATTATATAGAACCTTTGAAAAAGCAGATATATTTGAGTAAGATGATTCTGCATTGTTTGAGCCATATGTGTTTCTAGGTGGAGATGTCAATGTGATCTTTTCTGATTCCACAATCTGACCGTCCTCATGAGTGTTTGAAACCATGGTTGATGTTTGTTTTATATTGTATGAATCTGTAAATATTTTAAAAAGTCAATGAACGTCGAACCTATTAAAGATGAATCACAATTCATCAAAAAGTATAATTGAGTTGGAAATTATGAATTAACTAGGTTTCCTAAAACGGTAAACAGAGTTAGCGAATATAATAAAATAATAAACCATTGAGAAGAGTTGTGAAGGTCTTTCACCAAAAAAATCTAAACAGAAACAATTATTTCGAAAAATAAGAAAATTATCTTATAATGCAAAGAGAAAATCAAAATAAAAGCGTAGTTCAAATAATAATCTTGAAAACTTACAGAAAATGAACGATTAAACTGAAAAATGTGGAGCAAATAGGACGAAGACGAGTTAAATTTATAGATAAAAGTCAGGGTCACGGCTTCATTTTCTTCTCTTATTTATCTTCCTTATTTCGATTCTCATTTTGGAAATGTGTTTGACTGTATTAACTTCTTATTTTTCCCTTTGATTTTGACTTTTTATTTATTTTATTTAATATATTGAACAGCAGGTTTGCTGGTAAAATTATAATTTCTTTTAAGATATGGACCCGACCACCCAGCAAAAACATTAATGAACTATTAGTCAACATACAAGACTAATAAGACTTCCTAAAATTATAATTATAGATATGTTTTCATTTATGGCTATTTCTTTGATATTTTATATGACATTTTTGAAAAGTTTATCATTGAAATTGGACGGGGGTATGAAACCTGCTGCAGATAAGTATTTGAAATATTTCCAAATATCTTATTATTCATTTTACTAATTATATTAAATTTAGATAGTTATTTATATTTGATTAATAAAAGTCGAGGGTTTTCTCCTTTATTCCTTATTTTTGGTAGATCAATCTCAACGAATTTAAGAAACATTGATCTCAAGTATTAATTCTTAGACTAAATAAGATCTTTGTGTTATAGTTGCTTTCGCTACATCAAAACCGGTAACCGTTCTACCAATTCTGAGCTATTCAGTCGTCAAAGACTATTTGTATCAGACATCCCTTAAAATCTCTCTCTCTCTCTCTCTCTCTCTCTCTCCCCCTCCCTCTCTCTCTCCCTCCCTCCCTCCCCCTCCCTCCCTCCCTCCCTCCCTCCCTCCCTCCCTCCCTGGTGACACTCTTGAACTGGTGTTGTCTATAGAAGTCTTTGCCTTGACCACGAGCATTGGCTGTCCCAGAGGCTCTCTCCAGCATTTGTTGGGTATGGTGCATGTATAAGATTAGATTGTAATTGCTTAATTTCATTGAAAACAATCGATGTGTTTATATACACAAGTTTTAGTATAGGATAAGGCCTAGAAGATCTTTATATGAGATATGTACATATTTATATATACAATAGTTATCTATTATATGATATTGATCTTCTCATATTTTTATCTGCATAATGTTGTACTTGTCCTAAGAGCATCTTCAATGTAAAACTCTATTTTTTTCTTCCAAAATAGAGTAAAATGAAATATGATGTTATAATACTTCATTTATACAGTAAATCTTATTATGAAATGGAAATTGGAGTTGGATTAAAATATCTTTTACTATGTACTCTTTTTCATTATATTTTAGAATAAAAAGTGGAGTGGAATTAGATATGCCCTATTACCATGTTCTTTTTACCGGGATTTGTTCCCAAAGCTGGATTATCAAAGCTCAAATTTGCTGTAGGTTTCACAAACTACTCCCGTCAAGGCAACTCATTGGACATGGATCATGGTGTTTACTCACCATTCAGGCTCTATAGCCATATTAGTCCATCTGTGGGCATTGCAGTTTCCTCTATTTTGCGGATATTAATTTCCTCCTTTTTGGAGATATCACTTTCATTGTTTTCTCTTATTTTGAAGAATTCAATCTTTCGTCAACATACATCAGAAAATAAAATAATGGACAAATCCATAGGCGAGAACGGTGGAATTGGATCAAAGAAACTCATATCTGTTGGACAACATTGAGCCCTATGTGCTAATTTGCTGGTGTAGTATGTTGCAAAATTTTCGGTGTTGGTATTCACCAGGTCCGAGTAGTATGTTGCAAAAATCACATCTTATCTTTGACAATTGATCATACATGTCACTACCCAAATAATGGCCTCAAACTCTGAATGGAGAGATGTAAGACTACATCGAAGACTTATTACTCCGATTATTGCTGTTTCGTTACCTTCTTTTGTACAAACCCACCATGGGCATGTATGAATATCAGATTTCTTTTAGACTCTATAATTATGTATCAGAACCACCATGTGCATATTCCCCCTTATCTGAAACAATGGAGTTCCTTGGTTGAAACAATGGAGTTGCTTGGTTCTCACTGAAGACATCTGCATGCTGTCTCTTTCCAAAATTTGTCATTCCACCTCAATCAGTGTTAAGATATCATTTGCATTCCGATATTTATTATTAAATAAATTTTATATGTACCATTTAATCTACGGAAAACTTTATTCATTTTTTTTCTTTGGGGTCCCCTAAAACAAATAATTCATATTTGTTATTATAGATCTTATTTTAAATATTCAGCTTTGAAAGTATTACCAGTTTAATATTTTAAGATTGATGGAAAGCACAATAGATAATATCAAATTTCAAAAAATTGCTAAACGGTAATTAGGTGTTTCGTAGAGAACTAGCAAATACGTGAATTATTCAGGACCTAGGTGAGGATTTAGAAATTAATAAATTATTGATTTAATTTTATATTTTACATTTACATTAGATAGTTTAGTATTTGGTTTTAATTATAAATTATTTTAATGAATTTATAAAAATTACATATGCAAAAAATAAACTAGACATATTTGTGAAATTTGCACTAATATTATTGTTTAATTTAACAAGTTGAGACTAATTTAGATAAATATTTTATATCGACATGGATCAATTTTAACCAATTTAAAATTGTAATAAACCGAATTGACTTACATAAATCGGACTTTAAACAAATCGTTCCAGCTATATTTAAACAAATCATTTGGGCTATAGCCGATTTACCAGTGGCTCCTAGACCAATTTTTGTAACATTGGATAGTATCTAGTATCTACTAACCAAAGAGAAGTTAAACTATATAGGGTCCCAACTTTATATAGAAGACTTTTACATCATATCGATAAATTAAAAAAATCAGTTTCTAGTAGATATATAAAACATTATAATTAATTTAATTACCAATAATAAAAAAGTTATTTCCTTGCAAAACAATAGAAAAATACCAAATATTGTTTTTTTTCAAATCCATTTCATAGAGAGAGTCTTATATCCACATAACGTCTCTTTGCATAATGGTCTTTTTCTTTTTCTTCTTCTTCAAAGGACCCTTGCCCAAGCAAAGGATTCGGAGATGCTCTCATTCGGGTATGAGCTTGGAAGTTACTAGTAGAACTCGACCTATAACATGAACCACAATCTAAAGAAAGGTCCAAGTTATTATCCACATTCAGTTCTAGGTTAGGGTTCGCATTCAAATCTATTGAAGGATCTAAGTTGTGATCTAATTTAGGGTTAGCATTCAGGCGTACAGTTTCAGAAGACTTTTGAGTGCTTAAATCATTTTGTTTCTGAAATGCGCTTTCTCCCATCTGCAAGTGGAAACAAATCAAAAGTGATCTTTGTGTATTGTAATTTAGTTATCAAGATGGTTTAATTTTTTCAGTAACTACGTTTTATTTTATGGATTACCTTAAAAAGGTCAATAGAAAACTTCGATTTCTTTTTTGTAGAACCAGCATCTTCAACACAGTCATGGCAAGACCATTTTTCGGGAACATCCTCAAGTTTTACAGCCATGCAATAACTGCAATAATCCAAAATATGATTAAAATGCGCAAGTATAACATTTTTACTATATAATTACATAGATAAATCAGTCAATCATTACGTATGTTCTGCACCAACTCCGCAGTTACGACAAATAGCAAGCTTATTTTTAAATCCTAGAACACCACAGGTATCACATACGTTCACCTGCCGCAAAAATCATTCGATATAAGCAGTATATAGCTTAAGTTTATAGAATCGGTTAACTGAGTATAAGCAAGAATCTTTATGTACTTCTTCCTCCGTATCATTCAATTCATTGTTATCGTCAACGACTATAGCTTCCTCCGAAAAATCCTTTTCACCAACTGAAGACAGATTTTCTGCCACGACTCCTTTATTTTCGTCACCAGGATGCACGGAGGATTTCATTTGTTCCATATTCTACAATCACAAACAAGTCATCAAATTCATTTCTTCATGAAAACTTAGATATATTCTGCAAAAAATCTAAACAGAAACAATAATTTCTGAAAAAAATAAGAGCATTATCTTATAATGCAAAGAGAAAATCAAAATCAAAGCGGTTCAAATAATAATCTTGAAAACTTACAGAAAATGAACGATTAAACTAAAAATGTGGAGCAAATAGTACGAAGACGAGTTTGTTGGGTCCCTCCTAGATGGAGAGGACCAATTGGGGTGAACTTAAGAAATAATAATGTTCCCCCTTTGTCACTAGACTCACAATAATAGAGTTTAGAGAGAGAGACAAAAGAGAGAAAGGAGAAAAAGAGAGAGAAGGAGAAAACTCGTAAGGTGATTTCAAGACTGGTTTTGGAGGATCAAACGGAACTCGATCGGGCTGATATTTTGTGGGAAGCTTCTTCAGTCAGTGGGTTAGAGGTTCACCGAAGGGATTTGGATTTCAACGGTTGGATCTTCTGTTGTCTGGGTTTTCTTGAAGCTGGTCGCCATAGTTCTTCAGCAGAGCAGTCTTGGGTGTTTGGTAAATCCAACGGTGAGATCTTCTCTTATTGAGCTGAAATTTGGCAGAGGTATTGTCGACTTCTTTATCTTGGATTTGTACGGTTGGATTAGTTTCTGGAAGCCGGAATCTTTGTGAGCTGAGGTCGTTTGGTTGCTGCCGGTTTTGAAGCTTTGTGTTGCTCTCTTGTTATTGTTGTTTGTGTTGGAGATAGCTATTTGTAGCTAGACTCTCTGTTCTGTTCAGGCTGTTGAACAGGGAGGACGTGGTTGTACTCATACCATTTATATAGTGGATTTTTGAGTGGACTACGGTCCCGTGGTTTTTCTTTCTCACATCGAGGAGGTTTTCCACGTAAAAATTGTGTGTCTCATTTAGTTATCGCAACTTTGATATCTTGCCATCGTCGAAGTATTTTCCTCACAGGTTCGCACAAGGTCAGGGGAACACGACCATTAGTATTTCCGCTGCGCCGTGTGACTTTCCCCAACAGAGTGGTATCAGAGCTTCTGGTTTTAGAGCTTTGGTTTTGATAACTTTGGGTTGTTATTTGCTTGTGTGAAAGATGGAAAATATGAGCAGGATGATAAGCTTGAATGGTGCTAACTATCATCTATGGAAGGGCAAGATGGAGGATTTGCTCTTTGTTAAAGAATTCCATGTTCCAGTCTTCGAGGAGCAGAAACCTGAGAAGAAGACGGATGAAGAGTGGAAGCTGCAGCATCGCCAAGTGTGTGGGTTGATAAGGCAGTGGGTAGATGATAATGTGTTGCATCATATTGAGACTGAGACGGATGCTCGTTCTTTGTGGAAGAAGCTGGAGCAGTTATATGCTAGGAAGACCGGAAACAACAAGATGTACATGATCAAGAAGTTGATTGAGCTGAGGTATCAGGAGGGGACTCCTATGACAGATCACTTGAATGTGTTTCAGGGATTGCTCAACAAGTTGTCTGATATGGGCATCAAGTTTGATGATGAGATCCACGGTCTGTGGCTTCTCGGTACTTTACCGGATTCTTGGGAGGTTTTCAGGATGTCTCTTTGTAACTCCGCGTCGGAAGGTGTTATTTCGATGGATTCAGTGAAGAATAGTGTTCTTAATGAGGAAGCAAGAAGGCAGTCGAATGCTAGCAGTTCGCGTTCAGATGTCTTTGTTACTGAGTCAAGGGGGAGAAGTACAAGTAGAGATCCCAAGAGAGACAAGAACAGGAGCAGGAGCAAGTCTAATAGATTTGCTAATATGGAGTGCTACTTCTGTCATAAGAAAGGGCACATGAAGAAAGATTGCTGGAAGTTGAAAAACAAGCAGCAAGGAAATCAAGAAGAAAAGGTGGATCGGGTGACTCTCACCGAAGATCAGTTTCTCATTCTTCTTGAGGGTGATGCCATTAATGTCGCATGCCAGGACACCAGTTGGGTGATTGACAGTGGAGCTACTACTCATGCTACATCACAGCGGGATTTGTTTTCTACCTATACTACGGGTAATTATGGTTCTGTGAAGATGGGGAAAATGATGCGATGGCTCAGGTTGCTGGCATTGGTGATGTTTGCTTGGAGACTAGTCTTGGTACTAGGCTGGTGCTTAAGGATGTTAAGCATGTTCCTGATATTAGGATGAATCTGATATCGACGGGAAGACTTGATGATGAGGGCTATTTCAGTTTGCACGGTGGTGGTAAATGGAAGCTCTCTCGTGGTTCTTTGATTGTGGCTCGAGGTGAGAAGTCTTCAAATAAGTATTTTAAAATAGTAAGAATGCAAATAAAGTACTTAATCTATATGCAATCAGTGTAATGAGTTGATAGGAAACAAATGACAAGAACAAAGCAATACAAATAACTAAAGCTTTAATCAATAAAAGAAACATGATTCATGGGCAATAGGCATTTGACTTCACGTGATTAAGATCCAATCTAGGATGGTAAGCTTTCAATCATTAGGTCTCATTAAGTGTAGATCACAATTATAGACAAGTTTTTTTTCCCAAGATACAAATCCTATGTCATTATGCATCAAATATCAATTCTCATTGGCTTAATACACTCAAATATGCATTTAAGTCAAGTCTAATAACCATCTAACAATTCTAACGTCAAATTTCTTTTGCTATTCAAGCTAGATCAAAGTTGAATTGGTTCAGACATTTCATTATACAGGTCTAGATTAGAGAGATCAAGACTAATCTAGCATTAAACACACTCAATAAGCAAGCAAACATATATATATCTAACACTAAACATCAAGATCTTCACTTAATCATTCTAATCATCCTAACCCATGAATCTAAAAAGAATCTACTCACAAATCATCTTAGTTGCACTTAAACCCATGATAGATAGAAGCATAACCAATGCTAAAGATGAGATAAACACAAGAAAGAAAGTATTAAGTGCATAAACTTCAAAAATCCAAAACGTTTTTCATGGTTATACAAGATATAAAAAGATATCCTTTCATAACAAAGACAAGTTCTATTTATACTAGGAAGCTAAAAACTTAAAATCCTCTAGGTTTAATGACGCTAGCTGCCAGTGTTGAGCCAGCTAGGAGTGGCCGCTAGGTGTGGTGCTGTAGCGGTGTTGGTGCGGCCACTAGGGTGAAATGCTATGTGCTCTCAAAGCTGCTTCAGAACATCGCTAGCGGCCAGTGTTGAGGCCGCTAAGGATGATTGAATCTAGCGGCTGATTCTTGGCCACTGGATTAGGCCGATGTGCCCCCCTCGATTAACTTGTATTTTTCTTGAGTTTTCTCTAGCGGTCTAGGTAGAGACCGCTAGAAGATGCCACTACGCTTAGTTGAATCTAGCAGTCTAGGTAGAGACCGTTAAACGTGGGTGCTACGAGCTCCTGCAACTCTAAATTCTTCATTTTGCTCATTTCAGCTCTCCAAATGCTCCATTTTGCCTAAGTACTTGCTTCAAAGGTTCCACAATGAAAATACACATGTAAAGACTCTAAATGCACCTAAATGCAAGCTAAATGAACTTAAAACAAGAGAAATAACAAAGCTAAAACTATGAAAAATCATAATATATCATCTCTTTTGTACAAACCCATCATTGGCATGCATGCTTTTCAGATTCCTTTCAGACTCTGATAATGTAGCAGCACCAGCATCTGCATATTATCCTTTAGTTTAAAACAATGGAGTTGCTTGGTTCTGATTAAAGATATTATGCATGTTGTCTCTTTCCAAAATTGTTCTTCCACATCTGCCAGTGTTAAAAATTATTCGCATTCCGATTTTTATTATTAAATATTTATTTTGTTTCTATTTGTCTATGTATACCGTATAATTCATGGAAAAACTATTTCATATTTTTTGGAATCTCCTAAAATAAATAATTCATATTTGTTGTTATATATGCTATTTTAATGTTCAACTTTGAAAGTATTTCATGTTTAATAATATTTGGAGATTGATGGAAAGCGCAATAGATAGTAACTACTAACCAAAGAAAAGTTAAAACTATATATAGAATAAAATTACATTATAACGATAAATATAAAATCCAGTTTTATAGATATATAAAACTATAATTTAAAGTATTAATAAATAAAAAGCATTTCTTTTACAGAACAATAGAAAAATACTAAAATATTGTTTTTTCGAATCCATTTCATAGAGAGAGTCGTGTATCCACACGACGTCTCTTTGCACAATGGTCTTCTTCTTCTTCTGCTTCTTCTTCTTCTTCAAGGGACCCTGGCCCAAGCAAAGGATTCGGAGATGCTCTCATTCGGATATGAGCTTGGAAGTTACTAGTAGAACTCGACTGATAATATGAACCATAATCTAAAGAAAGGTCCAAGTTATTATCCACACTCAGGTGTCGGTTTGGATCCAGGTTCATATCCAAATTCAGGTCTAGGTTAGGGTTCACATTCAGATCTATGGAAGGATCTAGATTGAGATCTATGTTAGGATTCAGGTTTAGGTTAGGCTCTATGTTCAAGTCCAGACCTAGAGTTTCAGAAGACTTTTGAGTGCTTAAATCATTTTGTTTTTGAAATTCACTTTCTCCCATCTGCAAGAGGAAACAAATCAAAAGTGATCTTTGTTTATTTTATTTTTAGTTACCAATATCGTTTATTTTTTTCGTAACTTTGTTTTATATTATAGATTACCTCAACACAGTCATTGCAAGACCATCTTTCGGGAACATCCTCAAGCTTTTCAGCCATGCAATAACTGCAGTAACCCAAAATATGATTAAAAATACGCAAATATGACCTTTTTACTATATAATTACATAGGTAAATCATTACGTATGTTCTGCACCAACTCCGCAGTTATCACAAATGGCAAGCTTATTTGTAAATCCTTGAACACCACAGGTATCACAAACGTTCACCTGCCAAAAAAAAACCATTCGATGTAACATGGTACCAATAGCTTAAGTTATAGACCCGGTTAACCGACTATAAGCAAAAATATTTATGTACTTCTTCCTCATCAGTATCATTCAGTTCATCACTGTTCGAGTCATATGCGTTTTTAGGTGAAGATATTGGCATGATCTCTTTGGATTCCACAATCTGATCATCCTTATGAGCGATTGAAACCATAGATGTAATTTCTTGTTTCAAAGATATTTTTTGCAGTCCAGATCCTTAAATTAGAGAAAAAAAACTATTGATGAATATCCAACACCATTAACAACGAAAGGTAAAATAAAATTGAATTCATCAGAAAAAGTCTGGATGAATTGACAATTATGATTTGAATTAGGTTTGTTTAACAACAAAGGTAGAGAAGCAAAAAAACCCAAACATTTTTATAGGAAGTAAGAAGGAAGAAGCTGCGTAAGCGATCAAACTTTGGAATTTATACTTCACTATTTCTTAATAGATTCAATAATTTAGAGAGAAACTAAATTTTGCAAAGCCAGTAGATATTAAATGATTCTCCCCTTAAATCACATAACCAGGCTGCCACAAAAACAAAAACAAAAATCATTGCTAACTAAGTAAAAAAAAAATTGAAACCAATAAAATAATCAACATTTGAGAAGAGCTTTTATAGGCCTTTTAACCAAAAAGAAAAAAATCAAAAAACAAATTCTGAAAACTTTAAAGCGTTATCTCTTGACACGAGAAAAATAAAAATCAAAGCGTAGAAAAAAAAACATTACTCACACAAATGATAAAACTCCACAATGTGAAGAAAACATGAAGAAGACGAACCACATTGCTTCCCTTATATACTGGTACTGTCTTACTTTCCTTTAATTTTAACCTCAATTTTAGGAATTGTATTTGGTTGTAATTAATAGCCCTCTTAATTTTCAATTTTAATTTGATATAATAGATTTAATAAGCTTATCTGTTAAATTTTAAAGATGATCTTTACTTTTGATTGTTTCTTTTATATTTTTAATATGGCATTTGTTTGATGAAGAAAATCAATAAATTAGGATAAAGTTGTTGGGACATGTGTCGCGTGAAATAGTTAATTTACGTGAATCTCCTCTATCCACTATCCAATATATCAATATTTTCATTTTAGCTTGCGAATTAGTCTCTAGGAAACCTGGAACCATTCTATAATATCATACATATCCAGTTCTCAAAGACTACTAATAACCCACATTTGTTAAAATCATGAACACAAACCTTTTAGTATAGTCTTTACAGTTTTGTTCAGAGTTGAGTAGTCTGAAGAACCTTTTAGTATAGTCTTTACAGTTTTGTTCAGAGTTGAGTAGTCTGAAGCACCACAGGAAGTTCCCGAGCAAAATAGTAATGTGGGTCAGGGTCTAATAGAAAGAACTTAAATTGGACTAGCATATTGCATCAATTAGTTTTGTCTCATTTGTTATATTAGTTTAAATTTATCAACTACCTTAAAATCATAGATGACCTAAATACCAACCATCCAGGGTTTTTACAAGGGTCACTAATAGAATATATCATGGATGGGGTAGATGTGGATAGATAGTGTAATGTATATGATTCATATAAGAATTCAGATAATTTTTCAGAACAGAGATTGGAGGCCAAAAGTATGAAGCACAATTCCTCATCTTTGCATGTAGAGATAGAGACGCTAATTTAGGCTATTGAATATATGACTGACTTCCGATCATCCAAGATTGTTACAAAGGTCACTAAAAGAACTGTAAAATATCATTTTAACCTAATTGTAGCAACTTCCAGTAAAATGTCAAAAATTCACATCCTTGAATTTAATTCTAGTTATTTAGTATATTTGGAAACAAATATATTTATAAATGTAGAAGTTTGAGATGCGTTGATGATTTTATTTTGGTATATATGTATATCCAGTTTCTAAATTTTGATCTACTTAAAAGGCGAACAAATTTGATTTAAATATTTCAAACTTGAATGAAAATTATGTAATACAAATTTTATTATCAGGTTTTAAACTTTGTTGAGTTTTAGATTTTTGAATTTAAATATGTGAATAAAAGCTGAAGCATAATTTTGGAATATCAAATATATTCAGCATTTGAGTTTCTATTAAAATTTCAATATAAGTGGAAACTATATTTCCAAAAGTTTGCTATATTATAATTCGTAGTATACCGCAAGATAATAATTTCAAAATATTTTGTTTACTTTTAATAAAACAGTTGTTGTAAAAATTAATCGATACAAATTTAATATATATTGCATTAATTTATCATATTTATATTTTAGGAGATAACATTTAATCATACATTTTAAAACGTCTTGCATTAAATTTATTTTTGGATATTTTATAACTGAAATTATAAATTTGTATTGTTTCACATCTAATATTTCTGTAAATAAAATATAATATAGAATATTTAAAAAATATGCGTTTGTAACTAAAAATACTTTGCATGCTTTACAGACTAATCCACGAAAATTGCAATCGTAAAAAAGCATGTACTCTGAAAATTCTATAATTAAATAATATACTTTAATATTTTTTAAAGTCATGCATTGTTAATAAAATCTCTACATTATATTTATAAGAACATATAATTTTATTCCATATTAGGATTATATGATTTATAGTCATTACTGTGAACAGCTTTATTTAAATAATTATGTGATATATGATATTTAAAACTTTCAAATATAATATTTATTAATGTTAATCTATTGGTTTTAGCATTTATTGTATATAAAGTATTTTATTTCATATGTAAACTGATTTAACAATATTTAAATTAATATAATCTCACCTCAAAGAAAATACAAATAGATAAAATATTCTGATTTTAGCAAAATATTTATGATTTGTGAATAGTTGTGATCTTCGTTAAACAGTTGTTAAAATATGATTTGCTTAAAATACAATTTTGGTGGTTTTGGTTTTTATAGTATGCTGTTTCTTTTAAAGATCATTAATTATTTAAATATAACTATATCTAAATTTAATGTATTAGACCATTCATATGATATGTCTAAAAATGTAAGGGATATTCATATTCTCAAAAAAAAATTTGATGTTTGATATGTGTTATAATAAATGGTCATTTTTATGTGTTTATAAATAGAGTATGACAATTATAAATGTATGACAAAACTGAAAAATATATTAATTAAAATTAAATTTTTTCAAAAAGATTAATTAAAATTTAATCATATGATATTAAGTTTGGAAGAAGGTTGTAACTACTGACTCTTATGACATATAATATTACAATTATAGCAAAATGACTAAAATTTAGAGAAAAATTATTGTGTGGCAAGTTTTAAAAGTGAATAATAATTATTTATAATATTATTTTCTCTGTTGAAAATTGTCGTTTAAAGCTTTTAACGCATATTAAAAAATACTTAAATTTTTTTATTTATACTCTGTTCATACATTAAATATTTCTCTCTATTTAATTAATACACCAATAAAATAAGATTAAAATGAACGTTTATTTTAAATTATGCATTAAAATACAAAATGACATTTTTTTAAAAACAAAAATAAAATCTAAAATGATATTTTTAAGCAATGAAGGAAGTATTAATTAGACTGAAACGTGATTCAGAGAATCTTAATAAGTTTTTTTAAATATATGACTTGTACACCTACTACACGAACAACGTCTTAATTATAGTATATATACTAGGTCCTGTCTCCGCGCGATGCGCGGAAAAGTGGGTTGATAGTCAATTTTTGATTATATGTTTCGATGTTTTTTTGGTTGGAATGGAAGAATTTTTTTCCAAAATGTTTGAAAATTGGTGAATATCGAGTTCACGCAATTGTTTTAAAGCTAAAAGAGTAGCTAAGTAAACATAATAAATAATGTAAGAAACAGATTAAGTCTTTTGTAGATCAGAAGTTGTGCTGAGGTTCATCAGAAAGAAATTGCCTGAAATTAGTTAAGAATAAGTTAGTAAGCATAAATTTAAGCAAATACAATAGTTATGTTATTTATATAAAAAGGTACATACCTGACTTAGCTGGGAAAAAAACTCCGTGTAGGTCCTTCTCATTTGATTGTATCATTGTTTGGTTGCTATGTTGGGCATTGTAAATCTGTGAATATAATATTTTATCAGAAGACCTCTGAAAATGATGTGAGTGAAGACTACTAATTTAATTAAAAATACCTTTGTTGGGAGGAAGGCCTTTGAATATTTATTTGTAGACTATGTTTTTCACTTTCAACTGGTGGGAATCTTCGGTTTTGATGATCGTTAATCCTGCTTTGCTTGTGACACATGAGAGGGCCACATCAAGTTAACCATGAGAGAAGACTGGTTTAGGCAGATATAAGATGAGATCTTTTAAACTCTGGCTTTGGCTTTTGTTGATTGTCATTGCATAAAACAATCTGATAGGGACTTGCCGCCGACGTAATGTGAACGGTAACTTTGTTTCATCATACAAAAGAACAATTCTTGGGATCAAGACATCTTTTCCAATGTGGGAGCCAGTGATAATTTCGGCCTTGAGCACGCGATCGCCAATGTGGGTTAGGATCATACGTGTACTATTGCACATTCCACTATATAATTGTTGTAGACATAGTTAATGTGTTTATACAAATATTCGGTTAATCACCATCACCATCTCTATTTTCAAGAATAAGAAAAGGATTATAACTCCTAAAAACAAAATATATAGATTTGTCACATATTATATCTATATTATATTTTTACTATCTAATAAGTTTCGATATAAGCTAATAATTTGTGTAGATAATCAGGTTTCAATATAAGTTTTCCTCAAAAACCAAACATCAAAATTCAGTAAATTATGCAATATAAAATACATGAAATTTTATCCCACAACCAAATCATATCCTTGGTTATCAGTAATACAAAATTTGAATCAATGGTATTAAGATAACTAATATGAATCTGAAATATGATTATTTTCATAATTTATGGATTATAAGTAATTGTTGTTTGCAATTGTTTGTTGTACGTGCAACTATTATTATGTTGGATAATGCAAAATTTCATCTTTTTATTTCTTTTTTCCATTAAATTATTAAGACAAAGCAAACAACTATGTAGATGAGATAATGGATCTCATGTACATTAAGCAAGTATTGCCCTACAATATGGATATGTTAAGGTTTTTCCAACCCAGTCCAAGATGCAGCGATGATGATAGGAATGTTTACAATTCAAAGAGTTGATATCTCCTTCTGTGCCAAACTCTTCGCAGCAAATTGAGCATATATCATCTTTCTCGCTAGGGGTGGGCTCCCTTCGATTTTCCCGAAGCTCGATGATATAGACGTCTAGGTCAATTCTGCGGAGAGCGTCTGGATTGTAATCAGATATCTTAACAATTATATCAAGATCTATATTTGTGGGATCATCGAGCGTCGGAGTAGTGCGTGCGGCAAAGTCAGAAGTCTGCTCGATAATCTCCATCACCTAGTCAAAATCTATTTTTTGGTATCCAAGCATGTACTCCATATCGCGTACCGTTTCGTGGATTAGGTGGCCACTGCTTATTGTCTTCACGGCGACAGATATCACAATTTTTGTTTGCTGTGTACTTGGCCTCTTTATCTTCATGGTAATGACTCTTTTTGGAGATGTTAAACTTGGTTCCATTTTGTGGCGTATATCCCAAAATACTTGACTCATGTTTAGATTTTGGTGGAGTTGTTTAGAGATATGAAGGAGTTGTATAATGGATACAGGATGCAAGGGGTTAAATAGGTGGCAAAGTTGTAAGTTTTCTAATACACCATATGTTACAACATTAATATATGTTGAATAGTAAAGAAGTTACGAATTAATAAACATGACTTGGTCTTAAGCATAATAAATTGATCATAGTTATAAAAGATGTTTCAGTTTGAATATTTTCATAAAAATTAATTTAAAACCATTAACGTAAACATAAACTATAATAACATAATCTATGTGATATAAAAGTAAAAAATAATCCATATATAAAACAATAAAAAAAGAGATATAAATTATTCGAATTCGGTTGGTCAAATAAATGGGCTATTTCAATTGTGTGTTTGATTTAAATTATATAATTATTATTTTATGCTAGGAGTAATCAAGTTTAGAATGGATGTTCCAATTTGTTATACGTTTCACATAGATGGGAAACTATTTTTGGGTAGAAAAAATGCGAAAATATTTATGGTTGCACTTATTATATCCGAAGTAGAATACATTACTCGGTGAGATACGATATAGTTATAAATCTTGAAATATTATGGGTCGTTCATGGTGCGTTTATATTTTTTCTTGTGTTGTAATTGAAGTGATTGTGTCCGTTGTCATTGTGTGCTTGGAAAGTAATTGATTGTTGGGGGATAGCTGAGATAGATCGGTTGTTTATTGATAATTGCTCTTGATAGTTAATTTTCGATTATAAGCTATAAGTTAACATATGGTTCCACTCAGTATTATAATTTAGTTATAAATTGATCATGGTTATGTATTGTTCAGGAGATGCCTCAATGGGTTTGTATGACACTCCCACAAGTGTGATGTCAATGTAGCTCCGTATGATATAAGTATATAACAAATGTTTCTTGTGCTAGGATGTAAAGTTTTATAGATAATGTTTTTTTATATGTATCTTATTGAATAATGAAACATTTGTTGGTTGAATTGCTGCATCAACATTAGTGAATCAAAACATACCAAGCAAATATAGCATACTGTGCAAATATAACATACCAAGCAAAGAAAATATTATGCCGAAGCAAATCAAACATAGAGAATCAAATTATACATACCAAGCAAATATAGCATACTGAAGCAAATAAAAGATTAGCGAAGCAGTGGTGATACAAATATCACAACATTAGGAATATTAGGTAGATGTGTTAGCGTCGACTCTTACGACCACGACCCTTTCCTCGTTCTGACTGCTGCTGAAATGAGTCGTACGCACCTATTGCTCTCAAATAATGCAAGTAGTCTGGGTCGATGTGTTCTTCTGGTTCCTCAATGCGTGTCAATTAGTAGCGTCTGAGCTCGGCTTTGCTTAGCTTGTATACATTAGTTACTCCTGAGGTTGAGCTTCCTTGAGTGCTTATTGATGTGGCTGGCTGAGCTGTGCTGACCGCTAATTGTTGTGGCGGTTGTTGTGGCTGGTTGAGCTGTGTTGACTGCTTCTTTGCTTCCATCAGAGTTGGTAGCTGTAAAAGTTAACCAAATCTAGATCTTTAGAATAAGGATAAAAATGATAATAAGAACATGCAATCCTAGCTATTTAACAAACCTATCTGATGAGGCAATTAGGGAAGACTAAACTTATAAATTTATGAAAGCTAGATCTTTGGTTATATCTTTGAGAAACGTAAGGCTTCAAATCTTTGTGGATATATGAGGCTTGCGGTGTATTAGAAAGATCAGAGAGATGGATGAATAAGATCAATGGTCTAGATGTTGATTACCTGTCTAAGATAATGCTCTAATCTAAACTATGCCGGTTGAAACAGAATTGGGATAGGATTGTGGAGGATCTTAGTGTTGTGGTGGCTTGAGATGGATTACGACATATGAGAGAGACTTGTGGTGGTTTGAGGGAAGAGATGAATCGATTAGCGTAGTAGAATCTATAGGATGACTCCCTATATCAGGAAAATACGGCGTTACTTCCAATGGGTTCGACCAATGGGAGCCAATGGTGAGGATAACTTAAACTACTAATCTCAACCGTTGAATCATTCCAATCCAATGGTATAAATTTTTTTTTTTGAAGTTTCCCTTCAATCAAATATGAAATATGGTTCTAATTATGTTATTCGAAATTAAATATAGGGACCGTACATGAAAGGATCCAAAATTGCAATATATGGAATCACATATTAAACTAAATTGATACCATAGAAATACTAATTATTGTTTACATGATATAAATTTTAAAAAAATTTAAGCAAATTTTTAAATAAAGGGAAAACAAAGTCTTCATAGCATTATAAAAAAATGGCTAGATTTGATGTAGTTTTAACTATCCAAAAAATGAAAAGTGCAGATAATTAAGAATGCTATTGTTTGGAATGAAAGAATTGTATTTTTCAAAACTCTAAAAAATCAAGCTTATTGGATTGTTTAAAAACAAAAAGAATAGCTTAAGTAATCATAAATAATTTAAGAATATATCAAGTCTTTTGAAGAACATAAACTGCGGTGTGGACAATAAAAGAAGTACCATGATATGGTCGAAATTGTGAACGTTGGATCAATAAAATATCTAACCTTCCTTTTCCCGTGGTGATTTCCTGAAAATATATGATTTTCTTATGGTTCCATATCGATTAGGAATCATGTAAATTAAGTAGATTTTGATAGTTTCTTATGATTCCACTGTACCATTTTTTTTTTTAATTCTCAGCCATGACTTTTTCTTATTCCTCGCATTGAGGGTTTATATGTTGCTCCTTTTTTATAGACGCATCGTTTATGTCCAAGTACAACTACTTTGGCTGTGTAGAGTTTTGTCTCGGGATTTGAAAGCAAACACATAATGTATAGAATCGAACAAAGCCAAGAATCTGCACCTCTTCGTACGGCTTTTTTACAACAAAGCCAAGAATCTAGTTCTGAGTTATTTATGTAGACCAAAATGATTCCTCAGAAACTTCTTATGGTTATAAATATGTTTGTCTTTCTAACAACAATAAGATCATCTCAACAATGGTGGAACGAAAAGAGTAATAATAAAAACAACTGAAAGGATAATCTCATACCAAACAACATTTTCATTTAGACAATGACATCATAACAAAAACATAACTGTCATTGTGATTACAACATTCGGAAGAGGATTCAGACACAAGTTACTTATCAAAAAGATCATATGTTAGCTACATTCATGAGAGAACGATGGACTTTACAAAAAAACACTTGGCTATTACACTAACATAGCCTTCGACGTCCCCTTGGACCACTTCCGTCACTTCCTGAGCCATAGATGGGGAGACCTCTTCCAATAGGTTCTTCATCTCCCGGTAACAGAGGGACTTCTTTTTGAAGCACCAAGAGCTGATAAATAAGATTTGGAAATATCAAGCTTGTGTCCAAGTCTGTTACGCGGGTCATGTCGATCACTTGTTCATACACAAGTTGACCAAAATCGATTTCTTTGCGTTTGGCAACAGCATACAGGAGTCGGAGACGCTTTTTGATCATCAAATCAGAATCCGGACCTGGAAGCCAATTACGCTCACACACACGGTATAGAACTTGGAAGGGATTGAGCAGAGCATTGAGATTGAATCCCGTCCATCCAGAGCATTGACCCCCGGTGAGGTGTGTGATTGCCTGCTTCAGCACAACGTCTTTCCACTGAAAGGAGTGTTTGACAGTTGGTGTCATCATCAATTGGTTGATCACCGAAGGGGAGAAGCGGTACACAAATCCCCGAATAAGAGCTCCATCCTCGTTGAATGGTTTGTTAGAGATGAACTCTCTCACAACTCTAGGACAGAACGGATTCACATGCAACACCGTGTAACACCACCCTATGTTATCAATAACCCGAAACACATCCTCTAAAAGACGATTCCTAGGATCTAGATAACTTTGAACCACAAAACCTCGGAGACAAAGAGAGCGATACCCGATAGTGGCTTTGTGGCTGTGATGACGCCGAGAGTAACCCCCGATCGGCGGAACGGTTCCGGAGAATATCAATCGACTTTCTTGTAAACGATCATCAAACGACTTGAACGGGACTCGCGATCGGAATTGGAAGTGTTCTCCATATGCGTTATTAATCTCGCTAAACCTCCGAATCCTAGTTCGAACAGAAGAAGAAAGATTTTGATCAGCCATGGCGAGGAGATTGGATTGGAAGGCAGTTTAAATATAGAAGAGGAAGGGTCGAGTTTCCCTCGTTAAAAAGGAAGAAGAAGCAATTAAATCTTCCCGAGCGGTTCATAGATATGTTTAGGGTTTGGCATATATTTGCAATGTGTGTTTTTAGTCTATCGGTAGAGTAGCCTTCGCATATGCTCTTGTCTAGGGTTCGAACCCTGGTATCAACATTTTTTTTATTTTCGGCAAAATTTCCATTTTTGGCTTATATAAAGAGTTAATGTATTTAATCATTCATGGTTGTCTACATATATTTATAAGAGAAATTCTTGGGTTCACTCCCTAGAGTGAACCTCTAGATTCACCAACCAATAGTGTTTGAGTATTATTATTTGATATCTTTTAAAAAAAAGAAATAAAATTAAATATCCAAATTAGATTATATTTTAAAAAATAAAATAATAAAAATACATAAAAATAGTTACAAAAAATAAATAAATTAATATTGTTAAATCTTCAGCAAAATAATAAACCCTATACCCTAAATACTAAACCCTAAACCCTAAACGTTAAACCTTAAACTTTGGATAAACTCTAAACCGTTGGAAAATCTTAAACCCTAAATCATACATTAAAAACTAAATTTTAATAACACTAAACCCTAAATCCTAATCACTAAACCCTAAACCCTTGGGTAAACTCTGAACCCTTGGATAAATCATAAACTCTAGGGTTTAATTTTAAATATTTTAAAATTAAATCCTAGAGTTTATGATTTATCCAAGGGTTCAGGGTTTATCCAAGGGTTTAGGGTTTAGTGATTAGGGTTTAGGGTTTAGTGTTATTAAGATTTAGTTTTTAATGTATGATTTAGGGTTTAAAATTTTCCAATGGTTTACGGTTTATCCAAGATTTAAGGTTTATAATTTAGGGTTTGGAGTTTAGGATTTAGGGTATAGGATTTAATATTTTGCTAACGGTTTAACAATATATATATATTTTTTTGTAACTATTTTTTATGTATTTTTATTGTTTTATTTTAAAAATATAATCTTATTTGAAAATTCAATTTTGTTTCCTTTTTTAAAAGATATAAAATATCAATTACTCAAACACTATTGGTTGGTGAATCTATAGGTTCACCCTAGGGGGTGAACCCAAGAATTTCTCTATTTATAATTATTATGTTTTTGATCGATTGAGTTCAAGAACTTAGTCCTAAACAATGTTAAGTAATCATCTAATATCATAATTTCAAATCACACAGCAAACTTAAAAAAATTCTAAACTAATTCTACTCTAATTAAATAAAAACCAGTTGTTCAATTCGGAATAGTAGTTGTGAATTGAATTCGGAATTTGAAATATTTCTGAATTGGTTTGTTATCAACCAAGTGATGTGGTAAATATATATAGATATTATCATTTTATTGGTTTCTATATAGATTATAAAGATCACATTATATAGTTAGCCATTATTATATTTTGTTCAAACTATATAACATGGAAAGAGATTAATAGTAGATATTATAGTTTCTGGGAGGAACTTACCTTGTCTTAGACTTACTTTTCAACTTCTGTAAATTTAAAAGTATTTACACTTGTCTCATTTCTATTTATTCTTTTTTAACTTTCCTAGATTAAAATAACAACATAAACAATTATATTTACATAACTAAATTTAAACTACATAGACCACAAATACAAATATAAAATTATAAGTCACTTATCATTTAAAAAACTATTTATTATAAACAAACAAAACTAACTATAATGTAATATAGAGAATTTTTTAAATAATTCCAATGTCCCACACTCTTACTAAGACATCATTTTATTCCAAACAAAAGACCAAGGGTATTAAAATTTCGTTTGGCATAGACTACTCACTCATTCGTACGTCAAGAAAGTATAATGATTTATCTATCATTATTTTTCCAAACTCATAAATATATAGATATTAAAGATAGATTTTATTAGCAAAAGAGTTTATAACCAAGGTTGTTATAACACTGCAAAGCAAAATTCAGAAAAGGAGAAAACAAAACATAGTCTTAAATTAAACAGAACAAAGAAATAGGACTTCATCAGCCACATTTGGCACGCTTGACACCTTCTAACTCAATCCCATCAGCACTCCTCTTCATCGATTCATCTGCATGATCACCCCCCCCCCCCCCTCACTATCAGATTCCCCATCAACGTTATCTCTTGTCTTGACCACGGGTTCTGGGGCTTCAAGAGGGAGCACCTTTGTCACAGTTAAAGTCTGGGACTTGCCATTCAGATTGTGATCTGATACCTTCACAATGAACTTCCTTGTTTTCCCAATGGTATCAATCATGGCTTGAGGCACTGGAACTATGTGATCTTCTCCCACATTATCACTGGCCTAACATATATTTAGACATTGTCAGAATACATTTTCAAAGTTTTACTAATAATCTCTTTTTAAATCTTATAAATATACAAGTTTCCAATTACCTGATAGTATCTTTCAACCAACTCGGCAGCTTTCTTTCCAGTCAACTTCTCACCAGCATCCCCAAGGACAACAAATACGGCTTGATCCTTCTGATCATAAACAGAGAGCTTAGACAGGTACCTGTAACAGAGAGACATTAATAAACATTGCAGTCAAAGAATGTATATAACCATATGTAAACCACTTACTGCGCCACACCATCAATCTCACTCTTCCCACATTTCTTACACATGAGGGTTGTAGGTCCTTTGGTCGCCTTGGTATGGCACACACCGCAGCCTATATAATACCACCCAGAACTGTGCACAACATCATCAATAGTTGCTGTGCACTCAAACAAAGCAACCTGGAAACATGTTTGAAAAATTAAATGCGAGATTTAGATAATCTTATCAATGCATCGGATATTGAGACTATAATACCTTAGCGGATGCCTGATTCATATAGGAGAAGAGATCTCCCAAAGTCGCTGTCTCAGGCTTGGTGACCACCTCTGCATTAACCTTGTTGGCAACATCTAAGTTCAAGTCCAGCCTGAAGAAAAAGTCAAATCAGAAATTATAATATCGTAGTAACTGCAATGATATTACAAATCATGAAACCTAAACATTACCAGCTGAGGTAGAACCGGGTTTCCTGGACATCACTATCCAGAAATACCCGTGAAGACGCCATAGAAGATAGAGAGAGGACGCCTACAACAGAAAGACGACATGATACATAAGCAAAATTATGACATTTCTAAAGTAAGAGAATATGTATATCAATACAGTATATATAATCAGTTCAGGTCTTGCTCAATCTACTAATAACTATTCACATATATTTAAAATGCTTCATAACTAATAAACTCTAGAGTCAATTCCAAAAAGCAGTTCAACCACTATCTTTTTTCTATCAATTCCAATATAGTTTAGTCGACCCTTATTTCTTAGCATATTTTAAAAAATGTTACATAGATATTAAACTCTAATGTCAACTAGAAAGCAGCTCTACCAGCATATATCAATAATTATGCACCACAGAAAATAATACCTATTCTAAACCAGCCTAACAGATACGATCCGAACCATAACTAACATCTTAAACAGCAATAAAAAGTTAGTATTACAAACCTCCAAACCGTCTCGGGAATAAGATGGTTACTAAGATAACACGGGCAGTGCCTCCAGACGCCTTGAACTTCTCACAGAACTGAAAAGCAGCCTTGTCCCAGAGGTACAACTTCAGCACGGGTTTGCTGTAACAACACAAACCATTCGGTAAGATAAACCATATGTGTATGCTGAAGAAGATAGAGAACAACTCACTCATGTATTTGAACATGAAGCTCAACTCGGCGGGATGCAACTATCTCTGCTTCATCAAGAAGAGGACCGTCACTGAGAATCTGCCCATTCACAAGTTTGATGTGGCCTACATAATCTGCAAAGAAGAGAATAAAAATCAATGCTTTATATCTTATAAACCCAGCAATAAAACCTAAATTTCTGAGTCTGTACGAAAACACTATCCTAGGCAACACTCCAGAATCAATTAAAACATCTATGTGGTTTAATGCTGGTGAGAGCTTACCATAAAGATCACCTCTTTTGTCGGAGGCAGCCTCAAATTCTCTGTATCCATGGATCTGGAACCGATCATCAGGGAAGTGGATCGAACTGTCCTCAAGATCAGAGAGGACAGAGTTCCATGAGAAGCTAATGGTGACATCTGGTTCAGCTACCCGATAAATAGGCTTGCTCTTTGATCCGAAAAACTTGTTGAGTCGGTAAGTACCACCGGCCTTCATGTGACGCAAGTAAGTCTCAATCCTTCCATAAGGGATGAAACCATGGATAACATTTTCCTGTTACAAAAGAGAAGTAGTTAGAGAAGCTAGCCAAGATAACTTGAGTCGAAACAAAATTTATTTATATATCTAACCCACAAAAATATACTCATGATGATGCTAACAACAACTTAGCTATCAGGGTGCTGGATGTTGTTGAGATATAATAAGACATATATAGCAAATATTTGGTTTAAAGCGATGATAAACAACCGGGTACTGTGATATAATAGCATTTCAACCAAACAATTTCCTAAACTAATATTGCAAAAAGATATCGGTTTCTACCTCTTCATCGATGAGGAGCATTTCGAGGCCAATAAGCACCTTCGTCTGAACATTCCAAGCCTCCCATCAGTGGATCAGACGAAACCGTATCTCGCCTTCATGTGGCCCGAACGTCACGTCTTTGAAGGTAATCGCCTTCCCAACGATAGCCTTGCCTTTATCGCGGGAAGAGACAGAGGCTTTGTCCCTAGCGCCGATGTTGAGGCCGGAAGAAGCACCGGTTTTGTCGATTGACTTGCTCGAACCGGAGGAGACCACCAAGACACCTTCTGATTTCACGGAACTGACATCGTCGGCTTTGTCATCGCCGGAAGAGACACCGGTTCGATTGACGGGTTTGACCGGAACGGAGGGAACCGTAGCTTCACCGTTCGTTTTCACTGACTTGGAAACATCGGATAACTTCATCGCGGAGTGTATAGTATAATCGTGAGGAGGAAATAATTTTTGGTGAAGATAAGAGATGGAGTGTGAGATTTATATAGAATCTCAGATGGGGAAAGCCAAAAGGTTCCATTAATGAGATCAAATAGTGTATAGGAGTGGGGAGGGGATTGATTACTAGTAAGCCAGAACAGAGAAACGCATGAAACGAAGACGACGAAGAAGACGAAGAGAAAGGGTCCGAGATTCGATTTTGGGAAAATTAGGGTTTGTCATCGCGTAGAGGGGGAAGCAGTATCTACCGCGTTTGGGCTAAACGGGCTTGACGAAACCAATCAGAACCGGACGGGCTAAACTTTAAGTCCAGATAACTTTGCGGGCTTCTAACGTGGCGAATTTCAGACACCCTATTGGCTGATTTAAAATGAGGACGTGGACAGTCCGGCTACTCTTCATATATCCTTTTAGTATTAGATAGATATACACATGATATATTTTACATTTTAAATTTTGTTCTCCATTATTTTTAATTTAGATACTAAATAATTATAGGACTTTATTAAAGATTTATAATTTAATTTATAAAATGTTAGTGCTTTAAATTAAAAACTGTAGTTTTCAAAAATAAATCTTTTTCAGATGTTTTCCAATTTTCACAATAAATATATTATTTTCTTAAAATATTAAGATAAGATCTGAAATTTGGATCACCGTTTAGGAAAGCATCGGCACTAAGGCCCGTTAATTTGAAATAAAGCCCATTAGAGTTTCACGCAGAAAGAAAAAAAAATATAGTGACGTGTAGACATGTAAAAGCCGTAGGTAGTCAAGTCCAAGTGGAACTTCGTCAGGTTCGAGTGGTCTCTATTAGAAACTCTCCTTAATCGTTAGATTAATTCTGTCTATATCATCCGACGGTCAGGAGTTTTACATTTTAAATATTAATTTTGAAAAAATAGAAATAAATACTGATGAGAACAGAGTCTCTCTTTCTCTCTCTCTCACACTAGATGAAGAACAGAGTCTCTCCGGCGAATTCGCCTGAGAGCTGTCGCGTGTAAAATCTAATGGGTCTTCCTTTGTTGACTTGTAGTACGACAAGAGTCGCTTTCTCCTCTTCTTCTTCGTCTTCGTCTTCGTCTTCGTCATGGTTCAAGAGTAGTGATCGTAGTTATAGGCTTTACGAGTCTCCGGCGAGTTCGAGATCGGAGCTTCGGAAGCGTAGCGGGAAGAGAAGCAGTCTTTCGTTAGAGAAGTCGAGGGGAGTTAAAGCGTCTTCGTCGGGACAGAGCAGCGGCGAAGTGATCGACGACGGGGATGCGGCGGCGGCGGCAAGAAGTGTAGCTGTGCCTTCGGGAGATGTAACGTCGGTGGGAAGCTTCGGCAGCGGGGGGTTAGCTGGACCGTCGGGAGAGGTGACGTCAGTCGGGGAGTTTGTCGGTGGAAGCGGCGGAGATTGGGATAAGATCGGTGCTGTTGTTAGGCTGAGTTACGGAATCGGTGAGTCAACTCGGTGGTGATGACTGATGACAAAAGTTTTGTTTTCAAGTAAATTAAAGTTTTGGATTATTTTTTAAATTTAAAATATAAAAAAAAAAACAGGAATATACTGTGGAATGGCTGTGGCGGGAAGGTTTATATGTGAAGTAGCAGGAATCGATTACACAGGAGGTTTTAATGCTTCTTTAGATGCTATTATCGCTGGTCTTGGTTATGCTTCTCCACCTATCATGGCTCTTCTCTTCATTCTTGATGTAAGTTAAAGAGTTAGGACTCTCTCTCTTTTAATGGTTTAGTGTTGATTGAGATTGTTTTCTTGTTTTAGGATGAAGTTGTGAAGGTGTCGCCGCATGCTCGTGCCATTAGAGATGTTGAAGATGAGGAGCTTCGTGGCTTCTTCCATGGAATGTCAGCTTGGCAGGTTAAATTAACTCTCTTTTAACAAAATCTTTTGAAACTTCAAGAACTGGTACCATTGACGTCTTTCTTTTAGTTTATCTTAGTAGTTACTGCAAGTTCAGTTGGAGAGGAGCTCTTCTATCGAGCTGCGTTTCAGGGTGCACTAGCTGATATATTCCTAAGAGGCACAGATCTCATCTCAGATCCTCGAGGAATGGTCGCTTTGGTAATGCTCTCTTCTTCTCCACGTTCCTTAAGACTCCAAATTGACTTCAAAGTATTGAAATTTACAGACTGGACTATTGCCTCCGTTCGTACCGTTTGCTCAAGCGTTTGCAGCCGCTATTACCGCCGCTCTCACTGGCTCTCTCTATTACATTGCTGCTTCACCTAAAGATCCGACTTATATAATGGCACCCGTCTTGAAAACTCCTTCTGCCCGTGACGAGCTCAAGAAGTTGTTTGCAGCGTGGTACGAGAGGAGACAGATGAAGAAGATCTACTCTCCTCTTCTTGAAGGGCTTTTGGGTCTCTACCTCGGCTTTGAATGGATTCAGGTACTTTTATATTACTGACTCATTCTCTTTATCGAAGTTAAAAGGAATCATAACTTGAAAAAAAATATTGCAGACAAACAACCTTCTTGCTCCTATCATCACACATGGCATATACTCGGCTGTTGTATTGGGTAATGGACTCTGGAAGCTTCACCATCACCAGCAAAGACTGCGCCTACGGGTACATAAGCTTGAAACTGAAGGTGACAACAACAGTACAAGATAGATTAAAAAATAAATGAAAAAAACACTACCCCCTTTTGTGTTTTAAAGTTTTGTAAATTGTCTTTTATGTATTGAACCACCATTGACTTGTACAAATAGATAGTAAAGTGTTTAGAACCAAATAAGAGAGCAGCTACTTGAAGCTTTTATTTTTATTGTCTTCAAAGTAAAGTGTTTAGTCTTGTTCAAGCTGGGAAATGATCCTAACGAAGACATCAAAGCCTTGGCACATGTCTGTAAGAAGACAGTACTCATTCTTTGCATGATATGTAGCCATGAGGCCGTATCCTGAAGTTTGCACATCGAAACCTTCGTCCTACAATCGATTTGAGAAAAGAGTAAATTGCAGAAGAATCTGGAAGGATCAGACTTGAGTCTAGTGAGGTTAAGGGGGCTTATCTAATGGATTACCTTGAGGTCTCGGATAAGAGGCAAAGTACCGGTGATTGAGTAAGGCTTCACGTGCCCGACGACTTCTTTGGTTGCGTTGCAAAGAACGTGATAGCCGCGGGAATCAAGATTACATGCAACTCCAGCTGATGCTTCATCAAAGCTTAACGTTAGCCTGCAGGAGACAATTGAGACTTTGTTAACAAACAAAAACTGAGAGAAGGAATGAAATCAGGCGTAAGAGTTAAAAAAAAAACGAACCTTCCACGTAAGTCCTCATCTGGTAATACGTACTTGGATACAGGACCACGGGTTGCGAGATTCTAGACGATAGTGTTTATGTCGTCTACATACTCTTGCAGCTTCTTCATCACTTCCTTCACGCTGCGGAAAAAACAAGGGTTAGTTCTTTAGAGTGTGTCTAAATGCATAGAAGAACGAAACAACTATGGAACCAAGAGAGAAGAGAGACTTACTCATAGAAAGGAGTCAACCTGAAACCAAAAGAACAGAGAAAAAAGTAAGTTAAAAAAAAAAAAACTGATGAGACATCTCAGTTTTACAATATTCACAACTTAGAAAAACATAACCTGACATCACCGGAGACGGTACATTCTCCAGGGATTTGATTGATTCCGCCTCCAGGATCTGCAAAAATCCTATTGGAGTTAAGTAGACACAACATTTGGAAGTCATTACTCAAAAACTTACAGCTCCATTGTGTTGGCTTCATGGTGGATGGCGTGGCAAAACCATAAACTTTCTCTTGTGGGTGAGGAGGAAAGTCTCTGTAGAACCGGGATTGAATTTCCTTAAGCCCTTCCATTCCTAACACCATAGCGTTAATCGCCTGAGCATAAACACAAGATTAAAGGATTCAAATGCTGAGCTTGCAGCTTCACCAATTTAACAGGACCATACCTTGTGAGCTAAACCGCTGTGGAAAAGCTTTCCAGTGAAATGAAGCTTCCAAGGAATCATACCACCCGTTCCAATACACGGCTGCTTATCCGCCGTATCAATCCAAAACCTTCAAAAACAACTCACACATCAACAACAGCTTCATACAACTCAAGAATATTAAAAAAGAAAAACTAACAATGGTCCGGATTTGAGCTTATCAAGAAGCCCAGCATGTCCACACCAACACCTGGAATCGAAGAGTTCTCTTCACTAGCAATAAAAACCGCCACCACCGATGATTTCAACGCTGGCTTGGTCTCCCCGAGCCTCTTCATGAGCTCAGTCACTAGAGCAACGTGTCCATGACAATCCGTAGTCCCACGACCTCGAAGCTTATCCCCATCTATGCTCAGCGAGAAAGGATCAAACTCCTACGAAAGAACAGTCAAACCCAAAACAGAGACATCTGAATAAAACCATAACCAATTAAACCCTAGAGTACACAAAAGAAGATAAAGATCTCAACTTTGGATCAATCCGCATAAACCCTAGACTACACAATGAGATAAAGATCTCAACTTTGGATCAATCCCTATAAACGCTATAGAGTACAAAATGTGATAAAGGTTTCAACTTTGGATCAGTTCGCGTAAACCCAACATCTTAATTCTAACGGGCACCGATCAAAACCACGAAAAAATGATTTACCCATTCGTCGGGATTGGCGGTGACGACGTCCATGTGCATTCCGACGAAAGACAAGATCTTTCCGGGGACAGATCCTGGGTACTCCACGATGAGGTTGCCTCTTCCTGAGAGTGATACGCCACATGATTGATCACGAGAGGACCACCACCAGTTTCGGTGCTGTAAGGACGGAGAGAGTCGAGGACGTGGTTTACGATTCGATCCTCTTGCGGGATGAGCTCCGGCGGATTGTTTTGGACGTATTTGGATTCGCCGATGAGTTTCGATAAGAAGCAATTCTGAGGGAAGGAATCCCTTTGGAGCTTTCACAGTGGACGTCGATAACGGTTGGGACGGCATATATTCATATTAAAGGTTTCACCTTTCTCTCTGGGTTGGGTTTCTTAATTCACGACCAAAGATGGTGGCTTTCTGATTGTTTCATCATGCAATGCTTCTTGTAGATCCAAATGCTTTCTGATTGTATTTTTTTTACAATATTGGTTTCGTGTTTTTGCTCTGTGAAAGCAGAATCATGAAAGACGTGATTGAGAGAGAGCAAAGGCTGCAGAAGAACAAGAGCAAGAAGGTTAGAGCGGCTTATGCTCCCCACATTGAGCTTTTGCCTGCTGATAAAATGGCGGTTATTGTGATGCATAAGATGATGGGTTTGGTTATGTCCGGACATGGGATGGGTGTATCCAAGTTGTTCAAGCTGCTGTTAGTATCGGTATAGCAATAGAGCATGAGGTATGAGCAGTCTTGGAATTAATATCTTTAAGTGCATCTTGCTGTTTTTTGGATCCATGAATACGCATGATATAGGAAGGCAAAAACAACTAACCACCCTTGTCATATCTGAAGAAAATTTGCGTAAGTAAGAATGAGAACACATGGCTATAAACAACGTGGGAGCATGAGGTATGAATTGATAGTATGTGACGTACCTTGGTGTCTTTGCTCTTATAATTTTCTGTTTTGTTTCTGTCTTGTAATGTTCTACATTAATGTTTCGAAATGTAACTTGATCAGGCGTTGGATACACTTGGGAACACCAAGTGGAGGTCAGTAGGAAAATACTTGATGTAGTGGAAAGGCTATGGGCTGATGGAGGCAACATTGCAGGCTTAGTTAATCGAGAAGACGTAAGTAACTAGACATCTTATAGGTTTTAATGCTATGTGTCGATAATGTATGTATTCTCTTTCTTGTTTGTTGCTTAGGTTCCCATACCAGGTTTCTGTGTCTGAGGATCCAGAAGAGATCCAATTATGGAAATGGAGTATTAGAAAGGCGAAAAAAGATTAACAGAGAGAGACATTCCCTAAGATGTGATGTTGAGCTCAAGCTTTCTGTAAGATAACCCTCTTGCTAGCTATCAACATTTTGTTCCTTTTTGACTTGCTTACTGAAGATAATAAGTTTCAGATGGCTAGAAAAATGAAAGACGAGGAAGGATTCTACTACCCTCACAATCTCGACTTCAAGGACATTCCCTAAGATTCTACTTGTTATTTTACTAATCTTTTTTTTTGTTTTTATTTAAAAGTCTATTTTTAAAAAGTTATGTTTAATAATTTTATCAATAAATTTGAAAGTTTAATAAAATAATGTTTAATTTTTTTTTAAGAACTCTTAAATAAGAGACTTGCAATGGACCACACCAATATACCGATCTCTTAATAAAGTTTCTAAAACTCACTTTTCCAACAAAAAATTATTAAAAAAAATTTAAGAGTCCCTAAATGTCTCTTAGGGATAATGATGCTCTAAGGATTCCATTGTTGTCAAGAGACGGAGAGTCTTAAAGCTTCGGTTACGTTAACCACACAATTTTATACGGAAGTATATATAACTTTTTTATCTTTTTTTTTGTTGATAAAACCAAGTAAATATATTCATTTTTTGAAGTAAATATATTCATTGAAAAAAAAAATGTAAAACTTTGTGATACAATGTAATCTCAAATGAGTCGGTTCACAAATAAAAGAACACAACAAGCTGTATCGGTTACTGACAAGGCTAGACGATCACACGTAGAATTCCACTTGGTAAAGCTTTGGTTTGGAACAGCTACACGATGCCTTACAAATTTTAGTTCCATGCAATGCAACTTTAGCTTGGTATGGGACAAAACCATAAATTGTTATTTATTTTTTGCTAATTTGTAAACGTCATTACTATGTAATGTAAGTTTTTTTCTAAAATGTATTGTAAGCTTGGTTCAAGATTACTTGGACCACATTTTGCTTAATAGCATTTCTAGAATAATAGCATTTTTTATTCTAAAAGCCCAAAGGGTTAAATCCAGGCTTTCCAACAGTGACAAAGCTTGAAGTTAAATGATTATATAGAACAAGTGACAACAAATCAACAAATGAAGCTCCATAGCCAAAACGCTTCTTAATCCAAGATGCTTCAACAGAGGAGACAAACCATCAATTATACGAATAGAGGCATGACCGTTTTAAGCATGTGTAAGTGGAATGTTGGAATAAGATTTATAAAAAAAAAATTGAAAGTTGAGTAGCTGTTTATACTAGTGCGTAAATTATGTAATTTTAAATGTGGGGCATATAATTTCAAAAATAGTAAATCTTATATAGATATGAAGCTATTAAATTTTAAAACAATTTATTATTTTAAGTATATTGTTATTATGATTTTTTAACAAAGTTTTAAAATAATTTGAGACGACAATGCATGGTATCCAACTTTTTCTTATTATTCTGATTATAATCAATTGTTTAACGAATGTTTGTCTCTTAGTTGAGTTGGTACGTTGATGACAAAAAAAAATCAGAAAGTTGTTGAGAAAGCTAAAAAAACAAGTGATCGCAACTAACTTCACCGATCTTCTTAAAGTTCCATAGATGCGTGAATGCTGGGGACAAATTTCATTTACTGAAATTGTTAGAAATATAGTCCTAAGCACAAGTGCATCTCTGTAACAGGTAGAATCACCATTCCATTAATAGGCCAGAGATAAGCTATCAATAATCTGAAAAGTTCACTTTAGAGAATGATGACTCGAGCTCTAAAAGTCAACGAACAATCACTACATATCTAATGAGTTGAACTTGCCATAGAAGAAAAAGTTAGCTTAAGCTTGACTTGGTGCGTGAGAAGATGGCGGCCAAGCTATGGCGAATAGGAAAGGTAATTCTTAAGACCAATGTCACTTTCAATTTGAATTAAATCAATTTCAGAAATCCCGAAATGAAATAGTCAAAGGATTTTGCCACACTGCTTTCGAGCCTTGATGGAGTGCAAATATTCTTTTGTGATGAGTAGTAGAACAAAAATGAAATTATTATTTGCATTTCACATAATGTACATGAATAACTTCCCATCTTAGGCCGTATTTTTCTGCATAAAAGCATTGTTGAATACTTAACTGAAAACTGAATAAATAATACTTCTGTCAATAATTGCAAACCAAAGTTCTTTCGATTTATTTAAACAAAGGTGAAAGCGACAACGGATGATTGATATGGGGGATTCGAACCTTTGCTGAGCATCAGAAGACATTGTAGTGAAAGAATCTTATCTCACTGATTCAATGGACTGTTCATCTCTCACATCCCAAATCCCAAAATGCCTCTTTAGTTTATTTATTTTTAACATCAATTTTTTTTTTGCATACCAACAAATACATATCTCAGTTTTGCTTTTTACACGAATCTTGGTCGGTATGTTTCTGTCCTCTTTTAAAGCAGAAACAAGTAAATTTTCATTTTCTTACTTTAAAACCCTAATAACTGCTGATAGATGAACGCAAGTACTCGACAAAAAAGAAAGATGAACGCAAGTGACATAATTATAAAGATTTAAAATTTGGCATTGGATCTCTAAGTGAGATTAACTTAACCGGGTAGAGCAAAAAACATTTGGGTTGATATAAGAATACATTTTGAATATGATCGTTGTAGATTTTTTTTTTATATTTTGTGATAGTATTATTAGTACATATATTAATGTCATGATTGGTGTAAATCCTATCAAGTATAAATCGAAACCCCACGTCTCGAGTATATCAAAATAAAGGTTACGTATGAATATGATGCTAGATATGGTGAGGAAGCGGGGACCAAAACTAGAAGAAAAACAACATAATAATGGCCTATTTTGAAATGTTCTGAATTTCACATGTGGGGGTCCGAGACAAGATAATGTCAAAAAAAACATTTACAATTTTTGGTAGTTGTACCAAAATTCGGGTAAAAAAATTAGTGAAAAGAGAGTACTAATATATTGATATATTGAAACAGAAAATAAATAAATAAAGATGAATGTGGAGACAGAAATAGATCTGAGTAAGAAGCAACATGCAACGAATTAAAAAGAATTCACATGCCTTCTCTATCTCTTCTTCCATTTGTGGTCCTCAAATCTTCTTCCATTTCTGGATTCATGTTGCCTTTACCCTAAGTTTATGGTAACGTTTCTTTGTTCTATATATGTATTTTTATAGATTAGAACGAACTATAAGTATATATAACTGCGATCGAGAAATAGATACATGCACACACGCAGAAGCAACATCACCAAGAAAAATTTAGGTAGAGGTAACATCATTTTTCCTCAACATTAATCTCTATTGTCTCGCTCTCATAATGCCTTTCTCGAGCGTTGAACACGTTACGCGTTACACTTGCAGTGCCTTCACAGACCAGAAAACTTCAAGATCAAAAGCGTGTAATTAACATCACAGGTTATTTATGCAAAAGATGCACAAAGCTTACAGAAAACTTATTCAATCAAAATTTTGATATTAGATCAAGTTTCACGTTACGTTATCCATAATCACTATCGAAAAGCACAAATAAGCAATTACGAAAAAATTGAAGTTGATTCAGATAATTAAAAAAAAAACGAGTAGTAATCTCTCTGTTATAAAACCAAATTTTAAATAGTATATTACTTGAAAATAAATATAATTGATGAATAAAAATGAATATATTAATAAATTTTATGAAAATAACATAAAATAGAAATTTCTAACATATAATCAGACACAATAACAAATATTATTAAGCAATTATTGTATAATTTTCTATTTATCATAAAATATTTCAATATGTGTTAAAAGAGACATGTCGCAGTCATATTAATTATTAACTTTGAAATATAATACTTTATATAATAGGTTGTCCAAAAAAATAATTTGTATAATAGATTAGGATATGTATAACATGTGGATAAATTAATTATTTGAAACCTAAAAGTAATCATCTACAGAATATGTATATTTGAATTTAAATTAAGATTGCATTAGTTTTTAATACAATGTAGTAAGACATAGTTAAGAAACCCCAAAAAACAATTAAGAGATTCGAAAGAGGCAATTTTACTTTAATAACAAAATTTAGTTATATATCACTTATTACATTTCCCTTAAAACAAACCCAAAAAATATTATATAAAAATAGCTATAATATCTTTTCATTTTAGGATTAGTAATATGTATATCAGCGCAATACTCCAAAACCCTAAAGCATATGGAAATGGAAAGAACAAACTGTCTTCTTAAGATTATGGCAGCAAATTACTGGAAATCTTATTTTGTTATAAAACACTTCTTATATATAATTTGAAGACACTTATAAATAGTTCAAAAGTTTTGAGCTAGCATTCAAAAGTTATAGAGACATCTTTTAAATATGAATTTAATGTCGATGATAAAATATTCCATCCGTTTTAAGATAATCCATGTTTTAGAAAAAATTGTTCCAGTAAAATACATTTTTATATTTAATTTATTTTTATTAGATAATTAATGGTAAATTGTAAATTTTTAAAAATTAACTGTGTTTTAAACTTCTATTGGCTAAAATTTGTAGGAATAGTTAATCACAAAATAATATTTTTTTTGCAAACACAAAATAATACATTTATAAACAAAATTTAATATGTTTTAGTAATATGTGTGAAAATTCTAAGTCATAGTCATTTTGTAACATAAAGAGTATAAATTGACTCCAATAAACTGTAGTTGGAATTCGAAGACAAAAATAAAACAAAACAGTAGGCCTAACATAATCAAGAAAATCTAAACCAAGGAATCATTAAAACATGTATTTCTTAGGGATTTTCGAGATGCTAATTATAGCGTTTAAACAAATCTGTAATTCAGGCACATGTATATGTGAAAGCAAGGAAGCCAAGCATGAAATATAATGGATTTAATTGTGATAGACAACTAAACCAAATTGAAGTTCAGAATTTAACACAAATGCAATTTAGGATGTAAACAACCTCTGTATGAATGGATATGGATATGAAAGGCCTCAAGTGTGTCACGAATGTGAAATGTCACGGTGGCTTGTGCCCTAGTCGAAGTTCAAGATCAGGCTCATTCACTGATGTTCTCGTCGTCTCTTTCATCGAGCCAGCTTTCTCATCATCTCCTGTCGGATATTGTATAAGCCTAGGAGGAACCTCTACCGACGAGTTCAACAACGAAAACTCAAGGTTGCTCGAAGGAAACGGCGTAGTACCATAAAAATTCACCATATCACTGGAATTACCAAACATGCCATTAGGGTTTTGCAATTGGTTGAAGTGGGACAAGCCTTCACTGTTACTCGCCGTGGATTGGATTATAAGCGTTGTCGACGGTGGAACACAAGAACTGAGAAACGTTGTCCTACCGCCTCCGCTGCCGCCACCGCTTCTAACCGCAGGACCTTGATGAGCCTTAGAGCCACGGTCACGGCGGTGGACATTCATGTGACCGCCTAAGGCTTGAGCAGAACGGAACTCACGGCGGCAGAAATTGCAAGTGTAAGATCTTGGAGGCCAAGTGGTACCATAGATGTTGCCTTTAGTGTCTCGCTCGAAAGCTTTGACTTCCCAAGATTCATCATCGTCCTCCAATTCTTCGTTTTTGCTATGATTCCACATCCATGCACCACCGTGCATTCAAGGATGAGTTTTTTTTTGTTAAAGAAAAATCTCAGTAGAGAAGATGGAGAATAAGAAGAGAAGATGGGGTTGATAGATAATGATGTAAATAATAAATATAGAGATGGACCCGAAATATACAGATATGCCATTTATCTTTATCATTTTCAGTAAATGAAAAAGTATGTTGAACCATTTGAAATTGCACAGAGAGTAAGAGGATACACAATTTGATTGTAAACTTTAAACTTCACATTTTAAATTAGCAAAAAAGCTTTTTAATATCAAAATAATACTGTCTTTCTATTACAATATTCATTGCATATATAGTTTCTCAACTACAGATATAAGAAAATTGAAAAGGTGTCCGCTATTTGTTGGCTTGCATATATTAAATTTAACATTTTGCCAAAAAAACTTACATACATTTCGTTAATATTGAAAATTGTTTGAATATATATAGTTAGCTATTGTACGAAACTTAACATTACAACTTTAGCTCCTACATATCTATGCTTTATAGGCTTTATAAGCTGCGTTCATCGTGTATAACCTGAATCGGAGATTTATAATAATTTTAACATAATATTGCTATATGCATTTAACATAGGAAATCAGTCAAAAACAAACAAGCGTGTAAATTATAAATAGGTGGAGATTTAAAGAGAAAAAGTTAGTTGGAGTTTGATGTCCTATGTAAGGTTATGACAAAGTTTGTTTGCTTTAAATGGTGAGGCAAAGATCTTATCTTTGCGTGATTACTACAAAGATTCTCTTGTTAGAATCCGACAAATGGCTCGTGTAGCTTTACACCGTTAAATAAACACCATATATTTTAGATAATTATCCTACATACTGAGACCTATATTATAGACATCACATTTGTGGTAAGTGGAATTTAATAAAGAGAATTTGCGCTGGATAACCAAAGCAAGATATTTTATTAACTAAATAGTCAGTGGACTGTATATATTACAATAATATCAATTCTAACCCTACTGGTATTACTGTGCTCTATAGGATTATTTATAGACTCTGACGAAAACCCTTCGGTTGCCCACCCCATCACGCTTCCATTCAGAATGATGAATATTATTGGAAACGCAAGAAACAGCCTTTTTATGTTTTATGCAAAAAAACTGTACAGAAACCAAACGCATTCCTTCCACAAATTCTATTTATCTCCCATCTCTTCCTCAATCTTCAGGTTAACCAGAAGTAACCTCGTTATCTTTTCGAGAATAGCCGATGGAATCCCTTGGAGTTGGAGATCCACCACCGCATGGAGTCGAAGAAAGCGAAACAAACCTACCCCAGATGATGTTCGCAGAAGGCGAAGAACCGGTTGGCGTGAGGGTTCTTACATACCAATCGTGGCGGGCTATTAACACTATTCTCAACGCGCTGGACGAAGAGGAAATCCAGTATATCAAGGCGTCATCTTTTGGAAAGATTGTTGAAATTGTCCGGAAGATTTGCACGGTTTCTCCTGTCCAGGCAGTTGAAAGTGGAGAAGAAACACGAGGCTTGGTTCCGATTTGCTGGAAAACCTATAAGATTTTCCATCCGCGAGTTCGCAATTGTTACCGGTCTCCCTTGTGGTGAGATTCCGCATGACCCCAATGGAAAGAAGAAGAAAAAGAGTAAAGAGAAACCTTACTGGCAGGAGATTTTTGGTAATGTTGAAGACATGCGGGTATCTAGGGCAGTCAAGATGCTTCGTAGGAAGTCCGGTTTTGAAAAAGATACCAGGCTGAAAGTCGCTTGCCTAGCCATTGTTTCCTCTGTTCTCCTTTCTACGAACCTTAAGATGAAGATGTTGAAAGAACACGTCCAGCTACTTGGTGATATAGATGAGTTTTTGGCATTTCCGTGGGGGAGATTGGCATTCAACATGCTTATGAATAGCATTAAGAAAAAAGACGAGATCTCCCTATCTCAAAATACGATTGCGCTCCAGGGTTTTGCTTTAGCCCTCCAGCTAGTAATTGTTGAAGCAGTTCCATCACTTACCGAAGTTGTTCAAGAAGCATGCTCCTCATCCGAGTCTGACAGCGATGATGACGACACAGACCTTAGGTCAAACAAGTCCAAGAAGCAGACGTTGAGCCATGCCCACGCACGAGAAGTCGATAAAAAATCAGAGGTTTGTCCTTAGTACTATTGATTTTGCTTCACTGCCCGATATGGTTCAGAGTTCCAAAGCCCAGTTACTTATGTTATACATTCTTATTCAGGTTCTTGTTATGAGCATCATTCCCCAAGACCCTCTTCACCCGGTTGATGAGTCTATTCTTGTAGTAAAAGACGATGTCGAAGATACTAAAGTCGACAACCTTCTGAAGTTGATTCATGCGAATCATTGTTTTTCAAAGTCCATGTTTAAAGGGGGCCTAACAAAACAGGAAGTTGAGAGAATGAGAGAGTCAGCCAAAGTTGCGGCCAAACGAAAGCAACCCACATCGAAGCAAACCACTATGAAGGAAACCACCGCTGGAGTCATAGATGAATCTACTATCAAGCCAATTATTCTTGCCGCCATGAAACCCGAGATTTCAAAAATAGATGTCTCAATTGCATCAATAATCCGGAGCGTGAAAGAGGTGTCTAGCTCTGCGGCCCTGCAACAAGCTACTGTGCTTGGAGCAGTCGATGCAATGCTTGTAGCTTTCAAACAGGAAATTATGTCGTCCATTGTCAAGTCACCTCAAGAGGTTGCTGAACAGAACAACGACAACCTTCAGACATCCCAGACCCGAGTTTTCGGAGAACACGAAGGACAGTGTCCCCCTTCGCAACGGCCACAAGAACATACACCATCCGTTGTCAATAGAAGCAGGTCAGGTACCTCCCGTAACGCAAAGCCATCAGGTGAAGACGCCAATGACCAGATTATCAATAGTGTGATGGAGAGCCTTAGTCAGTATTCCACACCTCCTCGGTCTGCCCAACGCTGCCCGGTAAGCCTCTAGTTTCTTGTTTTAGTTCTCACCTATTTATACTACCGGTTTTTTTGGGTTGTAGCATATATATTCTATATAGATCTGGTTTCTCTGTGTTGTAGCCAAAATATAGTCTGCAGATCCGGATTCATCGTATGCTGAGTTTCAACTTATTTATATTTTTCATACCAACTTTCCGACGCGAGATCTAACAGGCAAAAATCTCTAACCCACTCAAGTGGTCATCATGAAGGTGAGACTCAGCAACAGACATCCCTGTCTGCTACCAGCATTACCAAGCAGGAGAACGACCCACTGGTAAATCATTGCTTTGAATTTGAAATTCTTGGTCATATCCCTTTATTGTTAATCACAGGCCTTTAATTATACTTATGCACGCCCCTTCTTTCTCACTCGGATTAACTCAGGATGAGCTAGGCTCCTTCTTTCTCACTCGGATTACCTCAGGATGAGCTGGGAAGACCAACTGATGTTGTTGCAGATGTTTTAGTAAATGCTGAAGTAGACAACGATGAAAATGGAGAGGGCAGTAGAGGGCAGTCCTCTTTGCCGCAAAAGCAAACGCTTAAGGACAGTTCCACCAGCACTGGTCAATGACTACCATTGTAGTCCTGCAATCCTAAACAGAGCTTGGGAAGCCCAGATGTGTGCAGACAACCGCTATGTGAATGAGGTCCTCCGTGAGAAGTACACAAAGCTCACAACACTCATAACTAGACCATGGTAAATCACTATACACTCTTTGCGTAACCGGTTATTAATATACGTGGCCGGATTTCATTTACGTAAACTGCATTAACATTTGCAAATCTGGTTTATGTACCCATCTTTAACCCGCCTCGGTGGGTTGTCTACTAACTTCCGGTTATTATAACACATAACCTGATTTTCCGTCAATATGTCGTGCATTAGTACACTTCGTCCCCTGCTTATTATTTATTGGTGACAGTTTAATAAACGTCAACGGTTTTGCTATCAACACGAAGGACATCAGGGACATTGCTGATAGGAACAGGCTCCTACCCTCTAAGGTACTGTTAATAAAAAATCAAATATGCTTCGAAAATGCTAGCTTCTCGGAAGGAAAACCTAATATTTTTAGTATGTTAGGTGATGGATATACTTATGCGTCTAGTCAGATCAACCTTCAATAAACACGTAGGGGCCAAGAGAGACAAGAAAGCTGAGTTCATTGATACCCGATTTGTGACAATGTTGAGTAGGAACTATCCCAAGTTCAAGAATGCGACGGTAAAAAAGATTATGCGTTCACTAAGGGGCTGGCAGATTGTTTCAAGAAAACCGGATCTGAAGATAGCAACACCACCAGTTTCTATTTCCCATTCCTCATCGCGAACAAGCATTGGATTGGCATTTGTGTTGACTCCCCATCATGTAAGATATACGTTTTAGATTGCAACCCCGGTGTCCGCACTGATGCTCTGTTGTCGAGAGATCTTCGCCCTGTTGCCGATATGTTTCTCCCTCTCCTCAAGTTCTGTGGTCGCATTGACAGAGTTGATGGCCAGACGCTGTTGGTTGAAAGAATAAAAGGCGTTCCAGTTAACGCTGACCCTGGTGATTCGGGGTTTACAGCAGCGTTGCTCATGCAAACTCACGCCTTGTTTGGTCCAGACACATGCAGGTGTGTCACCCCGCTAGTTCTTACCGAAGAATCCCAGAGGGGCGCTGTCATGCTCTACGAGTTTCACAAGATTCTTTAGTCTGTTTTGATACTCCGTTGATCTACGCTAGACTTGTTTTATTTATATCTGCAAAACTCTGTTCCAATCTCCTATGTTTCGTACCTGTTTTATTAAGACCATTTGTTTCGTTCTACTAACTCTCATGTCATCGTTTATCAGGTTCAAACAAAAAGTTTCACGACAGAGTAGTTGTGTTAATAACCGAATACATATTTGATTGAATACATAGTGATAGTTGTACATCAACCGTATCCAAAATATTTTGCTTCTAACTACCATTGACCACACCATTGATTTCAAACTGTTTCATCTTTATTGTTGAGTAGTTCATTTAATATTGCCGGATTTTAGGATAACTTGTTGGTTAATAAGTACTAAAACCGGTTTTTTATTACATAAGATCCATGGTTTAGATTGGCGAGAACGAAATATTTTACATTAGTCGAAAGATACCCAAATATTTTACATTACCTGAAACATACCAGTATTTTACATTACTCAATAGGATCCACTACATATAGAGGAACACACTTAACCGGGACCAACAAACCAAAAACAAACCCCAAGGCCACAGGTATTTTACAGGACAACCTTATGAAATACGCATTTTCCAGCATATAGAAACAACATGCAGAAATATCAAGACCCTAGATATTAAGCAGAACTACAAGATGCAACCCCTCTTCTACCACACGCATCTGGATTCATGTTTAATGGTCACCACCCGGGCCGTCTGTATTGCCCTTCTCGCCTCGTTTAGCGTTATTATCCTCCTCCCCCGCAATGTCCTGAAGAACGGTTGTCGTTGCTCCTCCTATCAAACAACAACCGTGAAAGAACCATTACATCTTGTTAACATTATGCACGTAAGGATGTCTATATGTGATGTGTAGCCAAATACTAATAACAATGACCAACGTACCTCCATGACCCATTGTCGCACCACTGACGTTCCCATCAAACCACCGATGGGAGATTTGTAACAGCAGATGATGGTAGACTCGGAGACCCAGGAAAAACCGGTAAAGCTTGTGTCCTTGGCTTAGCCTCAGGTCCCCCAATAGCAATATCACTAGGCTGATATCCCACATACTCCGAGCCTTCCACCCCATAAATTCGATCAAGTTGCAGTGCATAACTGCTGGACATCAAGTTTTACCAATACACCGGTCCGATATCAACGCCTGACCAATTTAGGGGAAGATGGCCCCCCGGGACATTTTGGCATGCTGGCACAGCTAAAATGAAATTTAACAGGTCTTAGTTCCGGTAACGGACAGTAAACAATGCTTGCGTATTAACGAATAATATGGTACATTACCTGAATCGTTCATATCCCCAAATCCATCCATACTACCATATTGATCTCCCTCTCCCCACTCTGGACCCACCTCGTTAACATTGCCAATGTCTGGTACTATATGATCACCGTTTCCATCAACAACGCCTAATAGATCTAGATCAATATATCACGGTCGAAACTAAATTCAAATCAAGACTATTTCTTGCTTTCTCAACCTCCAGCGCAAAACGGAAAATAACAACCATTTTATCCTGGTCAAAAGCTCCTCTAGAAATCGCCTAGGACACTTTATCTCGTCATCTCCAATTATCTCTGCCACAAAATTGGAAGCAAAGATTTAATTAGTTTTGTTTCTGCAAATAGCTCAACTAATGATCTATTTTATTAATTTTTATTTTGCTTACCGTTAATGGTTGCTAGGTGCTGCTCTTCGGAGACTCCATCTGTCAAGAAAGTTCTGTTCCCTATGGTGAACGTTGTTCGACATACGAACTGGTACCTCGCAACCTCCTCCGCTCCAATAATGAGGCAGAGTTTTGGTTCTGTGTTCCACTCATGCGCACCCATCATTATCTCCACATCGGTGTTTGATACAATGTTCAGTGGGGGGATTTTGGCTCCTTCTGGGCCATCCATCCATGGAGGCAGCTTGAAGACACACCTAACCAGATTCAACAAGGTTTCAATGGATTCATTCACTTTTACTAGGATATCCTGGACAGTGACGGTATGATCTTGGTTGAAGCTCCACACGCCTTGCTGGCTCTTGGACCATTGTCCCTTGTACAAACGCACCAAACGACCCATCTGCAAATATATATTTAGTAAAATATCAAATAGATTTCACAGTTTATTAACATTTCCTCAGCAGCGTCTATACAGTGATAATAATTTCACCCTTATCAATTTTTTCAGTTATATTAGCATGGTCTACTTAAATGGGATTCTGAGTTTATGCATCCAAAACTCACCTTTTCGAAGAAAGAAACAAGTGAAGGAGTCGAGGTCAACAGATAGCAGTTTCGTTAGCTTTAAAGCTGATATAATATCCAGAACTTTTTAGCTTTGTGTGGCAGAATTAAGAAGATAGTGATAGTTCCTTTTATAGGAAAAGCTTCATAAACAATCCGGTCACACTTTTTCCACCACAAAAATCCTCCAAATCCTGCTGAAATCCCTTCAATTAATGCTTGCAGCCTATCTAATCCTAGGGCTTTATCATTACGTCTTTCCCTGACACATATTACATCAATGTCTTCTAATTAACTAATATTCCACAATTACATCGTTATCACCTAAAGTCAAACCAAATCTTCTTTTGGAAGCCAGCTCAAAAAAATATCTGATTTATCCTCATAACCACCTATAAACCGATTTAATTTGGTTTGGACCGGTATCTATTACAAATAACCATATATAAATCAACGATGGGTTTATCTACATCTCACCGGCGGCAAGATTACACCAAATCACCCCATCATATTATTATGGTTATTTAACCGTAAAAACATACACTAACATAGTATAGATGAAGAAAACATTTATTACTTACAAAATCTGTGCTGTGATTTGTATGGTGGGTGGGGGTGAGTGATGAGGGTTTATGGTTTACAATTGTACTAAAGTAATCATAAATATAAAAACAAATAAAGTATAAACAAAACTCAGGTTTAGTGATGTTTTACTAGGTTTTTAATATGTTAAGTTAGAGTTTGTATCCGGGTTTACTTTGTCAATGGCATCAGTTGATACGGCGATTATTTCTTTTTAGGGCAAACCTCTTTAGGGCAAACCGCCAAATTGAAATATATTATGCATCGTTCTCAAAAAATTGTTTTCCAGTGATATATAAGTATTATTTTAGATTTATACAGACATTTAAACATGATATATATTTGAGTTCATCAAATTAATCCATATATAATTGGCATGTTAAGTGGATACATTGTTTAGAAGATATAGTCATCATTTCATATTGACTTATAAGATAAACCGACTTGCATAATTGAACAATGGAAAGTAGATATTATTAATTCCACAAACTCGGGTATTAAGATAATCCAGCCACAAACCCAATCTGGTTTATATTTTACATGATATGTTTTACCCTCTGCCCAGTAACAGACCCAACCCAACGTGCATAGACCTTCATCATCCGAGCATCTCTTTCCACCAGTTATTTTACATAAACCCCTTCATATTGCCGTTTTGCAAGTTGCTCAGTTATGTCCCGAACATTTGCAACAGCTACAGACTGTCTTTCTTTTGGGACCTTGCACACAAAATTATTGTGTTAGTTAATTAATACCTTCTCTTTGTAATTACATAGCTACACACATACCTGGAACTCCCCCCGGGATAAATATCGGTTTTTCCTTGGCCTCCCTGGTGGTCTTCTACTCGCTGGGGGGTTGACGCTCAGATGTGTGTCTGGCCCACTCCCTGACTCAACTCAACTGGGATTCTGTATCTAGTTGCAGCGGCAATGGCGTGTGTACAAGGGATCATAAGCGCCTGGAACTCATAGCATGTGCACGTTTTTCCCCCGAAGACTAACATGGAACGTTGCTCCATCCTTGTCCCTCACCTCATACTCACCATCCATGATCGAGCTCACCAAATAAACTCCACTGCTTTCAAAATTAGAGGTTATGATTTCCTCAACCCGCGGAGTCAGATTGGTTGCTCCCCGTGAACTGATATCTCTTCTTGCAGCAAACCAGTTCATCAGCTTTGCTCTGATGTATTCGACTAGTGAGAGTACTGGATACTCCCTAGCCGCTCGCAAAACAGAGTTCCATGTCTCCGCTATATTGCTTGTCATGACATTGTAACGGTTTCCCTGGAAATGTGATCTTGCCCAGTGTTCGAAACCTACACCAACAAGATAATCGGCACAAGATGCATTGACATTTTTTATCTCGTTGAACGTTGTGTAGAAATCTGATAGACGATATGCTCTCGCAGCCTTGCCAACCAGATACCCCAGGTGTTTGTCCTTAAAGTAGGTTCTTAGAGCATGATTATCAATGGGACTTAATTGGTGGTCCTTAGAGTTTTTTATTGTTATTTCTAGATTAGGACATTGTTAAGGACTTTTAATGAAAATGGTGATTGTTGGTTGGACTTCTTGTTGGTCCTTAGGTTATAAAACATCTTACCATTTTAAGTTGAATAACTAATAAGAAAAACAAATTTATTCATTTAATACAAAATTACAAACATTTTATTACATTGCATTAAAAAAAAAATACAAACTTCAGAAATAAAAGCAAACACACAACTTATTCAAATCATAGAAACTTATAAATTATATGTTATTTGGAAAATATCCAAATTTAGCTTATATATTTTCAACAAGATCATTTTTTAATTTTTCATGGGCTTGTCTATTCCAAAGGCTCGTTCGACGATCCATTGTACTGCCGAGATTCGAAGGCATGTTGACGGAAAATGTATCCACTTCTTCTCTTTCTTGAAACACAAATTTGTTATACTGAGTGAATGATGACCGTTCATCTTCGACAATCATATTATGGAGTATGATACATGCTCTCATAATATTTCCTATTTTTTCTTTATCCCATAACTTAGATGGATTTTTGACAACGGCAAATCTTGCTTGCAGGACTCCGAAGGAACGCTCAACATCTTTTCTAACTGATTCTTGGGACTTAGCAAACAATGACTGCTTTTCAGTTTGTGGTAGTCGAATAGATTGAATAAAAGTCGCCCATTTCGGATATATACCATCTGTTAGATAATATGCCAGATGGTACTCCGTTTCGTTGACATAATAGTTTACTTGTGGCGCGATGCCGTTAATAATGTCATCAAAAACAGGTGATCGATCAAGAATATTAAGATCGTTCATAGTACCTGTGATGTGCCGTGGGGTAGCGCACCGGGCAAAACAGACATGCATGGCTTGATCATGGAAAGCAGTAAAGATATATGTTCATTGTTTGACTCATATCATCCAAACCACGAGGCTTCTACGCATGAAATCACTTGGAGAATGTTCTCAACTCAATTACGGAGCTCCTTGAAGAAGAATCAGATCAAACGGAGTTCATATGTGATAGTTATGCTATTTACAAATCAGGTGATCTTCAGTTCTCGCGAATTCAGACCACCCGAGAAGCTCGAAATGGCTAACCTTCTTTCTGATGAACCAACGGTCAATTCAATCATGAAAAAGGTTATTATTCATGTTATACATGTTCAAGAAAGCATTGGGCTTGATGGTTTTCAAAAAAAGATTCAAAAACGAGCTTGTTTGGACCAAATGGAGAAACCGATAAAATATTGGCTAAGGGAAAAGATGGATTTCGACCAGGCCTCAAAGGGACATGTCTTGTACCATATCAGGAGCATATTCTTCACTTTTCAAAGTCTTGGTCGTGGCTATATGAAGAGGTAGTCCAAGTTTCAGTCAAAGACTTTATTTAGTCAAGTCTTTGTTTCTATTTCCAATGTCTTGTTTTTAGCACATTTTTCTTTGGATCTCTACAACTTGTAATCCTATAAATAAGGCCTTAGAGCCACGAAATAAAAGAGATTGTCTTTCCCTTTTTATGAGTTTCTCTCATTGTTCTTTGTTTAGAACACTTCTTAGTTTCTTGGTGAGGTTATCTCCAAGTTTCGAACCTTCTTTTGTTGGACCGGTGCGTCACATCCGGCAACGATCGAAGTCTGGTAGTATCTTTGAGCTATTCCGCAACCCTTAGTGTCACCCCTCGATCCATCAGTTTTCAATCCCCTCGGATCTGAGTTCATATCAACCATACCGAAAGAGTGATCCTTATTTTGGCTGTATCAAGTGGTATCAGAGCCACTCTTCCGGTAACTCTATTATCATTCCATCTTCTCATCTCTCCATCTTCTTCAAATACTTCTTCTTCTACCTTTCTTAAATCCGGGCCCCTCATTACCATCCATTTATATAAAAAAAAAGATTTACGATTTGATTCAAAAAAAAAAAAAAAAAAAAAAAAAGTTCAAAGTTTGTTTTGTTGATTGGTGGTGGAAGAGAAAGCCTGCTGGCTGAGGAGAAATCCAGCCTTTGAGGTGGTTAAAACGGATTTCAAAAATCAAAAATCTCTTATCTATCTATCTTGAGAAAAACCCTTTGTTTGCTTTGGATCTACCCATTGGGATTCTTGATTTGTTCTCTTAGAATCTTGAGAAGAAACTTGAGTGATTACCATAAAATCTGAGAGAAACATTTGAGTGGGTGAGATTAAACACTTGAGAGAGTGTGAGAATTTTTATCTAACTTTTTTGTTGAGAATTTTCAGGTTATGATGTTTAGTCTCCAAAGGAAAAGTAACAAGGAGAAGCACCCACGACTTTCTGTCTCTCAAACCGCCTTTAAATATGCTTTGAATACTTTTGATGAGTTTGTTGATGTGCAGGAAAAACCAAACCGGTGGAGCAAAGAGCATGTCAATACCTCCAAAGATGTGGCTGATCCAAAAAGGAAACATTTTCAGTTTGATGTCAAACAATTTTGTGATAACTTTGTGAAGGGTGTGTGACAAAGCCCTCAAGGACGTCAGCAAGAGCCAAAAGAAGAGCACATCCACACGTGCCCCAGTAGCTGAGCCATCAAATTTCATCAGTGAAAAACCCAAAGGTAAATCTGAAAACAACCTTGAAGATCTAAAAGATTTTTCAGATTCTTTACCAATTTTTGATAAGTATGATGAAGAGCTAATGGAAAGTTGGATCACTTGTGAGGATGAATGTGATCTTCCTTCTACAAAACCTGATCTTATGTTTGATATTGATAATGAAGAGACTAATGGACTAACCTGTTTTGAACCGGAGCATCCGAGTAGTCTTGTTCTAGTTTCACAGGTTTTTGAGGAAGAACCATTGAACTACCAACATCAAGGGCCACGTCTTGAGACTAGGAGACCCTTGGACAATGATCTTAGTCCCATCTTTGATGAAGAAGACGAGCTTGATCCAATCTTTGATGAGGAAGCACCAAGCACATCATCCATCATCATAGAGAAACATCTTTGCTTTGATCCAGGCACAACTTCTACGCCTTTGCCTAAAGAGCACTGCGAGAAACTTTATTTACTTAATTCTCTGCCTGAAATGTTTTTTAAGATCAGTTCTCCTGTTGTAAATCGTTTTGGTTTTGACAAAGTTAAAGAATTTTGTGTTTCAAATTCAGTTTTTGATAACATGATTCATTCTTCTGAGAAATTTGAACTTGACGGAATTCTTGATCAAAAACGTTTTCAAAATGGCAATGACATCCATTTTGGATTTGTTTTGAGTCTTGATCAGTTTTTGAAACATAGCAAAAGTTTTGATCATCTTGAAAAGTCATTTGAGCTTGATTTGCAACAGTCTGATTTTTGTGCTAGAAAATCGTTTGATTCATTTGTCTTCAAAGAAAATGACTTTAATCTGAGCCCTTATAGACATGAACTGATCACTGGTAATTTATTTGCATCCATTTGTGCCTTGGACGAATTTTTGGTTAAAAAGTTGCTGAAACAAAAATCACATAGAGCTGAAACCGATTTTATTTTTGATTCTGTTTTGAAGCTTGATAACTTGTGTGTTGAAACTGATAAACCTTGGTATAATTTGAAACCAATGTTTGAAAATTGTGTTGTCTTGAGCTTTGATGTCATCTTGGTTTACAACACATTCTTTGATGATTATCCTAAGAGCTTGGATCATGTTTTTGATGTCCTAAGGATAGAGAAACTCTTTGATTATTTCTCTCGCAGATTTGATGTGGTTTCCCTAATTGTTTTGAAAGTACAGGATAAGTATGATCAGTTCCCAAGGAGAGAAAACACTGGTGAACGCCAAAGTTCTTATGTATCAGGGACATGGAACTGGAAGTACTTGAGGAAAACAAGTCCAAAACTCCAAGGAAGTTTTTGTCCATACTTTTCCTTCATTGAATTTTATATGATTTTAAAATCCGTTTCTCTTATTCATTTCCTTTTGATAGAGGTGAAATGGATTTGAGGTCAAATCCTTTTCAAGAGGGAGGGAATGATGTGCCGTGGGGTAGCGCACCGGGCAAAACAGACATACACGGCTTGATCATGGAAAGCAGTAAAGATATATGTTCATTGTTTGACTCATAACTTCCAAACCACGAGGCTTCTACGCATGAAATCACTTGGAGAATGTTCTCAACTCAATTACGGAGCTCATTGAAGAAGAATCAGATCAAACGGAGTTCATATGTGATAGTTATGCTATTTACAAATCAGGTGATCTTCAGTTCTCGCGAATTCAGACCACCCGAGAAGCTCGAAATGGCTAACCTTCTTTCTGATGAACCAACGGTCAATTCAATCATGACAAAGGTTATTATTCATGTTCTAAATGTTCAATAAAGCATTGGGCTTGATGGTTTTCAAAAAAAGATTCAAAAACGAGCTTGTTTGGACCAAATGGAGAAACCGATAAAATATTGGCTAAGGGAAAAGATGGATTTCGACCAGGCCTCAAAGGGACATGTCTTGGACCATATCAGGAGCATATTCTTCACTTTTCAAAGTCTTGGTCGTGGCTATATGAAGAGGTAGTCCAAGTTTCAGTGAAAGACTTTATTTAGTCAAGTCTTTGTTTCTATTTCCAATGTCTTGTTTTTAGCACATTTTTCTTTGGATCTCTACAACTTGTAATCCTATAAATAAGGCCTTAGAGCCACGAAATAAAATAGATTGTTTTTCCCTTTTTATGAGTTTCTCTTATTGTTCTTTGTTTAGAACACTTCTTAGTTTCTTGGTGAGGTTATCTCCAAGTTTCGAACCTTCTTTTGTTGGACCGGTGCGTCACATCCGGCAACGATCGAAGTCTGGTAGTATCTTTGGGCTTTTCCGCAACCCTTAGTGTCACCCCTCGATCCATCAGTTCTCAATCCCCTCGGATCTGAGTTCATATCAACCATACCGAAAGAGTGATCCTTATTTTGGTTGTATCAACCTGGATCTCCAAAAATCGCGTGCCATATCCAGAGGTCATACGATGCTACCGCCTCCAAGACAATTGTTGGTTTTCTGGTTCCTCGTGAATACATTCCTTTCCAAGCGGTGGGACAATTCTTCTACTCCCAATGCATACAGTCGATGCTTCCAATCATCTCCGAAAATCCACGTTCTTCTCCAATATGTAGTAGTCTTTCCAGATCCTCCGGTGTGGGACGTCGTAGGTATTCATCGCCAAACAAGGTGATTTTTCTGGCGGTAAAATTGTGAAAACATTTTCAAGCCGTTGTTTCAGCTAGACGGATATATTCGTCTACTGTATCAGCGGCACCACCGTATGCCAATTGTCGAATTGCTGCAGTACATTTTTGTAGAGGTGAAAGACTTGACCGTCCGGTTGCATCTTTTGATGGTCGAAAATACGGTATTTCTGTGGAGAGACGATGCACAATATGCATGAACAAAGATTTGTTCATTCGAAACCGTCGCCGGAATAAACTGGTAGAGTATGTTTGGATTCTCGCTAAAATAATCATTCCAAAGCCTGTTGTGGCATTCTTCTCGGTGTCTCTCTATAAAAATACATTTTTTTCGCTCTTTTGGTTCTGGTATAGGAGCATAGTTGTTTAAAAATTCTTCAAAGGGGGTATCAAGATCATCATCATCATCATCTTTGTGGTAATGATAATGGGAGGAAGATGCCATTATAAATATATCGAGAAGTGGTTGTGATTGTTTAGGAAAGAAGCGAGAAGAATTTTGATGTGTAATTGTTTAGGAAATAAGGAGAGGAAAGATTTGTGTATTTGTAATCACAAGAGCAAGCTCATATTTATAGATATGAAGTTGTGTAACAAGACCCGTGTGACAGTCCGTGAGTTTGTGATGTCCTAAACAATCACATGTGATGGAGAATCTATTCACGGGTTATTAAACTTAGTGTGTGTTGGAGATACATGTGATTGTTAGGTATAGATACTGTTTGTTTGGTTGGTGATGAAAGAAACGAAACACATGTGCTCAAAATGTGTGTTGGAGATTAACAATTACAAGACTTATACGAAATCACATGATCAATTAGTATTAACAAAACATAGTACTTATAAAAATTTATAAGTCTCCTTGTTCATTGTAAAAAATACACCCCTTAACTGTCTCCTTGTACAGCTTCATAATGAGTTTCATACTACAAAACACCAAGCTACTTAGTTCACTCTCCTCTTAGTTCAAACCTACTTTAACATTACGAACATGGATATTACCATTACTAAAAGAACCAGACCACCTAGTACAAGTTCAAACCCATTACGAAACGGAGATTTTTTTTAGATAACTCAGAGACAGTCTTCTCAAGCACAGCCAACTTCAGCTCACTCTCATAATGGAGATCTTTTACCTGGTTTAGTTCTGACTCGTAGTCACTCACAGACGCAAGATAATCAACCTTATCAGAAAGCAGGGCATACTGTGTACCTATGGCTTTGATCTCCTCTGTAGCCGCCACATCCCACCACTTGTGTACATGGCAGTCTCTGTCTTCGATGTTCTCACAGGTGTAGAACCTTCTCCCCGGGTCAGTTCTTGTGTAAGATAATAAGCGGTTCACCACCACAGTAGCATTCCTTGGGGAAGCCGAACTCAACCTCCGGCTGCGGAGAGTACTGAACCCGCGCGGCTTCTATCTCTGCTTGGTCCAGCAGTATATTCATTTCTGTGCAGTTGTTTCCACTGTCTGCTGAGTTCCCTAAACCATAATCCTCTGAATCAGACGGCTGCGTGTAGCTATAATTCAATCCCATGACCTGACAATAATAAAAACGGCACACGTAAGTTTTGTATGTCAAATAACAAGCTGAGTTATCATTATATCAAACATAACATCACATAACATCAAGATATACAAGTACATAGAACACAAGACAGAAACTGATAAGAGAACTTCATAGAAATTATCATTATATCAAACATAACATCACATAACAGCTTAGAACATAGAACACAAGACACAAACTTAGACCAACACAAAAGCAACATTTTAATAGATATTACACAAGACAGAAACTTCGAATTGAAAAACTAGAAGAGTTCGGCCAATAGCTTGTTCTTGACAGTTTCTTCACTCTCACTTAGTGGATCCTTCTTAGCAAGGAGAGTGTCTGATACCGCCAGCTTCGACAGTTTCTCCTTCCTCGCCAAATCTTCCATCTTGAGCTCCAAAATGCTCTTATAGTCATCAATAGCCTTTCCTTTACTACCATTCATGCTTGCTTTCGCAGCCTTGATACCTTCAGGACGCATTGAAGATTGGGAACTGACCTCACCGACATGTGCGCTTGAAAGTTGGGAACTAACCTCACCACTCTTTCTCTTTGAACCGGCCGTCTTAGGTGTGTTCAGGCTTATCCACTTTTGTTCATATCGCAGGACACACCACGCGTGCTCGAGGGTAAACTTGTGTCCCTGATCAGAGTAGAAGATTTCATGAGCCACCTTTAGAACGTCATTGTCACTCTGACCGCTGGTTATTTGTCTCTCTGCAGCTGCGAATGCGGCACAAAACTTGTTCGTCTGATCATTGATTCTGTGCCACCTCTGCTTACAATGAACATTCTCTATGTTCTCATGAAGAGTTGTTGCAAAGTATTCATCTACGCGTTTCCAGAAGGTCCTTAACTTCTGTTCATTTCCGACAACAGGGACCTTTGATGTGTTTAGCCACGCACTAATCAGAACCTCGTCATCACCCGGCGTCCATTTCCTTCTCACCATACGCTCCACAGGTGTGTCCTGAGGTTGGGATGTAGCCTCAGACTGTTGGGAACTGAAAGGAGGCATTTCTGAGGCTCCAATGTCGACACTGGAAGGAAAACTTTCATAACCAGAATTCTGGCTATATGGATTCCTTGGATCCATAGGAAGAAGAACATAAGAGATTATAGAGAATGGGAACGTTTTCTTGTTCGCAAAGAGAAGAGAAAGACGATTTGGAGATAATAAAGCTGGAGTGTTTTCTATGAGATTTAATAGGAGAAACTTTGACAAGTAATAACTCCATAACCACCTAACCATTATCTACCTATGTCTAATCAGATGTTATTACTAAACTACAACTACAAAGCTATCAGCTCTAGTTTAATGGATCATTAAATTTTAGTACGAAAGCTATCAGCTATAGTTATTACTAAACTACAACTACAAAAGCTGTAAGCTACAAAGGGAACTACAATACAAGCAGAGAACACAATTTCGTTTAAGTAACTTCAAATCCAAACTACAAACATGGCAATCTCGTTCATAAGACTCACAGTCTTATCACTAATTTTTAGTTACTTCAATACAGAACTAAAAGCTATCAACTTTCGTTCAAAAAAATCAAAAACAACAAGCATTCGAGGCAATAATTTATACTGAACTTCAATACAAATCTAAAACCTATCAAGTTTCCTAACAAGAAATTACAGAAACCATATCAACTACAAAGCTATCGACGAAACAATATCAAAGAAAACATCAACGATCATCATCATCAATAAAAGAAACTGAATTTAATCTACCCAACATATCATCACAACAAAGAATCACACGAAACTAACATGCGGAGGAACTAGATCGAGAAACTGAACTTAATCAACCGAACATATCATCACAAAAAAAGAATCTACGAAACCCGACTCGCAGGAACTAGATCGAGAAACTGAATCTAATCTACCGAACAAATCATCACAACAAAGAATCTACGAAACCAACATGCGGAGGAACTAGATCGACAATGACATCCTAAGGATTTAAAAACGAAAGAGGAACACATACCTTTTAGATTGAAATCGGCGGAGAATGAAGTTGGAGACAGACTCGGGATAGACTCGTGAGGGATCCGAGAGAGATTCGGGATGAAATCGTCGGTGTACTTTATCGCCACATGCATCGCCGTCGAGAGAGAATCGGAAGACGGTGAGATCGATTTGGGAAGAGAAAGTCGAGTTTCCCCTACACGACTTTTCCGCTTCATCTCCACTCGACAGGTGGCAAGGAAGGACGAGCAAAAATCGACCTTGGTTAAGGCCCGTCCCGGAACATTATCACCATTTTGTATTTATTTTTGGGCCGAAAATGGGTTAGGACCCAACTTTAGGACCCCGATAATCATGGTCTTATGTTTCGCTTCAGGTGAAGTATGCACGCACAATGCCTAGCGTTATACATGGAATTGAGCAGACATAAAACCATATTAACAATCATTTTCAATTGAGTTAATTACAACAGGTTTTTCAATAAAACCGGTTTATCAGTAAAACAATATACCATTTGTCCATCAGTACAAACCCGAATAATTCATTTCGTTGCCAGCAGTATAAAACCGTAGAATTCAATTTTACCAGTTTTATAAATCCGGAAATATGTGTTCAAATCCGGATCGTGAAATAGACTTAGTTAGAACCATTTTCATAAAACCGGTTACCGGAATATAATTTCGGAAAATCGCAAACATATAAAATCAAACAATATGAATATATTACCGGTTTTTTTTAAAAAAAATCTCCTATACGATGACAATTTATACACCACACATCCAATTTATTTACCGGTAATATTTCAATCCACCAGCTTCAACAGTGACCATATTTTTAAACATGTTACCGGGTATACGTTTAGGAATCGGGTTTTGGAACAAAGCTAAAAGTCCTTACCCTTACTTTTATTACCGGTTATTTGTTCTTATCTCCTAAAAAAGTTCACTTCAAAAATAAGCAATCAGACGTTTAGATATTCTTTAACCGGTTATATATATGTAACTACGGCTTAAATATAAACATGTTTTATAATAATCGGTCAATTATTACCGGTTTTATATTTTTATAACCGGTCAATTACAACTCTCACAGATGATAAATGACTTTCAAAGTAACCGCCAATTGGTTTTTCTTTCCTTCACTGAAGCTCTATAAATATGCTCTAATCCACATTTATACTACCGGTGTCTTTAACTAATCTCCTTTATGATGACAATTTACACACCAGACAAATAATTTATTTTCCGGTTGTATTTCAATCCACCAGCTTCATCATTAACCATATTTTTAAACATGTTACCGGTTATACGTTCAAGAAATGGATTTTTTCAATAAACTATTAATTCCTTCCCATAAATTTATTACCGGTTGTTAGTCATTATCTCCTCAAAAAGTTCCTTTAAAAAATAAGCAATCAACCTATAAGATATTGTTTAACCGGTTATATATAGGTAATAACGGCTTAAAAAACATATCTTACGCTTTTAACGGGTTATATATTATATTAGCCGGTGAATTTTTACCCTTCTGCGACAACCAACATTTATAACACGTCTACACTAACTGTAACTTATGTTGTTAATCGAACTCACCTTTGCCAGCCCATAGTATATGGATGGATGCCTATCAGAAACAAATACAATCTCGTCAGCGTCTGGAATGAACTGAGTTAGCTGACGCAGAAACCATTCCCATGATCAGTCGTTCTCCCCATCTACAACAGCGATGGCTAAGGGAAAGACCTGATAATTCTCATCTTGGGCTGATGCCATCAACAGACACCCATCATCTTTCCCACGGAGATGGGTGCCATCCACAATCACAACTTTCCTTATGTAGTTGAATCCATCAATGCTTGCAGCCAGCGCCATAAACATGTATTTGAACCTATGCCCCACTCCATCCATGTACTCAGTATGTACATCGGTTATTGTACCGGGATTAGCATAAACAAGCTTTTCCAAGTAACCAGACAGAAGGTTGTACGATGCACCACATGATCCCTTTACGTAGTCAAGAGCTACTTCCCTAGATCTCCACGTCTTCCAATAAGAAATGTGGACCCCGTGATCTCCCTGCATTGCTTGCATTATGTCATTTGGACGGGGCCCACATCCCCTACCAGCAAACCTGGCCTTCATCATACAACCAATAACAGCATGAGTCGCTTGTGACTAGTACCCCAACCTAACGTCTACTGAACATGTGTGCTGAAGGTCAACTCTTCTTACTTCATATAACCCGGTATTTTTTAGCATAACAGCGTACACTCAGCCAGTTGCATGTGTTGCTGAAGCATCTTAGTACCATCCCACCGGGTGATGAACGACTGTTCCGAAAACGAAATTTATTCTTAATAGCATACATTGCCATATGACTTTTGAAATCGTCCCTGGTTCTAAACACCATCCCCACATACACCACGTCTGGGGTGTTTTGCGTAACGCCAACATCTGTACATAGAAACTTTTTATTTTAGAACTCTAAACTTTATTAATAGTATTCGCATTTAAACCTAAGGAGAGGAAACCCCAAGACAATAAGCTCATAAAGTTTTAGATGTACCGTTTTCTACATGCATTTCTGAAGAAGAGTCATCGAGGACAACGTGGTAACTAGCTTCCCCAACTGGGACATTGACTGAATCAGCTGGTGTCTCTCCCAGTGAATTACCTACGTATAAATTACAACTTACTTTACGATATAGCATTCATTATCTACCCTAAACAATGTTTAATGTCAGGTTTCGTCAATTTATATCAGTATATTTTCATTTTAATGTTAAATAATAAATAATATCAGGCTTTTTAACGAAATGACGCATATGTTATTAACAAATCCGGTTATATGATAGATGACTTACCCCCGCTCATCGGTTCCCCCCCAAGGTGTTTGGATCTTTCACACCATGTGCTGCAGAGACTTCAGCAGGAGTATGTAACAGGTCGTCGGTGGAACCAGTGGAAGATCCATCGACATCAACAAAAATTGGTTGATTTAACGAGTGCCTCGGCTCCTCAATATTGAGATCGTTCGCGAGGTTGATCACGTCTACGTATGATTCCACACCAGTGTCATGATTCATCATTCGTTCCCAATAAACCCGACCCATTTCGATATCACCCCAATCTGTTTCGAAGTACGGTGTTTCATTATCATCTTCCTCAGCGAGAGAAACTGTGAAATTTTGTTCCGTGTTTACGCAATATTGTGCAGTTGATGTTGTTGAAATCCCGCCGGTAGGCAACACTGCAAACATTTTTACGTGTAAAACATGACTACATTGGAGTTATGGTCATTATTGAATACACATCTAAAATACTATAACCGTTAATATTTTTTCTACCTAGTTTTAATTTATATATTACCTGCAGATGCAACCACTACAAGAAAACAGGGGGATTCTGATGGCCGAAATCGTCGGAAATTCGTCGGAATCGGTCTATTCCGACGAATTTCCGACGAACCCGTCCGTCGGTATCGTTTCGTCGGAAAAAAAAAATTCGTCGGAATTTCGTCAGAAATTCCGACGACTTTCTGACGAATACCGAGAAACGTCATTCTGACGAACTTCCGACGATATTACGATGCGGCTACACGAGACCAGAGTTCATCGGAAAACTACAATTCCGACGAACGTGGTTCCTCGGTTTATTCCGACAAACTTTGGGCGTCGGAATTTACCGACGGACATCGGTCGTCGGAATATACCGACGAACCACGTTCGTCGGTATATTCCGACGGAAATGAGTTTGTCGGTAAATTCCGACGGATATATGTCCGTCGGTATATTCCGACGACCGTTGTCCGTCGGTATATACCCTTTTTTTTTTACAAATTAATTTTGCATTTTTATATATTTTTTGATATTAATAAATTTAAAAAATTGGAAATTTAAAACTAATAATATTATAAAATTTAAATTCATAAAAACCGAAATAGGAAAAAAACATTCATAAAGTTTAAAATTCATACAAACCGAAATAGAAAAAAAAAACATTCCGAAAGTTTTATAAAGCCGAAATAAACTAAGATGAACTCGAAGACATCAAACGATCTAGCTTCTGCATAATCTCGGTGTTGAACTTCTTCTGGGATGCCAACTCAGCAAGGATAGTGGCATTCTCCGAACGGATAGTGGCATTCTCCGAAAGGATAGTGGTGTTCTGCTCCTCCAATGCCCCAATCCGTTCATCTTTGTCATGTAGCTCCTCGAGAATCATGGGATCGGCATACGGAGCTTGCGAAGAAGATGCCGGATACGAAGAAGCACGACGGGCCAACCCAACTAAACGGCCTCCTTTCCTTTTAGGAACCGCCTACAAAAATATTTAAAGTAAGTAAATATGGACAAGTAAGTAATCGACATTATAAAAAAAATATATTAATAAAAAAAATTACCTTTTCAACCATCTCATTTATTTGCAATAGAGACAGGTTGGTTGAAGCTCCCGTGGAGTCGCCGTCATCAGAGAGAGGCTGAGATTGAGAAACTATCTCAGCTTCCACCAAATCAACTACACCTCTGATCACGGGGTCCTGAATTTGACCCGTCGTCTTGTTAGTGTGAGCCACCTTAATGAGTTGGAGACGATCAACGGGATTACCGTCATTTGCTTCGATCTAAAAAAACCGCCATTATTAGCCAAAAAATATATAAAATATTTATTTAAAAAATATAAAGATAAATAATAATAAAAAACTTACAAGTTCATCCTCCTTAGTAGACATGGAGCAAGCGCCGAGGTTGTGCACATACATACCTTTCCCGCCACGATCGCTCTTCCGGTTCCTGGAGTTCCTAGAAGACGTCTCTGCAGTGTCTTCCCTCTCCCAATGAGCTATCAACTGCTCCCACACCCCCCCGTTGATGAACCGTGGCTTCTTGTTCTTCTGCCAAACTGTCTTCCACGCGTTTATCTGCTTTGTGTAAGAGTCCATGGCCTTTTCGTTGAATTTCTTACGGACTGTTTCCGTAAGATCGGAGTGCCAGTTGAACTCTTGCTACAAAACAAACACAATTTAATAAGTAAATATATGTAAAAAATGTAAAAACTTAAAAAAAATGAAGGGTTACTATACCGCAAACTGACGAAACCACAACTCTCGTTCGTCGGAAGGGATCACACTCCACTTTGGATATCCAAAACGGAGCATGGAGTACATCATCTGGTTGATGCTCCGGCTAATGCCATTTTTCGACTTGGTGAACCTTTAAAAAAAAATACAAGTTAGCAAGTTAATTAAAGCAAAAAATATAACGGTACAAATAAAAAAAAATACTAACCAAGTGCTATGGCCTCGTCGTGGGTTGAGTTGGAGAAACGGGAGATGCTCTCGACCTGGTTGTTGAACCAATAGATGAACCGGCATGACCCCCGGATCCTGTTGAGCAGCAGCGTGAGGGGCAGCGTGAGGGGCAGCGTGAGGGGCAGAGGGAGCTGGAGCGGGAATATATGCGGGAACCGAGTCATGAGACGATACCGATGCACGGGAACCGCTCACCGAACTACGTCGAAGACGGGCTGCGGGGCGGGCTTCATCCTCGGCCCTAAAAAAAAAAATTAACCCATCAAACATATTTTCATTTATATATTTACAAAAGGTTTTATAAACGTTTTAAAAAAAACTATTAAACCTTTTATATATATATATATATATATATATATATATATATATATGTATACAAAATTATAAAAAATTTATAAATATAGAAAAATGTTGTTAAAATTTATAAATGAAGAAAAATGGTGTTAAATATTTATATTTTTTTCAAAAAAACGTTTTTAAAAATCAAAAAACGTTTTTAAAAATCAAAAAACGTTTTTAAAAATCAAAAAACGTTTTTAAAAATAAAAAAAACGTTTTAAAAAATCAAAAAAAGTTTTTAAAAATCAAAAAATGTTCCAAAAAAACTAAAACAACAATCCTAACTTATATATCCTAAACTATCCATTCAATCCTAAAATGTTCAATCAAACAACCTAAAATCCGAGATCAACTTCCAAAACCCTAAACAATTGAAAACAAAAAAGGTTTGGGATGATTCTTACATGATTTGGGGTTTGGGGAAGAGATAGGAGGGTGAGGAGAGGATTCGCCGGTGAAGAGAGGCCGGAATCGCCGGAGAGTCGCCGGAATCGCCGGAGAGTCGGAGAGTTTTGAGAGAGAGAGAGGCCGCGGAGATAACGAAGAAGAAAGGAGAAGGGTTTTTATTTCCGTGGATTCCGACGGACACGGGTTCGTCGGTATTCCGTCGGTATAATTAAAATATACCAAATGCCGATTCGCGAAAATTTTCAAGCGGTTTGGTTCTCCCGGGCTAATTGAAATTCCGACGGAACGTGTCCGTCAGTATTTTCCGACGGACACATTCCGTCGGTATATTCCGACGGAATTCCGACGACTTAGTGTTTAGGGTGTTCTTTTCAAGTTTCTAAATGCAAAATCCAAACCTTTGATAATATATATAGTATTTGCATAAAGATTTAACAATAAAAATGTTTTATAACACGATTTTACACAACAATATTTTTTGTAGTGTAAGCTTATATAAATATGATTGTATAAGTACATAATGTTAAGATGAGATGTTATGAAAACAATGATATGCATACATAAATATTTTAATGAGTTGTTATATTTGAACGGTTGCGATCTAATACTATACTAAACACTTATTATGTGTTATTTTCATAGTTTTGGCATCTAAATTTATAGATTTTTATGATTGAAACTTTATAGAAAAACATGTCGTCGGTATTTTCCGACGAAATACCGACGACCTTTCCAATTTTCAATGAAACCCGTTGTCGTCGCTATGTCGTCGGTATATTGCGAGGGATTTCCGACGGACCATTAAAAAAAAAAAAAAAAAAAAAAACTAATCAGAATCTTCTGAATCTTCATCAAACTCCCCAACCTCGGCTTCCGGCTCTGAATGTACGACAGCATCATGTCCAAACACAGTCAAATTCTCAACGAGTTGAACATTTTCCAAATCTTCAACTGCCTGGGCGTTGCTGGTAGACTCTGGTTGCAATGGTTCATCATCATCAGAAGTTCCATCCACTCGTCCTCTTGGGTTGATTTGCGTTACAGTAACCCATGGATCGTCTCTGTACGTCACCCGAGGGTAACTGATGTAGCACACCTATACATATCAATTATACAAAGTATTAGTTCAATATATAACATTAATTAATTATATTGGTAAAAAATTATGAATATATTGACATACCTGATCAGCTTGCGAACCAAGAATGAAGGGATCATAATATTGAAGTTTCCGCCGCGAATGAACTGATGTAACACCAAACGCATCAATCTTCACTCCTCTATCTGGGGTGGTGTCATACCAATCACAATAGAATACTACACAACGCAATCCAACCATTCCAGGAAATTGGATTTCCAATATTTCTTTTATGTTGCCGTAGTAGACATCGTCACCAGAAGAAGATGAAACACCAGCATCATATGTTGTCTTAGAATGACCTTTCCTTGTGAATGCATATCCTCGCGTACAAAATTTAGGATATGATTTGACCACATAGTTTGGTCCCTGCACAAATTCGCGTATCCAATCATCGAACACAAGACCTCTGGCCAAACCATCATTCACCTATAAAAAAAAACATATATGATTGCAAAATTAATTAGTTTATATATATTAAATTTAAACTAATCATTTGCATAGGGTAATAGGATATATGACTCACATAACTACGAAGCCACGCAGCAAATCCGTTATCTCTAAGTTGTCGAAGCTCATCTTCTGTTGCATGCCTGTGAGTCATACGCAACTCCGCCATATATACACTATATACAAAAATATTATCAATATGAAATAAATTTATTGAATATTAATCTAACAATAAATGAATAAATATTTTTACCTCTCATATTGTAGAACATCTTCACAGTTGGTGAGCAAATATGTTTGCAAATGAGCGTTCTCAGTGTCCGTAAGTCTCCGCTTCGTGAATTTTCCACTAAGTCGTCCTATTTCCTTGAACATGCTTGGGACAGTAACATGATATGTTGCTCTCTCCCCTCTATCATCATGCCGAGCAGGTCTTCGGTGTTTTGTTTGCACTTCTGGTGGAAAATAATTTTCAGCAAAGATTGCAGTTTCTTCATTGATCACCTGTGCCACTATAGATCCTTCCACCCTGCTTTGATTTTTGACCATCTTCTTCAGATGATGCATATAACGCTCAAAAATATACATCCATCTGTACTGCACAGGACCACCAAGTTCCAATTCTCTTGCGAGATGAATAGCAAGATGTTCCATTACATCAAAGAATGATGGAGGAAATATCTTCTCAAGGTTGCACATGCTGACTGGTGCGTTTGTCTTCAAATTATTAATACCCTCTTCAGTCAATACTCTGCTGCATAAGTCACGGAAAAAAACACTAATCCCTGCAATTGCTTCATGAACATTACGTGGCAATAATGCTGAAAAGGCAAACGGAAGGAGGCGCTGCATAATTACATGACAATCATGACTCTTCAAGCCAGTAAACTTTCCTTCGCTTCTATCAACGCAGTTCCCCAAATTTGATGCATATCCGTCAGGAAATTTCACTTTCTCTGTAATCCAATCAAAGAACTCTTCTTTTCTAGCACCATCTAGCCGATAAATGGGAAAAGGGGCCGTACCGTTCTCATCAACGTGAAGTTCAGAACGATCACAAATATCGACTAAATCCAACCTTGACTTCAAATTATCCTTCGTTTTACCTTGGATGTTAAGGACTGTGTTCATCAGATTATCGAAGAAGTTCTTCTCAATATGCATGACATCTAAATTATGCCGCAATAGATGACTCTCCCAATATGGTAGATCCCAGAAAATACTCTTTTTGTGCCAGTTATGTAGCTCTCCAACCGCATTGACTCGAATGTTTTCATGTCCACCTACATCTGGCGTCCTTTCTGCATCAAAATACCTAAACTGCTTCAACAAATCTTTCCCACTAACTTCCTCAGGTGGACCATCAAACACCTGCTTGTTCTTCGTAAACGAAGTCTTACTCCTGCGGTATGGATGATCAGGTGGTAGAAATCGTCTGTGACAGTCAAACCAACACGTTTTCCTTCCGTTCTTTAGTTGGAAAGCATCTGTGTCATCTTGACAATATGGACATGATAGCTTCCCATGTGTTGTCCATCCAGATAACATACCATATGCTGGAAAGTCACTTATTGTCCACATAAGTACTGCCCGCATCTGAAAGTTTTCTTTGCGCGAAACATCGTATGTCTCAAAACCATGCGCCCATAGTTGTTGCAACTCATATATTAGTGGTTGAAGAAACACATCTAGTGATCTTTTAGGATGATCTGGCCCGGGGACTAGAATTGAGAGAAACAAAAACTCTCGTCGCATGCACAAGCTCGGCCGTAAGTTGTACGGTGTCACAATAACTGGCCATAGAGAATACTGCCTTCCATGCTTTCCAAATGGGCTGAAACCATCAGTAGATAATCCAAGATAAACATTTCTTCTCTCTTCCGCAAATTCTGGATATGTTGACTGGAAATGTTTCCAAGCCTTTGCATCTGAAGGATGTCTAATCTCACCATTTGTGGAATGCTCTGCATGCCATCTCATTGCTTTTGCTGTGCGCTCACACTGATACAACCTCTTCAATCTTTCCGTCAAAGGCAAATACCACATTCTTTTGAATGGGATCGGAACTCTTCCCCTCGTCTCCTGATAACGAGGTTTCCCACAAAATTTGCATACATTCCGTGTCTCATCCGCTCTCCAGTAGATCATGCAGTTGTCAATACATACATCTATCACTTCATACGGTAGTTGAAGACCTGCAACAAGTTTCTGAACCTCGTAGTATGAACCCGGTGCAAGGTTATCCTCAGGTAGAATACCTTTGACAAAATCAGTAATCGCATCCATACATTCTTCAGCCAAATTATAGTCTGTCTTAATACCCATTAATCTAGTTGCAGATGATAAGACTGAATGACCATCTCTACAATTTTGATACAAAGGTTGTTTTCCTGCATCCAACATGTCAAAAAATCTCCTAGACTCGGGGTTTGGTTCTTCCCCTCTATAATGATCATGTACCATCTGCTCAGTACCTACACCATAATCTATATCCGTTCTAGATTCTTCTAACCTAATATCAGGCTGAGGTTCACTAACAGGCTGAGGTTCGCTAGTACTACCATATTCATAACCAGTTTCCCCATGAAGGTACCAAACTTTATAATTACGTGAAAACCCTTTCATATACAAATGAGTCCAAACATCAAATTCTTTTATAACCTTATTATTATTGCAAGAAGAGCAGGGACATCTTAACATACCACTTTTTGCATCCGGTTGCTGTTGAACAAGCCTCATGAATTCTCCAATCCCTTGAACGTATTCTTCCGTAAGCAAATTGGTGTTCGGATCCAAATGAGGTTTATCCATCCACGAACGATAATAAACTTCTGAAGACATGATTTTCACGGAATTGTTATGACTAAAGAGAATGAAGAGAGAATGAAGTGTGAATGAGTTGAATGAGGAGGGGTTGTATTTATAGGAAATTGCTTACGGACCTCCGACGACTTTCCGACGAAATTCCGACGGATATAAAGAAGTCCGTCGGAATTCCGTCGGAATTGTCCAATCCCAAACGGCTATACAACGGTCATATGTATTTGTCGGCAACGGTCACATGGTTCGTCGGAATTCCGTCGGAAAATACCGATGGAATTCCGACGACTATGCTGTTAATCGGAATGTCGTCGGAATTCCGTCGGAATATACCGACGAACTTCCGACGACTACAACGGTTACATTTTTTATCGGAATGTCGTCGAAAAGTCGTCGGAAAATTCCGACGAACCTTATGTCGTCGGAATTCCGTCGGAAATGGCCGACGGAATTCCGACGACTTCATTTTTTTGGATTTGGTCGGAAATTTGTCAGTATTCCGTCGCAAATGTCCGACGACCTTGGTGTCCGTCGGAAGCTCCGTCGGAATTCGGAGTGTTTTCTTGTGGTGAACAACCCCGACGAGTGGGGGCTTGGTTGCCTGTTTGTTGACGGAAACCCCTCCGTAACACTGACATTAGGTCCCTCGTCCGGAGGTGTGATGTTAAGATCAATACGACTCATAGCCCTTTCAACCTCCATGGAGAACCGGTAAATAATAACGAGCTTCTCCTCACTGAATATCTCTTTAAGCATCCTCTCGCTAAAGTTTAGCTCATCATGCCCTATCAAATCTGCAGTGTTTAACCAACAAATACTAATCAGTTCGTAAAATATGCATCTCGGTCTATTTGACCATATTCTTATATTTAACAAAACTAACCGTTTACGGCGGCAATATGTTCCTCCTCCGTTTCACCACTACACAGAAAGGGTTTATTTCCTATGCTGAAAGGAGTCCTGCAGAGAAACTGATATTTTGCAACTTTAATGGGGCCATGTGATACACATATCTCCAGCTCATTCGCCCACTCGTGTACACTAATCATGGCTTCAACATCATATGATGTGGCAATGTTTAGCGGTGGAGACGCAGCGGCGTGTGGCTGTAGCATGCACTCTGGAAGGCAATATGTCAGAATCACAGGGGTGTGCGGTGTGATAACTAGTTCTTCACGTATTAGGCTAACCAACGAGTCAAACTTTTCATTTGTTCTGGCAATCACATACTGCTCTGATTCCCCCGGGTTCCCTTTGAACGACCAAACCCCATCTTCTGTTTTGGTCCATTGCCCAATCCGGACTCGGACCAGACGCCCCATCTACGATAAATTGTCACGTATGCATGTAAGGGAAATAGTAAATATATAATGAAACATAACAGAATGTAGCTCATATATTATCCCTATATTATAAAAATATCTTCTTATCAGACGAACCGCGATCACCTACTCTTCGTTAGGTTGCTTCTTGTTTTGTTCCGTGAAACTGGTGAAAAATGTTATCAGAAATGGTAGAGGAAATTTAATACCCCTTCATAGAACCTCTATATATAGTGATTTTCACGGTTTGAACCCGGAAACACTCACTCCCGGTTTGGGAATATCTTTATCCAGCTCACACTCCAGCATTTAATGCTTGCAGGGAACCTGGGGGTAGGTAATTATCATCACCCTAACTGGACTGACACCCCTACCTAGTTCCAAAAGTCAAAAGTGGAGATTTTATTCTCGTCGAACAGTGTACAAGCCCCAGATATCCACAAGTTACAAAAAAATATCGGTACCCTGTTCACTTCTCAATTATTACACTAAAACCAACTGATTTCCTTCAATAACCGGTTGTTCAATTTCGATTTATTTTGGGCATACAAACTGGTTAGACTATGTAACCGGTTATCGTGGGTTAGTTTTCCATTTTAATGGAAAACAAACTCTCATAAGGATACAGTGTTAGTGCTTTACCTCCTTATCATTTTCACCTGGTTTGTAAATACTGTTTAATAACAAGAAAACACATGCTTAACGAGGAAAGTTAACGAGGAAAAACAATCCTCGTAAATTTACGTCGATTTTACAAGAAACTTACGTGGAAAAATAATCTTATCGTTATTTCCTCGTAAAGTAACGATAAAAGCGTTTCGTCGTAAAGTCGATGTAATTTGACGTGTCTTTTACGAGGAAATACTATTTCCTCGTAAATACGACGTAAACTTCACGTGTTATTTACTAAGAAATAATTTACGTGTATTTAGCGAGGAAATTTTGAATCCACCAACTTTGTAGGTGTTACACGGTTTTTTTGGCCACCTAATTAATTTTCGTCGTAAATTCATAGAAAAATTACAACTACCAGATTCGAAATTTCCTATAAATATGGATGTTTGAACATCATTATAAACACACCAACAACAAAAAACGTGAAAGCAAAAAAAAATGGCTGGCTCCGGGACTATTTACGAGTTGCGGAAGTGGATGTATATGCATAGAGATGCTAACGGGAGAGTGACGAAAGAATACCTTGCGGGCCTGGAGACATTTATGCATCAAGCAGATTCAACACCGCTCGCCCAAGAAAGTGGTAAGATGTTCTGTCCTTGTCAGAAATGCAACAATTCGAAACTGGCAAACCGTGAAAATGTTTGGAAACATTTAATAAATAGAGGTTTCATGCCAGATTACTATATCTGGTTTCAACATGGAGAAAGTTTTAATTATGATCAGAATGAAGCTAGTAGTAGTAATAGCAATTTTCAGGAAAAAGAACCGGTTGATCATCATTTGCATAATGAACATAGTTACCATCAGGAGGAGATGGTAGATTATGATAGGGTTCATGATATGGTAGCTGATGCATTTGTAGCTCATGATGAATATGAAGAACCTAATATAGATGCAAAAAAGTTTTACGAAATGTTAAACGCGGCGAATCAACCACTTTACAGTGGTTGTAGAGAATGTCTCTCTAAATTGTCGTTAGCTGCTAGAATGATGAATATTAAAACTGATCACAATCTACCTGAAAGTTGCATGAACGAATGGGCGGACTTGTTTAAAGAGTATTTTCCGGAAGAAAATGTGTCTGCTGATTCTTATTATGAGATTTAGAAACTGGTTTATAGTCTTGGGTTGCCTTCTGAGATGATAGATGTTTGCATCGACAACTGCATGATCTATTGGGGAGATGATGAGAAGCTAGAAGAATGTCGATTCTGCAAGAAGCCACGATTCAAGCCGCAAGGACGGGGACGTAATAGGGTACCGTACCAAAGGATGTGGTACCTACCAATTACAAACAGATTGAAAAGATTGTATCAATCAGAGCAGACTGCTGGAAAGATGAGATGGCATGCCGAGCATACTCAGACGGATGGTGAGATGACTCATCCATCAGATGCAAGAGCCTGGAAACATTTCAACAAAGTACATCCGGATTTCACTAGCAATAGCCGGAATGTGTATCTCGGACTATGCATAGATGGATTTAGTCCGTTCGGAATGTCAGGGAGACAATATTCATTGTGGCCAGTCTTTCTTACACCATACAACCTGCCACCGGAGATGTGCATGCAACGGGAGTTGCTATTCTTCACCATATTAATACCTGGTCCGAATCATCCAAAAAGGTCACTGGATGTTTTCCTACAACCACTGATAAAAGAGTTGAAGGATTTGTGGTCAACAGAGGTGAGGACGTATGACTGTTCAACGAAGACGAATTTTACGATGCGAGCGATGCTTTTGTGGACCATAAGTGATTTTCCTGCCTATGGGATGTTGTCTGGATGGACTACACATGGGAGACTAGCTTGTCCATATTGTAATGGAACGGCAGATGCGTTTCAACTGAAGAATGGTAGGAAGACAAGTTGGTTTGATTGTCACCGTCGATTTCTTCCCATTGGCCATCCTTACCGAAAAAACAAGAATTTGTTTAGGCACAAAAGGGTTGTGAGAGACACTCCTCCTCCATATCTAACTAGAGAACAAATTGAAGCGTAAATTGACTACTACGGAGCTAATGAAACAGTTCGTTGGGGTGGTAATTGGCATGTCCCTCGTAATATGCCTGATTCTTACGGTGTTTATCACAACTGGCACAAGAAGAGTATATTTTGGGAGTTGCCATATTGGAAGGATCTTCTTCTGCGCCACAACCTCGATGTGATGCATATAGAGAAGAATTTCTTTGAGAACATCATGAATACAATATTGAATGTCCCAGGGAAGACAAAAGACAACATAAAATTGAGGTTGGACTTGCTGGATATTTGCTCAAGAAGCGAGTTACATATTAAAAGCAATGGACAAGTTCATGTTCCGATATTCAGATTGTCTTCAGAAAAAAAAGTCGGTGTTGTTCAACTGGGTGGCATCAGAAGTGAAGTTCCCCGATGTGTATGTTTCGAATCTCTCTAGATGTGTTTAAATGGGTCAAAAGTTCTCCGGGATGAAGAGTCATGATTGTCATGTCTTTATGCAACGACTGCTGCCCTTTGCATTTGCGGAGCTACTTCCAACAAACGTACATGAAACACTTGCAGGTACGTAGTGTATTATATCATAATAATTTTATAACGGTCTAATTTGCAAAATAATATATGACTAACAATGTGTTTAATTGTTTTTGGAATATAAAAGGCATTGGAGCAGTTTTCAGGGATCTGAGCACACGCACTCTTAAAGAAGAAGTTTTGGAACAGCTTCAGGAGAACATTCCAATCTTGTTGTGCAACTTGGAGAAGATATTTCCTCCCGGATTTTTTGACGTCATGGAGCATCTAGCTGTCCACCTCCCATATGAGGCATTGCTTCGTGGAACCGTACATTACGGATGGATGTATCAGTATGAGCGAGCCATGAAGTTTGACGGAAGAAGTTTCTCACTTCACATCGTACTACTTTGCGTCAAAAGTACGTACCCGGAGAAGAGCTCCAAGAAGATATGATGATGGTGGTGTTGCGCCAACATATGCAGTTGCTGGTGTTCCAGACATCTTTAGCCAGATTGGGCGACTCGGTGGGAAGTCTAAAGAGGTTTGGTGGTCGAGTGAATAAGACACTCATAGTGCACACACCTATATTCTACTCAATTGCGAGGATCCATTGATGCGTTATTTTGAAAGGTAACATATATGGATACTTCGAAACACATATAAGTATAATTAATTATATAATTGCGAGAGATTCATTCCTATAAAATGTGATTTTACAGCCTATTTGTTTCTCAAGTCGAAGAAACATTTCCTGGTATATCCACAAGTGACGTAGACAAAAGAAAAGATCAACACTTCATTAAGTGGTTGCTGAATCAGGTATTAACTCAACCTCTTTTTTCATACATGATCTGTATTTCAACATTCTCTTTATTTTTGCAGGTTGATTACGACGACGATGCAGATTATCCTAAGTGGTTACATGAAGTAATTCAATCTCCACTTGTAAAGGTCACCACATCACAGATGTATTTCACACGAGGCTATACTTTTCACACATATGAGTATGGTAGACAGTGGGCGACCAGTAACTATGGAATATGTGTGAAAGGGGAAACAGATTTCTACAGGATCTTGACGGAGATTATTGAAGTCGAATTTCCAGGGATACTGAAGCTGAAATGCGTCCTCTTCAAATGTGAATGGTTCGACCCCGTTGTCAACAGAGGTGTTCGGTCTAACAAATTCGGTGTAGTTGATGTCAATGGTGGACGAAAGTACAACAAAATCGAGCCTTTCATCTTAGCTTCACAAGCAGACCAAGTTAGCTTCCTTCCATACCCTCGGATGAGAGATTCGGGTATAAATTGGTTAGCAGTGATCAAAGTTACACCTCGAGGACAAATCATCAGTGGAGAAGAACCACCATTGCAAGAAGAACAGATAAATGAAGTCGAGGAACCTGAACAAGAAATTGATGACATCCTTCTCATTGATCCGCATAATCACGAGTACAAAGATCTTACCGATGATGCCACAGACGAAGCTGTTGAAGACGACTTTAATGAAAATGATGATGTTTCTAGTGATGACGAGAATGTCGATGTATTCGATTGATGTATTTGATTTTGTGTATGGTGTTTTATGAATAAGATGTGGGAGTTTGTTTTATGAATAAGGTAATGTGGGAGTTTGTTTTATGAATAAGCAAATGTGGGAATTGTGGTTTGGAATGAAAATAAAGATGGGGTTTGGAATATATGAAGTAGAAAATAAGGAATATGGGGTTTGGGGTGTCGGATTTTAGGGATTTAAACATAAAACTCGTTAATTCCTCGTAAATCGACGTCGAACTTACGACGTAGGCCTCGTTAATTCCACGTAAGAGAGAATCGTCGTAAAGGACTCGTAAGAAGACGAGGAAATAACGATGAAATAAAAAATAAAGAAAGCGACCCCCGTTAAGTCCACGTAGGACGAAATCGTCGTAAACACCACGTAAATAAATAAAGAACACGGACCTCGTTAATTCCACGTAGGACAAAATCGTCGTAAATACCTCGTAATGTAAAAACTAGAAAAAAAAAAGAAAAAGAAGAAAAATATCAGATTCACATGTGGCAAGACTTCCAGCAATTATAATACGTAAGTCTCGCCCACATGAATTCTAATATCTTCTTCTCTTCCCTTTTTTTTCAAATATTTATAATTTGAATAGGATTTTGCTGAGGAGTGTGATTTGGGAGTTTGTGTGTAGTTTGAGAAGGAGAGTTGTGGGTATATTTATAGGAAAGCGCGGCTCGTTAATACCTCGTATATAAAAACGCGGGCCTTTGTAATTCCTCGCTATCTTCTCGTAGAATTGCTCGCTATTTCGTCGTAACGTTACGAGGAATTTGCAACGATAATAAAATCATCGTTAATACCTCGTATATAAAAACGCGGGCCTTTGTAATTCCTCGCTATTTCCTCGTAGTATAAAACGCGGGCCTTTGTAAGTGCTCGCTATTTCGTCGTAACCTTACGAGGAAATTGCGACGATATGTAATCTTATATATACCCCGAGCGCTCACTCTTTCTTTCCTCTCTACTTCCTCTCCATTTCGTGGCAATGGTAAACCTCTCTAATTTCTCTCTAATTTGGTTAGTTTAGGATAGATTAGGTGGTTAGTATAGGGAATTTAGATTGGTTTACGGATTTTATGTTATTTAGTGTTGATTAGGTGGATAATGTTGGGAAATATACTGTTGATGTTAATTTTAAAAATTAAATTTTTTTCCCAGGTTCGAAAAGGCAGACTTACTGCTCATTACAGAGAGATGTTCGGTGAGCCGGGTAGTCGTTTAGACCCATCTTCTTCAGCTCCCGGTTCTTCGGGTCAGGAGACTGTCCCCGAGACTCAGTACACTCAGAGAGTCTCTGGGTCTACTTCTTCAAGTGCACCATCGGCTCCTCATGTGCTTTCCCCGATGGCTCATCCGACGATGTCTCCTCCTGTGCCTCCTCCGATGGCACCTCCGATGCCCGCCGATATTCATCCCGATTTGATGGTGCCTCCGAGTGCTCCTTACTCGCAGTACACTGTAGAGGACATTCTCCGTCTGCCAGGCAGAGAAGGTTTACCAGTCATCAACCCCGACCGACCGGACGGAACTTTGTGGTATGTTGCATTAAATTTTTTTTTAATTCGTTTAAAATTCTTTTATAACATTAAAAAATAATTTCTATTTTAAATTTTTATTTTCCAGGTGGGGGGTTGACGGATCTCTTGCATCGGACGTAATCGACACGATCAAACGTTACTTCTCCATGGCACATCCGAACTGGAGTAAGACGCCTCACTACGTCAGAAAGACGTGGTTCAAAATTTATGCTGTAAATTTCTATTAATTAATTATATATACTTTAATTTTTTCATGATTTATATATATACTTTCTAAAAAACTAATTGTTAATTTATTTTTTCCAACAGCAAAAATATAATTGGGCCTTGGGGATCACTGAGAGGGTGAGGAAGAAGTTTAACGCGAAGGCGAAAGTTCGCTTGTTGGACACGGTCTCCAACTGGAAGGGTGACTGGATCGTGAAGGGATATGAGCATGGCAAACCCGCTGAGCTCACCACGGATGTGTGGGATGGCCTCATCCGTTATTGGCGTCTTCTTGATTCCATTAGAATCGCTCAGTCTTGCTCTAACTCCCGTAACACGGTCGATGAGCACGGAAACGGGCCGATGCTTCACACTACGGGCCAAAAACTCCACGCCGGTGTCCGTTTGGAAATGGTAATTAAATATTTTATTAAATAAATTTTTTAATATATATATTTTTTTATTCTAACTTTCTTAAATGTTTTTTAAGCCAAAGAGACGGGACATCTCCCGTCTCTTATGGAACTTTACCAAAGGAACCACAAGAACAAGGCGGGCGTATTTGTTGATGGCAAGTCCGAGCAAATCTACAACGATGTGGTTGCTCTGTTTGAAGACCGCCAGTCCCAGCTGACCCAGCAGTCTACCGACGGATTACCCGTCACCTTATCCACACTTGAAGTGGATAAGATTTACGAGGAGGTAAATTTTCTAAAATTTTAATTTTTTATTATTCATTTAATTTAACTTTAAATTTTTACTAACAATATTTATTTTTTGTTTTTAAGGTTGTCCCTAAAAAAAAGGGACGGACGTTGGGGATTGGTTCCGTCAACAATTTTCGGAGAGCGACATCGTCTTATGGTCAGCGACGGGATGATGAAGTCACTGAGCTGCGTAACGAGTTGGCCGCGACAAAATCTGCGTTCACAGCTCGTGTGGGTGGACTCGAGGGCTTCTTGGACTTTATAGCGGCCACAAATCCGGAATGGGAGACCATGTTGAGGAACATGCGACGACAAAATCCCATTCCATGCGAGGGACCATCCGACAACACACATGCCGAGGAGGATGTAGACAGGAGGAGTAATGAATTCCTCCAGGCGATGCACGATTCTTAATTTTTTTTCTGTGGTTGTATTATAAATTCAAAACTTATTTATATATAAAATATTTGCGTATTTATTTATTTTTTAAATTTTAATTTTATTAATAAATTAAATAATTTTAAATATTTTTTAATTATATTTTTAAATTTGTTAAATAATAAAATGAAGTAGATTCATAGCTAATCTACGACTTATTTACGTTGAACATTTACGAGGAAATCACGAGAAATGTTAAACGAGTATTTTACGAGGAAATACTTTCAAGGTATTTACGTGAAAATTACGAGGAAAACATTTCAAGGTAATTACGTGAATTTTACGAGGAAATACTTTCGAGATATGTACGTGTCGTTTACGAGGAAATGCTTTCGTGGTATTTACGAGGAACGGTAGCGACATTCTTACGTGGTTTGTCTACGTGGTCTTTACGACGATTTGTTTTCTTCGTTTTTACGACGAAATGGTTTCCTCGCTATTTTACGATAAATTAGCGAGGAAATATGCGTTACGACGAACGTATAACGACGAAACCCGTTTCCTCGCTAATTACTCGTAACCCTCTTTTACGACGAACTCACGAGAAAAACCGCTATCGTTAAATTTATGTTTTCTTGTAGTGATAGGACCGCTTCATGTTTCCAACTTCAGATACTAAATTCTTTTACTCCCCTCACAATATAACCTATTTTCTTCCTTCTTTGAGGTTACAGCTATATGGATTTGAACTTAAGTGTTCTTTAAAATCTGGAGTGTGAGCTGGTTACTGGTAAAATGATTACCAATACTACCCTGTGCAATCAGTCTGGTAAGGCCAATCATCAGTCAGTGCCCAGATTTCCGTTTCAAATCTGGTATATCCTTCTTCCCTCTAATCCTTTCAGGCCCACGTTACCTTTAACCGGAATTTGGTAAAATGTACTAAACTCTCTTCCCAAAAAAAAGTCCATCGTTTAATTGTTTAACTCAATTTGGTTTCACATATCAAACTTAGGCGGTTTATAACATCAACCATCACCGTGCTTCATAGTTACCACCGTTTTCAGCGGTGCTTCAAAAAGAAAAATTACTTTCCAAAAACTAGGGATCGTTATACCAGTACTATAAAACCGGTAAATGCCTGCATCGTCTTCTCACAACCCTCTACTGCCGGTTTTATAAAGAATTATTGATGTAGCAAGAAGACTCGCTACTACCAGTGCCACGGATCTCCAGATTTTGTCTAGCACCTTTGCATTTCAAAAATCTGTACAATGTGACTCTGGCTGTAGAGAGTTCTCCAGCTGCCCCAATGGATCGCCGCAGCGAGATTACGAAGAAATGCATGTGTATGTGGAGTTGGAGATCTCAGGGTTTCCCTTCGTTTTATAGAGAAGCAACTAAAATGAATATCAGTGGTTATACAATCACCACGTACATGATTAGAATGACAAATTTGTGGTACCCCGCTTACCTTTACGTGGCCCTCTCACACCCACAACAAATAAACGTGATCATATTATAACCCCTTTCCATTTGAACTACTATTGCGTAGGATTGATATTTTCTCTGAAGTATACGAAAGTCATTTACTCCCACCTGATGTATCGATTCACAAATTTTTAAAAATATTGCACATTTGCTTAATTTAACACTTCAGTTTGGTTATTCACCTCATTGATCCTTTAATAAAGATCTATTTCAATGTTTTTTATGTAGGAAAAATAACTTTTCTTGTACCAAATGAAAAGTTTAAAATTCCGGAATTATAAAAACAATCAAATTTGGGGAAAGCAGAAAAGGAAATATAAAAAGACCAGAAGAGCTGAAAATGATGTGATCTTAATGTCCGATAGATATTTACCATATTAAAGTTAGTGGTGCATTGGTGTCGTTGGCAGTTTAGTTTTTTTTTTTTTTTTTTTTTTTTTTTGAAACACCGTTGGCAGTTTAGTTAGATCTCAACTAAATTACACTAAAGGAAAAGCGACCTGGTTTTTCCTTAGGAATTATACAATCAATGAGAAATGTCGGCCCATATAAAAGGTGAATGTCGATGCTGGCGTTTGTTTCAAATGGGCCATTAGAGACATAGTTTAGACCCTATAAGTTATAACTATATTAGCCGTTGGTCTGCGAAGGGGTGCCAAGAATTTGTTTCATCCAATTTTTTCTTTCCGACAATGATGGTATCCGGTGAGTAAGGTCAACCGATTAGTCCCATAAAACCCACCGCACTCCACGTATTCTCACCGTATAAGGTAGTTGGAGTGGCAAACAGAGATCGAACCAGGTTTCATCCAATTTTTCATTTACCATTTTACATTTATGTTTTACATTTATGTTGAAGGGTTTGATATTATATTATATGAGAATCTTTATTTATGTGTTTTAGTATTTTCCATTGAAATTTTTTATTGTTACCGATTCAGTATTAGTTTCGTTGTAGTTGAGATATTTGAATGGGATTATGTTATGTTTTTATTTTAGCAGTGTAAATCTTCTAAATATTTACCCTATTGTAAGTCATTTAGTTTTTTTTTTTTTTTTTTTTTGGGTGTAATTAAGTCATTTAGTTTCATTTATACTCTTGTGTGTTTCTTGTTGGATTGTTTTATATTACATTTCTCGGTTGGACTATGCATGTATGTACCTTTTGCTTTCATATTAATATATAATTATGATTGAGTTTCTTCTAGATTCAGTATGTAACATTTTAAGTTTTCCACATTTATTTGAACATAATAATTATATATCTTTTATTTATATCTGAATTGTTTTTTCATTTATAAGTGGTATTAATATGGGGAGCATCTATTTACTAATCATATAATGTTTTACCATTAAAAATCTCATAAAATTTAAATTTGATTATTTTGTTTTCAATATTTATTACTTTAACTTTGATAATAAGTAGAATATGATTTCTTAAAATTGTGGCCAATTTAACATATAAAACATGAATTATTATTTTTTATTCATATGTTGTTTCTTGAATTTAGTGGCAACTTTTATACATTTCTTCTTAAAAAAATTTCTTTAAACTATGAAAACCCCAATTTATTATAGCAATTGTTTTACATAAGTAGGCAGATTAAAACCTAATACATATAGTTATTATTTGGCACTATAAATTTTGTTCGAATCTTGCATATGTTATTATACTTGACTACCGAATAACTAATTATAGTTTTGAAATAAATATAAAATTTAAATATAATTTCACATTGTATTTATTATATTTTTTATATCATATATTAGTTTTTATTATTATATATTATTATATATATATATATATTTTTTTTTTATTTATTAATTAATATTCTTATTTTGTTTGAAATAAATAACTTTCACATATAGAAAATATTAAATTATTGTTTATAGTATATTAGATAACAATTATTCATTAAATTTATATTTTTTAATAAATTCTAAACTTAGTATGTATATATATATTAGTATAATTATATCTAATAATTCTATTATTTTAGTGTCTTAGGCATAATATTTCTAGTTTATTTTAGTGTCACATACATCAAAGCTATGAGAATAATAAATAATTTTTAATATTCATTTTCAACCAATATATATATATATATATATATATATGTTGAAGCACTACAAGAAAACAGCGGCATACTGAGGAAAAAAATCGTCGGTATGTCGTCGGAATAACGCTATTCCGACGACATACCGACGAAAAAAGTCCTCGGAAATAACTCCTCGGAAATTCATTTTTCCTCGGAAATCCCTCGGAAATTTCTGAAGGAATTCCGAGGAAATGAATTTCCGAGGACCACAAGTTCGTCGGAAAGTCCTCCGAATATTCCGAGGAAGATGTCGTCGGAATATCCCGAGGGATAAACTTCCTCGGATCGTCGGAAAGTCCTCGATGTCGTCGGAATATCTCGAGGGATAAACTTCCTCGGAATATTTCCAAAATTAAAAAAAAAATTATAAATTTATTTTTTTAAATTGAAATTCGAAAATATAAAATTAAAATTGAAATAGAAAACATATTTAAAATACAAAAAATAATAAAATAGTTTTTATAAATAAAAAAATGTTTTATAAATACAAAATTAGTTTTAATAAATATAAATATTTTTATAAATATGAAATCATCTTTTTATAAATACAAAATAGTTTTTATAAATACAAAAAATAATAAAATAGTGTTTATAAATCAAAAAAATGTTTTATAAATACAAAATTAGTTTTAATAAATATAAATATTTTTATAGATATGAAATCATCTTTTTATAAATACAAAATAGTTTTTATAAATACAAAAAAAATAATAAAATAGAGTTTATAAATCAAAAAATGTTTTATAAATACAAAATTAGTTTTATAAATATAAATATTTTTATAGATATGAAATCATCTTTTTATAAATACAAAATAGTTTTTATAAATACAAAAAATAATAAAATAGTGTTTATAAATCAAAAAAATGTTTTATAAATACAAAATTAATTTTAAAATATGAAATCATCTTTTATAAATCCAAAAATCAAATTTATATACAAAAAACGTTTTGTATATTTAAAAATAGTTTTTATAAATAAAAAAACAAAAAAATTGTGTTTATAAATCAAAAAAATGTTTTATAAATACAAAATTAGTTTTAATAAATATAAATATTTTTATAAATATGAAATCATCTTTTATAAATCCAAAAATCAAATTTATATACAAAAAACGTTTTGTAAAATCGAATTTATATAGAAAAAACGTTTCGTAAATACAAAAATAATAAACAATTTATAAAAAAGTTCTAAATCAATTCAACACAATCAAGTCACAATTCTAAACCTATTACACAACAAATCACAATCCTACCCAATCACCCTAACAAAAATCTATCAAAAAACTTTTAAAATCATCAAATCTACTTACAAACCTAACAAATAGGACCTAAGAGAGTGGGATATGGTCCTTACATGATTTGTAAGGGAATGGAAAGGATTCGCCGGAGAGATCGTCGCGAGAGAAGGTGGAGAACGCCAGAAGGAGAGAGAGATCGCCGGAGAGGAAGAAGAGAGAAATGGGGAAGAAGATGCGTTTCGAGTTTATAAAACCTAGGGTCCGACGGATAATTCCCTCAGTATTTTCAATTTCAATTTTCGCGAAATATTTGGCGGCTTGTTTGCCCGGTTAAATGAAAATATTCCGAGGAAATTCTGACGGCAACTTAAATATCCGTCGGAATTTCCTCGGAATATTTTCATTAATTCGAGGAAAAAGAATATCATGTGCATGTATTTCTATTAATTTATATTGTTCCTCGGAATTTCCTCGGAATATTCCGAGGAAATTCCGAGGAACACATGTTTGGGGTTTCAAAACATCAAATTTTTTTGCCCTATATCATTTCTTATACAAATGCAATGCATACCATTGAGGAATCTTTGTATAGATGATCATAAACCATGAAATAACAAAATTTCAAAACGAATTGTAAGTATTCCCTTTACCGTTCATTAAAGTGTATAAGTGTTTCTCTTATGTTATGGGGAATTCGTTCATACAATCGGAAAAGTGTTTATTATAGGGTAAGAAACAAATTTTTGACTACATAATAAGTCTAAGACACTTAAAAAGGGTTATATAAGTGTTATTCAAACCTAAAAACGTTGTTTTCGATTTAAAAACCTTGTTTCCTCGGAAAAGCCTCGGAATATTCCGAGGAAATTCTGAGGAAAAACAAATTCCGATGTGGATATCCAATAGATCGAATGAACAAAATCTCAAACGTTTTTTTATAAACGGATCGATCGATGGATATATGTCCAAAAACGCATCGATCGATCGAGTATATCAAGTGTTCCTCGGAATTTCCTCGGAATATTCCGAGGCTTTTCCGAGGAAACAGGGTTTGGGGTAACAATGTGATCGATCGATCCCAAAATCTCAAACGTTTTTTTATAAACGGATCGATCGATGGATATATGTCCAAAAATGCATCGATCGATCGAGTATATCAAGTTTTCCTCGCAATTTCCTCGGAATATTCCGAGGCTTTTCCGAGGAAACAGGGTTTGGGGTAACAATGTGATCGATCGATCCCAAAATGGATCGATCGATCACTAAGATGGACCAAAGCGTAACAATGTGATCGATCGATTAGATTATCCCATCGATCGATGTGGATATCCAATAGATCGAATGAACAAAATCTCGAACGTTTTTTTATAAACGGATCGATCGATGGATATATGTCCAAAAACGCATCGATCGATCGAGTATAAGAATATTATATCCTCGGAATTCATCGGTTTTTTCCGAGGAACACATTTTTCCTCGGTATTTCATAAGAATATTCCGACGGATTTATATTTCCTTGGAATTCCGTCGGTATATTCCGAGGAAATTCCGAGGAAGCCAAATTTTGGGTTTTCTCGGAATATCCTCGGAAATTCCGAGGATTTCATTTTCCGTGGGAATGTCCGTCAGAATACCGCTGTTTTCTTGTAGTGAAGATGTTATTACTTAATTTATATATATTTAAAAATAAAATTTTGCTTTAATATATTTTAGTATAACCAAATACATTTTTTTAAAAATTGTTAAGAAATTATGTTTAATTTTTATGATTTAAAATGAATCATTTAATTATGGAATAATACATTAATATATTTGATCTAAAGAACATTATAAAAAAGAGAAGATTTAATAAAATTTTAAAATATTATGGTGAAATATCAAATTTTGGTGTACTATTTGATGAAATATCTTCATAAAAAAGAGTATATTTAATTTTATTGATGTAGATTTGAAAGTTAAACTGTGGTGAATTAAATGGTAAATTATGGTGAATTATCAAATATTGGTGACGTGACTTCTAAGAAAACTCCATATTCATGGTGGCTCATCGGATTCAATGGCCCACACACTCTATTTAAGGATGATGGAGTGGCCGTAGGATCCGCAAGTTAGTCATCATGGCTTAGTTTTTTCGAATGTCGAAAGTGAAAGCGCCGATGAAGACACTAGTTGTGGGAATGGCGGTTCCTCGGGATACATTTCCTTTCTGGCGCGGATTATTTTCTCGTACATGTGAGACAGCGAAGCTACAAAGCAATTTGCAGCGGTTAAGTCCGTTCTTCTTCTAGATCATGGCGTTTGTGGATGCGGGACTCCTCCGATAGTGGTCTTGTCTCTAGCGGTGAAGTGTCGACGGATCCTCATGCTAGTTTGGGGCCTGGTCCTGTGAAGTCACGAATAATCGGTTTTGTCTATCACTAGTACTGTTCATTGGCGTCAGAGCTTTCTGCTTCCATATCTTTTTTCCACAATGTTTTTTTTTCTGATTTTTCAATGTGCATGTTGTTATCTTTTTGTCGGATCCTTATAACCGAGAACCACTGTTTTCCAGTTAACCGGAATTCTACTGGTTCCAGTTATCTTTTTAGGTTGTTTTTTTATAGATTAATTATAATTAAAACAATTGTTAACTAATCATAATAGTTCCATTAATTTAAAAACAATGACTTTGATGTGTGTCAATGGCATATTATTATATACAAAGTAACAACAATCCTTCTTTTTTTCGGTAATCATGTTAAAGCAACAATCCTTATTTACAATCGATTAGTACTCAGTTTATACTAGTTTCAGTAATTTGAGTAGCTTAATCGGTTAAATTAGTCTTAAACCCTTAGTTTCATTAAAAACAAACACATTAAAGCACATTTTTAAATTAGCTGAAATGATCACATGGAGTTATCAAAGCATACATTGATGTTTGAGCTGCGGGAATCGCACGTGTCCACATGAGAAGTTCTGACTCTAATTGGCTAGATTTGAATGGCAATTTCAGAGTGATCGAAGTGTTTGAAACCACGTGATGCGTGTTCCATTTGCCTATCTATCTAATCCATTGCCTTCGTGTCCGTACTTCCAGGTAAAATAAGCACACGGACACTGATTTTATCTTTATTTTTCGTTCCCTACTTACTGAAATGCATAAAGCTAGATATCAATTTTAAAAAATATAGCCGATCAAACTAACGCTTTTATTTTATTTCAAAAACTTATCACTGAAATCTAAACTTATATACATGCATAAATTAAAAATTGAAATTTTCATAAATAATTTTCATCTATTTTTAAATATTTAAATTAGAAAAATCTATATAGAATAGTGATTATAATTTTATGAAATTTAAAACCTAAAATTTAAAAAAAAATTAAATAAATAATGTATACAAATTTATATAAAATTATATAGAATTAAAATATATAAACTATGGATGTAATTATAATTTTATTAAACAAAATCAAGTAATAAATTATTTATGTACTTTTTTCCACGAGTATTTGCGTACTGTTTTGAAAAATGTTCACGCATGTGAATATTGGACCATTAATTAATCTAGATTTGGACCCACACAACCGTGCGGGTATTAATTTTCATGTTTATATATATTTTTACATAATTAGAATATATTTTTTAAGTTACTTATATATTTAAATATTTATATATAATTATTTTAAGTATAACAATTTGATAGTTTTTATGCCGTAAGTTAATTGATTATTTCAAATAATCACATATATTTGGTATTTTTATTATATATATTTTAACATTATTTTTTATTCAATTATTATATCTTGATCCGTAATTCAAAGTGCTAGATTTTCTTTATCAATATTTTTTTATGTTTATTCATTTAATATAATAACTATATATATATATATATAAATTTAAGATAAGTTAATTTTATACATGAATTATCTAATTTACTAATGCAAACTCATTCTACCAACATATTATATTTCTAGCATAAATTTTTAATGTTTGTGAAAATAAAATATATTAATTTATCAGTTTAAAATAATTTTATCATATTTAGTTAATTACAATGTTTTATTTTAAAATGATAGATATAACTATAAAATAGTAAAATTTGATATAATTTTTTCATTTTATAAAAGATAAGTGAGTATATATATATTAATTTATAATAACATTAATTTCATTACTAATTACAAAATTAGTGAAAATATTTATATACAATTTTTGATAATTAAGATATTGTTATAATGTTTTTCAACACATTTGTTAAAAAAATTAAATATATATATTTATATTTTAAATTAAAAGATATCAAATTATATTATAATTTAAGTAGTTAAAAGATTATATATTAGCATTAAGGAAATACATTTAATATAAAATTTAAATGATAATCCAAATTAAAATATCACACATGAATCAAGGTGAGTTTGTTAACCAATCCGGGTTCAAAATATTTTGTTCAAGTATATGATCTTTTTCCGGATAAACAATTTATTAACTCTATATCTTATCTATTAAAATAGAAGTCATGACTTATTTTATGTGTGATATTTTGAAATAGACTTTTCACTAGAAAATTATTTATATCATTTTTGTATGTGTATAGTAAAATCTTAACAATATATTTGATTCTCTTATTTATTCCCATCAATATATAACTAACTCGATATTAACTATTACATAAATGTGATTGTTAACCATTGATTTGTTATTTGATATCATGTATCTCCGTGAACGCTTCTTGAGAGAAGCCTGGAAGAAAACTTCAGAATCAACAAAGAAAAGATGTTGAGTTCACGAGGAACTTGGTGTCAAATTGAATTGGATTTGAGGGATTAAGCCTCTGGTCATAGTAAGGTAGCGGAAACCATCCAGCTGCCGACGAGATCTTAGAAGTTTTTAATTGAAATATAAGGTTTTGCTGTAACATCGATTTATGTCTTTACAAAGATAGTGTAACAGTTTAAAATGTATGACTATATGATGGTTGCGTTTGTTGGCTTGATTCGTAATGTTGAGATGTCCAATTAACCATGACGTTGGGATAAAACCAATTTCATCAGCGCACCCAAAACATTAAAAATATGTAGGTAACACGTGTTAATATTAGAAAACTATATAATACACGTATATAAATTAACATGTATTTCATCAAAGTTAATAATACAAATCATTTATGCATGATATCTTTTTATTTTAAATATAAATATAAATAAATATATACATATATATATATATAATTTTTTTAACAAATCTTTTGAAAATATTATAACATTATCTTAATTTTCAAAATTTTTATGTAAATATTTCAACTAATTTCGTAATTAGCAATGAACTATTATTATGCATTAATATATATATGTTTAGTTATCATTTATAAAATAAAAAAATTACATTTTTATCATTTTATAATAATAATAGTTCATATTAAATGAGATTAGTATATTGAACTAAATATGATAACATTATATTAAATTGATAAATTTGTAAAAACAGCTTTTATAAATATAAAATATTTATGCTAAAAATATAATACGATTATATAACGACTTAACATTCAAAAACTATATAATACATGTATAAAAATCGATATATCTTAGACTTTTATATATATAATAATATATTATCTGAAATAAATAAATGTAAAAATATTGCTAATAGAAAACTTAGTTTTGAAGGTCGTTGGGTCAAAACTGAATATAAATTAAATACAAAAATAATATGTAATATGTTTTTAATGCATATATTAATTTCTTAAATAAATATATATACCATAAATGATGTAAAAAAAATATTTATGTATATAAAATGAAAATAAACACCCGCACGGTTGTGCGGGTCGAAATCTAGTTTTTTCTTAAAATAAGATTACTTTATGCAAATGGCAATACTTGTCAGCTAACAATATATATGAAATTGTAGCGTTAAAAATAACATATATATATATATATATATATATATTCATGAAAAATATTTCTTTTATAGATCATCCATTATATAATTCCTACTTTTGTCACCCTAATTCCTAGTATATTTTGTTTTTGTCAAATGTGAATTTATTCCGTAGAAATGACATTGTGATTATAAAAATTGAATTCTAAACTGACTATCTAAAAATCCCACAAAAAAGGTTCTTAATATATGATTAGGTTTAGTTTAATTCATAGTGAACAAACTAACACTAGACCTAAGAAAGTGAGATGACAACTATTAGCCACGCGTTAAGAACATCTCCGAAAAGACTCTATTTTAAAGTTTCCAAAATTCTATATTTGAAGTTTGAAGATATTCTTCTACAAAAATAAAACTTCAGACTTAAACTCATAAGTTCCTCACACTAAAATAAAGAAATAGTTAATGATACAATCATCCAATAACTTATGACTTAATTATAATTAAGTCATCACTAAGATTCATCCAGTCAAAATAACCAAAAATTTGATAAGAATTACTTTGATATTAGTTCCTATCCACGGGATTTGAAAAATGCATAATATATATATATATATACACGACTTTTTTATGCCGTTTCTTTTTTGTGAATCATTCTTTTCTTTTAATTCTTTGTTTTTATTCTTGGGAGAATTTCATATTTACCACTTTTATAGTAATATTATTCATCTTTACCATCATTTAAAGAACATTTTCAAAAAAAACTTCTTCATTACGTGACAAAAGGTTCTTATACTCTTGTTCTCTATATATATAATAAATAATTATTTAAATAAATAAAAAATACTTTGTTTTATGTTTTCGAATTGTAATCTTTCAAATTTAAAATTTTTTAATTTTTTTATTTTTCGTAATTTTTATTTTTTAAATTTGTTTTTTCAAAAAAAAAGTTTTGAAAATCAAAAATTATGTTTGAAACTAGTTTTTTTTAAATTATATTTTTAAGTATTTATTTATATACTTATTAGAATCCAAAATTTCACATTCCAAAAACTCTACCTCACCCCTCAACTCTAAACTCTATGTCTAGATTAGTTAACCTTAGGGATATAAATGTCTTTTATTTTTCATTAAAAGTTAGTGTAAACATGAAAAGTGATACTATGAATGTGGTATTTGTAGCAATTTCCCAAAATTATTTATATTTTATACTATAGTCCTCATATTTGTCATAATTAATCAAATCCGTAAAATTTTTATAAATAACTAGCATATATATAAAAATATTACAGAAATATTAAATAATATAATCATACACTAAAATATAAAATTATAAATACAAATACATAATTAAATATTATACTACAAGCAAAAACCACATTATTTCATAAAATTATTTATGTAATGCTCTATCTTCGGTTACACAAAATTTGTTTGGATGATATTTTCAAGATTTTGGAGGTTCCGAAGAAAATTTAACAGATTATTAGTTTTGTTTTAATATTTAAATTTGTGTAATAATTATGTCTTCATGTATATTTTAAAAAAAAACATTTATTAAGTTTCTTTTGTAATATACTTGTTGTCGAATTCTAATTTTGAAATATTATAAATCTTAATCTAAAAATTTAATTTAATTTTATGTGTAAAACTTGAATTTATAAAAAAAAAATTAAAATATTTATGAGATATAAAAAATTGAAGGATTGAAACGATAAACAAGAAAATACTTAAAAATCATAAATGTGATGTATAATTAATTGTAAGAACCAAAATGTAACTATGAAACTTCAAATTTGAAGTTTTACTTCTCAAAACTCTAAATTTGAAGTTTTGAAGTTTATTTTTGGAAAGCAAAAAACTCTATATTTAAAGTTCTATAGTTTCTTTTTTAGATACTCTAAGAGCATCTCCAACCCCTAGCTATTTTCACCTCTATATGCTATAATAGAGGTAAAAGTGCTCCATCCCATCTCTATTTCCACCTCTAAAATAGAGATTGCTATTTTTTCCTCTATTTATAGAGGAAAAAATAGCATTCCTCTATTATAGAGTCATACTTTTTATTTTCAAAATAGTCCTTTAACTTTCAAATTTTTATAGTTGTAACCAAAATAATTATATTTATAGAGAAATACAGTTTTTGTAGGATTATAATAACATTTTTTATTTACATAATAGTTTTTTAACAAAACCTTAGTTTAAAAAAATTCATAAGTTTATGAAAATATTTTAAAAGTTAAAAATAAATAGGATTAGTTATCAACTTTTATAAACAAAATGTATCTTTTGTAAAATTGAAATAGAATCTTTTGAGAATATTTCTTTATAGAGCCAAAAATAGAGAAATACATTGGAGAGAAACTCATCTCTCTTTTAGAGATGCTCTATTTTAGAGGTAAAAATAGGAGAATACATTGGAGATGGTCTAAATAAGAATAAAACGCACGTGAATTTAAAAGAAGCTTAAAAGTCATTGGAAAGATGGGAATCATCATAACTAGGTGGAGGCAGTTAAGTGTCCTGCAAGTTGATCTTATTCGTAATTAAACTTTAAATGTAATTATCAAAACATAAAAACATCAGTATTGACCAAATACAAAAATATATATTAAATTAACTATTTGAGTTAATTATTCATGTAACATATAATTTTTAGGTATTCAATAATATTTTAATGTATTTTGGACACATATTGGAAATTGAGATTAAGTTTGGTAAAAATTATTTCTGGAGATTTTGAACTTTTTCAGATTTTTCGTAACTCAAAATACCGTAAAACAAGATCTATTTGATATTTATGTCGCATTTAGATAGGTTCAGATTCATTTTTATCGGGTTGAGTTCGGTCCGGGTTGGTTTATTTACTCAGCCCTATCAAAAAACAAAAATCTATCTAGTTGATAGGATTTAAACAAAATAAAAAAGAGAAAATGTATATATTTAAAAGGTTTTATTCCACAAATTTTCTCTAAATCCTAGTACATAAAACACACATTATTCTTTATATATAATAGAACGGATGTAAACAAGAGAACGGATATAGTATCAGATTCTTGCATGTGGTTGTGTGCATAAAGAAATTGTACATGTTTATGTATATGTCTAAAATTATAAGGAAAATGTTCATCGCATAATGATTGCATAGTAAAATTACATAATCTTAAAGGGTTATTGGTAGGCAAAATCTAGATGAGATTTTGAGATTCCATAGTTATTGGTTTATAGACTTTTAAAAATCTTAGTAAAATTTATTGTTATTAGTTTGAATTTTTTTTAAATTTCTTTCAAATCCTTTGTTGTTAAAAAAGTTTAGTTACTATTGATTTTGTAACTGTATTAAATTCTATTGTTTTTGGAATGTTAATATTAGTAAAACTAGATTTTGAAAATATCATGTTTCCTCGTAGAACTTTAAAAATCAATGTAATACATATAGGATGATTGGTAGTTGCTGTAGGTATTGTCCACAACCCTATTTATTTCTACAGCACCAAATTCAGAGCAATCAAGCTTTACTTTTTTTTTGAAACCACAGCTCTTGAAAAAACCTACAGCTGTACAAGTGCTCTGCAGAGCCAAATATCCAAAACAATTGTTTAGTGCTTTGCATAAAATTATACAGCAATAAAATCTAAAGCCACAGCAAAAAATCTACAGATTTTTTTCTACAACAAAAATTTTAAAGGTACAACCATTACCAATCGGATCCATAAACATCTCCCATTCGTCTTTTCTCATGTCTCATTCGTCTCTTCTCATCTCTCATTCGGACATCAATGGTGATACCATTAATATCGATTTAGAGAATTATATTTTTACGTTATGAAATTGTTTTTCTTCTTCTACTTTAGTTAGTTTTTTTTCTAATGTGTTCAATATATGCAGCATGAAAAAAGATGATGCTGGTGAGGCTCTTGTGTAGCAATGTATATATATATATATATATATATATATATATATATATATATATATATATATATATTCTTTCTTACATCAATAAATTTTGAAAATTTCTAGAAAAACTTGTACTCCCTCCGGATACGAACGTAAGATGTTCTTTTCTTTTATTTTGTATACAAATGTATGATGTTTTTAGATATAATTAATATATTTATTTTTAAAATTTAAACATACATTAAAAAGTAAAATTATGAATGGTGAAACTTTATTGATATAACAAAAAAATAACAATTAAAATAGTGTATTTATTGTTTCTTAATATATGTGTAAAATCTTAAACATCATATATTTAAACCCAGAGGGAGTATATATTACCTTAGAAGAAACTTTTGTTGAGAACATATATATATATATATAAAGGCCAATATTTATTAAATCTATTTGGCTTTTAAAAATCTATCAACTTTAATAATTATCAACCTCCACATAAATTTTGTTCCCAATAACCTCTTCCCACTCTCGCTGGAAAATTTTATTGCACAACCTTTTCATTAAAATTGGCAAAAAGGGTAGGTTTATAATATTACATGAGGAAAATATGAATATAAAATGCAGTGATTATTTTTGTAGTTTTTTTCTTACTTCATATGGTAAAAGATTACTATTCTTGTTATTATGTGTCACTTTTTTGAAAATTTATAATGACTCACTTTTACGAGATTAGTACCAATCGCATTATTATTATATACTCCTTCTGTTCTCGAAAGAAGGATTTTCTAGAGTATTCACGCATATTAAGAATATAATAAATGTTTACAATTAAATTTATTATTCATGTTATTATACATTTTCTAATAAATATCAACCAATAGTATTTAACCAATTCAAATATTTTCAATTAATGTTTCTTAAAAGTATACAACTTTTAAACATTAACTACTAAAAATACCTTAAATTTTTAGAAATGATAAATTTTAGAAAATCTATCATTTTGTAACAAAAAATAAATTTAGAAAACTCTACTTTCAGGAACAGAGGTAGTATATATATCCATGTTATTTAATTACATGTACACTATTTAAATGAATAGATAAGATGAAAAATCATTATCGTTTCTAGTGATCATAATGTATTTTCGATAATTTTATGCTATAAATGAGTACTAAAATGATAAAGTTGACAAAATATAAATTATAGAAAAAATAGTAGCATAAATTTCCGTTGACAAACATAAATATGTAGGCACTTGCAAGGTTGTAAAGCGACGACCATCTATCTTTAGACTTAATGTGTATTGAAAATTAGCTCTATGTTTTTCTTACCCGGAACATGTTATGAATATAATTAAATAAAAGCACAACAAAAAAATTTGTATCAACTTATTTCTTTTATAATTTGAATTAAAAAATAATTTGAGCTAGTTATTGAAGGATAAAAAGTTTATATGAAGAATGCATAATTTTTGTCGTCTAGTTAGTATCCAAAGCTCCGTATTAGAGGCCGGCAATTATAGATTTGCGTGATCTATACTATACTAAAAGCAAGATATGAAGAGATTCTAGCCTGTCCACGTCACTTATTAAATTCCTCCAATCACAACATTTCATTAAAACACGTCAGATGGGCTTGAGTTTATTGAGTTATGTTTGGGCTTCGGATGAAACCAAATGAGAAATGTCACCTCCGAGGATCTCAGCAGCCGCTACCTTCAGCAGCGTCTTCCACCGGGATCTGACATGGGCCATCAGAGATTGCAGTGGCAAATGCAGCGATGGGCGGAGGAAGATGGAGTCAAAGTCAAAGGCCCGCGATGAAGGCAGGGTGGGTGGGAGAAAGTGGTGACATGTTCCTTAGACCTATACAGCCTCCAAATCCCTACTCTAGGAGAATCGCTGGTTAAAACCGAAAGGATGACTCACTCTTTTAAGTTATCATCATCTTCTACTACCCGAGGGTCCATGGTCATTTGGTTACAACTTTATGAATAGAATCAAATCACGAACCTAAAAGTTCCTAATTTTCCCTTTTCTTACCTTAATCACGCGAAACCCAGAACAATCTAACCAAAAAGACTCGACCTTTCGACGATTGCAGGTCCGTAACAATCGCAAATGAAACGCGATGAAGAGAATCAGATAACGAGAACAAGATGAAAGCTTTACATTCTCTACCAATTGATTATAAGAATTAAGGTCAACAGAGGACATACACAGATGAGGAAATGCGATTACACCGATGAGGACGATGATGATGATGATGATGATAACAACAACATTCAAAGTTCTTCGGATGGCCCACTTTGTTTCGTTGTTCTTTGTTGACTTGAGATGGCCCACTTAAAAATGAAGTATAATTACTTTTTTATTATAATTAAGTCAAATGTGCATGTATTTTTTTAACATTTATCAAATTATATGTTGATGTTTTTTAAAACAATATTAGAAAATAAAGTATGATCAATATGAAAGTTACATGTGTAAGTAGCTGATACATTTTTGAAAGCTCATGTACATATATCAATATTTACAATAATTAAAATATTTTAAAAATTCTAAATAATTGTATGCCTTTGATTTATTGAATGGAAACCAAAATTTATTTGAATAATCTTAAAAATGAGAATTCAGATTTGCTTTGGTATTTTGATTATGGTTCTATTAAGTTCCACAAATATAAAAACATAAAATTTAAAAACATATTAAATATTAAGAAAAAATAACTTTAATAGTGATAAAATATAATATATCTACCTCATTAAACTATTTTGTAACTATTTGATCAAACGATGTTTATTTTAGAATTTTTTTAGTTTTTTTAAATATTTCTTAAAAATAAGCAATAAAAAATTGTGATTGTATTTAAACTAATATTATATAAGTAAAATATAATTTATCGATATTTTTTGCTGTAACTGAATCATATTATAGTCAACTAAATTTATGAAACTCTTAAAAATAAGCAGTAAAAAAATTCTGATTTTATTTAAAATAATATTATATAAGTAAAATATAATTTATCGATATTTTTTTGCTGTAGTTGAAAGATATTATAGTGAACTAAATTTATGAAAAATATATAAAAATTTCAATAATACTAATTATAAAATATTTTTAGATAATTAAACATATATTAGTTTATGTTACTTAATTATTTTGTGTAATCATCTAAGAAATATATAGGTATATAAAAATATTTTTATTAATTTGAACTTTTTTGTATTGTTTAAATTATAATTTAGAAGAAACAATATTTTTGTTTCTAATATCAAGATTATATGTGTAAATTGTTTTTAATGAAATCATGTTATATAGAAATTTATACTTTTCATCTAAGAAAATATAGATATAAAGAAAGTATTTTATTAGTTCAAAATAATATTTTATGTTATTTAAAAATATTTTTTAAATGTAATATTACTATTTTGTGAACTTTCCTTTCTTTATGAAATCATATTATATATACATATATTTTCGTTTCTCAATTCTTCTTTTTTTCTTAACTTTATAAAAAATTATTTTTTATTCTGTGTGTATATTTTTAGAAATTTTTAAAAAAGGAAACTACATAAAATAATAAATAATAATATTTTAAATGTAAGTTAATTCATTAAGGGTATCAGTGTAATCAAACATCGTGAGAATTAACGTGAGAGCGACACATAGAAAACTGACTTCTCAAGTAATATTATTTTTTTGCTGTAATTGAAAGATATTATAGTCAACTAAATTTATGAAACTCTTAAAAATAAACAGTAAAAAAATTGTGATTGTATTTAAAATAATATTATATAAGTAAAATATAATTTATCGATATTTTTTTGCTGTAATTGAAAGATATTATTGTGAACTAAATTTATGAAAAATAAATAAAAAAATTCAATATTACTAATTATAAAAAAAATTTAGATAATTAAACATATATTAGTTTATGTTACTTAATTATTTTATGTAATCATCTAAGAAAATATATGGGTATATAAAAATATTTTTATTAATTTGAACTTTTTTGTATTAAATCAACTTCTCTCAAAACAAACAAATCTCTCGCAATAAGCAAATATACCTCTGAACATCCACAACACATATATCATATTTTTTAGATTAACTAAACAGAAACCCGCCCGTAGGGCGGGCCAATCCCTAGTTAATTTAAAAATTAACTAGCTAACGACATTAGTTGATTTATGATGTGATTTATTTAAAGTGGAGGGTTGGTTTTCAAGACCAAATCACAAAAAGTTGTAATTATGGGGACTTCGGACTTAACTACTCATTAAGGCAAGCTAATCACTGATTTCGCGTCCGAAAGTCATTATCCAACTGGTCTTGGTCCAATTCTAATAGTGGAGTATTAGTTAAAGATTAGTATTCATTTATATATTTTGTTAATTAGGTTTATGGTGGGAAATGGACAAATTAGCTCATGCATTAAGACTCCATTAAATATTAATGACTTGGAAGAATCACAAAAGGGCTCTTAGTCGCCTCGATTATTCGAGTTGGTCAATTGTAACCATGATAAGTGATTAGCTAGATACTTTTTAATATATCACTTAAAACCAACTTTCATACTAGTGTATATATATACGCATACAAAGCAATAATTTATTTCATAAAATTTTAAATCTACTTTAATTTATTTGATTTAGTGGTTCTATATAAACGCACGTATATAAACTAATAACTGTATATGTTAAGCTTAGACCCAAAAAAAAAAGTGGAAGCACCGTAGCTTATTGGTTAAAGTTTAAAGGTTTCTATACCCAGGTCTGGGGTTCGAACCTCATACTATGTAATTTCTTGCAGATTACAGGAAATTCAGGTTTCAAGTCTCGAAAAAGAGCGATTTATTAATGTAGACTACAAAAAGAAAGGTTTACAAAGAAACTTCAACATGGTGCAAGTAAATCTGGTCAGAAATGGATCTTCATAGGACGGCTCAGATGATAGAATTAGGTGTTAGATCTTCATAAGGTAGGTAGTATTACCGGTTGTCAATTGTCTATATAATATTTTTCATAAATGTAATGTCATAATAAATCAGCGTTCAAAAAAAAAAAAAAAAAAAAACCCAAACCAAACAAAAAACTGTATATGTTAAACATGCATGTGTGTGGTGGTATAGACAATGCATGGGTAATTCGGATAAAACCAAATAGGGAAACAGTAGGATTCGATCAAATTTGAGATGATACTCCTTGTCTTATATTTTAAGAAAGAAGAGATAACTACTCAATCCCAAACTTTAATTTCCATTTACAAAAAAAAAAGAAAATATTTTCCTTTCTTTTTTATGATGATTTTTTTTCCTTCTTCCATACAATTTTCGTTTAAATAACATATTTGTGCTTCTTAGGTGCGGTAATGAATTTTTTACTTAAATACATCAATTTATCTTAAATAACTATTTGACAAAAAGAAAAATTTGAACCATTAAATAACTGTATTAATAAACAAAATAAATGCAAAAATAACTGGGAAGTACACCTAAAATTTGTAGAGTTCTTAGAGAAACACGAAGAGTTTAATAAATGATTTAAAAGGATATCTCCAACTTCAAGCAAACCCCATACCTCTGAATCCTTTACCAAACCATAAATGTAATGTCATAATAAATCGGAGTTAAAAAAAAAAAAAAAAAAAAAAAAAACCAAACAAAAAACTGTATATGTTAAACATGCATGTGTGTGGTGGTATAGACAATGCATGGGTAATTCGGATAAAACCAAATAGGAAAACAGTAGGATTCGATCAAATTTGAGATGATACTCCTTGTCTTATATTTTAAGAAAGAAGAGATAACTACTCAATCCCAAACTTTAATTTCCATTTACAAAAAAAAAAGAGAATATTTTCCTTTCTTTTTTTATGATGATTTTTTTTCCTTCTTCCATACAATTTTCGTTTAATTAACAGATTTGTGCTTCTTAGGTGCGGTAATGAATTTTTTACTTAAATACATCAATTTATCTTAAATAACTATTTGACAAAAAGAAAAATTTGAACCATTAAATAACTGTATTAATAAACAAAATAAAGGCAAAAATAACTGAGAAGTACACCTAAAATTTGTGAAGTTCTTAGGGAAGCACGAAGAGTTTAATAAATGATTTAAAAGGATATCTCCGACTTCAAGCAAACCCCATACCTCTGAATCCTTTACCTGCTCAGCTGCTCTTCTTTTTCCTCACATCACATTCACACACACATATAGATACATCGTGTACGTTGTATATATATATATTTGAAATCATGTAATACTAATTTTGTTATTTACAATGAATCCAATATATTAATAGGACTTTCGTGGAATTTTATCTAGTTTACGAGGACAAAACTTCTCGGATCGGGGATGCCACTATTTTGATTTGTATGTATCTGCAATTTTATCTTGTGAACTAACTAAATCCCTTTTATATATCTTTCCACCGTTCCCCAAAATAAGATTTTCCAGAGCTTATTATTATTCCACAAAAATAGATTTTCTACACTTTTAAAGTATTTTTGTATATATTTGAGGAACATTAATTGTAAATATTTAAATTGATTAAATCTTATTAGTGAATAATTATTGGAAAGTGTATTGAAAAATAAACTGTAAACTAAATTGTAAACATTTCTTATATTTTTAATAAACGTGGAAAATCTAGAAAATTTTACTTTCAGGAGAACGGAGGGAGTATAGAATAACCATAGAACTAATGATTAAGTGAATCAAAAATAATTCTGTATCAAAAATAATTCTGTATCAAAAATAACACTTCCCTTTTTCCTTAAACTATACTTCCTCTGTTCTACAATATAAGATGTTTTGAAATGTTTTTGATGTTTCTAAATATAAGATGTTTTGATACTTTTAAGTATTTTAACTTTATTGAAAATTGATCAACCAATTACCATTTACTGTATTATTTATGATTGATTAACTTATATTTAATTTATACTCTCTATGTTTCTAAATGTATGATGTTTTAAAGAATTTTGATGTTTTAATATATAAAATATTTTTATTTTTCTATGTAACTTTTTACTTTATTAAAAACCGTGTAACCAATCATATTTGATATTTTTTTTGTAATTGGTTGAATAACATTAATTTATAGTTTTAATGATGTTTTCTAGACAAAAAGATAATTTTCCTAATACGCATGTTTTTACCTAAACATTTTATATTTAGGAACGTAAGGGGTATTATTTAATAATATTATCTTTTTAAAAATAATTTTCTCAATTCTCGTGCATTCAAACAAATCATCTTATATAGTACTCCCTCCGTTTCTAAAATATAGATTTTTTAGTATTTTCACACATATTAAGAAAACACATTAAACTACCATAATAAATGTATTGTTTTCTATAATTTTCAATTTTCAATAACTTTTAACCAATAGTAATTCAATAAAGTCAATTAACTTTCTTGAAATTTATAATTTTTTCCATAGAAAACACAAAAAATACATCTTTCTGAAATAAATATTTTTTCTAAAAAGTCTATCATTAAGAAACGGAGAGAGTACTAAAGAACAGACGGACTAAACACTATCTCGTGACTTCTCTTTTGGTAAAATTAATAATTAATTACTTAAGAGTATACTTATAAATAAGCTTTTGTTTGTATCATAAACATTTTGAATATCAACAGAAAACGGTGAATTATGGCAGGTGAAAACGCAGGAGCCTAGTAGATAGATGTTCTTACATAACTCCCCCCGAGATTTAAGGGCTTCAGAGAGAGAAAAGAAACAAAGAGCAATTCCCAATGTTTTTCATGAGAGAAGTGACAGCCTGCTTCGTGGCCGACAGCAATACGTTGGTCTCTCTCTCTCTCTCTCTCATCTTTAATTTCCCACGTGTCTTCTTCTTTCTCCTTCGCACGTGCCTATTCACATTTTCTTCAAATACTGTACATGTATGCAAGAAACGAAATGATGACGACTTTTTTTATTTTGTCAAAACGATGATGAGTTCTGCTTACGAACAGTAGTTTTCAACCTCGTACGGTCGTACATTACTGTTCCATGTCTGTGTTTGCATAAACAAAATTACGTATTTGGGAATTTCAATATTCATCATGTACTTTTGTAGAAACCTATACGAAGATAATTTAGCTTATAAATTTGTTTTCCTTTGGTTAGAAACCCTAGAGGTTACGTGCTTTGATCCAAGAACTTGGATTTGACATTTCTGATTCGTGTTTTCTTTAAACTAACCTACAAATTAATTAAACGAGAAAGTTCGCGCTTTATTAGCCAAACAAGCCTGGAAAATCTTAACCCAACCTCAATCTCTGCTGGCGAGATTTTTGAAGAGCAGGTATTTCAAGGAGGGGGAGTTCATAATATTCCACAATGCTTTCTTACATGGGGATCTTCAAGAAGAAATCTACATGAAACTTCCTCAAAGCATTACTGCTTCAGATCCTACAAAGGTTTGTCGTTTGAAGAAATTACTATATGGGTTAAAACAGGCACCAAGGTGCTGGTATGCCAAACTCTCCTCTGCTCTAGAATAGTTCAGATTCTCGCATGATTATGCTGACCAGTCACTATTCTCTAAGGTCTGAGGTTCTATTTGTCTTCATATTCTGGTGTACGTCGATGATTTCGTCATTGCCTGCAATGATGCTACCACACTTAAAGAATTCAAAGAATATCTACAACGTTGCTTCCGTATGAAGGATCTTGGCAAACTAAAATATTTTCTAGGCATTGAGGTGGCTTGTAATGAGTTTGGGTTCTATCTTTCTCAAAGGAAATACACACTGGATATTATAGCAGAGACTGGACTCCTGGGGGCCACACCATCACCTGTCCCCGTGGAACTCAACCACAAACTCATCGCAGCTAAAGGCCCTCTCGCCAATGCGCATCAATATCGTCGCCTTGTTGGACGCTTAATCTATTTGACTCATACACGACCAGAACTTGGCTACATAGTTCACATCCTTTCATCATTCATGCAGAAACCTCACTTACCTCATGGGGAAGCTGCATTACGGGTCGTTCGTTACCTCAAGGGATGTCCTGGACAAGGTATGGAACTGGTCCAGAAAGCGATTCACGAGACTGACAAGTGGTATGTAGCGCACGAGACCGAGGCAGAGTGAGCAAAAGCAGAAATAACGTCCTCTCCGCTCGCACAGCGAAAATGGACTCCACCAGAACCTGGCTGGCTGATGTGTAATGTGGGAATGGAGTATTCAAAAAGTAAGGGATGTGTAGGAGGAGCATGGGTGCTAAGAAATGATAGAGGGGTGGTACTTGTCATAGTCGAAGAGCTTTCTCTGGAATAAAGAATAGAGATGATGCAAAGTTAGTGGTTGTTTTGTGGGCTTTTGAGAATATGAGAAGCCAGAAACAATCCAATATAATATTTGCGGGTGAATTTGGGGATTTGTTTGGCGCGCTTCAACGTCCACAAGCTTGGCCTTCCTTCCTTCAGCAAAGTTCCCTAATGGAAAAGGAACTGGAAGGAATACTCAACTGGAAATTGAAGGTGGTGACTAGAGAAGAAAATAGAGGAGCTTTTTTCATTGCCTAAAGTGTTATCAAGTATGGGCTGGTTAACTCTTATGTTGCTAGAGGCCACCCATCTTGGCTGTTTGAGTTCTTTGTTAATGAAAGCCGATCCCTCTGATTGCTGTCTCGGTGAAGGAAAGAAGGTGATGGGACAAGTTCATGTTTAAAGGAAGGAGTGAGCTGATGAAAGTTGGGACTTGCCCTCTGTTTTATTGTGCTCTGTTTTGTAATAGGCTCAGCTCTGTTTTTTGTCCTTCATGAGGAGGTTTGGTCAACTTGTAGGAGTTCTGATGTTGGTAATGGTGTTACACTACAAGAAAACGTCCCCATAACAACGAAGATTTACGATGAAAATATTTCCTCGTAAATTTACATGGTGTTTACAACGCAATTACGAGGAGACCAAATTTCGTCGTAAACTCCATGTAAATTTACGAGGAAATATTTTCGTCGTAAAGTCCATGTAAGTTTACGACGAAAGTACGTGGAATGAGAAATACGTCGTAATTGTTACATCGACATTACAACGAAACATGTTACCGTTATATTTAGGTGAAAACGTGTATTCAATGTGCTTTAACTTACCTAATTTCGTCGTAAAGTCGTTGTAAATATTATGTTAAAACCATGTAAAACATTCCTTGTAAAATCGTTGTTATATTTCAACTACCCAACTCGAAAATTTCTCTATATATATGTCATTTCCCACAACTCTCTTCTTCACAACACACAAACGGAAAAAAAAAAATCAGAAAAAAAAATTTCAAAAAAAAATCTAAGGAAAAAGATGGTCGGTGGCGGTAGTATTTACGAATTACGGAGTTGGATGTATTTGCACAAAGATTCCGACGAGAGGGTGACGAACGCATTTCTGAGCGGGCTAGAGACATTCATGCACCAGGCGGGCAGTACAACGATCACGCAGGAAAGCGGTAAGATGTTCTGCCCCTGTCGGAAATGCAATAATTCAAAATTTGCACGTAGTGAAACTGTATGGAAGCATTTAGTAAACAGAGGATTTACACCACAGTACTACATTTGGTATCAACATGGAGAGGTTTATGGGGGAAATGAAGCTAGTAGTAGTAATAATAATTTTGAGGATGCTCATCATAGTGAATAACAGAATCATTTGCATAATGAATATAATTATCATCAAGAGGAGCAGATGGTAGATCATGATAGGGTTCAAGATATGATTAGTGATGCATTTTTAGAAACAACTACAACAATAGCTGATGGAACTGAAAATGTAGAAGAACCTAATTTGGATGCAAAAATGTTTTATGAAATGCTAGATGCTGCAAATCAACCAATCTACACTGGTTGCAGAGAAAGTCTCTCTAAATTGTCTCTAGCAGCTAGGATGATAAATATTAAAACGGATCATAATTTACCTGGGAATTGCATGGATGCATGGGCGGAGTTGTTTAAAGAGTATTTTCCAGAAGACAACGTCCCTGCTGAATCTTATTATGAGATTCAGAAATTGGTTTATAGTCTTGGGTTGCCTTCGGAGATGATTGATGTTTGCATCGACAACTGCATGATCTACTGGAAAGAAGATGACAAGTTAAAAGAGTGTCGATTCTGCAAAAAACCACGATTCAAACCGCAAGGCCGTGGGAGGAATAGGGTACCGTACCAAAGGATGTGGTACCTACCAATTACAGACAGAATCTTCGAAGAGGAACAACTTAAAATTTTTGTTTACATTATTTTTAATATTTTAACATTATTAACTAAATTAATATATGTTTTAATTTTATAGGTGGCTCCTAAAAAGAAGGGACGAACAGTCGGCATAGACTCTGTTAACGAAGTTGCAAGGACAACTTCGTCATACACTTCGAGACGGGATGAAGAGACTTCTCAGATGAAAGCTCGAATGGATAGCCAGCAGGTTCGTTTAGACTCTCTTGAGGATCTGCTAGACGTGATGGCGGTGGGAAACCCGACTATGCAGAGAATGTTGAGTGAGAGACGAGCCGCTCTTGGGTTGCCAGTACGAGATCCCGAAGAGTCCGATCCAAACCGTCAACAGCCGAGCAACCCCACCGACTACTTCGAGGATATGTAGTATTTTTATATTTCTGTTTGTATTATGAATTTAAATATTATTGTATGACTTTTAAATGCCTTTTTAAAATATGTTTTTCATTTTCATATTTCGTTTTAAAATTTAAAAGTATTTTAAATTCCGAATATTAAATATAAATTAAAATTTATTATATATTAATTAATAATAATATAATAAGAATCGATGTAAACTCCTCGTAAACATTACATGGAGTTTACATCCAATGTTTACGAGTGATTAACATCGAAAGATTTACGAGGGTTTTACATCGAAATGTTTACGAGTGATTTAGAACGAAAGTATTTATGTGTGCTTTACATCGAAATCATTACGTGGGCTTTACCACTAAATCTTACGTGTCGTTTACGACGAATTCTTTCCCTGCACTTTACGAGGAATATATTTCGTCGTAAACGTAACGAGTCGTTTACAATGAAACCTTCGTTACGACGGACGTTTAACAACGAAACGTCTTTCGAGGTTAATTCGTCGTAACACCCCGTTTACGATGAATTTACAATGAATACTGCCCTCGTAAAAAATATGTTTTCTTGTCGTTTTAAGACCATCTATAGTTATAATGAAATTCCCTTGACGGAAAAAAAAAGTTACGCAAATTTCTAGCTACGCAATGGTGCTTTTACCATATAAATTAAGAACTTTTCTTTAGCAATTCCAGAGTTGGTTTCTTTGTCGTGTTTAGCTTTTAGTTTATACTAGATCTCAACCCACGCAACCGCGCAGATTTTTGTTTCAATTATTTTTATATAATTTTTTTTTTTCAATTCTAAATTGGTATATATTATAATATATATGTGTATATCAATTTTTAAAACATAATAAGTAGTATCGGTCATGGGTACAAGCATTAGAAGCACTTGCTTCCAACCCTGTCAAGAATATGTAAATTTTCGGCTCTATATTCATAAAATCTTCAATAGTATAATTGGTTTATCCATGTCTTTTGAAAGTGAAAGTTCACAGGTTCGAACCTTTATCATCCTTTTTGTACGTTTTTCATGTTTTTTCTTTCAAATCTATTAACTAATAGGCCAAAGTTTTGTTGTTTGCTTCCGGCCTTTAATTTTATAGGGTCAGCCCTGATAATAAGTTTACGGTATATTTTTTTTATTGAATATATTTTTTTCAAACTTTCACATGTATTTGTATCTTTTTCTATATATATATTTTTGAATTATTATTTCATTATTAAAATCGTAACTATATATATAAAGATTAGTAAAATATTGTTTTATTATCATATTCAAAGATATTGTAACATTTCACAAATTTAGAAAATTTTAAAAAATTAAATTTTTCGCTTCATAGATTTATATTATCGAGTAAATAATTAAACATTTAGTTTTTGTTTAATTTTTAAAATAAACTATATAGTTTTAAATTTGTTTTCATTGGTTTAATGTAGTAAATATTAATCATTGTTAGATAATATGATTTTTGTTATTTAAAAAATAATCTTTATAATTTTAAAAGTTAACATCGACAAATATTTAAATAATTAACATATGGAGGTATAGTATTATAACATTAAATTATATCTATTTAATTTATACTATCCATAAATCCAATAGATCATCTATTGTTTAAATCTAATTATTGATAGCCCAATAAAAGTTTCTGGTAGGCCCAAAATTTAAATGATAAGACTAGAGATTAAATGTAATATGATTTTCTAGGAATAAGTACATTAGGTCTATTTTTTAAAAAATCACACATGAATCAAAGTTGTGACTTCTGTTTTAATATATAAGATGAATTCAAGTTTTAGAACATTTTGTGAAAAGTGTAAAGACCATTTAATATTTATACTACTGAAGCATATCTCCTTTTTTTTTTTTTGCATGAAGTGACGCATATCTCCCAAATTTTCATTACAGCAGTAAGAAAAGAAAAAAAAACGCAACAGTTTAACTAACGTCAGATATTTAAACACTACTTAACCTATTTAAACTAACTTGAAAAGTATTCAAAATAATAAATAAGTCAAATTACAAAAATATTTAAAATACTCTGAAACATCTAAATTACTTTAACATATATAAAAACTTTAGCATACTTTTCGGATCCTAATTCGGATTTTGATAGTTATACCTAAACTTCCAAATTCTTAAGTGTCATTCGGATATTTTTGTATACCGGTTTGAATCGGATTTCGGTTTTTTCGGTTCAAGTTAAGGTAAGAATTTTGGTTTAAAGTAAAAACGCCCATGTCTAGTCTCTTGTGAGGCTTGTAATCTTCAGTGTTGGTTCTAAGGATTGAATCTTGAGTGCTGGTTCTAAGGATGGAGCTTTCAAGGTGGTGGTTGTTTTACGCGGTAGTCTGGTGGTTTTGGTGGTGTGGCCGTAGCTCTAGCTTCACGACTGAGAGATCGGATCTAACGCGTGGACTCTACTTTCCTCGGATTTCATTCCTAAATCCACTGTAGAGGACTATTCTCCAATTAATGAAAAGACTTGTTGGTTCGGGTTTCAAAGGGATGCAGGCTTGACATGGAAGTGGTTGTTTTTTTTATATATGGCCCTCCGGTGGACCGGCTATCGGCTTGTATTGGTTTCGCAGTTTATGTAGACTATAGCAAAACTATCTTTGTATTGTATTATAATTACTTCATGCTATGAATCTTAAAATATAAAATGAACCGATCGGTGTTGATTCGATTAGTATTCAACTCCAATGTTACATGGCCAATAAATAATATAAAAGTTACTTTATAATTTATCTACCGACTAACATAAGTATGTTTTATGTTTGATATATTATACGTATATAAAATATGATTACCTATTTTGTTAAACATATTTTAGGGACGGCATTATGGCTAATTTAATTTAACAACTTAGAGACCCACTTTCTACAATAATACATGTAAAAGAAAAAGTTATATGTGCCTACAAAAATGCTATTGGACAAGGAACCATAAGCCACAAACATCCTTAAAATATAATATATATACTGGTAAACAACACATAAAGATAAAATACATAAATAATTCTATGAACAGTGTATATTAATATGGCTTCGTCAGACACCACTACATTCGTTACAAAAGTCGTCATTACCAATAGGTTTTGCTTTTCAATTTTAGTGGTTACAAATATATCAACTTATCAAGTTTTAAACAAATTCTTAGATACTATATTTTACACAAATAGAAGCGACTCACGCATCTTCTAACATACACTGTTTACTTAAAACTAACGATTTTCACTGGAAAAGCAAGCTCTTTTGATTGTACATTATTCTAAGTCATAACGTGGAAGACATAAATTCTAAAGGGTTAAAAGATCTACAAAACTTTTGCACGTGAAGTGTGCAATTAACCTAAAATATTGAAGCCAACTAAACAAATTATAAAGACACAGGTTGTTTGATTTGCTTGTAATCATTTTGCCATAGAATTATTCGATAAATTCATTCTATATAAATCAGATGATTTAGAGTGAACAATTTTTTTTTTCAAAATTATTAAGCAACTCCAGATGTTGATATCTCTCTCAGCCAGTTAATATTTATTGTTTGGATTCAATCTAACCGTCGTTCTAAACACGATCTGTGATTATGTCTAGCATATCCCTTTACACATAAGAAAATTGGTATTGTGCTTTGGATGACAAAACAGTAATTATAGTAAGAAACAATAGTTCAAGTAAGCTGGGCGCGTTATATTCATTGGAATATGTCAAGACTGAACTAGACAACAATAATTAGAACTGTTTTCTGAAAATTAACAGTTTTTAACAGTTGTAAGCCCGCAGTTATGATATTTTATCATATGAAATTAAAGTTGGTTATCTTAACATTTTACCAAAAAAAAAGAAGAAACTAAAGTTGGTTACCATTATATTGAAGCTAAGTCATTATGAGCTTTTCCTAGTAATTCTAGACAAAATGATTCACGTGACTCCAAATTAAGTGATTTCTGATGTAAACAACTTTACTAAACTGAGTTTATCCTTATTGATATTTTCTTTGATATGTACCACACACACATATATGTGTGTATATATATATATATACTTCATCCGCTATATTTCTGTGTAGAGCTGAATACTGCATATAGATTTTCTTCAAAGTAGATTATTATGTATTTGTTCAATATGTAACGTACTAATTAAACAACAATATCAATTCAAAATCTATTAGGTTTGCGTAAGGGGTAAATTAAGACTTTTTCTTGGGTTCACCCCCTAGGTGAACCTTTAGGTTCACCAACCAATAGAAAGTTGTCATTTTAGATCTAGTATCTTTTAATTAAGGAAACAAAATAACTTGCCAAATTATATTATGTTTTTAAAATAAAAAATTAAAAAATTAAATAAATAAAAATAACAATAGTTCTAAAAAAAGATTATTTAAAAAAAAAATTTATTTTTAAGATTTAGAGTTTAGTGTTTAAGATTTATAATTTAGAATTTATCCAAATGTTTAGTGTTTTTCCAAGGGTTTAGGGTTTACCTAAGGGTTTAGGGTTTACCCAAGGGTTTAGGGTTTTTCCAAGGGTTTAGGGTTTAGGATTAGAGTTTAGGGTTTAGTGTTTTGTTGACAACATGTTTAGTCTTTTTCCAAGGGTTTAGGGGTTTACCCAAGGATTTAGGGTTTAGGATTTGAGTTTAGGGTTTAGTATTAGAGTTTAGGGTTTACTGTTTTGTTGACAACATTATTTTTTTTAATTCGTTTTTTATATATTATTTTTATTTATTTTTAAATTTTATTTTGAAAATATAATATAATTTGTCAAGTTATTTGGTTTCCTTAATTAAAAGATACTAGATTTAAAATGACAATTTTCTATTGGTTGGTGAACCTAAAGGTTCACCCTAGGGGGTGAACCCAAGAATAACTCGTAAATTAATAATTCGGTCTGAGAGGACACTAAAAATGTAAAACTATTTTTGTCAATTAAAATTACTTTTAAACGATACATATTTTGTGAAAATTAAACTACAGTCATATAATAAAATTTAAGAAATGCGAATTTAAATAATGAATTGAATGCAACAACATTAAAAAGGCACGCAATTATTGGTTTAAAATGATTATATCAACTCATTTACAGCCAAACACGGTCAAAGCTAAGTAAAATCTGCAGCTCTTCATGAGACCGAAGAGAAACCCATCCAGGTTCAGACAATCGTGGACCCCACGGGCCGCTTCTCTCCTCGCCCCACTTAATATTCTCTCTCTATGAAGTTTAACACTGATTAATTTTGGTCAACTTTTAGTTAACCATGGTTAGCGAACAATTATTCTATTTCCAATATTAATAATTTTATGTACAAGTGATGACATATGTGTTGGCCTAAGTTTTGTTTTCTTTCTAAATTACTGTTACATCTTGATTATTACTATTATCGTTATTATTATTATTATTTTTTTTGCTAAAATTATCGTTATTATTTGACATGGCTTAAATCTGAATTTAGGAAACTAATATGATCGCAATATACGAGGCACATTCATAACATTTATTAATTTTAAATAAATTATCAATAACAGAGGCAAAGCAATGATGGTGGAGAATGTTTTGAACTTTTGAAGGACATAAAAGAGGAAACATCTAATGAAACCCACAAGATAACCCCAGCCACATATTATCATGATGGCTTCATCCATTTTAATTATAACTTTCATTTTCTCTAAATATGTAACTTATTATACCAATTATATATCACCTCCATTCAGTCACATGCATCTGCTCTCACACGCCTAATCTTCGCGTGCAAACTACCTCCTTTAAACTCCTTGAGCATCTGCATCAATGAACTCCCAGTGGAGTTCACTCAGTTTTTTTATAAAATAAACAAAATGAATGAACCTGTCTCTTGCAGGGTCACTGCACTGAACCCGGGTCTTCACTGTAGCGCGGGTCCCACGGCACGTGGCGGCCCACGATTGGTCCGATTAATTAATTTTTTTTTTTAACAAAAATCAAACAGAAAAAAAAAAAATACTTTGTGAACCCCTTCCATGATATAAGGTATATAGATCTGTGAGCATAACGAAAACCACCAATCAGAAACCCCTAATACATTAGGGAAAATTGTTTTTTAGAACAAAAAACGATAACTATATCTTTTTAGACTAATATCTATTTTGTGTCATTTTTACTTATAATACCCTTTAATATTTTTGAAAATAAATTAAATAAATACTTTTACAAACAAACAAAAAAATTAGAAAAATAGTAACTATTGATAAAATACCTATATGAACTTAGTGGTATTTTTTCAGTTCTAAAAATGTTTAAATAATAATTTTCAGATTATGTTCTAAATAAAGTATAAATGACATTCTACGAAGTAGAAAACGAAATCCACTTTTCTCATTGAATCTGCAATGTTTAGAATACGTGATCTACGTAAATAAGAGTATTCTAAAAATATTTAGAATACACATTCCGCGCTTAACTTACCGATCTAAAATATTTAGAAATCAAAATCTACACATTAATATAAATCTAAAACACGTAGAAACCGACTTCAACAGATTTACTGTAAATTTAAAACATGTAGAAATCAACTCTACACATTATTATAATTCTAAAAACCTATAGAAACCGATTTCTACAGATTAGCTGTATTCTACGGATAAGAAATCAGTTCCTAAAAATATGGAAACAAAATATTTGGGAACATTCACTTTCAAATTTTGAAAAAATCGATTTAAAAAAAAAACAAAAACAAAAACGAAAAAAAAAACGTGGTAACCTTCTTCTCACGCCGTTTTCTATATTCCATTGATTGTTCACAAAATTTTCACATTATCGTCCAAATCAGTGTGAAATTGAGTGAGTTAGAGTTTATGAACTTGAAACTTTGATTTTTTCCCCTTTGTTCGTGAAGGAGATGAGAAATTATGGGTTTCATCCCAAAGAAATCGAGTTTAAAGAGTTGAAATCGTGTTTGGTCGGTTCAAATCAAGTGGGCATCAAACCGGATATAACCGAAGAAAACCAGGAAATCGATTTGGAGCACTTACCTGGGCACGGGATCGATCGGTCTATAATTCGAGATCGGTCGATCTGTATGAAATCGACCTTTGCCGATCGAGTGAAATGGTCCAAGTCGATCAGTATATGCTCCGCGTTTTTTTATTCTGCATAATGATCAGGATCGATCGATCCGTTCGACCTTGTAATTTCGGTTCGATCAATCCCGCTTGATCGAACACATTATTTATTATATTTAAAATTTACAATTTTAAAGACATTATTGCCATTTTGAAAATAATTAGCCTAATAGAACATAAAGTATATGAAATTAGTCTAAAAAGATATAATTATCATTTTTTTTTCTAAAAAAATAATTTTTCCAATATATTTTTGCTAATGGTATTCGCGTATGGTTCACGCCCTAGAAGAAAAATCGTGAAACCTGTTGAGTCCAAAACACACAAAAAGGACATAAAATGATCAAAGAGATGAAAATCGGAATTGAAGTCGATACCAAAATAAAATACTTATCAAAAAGAAAAAAATATTTAATTAATATATACCTGTAAGAGTTTAGGTTAGACAAGTGACTGCATTTACACGCACGTATATGTATATATATCTAATCTATATGTACGCAATGATAATTTTCTTCTTCTTTAATGCTACTCCTATATTTTAGTCTCACCTTCTCCTCCTACTTTTTTATCATTTCTCTTCCCATTCTCGTCTTCCAAACTTCTTCTCAATCCTCTCATTATTTTTCTAGTTTATTTTTTTCTTGTTCTAAAAGAAAAGTTATAGAAAATCTACAAAGAAGAGAAGCTTTATTTTAATCTTGTTGTGTGTGTGTTGGGTGTTTTTATATAATTTTTTTACAAATTAAAATCTCTACTTTGCTTTTGATGTGGGCATGGCTGGTCTTGATCTAGGCACAGCTTTTGGTTACGTTAATCACCAGCTCCATCGTCCCGATCTCCATCTCCACCACAGTTCCGCATCAGATGACGTCACTCCAGGCGCCGGACTTGGTCACTTCACCGCCGACGACGACGACAACAACCATCAAGGTCTTGACTTAGCCTCTGGTGGAGGATCAGGAAGCTCTGGAGGTGGAGGAGGTGACGGAGGCGGAGGAGGTAACGTCGTTGGCCGTCGTCCACGTGGAAGACCACCTGGATCCAAAAACAAACCGAAACCTCCGGTGATAATCACGCGCGAGAGCGCAAACACTCTGAGAGCTCATATTCTTGAAGTAACAAGCGGCTGCGACGTTTTTGACTGTGTTGCGACTTACGCTCGTCGAAGGCAGCGAGGGATCTGCGTTCTGAGCGGTAGTGGAACGGTGACCAACGTCACCATACGTCAGCCATCTGCGGCTGGAGCGGTCGTGACGCTACAAGGAACGTTCGAGATTCTTTCTCTCTCCGGATCGTTTCTTCCTCCTCCGGCTCCTCCTGGAGCTACGAGTTTGACAATATTTGTGGCCGGAGGACAAGGACAAGTCGTCGGAGGAAGCGTTGTCGGTGAGCTTACGGCAGCTGGACCGGTGATTGTAATCGCTTCTTCGTTTACTAATGTTGCTTACGAGAGACTTCCATTAGAAGAAGATGAGCAGCAACATCTAGGAGGAGGGGGAGGATCTAACGGCGGAGGTAATTTGTTTTCGGAGGTTTCCGCCGGAGGAGGAGGAGGACTTCCCTTCTTTAATTTACCGATGAATATGCAATCGAATGTGCAACTGCCGGTGGAAGGTTGGCCGGGGAATTCAGGTGGAAGAGGTCCTTTCTGATGTATATATATTGAGATAATCATTATATATATATACCGGCGGAGGAGCTTTTCTGGCGAAGAATTTGAGAGACTGAAGAAAGGTTAGAGAAGTTTCTAATGGACTAATGAATTTCACATTATAATCGTTATTCCAGACATTATCTCGTTCATCATGTTATGTTTAGGTTTTCCTTTTTTTTTCTTTTCTTTTTGCGTTTTGTAGAATTTTATGTTTTAATCCTTTGATTCCTTCTGTGAAACTCTATTTGTGCTCGTCTGCGATGAAAAAAAATCCTCATGCCTTTCTTCATATCTAACTACAATTCGTATATCACAAAATTTCATATTGACCATATAGTCTATTAGAGTTTGATTAAGGTTATCGGTTATGAATCAAATTTCTACATTTGTATGTTGCTCTTATATAGGTTTGTTGAGGTGTAGATTAAATCCTGGTCCTATTGTGTGTTTGGCCATTACAATTATTAAGAGCAAACCCATATATATATATCAGTGGATTTGGTGATATAATATATGACATTAATATTTTCTCAGATAGAACAATGTGACATTACCAAACCAAAAACCATTGCTCATATGGATATTCTTCTTAATTGCTGCTATATATGATCTCTTCATCTCTATATACATGTGATTGTGTAGGGTGTGGCATGGTGATAAATATATATACATCATATGTCTGTCTATGATCTGGTGTCAATTAAACATTGCTTTTCAATTTCTTGAAGCCCTAACATGTAATTACCAATTCTGTTTTGTTTTGATCTTTAGGATTTAATTAAACAATGAAACCTGTTCGTTTGTTATTAATTATTAATATTTCTCCCATTTTATTGGAGTCATGTTATAGGTTTTATATATAGATATAATTATATGTTGTAGGTTTTATTATACTTGTAGTTGTAGAGCTATACTTGCTTTGTGTCTTTAAAATATATCTATGTTTTTTATATATCTTTGGGTGAAATTCTTTTGAGAAAACACACTTTAGCGAAATATAATTTTTCGATTTCTGGGATGTGGATTTGTTTGTATATATTAGTTTTTGGATGTGGTATGAAAATTTTCTATTATATGGTTTTATTAGTTCATTGCATAATTTCATAACCTCTTTATATATTAATTCGTTTCCCATAAGTGTGGATGAAAATAAGTTTGATTTTGTACGGCTGATGATTGTTTTCTTCTCGTTTAGTTAAAATCTATATATAAAGATTCATATGCTTATAATAGTTTAACTAAATTGTCAATGATTTTATGGGAATCTCGTACTGTAAGCAGGCTTATAAAGTTATTAAACCAATGTGCTGTGGTGCATGCTTATCTGTAAGAGAATTTTCTTTTGATTAGTTAGTTGAGCTTTTATTTGGAAATTATATTCTCTGAAAAAGTTCAATTATCTTCTTTTTTATATATTCCTCCTGTTATACTTGATTTTTGAGCAATACTATATAAACATAACATATTTACTTAGTTATTATAAATAAAAACCCATTTTATCCTATTTTCTTATCGATCGGTATATGTATATGTATATTAGAATAGAAATTGTTCAGAACAAAACTGGAGATATTCTTTATGGGTAACTTTCGCGTCAACTAATGTGTTTAACTATAGAGAATATGAAATAGTGAATAAGTTTAGGGTATGAGTAGGGGTGGGCGTTCGGGTACCCGTTCGGGTTCGGATCGGGTATTTCGGATTTTCGGGTATTTCGGTATAGAGGTGTAGAACCCGTTCGGATATTTCTGTACTTCGGATCGGGTTCGGGTATTTTTAGTTCGGATTCGGTTATTTCGGATCGGGTTCGGATATTTAGATTTTGAAAAAAAAATTAAATTTTTCATTTCTCAAATTTCTTGTATTTAAAAATATAACTTTCACTTAACTATTTTTTTATTTTTAATAGATTCAATGGTTAATAGATTTGGACATAATATTTTGAAACTAACAAGACATTAATTTGGTTAATGTTTTTAAATTTTGGATGTAACTTTTTGTTAATTCTTGAAATAAAAATTTTGACATGTATTTTAAGTGAGTAGCAAATCATTTTCTCCGTAATTGTATGTATATCATATGAATTTAAAGTATGTGTAGTATCAATATAAATATTATATATAAAATGAGAGATGTAAACTAGAAATATAAGGTTAATTATACATATGTTCGGTTATCTTCAGATATCCATTCGGGTTCGGATATTACCCGTTCGGGTTCGGATATTACCCGTTCGGGTTCGGATATCCAATTTCTCCTAATTCAATATCCGTTCGGATATTTTGCTACTTCGGTTCGGATTTCGGTTCGGGTTTTTCGGATCGGGTTCGGGTGCCGCTTCGGATATCGGATAAAGTGCTCACCCCTAGGTATGAGCCGTTTTCTGAGAGACTAAGATGCAGCGTTTTGTTAGAACAACCTCAAAAACCTTTGGAAGAAAGAATAAAGAGTTTCCTTCCAATGCCCAAATTAAGCATATTTTACAGAGATTAGTATAATTAATCGAGAGGTGTGTGGATTAGGTGAGAAGTCTTGTCCAAGAATTGGGACTCCTATCTGTCACATGTTTATGATAGTCACTTATACGGACAAAGAGACGTTGGAACTTTCTTCCTTAGATTGTATAAAAAGTTGATGGCAAAACTCGAAAACTTGGTAAACCCCTTCTGTACCTAGATATAGAGCATTCCCGACGATTACGCTATAGGCTTATAAAGTACTTGAGAGACTTCAAAACAAAATTTCTTTGGAAAATTTGAAGCACTCAGCAATCAATGTACTGGTAAAACTAAAACTAGTTGCATGGATTTAGTTGCCATCTCCGAGAAGCGTTGAAAATTAGCCCTTGAGGTTTTCTAGGAGGGTGTATTGAATCTGATATTTTAAGTGATTTGATATTTAGCCAGTTTTTAGAAGATTTTAGGTGAATCTAAGAATTTAGAGGTGATTTTTATTAAACAATTCTAGAATCTCGTATAAAACAATGAGATTTAGATTTTTATTTTTATAACTAAAAAAATCTCTCAGACACTCAAAAATCTCCAATTTAAATTTTGTTCAGTAACAATGAATTTCAGAGTGTTTTATAAAATGATAAGTTAAATAACACTAGATTTTAAAGTTTTTTAAAATCAACGTTTGAATAACAGTAAATTTGTCATTTTAATACAAATCACTTCAAACTCCCGGTTGAATACACCCTTAGTTTATTTGTATTCATTTCTATTTTAAATTTTTTTTCTTTATAAGTAGTTTATAAACCCTAATTTCATAAGAGTGAGATTGAATCGTCAGCATTGTCCATGGTATCCATCATTTAGGATTGCATTGCACCAAATCCATATTTTGAATTAAGACAGTATAACACTAGCAAATTCCACACGATTAGTGATTTAAGCTTTCTGTTCGTGTGATGGCCTTATGCCGGTGGCAAATTGCCTTTGTCAGCATTAAAGAACCTCTTTCTAGCCTGAAAGATCTTTCAACTGCTGTCTAGACATTTACAGCAAAATTTTATTTAATTTTTTAATTTTGGTCAATCTTTGAACTGGTAAATGCCAAAGGAGCCAAATTTCTCCAAATCAGATAATTTATTTCATTGACAGTACGAGTCACAATAAAACCCCCAAAATAGGTTGGTTAGGCTTCATTCATTCCTTAACACCAATCTGGTTTACAAGATTATTAAGGCTCCAACTGGTGACCTTTTCGGGAACACGAGGAACGAATAGGAAAGGAACATATAGGAATAAAATTGCAGGAATGAAAAAGAATGCTTGTTCCTTATCAAATTTAACAAGGAATGCTTTTGTTCTATATTTCTCTACAAAAAAGGAATTGGGAGGAACAAGAAGGAAAAACTATTCCTTGTGAATGGTGATTTTTTTTGGGAATGATAAGGAATTCAGTGTTCCCTTTCGTTCCTTGGTCACCATTCAAAGCCTAAGTCTCCTTATATTCAAACCAAAAAAATCCTTAAAATGGGTAGGGCCTCCAGACCTAGCTTGGGCCTTTTTCCCTCACCCTAGCTTGCGCTTCTATGGTTTGCTCCAATTGTCTCTTTGCAACCACCTGAATGAACCTATCATTTATTCTTTCTATGATAAGTTAAAAGAGTTTGGATCTAGGCCAGTTGTAGGATCAATAGAACCCTGAAGTGTTGAGTATAAATTTTCATCGAGATCAACATAGACTATTCTTCATCAGCTTTTACCAACCCGGCATCTCTTATCAAGCTTGCGGTAAGTATCATTCACACATCTACATATTACTACCGAAGGTATGATTTTGATAGGACTAGACCCAAGCTCAGACCACTTTTATGGATAATTTTGATTATAAACTAGGCCCATGCAAGTGCAACCCGTTTGAGATGCATTCTAGTACATTTTTTAAAAAAGTTTAAAAGCATGTAGAGAACAGGTGGGTTTTGAAATAGGTCCTAAACATTCTATATATATATACACAAGAGGCTTTTGTAATCATCGTCATCATCATATCCATGAGAAGGCTTTTGTCTTATGATTCCATTGAACTTCTTCTTCTACACCCTTTTCTTGCTAATTAGGGTTGGAGTCACAGAGAGCACACCGATGAGAAACAGAGTGGCCATCGAGCTGAAGTCATAGAGATCTCCCAATGATTTCAGCTCTCCAAGAGCGATCCCAGCCTGTTACCACAAAACCAAACACATTACATTCATACTCACTGAAACCGTTAAGATCAGAACAACAATGAAGATGACAGAAATTCTCATACCCGGACAGTGACATAAGCAGCAGGAATCAGACCAATGAATGTAGCGAGGAAGAAGATATGGTAAGGAACATCAACAATAGGAGAAGCAACATTAATGAACGTGTTAGGCAATGTCGGTGTTAGTCTCAAGAAGAGCATATAGTTCAGCAACCCATCTTTCCTCCTCGCAACCTGGTCTTGGAAGAAGATGAGCTTGTCGGGCCAAAGGGAGAAGATCAAAGGTCTGCCGATGAGCTTCGAGAGGAAGAAGCAAGAGGAAGCACCAGCTGTTGCGGTGGAGACAACGAGAGCCATTCCTTTGATAACTCCAAAGAGAGCACCAGCAAGCAAAGACATGAAGACAGTTCCGGGAATCATGAATGTCTGCATAAAAACGTACACCAGACAATATCCGACAAGAACTTGAACTGTGTAATCACTTGTGTAAATCTCCAGATTGTCTCTGCAAGAAACACAACACATCTCAGGTTTAGTAATGGAATCAATCAACATGTAAAAAAAATCAAAACTTTCATATTCATTAGATTCATCAGAGCATATAGATTCCAGAATCCTGATTCGTAAAGGTTGAGACTTTATAAAAACCCAGAAGAAAAGATTGAAAATTGACCTGAGAATCTGAAGATCTTGGAGATTACGAGGGAGCTTGAGGAAGCTGTAATCAGATTGAGGCATTGTGAGATAAACGCAAAGAAGGCCAACAAGAAACCCCAAAACGACGCCGGAAGCTGTCGTGACCTCCCAGAAACTCAGAGAACATCTTCTCGGAGTCGCCGGAGCAACGTCGCCGATTGTTGTTTCTCCTTCTCTCCCCATTTTCTTTATCTTCTGTGTACAATCTGGTCGAAAAGACAGAGAGAGAGATAAAAGAAAGGAAACTTTTTGTGCTTGCTTACACGAATACTTCTCCTCTCTGTCTCTGTCTTCTCCAAATCTGAATGACGGAGGAAAGATTTGAAGGAGGAGAAGAAGAAGAAGAAAATAATAAATAAAACGAATATTCGAATTATGATTTTGAAGATTTGTTGGTTTTTTTGTATATATATCTTAAAAACAACAAAACAAAAAAAAAACTAATTTTGCACCTTTAAAATCTACTTATGGCCCTCATCTTTCGTGGTTTACGAATGTAGCCCCAACATTTATAGAGTTGTGGTCGTACTCCCTTAAAATCAATTAAACTTTGGAAATAAACAAGTGTTTTTTTTTTTTTTGAAAAAAGAAATAAACAAGTGTTGCTTGGACAATGAAATAACGATTATACGATAGATTACGTAAATACTAGGCAGACACATAACTTGAACCAGGGTTGGAAATTTGAGACGTCCCGGTTAAGCAATAAAATTCTTTTATTTTAACTTTGCCTATAATCAAATGAATACACATTCGCTATTAAAACCATTTATAGCATTTACTTATTTTTTGGTTCTTATATATCTTTTTTTCTTTGTTTGTTTTATAATGTTCTTTTTAATGTGATCGGTTTATTTCGTCAAAAAAAAAAATGTGATCGGTTTATGAACACTTTTATCACTATAATATTCATATTGCATGTTACCTCCAGTAGCTCTAACGAGAAATGATTGATGAGTATAACTTTGTCTGTATTATTGGAAAGGTTTTATGAATGGTACGCATAAGTATACAGATAATATGAGTTATAACCAAAGTAAAAAGATTTGCGCAAGCTATACATTTTGATAAGTATATACTAGATTTGGAGTCCATGTAATTCGAAAGTAAAAGTGCTTCTTTTCATATAGAGGACGATACTTAGTTGAGTAACGGAAAAACAGAATAACTTAGCTCTTATGTGTTATTTTAATATCTTACATGTAATGACTGATGCAGTCTACAAAAAAGAATATCTAGTAGAAAAGAACTATACAATTTGATTACGCTTAACCTTAATTTCCAGTAAGTAAGATCAACATTGCAGTTTTAAAATATAAACCTGTTGTGAGAGAAATATATAATCATCTTAATTTGATAATTGATAGTGTGGTGCTTTGGCCCCGGAACATGTCAGATGACACGTTAAAACGCTACATCGACATGTGACCTTATTAATTTATAATTGCCTATGTTGCTTCAAGACAAAAGTAAATTGCATCGACATGTGAAGAGAATTCCATGCTTAAGTATTTAAATAGAAGTTTGCACAAAGGAAAAAAAAAACTATCTATTGCTACAGAAAATAAGAAAAAGAACGCAAATGATATTCCTGCCAAAATACGGCGGAAAACTATAAACAAAATGGTAGTCCATTCGTGTTATAATGGGCACAAATGGTACTCAAAGGTGACTTTTTACAAAAGTTCGGAAACGTCATTTGATTATTTGTTTTGTTTATGTTTGAAAGAACTAAGTTCGCACCAATAAAATCAGTCATTTGCCAAATTACTAGCTTTTCACACACAAAAGAAAACATTTCGTTAAAAAGCCAATAAAGTTATCACTAGTTATCATAAATCTGTCTATGTTGATCCATTTCCAATCTAAAAGGTTTTTACCATTTAAGTCATACAGTTAATATAGATTAATACCTATGTTGACATATCTATATGTAGGGAAAATGAGTTTTTAATTCTTCATCTATTTGAAATTAGCACTTTTAATACCCAATTTTAGGTTGCGCAGATTTATTCCTGACGTAATGTTTAATTGCGCAAAATTAGACTACAAAAAATTAAACATAAATTAATGACAGAAATGTTAATTCTAAAACGTTAATCCAATTGTCTTTTGCCTTGAAAACTCATAAACCTAAATTCTCTTCAATTGCTAGAAAGATTTTTAAAGAAAAAGACAAATTTTGGTGATGAGATGGTGAAAAATTTCACGGAAACGTGTGAGGGAAGACGAAACAAGCTTCCAATTCGAAGAACACCCTTGAATTGTGTTGAACCTGAAGTTCCAAAATCAACAGAGAATAAAAGGTAAATTCAATCTTCTTCATTACTTTAGTTGTGTAGTGTCTGGTTAATATTTGTTACAATCTTTTTCATTAATTTGGCTCTAGGACTGTTTCTAAAGAAGAAGGAAGAAGCAATGTTGTTGAAAGAGGAATGATGAACACTTTTGAAGAAGACTAATTATCTTGGCTGAATAAGAAACAACTAAAAGTGATAAACTGATAAGGAACGAAAAAGAAACAAGGAATGTGCTTGAAGAAGAAGAGATAATAAATCCAAAAAAAAACAAAAAAATTGGTTGAAGAAGAGATAAGGAATGAAGAAGAAAAGCAACTATAGAGTTTGATGATAATGCTTCTGGCTTTTTAGATTTAACGTCTCCGTTTAGTATTGCATCGTTTAATTTTTTTTAGTCCAATTTTGTGAAATTAAACATTACTTTAGGAATAAATTTGCCCAATGTAAAGTTGGATATTAAAAGTGCTGATTTCAATTAGTTGAGGAATTAAAAACTCATTTTCCCTCTATATGTACCTCTGAATCAGTGTCTATGATTTTGAGGAAAGAAAACACAACAAATTTAAACAAACTTGGGAATTTTGGGAGGGGCAAATGCATGAAAAGGAGAGACAAATGTCTTGTGTTTTACAGTAGTTTTTCTGTCACACAAGAAACATCCTGCATAGCATAAGAGAGGCTTTCACTTTGTCAAGAATCTCTAACTTGGAGACTTGGAGTGGTACTCTTGAGTCTTGAGGAGCTTCGAGGTCCCGGCGATGTATCCACCTTCTAAGGCTATTAATTATTACATAGTTTTGGGCAATCTGAATATAAAAACTGAAAAGTTAGTGAATAGTACTGAGTGACATAACATGATATGGTTACATACAATATTTACCACTTTTTTATAGAAAAACACTTTTACGAAATTTCGGAGTGATGAAAGATATATATATATATATATACACGTTTATATCGTCTATATAATGTTTCAATCTTTCCTCTGTCGGCTGTAATATCGTAATGTTTCTCAAAATTTGTAATAGCATAATTAACCGGATAAAAAAAATATATATACACACGTTTATATGATACTAAATTAGCCACCATTTTCACACAGGTACAGAGAAAATAATACTCACGTTGATTACATAGGATTATGGATGCATTTATTATAAGATCTAAAGAGATTAAATTTCTAAAAGGAAAAATAAGTGGACGCTTAGGTTAGGTATGCATATATGATATATATTATGCAACTAAAACACAGCGGGTGATAATTAATTCTCTCATGTGCTAACAATTATATTTTATTTACTTTTATTGCCGACACAGTCTACTATTGTTTTTTTTAATTTTAATTTTGGAGATATCTCTTAGACTTATAGAAAAGTTTACACTAATCTTCAAAAGAAAAGTGCATATCTAATATTTAGTGTTTAATGTCGTGACTACACATGTTTAATGATATGATATTTTAGACTCATAAAAATGTATGTTTAATATTGCCACAAATGGACTATGTGTTAGGAAATATGCGGTCAAATTTTTGCGAAAAACCGAATTTATGGGAGCGGGAAAACACACACACAATTGTTAACGGAGTTCGGCCAATTTTGCCTACGTCTCCGGACCTGCTACAGATCTTTTATTATCAACCCGAGAAATTTTTACAAGCTCTCAACTCACACCCGACCCCAAATACACTCAAGAAATTACATTTAATTTCTTATAGAGAAAAATTTTCTCACAAGAAAGATTTTTTTTTTCTCTCTTGCTCACTCTCTTTTTCTCTTGTTTTCTTTTTGTTTTGGGATGAATTTCCCCTTCTCCTTCATGCATGTATTTATAGGAGGGGGATTTGTGAGTAGGTGGTGAGTTGGTGTAACAACCAAACTTACCAACCAAAAAAAAAAAAGAACGTGTTCCTCACCATCACCAACTTGCATGCGTTGTTTATTTTTGATCAACAATCTCCCACTTGAAGACTGATTTCAATCTGTCTTCACACCTTGATCAATGTAGCAGGTCTTCTCAGCTTGTTACTCTGACAAGCCAACTGAGGTTACACACAACCTCAGCTTATCATACGGCACGACCTTCGTTAGCATGTCTGTCGGATTCTTGCTTCCTGGGATCTTCTCAAGCACTAACATTTCATCTTCCAACGCTGATCTGATGAAATGATATCGACGATGTATGTGCTTCGTCCGAGCATGGTAAACTGGATTCTTTGCCAAGTCGATGGCACTCTTACTATCACAGTACAACACACTTTTCTCTTGGCCATGGCCTAGCTCCTCTAGAAAAGACTGTAGCCACATCATCTCTTTTGTTGCCTCCGTTACCGCAACATACTCAGCTTCACAGCTTGATAGAGATACAATTTTCTGCAACTTTGAAACCCAACAAATTGCAGTACCGCCAAAGGTGTAGACATACCTGGTTGTGCTCTTCGTGCTGTCAATGTCACCTCCATTGTCAGCATCAACATATCCATGCAATCCCGTCTTAGACTTCGTGAAACATAGCGATAAACTTGGATTTCCGTTTAGATATCTTAAAATCCACTTAACGGTTTCCCAATGTTCCTTCCCTGGATTGCTCATAAATCTGCTAACGACTCCCACTGCATGTGCAATGTCTGGCCTTGTACATATCATCGCGTACATCAGGCTTCCTATAGCAGAAGCATATGGAACTTTATCCATACATGTCATCTCGTCTTCCGTCTTTGGAGACTGTTCTCTGGATAACCGAAAGTGACTTGCCAGGGGAGTACTAATTGGCTTCGCGTCATCCATGTTAAACCTCTTGAGGACTTTCTTCACATACTCCTATTGTGATAGCTTAAGACCTTCCTTGCTCCTACTGATTCTCATCCCTAGAATATGTCTTGCTTCTCCAAGGTCTTTCATCGCAAATTCTTCTGAGAGTTTCGTCTTCAAGCTATTGATCTTGTGCAAGTCTGCTCCTACTATCAGCATGTCATCGACATATAGGAGCAATATCAAGTAGGACTCTTCAAGCGTCTTGAAGTAACAACAGTGGTCAGCTTCACACCTCAAGAAACCAACGCCTTTAATAAAGTTGTCGAACCGTTTATACCACTGTCTTGGAGCTTGTTTTAAGCCGTACAAACTCCTTTTCAGCTTGCAAACAAGGCTTTCCTTCCCTTTGATCTCAAAGCCTTCGGGTTGCTTCATATAAATTTCTTCATCCAAATCACCGTGAAGAAATGTCGTCTTCACATCCATCTGTTGAAGATGCAGATCTTCTTGTGCTACCAGCCCAAGAACCGTTCTAATGGTCACCATCTTGACTACATGAGAGAAGATTTTGGTGTAGTCAACGCCTTCTTTTTGTTGGAATCCCTTCACAACAAGCCTCGCTTTATAGCGCTTACTCCCATCAGGTTCTTCTTTTATTCGGTAGATTCACTTGTTATGCAATGCCTTTTTCTCCTTAGGCAAATCTGCTAACTCCCACGTGTGATTGGATAACAACGAGTCCATCTCGTCGTTCATTGCAAGCTCCCACTTGATCGACTCATCAACTTGAATAGCTTCCTCATAACATTCAGGCTCGCCTCTGTCTGTGAGCAGAATGTAGTTGAGCGATGGAGAGAATCTTACTGGCTTTCTGATGATTCTGCTTGACCGTCGTAACTCCGTGACTGGTGTATATGGGACCACTTCAGAATCATCACTTTCTTCAGCCTCACCACTCTCGTCTTGAGAGATTTCTTCTTCTGCTGTTGCGGTATCCTGTGGCAACTCCGGTGTCAGGATATCTTCTAAGTCAACAGCTCCAGGCTCTTTCTTCTCCGAGCCTTCTCTTAGCTTATCCTTGTACAACGCTTCTTCGTTGAACACAACATTTTTGCTGCGGATGATCTTCCGATTTTCGCCATCCCAAAACCGGTAACCAAACTCCGTGTCACCATAACCGATGAAGTAACACTTTTTAGACTTCGAGTCAAGTTTACTTCTTGCAGCATCGTCAATGTGAACATAAGCTAAGCAACCAAACACTTTTAGATAAGAAAGGTTTACTTTCTTTCCGCTCCAAACTTCTTCAGGGATCATAAATTCCAATGGTACAGACGGTCCTCTGTTTATTAAGAAGGCTGCGGTATTGATTGCATCTGCCCAAAACGTCTTTGGTAATCCACAGTGCAATCTCAATCTCCTTGCACGCTCATTCAAGGTTCGGTTCATCCTTTCCGCTATTCCATTCTGTTGAGGCATTCCAGGAATAGTCTTCTCCATCTTGATCCCATTATCAGCGCAATATCTCTTGAACTCGCCGCTGATGTACTCACCACCATTATCAGACCTTAGACACTTCAACTTGAGATTCGTCTCAATCTCAACCATGGCTTTCCAAATTTTGAAAACCAAAAACACTTCATGCTTGTTCTTCATGAAGTAAACCCACACTTTTCTTGTGGAGTCATCAATAAAGGTCACATAGTAGTATGAACCTCCCAGCGATGCAACAGGAGCGGGTCCCCACACGTAAGTGTGCACCAGCTCTAACTTCTCAGATTTTGGCTCTCTTCCTCCTTTAGAGAAACTAACTCGTTTCTGTTTCCCAAGGATGCAACTTTCACACATCTGATGATCCACCGTCTTCTGATCCGGAAGAGCGCCATTTTCCACCATGAGTTTCATCCCTTTCTCACTCATGTGCCCCAACCTACAATGCCACAACTTGGTATATTTGGCATTCTCGACAACAGCAAAAGTGTCTTGATAACTCGTCGTCATATAAAGAGTGCCTCTTTTATGACCTCTAGCCACCACCATGGAACCTTTCTTGACTCTCCAGGCTCCACCACCAAAATTAACATCGTGCCCCAAATCATCAAGTTGACCTACTGAAATCAGATTTCGCATCAACTTTGGCACATGTCTGACCTTGGTAATCTTCCACACACGTCCGTCTGACATTTTCAGGTTGATATCTCCAATACCAACTATGTCCAAAGGTAATCTATCAGCAAGATATACCTTTCCGTAATTTCCCGCAACATAATTTTCCATGATGTTATGGTGTGGTGTGGTGTGGAACGACGCTCCTGAGTCAAGCACCCATGAATCAACTGGGCTATCGACATAGGAGATTGACGCTTTGGTGGTATTTGCAGTTGCATCACGAGCTTCAATTTTCCACGGGGAATCAACAGACACTACCAATGCATCATCGATTTCACGTGTCACTGCATTGGCTCCGCCTCTAGTGTTGTCTTCTTTCTTCGGTGGTGCTCGGTAATTCTTCTTAATGTGACCTGTCTTTCCACAATTCCAGCACTCTGCAGGCTGTCTAAATTTGGACTTGCCCCATCCATTCCTTGACTTCGATCTGCCATTACTCCGGTTATTTCTATCTGGGTTTCTCCCTCTGTTTTCCACGTTGAAAGCAGAGCTCGTTGATGCCTCCCCAGAGTCTATCCTTCGAACTTCCTCACCAAGGATACGATCTCTAACATCATTGAATTTGAGCTTTTGAGTGCCCACAGAATTACTAACCGCTGCCCTCATCGGCTCCCAACTATTTGATAGAGATGCCAACAAAATCAGTGCTTGCACTTCATCATCAAACTCGATTTCAACCGATGACAGTTGGTTGACAATCGTGTTGAACTCGTTCACATGTGCGGCAACCAGGCCACCTTCTTCCATCTTCAAATGAAAGAGTTTCTTCATGAGAAATACCTTATTGTTTGCCGAAGGTTTCTCATACATATCAGAGAGAACTTTCATGAGCCCTTCCGTGGTCTTCTCCTTCGCAACGTTGTGAGCAACATTTTTCGACAGTGTTAACCTTATAACACCCAGAACTTGTCTGTCAAGGAGCTCCCACTCATCCTGATCCATCTTCTCAGGCTTCTTGCTCAGCGGTTGATGAAGCTTCTTTCCGTACAGATAATCTTCAGTTTGCATTCTCCAAAATGCATAATCTGTACCGTCAAATTTCCGGATACAGTGCGCCAAACCGTCTTCGCCTCCCATCGTTTCTGGAACCACCGTGTATTAGAACACCTTCGTCGACAAACCGATGTTACCGACAAAATTCACTATTCACAAAGTACTGTTCACGTGAATAGCAACCCCGCAAAAAATTTGACCGATCACCGTAACTCAGGCTCTGATACCAGTTGTTAGGAAATATGCGGTCAAATTTCCGCGGAAAACCGAATTTATGGGAGCGGGAAAACACACACACAATTGTTAACGGAGTTCGGCCAATCTTGCCTACGTCTCCGGACCTGCTACAGATCTTTTATTATCAACCCGGGAAATTTTTACAAGCTCTCAACTCACACCCGACCCCAAATACACTCAAGAAATTACATTTAATTTCTTATAGAGAAAGATTTTTTCACAAGAAATATTTTTTTTTTCTCTCTTGCTCACTCTCTTCTTCTCTTGTTTTCTTTTTGTTTTGGGATGAATTTCCCCACTCCTTCATGCATGTATTTATAGGAGAGGGATTTGTGAGTTGGTGGTGAGTTGGTGTAACAACCAAACTTACCAACCAAAAACAAAAAAAAAGAACGTGTTCCTCACCATCACCAACTTGCATGCGTTGTTTATTTTTGATCAACACTATGTTCTTTAAATTTTCAAAGGAGACTTACAAATTTCATATCTATGTGACTACACATATCTAATGTCGTGAAATCGTTTCAAACCTTGATTTCTCTGGAATTCACACCACCAGACCACTCCCGTGTGATTAACTCAACTATTGTTCAACCAACAGAGCTAACAATAATTTTAAACGATATGAATATCAAACTCGTTTAGCATTTCTTCAAATTACAAACTCGTAACATCTTAGCAATACATGAATTACGCCGTGCATAGTTAAAGATGAATGACACCATAGAATATATACTAGATTTTAACCCGCGCTTTCGAAGCGCGAGATTATTTTAGTTTTCAATTTTTACAAATCTATTCTATTCAACTTGTGCACATGATTTTAGGTAAGTTAAATTTTTATTTTATAAAGAAAATTATAACCCATACTATAGAAAAACTATTTTAATTTATAAAAGGTGTTGACCTGTATTACAACAAAAAAATCTTAAATTTAAAAGGGTGATATGTTAATTTGTATAACAATATTGTGAATCTTTTTGCGTTAACTGATAGTTTTTATTTCATGAAATAATATACATGTACATATAATAATATGAAAATAAAATAGTATATATGCTTCAATTTTATATTCAAAGGATAAAATCGACATGAAGTATAATTAATCTTTTTGATTTTTCTCACAATAATTAATTCTTATTTTAAAATTTTATGATAAAAATAATCAAATACTTTTATTCAATTTATTTTGTATTTGATAATCATTTTTATGTCACATAGAATAACCGGTAATTAAAAACTTTAATTGTAAAAACATCAATTGTAATTTTTGATCAATAACTTGAAGTTATTTTTAGTATTTAATTTTATCAAGTATATTTTTTATCCAAGTAAATATATTTTGATTTTTATTTATAATTTTTTAAGTAAAAATAAATATTTTTTAATAAAATTGAATCATATCTTTTTATAAATGATACTCGCCATGGTAGTAATAACTTGAATAATTTTAGTAACCTTAAATTTACTTCCAAAAATATACTGTATAGATTTTGGATGAACTGAATTTTCTGTATTTTAACTGATTTTTGTTAAATACTTAAATTTATGTATTTATAATATGTTCACATATGAAAAATTATATAACTAAAGAGGAGGAGGAGTAATATACCAATGACACAGATTAAATGATTACTTTAGTATAATAGGTCAACGATCCGCATTAGGTATTCACCAAAAGAAAGTAATAATATTTCTTTCAATATTTATAACTGTCCTCCAAATATATGTATTTTGAGAGAAATGGATCCCGAAAATATGGGAAAGTGGAGGTTACAAAATAATTTTATTAGTAAAAAAGCAGTTGTCATTATACAGTCTGCGTTGCACAAGGAAATAGTTATACAATTCACTTTATATTTATATATAGGTCTCTTAGATAAAAAGAAATACACATTTCGGACATAACATTTATCAATAGGTCATGTTCCTATTTAAAAAATAGATATAATTATAGAATTTATAAAGAATAGTATATAATTTTTATTTTCTTGTTTTATAATAAAAGTTTAGTTAACATTGATTTATAACAATATTATATTACTAATTACAAAATTAATTAATATGTTATTGTATAAAAATATTAAAAAATTTTAGTAAGATTTTTTTAGAATCTTTTTCAACAGATTTTGTTATAATTAAAAAAAATTCAAATTTATAGTTGGTTTATTATTAATGTAAATAATCAAATATGTTGTATTACCTAATTCTTTAAGTGGTTCTACTATGACTTGTTAATAGTAGATAAAATAGAACCCTAAATTAATAGATTAGATATAAGAATTTGAAATAATTAAAAATACATGTAATTTCTAACTTATTCTGTATTTCAAAAAAAGAAATTTTGCAAAAGTTATATTCTTAAGTTTGGCACTTATGAAATTATGTGATTGAAGTTTATATGAGATTGAAGTTTATTTAACGACATAGTGTGTTCATAATGACAAGTATCTCTAAGTATAACAAAGATTCAATCAAGTTAGAGCAAATTAACATATTGCACGAAAATAAAGTGTAAAAAGAGATCGTATCTAATCTATCTACTTAATGAAAGAGGAACCAAACACATACATATTCTTTGTATGATGATATTATGTCGATGAGAAATTTATAAATCAACTTAGAGAAAATATCATCTTTAGTAAAAGAGGTCCAAATCAAAGTTATTGTATTGCTAATATAATTGTATATATACAGTCGGTCTACATTAATAGATTACATAGAACGTAATTCGTTTGTTATACTTATAATAGAGTACATCCATAATTAAATTAAATCGTGTCAATATATTGGTTTACTTTTAATAGATTTAAATGTTGGTTTAATGGAAGTTGTCTGGTTCCATTTGTAATATCAGTGTGTTATATAATAATTAGATTGTAACAATTTTGAAATGATCCATAAATTAAGCAACTTTCTAACAAACTTGAAACAGTCTAAGACTTAAATGACAATATTAATGGTAGATAAATTTAGGATTCTATTTTAATAGAGTAGATATATGCAATTCACTTCTATATTTTTCTCTATGTTTCTCTAAAATAGATAACATTTACCATATAAATAGTTTTACTACAATATTATTTTTATAATAAAGTTTCTTTATTTATAAAAGAATATAGAGATAGAGTAAGATATGGTCTTACTAAATTAAAGGATCTTAAAAATAGTGAAATTGAGTACCATATAACAGTTCTAGACATAATCCATGCATATAACAGATATCTTATAGCTAGCCACCATCCACACGTATATATCTTGTGTTACAAAAACAAAGTACTCATATATCAAGAATATCAGTGGTCATGCTTGACTACTCTGTACGCCACTAGTGTCCGATTTCATAATGAGATCGGTATTTACTTGTGGCATACAGGGAGCCAGGCATGACTTCGTATCATATATATATATATATATATATGTGGTGTATACCAGACTTCCAAAATGAATCATGGATGGCTTATATAGTCGTTCGGTCTTGATTCCAATAGAAAAAAAAAATGTTTGTGTAGTTTCATTTGGGTGGGAGAAATGGAACCAGAGAAAAAATGGAGTTATTCTTTGTCAAGGATTTCTGGAGACGTGTGTATAAATGGTGGCACAAATATATAGAGGAGAAAAATGCTTTGGTGGTGGCGAGAGCTCATTTATTTACACGATTATTATATATATAGATAATATAAGATAAATCAATATGGATTCTCTTTTGTAAAACAAAAAATCAATATGGATTCTCTTTTGTTAAAGGTGATAAAGAGACAGATACAGCGTGCAAGACTTTAGGGTTACTTTCATCTAATTTATACATTTGCAAGTGGTTCTGATCAACTTTACGTTTTTGATGATACGTTTAATAATTTTCATATTATTCAAGATACTACGAAAAGAGAGAAAGTCCATAGACCATGAATCATCATCACCATATATGTACCTACATTCTCACCTCAACCGAGAATATTGGCTCTAGATCATTCAAACTAGTATAATCCTCTATGGATTATTAACCCCTGAAAAGTAGTACAACGCATGGTGGTCGAGTGATTTAGTTAGTTCCCTCTTATTCTCATCTAGAACATCCCTTGTTATATGTTGGATAGTCGGGGGTGGATGGCAGTGTCCCTTTATATTTGCAAAGAGATTAAATTGTAAACCACTCAACTGAAAATCCGGCAAACTTTCAATGAAATGGTTTCTCTTAAATGAAGCTGAGCACAAATAGTAGGCTGGTAGAGCAAGGTTCTTGTATAGCACACAAGTCGGATGTCATCTTAATCATCCAAAAATACACAAAAGAAAATTAAAGGGTACGAAAAACGTTGTGTATTTAATTACTCATACGGTATTTACTTCAATCCTCAAGTTTGAACAGTCTTGAAAGAAATAATAATAAACTCATAATATTACATAACGTTTGATGTTTATTTTTTGTCACCGTTTAATGTTTGTTGTTCGCTTAATGAGCTTCACATTATTTTACTATTAAAAAGGTTTCAATAGTGCATATGTCCCTAAAGCAATTCACAGCTTTAATCCTTTTCCTTGGGTCGTGGGCTCTTTCGACTTTGCCTTTAGCTTTCTATAATTAAAGAGTTTTTTTCTGACAAAAAAAGTTGTGTTTAAAATTTCGACAAAACCAGCGTAGCGTGTCTTTTGTTTCCAAAGAGAATTGAACCAAACCGAAGATCAAAATCAGTAACTATAAATCTATAATGTACTTGCAAGTGACCAGTTCAGTTCCATTTGTCTACAACTGAATAAACCAAACTAGTTTTAAACGAATCAAATTTTCTTGAATTTTTTTTAATATATTACATAATGATATAACTATATTTTTTTTATTTTGTATGAATATATCGTTTTCCTTTTTGCATGGCAACATATACTAGGTTTAATATCCAAACAATTGAAATGGTAAAATTGAAAAATGCGTATATATACATTTATCAAATTTTCATCAACAGAAAGTAAAAATTAACGTTAAAAACTAATTAATAGTATCGCCATATTAATTGTCCTTTAAAAAAAAACAGTACTACCTCCGTTCCTGAAAGTAAGATGTTTTAGATTTTTTTCTTGTTCCACAAAGATAGATTTTCTATATTGTTAAGATACTTTTTTATACTTTTGAGGAACATTAATTGAGAATATTTGAATTGATTAAATTTCATTGATGGAAAGTTATTGGAAAGTGTATAATCAAGTAAAAAATAAATTAAATTATAAATATTTATTAAATTATTAATAAGCGTGCATACTCTAGAAAATCTTACTTTCAGGAACAGAGGGAGTATATTTTATGTTTAAAACTTAAAAACTTCAGAAAAAATCATATTTTTCTCTCTCCATGTCTCGATAATCGAGACAGTTCTGAAACCCCCGTTCCTCGACGTCGACGGTGTCCTTGGCCGTCGGCATCGCTCGCTCTGCTCCCGCTACTACTCTCCAACATCTCGTCTCTTCTTCGTTCTCGGTTTCAACGGCTTCGTCTTCGGTTCCTCTCTCTACGACGGCTCCTCCTTGAGACCGTTTCGTTCTGTGAGAGAAGGCACCATGTTCGCTTCTCCTGCTGGTTCTGACCTCACCGGATCTGCGTCTTACTGGGATACGCATTCCCTTTCCGCAGCGTCTACCACCACCCTCTTCCACCGCGACTCAACAACTCCAGCTACCTGATACGGCTTACAAAGCGTCAATATTTGGGTTTCAACCGCAGACCTCTACCCCTATGAACCTGAGCCGCATCAATCAGAGCTTTCACTCCCCTCACCCTCACCCACTCCGTTAACCCATCGTCGTGCCTCTCCGATTATCGTCCTGTTCTCACTCCGACGAGGTAAAACCGCTATCACCACCACGCTGTGGGCTCTGCATCTGTGTCTCTCCCAAGTTTCCTTCGTCAAACCCAACACTCCTTTAACGACAAAAACCCAGCACCCACAACACATCATCTCCTCATTGCGACTCACCGGACTCAGGAGGATGTTAGCTACAGCTCGCTCCGGCAAATCGAGAGATGGCGCGCGTGATTCATCACACGACAAAACCCTAATTGTCTTTGTGAGTATTTTGGGTTTGGGCTTTGGTTTATGGTGTGGGCCTAAGTTTTACCGATTTAAAAATCCTATTTGGGTAATGGATTTCATAACAATGTTGGCTTCGCTTCCTGCGTTTTCTCTAATCTTTAACGAGTTTGTTGATTGTTGGCTGAGGTCTCTTCCGGTTACTACTAGCGGCCTCCGACACGGTAGTCGAGGTGTGTGGTTCTGACTTGATTATACCATATGCTACATCACTAGACTCCATCTTGCCAAGCATCCCTCTCCGAAAACTCCCTCCGTCAAAGTCAACCATTCTGTTCGGTTCAGTGCCAAATTCACCAATGGTTTCGGAGAAGAAAATAGTTTCAACAGCCTCCACATCTTGCTTATCGATCGGGTTGCTCTCCGGATCATTTGAGATTCATCTAGTCTCCCGGATCAATATCGATGGTTCTAGAGCTGATCTCATTCGTTGGAAGAGTTTATTCTTGATGCGTCTCTTCATGGAGATAACCCTTGAGTTTTCATCACTCAGGTTTCTCTCCAACAATTCAACGCTCGCTAGAGCTATCTCCGGCAACCTCCAGTCAAAAGAAATCATCGGTATCGTTAGCGGAATCCGATCGATCTCCTCTGGGTTTGTTTCTGTTTCTTTTTCGAATTTCTCTAGATCGGAAAACTCAAAAGATGATGGCTTAGTAAAAGTGGCTCTTCAAGACTATCTATTTGTGTAATGACTTTGAGTTTGGGCCATCTTTGGGCTCAAATCTCTTTCTTAGTTTCTAATTAAAATTTCTGTGACAAAAAAAAAAAGACAGTATCGGCCATGTTCATTTGACAGTTTATAATAACAATAATAATATACGTTTGTATGTAGAAACGCGCATTCACATTTGGAACTCTTTTTAGAATGTGTGATTTTTGTTTGGTTAAAATACCTTAACTACTGTTGACAAAAAAACAACCTTAACTACTTATTGGCCAAAAATAACTTTAGTATATTGTCAAATTAGGATATGGGTTCGTTATGTAACGACAACTTATAATATGACAATTAATGTTTGTGTTGCTTTAAATGACCAAAACATACACGTTTCCAAGAGACACGATCACGGTTGTTTCGCTCCGTTCCTAAAAAATTCATATTCTACACAAAATTTTTGTTTCAAAAAGATACATATTTTATATTTTCAGTGTAATTTTGGTCAACTAATAATGAAAAATTGTGAAGTTCAAGAACATTAATTACATTTTTTTAAAATCTTATTGGTTTAAATATATATAAAATATAAAATTACAAAAAACTATGCATTTATAGCTAAACTTTAATATGTTTTATTAAAAAGTGAAAATTTTAAAACATGAATCTTTTAGAAACGGAGGGAATATATAAGAACTCTGTAGAAATTTTTGCAAATAGGTATTTTTATGCAATTATGTGTATTTTATTGTCTTAAATTTGTTTGTATTGTATTTTTATGTATAGATTGGCCATTGGTCGTTCAAATACTTTTACAAGTTAACTGACTTTTCCAAGATTTTCCCATCTACCAAATTATATACCTCCTTGGCAAGAAAGTGAGATAAGAGCTTCTTAAAATTTTATCCCAAATCTCATTTTACTTTATCGACCACAGTGCTAGCCACATTGTCACACAAAATATTTGGCACATACATTTTGTTTCTTGACGAGACCCAGTTCATGTATTAAGTTCTCTTTCACATACGGACTTACACACTCAAGCCTAAGGTTGCAGCAGATAAGAAATATGTCTTTAGATAAATAAATAGGACTGTGCCTTTTAACGTATTGAACTATATATCCTTTTTAGCAAAAAAAAAAAAAAAACGTATTGAGCTATCCGAATTTATAATTTGAATTTGATATATACTACATATGAAAGATTTTTCAATGCTTTTAGAAGATTTGGTCCAGAAAATAAATCTTTTGTAGACAATTTATTTAATTAATATAATAGAGTATAATTATTATCATTATACCAAAAAGTACATAATTTATTGAATGTTAAGACTAAAGAATTTTGTAAACTATCCTAAGTATTCACTTATGGCTTGGTTGGCGGCTCTGAACGGACTAGCAACTGAGGACCAAATGGGCAAGTGGGTCCACACAAGCTGATACGTCATGCATTCTCTCCAGAGCTCCAATAGAAATCAGAAATCATATTTTCTTTGAGTGTAGTTACTCATCAGCAGTATGGAAGGGCTTGTCGCTGAAGCTTATGGATATACACTACTCAAACGAATGGAACAAGATTCTAAGGTTTATGCTAGATGGTTCAAGGAACAAGACTGTCCTTTTTCTCATTCGCTCAGTTTTTCAGACAACTATACAATACTTGTGGAGAGACCGCAATGGTAGGCGACATGAAGAGCTGAGTGTCCCTTCAGCTCGACTTCAAATGGCCATATACAAGCAAATTCGGAATCAAATATCCTCAAGCCGGATAAATGGAAATACGAGATATGCAAAAGCTATGGAAGGGTGGTTTTCCACAAGATAAACTTTAACCATTTCAGATCAGAGAATAGTTTTCTTGTTTTCAGAATCAAAAATTTAAAAACAGAGACACAGTCATTGTAAAGCAGTTTTTTTTATTTGAATCTAATTTAACATTCTTTCAAAAAAAAAAAATTGTAAACTATGAATTCAAATGCGATAAAAAGAAACTTAGGAGTTGTTTTTAGTTAAACAGCATAATATAAGTAGTTTTGAAGTATATGCATGTGTCGCGTTAATTTGGATTCGAAGAATTATTTTATATAAGACCGATATAGAAGTAAACCATGCATTGAATTTCAATTTACAACTATTTAACTACGGAATATCTTCTTTAATTTTTCTTTACATCAATCTACGAAATATCTATGTGGCGAAACAGTAATGTAACATGGAAGTTTTTAGCTTTGTCTTATCTCCTTCACTCGTTGACAATGTCACGTAAATATAGGAATGAATTTTATATACGATGTGCTGCTACTTATATGGAAACCTTATAGTTTATACGACTGTTTATATAGTCAACGAGATAAACAAAAAGTTGGTAAATGTTTGGTTTTAATTTGACAGTGTGAATCAAGCCTGAACATTGACCCTTTTATCCATGATAGTAATTAACGGTTTAGTAATTAAGTATATTATCGAGATCTTATGTGAGAGTGAAATCTCATTATTAAAATTACAATAAACGTTTTCTCCAACTGAAGGAAACTTCGTTTTATGTTTCTTCTAATTTGTCGTGATATATCCCCTCATTCTTTTGAAGACAAACAAAGATTCTGTTACATGTAATTAAGATTTTGTAGAAGTCCAATAGCATAACTCAACGTAATATATAATACCGACTTTATGGTTACACTAATATAATCCACTTTCTAGTTTATGTGTTCCTTACGCTATCGAATAAATGTTTTGAAACCTCGAGAGAAGATCAGAGAAATGAATTAATTGAATAAAGCTATTGAATTACGTTAGAATGTACATTATTTTGCAGATCTTGTATTAAATGATCATCTAACTGCGGAGCTAGTTCACAATTAGGAGGGTCAATTGATCTATTTGAATGTTATCTTTATATGCTTATATTGTTAATATTTAATAGATGGTTTGTTTGAGATAGATAAGTCTGAGTCTCATCAATAAAGTTTAATATTTCCTTTGCACCATATTTGATCATTTCTTTATTTTTGTTTTTGCTTTTCATATGTTCATGTACAATGTTTTTGAATTTCCCGTCTCTTGTATATTAATCTTAGTTTTTTTTCTTCCATAGATTATTTAATCTGTCTTTCATCTAAATTACAGTTCCATGAGTTTACATTATTACGTAACAAAAAAACAATATAAAGATAACGATAATTCCATTAATCATTTTGATTTAAGACAAAATGAATATTTGTGACTTTATTTATTTTGGGAGTGTTGAATTTACGCAAGTGGTTATATGGCTTGGTTAGGAGAATTTAGAAGAGCAATATTCGTTTGAATTCAAATGGAGGACAGAGAGAGAACGAGTCGGCTTTGATCATCAATGAAACATTGAAGCAGGTAGAGTCGTCTTTGAATGCGGTGGAAGAAATCACAAAATGGTAAGAACAAGATTCCAATTTTGATGAAGATTGCAATGAGAACATGATTTAGCATAATACAATTAAATATTACTTATATATACTACTCAAGAAAAGTAGTTAATCTTTTGAATTTATTATCATTAGGCAAAAATTTCACTGTAAGTTTTAACCTTTTTCATATCAAACTATAGGTTTTAACCAAAATAGCAGAACATATATATATATAGGAAATATTCAAAATTATCATATAGTCATTTGAAAATGTGGGTTTTAATTCTCTTTTTTTTAGCAATTTTCTTAAAAAGTATAATTTCGATAAGATTAATAAGATTTTAAAATTATATACTATAAGTTGCATTATACATGTAAAAGTAGGTAACAATTCAGCTAGAGTTCTTATAAGGAAATATATGCATTTCCGTTTTTAGCAGCGCTAGGGAAAGACTTTTTCTTGGGTTCACCCCCTAGGGTGAACCTCCAACCAATAGAAATTTGTCATTTTAGATCTAGTATCTTTTAATTAAGGAAACAAAATAACTTGCCAAATTATATTATGCTTTTAAAATAAAAAATAAAAAATTAAATAAATAAAAATAACAATAGTTCTAAAAAAAATTATTTAAAAAAAATATTTATTTTTAAGATTTAGAGTTTAGTGTTTAAGATTTATAATTTAGAATTTATCCAAATGTTTAGTATTTTTCCAAGGGTTTAGGGTTTACTTAAGGGTTTAGGGTGTACCCAATGGTTTAGCATGATTTACCCAAGGGTTTAAGGTTTTCCCAAGGGTTTAGGGTTTAGGATTAGAGTTTAGGGTTTAGTGTTTTGTTGACAACTGTTTTTTCAAGGGTTTAGGGTTTACCCAAGGATTTAGGGTTTAAGATTTGAGTTTAGGGTTTAGTATTAGAGTTTAGGATTTAGTGTTTTGTTGACAACATTTTTTTTTTTTGAATTCGTTTTTTATATATTATTTTTATTTATTTTTAGATTTTATTTTGAAAAAATAATATAATTTGCCAAGTTATTTGATTTACTTAATTAAAAGATACTAGATTTAAAATGACAATTTTTTTTTGGTTGGTGAACCTAAAGGTTCACTCTAGGGGGTGAACCCAAGAATAACTCCTAGGCAAAATATCCTATACGTCAACACACAACGAAATCTATAACAAATATACATAGGTTCTTAATTTTTTATATAAACATTCTTTCTTTGAGCATCATTCACCACGAATTGCGAACGCCATGACATATATCATATTATCAATACCTAATCTTGGTTTGGTTATTCAACCTATTTGTTGTATGACTCATATATTGTATACTTGTCACACACTATTAAAAATAATATTTACATTAAATTCTGACGAATGCATATAACTTTAGTAATGTGATGGCTCCTTTGCACACATGTTGTGTATATATATACATACAAACTAGAACGTAGAGAGCTACCAGATCTTCAATAATCTTCAAGAAATTAGGGTTGTTGATTAGAAGATATATAACCAAAATGGGAAGATCACCGTGTTGCGATCAAGACAAAGGCGTGAAGAAGGGACCGTGGGTGCCCGAAGAAGATGATAAGCTCACGGCTTATATAGAGAAGAATGGTTATGGGAATTGGCGGTCGCTTCCTAAGCTCGCTGGACTTAACCGTTGCGGCAAGAGCTGCCGGCTCCGGTGGATGAATTATCTACGGCCTGATATCCGGCGAGGCGAGTTCTCCGATGAAGAAGAGAGTACTATCGTTAGACTCCATGCCCTTCTTGGCAACAAGTAAGACTTTTTGTTAATTAAATGTTACATATTTAACATTTTTGAACGATAAACCATTTCAGTTATATAAAATGTTTGTAAGAATTTCAAAAATTATTTTGTGTGTTTAGTGTTTGTGCTTACAATGAACAAATAAATTTTGTGGCCCTTGTGGGTTTAGTTAGAAAAAATACACATACATTATGTATATAACTAAACACACAAACGAAAACATAAACGAAAACAAAAAAACAAAAGAAAAACAATTGTGGCCCAAAAGGACTATATATAATTCTCTTCCATTGTACTATCTTTTTGCTCATATAGGCAGTTTTCAAGACTACTCATGACCTTCAGCTTAAGATCTCCAACCATGCAAAATGTTAATTTTTGGTTATTGTTGTAACGCTTGAAAATTCATTTTATAGATGGTCGAAGATTGCGAGTCATCTTCCAGGAAGAACTGACAACGAAATCAAAAACTATTGGAACACTCATATGCGGAAGAAGATGTTGCAAATGGGTATTGATCCAATCACGCACGAGCCAAGAACCAACGATCTTAGCCCTATCCTCGACGTTTCTCAAATACTCGCGGCGGCTATTGGCAACGGCCAATTTGGTAACAGTAACCTCATCAACAACAACACTGCTTTGGAAGATCTTCTCAAACTCCAACTGATCCATAAGATGCTTCAAATCATAACCCCCAAAGCCATACCAAACATCACCAGCTTCACTACCAATTCATTGAATCCTAAACTAGATTCAGTAGTCAATAGCTTCACTACCAATTCAGTGAATCCTAAACCGGAGCAGGCGGCTATACAACTGAATGCTAATGAACCACATGATTTTATAAACCAAAGTGCAAATGAAGATTTCATGATGCCACCGTTTGAAAATATTTGGGATGGTTTTGAAGATAACCAGCTTCCTGGTTTGGTTACGGTTTCTCAGAAAAATCTGAATTCAGGAACCGGAATGATGCCGGGTTATTATGGTGATCAATTAAGTGAGATCCCATCTAATGGTTCGATATCGGTTTCTCCTGAAACATCCGGCTTCAATTATCCCGGTACGACTCAACACTTAACGGGTTCGGATGTCCTGGAGGACTGGGAGAAGTTCCTTGATGATGAAACAAGTGACTCTTGCTGGAAAAGTTTCTTAGAGTAAGATTTTTTTCTCCACAGTTATATTCAATATCTAGTATTTATATATATATTAACAAAATATACTATCTCAGTTTTAATAATATTAACAGAGTGTTGCTATTTGATATATGCAGCTTAACGTCGCCCACATCGTCACCCGGCCCGTGGTAGAACTGGATATTTTTCTTCCAAGTCGTATACTTTTAGTTTTAAAGAAAATTCATACACAGAAACGTTTGACTAATATTATTTATTATTCTTTTGTAACAAAATTATTGATTTATATGTTTGTATCTCTTTTCTTATAGGAAAAATGGTTGTATTGTATTTCTTCTATATGGTTTGTTTGTTGCGTAAAGAAACACATTGTAATCGCATTTCTATATTTAATCACATTTCCGAGTGATATTTTGGTTAAAACATATATATGATGAGTCTAACTATATACTAACAAAATCAAATTCCCTAATCAGTAACAGTATATTGACTGACGAACATTGCCCAAAAAAAACCCTTTAAATTTCTATTTGATCACATATTATGCCATTGAAAATAATAAAACTAAGGATCTGGATTAGTAATTATACAAAATCATTAATTGATCTACAAGTCATCTACGAATATAACAACACCTTTGTTCTACACTCTTGATTATCATTTAAATTGATATGAAGTGAATTCCTCTTTATAATATAAAATATACATGACATTAGATTTGCTTACCTTAATCCATTTTAAAATTTTGGTACTAACACATAAAAAGAAGCCATTTTCTAACTTGAAAACCATTAACAAGTCATCAAAACAAAATTATTAAATTTCAGTTCACTCATACTTCAAAGGATCTTTGTCGGAACATCAGTGGTCGAAGCGGTTTGATCAGATATAGCTGCGGTGGAGGTGGCTAGACCTTCAAGCATTTTGACAATCTCCGCCGTTTCATCCAAATAGTATTTAGCTTTTCTTGGTTTTTGTCCTACGGTGCAAGCAAATATCTCAGCCACTGCAGCCAAACCAAGATCATCACATGAAGAAAACCATTCGGTTAGTGTCTTTCTGTCTTTCCCATTGACTAGAAACACTATATTCTTGGGATCACTAAACAGACTTTTCAAGGTTTGGATCGTTTCATTGCTAGATGTTGTCCTAATGGACCCTGGCTGCACCATTATGCCATAATAATCCACAAGAATGGCTCTGTTCTTAGTCCTCTTATAAGCAGAGACATGCAGTGTGCTCAACGGAAAGCTTTTTAAAGCTTGGATCAAGTGCCAAAATTCTGAAGCCTAAACCCAAAACCTATCCCCCAACACCTCTTCTTCACTTAATCCCCCACAAGCCCTTTCAAGATTCTGTATAAAGCTGCGAGCCCAATGCGCAACATACTTGTGTATTGCTCGTGACGCATTTGCTTCTCTACTATTGAAAGTATCAATGCATAGCTCATTGCTTCAGTCACTGCATCTATGTTCCATGGATTTACCCTACTTGCACCGGTCTACCAAACATTTCGTTTATCCTTTTAACCGTGGTTTCAGTTTCAGACTGACTGCACCTCTTGAACATCTTTCCCACGTCCCCTTGCAGGTTTTACGATCTGTACAAGCACAACATGACCTCTCTCTCAGGATGTTGTTGGAGAAACTGCTCCATTGCCAAGAACGGAAGCCAATCAAATCAGCGTTGAGGAGAGCTCTTAAGAGCAGCTGCAACGCTGATCCTTACAAAAAAATCCTTAGCAACAAATTATTTTTATAATACGTGGGGACCAAAAAAATTAGGAATTTGTGCCATAATTGTGTTTTGCAGTCCGTAGGTAAGGACCATTTCGCTGCCGGGCTCGTCACTGTGCGCGGATCGCCGCGTGGGAACCCGCGATTGGCTCTTTTTTTTTTTTTTTTAACTGAAAAAAATAAAAATAATAAAATAATATAAAAGACTTACCTGGGTTATCGAGCCATGAGTAACACGGTTGTGGAAGCCCTAAGAGCTAGCTCGTTTCTCACTGGAAGAGGACGGTAAATCTCTGAAGAAGGGAAAGGGATATCGAGGAAGAAACCAAGGTTCACTCTATCAAGAATGTAGGCAAAACCATTAAGTGATAGACATGAACACATACAAAATCATCATCAGCACTAATCACTTTATCAGCAAAGATTTTGTTAACAGAAAGGTATAAGCTTGCCATAACGAACGATCAAATCTACGTCGAACATCAGGTTTAATAATCAAGTAGTGGAAGGTAGTCATTAGTTTTCCAAATGAAAAAAATGCACAAGATAATCAAATTTGGTGCTGTTCGTTAGCTCACCCAGCAGAATTTTTACAAACTCATCTCAAATTCTCACTCAAATGAATGTGAGTCTTGATGGTGCATCTAGTTTAGTCCAAAATGATAAATGACAAAAATGACATTTTAAAATCAAAATATTATTTTCAAACCGTAAATTCTATTTTTTTGCAAATACATTTTTCCGCCAGAACCGAAAAATATATTTTTCCGCAAAAACTGAAAAACACATTTTCCCGCCAAAACCGAAATAATGTATTTTCCCGCCAAAATCCAAAAACGCATACTCCCGCCAAACCCCCCAAAAAGCATTTTCGGCCAAAACCGCCAAAAACATTTTTCGGCCAAAACCGAAAAAAACATCTTCTCGTCAAAACCGAAAAAACGCAATTTTCCCGCCGAAACCGGAAAAACGCATTTTCCGGTCGAAACCGGAAAAACGCATTTTCCTGCCGAAACTGTAAAAACGCATGTTTCCGCCGAAACCGAAAAAACGCATTTCCCGCCAAAACCGAAAAACCCATTTTCCCGCCAAAACCGGAAAACGTATTTTCCGCCAAAACCAAAAAACGCATTGTCCCGCCAAAAACGGAAAAACCCATTTTTCCGCCAAACCGGAAAAACGTATTTTTCCGCCAAAACCGGAAAAACGCATTTTCCCACCGAAACCGCAAAAAATATTTTCCGCCAAAAACGCAAAAATACAATTTTCCGGCAAAACCGCAAAATGCATTTCCCGCCAAAATCGCGGAAAAAAAACTTTTCTTGTCAAACCCGCAAAACGCATTTTCTCATCAAAACCACATTTTCCGCCAAAACCACAAAACCTATTTTTCCCGCCAAAACCGCAAAAAACGTATTTTCCGCCAAACCCATAGAAACGTATTTTCCGCCAAAACCGTAAAAATGCTATTTTTTTTGCTGAAACATAGAAAAATATATTTTAGTCACTTTTTATTAACAAGTCCACCTGGATGCAGATGCAGATGCAAGTTAAAAAAACGAACATAGCTGCATTCAGATGATTCATCTGGATGCATGGACGAAATGAAGAAACGAACAACACCCAGATGAAGCATCTGGATAAGATATCTAGATGGACCATCTGGATGCATCTTCTAGATGTACAAACGAACAGGGCCTTTGGTATACGAAAATTCATGCTATTTGGTTTTTTCTTAGAAAATTTGAGAGAAATTCTTGGGTTCACCCCCTAGGGTGAACCTCTAGATTCACCAACCAATAGTGTTTGAGTATTTGATATTTGATATCTTTTAAAAAAGAAAACAAAATTGAATTTCCAAATATGATTATATCTCCTAGACTATATTTGCGAAGTGATTTTGCCCCATGCCTTTTCTACAATCAATTTCACAAAACAAATATGACATGGCTACTAAAATTGATGACATGACTTTTGGAAAAATATGACATGGATAATTTCATTTAATGTTGATTTATATTTTTGGCAAACTTATTAGAATATGGTAATAATTCATATATTACATTTAATATTGATATTTCTTTTATGGTAATTTTTTAAGATATGGTAATAGCTCATACATCATCTATAAATAAATATATTCATATATAACATTTCAAATTTTGAAATATTATTATTTTTTTATAATTATACAATTTGTATTACTAAAGCTTTCAAAAATTTCTACAATTTTTTAAAAATTTAAATATCTAATCGTAATATCATTAGTTTCTTATATATCTACAAATTTTATAAATATTGTTTAGGCTAATTTTTTTGATAATTATACAATTTTATAACATTTTTATTAGTTTTATACAAATTGATTTAATATATATCAAATCTATATCAAATATTAGTAAAAAAATAGTGAAATCTATAATATTTAATAAAATTTACTTTTAAATATAAGTTAGATTTTTAAAAAAATTTTACTGCACATGGTGCAGAAAAACACATAATTTTTAAAATAAAACAATAAAAATACATAAAAATAGTTACAAAAAAAAAATAAATAAATATTGTTAAGCCGTTAGCAAAATACTAAATCCTATACCCTAAATTATAAACCTTAAATCTTGGATAAACCGTAAACCATTGGAAAATTTTAAACCCTAAATCATACATTAAAAACTAAATCTTAATAACACTAAACCCTAATCACTAAACCATAAACCCTTGGATAAACCCTGAACCCTTGGATAAATCATAAACTCTAAATCAAAAATATTTAAAATTAAACCCTAAAGTTTATGATTTATCCAAGGGTTCAGAGTTTACCCAAGGGTTTAGAGTTTAGTGATTAGGATTTAGGGTTTAGTGTTATTAAAATTTATTTTTAATGTATGATTTAGGGTTTAAGATTTTCTAACGGTTTAGAGTTTATCCAAAGTTTAAGGTTTAACGTTTAAGGTTTAGGGTTTAGGATTTAGGGTATAGAGTTTAGTATTTTGCTGAAGACTTAACAATATTAATTTATTTATTTTTTGTAACTATTTTTATGTATTTTTATTATTTTATTTTAAAAATATAATCTAATTTGGATATTCAATTTTTTTTTTTTTTAAAAGATATCAAATATCAAATACTCAAACACTATTGGTTGGTGAACCTTAGGTTCACCGGGTGAACCCAAGAATTTCTCAAAATTTGGTAGGTAGTTAATTCTTAGATTCACCCTAGAGGTTCACCGTCCAATCACCATTCGCCAAGTCACATTCAGTTTCTGAAAAAAAAAAGAAATATAATTAGTATTTATCGCCAAAAAAAGGAAAAAAAAAAAGAAATTGAAAACGTTGTTGACGACGTCGGATGACTGTAACCCTATTCTTCGTTGTTACGTTCTTTCTCCTGATTCATCCCTATAGCCGTAAGTCTACAATTCTTAGATATTGTTTAATCACGCCAAATTCTTAATAATTAACTAATGAATTCTGTTTAAAGATGTTTTCGATTTCATTTTACATATTATGCTTTCGTTTTGGTACGTAGGTTGAAACATTTGCCTAATTTGGTGTGGTATTTCTGTGCCACACATTGGGTCTAGAATTCTCCACTGCTAAGGTGAGATCAACGTCTTTTGTTTACTTGAAAGTTTTTTATAATGTTTACTTGAAAGTTTAGCTTAACCAACTCTTTAAGGACCTTTTCCTCAGCTTCCAGTACGTGGTTAGATCAGTTGCTGTTCTGGGAGGCCTTCAAATTCTTCTTTTCATCTTCTTGTGTGGAATCACAGTACGGTGAGTCCTGTACACGTGAACCAAAAAAGAATCTTTGCTGTCTCGTTGATTATTCAATAAGCACCATTAGTTTTATGTAGCTTGGGGTTCAAAAAAAAAAAGTTTTATGTATCTTAAAGTGTCATGTTTTTGCATTAGACGTGTACCACCATAAACCTTCTATGTGACTTGCATATTCGTCCTTGCCCTTTTTTAGTATTTATAGTGGTTTGATTATAGAATTTTATATTGCTTTGATGTTGTGTGTTTTACTAGATATTTTACGTATGTTCTTTATTGAAAGATGAGATTGGCTCAAGATAACATAGTAATTATAGTAAAGATTTAGGTTACATATGCTCTATAATGTAAATATAGCAATATTAAAATTGTTTGTGCAGATTGCAATGGAGAATAATTAATTAAGTGGTCAAGAAGCTGATCTTGGTGGTCAGTGTGGATCTAGTTTACAAATCTCGGGTGATCTCAGTTTGATAAATCAAAAGTCAGTTGAGCTTTTTGCCGAGGAATACGAAACTTCACTCCGTAAATTTGAGGAAGAATATGAACTAACCAACAAAGAGGATCTACTTGAAACTGAAGAAATTGATGTTTTAGAAGCAAACGATGAGAATGAGAAGAAAGATGAACTTTGTATTGGAATGGAGTTTAGTTCTGAAGATACTGCGCATATGGCTTATAGTAAGTATGCAGGCAATCATGGTTTCAACGTAAGAAAACAAATGAGGACCAAAAAAAAGAAGATGAAAAAGTAGCAAGGATTCTTTATGTATGCTCAAAAGAGGGGGTTAGGAAGGAGCCTAAGGTCAAAAGAGGGGGTTGTAAAGCTCATATGGCTTGCTACCTTCAGAGTAACGGAAAATATAAGATTGTGTCTTTCGACCAGAATCATAACCATGACTTAGTGAGGACACCTATGAAGCATTTGCTGAAGGGAAATCGAGCAGTCACTGTCTCTTAAAAACAACATGCTGATGATGCCGAGATGTCAGGAATTTGAGCAAAAGCAACCATTAAAATGATGAGCAGATAAGTTGGGGGGGAGAGAAAATCTAGGTTTTTTGGATAAAGGCTATCGCAATTACATATGCCGTAAACGGATGGCAGAAATGAAAAAGGGAGATGCAGCAGAAAAAGAAAGAAGATAATTCCTCTTTTTTTTATTCAATGCAACTTGATAAGGACTATATGATCACAAATATCTTCTGGGTGGATGATCGGTCTATAAGCGATTACAATCTCTTTGGAAATGTTGTTTGTTTTGACACAACTTATAAGACCAATGAATATGATAGACCGTTTGCTCCATTTGTCGGGGTAAATCATCATAAGCAGACTGTTGTGTTCGGAGCTGGCCTCTTATATGATGAAACCACTGAGTCTTTTAAGTGGCTTTTTGAGACTTTTCTTGGAGCAATGTCTGGAAAACAACCAAATTGATTCTTACAGACCAATCTGCAGCAATGGCGAATGCAATAGTGAAAGTGTTTCCAGAAATAAAACATAGGTTATGTGTCTGGCATATTTACCTAAATGCTGCAAAGAATTTGAGTCGTGTGTTTCACGGACCAGACCAGTTTGCCATGGATTTTGGAAAGTGTGTATATGACCATGAGGAAGAAGAAGATTCGTTATTGGCATGGAGTGATATGCTCAATAAGCATAAGCTGATAGAGAATAAATGGTTGAAGAATTTGTTTGAGGTGAAAGAAAAATGGGCAATGGTATATGGCCGTCATACTTTTACAGCCGATATGGTGAGCACACAGCGTAGCGAAAGTATGAATAGTATTTTGAAAAGATACTTGAAGCGCAATTTTGACATGTTGACCTTTTTTAAACACTATGAGAAAGTGTTGGATGATAGGCGATATAAAGAATTAGTTGCTGATTTTGGTATGATGCATACTTCGCCGGTATTAGTTGCATCTGTAGAGATGTTGCAGCATACAGAAGAAGTGTATACACCAGAAGTGTTTACCTTGTTCCAAAAGGAATACACAGTCATCGGTGATTATGTCGTAAAAAAGACTAGTAAGTCTGAGATGGTGTATGAATACAATGTATCTTATCGTGGAGTTGCACGAGAGCATTTGTTTAGTATGATGATGCAGACCAATCGATACATTGTAGTTGCATGAAGTTTTCATTTGCTGGGATCTTATGTCGTCATGCATTGAAAGTGTTGGACAAAAAGAATGTTAGAAGAATTCCACGTACTTACTTTCTGAATCGTTGGAGTAAAGAGGCAAAAGCACGAACAGTATCGTATTATCATTCAGAGACACCTAATGAAGCCGTGAAGCAATCGATTGGAAAGCGATATAGTCATATTTGTCGTACTTTCCGTGAGATTGCATCAGTTGCTGCTGAGCATATAGAACTGACATTGTGTGCAGATAAAGATGCGATTGAGTTGCTAAAAAAATTGGAGGAAAAGAAAAAAGAACTTGTGAGAGCTAATAAATGGATGCCCCATACACTACAAGAAAACAGGGGGATTCTGATGGCCAAAATCGTCGGAAATTCGTCGGAATAGACCGATTCCGACGAATTTCCGACGAACCCGTCCGTCGGTATCGTTTTGTCGGAAAAAAAAATTCGTCGGAATTTCGTCAGTACTTCCGACGACTTTCTGACGAATACCGAGAAACGTCATTCTGACGAACTTCCGACGATATTACGATGCGGACACACGAGACCAGAGTTCATCGGAAAAACTACGTACCGACGGAGAACGTTCCTCGGATAATTCCGACGTAGCGTGTTCCTCGGTGTATTCCGACGAACATTGGTCGTCGGAATATACCGACGGACAATGGTCGTCGGAGTATACCGACGAACCTTGTTCGTCGGTATTTTCCGACGAAATGTGGTTCGTCGGTATATTCCGACGACCCTGTCCGTCGGTATATACCAATTTTAAAAACGAATTGATTTTGCATTTTTATATATTTTTTGATATTAATAAATTAAAAAAATCAAAAATTTAAAACTAATAATATTATATAATTTAAATTCATACAAACCGAAATAGGAAAAAAACATTCAGAAAGTTTAAAATTCATACAAACCGAAATAGAAAAAAAAAACATTCTGAAAGTTTTAAAAAGCCGAAATAAACTAAGATGAACTCGAAGACATCAAACGATCTAGCTTCTGCATAATCTCGGTGTTGAACTTCTTCTGGGATGCCAACTCAGCAAGGATAGTGGCATTCTCCGAACGGATAGTGGCATTCTCCGAAAGGATAGTGGTGTTCTGCTCCTCCAATGCCCCAATCCGTTCATCTTTGTCATGTAGCTCCTCGAGAATCATGGGATCGGCATACGGAGCTTGCGAAGAAGATGCCGGATACGAAGAAGCACGACGGGCCAACCCAACTAAACGGCCTCCTTTCCTTTTAGGAACCGCCTACAAAAATATTTAAAGTAAGTAAATAGGGACAAGTAAGTAATCGACATTATAAAAAAAATATATAATAAAAAAAATTACCTTTTCAACCATCTCATTTATTTGCAATAGAGACAGGTTGGTTGAAGCTCCCGTAGAGTCGCCGTCATCAGAGAGAGGCTGAGATTGAGAAACTATTTCAGCTTCCACCAAATCAACTACACCTTTGATCACGGGGTCCTGAATTTGACCCGTCGTCTTGTTAGTGTGAGCCACCTTAATGAGTTGGAGACGATCAACGGGATTACCGTCATTTGCTTCGATCTAAAAAAACCGCCATTATTAGCCAAGAAATATATAAAATATTTATTTAAAAAATATAAAGATAAATAATAATAAAAAACTTACAAGTTCATCCTCCTTAGTAGACATAGAGCAAGCGCCGAGGTTGTGCACATACATACCTTTCCCGCCACGATCGCTCTTCCGGTTCCTGGAGTTCCTAGAAGACGTCTCTGCAGTTTCTTCCTTCTCCCAATGAGCTATCAACTGCTCCCACACCGTCCCGTTGATGAACCGTGGCTTCTTGTTCTTCTGCCAAACTGTCTTCCACGCGTTTATCTGCTTTGTGTAAGAGTCCATGGCCTTTTCGTTGAATTTCTTACGGACTGTTTCCGTAAGATCGGAGTGCCAGTTGAACTCTTGCTACAAAACAAACACAATTTAATAAGTAAATATATTAAAAAAAATGTAAAAACTTTTAAAAAAATGAAGAGTTACTATACCGCAAACTGACGAAACCACAACTCTCGTTCGTCGGAAGGGATCACGCTCCACTTTGGATATCCAAAACGGAGCATGGAGTACATCATCTGGTTGATGCTCCGGCTAATGCCATTTTTCGACTTGGTGAACCTTTAAAAAAAATACAAGTTAGCAAGTTAATTAAAGAAAAAAATATAACGGTACAAATAAAAAAAATACTAACCAAGTGCTATGGCCTCGTCGTGGGTTGGGTTGGAGAAACGGGAGATGCTCTCGACCTGGTTGTTGAACCAATAGATGAACCGGCATGACCCCCGGATCCTGTTGAGCAGCAGCGTGAGGGGCAGCGGGAGCTGGAGCGGGAATATATGCGGGAACCGAGTCATGAGACGATCCCGATGCACGGGAACTGCTCACCGAACTACGTCGAAGACGGGCTGCGGGGCGGGCTTCATCCTCGGCCCTAAAAAAAAAAATTAATACATCAAACATATTTTCAAATCATTTCTATTTTTAATGTTTTCATTTATATATTTACAAAAGGTTTTATAAACGTTTTTAAAAAAACTATTAAACCTTTTATCATACATCGTTTATTACTAGAAACTTATAAAAAATAATAAAAAAATTTAAAATGTTTTATTATACATGATTTATATATATATATATATATATATGTATACAAAATTATAAAAAATTTATAAATATAGAAAAATGTTGTTAAAAATTTATAAATGAAGAAAAATGTTGTTAAATATTTATATTTTTTTTAAAAAACGTTTTATTATACATAGTTTATTAGTGGAAACTTATAAAAAATTATAAAAAATTTTAAAATTTTTATTATACATGATTTATATATATATATATGTATACAAAATTATAAAAAATTTATAAATATAGAAAAATGTTGTTAAATATTTTTAAAAAATTTTAAAAACGTTTTATTATATATATTTCATTACTGGAAACTTGAAAAACGTTTTAAAAATAAAAAAAAAACGTTTTAAAAAATCAAAAAACGTTTTAAAAAATCAAAAAATGTTTTTAAAAATCAAAAAATATTCCAAAAAAAACTAAAACAACAATCCAAACAACAATCCTAACTTATATATACTAAACTATCAATCAAACAACCTAAAATCCGAGATCTAACTTCCAAAACCCTAAACAATTGAGATTAAAGAAGGTTTGGGATGATTCTTACATGATTTAGGGTTTGGGGGAGGAATCGCCGGTGTAGAGGGAGGAATCGCCGGTGTAGAGAGAGGAATCGCCGGTGAATCGCCGGTGGAGAGAGGAATTTAGAGAGAGAGATGCGGAGATAACGAAGAAAGAAGAAGGAGGAGGGTTATTATATCAGAAGATTCCGACGGACACGGGTTCGTCGGTATTCCGTCGGTATAATTAAAATATACCAAATGCCAATTCGCGAAAATTTTCAAGCGGTTTGGTTCTCCCGGGCAAATTGAAATTCCGACGGAATGTGTCCGTCAGTATATTCCGACGGACACATTCCGTCGGTATATTCCGACGGAATTCCGACGACTTAGTGTTTAGGGTGTTGATTTCAAGTTTCTAAATGCAAAATCCAAATCTTTGATAATATATATAGTATTTGCATAAAGATTTAACAATAAAAATGTTTTATAACACGATTTTACACAACAACATTTTTTGTAGTGTAAGCTTATATAAATATGATTGTATAAGTATATAATGTTAAGATGAGATGTTATGAAAACAATGATATGCATACATAAATATTTTAATGAGTTGTTATATTTGAACGGTTGCGATCTAATACTATACTAAACACTTATTATGTGTTATTTTCATAGTTTTGGCATCTAAATTTATAGATTTTTATGATTGAAACTTTATAGAAACACATGTCGTCGGTATTTCGTCGGAAAATACCGACGACATTCCGACGAACTGGACAAGTTCGTCGGAATGTCGTCGGTATTTCCGACGAAATACCGACGACCTTTCCAAATTTCAATGAAACCCATTGTCGTCGCTATGTCGTCGGTATATTGCGAGGGATTTCCGACGGACCAATAAAAAAAAAAAAAAAAAACTAATCAGAATCTTCTGAATCTTCATCAAACTCCCCAACCTCGGCTCCGGCTCTGAATGTACGACAGCATCATGTCCAAACACAGTCAAATTCTCAACGAGTTGAACATTTTCCAAATCTTCAACTGCCTGGGCGTTGCTGGTAGACTCTGGTTGCAATGGTTCATCATCATCAGAAGTTCCATCCACTCGTCCTCTTGGGTTGATTTGCGTTACAGTAACCCATGGATCGTCTCTGTACGTCACCCGAGGGTAACTGATGTAGCACACCTATACATATCAATTATACAAGTATTAGTAAAATATATAACATTAATTAATTATATTGGTAAAAAATTATGAATAGATTGACATACCTGATCAGCTTGCGAACCAAGAATGAAGGGATCATAATATTGAAGTTTCCGCCGCGAATGAACTGATGTAACACCAAACGCATCAATCTTCACTCCTCTATCTGGGGTGGTGTCATACCAATCACAATAGAATACTACACAACGCAATCCAACCATTCCAGGAAATTGGATTTCCAATATTTCTTTTATGTTGCCGTAGTAGACATCGTCACCAGAAGAAGATGAAACACCAGCATCATATGTTGTCTTAGAATGACCTTTCCTTGTGAATGCATATCCTCGCGTACAAAATTTAGGATATGATTTGACCACATAGTTTGGTCCCTGCACAAATTCGCGTATCCAATCATCGAACACAAGACCTCTGGCCAAACCATCATTCACCTATAAATTAAAAACATATATGATTGAAAAGTTAATTAGTTTATATATATTAAATTTAAACTAATCATTTGCATAGGGTAATATGATATATGACTCACATAACTACGAAGCCACGCAGCAAATCCGTTATCTCTAAGTTGTCGAAGCTCATCTTCTGTTGCATGCCTGTGAGTCATACGCAACTCCGCCATATATACACTATATACAAAAATATTATCAATATGAAATAAATTTATTGAATATTAATCTAACAATAAATGAATAAATATTTTTACCTCTCATATTGTAGAACATCTTCACAGTTGGTGAGCAAATATGTTTGCAAATGAGCGTGCTCAGTGTCCGTAAGTCTCCGCTTCGTGAATTTTCCACTAAGTCGTCCTATTTCCTTGAACATGCTTGGGACAGTAACATGATATGTTGCTCTCTCCCCTCTATCATCATGCCGAGCAGGTCTTCGGTGTTTTGTATGCACTTCTGGTGGAAAATAATTTTCAGCAAAGATTGCAGTTTCTTCATTGATCACCTGTGCCACTATAGATCCTTCCACCCTGCTTTGATTTTTGACCATCTTCTTCAGATGATGCATATAACGCTCAAAAATATACATCCATCTGTACTGCACAGGACCACCAAGTTCCAATTCTCTTGCGAGATGAATAGCAAGATGTTCCATTACATCAAAGAATGATGGAGGAAATATCTTCTCAAGGTTGCACATGCTGACTGGTGCGTTTGTCTTCAAATTATTAATACCCTCTTCAGTCACTACTCTGCTGCATAAGTCGCGGAAGAAAACACTAATCCCTACATAGATAAAAGACATAATTTTCGTAAGTATTAAGTTTTTATAAGCATAATTGTTAAATATAAAAATAAATTAAATTGTAAAAATATAATATACCTGCAATTGCTTCATGAACATTACGTGGCAATAATGCTGAAAAAGCAAACGGAAGGAGGCGCTGCATAATTACATGACAATCATGACTCTTCAAGCCAGTAAACTTTCCTTCGCTTCTATCAACGCAGTTCCCCAAATTTGATGCATATCCGTCAGGAAATTTCACTTTATCTGTAATCCAATCAAAGAACTCTTCTTTTCTAGCACCATCCAGCCGATAAATGGGAAAAGGGGCCGTACCGTTCTCATCAACGTGAAGTTCAGAACGATCACAAATATCGACTAAATCCAACCTTGACTTCAAATTATCCTTCGTTTTACCTTGGATGTTAAGGACTGTGTTCATCAGATTATCGAAGAAGTTCTTCTCAATATGCATGACATCTAAATTATGCCGCAATAGATGACTCTCCCAATATGGCAGATCCCAGAAAATACTCTTTTTGTGCCAGTTATGTAGCTCTCCAACCGCATTGACTCGAATGTTTTCATGTCCACCTACATCTGGCGTCCTTTCTGCATCAAAATACCTAAACTGCTTCAACAAATCTTTCCCACTAACTTCCTCAGGTGGACCATCAAACACCTGCTTGTTCTTCGTAAACGAAGTCTTACTCCTGCGGTATGGATGATCAGGTGGTAGAAATCGTCTGTGACAGTCAAACCAACACGTTTTCCTTCCGTTCTTTAGTTGGAAAGCATCTGTGTCATCTTGACAATATGGACATGATAGCTTCCCATGTGTTGTCCATCCAGATAACATACCATATGCTGGAAAGTCACTTATTGTCCACATAAGTACTGCCCGCATCTGAAAGTTTTCTTTGCGCGAAACATCGTATGTCTCAAAACCATGCGCCCATAGTTGTTGCAACTCATATATTAGTGGTTGAAGAAACACATCTAGTGATCTTTTAGGATGATCTGGCCCGGGGACGAGAATTGAGAGAAACAAAAACTCTCGTCGCATGCACAAGCTCGGCCGTAAGTTGTACGGTGTCACAATAACTGGCCATAGAGAATACTGTCTTCCATGCTTTCCAAATGGGCTGAAACCATCAGTAGATAATCCAAGATAAACATTTCTTCTCTCTTCCGCAAATTCTGGATATGTTGACTGGAAATGTTTCCAAGCCTTTGCATCTGAAGGATGTCTAATCTCACCATTTGTGGAATGCTCTGCATGCCATCTCATTGCTTTTGCTGTGCGCTCACACTGATACAACCTCTTCAATCTTTCCGTCAAAGGCAAATACCACATTCTTTTGAATGGGATCGGAACTCTTCCCCTCGTCTCCTGATAACGAGGTTTCCCACAAAATTTGCATACATTCCGTGTCTCATCCGCTCTCCAGTAGATCATGCAGTTGTCAATACATACATCTATCACTTCATACGGTAGTTGAAGACCTGCAACAAGTTTCTGAACCTCGTAGTATGAACCCGGTGCAAGGTTATCCTCAGGTAGAATACCTTTGACAAAATCAGTAATCGCATCCATACATTCTTCAGCCAAATTTTAGTCTGTCTTAATACCCATTAATCTAGTTGCAAATGATAAGACTGAATGATCATCTCTACAATTTTGATACAAAGTTGTTTTCCTGCATCCAACATGTCAAAAAATCTCCTAGATTCGGGGTTTGGTTCTTCCCCTCTATAATGATCATGTACCATCTGCTCAGTACCTACACCATAATCTATATCCGTTCTAGATTCTTCTAACCTAATATCAGGCTGAGGTTCACTAACAGGCTGAGGTTCGCTAGTACTACCATATTCATAACCAGTTTCCCCATGAAGGTACCAAACTTTATAATTACGTGAAAACCCTTTCATATACAAATGAGTCCAAACATCAAATTCTTTTATAACCTTATTATTATTGCAAGAAGAGCAGGGACATCTTAACATACCACTTTTTGCATCCGGTTGCTGTTGAACAAGCCTCATGAATTCTCCAATCCCTTGAACGTATTCTTCCGTAAGCAAATTGGTGTTCGGATCCAAATGAGGTTTATCCATCCACGAACGATAATAAACTTCTGAAGACATGATTTTCACGGAATTGTTATGACTAAAGAGAATGAAGAGAGAATGAAGTGTGAATGAGTTGAATGAGGAGGGTTGTATTTATAGGAAATTGCTTACGGACCTCCGACGACTTTCCGACGGATGTAAAGCAGTCCGTCGGAATTCCGTCGGTATTGTCCAATTTCAAACGGCTATACAACGGTCATATATATTTGTCGGCAACGGTCACATGTTTCGTCGGAATTCCGTCGGAAAATACCGACGGAATTCCGACGACTTTACTGTTAATCGGAATGTCGTCGGAAATTCGTCGGAATATACCGACGAACTTTCGACGACTACAACGGTTACATTTTTTATCGGAATGTCGTCGAAAAGTCGTCGGAATATTCTGACGACCCTTGTTTCGTCGGAATTCCGTTGGAAATGGCCGACGGAATTCCGACGACTTTATTTTTTTGGATTTGGTCGGTAATCCGTCACAAATCCGTCAGAAATGTCCGACGACATTGGTGTCCGTCGGAACCTCCGTCGGAATTCGGCGTGTTTTTTTGTAGTGATAGTTTAGAGGATAAATGTGTGGACGAAGAAGAAAAAAAAGAAGAAGAGGATGTTCCAAACGTACGTGGAATTAAAAGGAAAAATTCCTGTGGGCGACCAAAGAACCAAAAAGACGGATCCAATAGTCGATTTAAAAGTGTTTCCGAAAAGAAAAATTTTGGTACATCAAAATCATCAAGTAAGGCTAGAGCAAAGAAAAAGTTATCATTTCAGGTATTGATATATATTATTAGTTCTTGGTTTATGTCAGTTTTCATCAAAATGTGACTAATGAATATATGTATATACTAATCATTGAATAAATTGATAAATGATTTAGGAATCAACTCCTACTCCGGATACCCAGTTATCTTTTGCTACCAGCGGTCCGATCTTACATAATGAGCCATTTTTCTCTCAAGTACCCCAGGTAAAAATTTCATTTGTCTAGTATTTATAATTTAGTTATATGTCAATATTAGTGTTTCAGTTAAAAGAGTCCTATGTCAGTATTTAAAAGTTGATAAATGATTCAGGAATCAACTCCTACTCGTGATACCCAGTTATCCTTTGCTACCATCGGTCCGATCTTACATAATGAGCCATTTTTCTCTCAAGTACCCCAGGTAAAAATTTAATTTGCCTAGTATTTATAATTTAGTTATATGTCAATATTAGTGTTTCAGTTAAAAGAGTTCTATGTCAGTATTTAAAAGTTGATAAATGATTCAGGAATCAACTCCTACTCGTGATACCCAGTTATCCTTTGCTACCACCGGTCCGATTTTACATAATGAGCCATTTTTCTCTCAAGTACCCCAGGTAAAAACTTTCATATATCTAGTAATTATAATTTAGTTATATGTCAATATTTAAAATTTTGATAAATGATTCAGGAAACAACTCTTACTCACGATACCCATGTATCTGTTGCTGCCACCAATCTGACATTACATAGTGGGTCATTTATCTCGCAATTACTCCAGGTATATATTTGATTCTATTGGTTATTTATAATTAAGTTACATGTTATTTTGTTAAAATTATATATATCTTTTTTTATTTTGCAGAACTTCGACAAGAATTATGGTAATGGTTCATCAAAAGACTTCGACAAAAATTATGGCGATGGTTCATAGGGTCCCATATTTTTATTGATTTGTTTTTTGTATTTGAATAAAAGATGTTTTGGAAAAACCAGCCATGGAATATTACGTTTTTGACGAATGCATACATGTGGCCATTTTTGAACTCTGCATATTCCTTGAGCTTTTATTACAGAGTACTAATTTTAACTTACTTTCACTTACATTACACAACAATACTGGCCACTACATATTTATAGAGAAAACTGATTCTTTTCAATTACATTACACACCATTGGCCACTATATATTTATAGAGAAAACAGAACAGTACTCTCGATCTTCTCTATAGCCTTATTTTAACTTATTCTTTGGGAGTACTAATATTCATATATAGCACATACTTTTGACTTATACTTTGCCTACTACAACAAGCAAACTCACACGTTTTTTTTCCTTGACTTGTTGCTCTTCTTTTCCCACTTTTTTTGTTATGTTTTCTGCATTTCAAGATTAATCAAAGATGAAATTCCAAGACTCCTCACAAATCTATTTATTAATAGCCAAAGTTCAGTCTAGGAGTTTGATCCTTGTTATTCCTCGATCTTTGTTGGGAATCTTCTTATTCCCTGGACCAATCCCTTTGACTACATTAACAGAACTCACTGATATATTTGCTTTTGCAGCGTGCAACTTGTTCTGATTGTTCAACCTTGGAATGATTCCTTTCTTGCTTCCTTCCTTGACTTCATTCTGATCTTGTATAATTTTAGCTTAGCATTGAATCTCTTCTTCATGTACAATCTTATATGGTGAGTTCCCTTTGAAATCATGAGACTCCCTCTTGCTGAGACTTCCTCTTGCTTGATTCTCAGAATCTTTTTGTTCACTGATTTGTTTTATTTTCTTCTGAGTTTTCTCCATATCTACAACCAGCTTCCCATTAGCTTTCTTCACATCTCCTATAATTGGTTTTTCAACCAGCTGTTGCTCACTCTCAGGTATGCTTCTTCTTTTCTGTTTCGTATCTTCTTCAATCATCAGACACTCTAGCACACTTGGGAGATCGCAGTATTTTCTTAGCCTTTATGTTTGGTTTAATATAGAAGGAGAGAAACAAAATCAATTTTGGTAAAGCCATGGAAAGAAGAAGAAAAAGAAAAGTCATGGAAAAAAGAATAGAAGCCATTGATGAATCAGAAGAAACAACGTAACAACGCCGACGTAAACGTTTTCTAGTTCTTCTTTTTTTTCCTTTTTTGGCTATAAATACTAATTATTTTTCTTTTTTTTTTTCAGAAACTGAACGTAACACTGGTGATTTGAACCTAAAAATTTCTTGTAAAAAACAACAAATTCAGTTAAACAAAAGCAAATTTGTTGAGTAACTACAATAAAATATAGTATTAACGACAATGATTTCTGTTGTTAATTCGTCGTTATCTAAGGTTTACGATGAATTAAAGATGAATCACACTATTCGTTGTAAACTTTGCTAGGAAATAATCCACTGTGAGAGATGACATGTCAAATCGTTGTTACGTAGTTGTTACAAAAATGCATGAACTCGTTGTTAGAGTGACAGCAAATTAACAAACAGTTTGAATAACAATGAATTCAAAACTAATTTGTTTTAATAATTATCTAACTAATAATTTTTTACTAAATCATTTTAATTAATTTAAAATTAAAATAAATACATTTATATAAAATTTTTATATTTCATAAAATAAAATAAAATAAAATATACTTACATATTTTTGAACTTAACTATTTTCTAACTGATATAACTAATTTTTAACTAACTTTTTAGGTAGAACCGAGGAGAGAAAGAGAGAAAGACATGTGAGCAGAAAAGACAATACGAGCATCTCCAAAAATCTGATTATCTTAAGGTTTGACAAAATTATATTCGAGAGTGTTTCTTTCCAAAAGTAAAACCTTATATAAAACCTTAAATTTTTTATATTTTACATAACATCTTTATGTTTAACAAAACTTAACTAAATCATAATTTTTTTACGATAACTATAAAATATACAACAAAGTTATCAGAAACAAAATCAATAAATAAAATATTATATTATAGTAAAATATTTAATGTTAAAAACATACAAACTAAGTCATTAAATTTAAATAAGTTACATAACTATTCATTTTAATTACATCCATAATGATCACATATATGATCAATTAAGGTATTTTGAAGTGGTCAATAAGCTTCTTTATTTATTTATTTTTCCTTTTTCAGGTTTTGTATTTTTTATTTGTTTGATGTAATATTATTTTTTATAATATTTTTTGTAATTTTAATTAAATATTTGCATTAAAAATTACTAAAATAATTAAACAAAGTTTAGTAAAATTATTTGAAAGTTACACAAATAAAAGGATTAAAAATGTAATAAATTTTAAATATAATGTTTTGTACAGTGAAACTTTATATTTGAAGTTTTACTATACAAAAACTTAATTTCAATTTGCTTTTAGAGTGCAAAAAAACATATATTTGAAGTTACAAGAATTTTTTTGGAAATACTCTAAAAGAAGAATGAGTTAGGCAAAAGAAAGGATACGAGGATATGAAGTTTGTGGGTGTTGTTAATTCGTAGTAAATTAACAACCCACTAACAACAAAATCGTTGTAATTTTGACATCTATAAATATATATATATATATATATATATATATATATATATATATATATATATATATATATATATATATATAATATCAAAACTTTGCAATTGATAATGAATAATAAAAGTAATTATTAATTAACAATAAATTCGTCGTTAGTGGGTTGTTATGATTACTATGAATTAACGACGAAATCATGGTAATGTCGCTGTAAAGATCGTGGTCACGACAAATTTGTTGTTAGTGTCGTTAGCTTGATTTTCCCATATATCCTATATCCTTTTTGTGAGTTCAATCGTGGCTGATTGCGATTTTTTTCAGTAAGTCACGCAATAATTGACCTCTTGCCAATTAATTCTGGCAGTTTAGAGCTGAATGAACTCTATTTGGGATTTTACAGCCTACGCGCTTGTTGTTCAATGATGTATTTGAGGCTTATATTTCACCTAATTGAAAAATGATATTTTTCAATTAGGTGAAAAATTAACATTTTTAAATTTGACATTAACTTGTCTATTGATTTATCATGAATTCTTTTCTTGCAGCAAAAATTTGTTTTCGTATGTCAGAAACCCATTTGAAATTAGAATATCCTCTCCCTTAATTAAACAAAGAATAACTTGCCTTCTTCATTTCACCAATATTACGAAAAGCATAATTCTAAGAGTGTCTTGTTCATTTAAAAGAAGAATAACTTGTTATAGTGATTTTATATCATATTGTGTATATATACAAGGAAAGTTCTCATCATTATGTGAAACCAAAACATAAAAACATTAGAAGCTTATATTTATCTTTTCAATGGAAATACTCAAAAAAATTTATTCACTATACTCAACACGCGGGCACAAATGTGATGGCTGCAATCTTGGTGAAGACTGCTACAGTGATGGCTATCGTTGCATTCGTTCTGGACTATTCTTTCACAAGGAGTGCGCTACATCTAATCAAGATGTTTGCAACGCCTATCATCCACAACATATGTTAAAAATCAAGGTAGTTTCAAACTTCGAAGATGTCCATGGTGAATGCAAGATTTGTAGAGGTAAGTTGCCAAAAATGTATTATTATTGTTCAATATGTGATTTTGCAATCGATTTGATATGTGCAAGAAAAGAAGTTGTCAAAAATATCGATTTTCCAAATACACACAAGCATCGTTTATCCCTTGTTCCAAAGATGATTATGTTTTCATGTCATATATGTCAACTAGTTGATGATCGGTTCCCTTATGCATGCGATATATGTGGTTTGAATTTCCATAAAGATTGTGCTGAATCTACACCAGAACTCAGCTACTCATGTCATCCTAAACACCCTCTCAAGCGTCTCACTCGTGTTCCAAGTTACACCAATGGAAAATGTTGCTTGTGCAAAAGCAAGCTTCATATTCTGTTTTATCATTGTTCTATTTGCAATTTCAGCGTGGATGTCGAATGTGCAAAGAATCCACCTCCTTTAACTCTTGACCACCCCAAAGCGCATGAACATCAACTCACTCTTTTGCCGCAACGAATTTTTGTTTGTAATGCTTGTGGAATGGATGATGATCCAAATCCTTATATATGTCTTCAGTGCAATTTCATGGTCCATAGGAGTTGTATAGACATACCACACATTATAAAAATTAGTCGTCATGTTCATCGTATATCCTACAATGATTGCCTCGAGGCCGGTGATTGGAAATGTGAAGTCTGTCTGAAAGAGATAAATTGGACATGTGGAGCTTATTCTTGCTCAAAATGTCCTGATTTTGCAATTCATGTGAGATGTGCCACAAGGTTTGGGATCTGGGATGGTATTGAACTTGAAAGCATATTAGAAGATACCACAAACTCTAAAGCATATGAAGTGATCGAAGAAGGAGTAATAAAGCATTTCATTCATAAGAATCATACATTAAAGCTCAAAGAAGGGAGTGATGCTAATGGTAAAAGTAGGCGTTGTACAGCATGCACATATCCCATATTTTCTACTCTATTCTATGATTGCACGGTATGTGATTATGTAATGACCCACCACTCCCACCATCTCCACTTCTTTCTCCAACCCCACCACTTCCACCTTCTTCTCCACCATCTCCACCTTCTTCCCCACCATCTCCATCTTCTTTAAAGCTTGAGAAAGAGAGAGAGAGAGAGAGAGAAAGAGAGAGAGAAGAAGGAGAAGAAGGGAGAAAGCTCACTTGAACTCGTCGCCGTAGCAACCGTGCGCCATGACCACGTTCAGCTTGCCACCACCGATAAACACCCTAGGTAATCGCCGGAAACCGCATTCCTTAAGCTCAGTTTCGTTTCCGTTTAGTAAATCGCCCATAACTTCCTAACTATTGATCATCTCGTGCATTCAAGACCACCATCGTGTTCCTCTCGTCGAGACGAAGCCGTAGACACCAACCACGCCTCAATCGGAGCCCGGACGAAGCCTCACGCGCCTCCGGAAGTTTCGCCTCTGCGCGCGCGTGAAGTACACGCGCCGCCGCCGGAAAACGTCGCCACCGCCGGACCACCGTCCCCCGCCGCCGGAATACCGCCGTCGCCGCCGACAACCGCCACCGGAATACCGCCGTCGCCGCCGGTGACCGACACCGGTGACTCGCCGGCGACTCGGTCAACTCGGCCGAGTCAACTCAGGGAGTCAACTCGGTTGACTCGGTTAACCGATCGGTTAGCCGGTTTAAATTGATTTCGGTTCGGTTAGGGTAAACCGGTCGGTTTAGTCAAATCGATTTCTGGTTTGACTTTGACCGGGTTGACTTTGACCAGCGGGTTGACTTTTCCGAAAACCTTGACCAGTTCCGTTTTCGACCGTTCGAAAGGCGTTCTGACTCAGAATTTCGATCTGATTTCAGATATGGAGTCTATTTGAGAAGCTGGAGTTCATAGACAACACTTTTCTATTGCTAAGGTGAGGGTCTATTCCCAAACTCCTCTTATTCGGCTTAGGACCTCGAATAAGTATAATTTATTTCTAATGTGTTCCGTCTGTGTGAAATCGAGTCTGTCATTGTTTGTTTAGTTTTAGGTTCTTTGCATAAACCGGAACTAGGGGGTTAGAGGATTCAACATTGATTGTTTCACTTAATGTAAATTCTTAGCTAGGATTGTTTTTGTTTGGAGACGGATACAGAGTCGGACTGCTGTATGCCGGATTGTATGGAGGTCACGGCCAACTTTAGTCGACCGGTTGAGCCGTAGACTGGAAGTGTCGATAAATCGTCTACGGGCGTGTGTTACCGAGCACTTTTTCGGTGTGTGTATGAACCGAGCACCTTTTCGGTAGTGTTTTGGCCTGTTAGTGGGCGGCGAGTGCGCACCTCGCTAGGACCATTGTTTGTTGCTTGAGTACTTTAGGTACTGTGTTTGACATGCATTAGAATTAAATTATATTTATTCGGAGTGCTATGTCCGGGTCCATGGACTTCGGGGTAGCATCCCATACCTCACTGAGCGATTCCCCTGTCGCTCACCCCTCACTCTTCCCCCTTTCAGGTGAGACAAACAAGTATGTGATATTTGGACGGACTTGGTGCTATTGGACTTTTCTTTCGGATTTTATTTGGGCATGGGTGAGAGTTGTCGGGTTTATGGGCTTTTATATTACGGGATATTGTTGGTGGCCCGTCGTCCTTAGTGTCAGGGAGACGGGTGTCACATTGTTGTATGATGACGCGTCGGGGGTGACACGCTGTCCTCCATATAGGAGGTGACGGGTGTCACAATTTGGTATCAGAGCGGGTTCCATCCCGGTTCTGTCCCGGGATGGCGGTCAGGGGATTCGGTTTTCATCGGTTTTCAAAGTTCTTTTTGTTTTAAAAAATATATATTTATTTATATATTTGGAAATTCTTTTAGCACCATTATGTCCAGTAATTACTAACTCAATTGTCTCTTTCAATGACGATGAGTAAAAATCATCGTCATTCGTCCTTCGACTAACAAGGTTCTCGACAGATGTTCAGCAGTTGCGTGAAGTCCAAGTTCGTCAGTTTTCTCGGGAGTTATCAGTTCTTCGGTCATGATTTCGAGGCTATCCAGGAGTGGATATGTGACGTTTCTGCCACCAGCCCACTTCAAGCAATCGTTCCACGAGTTTTGTTACTGGAGACTATGTGGTGTGTGGTATGAGCCATTGGTTGGCATGTGTTGTTGTGTGTACGAGTATATTGACTATTTTGGAGATATATTTGTTTTGTGAACTCGTGGAGATCGCTTTTGAATTGGGGTGCAGCAGCTTGCGTTGTGTGGGTGTTGGAGTTACACTTTGGTATGTTTACCAATTTTGGCAGTGTTGATCGTTTCAGAAATGTGTCAGTTTGGACAACTGACATAGGACATTGGGAGCTATTTATATCCATCGCAGTGTACCAGTTATGCTTGGAGGGCCGATTTGTTCGGATATTCATCAGAGATGGAGCTACGTTTTTACGATGTTATCCTTGGGATGGATTGACTGTCACGGCATCAAGTAGTGTTGGATTGCCTGAGGGCAAGAGTTTCGATTGCTGGAGCAGATGGAAGTTGTTAGTGCATGCATGCTACATACTGAGGAGTTATGGGATATAAGAACAGAGAGATTTTTGGCTACCATTTCAATGGTTAAGGATGATGGACAGCATGGGCTGCAGGATCTTCCGGTTATTGCAGAGTATGAGGATATATTTGTGACCTTTGGAAAGGCCACCACAAGACACATGAGACGCTCTTGCAATTTTATTTTATTTTGGAGCAAACAGCACTGGTTTCACGAGTTTCTTATCGTCTATCACCAGCATGGATGACTGAGTTGAGAAAGCGATTGGAGGAACTCTTTGATAAGGGATTTATCAGATCGAGTTCTTCCCCATGGGGAGCATCATTGTTGTTGTAAATAAGAAAGGTGGGAGTTTCAGATTTTATATTGACTACATAAACTTGAACATGGTAACCATCGTATTGACGAGTTGTTAGAAGAGCTTAATGGAGGTTCATCGTTCTCGAAGTTTGTCTTGGCATCAAAGAAACCATCAGATTGCTATAGCTGAGGAGTATGTACGGAATGCAGATTTCCGTTATGGATATTACGAGTTCGTAGTGATACCATTTGGGTCGACAAAGGCACTGTTGCATTCATGAAGATATGAATGACGTTTTCGTGAACATTTGGATAGGTGTGCGATTGTATTCACCAACGACATCCTGATTATTTTGGAATAGAAAGGAGATTTGTGAGCATTTAGCGGATTGCGTTGGATAAGCCTGGAGAGCATCAGTTGTTCGCTAAGTTGAGGAAGTGTAGCTTCTGGCAGAGGAATGTTGTATTTTTGGGTAACATGGTTTTGGAAGCAGAATTTTGATGGATCCAAAGAAGATTAATACCGTTTCGGGAAGGTCGGAACCTAAGAGTGCTACAAAGATCAGCCGTTCTTTTTGGGTTGATAGTTTACTACTGGAAGTTCATCAAGGGTTTCATCGGTATAGTAATGTTAAAGACGCGGTCTACATGTAAAGACGTTAAGTGTGGTTGGATAGATTTTTGTTCGAGGAGTTTCACTGAATTGAAGCACAACTAATGAAGACACCAATTTTGGGTTCTACTGAGGCTGAGGCTTACTGTGATGTGTCAGATACTGGATTGGATTTAAATTGAGGTATGAGGATTAAGTCATTCATATGCATCACGCCAGAGAGGCTGTAGTGGTATTTGCGTTATAGTTTTGGAGATCGTGATTGTACGGGAAGGAAGTCCAGATTCTATGGGATCATTAGAGTATGATATTTATCTTCACTGATTAAAAATTGCACTTGGGCAGTGCAGTTGGATTGAGTTTGTAGCAGACTATAGTTTGGATATCGCATACTACCTGATAAGGACAACCAGGTGATAAATGCCTTGGGTAGGCGTATGAGCTGTATCTCAGGAACCAAGAAGGTTCATGAGTTGGAGATTTGCTAGTCTCAGGTTGGGTGCCATTACTATCAATGGAGAGACAGATGTCCTTGGGACTTTGGAGCAGGCAGATTTGCTTTGGAGGATACACAAGCACAAGTTAGCATTCTGGATTGGTTGAACAGATCGAGATTGGGAGTATTGGATATCATACAACTCTGAGCAGGATATACTTGTACCGAAACCGAGTTTGTGTGTTGGACGATAAGTTGTTAAGAAAAGGAATCTTACAACAAACATATCACTCGTGTTTCTCTACGCAGCGGGAACACCAAAGGGTACAAAGATATGAAGAGTTAACTATAATTGGTGTAGTATGAAGATGTTTGTAACTACATTACGTCGCGGTGCCAGACATGTTATATGGCAATGACAGAGGATCAGTTATCTATTATGTTATTTTTGAGCTTGCTTTTGCCGGAGTAGAAATGAGGCATGGTGATTATGGACATTGTTATTGGATTATAAATCACCATATGTGGAAAGGATGCCACATGGGTAGTCATGGATAGACTTACCAAGTCAGCCCATTTCCTAAGTAATTAAGAAGACAATCAGAGCTAATTAATTGGAGCAGACCTACATTATTGAGTTTGGGAAGTTTCATTGATGTCAACATTGTATCGGATTGGGAATCGAAGTTCACATCTACATTTCAGAGAGCCTTTCGGAAGGCACTTGGGACAATACATCTTATCACCCGTTGACATATTGTCAGTCAGAGAGGACTACTCAGAACTTAAAGGATATGTTCAGAGATTGCGTGGGATGGAATTTCAGAAGATTTATGGTAGACCTTATAGTATACCACTTTGTTGGACCAAAGTGGGGGAGCAATATGAGTTAGAACTATTAATGGTTCAAGAGACAGTAGAGCAAAGGACATACTCAAGGATTGGCTTTCGGAAGCCCATGACGTCAAAAGATTTATGCAGCTAAGCGCCGTAAGGATTTGGAGCTACATATGGACACCTAATATACCTGAAATTAAGGACATTTTAGGAGGAGCCTAAGACTCAGAAGATATAGGAGCTTAAACCGAGACACATGGAATTGTATCCTGCACTGGAGTGGATTGGATTAGTTGCTTGCAGTTACTTTATCAGCAGTATATCAGCCTTCTAGGACTTAGTTCATATGACAGTATTGCAAAAGTTGAGAAGGCGCTATAATTATTTTGCAGTTGACATCAAGTGAGTTCATAAAGATTTTATGGACCTTATCATCTATTGAAGATTTTGGATCATCAAGAGAAAACAGTTCGGAGAATGTCGACCGTGCTTGTCCGAGTTCGTTGGGAGGGAGATAAGACTCAGGAGGAGACCTGAAAGGCCGAGCGAGGATTAGTATTCGAGGTTTTGGAGGTTCTGCTATGATAACATTGGGCATGTCAGCTTATGACTTGAATTCGGGGACGAATTCCTTATAAGTGGGGGAGAATTGTAATGACCCACCACTCCCACCATCTCCACTTCTTTCTCCAACCCCACCACTTCCACCTTCTTCTCCACCATCTCCACCTTCTTCCCCACCATCTCCATCTTCTTTAAAGCTTGAGAAAGAGAGAGAGAGAGAGAGAGAGAAAGAGAGAGAGAAGAAGGAGAAGAAGGGAGAAAGCTCACTTTGAACTCGTCGCCGTAGCAACCGTGCGCCATGACCACGTTCAGCTTGCCACCACCGATAAACACCCTAGGTAATCGCCGGAAACCGCATTCCTTAAGCTCAGTTTCGTTTCCGTTTAGTAAATCGCCCATAACTTCCTAACTATTGATCATCTCGTGCATTCAAGACCACCATCGTGTTCCTCTCGTCGAGACGAAGCCGTAGACACCAACCACGCCTCAATCGGAGCCCGGACGAAGCCTCACGCGCCTCCGGAAGTTTCGCCTCTGCGCGCGCGTGAAGTACACGCGCCGCCGCCGGAAAACGTCGCCACCGCCGGACCACCGTCCCCCGCCGCCGGAATACCGCCGTCGCCGCCGACAACCGCCGCCGGAATACCGCCGTCGCCGCCGGTGACCGACACCGGTGACTCGCCGGCGACTCGGTCAACTCGGCCGAGTCAACTCAGGGAGTCAACTCGGTTGACTCGGTTAACCGATCGGTTAGCCGGTTTAAATTGATTTCGGTTCGGTTAGGGTAAACCGGTCGGTTTAGTCAAATCGATTTCTGGTTTGACTTTGACCGGGTTGACTTTGACCAGCGGGTTGACTTTTCCGAAAACCTTGACCAGTTCCGTTTTCGACCGTTCGAAAGGCGTTCTGACTCAGAATTTCGATCTGATTTCAGATATGGAGTCTATTTGAGCAGCTGGAGTTCATAGACAACACTTTTCTATTGCTAAGGTGAGGGTCTATTCCCAAACTCCTCTTATTCGGCTTAGGACCTCGAATAAGTATAATTTATTTCTAATGTGTTTCGTCTGTGTGAAATCGAGTCTGTCATTGTTTGTTTAGTTTTAGGTTCTTTGCATAAACCGGAACTAGGGGGTTAGAGGATTCAACATTGATTGTTTCACTTAATGTAAATTCTTAGCTAGGATTGTTTTTGTTTGGAGACGGATACAGAGTCGGACTGCTGTATGCCGGATTGTATGGAGGTCACGGCCAACTTTAGTCGACCGGTTGAGCCGTAGACTGGAAGTGTCGATAAATCGTCTACGGGCGTGTGTTACCGAGCACTTTTTCGGTGTGTGTATGAACCGAGCACCTTTTCGGTAGTGTTTTGGCCTGTTAGTGGGCGGCGAGTGCGCACCTCGCTAGGACCATTGTTTGTTGCTTGAGTACTTTAGGTACTGTGCTTGACATGCATTAGAATTAAATTATATTTATTCGGAGTGCTATGTCCGGGTCCATGGACTTCGGGGTAGCATCCCATACCTCACTGAGCGATTCCCCTGTCGCTCACCCCTCACTCTTCCCCCTTTCAGGTGAGACAAACAAGTATGTGATATTTGGACGGACTTGGTGCTATTGGACTTTTCTTTCGGATTTTATTTGGGCATGGGTGAGAGTTGTCGGGTTTATGGGCTTTTATATTACGGGATATTGTTGGTGGCCCGTCGTCCTTAGTGTCAGGGAGACGGGTGTCACATTGTTGTATGATGACGCGTCGGGGGTGACACGCTGTCCTCCATATAGGAGGTGACGGGTGTCACAGATTACTTCATCATTCATCAGAAATGTGCTGATCTTCCAAAAAAGAAAATAGATTCCTTCTACAAGATGTCCATGACTTTAGTCTCAAATTCTAACGAGTTAAATTTATGTGATGCTTGTCAAAATTATTTTGAAGGTTTCATGTACATAAGTGATAATGGTATTATCAACCTTGATGTGCGATGTGGTTCTATATCTGAGCCCTTTGTCCATGAAGGTCATCCTCATCATTCGTTATACATCAATTACTCAAAAAAAGACAAATTATGCAATGCTTGTGGAGATAAGGCATGTATGGTTTTCAGTTGTGAGGAATGCGACTTTGTTTTAGACGTCAAATGTTCTATTTTGCCAAAAATGGTAAAACACAAAAATGATAAAGATCATTTTCTGACTCTATGTTACGGAGAAAAAACGAGGGAGCAGTATTGGTGCGAGGTATGCGAAGAAGATCTAAACCCAGAAAAATGGTTTTATTCATGTGATCATTGTGGCGTCACTCTTCATATCAAATGTACGTTTGGAGATTTCATATGGATTAATCCCGGAGGCGAGGCTGAGTCCATATATATGGTTATTCCCAATAATTATACAAGTCGGCCAGTTTGTAACGGGTGTGATTCTCGTTGTCAATACCCATTTATCCTGAAATATAAGAAATATATATTATGTTCTTTACAGTGTTTTAAAAGTGTAGTAGGTCGTTAGTGATTTATCAAAGTGGGTTTACAAAAAAGTATCCTTGTCTACCTCAAAATATTAATAGTTGTAAAATTTCAATGTTTATAAGATGTTTGTTTACATAAGTTAAATCAAACTTGAATGTGTACTTCTTATGTTGGATATGGTTTCTTTGCAAACTTTATTTTCTTAGGGCACAAACAAAAATTAAGAAGAAGAAATCAATCATTCAATATGCTAGAGAGGATTACATTGAATGTGATTCTTTCAAAGAAAGAAATATACATGACCAATAAATTATCAAATGAGAAACACAAGACCAACATGGATTCGTGTTCTTCTCCTCTAAAGATACCATAAGTAGGGAAGTTTGGAAGCTAATCTTTACGCTTGATCCATGCCATTCAAGATCATCTACTACTTCTTTCAACACTGCATGACTGATACATATTACTGTAGTGTATGTAACCTTTACTGTAAAAGTTAGTGACACATTTCCTGCATGCTCAAAGTTGTAGTCTCATTCTCTGGTCTCTGAGATTCGCTTTGTTATCTCAAAGTAAATGCATGGATTTAGGGTATGAACAGATCTAATATATAAAAGCATCACAAGCTAATTTTTCTTTCTTATCTTTGGTGAGTATTGAATATTCTCAAAAGCTTGCAACAAAACCAAAAATGAAAACGAAGAGGCTGATTCTGCATCTTAACTGCATATGTTTAGAGTAGTCAATGTTTTTAAAATCAGGCTGATAATCAGATCGGAAAAGTTTTTACTTATATACATATATGTTAATAGACTTTGATTGTGTTCAACATGTTCGATTGTGATTAAATACAAAATAAAATTTAAAACTAAATAGTTGTTATTATCTTCTAAATTTTTTATATAAACTTATTATTAAAATTTTCAATATAAATAGTCATGAAATACAATTTAAATAAAAATATAGAAATCAATATTTTAACACTGGTGATTTGTAATTGAAAATTTTAAAAATTCAAAAATATATTAAGAATATTTAAAAATCATTTGTATCAATGTTCTTTTTTGAAAACTTTATCGTATTAGTTTAAAAGAAAAATGAATAATCAACAATTAAATTTTTTTAACATTGATTTATTATATCACTACAAACTCTATGAGAAATATTAAAAACAGTAATTTTTGCGTCATGTTAAAAATCTTTTGTAAACCTTTTTTTTAATGTTCTGCATAATTTGCTTTCTCCGAGAATTGAAACCTAGATATTCAGGTGCAGAAGCATTTTCCACATCAAACTGATCTATAGTGGAATATTATCAACAAGCCTGATTTGGTTCAGTAGGTTTTTTTTTTCAACCAAACTATTATTTATTAGATTGTAAAAGGTTCATACAGAAACATAATCAACCAAACAGAAGGAATAGAAAAAATTACGGAAAGATTTTCATCTTCATTTGCCTTCTTAGCCAAGATATCAGCTGCTTGATTTCTTTCCCGGTTAACTTGATCTAACGAGCACTCTGGTAACAAGCTCATCCAATGTCTGATATCTACTAAAAGATTTCCCAATTCCATGTTATTTCCAGAAGTGTTGATCAATGAAGTTAAAGCCATACTATCACCTTCAAACCAGACTTGTTTCCATCTTTTTATCCAAATATTTTGTAAAGCATACAGAAAAGTGTGTGCTTCACCATCCAAACTTGACTTTACTCCTCTGATTTTTGCAGATCCAGCAGTGATAAAAGATCCTTTCTCATCTCTTACAATCCAGCCTATTCCAGCAAATTCATTATTAGTAGAAAAACTACAATCAAAATTGCATTTTAACCAGCCAGCAGGGGGAGGTTGCCATCGGCTTGATCTTAATCTCCTTACTGAGTTTCTACTCTTCTGACTGAACATGTTGATGTCATTCTTCATTTGAATTCCAGGCCCTTCTCCAATCTTCAATCGGTTGTACATTGCGTTTATTAAATAGGAATTCATTTCTTGCTTTCCACACAAACCAAATCATCCAGAAAGGCATGAGTCCGATCTTCGTATCATCTTTATGAGTTTCCCCAAACTGCAGCAATGTTTGAATATTTTCCTCCAAATCCTGTGTAAACATATTTTCTATAGGAAGATTCGAACATCTCCATATAGCAAAAGCATGGGGACACTGAAATAGAACATAGTTGATAGTCTCTTCTGCTAGACAACAATGTTGGCAAGTAGGATCTACGTTGATACCTCACGTACATAGCTGGACATATGTCGCTAAAGCTCCTGAGAGCACTTTCCAGATAAATGCTTTGATCTTAGGGATAATATTGATCTTCCAACACTGCTTTTTCAAATCAACAGAACCCAAAGGAGGTTCAATCAGGTTTCCTTCTCGTAGATCATGAGTTGCAGCCCAATAACCTGACTTCACCGAGTACTTCATATCTCTAGAATAAGACCAAACCAATATATCATGAACTTGTTCAACAACACTTGGGTCTAGAACTTGTTCAAGTACAGGAACATTCGATGTTTTAGTGTCCTGACAAATCAAATCACTAACCTTCATCTCAGGGTCTTTAGAAGTATAGCCTAATGTTCTCGGAGGAAGCTCAGGGACCCATTGATCCAACCAAACATTAGTTAATTTACCATCACCAATAAGGGTTGTAATACCCTTTTTCAATAACTCTTTACCTACATGATTGGATTTCCATCCATAAGAGGCATGAGTTGAGCTCGACGACTGTAAGAATGCCGTCGACCAATGATATCTTCCCCTGTATAGTCTACTAATCAGAGAATTAGGATTTTGAAGAATCCTCCAAACTTGTTTTCCCAGAAGAGCTTTATTGAATGCAAGTAAATCCCTAAAACTCATACCTCCTTCACTCTTAGGTAGACAAAGCTTACTCCATGAAACCCATGATATTTTCCTCTTTCCATCATTCCTACCCCACCAGAATTCAGAGAGTAGTGAGTTAATCTCATCACATGTTGTTTTAGGAAGCAAGAAACAACTCATTGAGAAGACCGACTTAGCTTGTAAAACAGAAATAACCTCCTTTCCCGCTTGAGATAAAAATTGATTGTACCAAGGCTTTAACTGCGATTTAACTTGTTCGATCACATATTGAAAATCATTCACCTTACTCTGGCTGAGCTGCTCAGGTAGACCCAAATATTTACCACATCCTCCTATGTTCTAAATCTGTATAATATTATGAACTTGACTTTGTGTTTGAGATGGAATTTTCTTACCAAAAGTTAATGCAGACTTAGTTAAGTTTACTTTCTGCCCCGAGATGCCTTCATAATCATTAAGAATCATTGCCATACATCTTGCATCTTCCGTTGTAGCTCTACAGAAGAACATGGAATCGTCGGCAAATAATAAATGAGAGACTGAAGGGCAAGCTCTGACCAACTTCATTCCTTGATACCGATTCATGGTTTGAGCACTATCCATCATCTGACTCAGGACTTCAACACAAAGGAGGAACAAATATGGAGAGAGAGTATCTCCCTATCTTATTCCCCGCTCAGGTTTGAAATATCCATAAGACACACCATTAACCAATACTGAATATAATACCGATGTCACACAAGACATTATCATTCTACTCCAGAGTGGGTGAAATCCAAGTTTCCTCATAATATCTTCAAGAAATTTCCACTCTACTCTATCATAAGCCTTGCTTATATCAGTCTTTATAGCCATATACTTCTCTGCACAATCCTTTTTCGTCTTCAATGCGTGCATCAGTTCATGAGCCACTAGAATATTATCAGAGATTTGTCTCCCAGGTACAAAAGCAACTTGTGCCTCTGATATGATTCCATTCAAGCATCCTTGTAATCGCAGACAAAGGATCTTTGATATTAGTTTATAAGCTACTGAGCATAAGCTTATAGGTCTAAAATCACTCATAGCATTTGCTTCTGGAAACTTAGGAATTAGGCAAATATTAGTATGGTTGGGATCCGGTTCCATTTCACCCGTCTAGAAGAATCGATGTACCATCAAGCATACATCAGTTCCTATAATATCCCAAAGCTGTTTGTAGAAGGCAGCTGAGAATCCGTCTGGACCTGGAGCTCTATCTGTTCTAATACGATCCAAGGCATTCTTAATCTCGACATCCGTTATCTGGTTCAGTATTTTTTTGCAGTTTGATACGGGTTTTCTACTTTTTAACTGATTTTTTTAATTATTTATATTTACCTAATCTGGATATATTCTCGGTTCACGGCTTATCCTGGTTCAACCGTCGGTCTGGTTAAAACACTGGTTTTAGTTAATTACTTAAATTAAATCGATTAAACAATTTGTCTTATCTACAACCACCTCCAATTATTTCAATCATAGGTTAGGCCCAGTTCTTTATAAAAGAAATTGACCAGAAAACAACGACACGTGTCCCGTCGGGCTATCGCAGGAGGTCAAAATAAAAAAGGGTAGTATCGTAAATCTCAAGTCATTTTCACCCTCTTTTTTCTTCCTCTCCCCCTCCCTCTCTCCCTCTCCGTACAAGATGATGGATGGTGTTACCGGCGGAGACTCAAAAAGCGGCGAGGCTACGACGGCGCCGCCGCTCCGAAATCCGCATCCGGCGACGTTGCTTGGCACGAACGCTTTACCTCCTCCGTTCCTCAGCAAGACGTACGACATGGTGGAAGATCCGGCGAGCGACGCGATCGTCTCGTGGAGCCCGGCGAACAATAGCTTCGTCGTGTGGGATCCGCCGGAGTTTTCTCGCTCCCTTCTCCCCAGATACTTCAAACACAACAATTTCTCCAGCTTCGTTCGTCAGTTGAACACCTATGTAAGTGGTTAACATCTTCTCAAAAACCCTAGATTCATATTCTTTGATTATCTTACAAAGTTTCAATTTTTCAAGATTCGTATGATCTCAATTTTCAGAAAGTTTCAAACTTTTTTATGATTCAGGGTTTCAGGAAAGTGGATCCAGATCGGTGGGAGTTTGCGAACGAAGGTTTCTTGAGAGGTCAAAAGCATCTCTTGAAGACGATAAGCCGGAGAAAATCTACTCAGGGACATGGTAGTAGTAGTAGTAGTAATCCACAATCTCATCAGGGTCACATGGCTTCGTTATCTTCATGCGTTGAGGTTGGGAAGTTTGGTCTCGAGGAAGAGGTTGAACAGCTTAAAAGAGACAAGAACGTGCTGATGCAGGAGCTAGTGAAGTTACGCCAGCAGCAACAATCAACGGACAGCAAGCTTCAGTCTATGGTCAAGAGTCTCCAGACGATGGAGCAGAGGCAGCAGCAGATCATGTCTTTCCTTGCTAAAGCTGTTCAGAATCCAACTTTCCTCTCTCAGTTTATACAGAAGCAGACGGATAGTGGTAATATGCATGTGACCGAGGCTAGTAAGAAGCGGAGACTCACTGAGGATGGTACCACTGCTGCTGCTGCTGCTTCTGATGGACAGATAGTTAAGTATCAGCCTATTAGAAGTGATTCAACAATGTCTATGATGTGGAACATGATGAACACTGATGAGAAGTTCCCGTTTTCGCCAAACCGGGACTCTGGAGTCACTTTTCAAGAGGTATTACTGCCCACAACTTCAGGACAATCACAAGCATATGCACCCATATCCTCTGCTTCAACTTCCTTAATGCCAATGATTCCTCCCATGCCACAAGAGAGCATCAGTGACTCACCTACAGAAAACTACATGAATGCAGAGAAGGATGTTTCAGAGGCATTCATCTCTCCTAGCCCTTTCCTTGACGGTGGTTCAGTACCGAATCAGCTTGAGGGATTACCTCAAGACCTTGATATTGATGAACTGATGAGTAACTGTGATATCTTTGAAGAGTATCTGGCACAAAGCCCAGTTTTTGGAGATGAGACAACACTAGAGAGCAGCGACGCAAATGGTGGGCATGTGGATAAGCTTATAGAGGAGTTGGGTCATCTCACTTCAGAGACAAAGCAACTGTGAAGGATTATGTTTTAGTGTCAAAAATTGTATAGGCTTTCTCTACTAACTTGATGCTTGGGACTAAGAGGTTTTATTTTATTTTATTAAGTCTCTTTTGTATAAAAAAAGTTTTAAACTTTGTGCAGAAATCTTCATTTACATAATAGAAAGTGAACAGAACTTTGTGGATATATATGATACTGATGGAAGCAATGCTACAGCAACTGAGATGAATTTTAATTGTGCATACTTCGTTCTGCACGACCTTTGTCGTTGGTTATACGATTCACTTAGCTTCATGGTCAGCTAATCGAAACTAAGAATTTCATCTTAAAGAAAAAAACACAAATAGAAGATTTCAGTTTTATGATTCACTCTGGTCTTCAACAGAAGAGACAACAAAGCAGTAACACTTTCTTACAAAACCCAACACCCACAAACCAAACCAAAGGGAACTACTCTATATACTCAATAACAAGAGACAAAAGACCAACAATCCAACAGTTTGTTGAATGATGATGAAGCACTCTTTTCATGCTTTCAAGAGTTCTGGAAAATCAAACCGCGAGCACTATAATAACAATCAGGAGCACGATACCAAAAATCACCAAGAGCAAGCACGTCTGCAAGGGAAAACAAATGGCAAGAAGAAGTTTATAGGTTTGCTCTTATCATCATCCTATATCCTCAAAAAAAAAAAAAACACATTTATGGTATATGATCAAAAGCTTGGATAGTTTTTTTACCAGGGAAGAATTCGATCTTTGTGTCTTTGAGGCTTTTGCGAGATGAGATTTTCCTAGTGCAGTTGCAGCGTGGGAGTTATCGATGTGAGTACTGATATCATCTGCGTACAAAAGAAGAGGTGTTAGATTTAAAAATATGAGGACACAAGTGAAAGTTTTAGTATGAATCAGTTTTACCAATCATGGTTCCTTGATCATGTACCAACACTGCCAAGTCTTTGAAGATCTCATGCACCTCGCCAATCTGCTGCTGGATTTCTTCTATCCCTTGCTCTCTTTCCTCTATAACAGCATCATTAAACGCAATCTCATTGTCCAACAGTACAAGTTCTTGTCTGCAACAACAACAACAAAACCAATCAAAAGATAAACCATCTCATACTTTTGTCTGTATAAACATTACCTTTTTGATTCCACAAGAAGCGCACGCTGCTCTTGATGCTTATCTGCATTCACATCTATCTCACTGGCTGTATAGCTATATTTACAAAGCCAAGTAATCAGAATATAAAAAACCACAAACACAAACCATTTTGGATTCTTCACGATGAGTATTTTTTACCTAGATGGAGGAGATGGTCTGGTGACAAGAGGAGCATAAACGGTTTCTCTTTCAGCAGCGAGACGCTGAGCCTTTTGAAACTCTTTCAATACAGATTGAAAGTCTTTTGCAAGCTTAGCATCAACAATCTTCTTCTTTTGCTAAACACACCAAAAAGTATAAAACAAACCAATCAAAATTCAGATACCAACATCAGAAGAAAGCATAAAGTCACTCACATTGACACCTCTCTGATGATCAGTTTCACTAGCTTCTTTAAGTTTAGCTGCTGTGTCTTTCACACAACTGAATTTAGAAACAATGCCAACTCAGACAAAAGGAGACAACTTTAGAGTAATCATCTTACAGCTTATCTCGGAGCTCGGGGGTGTCTTTGGGAGTACCGAGAGTGTTGACGAGTCGTTGGAAGCTGGAGACGCTCGTGTTGATCTGAAAAATACCGGAAGCTACGGCTTGCGTCGTGTCTTGTCTACCTCCTCCTCCTCCTTCTCCTCCACCATTGGTGTTCCTTGAAGAAGCTAATGATCTTCCTCTCCCCGCCTCTAAATCTTGAAAACTCATCTCTCTCTCTCTCTCTCTCTCCACGAAAGTCTCTTCCTTTTTCGACGGTGATTATCGATTCGGCGGCGAGATTCTCTCTCTCTCTCTCCGACAGTGAGATTGAGAAAAGCGTGAATCCCGGAGAGAGAGAGAGATTGAGAAAAGCGTGTGGGTGTCACATTAGCTGTATGAATGAAAAAGTGTATTACCTTTCTTTTTTGTAATCTCAGTTTTAATCCTTACTTTTTTCTGTAATATTCTGAAAGTGACTTGTTAGTTTAGAATCTTACAAGTATATCCTCCTCCAGGTTTATTATGAAAGAGGGTATGAATGTTAGGGGCAAAAGTACGGGTGTGTTTATGATAAGAATCTTATCTTATAGTCTACTCTCGAATACAAGATGCTCTTACGATGTGAAGGATACTCTGAGCTCGAGACGCGTGGATAATACACACTGGTGAAAAGAGTGATTTCGCCACGTTGTTAGTTGATTTTGTCCATTACTAATTATTAATGCAGCAATTAGAGGACTAAACTATAAAATAATAATTTCATACAATATTTTTACAAGAAAAGCTTCATTTGAGTCTAAATTTAAGGTTAGGATCAAAAATTATTTAATTAATTAATTAAATCTCAATATAATTAATTAATTCATTAAATTAAATCTCACCTTTACGTGCAAAAATGGGTCAAACAGTAAAATAAGTTTTATACGTAATAACTAAACTGTTGATATTTATTTAAGTTTAAACAAAAATAAATCTGTATTTCGTTGTGTGCAATTCATTCACACGTCTTCAAGCGAATCTGATTATTTTCAAACGTAATTTACCTTGCCACGTGGGAAACTGCATTGCATCCCGACAAAAGCACGTGGCAAATCCGAAGACTTCTCGTCCGTTTTTCCTAGGTGGGGACCGCTTTCCTTTCTCCACAAATCCGCTTCCAAAGATTTTTTTTCCTTTCCTTTGAATTTTCGTCTTTGTTTCAAACTTTGTTCGTGAGGTGAAACAGCAAAAAGTTCCGTCTCGGACCGCGTCGATCGATTTCCACCATGTCCGTAAGTCTCTCTTACCCTCCCGTCTCTCTCTGTTCGAAACGAGTTGCTTTTCGTTTAATTTTCTCCCGACAAGATCGATGGTTACTTTTGCTGTTAAGGAAGATGATTCGTACAGATCTGTTTGTGATCATTATCCCGTAAATATTTGTGCGAAAATGGTGTTAGATCATTTCGATTTGCAGTCATTATCTTGAGAACGCGATTCATGTCAAAGGATTAGTGTGAGACAGAAAGATTAGCTTTTTTTAACGAGATTTATTATTAGTCCTTAGTTTTATATGATTTGAGCAGCATTTGAAAAGGGTATTGTTTCAGTGTGCTCAAAGTTTTAAACTTTGACTTACTTTTATTGATAATACGATAATGCCAATTGTGAAGAAAGAGTTGTGTAGTGTAGTCTTTGTTTAGGCGATAAGGAATGACAAAATGTGGAATCGAACTAGTAATGATTTAAAGCCTATGTTGTGATTTAGCTGTTAAGTCTCACGAGATTGCATCTTTTCTTATTGCAGATGACGAGTGTAAAAGTGAGCAATGTATCTCTAGGAGCCACCGAGCGAGACCTCAAGGAGTTCTTTTCCTTTTCCGGCGACATTCTCTACCTTGAGATGCACAGCGAGACAGAAAGGTCTAAGCTGGCATATGTCACTTTCAAGGATCTACAAGGAGCTGAAACTGCTGTTCTTCTCTCGGTATTTCTTTACTCATTTCTCACCCTCTATCACTTCCTTTTAAGTATTTATGAGATTCTTTCAGGGAGCAACGATCGTTGATTCTTCAGTCATTGTCACTATGGCCCCTGATTACCAACTATCCCCTGAGGCTTTATCTTCCTTGGTAATCTCTTTACTTCATCATCATCATCATCTCTTGAGATGCAGACACTTACCTCTCCCTCTATAGGAACCCAAGGAGGACAGCAGCAAATCTCCCCGTGCATCCGTGTTTCGAAAAGCCGAAGACGTTGTCAGCAGCATGCTCGCAAAGGGATTCATCCTCGGCAAAGACGCCATCGCCAAAGCCAAGAGCGTCGACGAGAAGCACCAGCTAACATCCACTGCGTCAGCCAGAGTCGCGTCTCTCGACAAGAAGATCGGTTTCACCGACAAGATCAACACGGGAACCGTCGCGGTGGGGGAGAAAGTCAGGGAAGTCGATCACAAGTACCAAGTCTCCGAGAAAACCAAATCAGCCATCGCCGCAGCGGAGCAGACGGTGAGCAACGCAGGTTCGGCTATCATGAAGAACAGGTACGTTCTCACGGGAGCCACGTGGGTCACCGGAGCTTTCAGCAAAGTGGCTAAAGCCGCGGAGGAAGTTGGACAGATGGCGAAAGAGAAAGTTGGGTTGGCTGAGGAAGAAGACAAGAGGAAAGTGGTTGATGAGTTTGCTAGAGTTCACTTGTCTGAGTCACCAAAGGCGGCGGCGGCGTCATCAGAGGGAGAAGAATCGAAATTCTCTGAATCTCCTGAAGCAAAGAAAAATTCTGAACATCAGGAGTCCCCGCAGGTGCAGCAAGCTCCTCCTCCACCTGTGGCTCCGGCTCTACCTTAAGCTATGCAGGCAAGTGAAGGACCTTTCCGATTCTTGTTGTATACTGTAATACTTGGAGCCAAATCCCTCCTGGAGATGGAACTTGTTATTTAGGACCAAGACATGTGTTCTTGCAACATTGGATTCATGGTTTGGTTTGGTACTTAGACCTGGGAAAAAAAAAACAATTTTGTAGTCCTTGTTTTTCTTAAAAGTTTTCCTTAGTGCAAAAAAAGAACTGGTGAAGAAACAAGGGTTGAGACTTAAACCGAAATAAAATTAAAATTGAAGTCAACCAATATAACAATCGATCTGTTTTTTTTAACCGACATCTCCAGTGTTCTGCCATAATACGAGAAACACAAACTTAATACCTCAAGTAAAAAGGTCTAAAGAAAAGCGAATGAAATTTGTTACAGCGCTCCACATGCCACTCAAGAAACTGTGAGCTCTACCAGTAGTCGCCACAAGAATTAATTATTTGGTAACCGATATTTTTTTTTTTTTACGATAATTTGGTTACCGAATTAATTAAATCAAATTTACAACGAATTATTTATTTACTAGGAAAAGACATGCGCAAAAGGTAAATTTATTTGAAAGTTATTTAAGAAATATCGTATGGAAAAATAAAATTTATATTTTTGATCGAATTAATATTTTTGACCCTTAAACAATTTAAATTTTTTTTTGTTAATTACATAATTTGTTTACTGGTGAACTGATTCCATTTTTAAAAATATTTTATGTCAAAAATTATTTATCGCATAAGAACCTAACGTTTAGGCCAAAGAATCTCAGGCATACTATTTGGTTACAATGAAACTATGTCAACTTGGTGTTATATCATTATTTACCAATTTAAAAGTTAATTATGGTTATAAGAAGTTTACGTTCACGTTCACGTGCCAATACTATCTATCTTCAATATTTTTTTATTTTTATATTGTTTTTTCATTTTGATTATTGCTCGATATAAATATTAATTTTTGAGTTTATTCTCATTTCGTTCTTTTGTTTTGGCATGAGATTTAAAAAATATTTAAGATTTAAAATTATTAAAGAGATATATAATTAGATTAAGATATGTGCCTTGTGAAGGAGAAATATTTTATATTTATTACTTTTATGTATTTTGCATATTATAAAATAATAAAATAATAATTATATATCAAATAACTAAGAAATAAGTTACTATTATGTAATAAATTGGTGTACACATATAAATCAAACGACCGCTCTTATTTATTTACAATTTTAGGGTAAATAAATCAAAACAATTAATATTATATATCGTATATAATATATAATTAAATTTAAATGATATTAACATAGATATATAATATATTTTTAATATGGATATTTATTAAATGAGGTTTCTACTCAGATGATTATATGATTATTTGCATATTTTTTTAACCAAATTTAACACTAAAGAATTTTTTTTAATGTAAAAGCCCTTTTTCAAAAAAAGAAAAGAGAATTTTTTTTAATGTGAAATGTTTAGTGGTTTCAATAATTTATAATCATTTAAAAAAAAACAATGAAGATTTCAAAATTAAATATTAATTTTTCAATATATGTTCAATGAAAATATCAAAATATAAGTATGTATTTCCATATGATGTATAATTTAATTTATACGATATGAAATATATATTAACATAAACACCTATTAAATAAAAATTATTTGTTCATATGATTTTATAATCATTGTATATTATTATAGAAAATTTTTTTTTAACTTTGATCACAAAATTTATGTGAGACTTTTAACAGTTTTAGCAGTTTATACTCGTTTTGAAAAATTCAAAATACAACATATACAAAAAATCTAAATTTTTATTATATGATTAATGTAATTGTGTAATTTATTTAATAATAAATAATTAAACAAAAATATTAAAAAAGTAATTAGATTGTAAGCAAATCTTTATTATTTAAAATCATTAATTTTCATATATATCTTAATCACATTAGGTAATTCCGTATGTTTTATTTAAGGAAATAATATATAATAAATTTCAATTTTATCAATAAATAATCCATAATGAACATACTATATAATATAACATTTTCTAGCAATTTAATTTTGGACTAACAAAATTCTCAATTGATTCTCAAACCGCCAAGTAAGCAAAATTGACATTTTAATTAAGTGACACATAAGAAAGACTCTTTTTTAATTAATACAAACTTGAGGTTACAACTTTTCAAATGTTTCTCAATTAATATATAGGATATTCTTAAGAAATAATCTCAAAATAATATATATTGTATATTGATACTCTTTCCAAAGGATATGATTTAAACATTAAAGCTTCTTTAAATTAAGATTGATGTAATATTTTTTTAAAAAAATAGCTAAGAATAAATGTAAATTTCGGCCTCTCACAGAAGAAAGCTTGAGCTACTAAATAATGTATATTGTTGTCAAGTGAAAAAAAAAAGTTAATGGTAAAAAAAATGACTTGTATTTTCACAATTATAAATACTCTCCAAACACATCATTTTAATTTTACAACAAGAAAATAACCTAAACACAACAAAAATGGAGGAACCAACTTTGATAGTCATAGCTATTCTACTTGTTTCAACATGTGAGTTAAACAAAATTAATATTTTCTACTTTTCGGTTATCTTCATATTCCTCATCATCCACAAATGTATATATATATATATATATATATATATCGATAATATACATAATTGTGTACAGGTACATGCAGGGGCGGACTGAGAAATTTACATAGTATGGAGCACATAGTGTAACTTATATATAGATTAGGGGTTTGTTAATAAATTTAGGTTAGTTATTAAACAAAAAATTACTATCTATGTTCCTAAATGTAAGATGTTTTAAAGAATTTTGATGTTCTAATATATAAGATATTTTTATTTTTCTAGGCATCTTTTTACTTTATTAAAAACTGTGCAACCAATCATATTTGATAATCTATTTTGTAATTGGTTGAATAACATTAATTTATATTTTTAATGATATTTTCTAGACAAAACAATGATTTTTTTAATATGCGTGTTTTTAACCTGAGAGAGTAAAAATCAGTGTGGGGCCTGTACCACACCCCCTTCTCACCTAGGTCCGCCCTGGGTACACCGAGTATGGCACGAGATGAAAAAACTTGCAAGACGAACGCTGATTGCAATGGAATCCGGTGTCCAAAGGCAATAATACGAACAGAATACGTCCAGTGTATAAGGGGTGTTTGTCAGTGCCCCTCTAAAAGACGAGCGGTGTTATCGGATGATACCAACTCCAACTGTGGTGTGGCTGCTTGCATTGACTATTGCAAGGCAAAAGGCGAAGTAGCTTATGCTTGTCTTTTTAACCATTGTTACTGTCGCAAACTTCCTATGTAGATTTTACAAATAATTTCCATTATATATTATTATAAATAAACTATCAAGTTCCTTCAAATGTCGAAACTCTTTTGTTAACTGGTGATTGGGCATCAGGCTCTGAAATTTGCTATCCCTAAACTTGCTCTTTAAACTATGAAATTATCTTGATTGTCTTAGTGAGCACCCCGTCATCTGCTCCAGCCTCCAGCCTCCAGCCTCCAGCCGACAATGGGGGCTTAATTTTACACTTGTCAACCGTATCTCGATACATAAAAAAAAAAAAAGAGTATGCCAAGTCGACCACAACCACGTCATCAAAAGAAAAGTCAAAATGAAAGTATATATAGTTGACACTTGCTCTCGTCTGTATCTTCTTTTTCTTTGTATTTTGAAAATTACTCATTGTTCCTCATTTATGTTTGGATTGTCCATTTTCGAGTTAAACTTTAGTTATCTGAGTTGTGGATTCTTGTTTTATAAACAATCAAGAATCAATTCAGTATTATCCAGCTATCTTCGTCTGTTGGGATAAGCTTGGAATAGCTTGAAGATAAAGCTACATATATAAAATAGAAAAGTCTATGATGATTAGGAGTTATCTTGTTATCCTATATTGAATGTGTTTAGGACTTTATATTTTATATATATGGAGATGTCAAGCTTGTGACATAACATAAGAGCTTTGGTGATTTGTGATCTTGTGAGTTTGATTTGATTAAATAAGAGAAAGACTTCTTATTAACTTGTGTTTCAACACTTGGTATCAGAGCATTCTACAAGAAACAGAGCAAACGTTTGAGAAACTACAAACATCAATCATGAGTGACGTAAAGGATGAGGTCGAGACATCATCCAAGGAAACCGGACCTTCCTCCATAAAACTTCCGATGTTGAATGCTTCCAACTACACGGTCTGGGCAATGAGGATGAAGATTGCACTCAAGGTTAACAAAGTTTGGGAAACAATTGACCCCGGGAACAAACACGAAGAGAAAAATAACATGGCAATAGCTTTGTTGTTTCAATCAATTCCCGAGGCTTTGATATTGCAGGTTGGTGACCTTGATACGGCAAAATCGGTTTGGGACGCCGTTAAAGCCCGACACGTGGGAGCTGAACGTGTGAAAAAAGCGAGACTACAAACTTTGATGGCAGAGTTCGATAGACTCAAGATGAAAGATTCAGATACAATTGATATCTTCTCCGGAAAGTTATCCGAAATCTCCTCAAAATCTGTGTCATTAGCAGAAATCATTGAGGAACCGAAACTCGTGAAGAAATTTCTGAAAAGCTTGCCAAGAAAAAAAAATATTCATATCGTGGCATCACTTGAACATGTACTTGACTTGAATACCACAAGTTTTGAAGACATTGTTGGTAGGCTAAAAGCATATGAAGAGAGGATATGTGAAGAAGAAGATGAGCAGCATGGCGATGATCAAGACAAGCTCATGTATGCTAGCTCAAATATGGAGTCTCAACAAGAGAATTTTGGCGGTAATATAGGCAGAGGACGCGGAGGACGATCCAATTGGAGAGGAAGAAGTAGAGGAAAATTTGGCAACTTCCATGCTCAGCGAGAAGCATACAGACAAGGACAGACCTGAGATATATCACATATTACTTGTTTTAAGTGTGATAAGCTCGGTCACTACACACAGGACTGTCCTGATAAGTTGCTTAAGCTACAAAAAACAATGGAGAAGAAGGACGAAGACACTCAGGACGCCGATGAACTAATGATGCATGAAGTGGTTTATCTTAATGAGCAAAAGGTAAAACCTAGTGTCTTTGATTCTGAACAAGATACAACGAACATATGGTTCCTTGATAACGGAGTAAGCAATCACATGAGCGGAAACCGAACCTTTTTTGCAACACTCGATGAAAGAATAACCGGAAGAGTCCGTTTTGGTGATGACTCTCGAATTGACATCAAAGGAAGAGGTTCCATTCGGTTCATATTTGATGGTGATGAGAAGAAAATACTAAAAGATGTTTATTATATACCTGGACTACGGAGCAATATAATCAGCTTAGGACAAGCTACAGAGGCTGGATGCGAAGTAAGAATGAAGGACAAGGAACTACACCTTCATGACCGTATGGGGCACCTAATGGTCAAGACCACACGCTCTCCAAACCGCTTATACAAAGTCATCCTTGAAGCAGATACAGTTCAAGTTCTTCAAATCTCTGAAACTACAGAGTCATACAAATGGCACTCTCGTCTCGGCCATGTAAACCTAAATACAATGAAGTTGATGATCAGCAAGGAACTCGTGACTGGCATACCTCATCTCGACATCAAAACAGAAACATGGTGTCTTGCTTGCGCGGGAAGCAAGCTCGAGCTCCGTTTCCAAAAGCGACGCTACACTGAGCTACTCAGCCTCTCGAACTGGTTCATGGGGATCTCTGCGGGCCAATCACTCCTGCCACGCCAGCACATAAACGGTATGTGTTTGTACTCATTGATGACTTCTCCCGATACATGTGGATAATACTACTAAAAGAGAAGAGAGAAGCTTTTGATAAGTTCAAATGCTTTAAAAATGTTGTGGAACTCGAAACTGGAGCTACAATAAAGACATTCAGAACCGATAGAGGCGGTGAATTTGGTTCACACGAGTTCAATCTCTACTGCAATAAGAATGGAATCACTCGACATCTAACGGCTCCATACTCTCCACAATAGAATGGTGTTGTTGAACGGTGAAATCGAACGTTACTTGAGATGACACGGAGCATACTAAAGCATATGGATGTACCAAGTTGGCTATGGGGCGAAGCAACGAGGCACACTACTTATCTGATCAACCAAATTTCCACAAGATCCCTATCTGGAGGAACCCCATATGAAACCTTACGCAGCAAGAAACCTAACCTAAGACACTTAAGAGTTTTTGGCTGCGTATGTCATGCTAGAACCGAAACCGCAGGGAGAAAGAAACTTGACGATCGATCGCGTGCTCTTGTCCATCTAGGAACAGAACCCGGGTCTAAAGCTTATCGATTACTCGATCCAACAAGCAAAAGAATTGTAGTGAGTAGAGATGTTGTATTTGAGGAAGATAAGAAGTGGATATGGAGCTCTAACGAGACAAACAGAGGGTCTAATAACGACAGCTTCTCTATTGATATGCAAAGTTTCGAGAGTGACGAAGCAAATACCGAGCCTCAAGACGTACGAGAGATTACAGAAACAGTCGAAGTTGATGAAGAAGAACAAGAAACAGAAGAAGAACTTATTGATGAGAATGAAGGACAAACTCAGTTGAGAAGATCAACGAGAGTTAGTTCAAAGCCGGCGTACCTTGATGATTACGTTCTTCTCGCCGAAGCAGAGGGAGAGATATTGCTAATGGTTCTGAATGATGAGCCTTAGGATTACAATGAAGCAAAGGAGCATGAGGTTTGGGTAGAAGCATGCAAGGATGAGATTGGTTCTATTGAGAAAAATAATACGTGGATACTTGTTGATCTTCCCTTAGGTGTGAAGCCAATCGGATTGAAGTGGGTTTTTAAAATAAAGAGGAACGCAGATGGTAGCATCAGTAAGTTTAAGGCACGGTTGGTCGCAAAGGGCTATGTACAAAGACACGGAGTTGATTATGATGAGGTGTTTGCGCTGGTTGCTCGGATTGAAACCATTCGACTTGTTATAGCAATAGCAGCCTCAAATGCTTGGGAGATACACCATCTCGACGTAAAAACTGCATTCCTCCATGGTGAGTTGAAAGAAGACGTATACGTCACGCAGCCTGAAGGGTTTTTGATCACGGGAAAGGAAAGAAAGGTATATAAACTTAAGAAGGCGTTGTATGGTTTAAGACAAGCACCTCGTGCTTGGAACGTAAAGCTTAATGGAATACTTCAAGAGCTTGGCTTTAAGAGATGTTCTAAAGAGCCATCTCTCTACCGAAAAGATAAGAAGAAGCATGTTCTGATCGTGGTTGTGTACGTCGATGATTTACTTGTTACGGGATCGTCATATCAAGACATTCTTGAGTTTAAAAAAGATATGTCAAAGAGATTTGAGATGAGCGATCTAGGGAAGCTAACCTATTACTTGGGCATTGAAGTTCATCAACATGAGACAGGAATCTCTTTGAGGCAAGATAGATATGCTGCTAAGATTCTCGAGGAAGCTGGAATGAGTTCTTGCAACTCGACGTCTGTTCCCATGGATATCAATGTGAAACTTTCAAAGGCAACACACGAGAGAGGCATCAACGAGCGTGATTACAGAAGAAGTATAGGTTGTCTTCGTTACTTGTTGCACACTCGTCCGGATCTTTCATACAGCGTTGGGATTCTCAGTAGATACATGCAGGAACCGAAGGAATCACATGGAGCAGCTTTAAAGCAAGTGCTTAGGTACTTACAAGGAACGTGCTCTCTCGGTCTTGTGTATTCTCGATCATTGAAGCGTGAGATAAAAGGCTATAGCGACAGCTCACATAATGTTGACGAAGATGACGGTAGAAGCACACATGGTCACGTATTCTACCTTGATGACAGTCCCATAACTTGGTGTTCACAAAAGCAGAAGATCGTTGCACTTTCGTCATGTGAAGCGGAGTTTATGGCGGCGACAGAAGCAGCCGAACAAGCCGTGTGGCTTCAAGAGTTGCTGAGTGAAGTTGTTGGTCGAAACATTGTTCAAGTAACCATTCGAGTTGACAAAAAATCAGCGATCGCATTGACTAAAAATCCAATCTTTCATGGACGCTCTAAACATATACATAGAAGGTTCCACTTCATACGTGAATGTGTTGAGAAGGATCAAATAGAAGTTGAGCATGTTCCGGGGAATGAACAGCGAGCTGGCATATTGACTAAGTCTCTTGGAAGACTTAAGTTTGGAGAGATGAGAAGTTTGATTGGAGTTCAAAATGTTGGAGAAAATGATTCAAAGCTTAAAGGGGAGAATGTTGGGATAAGCTTGGAATAGCTCGAAGATAAAACTACATATATAAAATAGGAAAGTCTATGATGATTAGGAGTTATCTTGTTATCCTATATTGAATGTGTTTAGGACTTTATATTTTATATATATGGAGATGTCAAGCTTGTGACATAACATAAGAGCTTTGGTGATTTGTGATCTTGTGAGTTTGATTTGATTGAATAAGAGAAGGACTTCTTATTAACTTGTGTTTCAACATAGTCTAAATTGTAACATATCTCCTCCGCTCCTCTCCCGCTGGATATTTTTTTTTTTTTTTTTTTTTTTGAAAAAGTCTCCCGCTGGATATTCTATCAAGCTTTAAACACAAGAGAAAGATTTAGATAAAGAGAAGCTAAAACCGAGTGTCTAAAAATCTGGTATAGCATATTGGTATATTAGAGAGAAAGCTTCTATATATGTTTATATCACAAGTTCGATCCCGTTCTTTTTTTCAAATTATTTTGTAGACGATATTAAGTACACGACTTGAATTTTTTTGTGTTTACGTAATAGTTTTGCGAGTTTGGCTAGTAGTACGATTCTGGTTTACCTAGGTTCTAAAACTGAACTTTTATCTGCCAAAACCTAGGTTGGACGCAATTACAACTCACAAAACGTATTCAAGTCCAATTGAATTCATTTTTAGTAATAACACGAATAGAATGAGAAGGGTTTGTATATTGCGTTTATTCTCTCAATTGCCAAACTAAATATGGACGATTAGTATCGGTTAAATGGTGTCTAGATTTAACTGAAAATAGTTCGTCGGTTGGTTTTAGGAATTATGAAGAAAAAAGTTATGTTTAACAATACTATCAAATATTTGTTTTTGTTTAGTTATAACATTTTTAGAATTTCAAAATTGTGTTGTATAAACAAAACAGTATAAAATATATATCTCGGCACCACTACATTTAGTAAAATTACCAAAATATATAGAAAATAGTTACAGTAACAAAAAGTTGATAAAATTAAAAAATCACCAAACCAATAACAGATGAAATCACTAAAAATATAACAATTCATAATAATACAATTTTAAAATTGTAGAAATAGGTTACGAATTTACATCCCTATAACAGTCAAATTTAATGACACGTATAAAACCAGTTATATTGGGGTTTTTACCTTTTTCTTTCATGTAGCGTTAGCTCATATTTCGAGTTAAAGTTTGAAAGCAACTCATTTGTCTTGATTAACCCCCCCCCCCCGAAGTTTAGATGTGCTTACAAATCTCCCAAAAAAGATTCATGGGGCCAGTTATTCTAACAAGCTCTAAATCTTTCTTCATCTACTCCTTTATAGTAAAAGATCCAGTGTGCTTCCTACCTTTTCGTTACAATCACTCTGTTTCCTGTTTGTACTTCTTCTTTTCACATTTTAGTGGAGTTTCTTTTTGTGTCCAAGTGCTGCGGGGTAGTTTATGATAGAAGTAAGGATATTAACGTGCGATTAGGACAGTATGTTGGATTGATAGATTAAAACTCATATAAGTATTTGTTAGTCGTATCTCTATCTTTGCGGCTTTGCGTATTTTACTACTGGTTAATTATATGTTCGTTACAATTATGTTTCCTGTATTTGATCACAGTTTTTCTTTAACAATAACTACCATCGAGAGATAGACTTCAACCGCAACAAAATTAAATTGATTGTTATATACATGAGAAACACTGATACGTAAATGCATTATAAGAAACTAGCATATACAAGTACAACTAATTTTGGCCTTCAATGTCTTACAAGTTTTACACGTGAAGCAGACAGCATGTTCTTTCACTCTTTGAGTGTGATTGGTTACTTTTGGAGTAAATGTGAGAAATAGAAAAGGTGGAAATGAGAAGAAATATAAAAATGAGAAAAGGAGGAAAAGTGAAATAAATGAGTTACGCTAATGAAACTGAGCGTAATAATGTGAGTATGTTTTTTGCTGTTTCGATAGTAAAGAAGAGTTGGGTTATCCCCTAGATTCACCAACCAATAGGATTTCATTACTTCAAATTCGATATTTTTTTAAAAAAGAAACAAAATATTGTCAAATTATATTAGTTTTTAAAATAAAAAGATAAAAAAATAGTAGTAATCCCTAAACCCTAAACCCTTGGGTAAATCCTAAACTCTTAGATAAATCCTAAACTCTAAATAAAAAACGCTAAAAACTAAAACACTCATGAGTTTAGGATTTTATGGTTTTACTGTTTAATGTTTTTGATTTTTGAGTTTATGATTTATCCAAGAGTTTAGGGTTTAGGATTTAGGGTTTAGGGATTAGAATTTAGAGTTTGGTGTTTTTTTTTTGACAGCAAACAATGCACATACTCATATTGACTCTAGAGTTTAGGGTTTAGGATTTAGGGTTTAATGTTTTGCTGACGACGTTAAAAATATTTTTTTTTGTAATTACTACTATTTTCTTATTTTTTTATTTTTATTTTTTTTATTTTAAAAACATAATATAACTTGACAATATTTTGTTTCTTTTTATAATAGATATCGAATATGAATTAACACAATACTATTGGTTGGTGAATCTAGAGAGGGTCACCCCAGGAGGGTGAACATATGGGGAAATCACTCCGCAACTCAGGTTTGCCTTAACTTGCTCTAGTGTCATTTGTTGTTTCTCTACATTTTGGGATGTTTCTCTTATCTTTTAGAGGTGAATCAGGTGCCAGACTTCTTGAATGCCAGAATCAATGGCCGCCCGGTGAAGGAGGTTATTACAGATCACAAATGGTTAGAAGAGGGATTCACTGAGAGTGTGCAGAAGGTAACATGGCGTTTCCTCTGATATTGTGATGTTATATGCAATGGGAGATAACACTATTGTGTTTGTTTTTGCAGAGAGGTGGCTTACTAAACTGAGCGTAATAATGTGAGGAGAAATTCTTGGGTTCACCCCTAGGGTTCACCATCCAATAGTGTTTGAATATTTGATATTTAATATCTTTTAAAAAATAAAATTAAATTAAATATCTAATTTAGATTATATTTTTAAAATAAAATAATAAAAATATATAAAAATAGTTACAAAAAATAAATAAATTAATATTGTTAAGTCTTCAGCAAAATACTAAACCGTATACCCTAAATCCTAAACCCTAAACGTTAAATCTTAAACTTTGGATAAACTCTAAACCGTTGGAAAATCTTAAACCTTAATAACACTAAACCCTAAATCCTAATCACTAAACCCTAAACTCTTAGGTAAACTCTGAACCCTTGGATAAATCATAAACTCTAAGGTTTAATTTTAAATATTTTTGATTTAAAGTTTATGATTTATCCAAGGGTTCAGGGTTTATCCAAGGGTTTAGGTTTTAGTGATTAAGGTTTAGGGTTTAATGTTATTAAGATTTAGATTTTAATGTATGATTTAGGGTTTAAAATTTTCCAATGGTTTACGGTTTATCCAAGATTTAAGGTTTATAATTTAGGGTTTGGAGTTTAGGATTTAGGGTATAAGATTTAGTATTTTGCTAACGGTTTAACAATATTTATTTATTTATTTTTTGTAACTATTTTATGTATTTTTATTGTTTTATTTTAAAAATATAATCTTATTTGGAAATTCAATTTTGTTTCCTTTTTTAAAAGATATCAAATATCAAATACTGAAACACTATTGGTTGGTGAATCTAGAGGTTTCTCTAATGTGAGTATGTTTTTTGCTGTTTCAATAGTAACCAGATTAAATAAAGAAGAGTTGGGTTCACCTCCTAGGTTCACCAACCAATAGGATTTTATTATATCAAATTCGATATCTTTTAGAAAAAAAAAACAAAATATTGTCAAATTATATTATGTTTTTAAAATAAAAAGATAAAAAAAATAGTAGTTACAGAAGAAAAAAAAATTTTGTCGGCAAAACACCAAACCCTAAATTCTAAATCCTAAATCCTAAACCCTAAACCCTTGGATAAATCATAAACTCTAAATCAAAAACATTAAACAGTAAAACCATAAAACCCTAAACTCATGAGTGTTTTAGTGTTTAGTGTTTTTTATTTAGAGTTTAGGATTTATCTAAGGGTTTAGGGTTTACCTTCTGTTCGGGAACGTGCTAGGCGCTAGTCGGGCGGTCGGGTTGGGCCTAGCGCCTAAAGAGAAAATCTGGGATTAATCGGAAATTATGCGGGGCGGAATTTTTAGATGGTTTACTATATTATAAAACATGTTAATCTTTAATTGTGTATAATATTAATACATTTTCATGTTTAAGATTGTATAAAACACACAAATAGAATATATAAACTTAATATAGTGTAATTTTCATCAAAATTATGAATATAAATGATATTTATAAAATTTTAGATCAAATAAACAAATAAAAATATTATTTAAAAAATAAAAAAATAAAAAATAAAAAAAAATAAAAAAATAGATTAGGCGGCTAGGCAGTCATTTAGGCGGTCTAGGCGGAAAAAATCGGATATCCGATTTTTTAAACCGATTTGGCATAAATCGGAGTGAAAGAGTGACGCGTAGGGCCTAGGCGGCTAGGCGGCCGATTTTTAGAACAGGGAGTTTACCCAAGGGTTTAGGGATTATGATTTAGGGATTAATGTTTTGCTGACGACGTTAAAAATATTTTTTTTTGTAATTATTACTATTTTCTTATTTATTTATTTTATATTTTTATTTTAAAAACATAATATAACTTGACAATATTTTGTTTTTTATAAAATATATCGAATATGAAATAACACAATACTATTGGTTGGTAAATCTAAAGGTTCACCTTAGAGGGTGAATCCATGGATAAGTAAATAAAGAATAAAGTATTTTACTTTATTGACAAAAACTCGGCGTAATATGGAGTAATAAATTTTCCACCTTTCCTTGTTGCGCTATAGATACCATACAATCAAAACCTTTAGTCCCCAGCGGAGTAAAATGGAGTAAATCCGTAGTAGATCATAAGTCAGAAGTATTCATAAAGATAAAAATAATCAATCGCTGATTCCTGGAAACAACCAATAAATTTGATTTTAAATTCTTTTTATAATTGTTTTAGTTTTCTCTGCGAAGACACGAATAAGTAGTAATACTTAAATCGATAATTCTTCTAACTTTGTCTTATGCATCGTCGGTCGGTAGCAACTCCAATAAAGTAACGATATGCATTTTAAACTCTTTAATCTTTTTATTTTCTTTTAGATTTTAATTAAAATTCCTTTCTCTTTATCTATATCGTTCCTCGTGCCGCACTAACCTGGACGATCGAATATTTTTGGATTACATATATGCATATCTTGTCTTATACGATTTTCTGAGTAAGTTTTATTAAATATGTGGGTGAAAAATTAAACAAATCAATGGATCGTCCCCAACATTATCTGTCGATGTATGGGCTAAGGGGACATGAATTATCAAAGGGTATTTCGGGAATCAAATCTTGGACTGTCCATCGTTGGCATAGGGCCAAAATTTAAATTGATGTCGTATGGTGTTTTTGATAAAATGGAGTTAATGCGTAGTAGAGCTGAATAAGAAACTTGAATGTTAACTTGCTGTAGAAATTATCTAATAAACAATATACCTATTTGTAAAAAGAAAATACACCTCGCTTTTACACTCAAATCTATATATGTAGTTTATTCCAAAAACAAAAACTAGATAGTAGATACTATTGTATCTGTTATTTTTGGTAACTTGGACTTTTAAATCCTTTTCGAATCCTAAATCTATATTATTAAAAGAGAAGTATCCATTTAAAAATGTTCTTACTTCATTAATTAAACTTTTTTTTTTATTGTCTTTTTCAATTGCATTTATGAAATATCCTAAAACGAATAAAATTGTCTAATTTATTACTTGTCTTTTCAGTTACATTAATGAAATATGCTTAAATGAATTTAAACTTCATATTTTATTGTTTGTCTTTTTCAATTATCTTAATGAAATATCTTTAAATAAATTTGGACATAATGTCATTTAATCAACCAAAAAAACTCATGAGTTATCCTTATGTACATAATTTTAATTAATAATGGAGATTTTTAAAAACGTGCATCATTAAAATGTTACCTAAAACATGCAACACTAATATATAACATGCATCAAAAAAACTAGAATTTGACTCACACAATTGTACGGATATTATTTTCAGTTGATTAAATTTAAAAATAATTATTTATTCAAAAAATATTTAAGAATGGCTATGTTTTTAAAAATTATATGGTATTATTTGCTCATAACTCATTTGTCATTTGATAAATTGTTAGAAAGAAAATTTTAGCATAATATAACTCAGTTGTCATTTGCTAAATTTATGGTTTTTATTTATATTTTTTCTTATTTAATTAAAATATTTTCATTTTATATTTGAAAGATAAATGAATTTTCTTTCAAACAATATTTTTGTAAATGTATTTTTTTAAAAATAATCAGTTAAAATTGTTATTATCATTGAATATCATTATTTTGACATAATTTGAGTTTTCGTTTACATCAAAACTTATCATATTTTAGGATAATTTTAATTTAAAATGTAATTTTCATATTTTTCAAACAAATTCTAAAAATATTTTTTAAATATTTTGTTATAATTGTTAAAAAATATTGAATTGCATTTCAAATAAAAAGGTAAAGATATTAAAAATATTCTAATTAAAATATGTAAAATTTAATATAGTTTTAGGAAATGGTCAAAATAAAAAAAAATACACTTAAAATAATCATGATTTTTGTTAACTGGGCGGATCATTTTTTATATGATATCGCACACCAAAGAAAAATTTCTGTTTTTAAAATTATCTAATTAACTCTATACTCATTTTTTTATATTTTTTATATGATATCACATATTCGTAAAAAAATAGATAGTTTAAGATGTAAAAAAAAAATTTACTTAATGAATATAATATGAACGTATATTAGAAATACATCATTTAATAAAATAAATAATTAAAAACTGAAAATTCCTATCCATCATGTTAGTTCTTATATTAAAATGAAAGGTTTTAAAAGTTTAGAGGAGTACAACCAGAGATACATGAGTACAACCAGAGATACATAACGACAAAGCGATAAAAGAAAAACATTATGATATGAAGAATGGTAAAAATGGCAAAAATGGCAAAAGAAAGAAAAGACCTGGTGAACTCCACTTGAAATCCTAGAGCAGATGTTCGGAAGAACACACTAAAAATGAACTTAAAACCAACGGCAATACTGACAGATCTACCGAGACACGACGACGGTAAGCAATGGTGAGTGGTCATCATGGGGAAGACCAGCGAGACAGAACGCAAGCTTTTGTGAGGCATAATGGAATTAGAAAAGAAGAGATAATAATGGGGAGTCAAGCCGGAGATCCAAAATCCAGAGAGGAGCAGACAACAACTACAGTTTACCATGCTAACTCGACTGGAAGAGTAGAGATACAAATCAGATATTTCAAAAAGAGTAGCATGTGAGCCAAAATAGAGATAACAATTGGAGAAGAACTTGATTGACAAATATCATAGGCGATGTTGGCAAGCTACGCCGTCGCCGACATCGAGAAACAAGAGTTATAGTCTTGCCTTGATAACTGCATCTCGGAGAGGAAACTGAATATTACTTAGTTGATAGTTGTACTTTTTAACTCCAGTTTGCGAAAAAATTGATTGTTGTGAACAAATGCGAATTAAGTTTGAAAAAAAAACTAAAATAATTGAGGTAAATACCCGTTTAGGATTTACATATTGATTATGTGAATGAATAAAATTACAATTCCCTAAACCCTTGTTTATAGAAGTCTCAAAACTTAATTTATTTTCGTGTTTAGAAAAATATCTTAATATGAAAAAAGTAAAAAACTTCTAAACTTAAAAAGCATAGTGGTACTGCAGGGGTTTTTGGTCCCTACACCTCTTAGATGTCAACTTTTAATAAAATTTATCTTTCATGAACAGTATATCCGGCCCAACAAATACTAACCTTTTTACTTGCACACAGAAATGAAAGATATTTCAGAATTAATATGTATGTTAAAGATCATCATTCCCCTAGAAACATGATAACAATATAAATACACGATTTTAATAAAAATTAGATTTTAACCCGCATGTCCGTGCAGATATTTTTCATTTTATAAATGTATTTGATATTATTAAAAATGTTTTAAATATATAATTTCAATTTTAGTATTATTTATTGTGTAACTCTATAATATTATTATTTATATTTCATATTCAGCACTATTAATATGTAGTGATTTGTTTAATATATTTTACTTTGTTACTAATTTTTATTACTTACTAATATATTTTCGAATTAGGTACAATAAAATAACAACCTGAAATAATCAAATAGAGATTCTCTTTCAAAATATTTTTTTCCTTAGTTTATACATTTTATATATAATACATTTTTAAATTTTATTTATTTAAAATATAGAATGAAATATGTTTAAGATAATCATTTACATGTTGTATTTAAAAAATGCTTTAACATATATAATTTTAGTAATTTACGGGATTTATAAGTACAACACTATTTTGTTTAAATAAAGCCCTAATATTTTAGTAAAGTTAATACATAGTAGCATCTATCATATTATTTTAGTAAATTTTATTAATACATGATATTTTTTGGATGTTATGATATTAAGTTTTCATTTTCTTAATTAATATTTCAAAAGATTAGATTGCTTTAATTTTTACAACATATATAGTTTGTTTTTTCGTGGTGCATTTCAAAAAGTTATTCTTTATTATCTATAATTATATCTTTTGTAAAATTTGAAATATCATCATTTTGAATTTGAATATTTATTTTCAAAATTTTATATTTTGTCAAGAAAACTTTAGAAAATTATACTACCTTTTTGAGTTTGGAAGATTACATGAATTTTGAATTTGTTTTTGTTACCACATTTATGTATTGTTTTATTAAAATATTTAAATTTTGTTAATATTTTCTAAATTTTCTCAACATATTTTGTTATAATTAAAATAAAAAAATAAAAATAAATTTACTATTAAAATTTTATTTATCAATAATATTTTTAATGAATTATTAAAATTTTATTGTTTTCTAATAACATATTTTTAAATAGTATATGAACTAAAGGTTATTATATACTATTATATTTTGTATATGCACATTTTTAACCAATATATTGTTGAGAGTAGGCATGAGCACTATTACTTGATACCCGGCTTATACTTGCTACTTGACTCGGCTCGGTTTGAAAAAACAAGTACTTGCTACAATCAAGTCGAGTAACAAGTAAACAGATTCTATTACTCATAAGTACAAGTCAAGTAACAAGTATATTTTTTTTTTTTTAGCTACTTGGCTTGTTACTTAGTATCTTTTACTTGTTCTTTTACTTGTTATATATTATTTATTTTATTAAATATTTGGTATCTAGTTTATTAGTTAATTAAAATTTGATATATTATATGTCTATCAAAACTAAATAGATGTTATTGGTTTATATATTTTGATTAACTTAGAAATCCATGTAGTATTTATGAATCCAAGTAAAATATGCAGTTTAAAAAAAAAAAATAGATTAGTATTTACAAATTCGGAGGTTTTCCCTCAGATTTGAGCTTTGTATTTTTAACAAAAAAATCTAAACAAATTCATTCAAATCCAGTATAACATCAAATTTATTAGTAAATCCGTACGATTGAATAACACTTGATTTGATATAGATTTTATGAATCATTAAACCAATAACACATGATTTTAATACATATTTAAAAATTATACAACCAATAACACTAGATTTAGTTCAGATTTTCAAATCTATTAAAATACAACAACCAATAAATCCACTAAAAGAATGTGTGTTTAAATATCAATACCCAACATTACTAAACTATTGGGCTAGTACTAACTGATTTAGCCAAACAGAAATCTGACGTTTATATACAGAGCCGTAAAAGTAAAACTCTGTGTTTTAACTTCAAGTAGTCAAGGAAAATAGGTTAAGTAATTGAAAAGATCAAGTATCAAATCAAGTCAAGTAAAAGATAAAATCAAGTAATAAACCAAGTCAAGTAATTTACAAGTATTAAAAATATTTGTGAATACTTGAAACAACGAATACTCGTTCAGAACAAGTCAAATACATGTAACAAATACAACTATACAAACAAAGTCGGGTAACAAGTACCTAAAAAATGCCGGGTACTTGACACGTGCCTAGGCCTAGTTGAGAATTTCAAAATAAATAAAAAGATAATATATAGTTGTAGATATTAAAGGTGACCCTATGTTAATAAATTTACTTTTGTATAAAATATTATATAGTTTACGAATTTTAAATGAAAATATGTTAATTTACTATTTAATGTAATTTTGTCATATTTAATTCATATAGCACTTCTATTTTTATATAATATAGAATATAATTATATAATTTATAAAAATAGTATATAATTTTTATTTTCCTGTTCTATATAAAATTTTAGTTGACATTTATTTATAATAATATCATATTACTATTTAAGAAATTAATTAATGTGTTATTTATAAAAATATTTAAATTTTTAAGTAAGATTTTGTTAGATTTTTTTCAATATATTTTGTTATAATTAAAGAATCAAATTTATAGTTGATTTTTATTAATGTAAATAATCAAATGTGGCATATTAACAAATTCTTCTATGACTTGTTAATAGTAGATAAAAATAGGATTTTAAATTAATAGAATGGATTTTCTATTTTATTCTATAATAGATTCCACTTGATTTAGTTTATACGGGTAGTCGACAAAAAAAATTAATAGAATAGATTATAGTCCGTATATGTATTTTTTATGTCAATGATTGTTTCTTCTCTTTTAGGAAAGAGGATTGCATTGTATTATGATATTTTCAATCATCTAATTCTGGATTCACAGACGAGATATATGGACCTCTATCATGAATTTTATGATTAGATAAAAAAAAAAATCAAGGTAATATTATGTTTCCAGTTTTTATTTTTCTAAGCTCCTGCATTTATCACGTAAACAAACTAAAATCTGTTATAAATCATATTGTGGATGTCTATAACCGGTCCGGTTCATAATCGGCCCAATGCTAGAGAGAGAGAGAGTCGACCGTGAGGAGAGAGAGAGAAAGAATCGAAATCTTGCATTTTCCTTATTAGATAATGATTTGTACTCTTTCCATATTTGTATTTCCTTTCTTTAGTCTTTCCATTATTTTATGACGGTGTAATTCCCTACATATAAATGGCTCCTTATGTTTATGAATACAGAAATATACATATTCTATTATCTTGTTTCACAACACGTTATCAGCACGATTACTCTAAAAACCTAAGCTAAACAAACCCTAGCCGGCGAATCGATAATCCCCTCGACGATAAACCCTAACCGTTGAGAACTCCCGATCACGAACCCTAAACCTAATACTCATCTTGTTTCCATTCGTGATCAGACGATCTCAGCTTCAGCTTGCGTTCCCGATACCAGCAAGGACAACTCGCGATACGTTCCAGCTCTAGACGACCTCAGCTTGTTCGCGTATCAATCTCAACGTTCAGCTCGCGATCCTCATCTCATTGGTGGTCCATTCAACCCTACTTAAGGTTAAGGTAAGCCTTAAACCCTAATCGAAACCCTAGGGTAATAGATCAAAACCCCAATGAGTAAATCGAAGCTCATAATCATAAGTTCGATTCCCTAAACCCCAATTGATCTAACGATCAAAATCGTTTCCTAATACCCTTAGCCGCATACATGCATAATGCATGCTATGCATGAAATCGATTAAAACCCTAAAGCTAATGCATAATCGATTTTATCCAAACCCTAATTAATCTTTGAGATCGAAATTGTATGTTTGGATATAGTATGCTAGCCTTGATTAATTAAAACCGTATTGAATTTGATCACATAGAAATCGATTGCTAGGATTGATAATCTCATTCTTGAATTTGGTTGTTTGAATTGATAAAACCGATTGAATGGTTTTCAAATTGAAGTCATATTGATTGTTTGATAACCCTAATGTCTTGAAATTAAAATCGAATACTATCTTGTTTGATTGAATAAAACCGAATGCTTGAATTGAAATAGAAATCGCTTGCTAGGTTAAATGATTTATGCATTCTCGTCTTGATAATGATCTGGCTAGTATTGATAGTTTTCATACAATCTCGAATGAACCCTAATTGATGCATTGCTCGACTGTTTGATTGCAATTACACATTGAACTCTTAGAAAACCGTTTGCTAAGATTTAAAACGAATGACCATTGTATTGATTGCATTGAAACCGTTTGCTAAGATTGTAGACGTGCACCTTGTTTGCATCATGCATGCATAATAGTACGAACTGATTGCATATAGAATCCGAATGCTAACATTGAACATGTATGCATCATATATGAATGACCTATTTGCATCATACCTAGAATCCGGATTGCTTGAGCATATTGATTGCATTCGCTTGAACACTTTTAAATCTAAATTATGAAATGTATGATTTCAGATGTCGAAAATCAACAATTTGGATTTTGCTGCCCTAAATCTCTCTGGAGATAATTACTTGCAATGGACACTTGATGCTAAGATCATCTTAAAATCCAAGGGACTTGGTGAATGTATCACCGAGGACAATAATTCAAGTGAGAAAGATAGATACAGTGCTATATTAATTATACGCCATCATCTTATTGAGAGTCTCAAAGATCAGTATTTGACTATTGAGAATCCTCTAGACCTTTGGACAGAGTTGAAAACGAGATAAGATCACCAGAGAACGGTGTTATTACCAAAGGCTATGTATGATTGGAGGAATCTCAAAATCCAGGACTTTAAGTCCGTGGACGAGTATAACTCGGCCCTGTTTAAAATAGTTTCAAAGTTGAAACTGTGTGGTGACTGGTGAGGATATAACGGATAAAGATATGCTTGAGAAAACCTTTTCCACCTTCCACACAAGTAATGTGTTGTTACAACAACAATACCGTGAGAAGGGCTTCTCTACTTATGCTAATATGATCTCTTGTCTCTTGCTCGCTGAGCAGAACAATGAACTGTTGATGAGAAACAGTGAATTGAGACCTCCTGGAACAACCCCACTACCTGAGGCACATGCGGCCGTAGAGCCTAAGAAAGAATCGAACCATGTCCAGAGTGATAGCCAACACGGCCGTGGTCGTGGAAAATGGCATGGACGTGGTGGTCGAGGCCGAAACTCGTTTTGTCGAGGCCGAGGCAACTCATATGGCCGTGGCTCCTATGGAGGCCGGGACATGGCCGAGGCCGTGGTACATCATTTAAGCCACAAAACTCGACCAAATCCGTTTTGTCATAGATGTGGTATGGATAATCATTGGGCTAAGACATGTAGGACTCCCAAACATCTCGTTGACCTCTACCAAGAGAGTTTGAAAGGGAAGAATCCTGAAGCTCATATGACTTATCAAGATGGTGAAGAAGATTTTAATCATGAACGAGACAATCTTATGGATTATGAAACTTCAGATTGTTTAAAAGATCAAAGTTGATTTCGGCCATCTATGTTCTTTGTGTTCTTTGCTTTGTGTTTTCTATGTTTTGATTGCTTTGAACTTGTTTTCTTATTTAAAGATTAATGAATGAAAGTTTTTGATATAAAAGTCTTGATTATGAGTTCACGTCCCAAGCGTTTAATGATTATTGTATGTCCATGGGGGTAAGTATGGAACACTCCGTGGCACATGTACATACACAGAACGGCTTGGCCGAATCATTCATAAAACAAATTCAGATGATAGACAGACCATTGCTTATGAGGTCTAAGCTTCCGGCCACAGCTTGGGGACACGCAGTCTTGCACACGGCCGAACTGATTCGTATAAGACCGTCTAGTGAACATAGATATTCCCCATTACAATTGCCTACGGGTCATGAGCCAGACATATCCCATCTTAAGACATTTGGCTGTGCCGTCTATGTGCCAATTGCACCACCACAAAGAACAAAGATGGGACCTTAGAGGAGGATGGGGATATATGTTGGACATAATTCTCCCACGATTATTAAATACCTTGAGCCAACTACGGGTGATTTATTTAAGGCCAGGTATGCGGATTGTCACTTTGATGAATCTGAATATCCAACATTAGGGGGAGAGAATAGTAAGCTGGTAAAAGAAATTATATGGAATCAAACTTCCTTATCTTGGCAAGATCCCCAGACTCAGGAATGTGATTTAGAAGTCCAAAAGATAATACATTTACAAAAGCTAGTTAATCAATTGCCAGATTCCTTTGCTGATCCGAAAAGAGTGACAAAGTCATATATACCAGCTGCTAATGCACCAATTCAAATTGATGTTCAGGAGGGACACAACCAAGTTGCTACAGAGTCTAGACAACTTTTGAAAGATGGTAGACCAATAGGTTCCAAAGATAAGAACCCTCGGAAAACTAAGAAAGGTGCAGAGAATGAAACCGAGGTTGTTAAAACCCTAGACACGACCGTGGCCGAACCGAAATCCCGAGTCGTAGCCGCGGCCGATCCCAAAACCCTAATAGCGATCGCGGCCGATCATAAAACCTTAGATGCGGCCGGACCTGATGTACCTAATACTGATGCTTGGGACGCCAAGCTTCAAGGTACTGAAGACCCTGATAATAATGAGATCTCAATAAATTATGTCTTGTCTGGGATACAATGGAACAGAAAGAATGTCGACATTGATGATATATTTGCATGCAATGTAGCACTTGAAATCATGGATGATAATGAGGATCATGAACCCACGTCTATCTTAGAGTGCACTCAACGATCAAATTGGATCAAATGGAAAGAAGGTATAAACGTGGAGTTAAACTCTTTAAAGAAAAGAGATGTATTTGGACCAATAGTCCGAACACCATATGATGTTAAACCAGTCGCCTATAAGTGGGTCTTTGTGAGAAAGAGAAACGAACATGGTAATGTCGTTAGATATAAAGCACGGCTTGTTGAACAAGGATTCTCACAGAGACCAGGAATAGATTATGAGGAGACATACTCCCCTGTGGTGGATGCTACTACTTTTAGATTCCTAATAAGTCTGGCTATAAGAGAGAAATTAGACTTGCGGTTAATGGATGTTGTAACTGCATACTTATATGGGCCACTGGATAATGAGATATATATGAGAGTACCAGAGGGTATAGAATTGAAAAACAAATCGAGTACTCGAGAACAACACTGTATAAAGTTGAATAAGTCACTTTATGGATTGAAACAATCAGGCCGAATGTGGTACAATAGACTAAGTGAATACTTAGAGAGAGAAGGATACCAGAATGATCCGATCAGCCCTTGTATCTTTATAAAGAAATTCGGCCATGGCTTTGTGATTATAGCAGTGTATGTTGATGATTTGAATATCCAAGGAACCTTTGGAGAAATCTCCCAAACAGTTGAATATCTTAAGAAAGAATTCAAGATGAAAGATCTTGAAAAAACAAAGTTATGTTTGGGATTACAGCTTGAGTACATTAATGATGGAATCCTTGTGCATCAAATGACATATACAGAAAAAGTACTCAAGAGATTTAATATGGCCGAGTCTCACCCATTATCTAGCCCCATAGTCGTGAGGTCCCTCGGCCTGGACACTGATCCGTTCCGTCCTAAGATGAACGATGAAGATGTCCTTGGTCCCGAAGTGCCATATCTCAGTGCCATAGGAGCTTTGATGTATCTGGCTAGTCACACGACCAAATATATGTTTTGCCGTGAATCTATTGTCTAGATTTAGCTCTTGCCCAACCCAAAGGCACTGGAATAGGATTAAACATGTTCTTCGTTACCTGCAAGGAACGAAAGACTTGGGTTTATTTTATACTAACCAAAACAAAGAAGGTTTAGTTGATTTTGCTGATGCAGGTTATCTTTCGGATCCACACAATGCTCGATCACAGACATGCTATGTTTTCACACATGGTGGAACGGCCATATCATGGCGTTCCATGAAGCAGACGATCGCGGCCACATCTTCAAACCATTCGGAGATCTTAGCCGTTCATGAGGCCAGCCGCGAGTTGTTCAGAACAGGGGGAGTAATACGTGTTGTACTCTTTTTCCTTCACCATGGTTTTGTCCCACTGGGTTTTCCTGGTAAAGTTTTAATGAGGCAACATCTAAAGCGTATTACAATCCCTGTATGGTTATGGCATCCAAGGGAGAGTGTTATAAATCATATTGTGGATCCTTAACCGGCCCGGTTCATAACCGGCCCAATGCTAGAGAGAGAGAGAGAGTCGACCGTGAGGAGAGAGAGAGAGAAAGAATCAGCATCTTGCATTTTCTTTATTAGATTATGATTTGTACTCTTTCCATATTTGTATTTTCTTTCTTTAGTCTTTCCATTATTCTATGACGGTGTAATTTTCTATATATAAATGGTTTCTTATATTTATGAATACAGAAATATACTGATTCTATTCTCATGTTTCACAACAAAATCAACTTCACTCCAAACAATAGAAAATAAATATTTCCAAGTTTTATAAGAATCAATAAATTCTTAGGCCCAGCCACAATACGGTAAAGCAAGAAATGTTCGGTATAATTCCAAACTCTAACTTCAGAGAAGTAACAATTGAAAGAAAAACAAATAAACAAGTAAAGACGAGACTTATTCTCTCCATCTTTTTATTTTGTCCAAAAAAAAATTCTCTCCATCTTTTTGAATTCCTAATAGCTTTTTCCCATTTATATTGTACCATTTTATCGACAACTAAATAAGTAGCTAAGTGCGGGTTTTTATATAAATATCAGCATTTGATACATTTTATTTTTCATTCTCATGAATAATTATTTAAAAAATAACAATAATAACACGCACATATTTCAGTTTCAAACCTAAGTGTCATTTTCACATGTAAATCTGAACACAAATAATGGAATATTTTCATACATTATTGTTATACCCTCATTAAATATTGATATGTGATAGATGATATATACATTGTAACAAAGTATGCCACTAAAATTAATATTTTCCTGTATATACGAAGAAAAAATAGAATGAAAATTCATGTTTCACCCAACTTCTTTATTAGACTCTCACAGTGTCATTTTCTCAAAGGGAACAGAGACGAAAGAGACTTATCATTCTCCTCATACCTTTTGCCACCTCTATCTCTCTCTATTTCTCTCTCTAAGCCTTTGCAACTGATTTTCTCCTCTCACCAAGAACAAACATTCATTAAGGAAGAAAAAATAACTTTCTGAATTAAATAAGATTACACCCACCTCCCCTTTCCCCAAATTCATCAATATTATCTCTGATTCATTCCCAATTCTCTCTTGTTATGGAGCTTTTCCCTTCACAACCTGACTTGTACTTGAAGATAAACAGAAGAAGAGAAGAACAAGAAGAAGAAGATTATAAGGAACAAGAAGAAGTCCAAAGGAGATTACTCTTTGGTAGTAAAGCCTCAGATTCAGACAGAAAGGCTTCTGATCATCTCATCCACACCCTCCAATTCACATCAAACAATGAACCCACCAAGATTGATCATAATCAAGAACGCATGGAATCTCTAGATCAAGATTTGAGATCGAATTTTATGGTGAGACCAATAAGAGGAATCCCTCTTCACCAAAATCAAATCCTTGACCACTACTACTATTCTCCCACTCCTCCTTTCTTCTTCAGTGAAGTCAACGGTCAACACGCAAACCCTAGTTATAGTTATAATCTTCACCACCGTCATCATCGTCAAGCTCAGCCGCAGGCGCAAAGATTAACGGCAAAACGAGGAGTAAGGGCTCCGAGGATGCGGTGGACGACGACCCTCCATGCCCATTTCGTTCATGCTGTTCAATTATTGGGTGGTCATGAAAGTATTGTCCTTTTTTTACTATTTCCTGTTCTTTTTTCCTTTTTAGTGAATACTATATATCTCTCTCCTTTTTATCTAATTATTGTATGGGATCTCAATATATGATTATATTTTTATGGATTTTGTGCTTTTGAATAATATCCAGGAGCCACTCCAAAATCAGTACTTGAGTTGATGGATGTTCAAGATCTCACATTGGCTCATGTTAAATCTCATCTACAGGTAATTTTATCCATTAGTTCCTAGCTTATACAATGTATACTAGTTAGTCTAATTTAATTAGTTAAACCTTTAAAATGTGTAGATAGAACAACAATCTACCACATGATTTCGTTGTATTGTATTTGTATGTGCAAATGAACCGAACCCACTGCACTATTAATGAATTGACTAAACATTTTCTGTGATAAATCGTTTGGTCTCTACCATAGAGAAAATATATAGCAGGTGAAACAATTAAAACTAACAACAACAAAACATAGGAAAAGGAATCAAAACCTAGATATAGCCGAGAGACCAAGAGTGAGTCCTTTCATATGTTTTTTTTTGGAGAAAGGGGGTCCTTTCATATGTTACATTGTTAGTAAGAGATGTTGAAGAAAAAGTAAAGTACAAAGAAGGCATAATTCGTCAATGATGATATATATGTCTTTCTCAAGATTCATATATGTACACATATATGTATATGCATATGACTATTCAGTGATAATATATAAATTACTTTTCTGCATATTTTGACTATGGTTAGAAAAAGACACGTAGACCCATGCACATACCCCATCTCTGTGTATGGCTGCACATTTTCATGAATCGTAAATGCTTTCTTATTTACTCTGCTCTCTTTTTTCTTACTTTATTCATCTCTGTGTGCGTGCATACACACACATATATAGAGAGAGAAGTATACACACACGTGAATAGAATAAGTTACATACATGCGCGCATAGTATATGTATTGATCGACATAACCTTTTTTTTTTGTCACAAGATCGACATAACTTATTCTTATAACTATCATTAATATATATTAGTAGGCTTGTAATCAAATATAATGTTTCAGATGTATCGGACCATCAAATCTACTGAGAAGCCTACAACATCATCAGGTTATTTGATTAATTATGTTTTGATTTTAAATTAATTTCTCTCTTAAACATTATTAAATATATGATAAGTGTGTGTGTGTGTGTGTGTGTGTGTGTGTATAAATGTAGATATAGGGCAATCAGATACTTGCGAGAATGAATTAAAAGTAAACAGGGAGAGACAAGCCAGAGATCTCCAAGGTCTGTGGAGTAACTCCTCAAGGTATGTTATGTATCTGTCTTAATATTATTCAATTATATTCGTTTTATTTTATGGTGTTATTTTGTTTTCGTCGGACAGATCGCTACAACTATTAAGCTATTTTCTATATTTGCATCATATGAGAAATGTAACATATATTTTGTTTTGTTAGTTTAGTCCAAAATATTTAACATTATTCCTTCTTTACAAATGTAATAAAACTGTGATGTCTGTCTGTATAACAGTGAAGCTCGGTTCCACTTAAAGGCAAAAGCATCAGGTCTAGACATGTCATCCAATAAGGTATCAAACATTCAAAACTTAAACAAAAGAGCATTGAAATGAAATGGGACTGCAAAATTCGAGGGTGAAAAGGAAAAAAAAAAAGTTAGTATAAAGAACTTTTAATTTACCTTTTGTCTTTCATTTAGGCAATTAAAAAGTGTACTTTTATGTCTCAAAAGAAGAGAAAAGAAAGACTTTGGGGAGATATATACTTTGCTTTTATAAAAAGATCTTAAAATCTTCAAAAATAATTTGATATGGCCAAGCACAAATCAGGAGGGGGGGGGGGGGGGGGGGGGTTGTAAATTTGCAAATGTATATAAGATTTTATTATATGATCTCTTATCATATTTTTGTTTGATTAAATTTTTTTATCAGAATGTGGATCAAAGATGTCCAAGCTACGAACGATTGTCGTCGGATTCGTCAAGTCTCACAGGGACAAGACCAGAGATTGAAACTCCCAATCTCGAGTTCACTTTAGCTATACCAAACCTTCCTCCCTAGTTTACTATATATACAATAAAAACAAAAAAAAACTGTTAAAATATACAAATTTAAACTTTAAAGTTATGCCTGCGTTATGAAAAAAATATGAAATGATGTTTGCTTCTCCGACTAGATATTTGTTCTTTTTTTCCTGTAAACTTGAGAAGCCTTTTTGTTTACGGGGTCGTTAATTTGAGATGCTTATATAGATATGCAGACTTCTTCTTCTTCTTTTTGTCGGCATTGGCAGTTTTCGTGTGCCAAAAAATATGGAATAATAAGAGAAAATATGGAATAAAATTATTTGGTCATCATTACAGCGATGCAAAGCTTCGACTGCTTCACGTGTCTAGATCGGTCTGCTTTATTACTGAACACATGGTTGTCTGACAAGTGTCAGATGGTTTGGACGTTGACGCACCAAAGACTTTTACATATATTCGATATTATGTAAAGACAAAGAAAGAGAATAAAATCCATCCACAACTCCAAATGCTAATAACCTGATAATCAGAGGGATTTTGGCAAACAGAATAGCTTAAATAAACGAATAATATGTTACCAATGAAGGGATGATATACACATCAATATACATTCTTAATTATTTACGAAAACTTTATTAGACGAAAAATAATATTTTAGATAAATAAAGTGAAAGACCATTCGTTGAACAAAAGTTTGATAGTTCTTTCGCCAGAAGGAAATTAATTAGAAAACTTGATCAGACCTAAAGAAGGCCTCTACATATAAAGTCATAAGTTGACTTGTTTTTTTTTTTTTTTGGTCGAAGACTTGTTTAAAATACCTGTGTAAACCTGACCTGATTTCTAACGGGTTAAGCTTGGCCCAGCAATAGTTTGAAGGGACACTCGTTGTCTCTTGTAGTCGTGTTAAAAAAAGGCTCCAACCCGTGAAGCCATTTGAAAGATATATGGCGAGGTAAGTCAAGAAACTTGAATTTTTATATTCCTCCGCAAAGTAATAACTAAGAAATTTCAATTAACATACAAAAATTCATAGTCCAAAACAAAACATATATATCATTACACTATGGGAACTGTTACGTTAACTTATATATACATTATTCAAAACAAAACAAAAACTGAACTCAATTTTACTCTTAACGTTAGTTATACGTTAGGTCAGTGGCAGAGGGAGGGAGGTAGAGAGGAAGGGGGGGCAGTTTCCCCTTATAAAATATTGATTCTTTGTGCATTTTCATTGATTATTCAAAATTTATATGGTTTAGATGGTAAAATTTCTACTATTGCCCCTTATAAATTAAGTTCAAAACTTATATTGTCCCCGGTAAAACTTTTGTCTGGCTCCGCCACTGAACCGTTAGGTTTGTTTAAGTTATCACATCTGCGTCTCACCTCTCCATCTTTGTCGCCTTTAACACCGACCATGCCTAGTTTCTCCATGGCACGTGCAAAATCCTCGAAAAAAACCGTCTGGTCATTCGCATACAACTCCACGAACGGTCTCGTACTATTATCTTTAAACAAGATGTGGTCGGAAGCTAACAGTCCCATCCCTTTTTCCAAGTTCTTGTAATACATATTATCGAATTTGTCTGGCGTCACCGGATCAAGAAAAGAGCCCCTCGTTTCATTCACTGTGTAATCCTTGCATAGAGTTTTAAGAACTTCAGCATATCGTGCTTCGATATCTGGATCAGGCTGTGGCCCAATGACCCGGCTGATGAAATCTTTGCAATGAGAAATTCCGATAGTGTGTGCGCCGCTTAGTGCAACCATCTCCTTTAGAGTGAAACCCTTCTTTTGAAATAACGACATCATGTCGTGGACCGTGTGGTTTGGTAATGGTAAGTTTTCTCCAACTTTATAAGCTTTCGACTCAAACCCATCTTTACGACCTAACTTGACTTCGTAGGAAGGCCCACCAATCATTGTGACAACGTCATGCGTGGACTGAGCCAAGATGTCTGCGCAAGACACAACACCGGGACAAGACTCTTCAAGAGCTGCTTTGATGCGAGTCACGATATCAAACGTCTCTTCCGTAAGAGAATGGTTGAGTTCATCATCGCGTTCAGATTTGTTTAAAGCATTTTTAGCGATTAGTACGGACGCGTCACATCCTTCTAAGAAACAATCGTGGAAAAAGAGACGGAGTATTCCAGCAGCTGTTCTCCCCTGCGGGCCTTGCGTGGTCGTAACGGTTTCACGAACAATTTTACTGAAATCAGGACACGTTTCTTGGTAATAGGCTTTGGTTAAACTTGTCACCGGTGCTGATAATATGGAGGGGACAAAGACTAGGACGAGGAAGATAACGGGAGGAAACGATGACATTGTGAATAACGTGAGACGAATATCGATTTACGATTACGATACTTTCGTCGAATATTAAAATAGAATTTATATTAAGAGATATCTACAAGGTAGACTCTCTATTTGACTGTTATCGAGGAAAAGTAGAAGCGTGTTCGTGTGGTTGGACTTTCCTTTTTCTTTCTACTTTCTATATTTGTATTCGCTCTATATATAGTATATTATATTGTAATTATAGCAACCTTATTGGTAGAACTCAAATGAAGATTTTTTACCGATGAAAATGCACGCCAGACTGCGCTATTTCAAACAACAAAGTGTCAAATTTGTAATCTTTTTAAAAACTGTGTTGAAAAACTTTAATAAAAAATTGTAATATATACTATATAAAAATTGAAGTTATAAATCATTCAGGGCGTCCACGTAGGATGTTAAACGACCAATCATAATACGAAAAATCAGATTTTTAATTTATTATCGAAAATATCAATGTTTCCAAAAGTCATTTATTTCATAACAAAATAAAAATCAATATCAAATAAGGTAATTTTACAAAATATAAATACTATATTAAGTTAACATAATGTGTAATAGTTTTTTTTCAAAAACTAACAAATAAATAACAAAAATAATTAATTTAAAATAGAAGATTTTCAAACAATTATAATTATATAAATTAAATTTAAACTCATGATTTTCAAAGTTTAGGTTATATACTATTGAAAATATCATATTTTAATTTTTATTTCTAAAAATGTCAATGTCTCCAAAAAATATTTATTTCAAAAAATAAAATAAATCAATATTAAATATGGTAAATTTACAGAAATATAAATACTATATAAAATTTTCGGCTGTATAATCGTCTATGTAATATTTCTCATCGATGTAATGCATAACTAATCAGGCGTTTAGAAAAAAAACAATGATCGTTTAGTGATATATCCCTACATAATATTTGTAACACCATCAAAACTATTTCACATATATATTTAAATATCCAATGATACATTATTTAACATATTGGTACATTTGATTAGCTTCATTTTCAAAGTTAGTTTTTGCACTATGCAAATCACAAACATTACGGAATGAGACTACATATTCTTTTACTACGCTTTTAAATCTTATGATGAAAACTAAAGTTAATTGTGATAATTCCATGACTAAATCAATTTTTGAAAATTAATAACGTCGTGTACCAAAAGAATGGTAGTGGGATGATGAGGATGATAACAATAATGACGAAGAGATTGATATTTAAAGCATTATCATGTTTTCAACCTATCTATATATTTGCATTTATAATAGAATTTACAAACAAAACTATTTTAATCTACATCTAATTTACTCTATATATAGAAAACAATATTTCGCCATTTTAACTATATATTAAAAATTGGTATTTAGACAAATACTTTGGAATAGCTATTATTAACTTACGATGGAATTTTCCTATTTTAGAAAGAAAAAATGTACAATATATTGAGATGAGATAAAGGATGATCAACTGATTGCTGCGTCGGTCTAGTAACATGGTGAGACAAACGACTCAAGCACAAGCTTTATGGTAAGGAGAAGAAAAAAAACAGCTAACTAACGACAACCAATTAAAATGAAAAAAAAAAACCCACAAAAGAATGCATATTTGTATCACGCAAGATGGAACTAGTTTCTCTCTTTTTTTTTTGTCCTTAAGTGGTTTGGACTACATTATTAGCATATCATGAATTGGTGAAGTAAAATCCCATATTAGCATTGTAATGCTTACCTTATTGTTTCTCTTTTGTTTTCGTTTCTACAGCACTCAAATTTGTTAACACAAATACTCAAATTGGTTCTGGCAATGTACATTTTATAAGCTACTATTCTCAGGATTTTAATATAAGCTCAAAGCCGATTGAGCCCAAATTGAAATCCCAATAATACACGGGCCATGAGCTGTCGCTTTCTCATACTAGTGACGAAGAAAGCTTTCTCAAAGTTTTAATTTGTATAGATGCGTGCGCGTGTGTTCCTGCGAGCATATAGAGCACCGAGCCACCGAACCAAACCATAATAAAGTGAACCGACCTAATATTCTAGATCATGGTAGCAGTAGCACGGTTACTACACGGTTGATTACTTTCTGATCCAACAGATAATGTTAATTCTCTTTCTTATTATCTGGCCTGAAGGGATCCGTATGTGCCTTTACTGAGTCTATTGTACGAAGCTATCTATGGCTTCCGAACTGGAAAGATTTCGTTTGGATGGGTAAGTATTTTATCTAAATTTTGAGAAAGGAAAAAATATATATATATATATATATATATATATGTGCTTTTATAGAAACAGGAACCTGATTGCAAACAATACTTCGTTAGCATAATACGTTTTTCAGAGCCTAATTTATTATTGTCTGTTGAAACATATTACTCTGTTTTCAGTTCTAGATGTAACGTTCATAGATCCAAAATCAGCCTTTGGTTGTTGCGGGTTCTGAGAATTGTTGGACCAATTAGTTTAGCCCAATGGCTTAAACAATAATTGGAAAATTATGAAAAGAAATGAGACGGACTGTTGAATGAAAAAGCCCAAATAAGCCAATGTGAAATGATGAGAATGGACAAAGTCCCACATCAACTAAACAAGGTGAAGTTGTGATGCATATATATGTTATTAGTCTCTCCTTGGTTTAAACCGCTTGGAGGAACAGAAGGCTCCCCACGCGCGCGCCGCCGCCGCCGTTCGGTGGGCGTGGGCTTGGTCTTGGGTCTTGGGTGGAGGGCCCACGGCCCAATAAGAATATATTCTTGTTAGACCAAGTTAAGCTCAACGTTTTGCCATTTATTTCGGGAAAAAACAGCATGCAATTTTATTTAAAACGACAAGTAGTTTGTCTAGAAAATAAAAACGTCATGCTTTTATCCTCTCGAAAGTTTTAAACTAGATAAGAGAGAGTCTTGAGGAAGAAGTTTCGGAACTCAACTTCCCTCGATCTCCGCGAGATTCTCGCCCACGTGCAGCAGCTGTTGCAAGAAGTGGGGCTTCTCCGTCTCATTAAATATCGTCTCTGCTCTTCCTTCATTTCTCAACTTTTTTCACATCGAACCAACAGCAAAAATCCCTTAGCGTAAGTCATAAATACGAGAGTGTTTCGTAGAGTTTATAGTTCGATAGGGCGATCACGAGTGAGGCGTGATTCGTCTGCCATGGTTGTATCCTGGGACTCTATATTCGTACAGTCTCGTCTCACTAACGGAGCGAATATTTTGAGTTAAGAAAAGATATCATATCTCGACTCCATGTCTGTTTGCGAATACGATTTCTTATCGTTCTTATTTTCGTTCTTACATTCGTCTGTTTTCCTTAATATCGCTTTTATTTTATCATTTATGTCTTTCCGGTTTACCGGCGTCTACAATCTTAACTCAAAATCGCTTTACGTTTAAAGCTCTAATCGGGTTGAAAAAACGATTAATAAAAACGGATTTTGGAACCGTGTTTGCGATTTACTTTCTAGCACTTCCGCGAAACATTTGTTCTTATCTTATAATCGGGTTTGCGATTTGCTTTCTAGAACTTCCGCGAAACGTTTATATGTTCCTTTGAAAACGAGTTTGCGATTTGCTTTATAGCCCTTCCGCGAAACGTTTCTTATTTGTTTCATAACGCTTTGCGGATTGCTTTCTAGCATTATCGCGAAACGTTTTTGATACATTATCAAAATGTTATTTACATGAATCGTTTCAATAACCGATTTCTTAAGCGAGTTTGTGAAACATTCTAAGTCTATACAAAACGATTTCTGTGAACGCTTTTAAGCGAGTTTGCAAAACGTTTTTCTCGAGACTTATATCGATATGATTTGGTTCAAACACCAAAAATGAAAATCGATTTTAGACCATTATTTTTTTCCTTCAAAATAATATGTTATTTGTTGATTGGAGTACTAATCTGTCTTCATGTTTTCTCTATAGAAAAATGACGAACGATAACAACACCCCCATTGACACCACTGATGTCACAACAACTCCACTCAACGTTGCAGCCACTGATGCAACTGTGACAACCGCTGGAAAAATCACAGCGTCAACCGCTGCAGCAACAACAAGCATTATCCTCCCTGCGGGAAATGCTGCTGATGAAACCACTCGCCGTAGTCTATTCGGTGCTGGTCTTTATCAGACGGATTCAGTTTCAGAAACTGCAAGTGGTCCGGTGGCAGTTCAAACTCCTCCGGCTGTCCCTAGTGTGTTCACTCAAGGACTGATGCCAGACAAGTTTGATGGCAAAGGCTTCAAAACGTGGCAGAAGAAGAAGATGTTCTTCCTGACAACGATGAAGCTGGACAAGTTCATCCAGGAGGACAAGCCCCTTATTCCTTATGGGATTGATGATGTTCACAGTCTTGCAACTTTTGACATATGGGTGCATTCCGACTTCATCTGCAAAGGGTACATTTTGGGTCGTCTCATTGATCCATTGTACCGTGTCTACTGTGAGATCCCCACGGCGAAAGAGCTACGGAGATCACTAGACAAGAAGTACAGAGGTGAGGACGCTGGCTGCCAGAAGTATGTGGTTGCAAAGTTCCATGACTTCAAAATGGTGGATTCAAAACCCATCATGGATCAGGTGGAAGCGTTTCAGCTCATTTGCCATGAAATCACTGCTGAAGGAATGTCCATCTGTGAGACATTCACAACTCTCAGCTTCATTGAAAAGCTTCCTCCAAGCTATGCGGATTTCAAGAACTACTTGAAGCACAAGAAGAAGAAGATGGGGCTCGAGGAGCTCATCACGAGGCTTCAGATGGAATCCAGAAACCGAACTGCTGACAAGGTCACTTCTAAGGAGCACAATGTCAACATAGCTGAGCACAAAGGCAAAAGAAAGGCACACGCTAATTCTCCTGCCAAGCCTTCCAAAACTGTTGCAGCCCTGAAGGCTTCTGGAAAAAACTTCAAGAACAAATGCATTAAGATCAATGCGATTGTGGAGAAGTTCAAGGGAAAATGTCACTACTGCCACAAAGTGGGGCACAAGACTGTTGAGTGTCGCAAAAAGATCAAGGATGAGAAGGCTCATGCAAATCTCACTGAGGAGGATCTCGTTGCTGTGGTGACTGAAGCCAACATGGTTGAAAGCAACAACCCCAAGGAATGGTGGTATGACACTGGTGCAACCACCCACATTTGCACCGATAGGGCGATGTTCAACACCTATCAGAAAAGCGAGATTCAGGAGAAGCTCAGGATGGGAAACACTGTAGTCTTCAAGATTGAAGGACACGGCAATGTGATTTTGAAGATGACATCTGGACGTGATGTCACTCTGACGAATGTGAAGTATGTGCCTGACATGAGGAAGAACCTGGTCTCGGGAACCTTGCTCAGCAAGAATGGATTCGCCACAAGTTTTGAGGCAGACAAGCTCGTGATTAGGAAGAATGGGATGTATTTGGGAAAGGGGTATGTTAAGGGTGGACTTGTCAAGTTGAATGTAATGACAGTTCCTCCGAAAGTTGTAGCTCCAAAAGTTTCAATGAATAAGAAATAGGCAGTTGCTTATTTGGTTGAGTCTTTTAATAAATGGCATGAACGATTAGGCCATGTAAACTACAAATCTATACAAAGATTAATGAATTTAAATCTAATTCCTAAATGCAAAACAAGTAAACAAAAATGTGAAGTATGCGTACAGGCTAAGCTCACAAAAATGCCATCACCTCGTGTTGAAAGAACTAACAAACCTCTAGATTTAATTCACACCGATTTATGTGATTTAAAATACATACAATCTAGAGGTGGTAAAAAGTACTTTGTGACCTTCATAGATGACTGCACAAAATATTGTTATGTATATTTATTACATAGCAACGATGAAACCTTAGAAAAATTCAAAGAATTTAAGCTCGAGGTAGAAAATCAGCTTAAAACAACTATTAAAATAGTTAGAAGTGACTGAGGAAGCGAGTATGATGGTTCATTCAATGCATTTTGTAAAGAACATGGAATAATCCATCAAACTACAGTTCCTTACTCACCAGAATCTAATGGAGTTGCTGAACGCAAAAATCAAACTCTAAAAGAGATGATGAATGCAATGTTGCAGGAATCTGGGTTACCCCAGAACATGTGGGGGGAAGCGTTGCTTACCACTAATTATATCATCAACAAAATTCCACACAAAGTAACTGGAAGAACTCCATATGAATTATGGAAAGGTAATTTACCTTCGTATAAATACCTCAAAGTGTGGGGGTGCTTGGCAAAATTTGCGATCCCGCCACCAAAGAATGTCACTATTGGACCTAAAACAGTAGATTGCATCTTCATCGGATATGCACATAACAGTAATGCTTATCGATTGATCTGGTACATAAATCTACAATATCAGACATTCATGAAAATATAGTCATGGAATCAAGAAATGCATCTTTCTTCGAAAATATTTTTCCATATAAGGAAAAACAAGGTTCAAAACTAACTCGAGAAGAAAGAGACAATGACAAAAACTCAGAAACTGAGACAAACGTCGAGATTTCTATAAATGATATTTCAGAAAATGAAGAAAAAGATGAACCTCGAAGAAGCAAAAGAGCTCGCAAGGAAAAATCTTTTGGTGAAGATTTCCTAATGGCATTTTTAGTCGAAAATGTTCCAAAAACTCTGGCAGAAGCCATGGCTTCACCAGAAGCTCCATTTTGGAACGAAGCTGTCAGAAGTGAATTTGATTCTATCATGCAAAATTATACATGGTACATAACAAATTTACCACCTGGCTGCAAAGCATTAGGAAATAAATGGATAATGACACGAAAACCTGGTGAAAAATACAAATCTAGGCTTGTAGTTCAAGGATTCCGACAAAAGGAAGGCGCTGACTATTTTGATATATATATTCTCCAGTAACGAGAATAACATCAATGAGACTGATGATAGCAATCGCAGCCTTAAGAGACCTAGAAATCCATCAAATGGATGTAAAAACCGCTTTTCTAAATGGTGATTTAGAAGAGAAAATTTACATGAAACAACCTGAAGGTTTTGTCGTTCCCGGACAGGAAGACAAAGTATGTCAACTTGTAAAGTCACTTTATGGGCTTAAGCAACCTCCTAAACAATGGCACGAAAAATTTGACAATACAATGATGTAAAATGGTTTCAAAATAAATGAATGTCACAAATGTATATATTACAAAACTACCAAAAATGCGTATGTTTTGCTTTGTCTATATGTAGATGATATGCTCATTATTGGAAGCAATAAAGACATTATCAATCAAACAAAGAACATGCTCAAAAGGACATTTGAGATGAAAGACTTGGGATTAGCAGATGTAATTCTCGGGGTTAAAGTCACAAGAAATTCGAACAGAATTATCTTAACTCAATCTCATTATGCTCAAACAATATTAGAGAGATTTAGAAATTACTCTAATAGTACGGCAAAAACTCTGTTAGATCCCCAAATGCACTTGACAAAGAATTCAGGTGAAGCGGTTTCACAAAACGAGTATGCACGTGTGATCGGAAGTCTCATGTACTTGACCAATTGTACTAGACCAGATCTAGCGCATGCAGTAAACATACTTAGTCGATATACAAGTAATCCAGGTCATACACACTGGAAAGCTATAACGAGGGTACTCAATTACTTGCGCTACACCAAAGATTTTGGGCTTCACTATGGTAAAGAACCATCAGTTTTAGAAGGATACAGTGATGCTAACTGGATATCAGATTCTAAAAACTCAAAATCCACGAGTGGATATGCCTTTACACTAGGAGGAGCAGCAATATCATGGAAATCTACCAAACAAACAGTGTTAGCTAGATCAACCATGGAATCTGAGTTCATAGCCTTAGACAAAGCAGCAGAAGAAGCGGAATGGCTTAGAAATTTTTTGGAAGATATTCCTATGTAGGAGAAACCAGTGCCAACTATACGCATACATTGTGATAGTCAATCAGCCATAGCTCGGGCTTAGAGTAATCTCTACAATGGTAAATCTCGTCACATCAGAAGACGACATAAAACCATTAGACAACTTATCTCAACTGGTGTAATCACAATAGAATACATCAAATCGGCTGACAACCTAGCGGATCCATTTACTAAAGGTTTGCCACGAGATGTTGTTGCTAAATCATCAAAAGGAATGGGTTTAAAGCCTATAATGAATGAGGATGATTGATTGCAACCCTACCTATCATGACTGGAGATCCCAAGACGTAGGTTCAAAGGGAAAACAAAATCAAACAGAATCTAACCAAAGTACTTGAGACAAGTAGTCTCTTCACAGCTCCTAAGATGATAAAAGTGCTAACAAATATGAGAAGGATAAGCATAAGCTTTTAATGATTCCAAAGCTTCTTAAGCGGAGTATTACACAATACTTTTCATGGTCAATCACCTAATGAGTGTGAAATGGGACCTTTTCTAGGAGAATGAATGCAAGGCTATATTCTCTAAGTTCACTCATGAAAACCAGGAATAGTTCAGGGCCACAATGAACACAATAGAGAACTAAGTTCTACGAGAAAATGAAGCTGCGTTATGCATGTTGTCTCGGTCTACATAAAACACTGGTTGGTTCAAGGCATCATGTTCACCTCCTGGTAAAGTAAACCCGACAGATATTAACTATGAGTGGTTAAAGGCTTAAAAATGCCACCAACTCAAACACAGTGAATTTTTCGCAAACACTCTCGATAAGTCTGTCTAGTCTAGTCAGGATTAGAATAAGTATAGTTTTTTAGAGTCTATCGAGTCTGCATTTAGTTTGCATATGTTTAGAGTCATTTCTATTCATGTGGGGGATTGTTGGACCAATTAGTTTAGCCCAATGGCTTAAACAATAATTAGAAAATTATGAAAAGAAATGAGATGGGCTGTTGAATGAAAAAGCCCAGATAAGCCAATGGAAATGATGAGAATGGACAAAGTCCCACATCGACTAAACAAGGTGAAGTTGTGATGCATATATATGTTATCAGACTCTCCTTGGTTTAAACAGCTTGGAGGAACAGAAGGCTCCCCACGCGCGCACCGCCGCCGCCGTCCGGTCGGCTCGGCGTGGGCTTAGGCTTGGGTCTTGGGTCTTGGGTCTTGGTGGAGGGCCTCCGGCCCAATAAGAATTATTCTTTTTGGACTAAGTTAAGCTCAACGTTTTGCCATTTATTTCGGGAAAAAACAGCATGCAATTTTATTTAAAACGACAAGTAGTTTGTCTAGAAAATAAAAACGTCATGCTTTTATCCTCTCGAAAGTTTTAAACGAGATAAGAGAGAGTCTTGAGGAAGAAGTTTCGGAACTCAACTTCCCTCGATCTCCGCGAGGTTCTCGTCCACGTGCAGTAGCTGTTGCAAGAAGTGGGTCTTCTCTGTCTCTTTAAATATCGTCTCTCCTCTTCCTTCATTTCTCAAATTTTTCACATCGAAATCAACAGCAAAAATCCCTTACCGTAAGTCATAAATACGAGATGTTTCGTAGAGTTTATAGTTCGATAGGGCGATCACGAGTGAGGCGTGATTCGTCTGCCATGGTTGTATCCTGGGACTCTATATTCGTACAGTCTCGTCTCACTAACGGAGCGAATATTTTGAGTTAAGGAAAGAGATCATATCTCGACTCCATGTCTGTTTGCGAATACGATTTCTTATCGTTCTTGTATTCGTTCTTACATTCATCTATTTTCCTTAACGTCGTTTTTATTTTATCGTTTATGTCATTCCGGTTTACCGGCGTCTACAAGAATTTCATGATAAGTAGCGTCGTCAGTGTGCATAGATCCAAATGAAGATGCAACTTATTTTCTTAAATCAAAATAAAAGGTTGACTCACTGGTGGCATGTGGTATTTCTTCACTTGGATATGATGGCAACATGGAAATTCTAGGTTTCTAATTTGGAAGCCTCTTATGCATGATAGCATACCAATGCTGCTATGAAAATGGCAAGCATAGTTTAGTTTTATTTCCTCTTTAATATTATGCCATGACTTCTTTCCTCTCTTTGGATAGCAAAATTGGTGGTGAGTAAGGCTGGAAGTTTCAAGGTGGCTATAACTTTCTTTTTTTAATATATTTATATATTTATTTAACCGAGAAATCGGGCAATCAGATCCGTTACAAACCCGTTTTGAACAAAATATAACTTTTGTATCTTTAAAATGGATCCTTCCTTTTTTTGTAACTTAGTAATATTCATCATGGTTTGCCTAATCTTTCCTTCCTTGTTCATATTTCAGCTTGGAGTTCCAGCTTCCGAAGTACCCCCAAACAACCTGATGAAGCCATGCGTGTCCTTGAAGGGAAAGCTTTCGAATTAGATGTACGCCCAATTTTTAATAATTGAACTCTACATCAAATTTGGCAGAAAATGTTTGTGCTGCTTGGTTGATTGTAGTAATTTAGGTTTTACTTTTATCATTCTTGTATGCGTCAACCAATTAGTTTTTGGATAAGCTTTTAACATCGTATTGACAGGTGAATCTCGAAGTGGTGCAACCACTAACTGCAAGGCAGTTAAGTTTCGCTTGCCTCTACCTGGCTTCAGCAAATTGGTAAACTTGAAGTTCCCAGACTGACTCAGATGGTAAGCTGCTCTTTCTCGCCTTTGTTGAACTTTTTTCTAGGCTGCATCTAAGACCTTCTCTCGTTTCTGAAGTGATCCTCTTTCCAACATTCTTCTTTGGATGCAGTATTTTATCTGGACGGAGCTCACAGTCCAGCAAGCATGGGAGTATGCGCCAAATGACTTTTTTTTTCTTCCTTGACGGTTAAGGGAGACAACCAGTCAGAGCGTTCAGAACATTTGGTTAATGGCTCCTCTCAATGATAAATGGTCAGGAGAAGAAAACAGCCAACAGGTAAGGGGATGAGGGGTTCTTGTTTTCGTCTTGGAATTGTTAATTATATATAGATTCAATGAAATAGTTATCTTTTTCTTCACATGTCTATACATGTTTTCCTCTACCAGCTTTGGAAATATCTGAACGACACCATCTGGTTGCTTTGCAGATATTGCTATTCAATTGCTTTTCAAATCTGCTGCTTCCACATCTAAATTTATGGTAATCTTTTGAGCCTTAGTGTGCCCATGTGGAAACAAACTTTCAGAAACAGGATTCTTCAAAAGACACAAATGCAGCTGAATAGTGGATTAATGTGTAGGTGTCCCCATTTCAAGAAGGCATTTTTTTGTAATAGCCAAACATTGTCAGTGTATACACAGCGGCCGATTTGCCAGAGAATGATCCACATGTTGCTTGACATGGCAGTTGACACTTCAGAAAGTGCGAGACCGCCTTGTCGACAGTAATGAAAGAGGTAAATAGTAGAAACAAAATGCCTTAAATCTTATATCTTTCTGATTCCATATCTCAACTTAGTCTCTCTTTTTTCGATTCTTGGAACGCAGAATGAGAAGAAGATATAGGAAATAATGGTGAAAGTAGAAACAGTGAGGTGTTTACTTCACTACCGATGGCAATAAAATGGCTAAGGATAGTGTACATTCCCAACACATATCAGTAACTTGTGTCCAAAGAAATCATTGGAGTGCTCTATTTGGTGTGTCTCGTTACTCACTCTTCCTCTTCAACTCCATCACTCACTTTCTTTCAATCCCAAGTTTTGGTGAAGACTTAATGATTTGAACCAACTTTGTTTCTCATCTGCATGTTTATATTCTTTTTTTCTTTTTGAACACCAATTCCTGTATATGATATACAATCAGTTACTTTTTTGATCAAATGTAGACATAGATATAAATGTTCAACTCAAAATGAAAATAATCGTTCTAAAGTTTTGTTACGTCGTGTAAATATAATTGATACCATGTATACTTACATGTTCTAAGCATCATTCTAGTTCATATGGATGCATTTAAAGATTGTTTAGACTGCATTGCATTGCATTTGTATGTTTTGCAGGTTTGGAGAAGTGCTAGTCAAGCTTTGGAGCTTAAGAGGTCTTAAAACGTTCAAGATGATGAAGATTGGCGTGGTAGCAGGCGAGAACCGCGACCAGATGGTGGCTGCAAAGAGAAGGTGTTACTGCGGACGACCTTCGCCGGATGAAGCCAGCCGCGGCTAAGCCACGGCGAATCCATGCTCTCGATCGCAGGCAACCTTCGCAGACGAGTGATGGTCGCGGCAAGGTGTCGACAAACCTTCCGGTTGATTTCACACGGGACAATCGCGGGATGAGTAGGTCGCGGCCTGTGGGTGTATTTCGCGGGCTATATTCGCAGGCAAATGGAGGTCGCGGCTGTGGTTCGTAACAGAGCATTTTACCATTTTACCCATGTGTTTCTAAGCTACTATAAATACATTGTAAGTCTAATCTTAGAGATTATCTCATTTTCTATCTAAACACATTGATATTTTGGGTGAAAGATTCAATCTTTAGTCTCTTTTTCTCTTATTCTTTTGTGTTTGTTGGATTATCTTGATCACTAATCATGATTAGTCTTAAATGGTTTAAAGTCTATCATGGTGACTAGTGAGTAGTTATCTTTTGAATCTATGGGTTAGGTAGATTTATGGTGATTAGTGAAGAGTTAAGGTGTTTAATGATTAAATTTATTTGCTTCTATACATATTAAGTGTTCTTAATGCTTGATTTGATTTGATCATTCTCATCTTGATAATAAGCCATTTTAAACCGGAAGGTATTTGTTAAAATGTTTGATTGAACTTAATATTGTTCTAGCTTGAATAACCAAAGGGGTTTGATGTTAGGATTGCTAGATGGTTAGTAAACTTGAATATAATGCATGCTTGAATGATTTGAACCAATGGGAATTGATGTTTGATTCATGATTGCATAGAGATCTTTACCTTGGGAAATAATTGATCTTTATTTGTTTTCTAGACCTATAAGAACTTTTGATTGCTTAAAGTTAACATATTGACTTGGAAATTAATTGCCTTAAATCAATTGCCTTAAGCCCATGGGTTCTATATTATCATTTGATTGAAACCTTTAGATATTGTTCTTGTTTGTTTGGTTCTTGAATTGAAATCACTTAACTACCTTGATTGTACTTAGATTAAGAATTACTTGCATTCTCTTGTTTTATGATCGCTTAGGATTGGATTGACATCTATCTTTGCTACTTTGACATAGGATTGTAAAAAGTCATTATCAATAAACTACATATCTTTTAACAAAATGATTATAACTTGATACCTTTTCAATCTACGTTTATTAAATATTTCATTCTGCACAAGATTTGTGCTAGATGGTCCAAACCTCGGAATCAACGAGCACGGTAACAAAAATGTATCTACCATCAAAGAAACCATGGCTTGTCAAGCTGAGTTTTATGGAAATACAAACTGCATTTGGTGATATTTTGTTCATGAAATTCATATTTTGTCATCTTTAGCAAGGATAACTTCAAGCTTGTACTTGACCGTATCATCTCCCATAGCGTCTAGTATCCTGGAGATCTCAGGCTGTAGAAGAAAAACCTTCTCAGGACTTGTAAATTTCAAGGTCTCCATATCCACAAAAGCGTCTATTTCTGTTTCCTTAACGCCAGGAGGTGTAGATTCGACATCTATTTATGTTTCCTTAACGCCAGGAGGTGTAGATTCGTCATCGCTTACAGGTGCTCCAATCCAAGTAAATCCTGATTGATCAACAAATCTCCCTTTGGAATCAACATAACTCTTGGTGGTGCTTGAGCTGCCTATGTCCTGTTTGCTTCCATGTTAAAAAATTCATAATTGTTGAGACTAAACCTTATTAAATATCCAAGAAAAGAAGAACAAAGAAGAGTAGCTTACAAGAAGCTACAAAAAAGAAGAAGAAGAAGGTGTGCGAGAAGAAGAAAAGGTGTTTCTGGATATTGATTAGGGGACAGAGAACCCCTGTCAAGGTGGAGAAGAAGAAAGCTAAACAAGATAAGAAGAATGAGATGAAGCCAACCATAATGGAGCTCTTCATGCAGCTGAGAACGTGAGAAAAAGGCGGCTTGAGAAGAACAGTGGTTTCACATGGTGCTGGAGTAAATAAGGCTACAAGAGAAGAACCTGAGGCACATGAACAAAGAAGAAAGTTGTCTCCCAGAGGGAAACATAAAGAAGAAGGAAGAAGACAATGGTGGAGATCAAAGATGATAGGAAGCTGTGGGAGTTGCTGGATATTCTCAACCATCAGAGATATGGAGGAGATAAACAGCAACTGAACAATGAAGCCAATGAAGTCTAAATCAATGTTTGAAGCTGAAGAACCAGAGATGTTCAAAGCTGAAGATGGGAGAGAGCCTTGGTCAGAAATCAAGGTGAAGGTTCAAAGAATCAAATATTCTAAGGCTAAAGAAGCCGAGGTGGTGATTTGAAGAATTAGAGGGCACATGATGGTGAAAGAAGAAGCTGGTTGAGAAGCAATGATCAAAGCAAAACTTAAGCGAGAACAAATGAAGCTCACCTAAGAACGAAAGGGAGCACGAACCGGTTGGATAAGCAATGATCGAAGTAGAACCAAACAGATGAACAAGAAACAACAAAGACAAAGAAGCCACACAAGCTCACGTGGTGAACAAGAAGATGGAGCCCAGGGCTCAAGGAGAAGGAAAAGGAACCATAAGAGGAGATGCCTCAAAAACAAGAGATGAGGCGTGAAGCACAAGAAGCTCATGAGCATAATCGGTTATGGTGAGAAGAAGGCAAAGAAGTTGATGATGAAGGAGATTCTCAAGAGTTAGGTATGGTGATTGCTATCAACCGACACGTCAGCTAAGTGAGAGACTACAATTAAGTTGCTACTTATAAAAACAAGAGCTCCTTTCCTCTTAGGATTAAGCAGAAAATAGATTGAGAGTTTGTTAGAGTCTTGTTCATCTTTGTTCTGAGTTCTTGATACTCTTTAATGGAGTTCTCTCATTGGATGAAGTGTGTAGAATGGAGACAGATTGAGCATAAAAGGAAGTGTTCCAAGACTTGGCACTTTAAATACAAATTCAAGGAAATGTTGCAGGTCACTACAGAAGTGTGGCATAGATGGAAGCGCAAGACTGAGAATATAAATAAAGAGTCAAAATTTTACAGTCAGTAGAAGAAAGAGCAGAGAAGCTGCATCATCAGAGATCATACTACAGGCTGTGAGTTTGAGAAGCTGACTATAATGCACGAACTGATTAGCACTCTAACCATCTCTCATATGTAGAAAGGGTTCCCATCTTTTAAACCTTGTGGACAAGGTTGTTTGAGAGGGAGGATTATGATACAGGGATTGCTATCAACAGGACACGTCAGCTAAGTGAGAGACTACAAGTTGCTACCTATAAAAATGAATGAGACTTGCTTACCTAAGTGAGAAAGGGTGACAGAGTCTCACGAGAAAGAAAAAAAGAGAGGAAGAGGCGAAGAAAACCAGTCATGAGGTGACAAAGAAAACTCGCAAAAGAAGAAGAAGGGAGAGTCAAAATCACAACAATATTTAACTTATAGTCTTCTCATTGGCCAAAACAAAAACAAAAACTTTTGGACTTACCAAGCACCTGTATTGCCCACCTCCTCCTGAACCTGCTTGCTGCCACTTTTTTATCAAAATTCCCAAAATCCGCTTTCTTAAGCAACGTAACAGCTTCTTTCCTACAAATAAGCAAAAACCAAGCTTGCTTATCTTTTCTGCAATGGTAGCACTAACCTAACCAACGTAAACCACGCCTAACCAAGACACTGAGAATCATCAAAACAAGGAAGGATGTGAGGAGCTGAAATATTAAGGGAACAATGATGAGCTAAACTATTTACCCATCAGAATCTCATTGGAACCGAAGGGTAGCATTACGTACCAGAGAAAGGCAAAAAGAAGAAGATACCTCGCATAGGTTCTTCCTTGAGGCATCAAAGTGGGATCGGGAATAGCTTTTGTGCGCCAAGCTCCATTAGTTTCTTCTACCTGAGAAAAGACAAACACGTGTGAGAGAGCACACAAATCCAAGTAAAAAATATGAAACTATTGTAATTAGAGAGTTTAGAAACCGAATATTTATGTGTTTATTAATGATCATAGGGGTTCCTTTATATAAGGATTACAAGATAAAGATAAATGGAAAGAATACATATCCTAATCCATCTAGATTTAGGAAAACTACTAAAACATAAACTTATAAGGAAAAGGAAATAGGGTTTCCTTTTCTCCTAATTTTGTTGCCGTCTCTCTCTCTCCTGAAGTCGGCTCTCTCTCTCTCCTCTCTCTAGGGTTTCCGAACCTCTCTCTATCTTCTATGTATTGGACCGGTCTTGGGCAGGGCTTGGTTAATGGCAATCCACTCCATGATTTATAACACTCCCCCTTGGATGGCATAACCATACAGGATCTGTAGTACGCTTCATGTTGCCTCATTAAAACCTTATCAGGAAAACCCAGTGGGACAAAACTATGATGATGAAAAAAGAGTACAACACGCACTACTCCCACTGATGTGAACCTCAGTGTAGGTTCTACATTCTACGCATCTTGTGCGTGATATTTCCTGTATGTATAGGATGGGAAGTAATCGGCCAGTTTTATTACTAAGCCGTAACTAGACCACTTCGACCTCTTAGGTCGTTTCTCATGTCCTTTGACATCGAGTGTCCCGGTAAAGCATATGTGCTAAGCAATGTGAATCACATTGTCCTCGGAGATCACTTATTGGGTCTTTGCAAATCGTGTTTGCATATGTCCATAGTCTAGACGTGATCGTCTACTCTTAACTCTTTACTTTGGTCGGACAAAATAAGTACTTATGGACAATGTACTAGACATGGGTATCATGAACCTATGTCTCGATCTGGCCGATTCATGTATGGGTCATAGACCTCGTCTATACATGTCCACTATTTGTCTCATGAGTGTTCAAGATCAATGATCATTGCTGTGAGTTTTATAATCTCTCATTATGGCTCTGTGGCCGAACACTCTCATGTATCTCACATGTGGACATCGATATTTCCGTGCTTTAGGCAGTACCATATCTATCTCGGACATTGTAGTCCTTTATCCATCTCTTGATGGTGTCTCATGACCTCTGTTGCTGTGGATTATATCACACAGTAAAATATATATTATTAGGTCATAGATCTCGGCTCTCACAAGCTTATGGACTACAATACATTTGTATCCGGTTGATCTTTTGTCTCTACTAGCCCGTGATCAAGAAGAAGTGCTAGACGCCTTTTAGACTTAAAAGTCGGACGCGTCTAGTAGAAGAGCCAGACGTTCTTTTCTGAAGAGCCGGACGCCCTTAGACGGACAGAGTCGGACATCTTTAGTTTGAAGGGCCGGGGCCAGACGCTTTTGGTCGGACACCCACATAGATTTATTCTATGCCTACTAACCTCTTTTAGGTTTAGTATAATCACAAGGAATTTCAAATATATGGACTATATTGGATTGTCTTTTATACAACTCCAAGATCAATGATCATGTGTGATCACTTTCTTTTACATACTATATGCAGCTGATTTATGTTTCAGTCCATGAATCAGCTTAGGAACGAAGTTGTTTTTTCATCTTATCCAGTGATCCATATGCTGCTTACTACATCATTTGTATCTAATTTCTTTTCTTATGACCAGACCATTTTCAATTTCGAAAATCTGTAGCAGCATCCACCACATAGGAGTTTATCTCCTTATAATCTGTTCCTTTGATTTATGTGAGTACCTTGTGTAACAAGCTATGATCTAATGATGTTAAGTAGGAAGACATGAACACTCTTAGACCTCGTGATCATGTGCCTTCTCTCACGGTTTCTTTATCTCACAAGATCCATCTATTTCACTGGTTTATCAGATGGCGTTTATGTATATGTATATGGCCAATACGCCCATCTCTCTTTTAGATACTTTGAACCTCCACGTTTTATCTTTTCTAATCTCTATGATCTTTTATGATTGTATGAGTACTCTTTCGTGGGTTCATGACCTTCGTTCATCTCTTTATGTTCAAGTGCTATAACTTTATGTATTTTTATACAAATGTGTGTGTGTGTGTCGACACTTTCATGTGGTTCCATTATGTTCCACACATGATCTAATCACTTTGAGATTTTGTTATCTAGGACCTTTGTTACCTAGTAGCTTGGCGTCCCAAGACTACATGGTTTGGTACCTTAGATGTGTAGCTGCGCAGCCTTTTCTCAATGTCTGGTATGGTTTCTCTTATAATCTCGGATATGTATTCTATGCACCATTTTTCTATCTGAGATTCCTTTATCTTATGGAACACTTGGTCTATCTTGTATAGACTCTATAGCAACTTGATTATGTCTCTTCTAGGACATTCATTTGGTGCTAAGCTGGTTAGTCATTTCTCGGGCCAGTCTCTGGTATTTCGATTAGCTTCTCAATCAGCTAGCTTTATATAATCTTTCTTTGGACGTCTTAAATTATAATCTCTAGTCCGAGGATCTTTGCCAAGACAATGATAGTTAAAACCATTCTTATCATTCTTTTAATCTTTCTTTGTCCAGCTTATAATCTTTCTCCTTTAATATACGGATTCATTTGTTTCATGTAATCCGTACCTGGCCACTATTTGATCACCCATGTTTTGGCTCTCGGTCCTTTTGATTTCGTGGAGAAGATCTTATTCTTATATATTCCCAATCCTCTTCTGAGGTTCCATCTTAGACGGCACATGTATGTATGTGGTGGTTTATTCAAAATCTCTTAAGATGGTGTATGTCTGGTTTTATGACCCATATTCAATCTGAGATGGGAATATCTATGCTCACTTATATGGCCTGATGCATATTATCATTCTTATACATGTCAATTCATAATGTCTCCAAGCTTATAGACTTTAGAATCTTAGTCTTATAGATAATGGCTTACATGGCCGAACCTTTTATAGGTAATGACTTACTTGGCCGAACCTTTATAGGTAATGGAACGTGTGCGGCCAAGTCACGACCAAGTCATGGCCGAGCCGTTTATTCTCATGGTCTCTTCAGCTGGGTAATGGCCTCTTTGGTTTGGCTGTTTGTATCATGGCCTCTACGGCCGAGGAATGGTCCTTTATGGCCGGGTAATGACCGAGCCATATAACATGGTCTTAGACCATAGTGGTACACGAACTTGTAGTATTGATCATGGGTTTATCCTCTCTCCCCCCTCATGACCATACTATAAGGTCGTGGTGCTTGGGACGATTAAGCCTAATGAGTTTCCCTTTGTGTACATGTTTCATAACGTGAGATCTTTTACGGGATAACTCTGTGCCTTTTCAATCTTTGCATCAGGTTTAGACTTTATGATGGCTAATCCTATCATGCCATATAGTGTAAAATTTCGTGGTATTATCTCAATATGGTTACCACATCTCTTGCCTCTTTATCATACTGATCTTATAGCATAGTTTTAAATCAGTAGAGATCATAGGTATAGTCTCGACCACTTTCTTTCAAGGTCTTAGGCGTTTTTCTTCTTAAAATCTAAAGGAACTTGTTTCCTTCCTTACCCATTGTTTCTACTTGGAAACCATACATTATAACTTCAATGGGTCACATGTTCTTTTGGGTGTGTATACTGCCTTTTAAGGCAATGCCTTTGCCATAGTTTCTTTACTATGCTTACTATACTCATTCATGATTTCTTACTTGGTTTTATGCCCTTTAGGCAACTCTTCAAAATCATTTATATGTTCAAGTAAGATCAGGCAAGATATAATCAAAACAAACTCTTTTATATATAAAAATCGTGAACCATCAAGTAGGTTAAAAGAAAATCACAAAACAAGGACTTTAAAAATAAAATGTCGAGATCCCCTTAGTCAATAGACATGCCGGCCACTCCTTGAGTTATATTGGACACGGCTCCCTTGGATTCATCCTGATCTATATCGGTCTTATTTGTATTAGGGTATCTCATCTCACTGCTCCTCTTTAGTACCTTGTCATTCTCAATCACCGTTAGGCAAGAGATCAGGTCATTGTAAGTGGTAGAACCTCTTTCTATGTAGATATGTTTTGACAACAAATCTTCTGGATGGAATGTGGAGTATGTCTTGAATAGACAATCATTATCTGTTACCTCTTCTCCTCATAATCTCAGTTGGTACACGACCCTGGACAAGGCAAAGTGAAACTCGGCCACTGTCTCAAAGTCTTGGAATCTAAGACTCATCCATTCATGTTTGACCTTTGGTAATAACACAATAGTGTATCTGGACTTTAATTCTGTCCAAAGGTCACGAGGATTCTTTATATGTATATACTGATTTCTCAGTTCCTCAGTGAGATGATGACACATTATTGTAATGGCTCTTAACTTTTCACTTTCAGTTGCATAATCACCCTGAATGATACTCCTTCCGAGTCCTCTTGATTTTAGGATAACTGAAGTGTTCATTGCCTATTCTAGATAATTATCTCCAGAGAGATTTAGAATGGCATAATCCATGGGATTAAATCTCGGCATCTGAAATCATATTATCAATTTCTGATTTAGAATTCTTGCAACCAATTTAAATAATCAGTGCATATGATTTCATAAGTCTATCTTTGATGCTTAGGCCACACGGCTTTGCATTGTGATGCTTATACCTCACGGCTATTATGTGATACAACGATCTTAAGGATCGGATCATGATGCAATCCGGTTTATATAACCATCCAGATACTAGGCCACACGGTCACTTTGATATTCACTAAGCCACACGGCTTTTAATCAATCAAGGACACAAGGCCGCAAGTATGAACAATGTATTAGGCCACATGGCCATATACAAAACGGGATCTAGATGCATTCAATTCTATTTCTTAGTTGCATATCTATTAAGTTTTACCAATTTCAAGGTTGGTAATATTATATTTTAGAATCAAGCACTCTAGCAACCTAACTCTCATTCAAAACAATATTAAACTTTCAATCTTTAAAGTTTAAGGTTTCAAGGCCTTTAGGATTTTAAATTCGAGATTAGGGTTTCATTTTAAACAAGATTCAAATTCAAGTTTTAAAACAATCCTAATCATAGCTCTAGGCGATCAATCAAACACTCAAGTTTCAAATCAAAATTAAAACCGATTTTCCAAAATTAGGGTTTTAGGGGATTTCGAAAACTTTGATCTTTGATCAAGGGGATTTGATTTGAGATTCAAAAACCTTTAAGGTTCTGATTTTAATTGATCAATGGATCAATCTCGTTTTTAGGTTTAGATCGAACTTATAGAGCTTCGATTTACTCATAGGGGATTGATCTAACCTATGGTTTTTAGTTTTAGAGATTATCTTTTATGGTTTCAATCTTTACAAAACAACCAAATTCGATTCTTGTTTTCAGATTTCGAATTACCTTTATTTTGTAGGGTTGAACCGGACCACCAAAGTCAGATGAACCTCTAGTTGCACACGGACGCGAGCTGGCTCCTTTATCGGGTCGCAAGATGGGACGAGACGCGAGCTGTCTGGAACGGTCTTGCGTCTGGTCACGGATGTGTGCTGAGGTCGTCGGACGCGATCGGGACGCGTCTTCTTCTTATCTAGTTCGCGAGTTGGTTGATTGGGAACTCAAGCTGGCTGTGATGCAAACTGGACTAGCTCTGTTGTGAACAGGAAGCTGCGAATGTCTAGGATCAGGAATGCTTAAGGGCTTTAGCTGATCGGATGTTTGCAAGCCGGAACGGAAGCAAGAACAAGTTAGGGTTCTTCGGGATTAGATCTTTGCACCAACTCCTCTCAGCTCATAAAATAAAAACAAGGAGTATTAGATTACATGAACACCATAATCTGAACAAGATATCATCAAACAACTAAGGTATGATAAACTTATCTTTCACAGGATTTGAATTTGGCTAGAAAATCTTGTTGGTTCGGATTAGGGTTCCAAAAGACCAAGACGGCGCCGCGTATTGTTTCTGTGAGTGACGGCGCGTCTGAGATCGGATCGACAAACGGTTTGCACTGATGGATTCGTCTCATCAAGAGCTTCAAGATGATATGTGGCTCGTTGTCTGGTTCATCAGGGTTTGAGAGATAGATCGATTTTAAGTTGCGCCTGGTTTAGGGTTTATTTGTGACGGATTTTAGGTTAGGTTTTGTCTCAGGGTTTTGGAGTCTATCGTGCTGATAACGTGTTGTAATTAGAGAGTTTAGAGACTGAATATTTCTGTGTTAATTAATGATCAATAGGGGTTCCTTTATATAAAGATTACAAGATAAAGATAAATGAAAAGAGTACATATCATAATCCATCTAGATTTAGGAAAACTAATAAAACATAAACTTATAAGGAAAAAGAAATAGGGTTTCTTTTTCTCCTAATCTTGTTGCCGCCTCTCTCTCTCCTGAAGTCGGCTCTCTCTCTCCTCTCTCTAGGGTTTCCGAACCTCTCTCTATCTTCTATATATTGGACCGGTCTTGGGCCGGGCTTGGTTAATGGCAATCCACTCCATGATTTATAACAGAAACCAAAAGAAATTAGTTTGATTACCCCCAAGGCTAGTTACGTCCTCTGAAAACCAATCAAAGAAAACCCTGTTAGAGGAGAAGACAAGTTGAATCGAAAATATGATTTGAATCCGAAAATTACCTAATAGATGCTGCTTTACTACTTTCCTCTCGTCAACGATCCCACCTAACCAAGAGATTCTAAATTGTTTACCCATCAGAATCTCAGTGAGACTGAGAGCCACTGGAACCGACGGGTTGAGAGAAAACAATAGCATTCATCGATAGTTTTGAATAAACATAAAAATAATAGATGTTTGCTCACCAGATTTGAGTGATATCGGGCCTATCCAGTTCCTTCCCATTGATCTTCGCGTGCAACGCAGCCGCCTTCCTCGAAGATTCGCTACAGCATTACAAAAACAAACCAGATTGTGATTACAATCTTTGTATCTCACTGGTGAACACAGAAATTTCAAATAAAAGTAGCGATTGAAGCTTGACTCACCATATCTACTCTAACCGAGCTTTTCCGCCGCGTTTCTGATGAGAGTAAGACATTTTTCAGCTCCTCCCCCACATACACAGAGAATCGACTCGTCTGCGTTTCTGGAATCTGAAGAAGAAAAGCGTTTACAATATGTTTAGAGCTCTTTTTATTAACACGCCATGAGAGCATGGAGAAGGTTAAAAGCTCACAGTGATCGAGGGAGAGGGAGTGTGCAAGGAGCGCTGCTAACGATACCCCGCAGTGACAAAAGTTACACTTTAACCCTCTCATAATTCGACATGTACGCAGTGTTGAGATATTTCTCCTTAAACCAATTAACCGGTTTATATCTCACTTGACTAATTTAACCTAGCACACTTCCTGATGTTGTTTGAGTTTGTTAAAGACACAAGAGAATTTTTGACCCAGTTCCCTTTCGGTACATCTGGGGAGAGGACGGCACTCTCAACGATTCACTAGTATCAAGTGTTTACAAGAGCTTTCTTTACACAACAACCTCTGTGTCTCTCTATTCACCTAGAGACAACACAACAATGAGCTAAAGACCTAAGCTCACTGAACCTGTGTGTATAAGAGATGAAACCCACACTCACTGGAGAAGAAACAGCCTGAGACTCTTGACCAGATCTCCCTTTTGGCTTCTCCTTGTAGATACTCCTTCTAACTCTTCTCTTTGCTCTTGCTTCTTGCCTCTCTCCTTCTCTAATCTCTCCTTATGTTCAATGAGTGTTAGTAGGCAAGAAATTAGGTTTAGAGACTATATTTAGTGTCTCCCTAAACCTAATCACTAATGGACTTTCGACCATAATAAAGCCCAACAAGTCATAAACAGATTTCCCATAACTTAGCTTCTCAAGTCTTGTGCTTTCCTCAAGTCTTGTGCTTTCCTCAAGTCTTGTGTATAACATAACTCAGCCAAGAAAGTGTTATCCACCAAATTGCTCATAATCAACAAATCTCCACCTTGAGCTTTTGGTCACCTGTGCTTACGAAATCTGTAACTGAAATATCATCTCTATGTCGATTTTCCTCAACGTAAGATGAACCTGAGACTTCCGTCATAGTCTCAAACTAGTGAATCATTCCTGCAACCCTTCCAGCTCCACCACCAGAAATAAACAGTCATATCACCTTTACCGATGACCCACAGCACTAACAGATCAATCCTTGAACTCAACATGTACCGCCATCAGTAATAATGGAACACGCCGCCTAACTCACTGCTAGGAAGACTTTCGACACAACCTCTTGTTCAACTTATTTAAACTGCCCTTGGCTTCCTTTTCAGAATTGACCATCTGAACCCTTTGTCGATTTTCCAGACTTGACTATCTGAACTTCTTGCTTCTGCGAGGTGATAACCGACAAACCATCTCGCGCTTCCCCTGTCTCAACTCAGTTGGTGACATTGAGTGTCACCAGGCACCTCTCAAAGTTGTTGCCTGGTAAACTCTTTGTCAACATATCTGCAAGATTTAGAGAAGTATGAATCTTCTGCACCTTAGCTGAACCATCCTCCACCTTGTCCCTGATGAAATGCACTTTATTCTCAAAGTGCTTGGTCCTGTCATGATGAACTGGATTCTTCGCCAAACAAATTGCACTCTGCGAGTCACAATTTAACTTGAAACTCTCTGACTTTAACCCCAATTCCCTGCAGAAAATCTTCAACCAAATTCCCTCTCTAGCTGCCTCTGTGAGTGCCATGTACTCTGCCTCAGTAGTTGAAAGAGCCACAACATGCTGAAGAGTAGACCTCCAACTCACAGTATTACCACCAACCTTGAAGACATAACCAGATATTGACCTTCTCCTGTCAAGATCTGCAGAGTAATCTGAATCACAAAACCCTTCAATCTCAAACTTGTCTGACCTCTTGAAGTTTAGACACACATCTGAAGCTCCCTTAAGATATCTAAAAATCCACTTAACCGCAGACCAATGACATCTTCCTGGATTTGCCATGAATCTACTGACCAAACTGACCGCATACGCTAAATCTGGACGAGTACCAATCATGCCATACATCAGACTTCCCACTGCACTTGCATAAGGAACTGAACTCATCATCCGTGTCTCCACAACCAACTCCTCAGGAGTCAAACTCTTAAGCTTGAACTGTGAATTAGATGGAGTTACAACAGCCTTGCAATCCTCCATGTTAAAAGTTCTCAGCACCTGCTTAAGATACCTTTCCTGTGATAGCTTCAGAATACCCTTGTTTCTATCCCTGATGATATCAATCCCTAGGATTCTAGATGCTGGCCCTAGATCCTTCATCTCAAACTTTTCCTTCAAACTTGCTTTCAGCGCTTTGATCTTCTCCATATCCCTTGCAGCTATAAGCATGTCATCAACATATAGTAAGAGATATACCATATCATCAATACTTGATCCCTTAGTGTAAACACATGGATCCTTCCTGCACCTCTGGAACTTTTGAGACTTCATAAAATCATCAAACTTCTTGTTCCACTGCCTAGGTGACTGCTTTAAACCATAGAGAGACTTCTTCAGAAGACAAACCTTGTCTTCATTTCCTTTCTCTATGAAACCTTCTGGCTGCTCCATGTAGATGACTTCATCAAGTGTACCGTGTAAGAAAGCAGTCTTGACATCCAGTTGCTCCAACTCCAGGTTGAAGTTCACCACAATTGATAACATGATTCGAATAGAAGCATGCTTGACCACCGGAGCAAATATCTCATTGTAGACCACTCCCTCAACTTGTGTATACCTTTTAGCAACAAGTCTCGACTTATACCTGCGATCTTCCACTCCTGGAATACCTTCTTTAATCTTGTGAATCCATTTACACCCGATTATCCTTTGGTTTTCCGGCTTTGGGACGAGCTCATAAGTATCATTCTCATCCAGAGATTGCTTCTCCTCTCCCATAGACTTGTACCACTTGTCCCAGTCTCTACTCCTTCTAGCTTCTGCTAGTGACTTTGGTTCATCTATCTCCAAGCTTTCTGCTGTTGCCAAAGCATAAGCTACAAAATAAGATCCTTCAAACCTCGATGGTGGTCTGATGACTCTCCTTTCTCTGTCTCTTGCTAACAGATAATCATCAAAAGACTCCACGTGGCTCTGATTTTCCTCCTCTTCTTCCTCAGATTCCTCTTCCTCTTCTGATTCAGTTTCTAATTGTGAACTTCCCGAAGTATCTCCACCTTGACCAGTAGATTCTCCACTTCCTGAAGCTTCTCCACCTTGACCGGTAGACTCTTGAACTGAACCAGTTGTAGTCGGTCCTTGGATCAGATCAGTGCTAAAAGTGACTTTCTTCTTCTTCTTAGATTTAGTCGCTTCCTTCTGATCTCGATCTTTATACAGCTTCTCCTCATCAAAGACTACATTCCTGCTGATAGTACACATTTCCTCATCTTGTAACCACACCCTGTAACCTTTAGTACCATGTGGATAACCCATGAAGAATCCCTTAACAGCTCTTGGACTTAGCTTGTCCTCTGTTCTGTGTACATAAGCAACACAACCAAACCGCCTGAGATGACTGTAATCAACCTTTGACCCTGACCATACTTCCTCTGGAATCTGAAACCTCAAAGATTCACTAGGAGACCTGTTTATCAGATAAACCGCAGTCGACGTTGCCTCAGCCCAGAACTTCTTCTCTAACCCCGTTTCTGCCAACATACACCTGATCTTATCCGCTATTGTCCTGTTCATCCTTTCAGCCACTCCATTCTGCTGTGGAGTATAAACGCAAGTCCTGTGCCGTTTAATCCCTGAGTCTTGACAAAGCTTATCCATCTGATTGTTGCAGAACTCCAATCCATTATCTGTCCTTAGACACTTGATCTTCTTCTTTGTTTGATTTTCCACAAGTGCCTTCCACTCTGAAAAATTCTCAAACACCTCATCTTTACTCCTTAAGAATCTGATCCAGACCTTCCTTGAGTAATCATCGATGAATGTAAGAAAGTATCTACATCCCGACAGAGTTGGCTCATTTGAAACCGAGCCCCATAGATCACTGTGAATGTATTCAAGAATACCTTTAGTAGTGTGTTTCCCCTCTGGAAAGCTTTGCTTGTGGGACTTTCCAAGTACACACTCCTCACAAAAATCTAATGTGTGGACCTCCTTTGAGTCTAGATAACCTCCTTTGACCAGTAGATTCATGTTCTTTAGACTCATGTGTCCTAACCTTGAGTGCCATCTGTTTGTCAAGTTCACTTCAGCTCTGACTACAGATGCTTCTCCCTTCACCACCGACCCTTGCAAATAATAAAGCCCATCTTGATATTTCCCAGAAATCACCTTTTGACCATTCTTGTAGAAAGTAACCATGAAGTCTTCCCCTTCATACTTGCAACCGCTCTTTTCTAACTGGCCATAAGATATGAGATTCCTGCTCATGGTTGGCATATATCTCACCTCAGTCAAGATAACTGTAGCTCCTTCTGAGTTTATGATCTTCAGCTTGCCCATACCTTTGACTTCACTTGAAGTATTGTTACCCATCAATACCTTTCCACCTTCAAACTCCTTGAAATCAAATAAAGCATCTCTATCTGGTGTAATGTGTAATGTACAACCAGAATCCATGACCCACTCACTCTTGGGGTCCTTTTCACTTGCTGTCAAGATCATAGGAAACTCCTTTTCCTGAGCAACATTTGCAGAATCAGTTGCTCTCCCATTCTTCCTTTCAGGACAATCTTTCTTGAAGTGTCCTTCCTTCCCACATACCCAACACTCTCTAGCTTTCTGTTGATTCCTTGGTCTAGATTTAGACCTTGAATCCCTGCTCTTGGATCTTCCACTCGACTGACCAGAACTCTTCCTCTCAGGTCTACCCCTGGACACAACCAAACCTTCTGCATTTGACTTAACCTTTCCAATGAGCCCCTTTTCCTTTAGCTCAACTTCCTTGGCATATGCAGAACTGGTTACTTCATTCAGAGTCAGTGTTTCCTTCCCATTACCGTATTTAAGTGTATGAACCAGTGAGTCGAACTGCCTTGGGAGACTCGACAGGACCTGGATAGCTTGGTCCTCATCACTCACATTAATGTTCAAACTCGCCAAATCGTCTACCAGTTTCGGAAACACATCAAGATTCTCCTCTACGCTTTTGTGCTCTTCCATCTTAAAGCTGGCAAACCTCTGCTTCAAATAAATTCGGTTAGGTAAGGACTTGGTTTGATAATCCCTTTCCAGAGCCTTCCACACTCCTAGAGCTGTTGTCTCCTTCATAACCTTCCGTAAGATCATATTGCTAAGAGCAGAGCATATCAGATTCTTTGCTCTCTTATCCTTCTCCTTTTTCAGCGGATCAACCGGAGAACTCATAGCTTCTGTGACCTCACCTTCCTTTTCTTTCCCTTTAACAGAACTGCTGGATCCATCTTCTTCAAGAACAAAATCCAAACCCTGAAGCTCAAGCTGCATAAGCATTTTAAACTTCCATAACCCAAAGTCTCCTTGACCGTCAAACTTCTCCACCTCAAATTTACCTTGAGCTGGCTCCATGACTCAAGACTTTAACTTCTGCTAAAAAAAAACTGAACACTCAGACCAGAAATCCGTAACTTCTTCAAACAACTCCAAACACTGAACAGAACCAGAAACCCCTGAACATGTGCAGCCAAACACCAATAGCAGATCAGAAACTGAAAACCACAACCTCTCCTCTGCTGAACCTGATGCTCTGATACCACTTGTTGAGATATTTCTCCTTAAACCAATTAACCGGTTTATATCTCACTTGACTAATTTAACCTAGCACATTTCCTGATGTTGTTTGAGTTTGTTAAAGACACAAGAGAATTTTTGACCCAGTTCCCTTTCGGTACATCTGGGGAGAGGACGGCACTCTCAACGATTCACTAGTATCAAGTGTTTACAAGAGCTTTCTTTACACAACAACCTCTGTGTCTCTCTATTCACCTAGAGACAACACAACAATGAGCTAAAGACCTAAGCTCACTGAACCTGTGTGTATAAGAGATGAAACCCACACTCACTGGAGAAGAAACAGCCTGAGACTCTTGACCAGATCTCCCTTTTGGCTTCTCCTTGTAGATACTCCTTCTAACTCTTCTCTTTACTCTTGCTTCTTGCCTCTCTCCTTCTCTAATCTCTCCTTATGTTCAATGAGTGTTAGTAGGCAAGAAATTAGGTTTAGAGACTATATTTAGTGTCTCCCTAAACCTAATCACTAATGGACTTTCGACCATAATAAAGCCCAACAAGTCATAAACAGATTTCCCATAACTTAGCTTCTCAAGTCTTGTGCTTTCCTCAAGTCTTGTGCTTTCTTCTCAAGTCTTGTGTATAACATAACTCAGCCAAGAAAGTGTTATCCACCAAATTGCTCATAATCAACACGCAGCTTATAAATAACCGCACGTGACGCTAGAGTAATCGAGTTCCGTTTACCGTAGCTGGACCCCACACTGTCACTATCAAGCTCTGCCGCCTCAACGCCGTAACATTTACACTGCATACCGTTTGACGACTCGAAAACTACACATAGTTGATTCTTTAAAAAAGAAAAACGGTCTGGTGTTTTTTTTCCCAAGGCCTTGCCTCTCGCTCTCTCTCTCTCTCCGTAGCCTTGCATCGGACTAGATTTTGATGTCGGGATATAAAACCCAAACGACGCCGTTCTTCATACTACTGCGCCTTCTCTTCCTTAGGAAGAAGGGCATTACCGTCAATCGTCCTCGTGTCCTCCTCCGCAATCCATTCGGTAATACTATCAATGGACCTCCTTAGAGGATGATTAACCATAAATCCCATATGGGTTGCTTAATGAGTATTTAATTAATTAATTGAACTTTGATTGTACCTAATCACTTTAGTTAAGATTTCATTACGATGTGTCCTCCAATGGAAGGATCTTAATAAGGAGTTCTTAAATTTTTTTTTCTTTAAAAATAAAATTAAAATAAAACATAATAAAATAGAACATTTTAAACATAAAATATTTAAAAAAAACAAGGATTAATAAAATAAACGAGCCGAGTAATTTTAAAGAAACATGCCCAACTCAGTTGTTATCTTCCATAAATGTTCGACCAAATCATGTTTGAGTTGTTGATGCATTTGTCTATCACGAATTCTTGTTCAAACACCCATCATATTGGCGATATTTGTAGGCATGTCCGTAGAAAAATCGAGATCAACATGTGAAGTTCCGGTGTCTTCTCCTTGTTGGAACTCTGAAACATCATACTGAGTGTATCCATCTCGTTCGTCTTCCACGATCATATTATGGAGTATGATAATGCTCTCATAATCTTTCCGATCTTGACTTTATCCCAAAAAGCATTGGATTTTTAACAATGGCAAAGCGAGCTTGCAAGACTCCAAAAGCATGCTCGACATCTTTTCGTACAACTTCTTGATGTTGAGCAAATAATCTCGCTTTCGGCCCTTGTGGTATTGGAATAGATTGGATAAAAGTTGTCCATTTCGGATAAATACCGACTCATAGTCAGCTAGTTCTTGTTTTGCTACTAATGACTCAAATAGCTTCATCTTTGTCAGCCTCTCTTTTGCAGCGATATCCTCCTTCCTGATACTCCACAGACTGTGAAACTCAGTTAATCTCTTACCCTCTACCATCGTCTTCTTACCAAAGCCCTTTGAAGCCTTAACACCCGGTGGGCGAATGGTGGTCTGCTCTTCTTCACCAGTGGTGGTTTCAAATACGTAAGAGCTCGATGATTGTGCACTCTCATCACACTTCCTCTTTTTACTGCTTCCTGCGGTTTTAGCTGCTGGCAATTCACACCATTTCTGGTCATTCCGCAACTCCTTTCATGCATGCTCAAGACTGAACTTCTTTTTGTGGTTGTTGTAGAAGATCTCATGCGCAAGTTTGAGAACATCGTTCTCATTTTGGCCACTACTCTTCTCTCTTGTTGCAGAGTCATAAGCCCCACAAAATTTGTTCACTTGGTCATTGATCTTCTGCCATTGGTTCTTACAATGCGATGACTCTCTCGGTTCATAACCTGCAACCTTGGGACTAGCCGCAAAGTATGCAGCAACCCTTTCCAGAACGCACCGGCTCTTTGCTCATTACCTACAACCGGGTCTTTGCTTGTGTTAAGCCAAGCGCTAATGAGAGCAACATCATCTACAGGCGTCCAAGACCTCCTTTCCTTACGCTCTCCAGGAGTCTCTGCTTCCGTTACTTGACTGCTAAAGAGAGGGACTTGGGAGGAAGAAACTTCACCACTGTCTTGAACAAAGCCAAAGACAGTCTCTTGCTGACTATTCAGAAGGTCTACAAAGTTTGAGACCGGTATATATGAATTGGAATCCATATTTGGTAGATGGAAGAGAAGAAAGTAATGAGAAGTAGAAGTAGAAGAAAGCTATGAGAAAAAGAAGTAGAAGAAGGATATATTTTTATAGAAGAGAAGAAGGAAAGAAGCATTGATCACCTTTGATCAACGAATTCAACACCCAACCATGTCGAGTAGACCCTTAACTAACACATTTATCCCTTGTTCTAAAACGTGCCGCCTGGGACCGATTACTCGGCGAATAAATGTAAATCGGGGAACCACTGTGGCGTTTTGCCCCAATTCGCCTTAAAACTCGGATCCTTCGCAAAAGTTCGATTTTTTTCTAAATTGGAAGCTCAAAATTATAGTTTTCTTTGCAAATCCATCATAACTGAGCATAAACATAAGAAATAACAGTGAAAACGCGTAAGAATCGTGAAAAAAAAGGCAGAGAACATCAAAATGAAGGTTTGTTCTCGACAAGTAAAAGGAAGAAGACGGAGGTAGTTTCGTAAATTAACGTTTATTAAAGAAAAATGTAAAAAACATAACAAAACTCCCCCCCCAACCAACTCGAACCCGCTTGATCTAGGTGAAATAAATTCTCCCTAATCACTAGAATATGGTAAATTCTTGAAAATTTTACACATTAATTATATCTAATAAAAACACATAAAATTAATCCCCGATTAATTCCCGATTAATCTCCGATTATTTCATAAATCGCTAGGCGCTACCCGAGCGTACGTACAGCGCCTAGCGAGTTCCCGAACATGGCATTTATCTAACGCATTAATCACACATCAACTAACACATTTATCTAACACATCTATTTATTACTACAATGGCAATAAAACCGAGTTAACTCTATTCAATTCAAACCGCAAAAGTAATCAGTTCACATGCACAGACGAGATCAACATCAAAAACACAATCAGTTCAATCCAAAAGCATAATACTGAGTTAAATCAATTCAATTCAGACCAAAAGCACAATCAGTTCAATTTAAAAGCATAAAATCGAGTTCAATCTATTCAATTCAAACCAAATGCACAAGCAGTTCACACACACAAACGAAATCAACATCAATCTGAGACTAATAAATTTTTTATCATTCTGTGAATCAATGTAAACTTATATACATAAGCTGTGTGTTACCTTTATTGCCATTGTAGTCACACCTTTATGTCTCTTGACCCGAACCATCTTCATTGAACATATGTCCTCTTCATCCGAACCATCTCAGCACACAAAGAAAAAAGCCAAATCAAAATGGATCAGAGGTGACCGGTTATATGAAGCAAACAAATCAAGTAGAACTAAATAGAGACAGTGTAATAAGACCACAATCTAAGACATGCATCAATTCACAGATTAAGACAGTCTAAGACCACAATCTAACACATGCATCAATTGACAGATTAAGACATAAACAGATAATTACTCTACTTTACCTTTCGCTTCGTCGATTTCAGCCGTGGAGAGAGATTGAGCCACCGTGGGAGACGCCGCGATTCGTCGCCGAGGAGAGATGAAGAAAGAGAGGTGGTGTGGTGTAGGAAAGCTAGAGAGATGCGTCGGCGGCGATCAAATAGGACACGATCGGCGAGACCACCGACAGATACGAGCTTTCCACCGAGACAGATGCTGACGGCTCCAACCGTCGGTGAGAAAACGAGAAACACCGGCGGATTCGACGAGGAGAGGTGGAGAGACGCGGTTTCGTCTACGGGAAGGAGAGAGAGAAGCCGATGCGTTTTGTGCGAGAGAGAGAGAGAGATTTAACCAATGCCCAACACATGTCCGTTTAGCACCGATTCTTCTACTCCCTCTTTAAGCACCGTGTTTTCTAATTAATCACATTTTTCTTTTTTTTAAATCATTAATTAGCTAAGTATTGGGCTTAAGCACCCCGGTTAAAGATGGTCTTACACTCCTCCTTCCGGATGTACATTTATTTATTTTATTTTCTCACAGAGAATCTTATTCCTCGAGGCCAAATTGAATTCAATCGAGCAGAAGGCAAAACACATTAATGTTGCTACCTCTTTATGTTTTTGCTTCATTATATCATCTATGTTGGTTATGGCTTCTGTCATTCGATAGTAACGTATGTGTGTAGCACTTTATACTAGTATAGTATTTACACTCTATTCTTAAATGTCTTGTAGACTGCTCGTTGGAGTAGCAAAGACGCTCAATGGAAAAAAAAAGAGAAGCAGATCTGCGATCAGAAGTTAATAACCTGAAAAAGGTACAGTCTAAGAGTTTGTTGTAACATGGTCATTTGGTCACTCTTGGCACTTGTTTATCTTTTTCTTAGTTCAAGGCTGGAAACTCTGTTTCTGCAGAAGATAGGTTATATGGAAAGCACGACTCATGGTGCACCGAGAGATTCTAACGTGGCTTCTCAGGAGAAATATATAGACCTGGTAATTACAAAAATAACATGCTTCATGGTTGCAACATATACAGCTCTTTACCATAAAATCACTTTATTAGATCATACCTTGTATGGTTGCCTTTTCTGTTTAAGCTAAGTTCCTTTGTTTCGGTTTCTATGCTTACACCATTTTGTTGGATGAATTGTCTCAATGGGATACTTAATTTCCATTGTTTGCATAGAATTGATAGGCTGTCTTGCAATAGTTTCCACTCAGGCCTTTGGGAGTTAGCTCGTGATATTTCAATACTCAAACAGTAAACAGAGGTTTATCTTTTAAGTGGAATAATTGTTTAGTTTTGGTTTTCGTGAATATAATGCAAATATCTATCTAAACATTTGTAAGGACATATATGTAGGTAAGAAGATCTACCAAGAACAGAATGGACATGCACCTTATTGCAGCTTCAGGCATCAGGTGTTCTATCTTATGCCCATTGTTTTAGAACTTTTGGCTGTAGTATCGTTAGTGTTTATGTGTCTGATGCAGTTTCAACCAAATATTTCGTTAGGGAGAACGGCTAGTTAATGGTGGCCGTTTATTTGACATAGATGGTGGTAGACAGGTTTTGTTATTGGCTCGTAGGCTTTCAGGCGTTGGTGGAACGTCTGTGCTTTCACAATAGCAACACAAGCATCTATGGCAGCAGCGCATAACTTGGAACCACCCACCAAAAGCAAAAGTTTTGACAGCTCAGGGAGATTATCAAGTCTCTTCTCTTATACACATATACTAATTTTTTAAGAGTCGTGTTTGTGACACCAAGCTTGGAATTTGCATAACTTACAAATGCTGCTTCACTATCCACTCGCTTGGGTGAATTAGAATCTGTAAACCAGATTTGATATGGGGATTGGTGAGAACCAACAAGCAAACCCAGAGGCATTTCAAGGTGATTCTGAAGTGAAGGTAAATCATTCCTCTTGCGTGTATCTAAGACGAGTCTACCCGCAAAACCAATATGAGTGGTGGAAGTTGGAAAGGACTAAGCCAACGTTTCAGCCTTTTTGATTGGTGTTATCACTAATGATCTGTCTCATAAGCTATTGGTGGGTTTTTGTCCAAAAAAAAAAAAAGCTATTGGTGGGTCTTGTTGCCTTTCGATTATGATTGTGCGTGATCCTGTCTGTTTAGTATTTCTATGGTGTTGATCTTTGTTGTTATCAATGAATGAAATGTGTTTTAATGAAAAACATTAATATTATTGTTTGCATGCGTAAAATCGTCATGTTGTGAAACTAGATAATAGATCTATTAAGGAACCCTTTATATATATAGGGAATTACACCGTCATAGAATAATTGAAAGACTAGAGAAAAGGAAATACAAATATGGAAATAGTACAAATCATAAACTAATAAGAAAAAGGAAAGTAGGTTGGCCGACTCTCTCTTTAGGCGCCGGCTCTCTCTCTCTCTCTCTCATGTATGGACCGGTTATGGACATCCACAATATGATTTATAACACTCCCCCTTGGATGTCATAACCATACAGAGTTTGTAATACGCTTTAGATGTTGCCTCATTAAAACTTTACCAGGAAAACTCAATGGGACAAAACCATGGTGAAGGAAAAAGAGTACAACACGTATTACTCCCCCTGTTCTGAACATCAGTAAAGGTCTTTCAGTCTACACATCCCTATATGATGCGTGATCTTCCAGAACGTCGAGGTAGGAAGTGACTTGGTAAATAGATCAGATGAGTTGTCACTGGAACGCACTTGGACCACTTGGACCTCACCGGTTTTCTATAGTTCATGCGTGCAGAAGAACTTAGGCAAGATGTGCTTCGTCCTGTCTCTTTTAGTGTAGCTGTCCTTAAGCTGAGCAATGCATGCTGCATTGTCCTCATACATCACGGTTGGTGCGTCCTTGCCTTCGGACATCCCACAATCAACTCGTACATGTTGGGTCATGGACCTCAACCAAACACACTCGCGGCTGGCCTCATGTATAGCCAATATCTCCGAATGGTTTGAAGATGTGGCCGCGATCGTCTGCTTCATGGAACGCCATGATATGGCCGTTCCACCATGTGTAAAAACATAGCATGTATGTGATCGAGCACTGTGTGGATCCGAAAGATAACATGCATCAGCAAAATCAACTAAACTTTCTTTGTCTTGGTTAGTATAAAATAAACCCAAGTCTTTCGTTCCTTGCAGGTAACGAAGAACATGTTTAATCCCGTTCCAATGCCTTTGGGTTAGACAAGAGCTTAATCTAGACAATAGATTTACGGCAAAACATATATCTGGTCGTGTGACTAGCCAGATACATCAAAGCTCCTATGGCCCTGAGATATGGCACTTCGGGACCAAGGACATCTTTATCGCCCATCTTAGGACGGAACGGATCAGTGTCCAGGCCGAGGGACCTCACGACCATGGGGCTCGACAACGGGTGAGACTCGGCCATATTAAATCTCTTGAGTACTTTTTCTGTATATGCCATTTGATGCACAAGGATTCCATCTCTTATGTACCCAAACTGTAATCCCAAACAAAACTTTGTTTTTTTTTTCAAGATCTTTCATCTCGAATTCTTTCTTAAGATATTCAATTGTTTGGAAAATCTCTTCAGAGGTTCCTAGGATATTTAAATCATCAACATACACTGCTATAATCACAAAGCCCTGGCCGAATTTCTTTATAAAGATACAAGAGCTGATCGGATCATTCTTATATCCCTCTTTCACTAAGTACTCACTTAGTCTATTGTACCACATTTGGCATGATTGTTTCAATCCATAAAGTGATTTATTCAACTTTATACAGTGTTGTTCTCGAGTACTCGATTTGTTTTTCAACTTTATACCCTCTGCTACTTTCATATAAATCTCATTATCCAGTGGTCCATATAAGTATGCAGTTACAACATCCATTAACCGCAAGTCTAAGTTCTCTCTTATAGCCAGACTTATCAGAAATCTATAGTAGCATCCACCAGAGGAGAGTATGTCTCCTCATAATCGATTCCTGGTCTCTATAAGAATCCTTGTGCAACAAGCCGTGCTTTATATCTCACGACCTTGCCATGTTCATTTATTTTCCTCACAAAGACCCACTTATAGCCGACTGGTTTAACATCATATGGTGTCCGGACTATTGGTCCAAAGACATCTCTCTTCTTTAAAGAGTTTAACTCCACGTTTATAGCTTCTTTCCATTTGATCCAATCTGATCGTTGAGTGCACTCATAAATAGACGTGGGTTCATGATCTTCTTTCAAATCCATAAGTTCAAGTGCTACCTTGTATGCAAATATATCATCAATGTTGATATTCTTTATGTTCCATTGTATCCCAGACAAGACATAGTTTATTGAGATCTCATTATTATCAGGACCTTCAGTACCTTGAATCTTGGCGTCCCAAGAATCAAGATTATATACTTCATGGCCGGTTGCATCTAAGCATTCATGATCGGCCGCGATCGCTATTAGGGTTTTGGGATCGGCCGCGGCTAAGTCCCGGGATTTTGGAACGGCCGCGGTCGTGTCTAGGGTTTCAACAACCTCGGTTTCATTCTCTGCACCTTTCTTAGTTTTCCGAGGATTCTTATCTTTGGAACCTATTGGTCTACCACGTTTCAAACGTTGTCTAGACTCTGTAGCAACTTGATTGTGTCCCTCTTGAACATTAATTCTGATTGGTGCATTAGCAGCTGGTGTATATGACTTAGTCACTCTTTTCGGGTCAGCAAAGGAATCTGGCAATTGATTAGCTAGTTTTTATAAATGTATAATCTTTTGGACTTCTAAATCACATTCATTAGTTCGAGGATCTTGCCAAGATAAGGATGTTTGATTCCATGTCATCTTTTTTTACCAGCTTATTGCTATCTCCCCCCTTATGTTGGATGTTCGGATTCATCAAAGTGACAATCCGCATACCTGGCCTTAAATAAATCACCATAGTTGGCTCAAGGTATTTTATAATCGTGGGGGAATCATATCCAACATATATCCCCATCCTCCTTTGAGGTCTCATCTTTGTTCTCTGTGGTGGTGCAATTGGCACATAGACGTCACAGCCAAATGTCTTAAGATGGGATATGTCTGGCTCATGACTTGTAAGCAATTGTAATGGGGAATATCTATGTTCACTAGACGGTCTTATACGAATCAATTCGGACGCGTGCAAGACCGTGGGTCCCCAAGCTGAGACCGGAAGCTTAGACCTCATAAGTAATGGTCTAGCTATTAGTTGAATTTGTTTTATGAATGATTCGGCTAAGCCGTTCTGTGTATGTACATGTGCCACAGAGTGTTCAACAGTTACCCCCATGGACATACAGTAATCATTAAAACGCTTGGGACGTGAACTCACCAGCATTGGTCTCTATCATTCCGACCTTAGCATAGTAAAAGGCCAGTAGAGAGCGTATGTATAGACTCTATGACTTTCTTATAGCCTTGACCGATCTCTATGATCTGAAGGAACTCTTTGTTTCCTTCGCCCTTAGTCTCAATATGAAAGCCATTCATTCGAATGTCTTTAAAGCTCAATAGGTTTCTCTTAGAGCTGGGTGAATACAATGCATCAAATATCTCCAGATGTGTACCCTTAGGCAATATGATGTTACCCTGGCTGTAGCCCTCTATGAGACTGGCTATACCTGGAATGATACTTTAGAGACTTCACATAAAAACTTTCATTCATTAATAAAATAAGTTCAAACCAATCAAAACATAGAAAACATAAAGTAAAGAACACGAAAACATAGATGTCGAATTCAACTTCATTCTTTTAAACAATCTGAAGTTTCATAATCCATAAGATCGTCTCGTTCATGATTAAAATCATCTTCACCATCTTGATAAGTCATATGAGCTTCAGGATTCTTCCCTTTTAAACTCTCTTGGTAGAGGTCAACGAGATGTTTGGGAGTCCTACATGTCTTAGCCCAATGATTATCCATACCACATCTATGCACACAGATTTGGTCGAGTTTTGTGGCTTGAAAGATGTACCACGGCTTCCATAGGAGCCACAGCCATATGAGTTGCTTTGGCCTCGACCAAACGAGTTTCGGTCTCGGCCACCACGTCCATGCCATTTTCCACGACCACGGTTGTGTTGGCTATCACTCTGGACATGGTTCGACTCTTTCTTAGCCTCTACGGTCGCATGTGCCTCAGGTAATGGGTTTGTTCCAGGAAGTCTCAATTCACTGTTTCTCATTAACAGTTCATTGTTCTGCTCAGCGAGCAAGAGCCAAGAGATCAGATTAGCATAAGTTGTGAAGCCCTTCTCACGGTATTGTTGTTGTAACAACACATTGCTTGTGTGGAAGGTGGAAAAAGTTTTCTCAAGCATATCCTTATCCGTTATATCCTCACCACACAGTTTCAATTTTGAAACTATTTTAAACAGGGCCGAGTTATACTCGTCAACGGACTTAAAGTTCTGGATTTTGAGATTTTTCCAATCATATGTAGCATTTGGTAATAACACCGTTCTCTGGTGATCATATCTCGTTTTCAACTCTGTCCAAAGGTCTAGAGGATTCTCAATAGTCAAATACTGATCTTTGAGACTCTCAATAAGATGATGGCGTATAATTAATATCGCACGGTATCTATCGTTTTCAATTGCATTATTGTCCTCGGTGATACACTCACTGAGTCCCTTGGATTTCAAGATGATCTTAGTATCAAGTGCCCATTGCAAGTAATTATCTCCAGAGAGATTTAGGGCAGTAAAATCCAAGTTGTTGATTTTCGACATCTGAAATCACATATTTTCGTCTTTAAGATTATAGTGTTCAATCGAATGCAATCAATATGTTCAAGCAGTTAGTTTTCTATGTTCAAACAAGCCTTGCGGCCATGACAAGCCTCACGGCTAAGAACAAGCCTCGCGGCCAAGCAAGAGATGATCATGCAATATTTATTCGTTTACAATCCTAGCATACGATTTCTATATGCAATCAGTTCATACGTGATATGCATGCATGATACAAAACAAGCCACACGATATGCATGCATGATACAAAACAAGCCACACGGGTATAAGGTATGTCCAAGAAATTCGAATTCTATATGTACATATGGTTATAATGCAAGCCTATCATACGGTTTATATATGTTCATACGAATTCTAAGTTATATAATTGCAATCAAATAATTAAGCAATGCATCAAGAAGTTAATTTTCTATCAACCTAACGGATCATGTTCAATTTATCAATGCAATTAGGGTTTCCATATAAGCAAGGCCGGTTAGGGTTTAATCAAGACTATCATGCGATTCCAAAATCATTCAATCGGTTTTAATTCAAAACAACCAAATTCGAGGATGAGTTTATCAATCCTAGCAAAACGATTTCTATGTGATCAATCTAACAATACGATCTCATTCAATATCAAAACAAGCATTCAGTTTTAATTAATCAAACAAGCTATCATACAATTTCAATTTCAAAACAATCAATCGATTTTAATTTAGAACATATATAATACGATTAGGGTTTATATAAAATCGATCATGTCTTTAACTTTTAGGGTTTGGATCGATTTCTTGCATAACATGTAATATACATGTATGCGGCTAAGGTATCAGGAATTGGGGTATCGAACTTATGATTATGAGCTTCGATTTACTCATTGGGGTTTTGATCTATTACCCTATGATTTTGATTTCAACATTAGATCATACTATTAGGGTTTGTAGTTTTTATGGTTTCGATTCTTATCAAACAATCAAATTCGATTATGGGTTCTCTTTAAGGTTTCGAATTACCTTAACCTCAAGTAGGGTTGAATGGACCTCCAATGAGAAGAAGAACCGCAAGCTGAACGTTGAGATTGATATGCGAACGAGCTGAGGTCGTCTAGAGCTGGAACGGATCGCTAGCTGTCCTTGCTGGTATCGGGAACGTGAGCTGAAGCTGAGATCGTCTGATCACGAACAGAAACAAGCTGTTGTCGCGAGCGGTATCGAGTCGTCTATCGCGAGCTGGCTGAGATCGTGTCTCGGGATCGAGCTGAGACTGTCTGGGGTCGCGAGCTGGGATTGTGTCACGAACAGGAACAAGATGAGAATTAGGTTTAGGGTTCGTGATCGGGAGTTCTCAACGGTTAGGGTTTATCGTCGAGGGGATTATGGATTCGTCAGCTAGGGTTTGTTTAGCTTAGGGTTTAGAGCGTGATCGTGCTGATAACGTGTTATGAAACTAGAGAATAAAATCTATGTTTCTGTATTATTCATAAACATAAGGAGCTCTTTATATATAGAGAATTACACCGTCATAGAATAATGAAAAGATTAGAGAAAAGGAAATACAAATATGGAAAGAGTACAAATCATAAACTAATAAAGAAAAAAAAAGTAGGATTGGCCGACTCTCTCTCTCATGTATGGACCGATTATGGATCGAACCGGTTATGGACATCCACAATATGATTTATAACAAAAGCTTTATAAACTTTTTTTTAACTCTGATAATCCATTGCAAAAAAGAAAAATAGAAACGTCCAAACCAAAAACAGAAAACACACCACGTAAACCCAATAAAACATAGACATAAACAGAGACTAAACTCATACTGTAACCGCTGCTCATTTGTTAGCTCCATGCCACTTGTTTCTTCTTCGACCTCCATCATAAAGAGCATTCCTGCATCGGTTTTACGTTTTTTGGAACAAGGTTCATCAGGGATTTCGCTTGTTTCAAACAGCAAACGGCATGCTGCTTCATCAAAAAACAATCCTGGCCATTCAGGGCTTTCTGGTTTATTGATGTCCTGAGTCGGAGTTATGCAGAAAATACGCAAACTTGCGGACACCAAATTGTGAAGCAGCTCGACGTAGTAGGGATCACCTCTGAATTGATCAGAGACTATGAACAAACTTTCACGAAATGGTTGACAACGAGATTCCTGTGCCCAAAAAAGAATGTCATTTGTCATTCTAATACGTCTCGAGGCTTTATCCCCTGACAAAAAACCATACACATAAAGATCAATGGAAGTGAGAGAGTATAGGAGGGTTACATAGTAGATATAAAGAAGAAAAAGAGTGGAAATGAAATCACCTGCGGGAAAAAAGTAGATTCTGGAGGCCCAAGTCTTGTCACCCAGTAAGGCAGAACCGTTCTTGTTATCAGATTGAAATCTTATTAGTAAACTTCCTTTCCACAAGAGCTGATGCGATAGAGTGGTAGATGTCATCAGCAGTGGAACCAAGAGGGAATGGACAATACTGAGCATCCCAGAAGACGGCTGTCATAGCCCCTTTGACGGTGGGTCTGATAGGCTCTGGATCCATGCAAACAAACAAAAAAAAAAACAGAGTTTTAAATACTCATATCGACAGATGAAATCTAAAACAAAACAATTTGGGATGATGGTCTTACCGAGGAAATCTAAGATCTTGTAGGGATCTTCTACTACTTCTTCTTCTTCAACCTCAGAGGGGTAGTAGTAGTTGTAGGGGCCACCTTCAACATTAGAGGTGTCTTCTTCGCCCTTGGAGAGATGATCTTCTTCTTCGCCCTGGGAGGGATGATCTTCTTTGCCCTTGGAGAGATGATCTTCTTCTTCTTCTTTGCTATCACTAGCACTTAAAACAAGATGTGCATGAGCAAGCAGAGATTCTACACTAAAGCTACGTTCTTCAGCATCAGGCAGATGAATTAGGAGAGGAGTGTGACCCCACGATTTCAAACACTTGAGAACCCTAACTAACTCCGGTTTTGGTTTTGCGATTACTGCGATATTCATTGGATCTTGATCTAGAGTAGTCATTTTGTTCACAGCAGTCGAAGTCAGGTAAATCTTGGTAGCTATAGAGAAACAACAACTACAAGTTACAGATGGACATAATCATAATCATAATAATTAAGACGATGACAAAGAAAGTGCTTACATGAGGGTAAGTAATAGATTCCGGCCTTGCTTAACTCATCCATTACGTCGCACTTGAGTAGCTCACAATGCACATTGATATCCTTATCTCCATGAAATCCAAATTGTTCAAGAGCATCTACGATATTGATACGAATAGAACCAAGATCATCGATGCCAACAGGGATTTGGATAGTCATCCATGTTCCAGTACACCTCTGTATAATAATTCCCTAAGAGAGAGGACAAGGGGGGGGGGGGGGGCATAACTACGACGGATCCAAATCTAACAAACAATTTCAATCTAAGAGTAAGAGATGGACACAGAGATCTTTACCGGAGCAAAACTCGCCTTCGCCCATGGTTCCACGATGAGGATGATCCGAGACTTTCTCGAGAGCTAGAGATGTCAAATGGGCGGGGTGGGTGGCCCGTGTCCAAATCGATATGGTCCAAAATGGACAGACCCAGATTAAACCATAATTAAAATTTGTCCAGATGGGTGAATCCAATTATATTCATGGACAATATTGGGCTTAACCACTTGGACAATGGGCGGCCCAATAAACTTAAATGTCTAGGGTTTGAAAAATTGGGAGAAAACACAAATCACCTTTTTTTTTCTTCCCGTCTCACTCTTGTGTTTTTTCTTCGTGTTTGATTCTTCCTCTTCGAATCATCGTCTTCGATTTTTCCTCTTCGAGTCCTCGTCTTCGATTCTTCCTCTTCGTGTTCGATTCTTCTTCCTCGTCTTCGTTCTTTTTCAATTTTTTTTCGATTCTTCACCAACTTCTGATTTCATCATCTCTTAAGATTTGATTTTCGTGATTTGTGTTATGGGTTTTCACTATTAGCTACTGATTCGTATCATCTACTAATATTGTGTTATGGTTTATGTGTTAAATAGATCGGTGATTTGTGTTCATAACGAAGTTGGTGGCGAGTCTGGCGACTGTTTCTGTTTCCGCAAGTCAGACGAAATTACGAATTTTTTAAACTTATCTTGAATTTTTTATAACTTTGAAACATGAAGTTTAAAACTTAAAGTTTAAGTATGTGACATCTTTAAAATTGAAAACTTAATAATCTTTAAATTTTTAAAACTGAAATTATGTTGTTTACATTAAATGGGCGTATGGGCCGTCCATGGATAGCCCAACAAATCATGGTCTTATTTGGTTATGGTCTCATTTGGACATGGTTCTATTTGGGTTTCGACCAAAAATGTCCAGCAAAAAAATGAAACCCATTCGGACACACCCAAACCCGCCCACCCGCCCATTTGACATTTCTATCGAGAGCCTTCGAATCGAATCTGTGTGTTCCGGATCAGAGAGGGCTTTTTTTTTTCCTTCTTCTCTCGTGGCTGAGATGATGGTCTGCCTCGCATGCTTTTTTAACCTTTGGATCTCAAATAAGCGTGTTGCCATATTTTCAACCGTCAGATCTGTGCTTTTTTTTCTTTATCCTAGTAACTAGTGTTTCGGAATCCTTGCCAAAATGGGCCCAGAAACGGGCCTCGTGTGATTTATTTGGTTGGTCTACAAGCAGCTTTTGGGAGAAGAAGACTTGACGTCCGTTCCAACCCCACTGCCTGCACTATTTAAAAAAAAAAAACATTTTGCGATATGAAAGTGTTTTATGTAGATTAATATTTTACTAAGATAAGATATGTGCGTTACACTGGATGAATTTATTTATATATATTATTGATAATTTTTTTTTATGTATTTGATCATTTTATTTATACATATACAATTATATATGTTTTCCGTTGTTATTATATAATTTCTTTTTGATAGATCAGGTAATTTTTTATTAAAAATTATGAAACTAAATTAAAATTAATATATTATGGGTTGATCGCATTGGACATTAAACAAATTATGACACAAAAATCTTATTTTATTTCCACCGAACACATTTTTGAAAAAAATGAACAATATTGTTTCCACAGTTAAATTATTTTGACATTTATCTTCCATATGGTTTTGAAAGGTTTCAGATCAACCATTGAATTGATATATGTCATTTTAATGCTTTTAGTCGTATGGTTAAGGAAAACTTATATTTTTATAATTTAAAGTCGTTTAAAAATATTCAAAATATAACTTATAAGAAAAAATTTAACATATAAGAAAAATATAACATATAAGGTTTCCTTATTTTTTTAATTTAAAGTCATTTAAAAAAAATCAAAATATATCATATAAGAAAAAATCTAATTTTTTTATTGTATGGTTAATGTTATTGTTTAATTTTTTTAATAATATAAATTAAAAAAATGAAGAAGGATGTAAAATTGTTATCAAATATTTCTTAATCATATTAGGTAATTCTGTAACTTTTATTTAATGAAATAATACACGTTTCTTATATTTTGGGTTATATATTGTTCCTAGTATATTTTTAAACTATGATTTATATAAAGTGCTCTAGAATTCTTTTAAATAGCACTAGACCCTGATCCGCGCGCCATCGCGGATATGAATTTTCAGTTTTTAATTATTTATTTTATTAAATGATATATTTGTAATATTCGTTCATATTATATTCATTAAGTAAATATTTTTTTTGCATCTTAAACTATCTATTTTTTTACGAATGTGTGATATCATATAAAAAATATAAAAAAAAATGAGTATAGAGTTAATTAGATAATTTTAAAAACAAAAATTTTTCTTTCGTGTGTGATATCATATAAATAATGATCCACCCAGTTAACAAAAATCATGATTATTTTATGTGTAATTATTTTTATTTTGACCATTTCCTTAAAACTATATTTAATTTTACATATTTTAATTAGAATATTTTAAATATCTTTACTTTTTTATTTGAAATGCAACTCAATATTTTTTTAACAATTATAACAAAATATTTAAAAAATATTTTTAGAATTTGTTTGAAAAATATGAAAATTACATTTTAAATTAAAATTATCCTAAAATATGATAAGTTTTGATGTAAACGAAAACTCAAATTATGTCAAAAATAATGATATTCAATGATAATAACAATTTTAATTGATTATTTTTAAAACAATACATTTACAAAAATATTGTTTGAAAGAAAATTCATTTATCTTTCAAATATAAAATGAAAATACTATAATTAAATAATAAAAAAAAATATAAATAAAAACCATAAATTTAGCAAATGACAACTGAGTTATATTATGCTAAAATTTTCTTTCTAACAATTTATCAAATGACAAATGAGTTATGAGCAAATAATACCATATAATTTTTAAAAACATAGCCATTCTTAAATATTTTTTGAATAAATAATTATTTTTAAATTTAATCAACTGAAAATAATATCCGTACAATTGTGTGAGTCAAATTCTAATTTTATTGATGCATGTTATATATTAGTGCTGCATGTTTTAGGTAACATTTTAATGATGCACGTTTTTAAAAATCTCCATTATTAAAATTATGCACGTAAGGATAACTCATGAGTTTTTTTGGTTGATTAAATGACATTATGTCTAAATTTATTTAAGGATATTTCATTAAGGTAACTGAAAAAGACAAACAATAAAATAGGAAGTTTAAATTCATTTAAGCATATTTCATTAATGTAACTGAAAAGACAAGTAATAAATTAGGCAGTTTTATTCGTTTTAGGATATTTCATAAATGCAACTGAAAAAGACAAGCAAAAAAAAAGAGTTTAATTAATGAATTAAGAACATTTTCAAATGGGTACTTCTCTTTTAATAATATAGATTTAGAAGGCATACACAACTGCCACACAGAATAAAGTTAGTTAAAAAATTTACAAAAATTGAGGTTATAACTATTTAAAAGATGCTCAACTAATTTGTTCTATTACCGTTTAGCTATGTCTTTCTAAATCTCAACCCATAAACGCAAGCTTGCAACCCTTGGAGAAGGGCAGTGGTTTTGAGAGAATAAGAGGAAACTACCATTAGCCAATATGCAATACAGCGTTCCAAGCAAATGGAGGAGCCTGATGATTAAGCTGAGCACAAATCCGAGACCAGACTTCTGAAGAGTAAGAACATTCATTGAACAAAATGGTCCCTGGATTCATTTACGGTAAAACAGAGGAGGCAAGATGTTTCAATGTCACAGCTCCATGATGCAAGGCGATCGAGAGTTGAATCGAAATTTAGTCACATTAATTATGTACTAAGAGAATGGTACGTAGTGTGATGAGGATGATTACAATAATGACTAATAGTTGGGATGCGCAATTGATTGTACCTTTGGTTCAGTAACATGGCATGAGGCAATTGGCTTAAGCTTAAGCTTTTTTGCAATAAGAAACAACCAAATGAAACACCACAAAATTGAATGTTTTGTATGACTACTCATTTTCAGATGTTGATATGTATAGGCTAAAACATACAAGTACGGTTTTGTGTAATATAATGTTGATCTTCATCTCAAGACAAATAACAAAACTAACTGAATACAAATGTTGACTTGTGACCAACAAAATCAAGTAATCCCTTAACATGCCATCCCTCTTAAATCAATTTGTTGTTTAACTTGCCACCACATTTCTACATTTTATGTCATCTTGCTGACATTCATTATTCTATAAATCCTACCGTTCTTTCTGACCAACATCATCCATGCCACTTGTTTCTTCCTCGACCTCCATCATAAAGAGCAATCCTGCATCGGTTTTACGCTTTTTGGAACAAGGTTCATCAGGGATTTCGCTTGTTTCAAACAGCAAACGGCATGCTCCTTCATCTATTAGCAATCCTGGCCATTCAGGGCTTTCTGGTTTATTGATGTCCTGAGTCGGAGTTACGCAGAAAATATCCAAACTTGCGCACAGCAAAGTGTGAAGCAGCTCGACGTAGTAGGTGTCACCTCTGAATTGATCAGAGACTAGGAACAAACTTTCTTTACAAGGAGATTCCTTTGCCCAAAAAAGAATGTCATTTGCCATTCTAATACGTCTCGAGGCTTTATCCCCTGACAAAAAACCATACACATAAAGATCAATGGAAGTGAGAGAGTATAGGAGGGTTACATAGTAGATATAAAGAAGAAAAAGAGTGGAAATGAAATCACCTGCGGAAAGAAAGTAGATTCTGGAGGCCCAAGTCTTGTCACCCAGTAAGGCAGAACCGTCCTTGTCATCATCACCAAGATAGGCCCAGATTGAAATCTTATCAGTAAACTTCCTTTCCACAAGAGCTGATGCGATAGAGTGGTAGATGTCATCAGCACTGGAACCAAGAGGGAATGGGCAATACTGAGCATCCCAGAAGACGGCTGTCATAGCCCCTTTGACGGTGGGTCTGATAGGCTCTGGATCCATGCAAAAAAATAAAGAAAAAAACGAGTTTTAAATGCTATCTGACAGATGAAAACTAAAGCTTATCTCAAAACTGGAGAGGAAGGTTAGCGATATCAAAAATACCAGTTTGATCTCTTTCTCAATAGCATCCACATGCATGCTATATTGCTGTGACTTGATGCCAAATAGACTCTCTAGCCTCGTTACTTTGTAGATCGTGCATGTTACATAAGAATGTGCTTTGACTGCTTTCTACGAGCTTTAAATTCCAAAGGGAAAAAAAAAAAAGCAAAGGAAAACAATGTGAGAAGGTATTTAATCAGAGTCAAGACAAACAATTAAGAAAGCAACGAACCTGACAATACGTAGTAGCTCGGTACGGCACAGATTTAGGATTATCAACAAGTAACATGTCATGAGCATGCTGTAAACTTGGGATTAAACCTTCACCAAGCAACTCAGAGTCCAATATCTCGCTTACCTAATAATCAAGAAGAAGCCAATCCCTCTCAAACTCCCAACAAAGCATGCACATTTGTATATTAACATCAGCACGTGAAGCAATGTCTAACCCAACTCCCAGTTCATCTGATCGTTTATTGATGAGGTTAACGTTCTTGGTCATCCCGTTCTAATGCAAAACCTTTCTCATAAGCTTCACCGTCGGGAGGTACGACTCAGACGCCGTCAGCATTGATACACCGGATTCGTCATCATCTCCCATTGCTCTCGCAGCCATCATCGATAGCAATCCCGTTCCCGCACTATAACACACACACACAGACACAATCAACGTGTCAGTTACTCTCGTTAGGACAAAAATTGAATTCAAATGAGTTGTGGTAATGAGAAGGAGAAACCCGATGTCGAGGACGTGGCAAGGCTCGGTGATAGTTTTCTCGAATGCTAGACGGTAAGCTCGGTTCCGGCGAGTGTCGTTGAGCATGTCTAGATACGACGTCGTGCCGAAGAGGCCGTCCGTGGAAGCTACTGGAGCTCCGGCTTGGTCGTTTCTGTCGATGACGATCCACTCCGAAGTGCCGGTGAGAGGGTTTTGTCTGAGCTGGAAGACGCGTTGAATTAATTGGGAGCTCGTAGTGCGAGCAGCGACGACGGAGCTTAGGCGAGTGGGTGGGGGAGAACGGAAGGGGAGAAAGGGAGTAAAGGTTTTGGGAAGAAGAAGAGAAGAGAGTGGCGGAGACATAGACGATGGAGCCTTTTTAAGGGGTTTAAGCCGCCGTGCGTGAGTCGTGAGAGGAGGAGATTCTCCAGTCTGCACTCTGTTTTATGTTTCTGTTTCATTTAGGTTTTTAAAAGTGATTTTTGCCACCAAATCAAAATGCTACGAAATTTGGATGACAACTGATAGTAGACTACTAGTAAAAGATGTTACATAATGGTGGTAAATCAAACGATGCCGTCATGTTTGAGAATGAGAATCTGTAAGCTTCACTTATTGATCTTGTAATCGTTTACTGCATTGACCGTAGAATCCTTATAAGTTTTGCATCCCACAGAACAAACATCCAACCAATCTATGTGGTTGGCCCTAGCCTTGAACTGGTTGAGACTTGTGGTTGTTTTACCTTGATTCATTGGTACATTAGCTTTGTGTTGTTTCCATAAAAGTAACTTAAAGCTCATAGCTTTCTTTTTGTTGGACCATATAGTGAGCACTTAATCAGCTTACAAGGAATCTAGCTTGCGAGTGGGCAAGGGACAACATCAGAACCAATTGTGTGGCGCCATGGTACATCAAGACCTCACTTGTGGAACCGGTATCTCTTCTCCTATACTCTCTAAAACAATGCATATAGAACATTGTTTCATTTAGATTGAAAACGTTCGTGGAGAGTAGAAGTTGGCATTGAAAGCACACCGAATGGGACTATTTGTATTGTTAAGTCAAAATCACTAACATAGTCTAGAAAATATGAGGCATCTGACAAACACAAAGGAAATGCTCGAATAACACTAAGAGACGAGAAGAAACTACTACCATGGTTACTTGACAACATCTAAGAAGGATCAGATACGGAGATTCCGCATGCGGTTTTGATTGTTGCGCCGCCTCTCATCATCACCAGCCTAAGCAATAGAAAAACTTTGTTATTGAGATTTAATAATAATATGAAACAAACAAACACTTTGTTACCTCTCTGTCCCTATGCATTTGTATACGTTTCAGACATGTAAGCACTTCAAAGTGTGCAATTACTTTTATTGATTGATATTGCCTTCTCAGCTTATCGGAAACAGATTAAGGTATGGGTCATTGGAGACAATTACTAATGCCCCTCCAGCTGGCAGTGTGTTGGCGTGTGTAACAATCCTGAACACTATATAATGATCAAGAAGTAGCGATTTAAGGCTCATCCGGATGATTTCCTTCATACAAAAGGAATATGAAGAATTAATAATGGGCCAGGGCCACATATCAATCATTTGAAAATAAGTTAATCTACTTGGTTGAAGCTTGCATGGGCCGCATAACAAATATCTTCGATCATATTGCCTCATCGTCTGACTCATTTGTGTCACTGCCCGTAAAATACTCGCAGACTCCTTGTTTATGTCTCCATCTCTAACCACAAAAGAATGTATGCGTGCAAGATTGTAGCTTGTTTCCTCATTTCCAGTACCAACTATCTGTAGTACATTCCTGATCTCATCCGCTAGCAAGAAGACAGCTTCGGGGCTTTCAAATTTAGTTGTTCATAAATCTAAGAACACTTCAACATTTATGAGCCTCACACCAGGAGGTGATTTTGTAACGTTTCCACTGGCATAAAGTCCCTTGGTAGTAAATACTTCTTCATCCACCAAATACCCCTTCTTATTAACATAAGGCTTTGAGGAGCTGCCTATTTCCTGGTTGCATGATGAATTGCTGTAAAATAATAATTTTAAACTCTTCTCCTTTGCAAAATGAAAAAAAAAACCTTTTTACTTACCAACCACTTCCTGTATCACCTCCTAAACATGTTTTGTGTTTTTCTTTGGCCTGCCACTTTGGCACTTTCGGTAACAAGGCAACTTAAAAGCCTCTTTCCTGCAAACATAAAAAAACGGTAAGCTCATCTTTTCTACTCATCATGCTTCCGGTTTATAGCAGCCATTCTTGAAGATTAACGTTATTGAAACATGAACAAATGATTTACTAACCATATCTGCCCAAAATAAGACTGCTGGAAATTGGGAACTTTTGGTATGAGTTCATAATCACCAAAATCAGCTTCGCTGTTCTCAGGCAACTTAACAGTCCCTTTCCTGCAAACAAAGAAAAACCCACGCTGAGTATTTCTACTGTTGTTGTGATCTGTGTTTTTACTTCAATTGTAGCATTACGTACCAGAGAAATGCAAAAAGAAAGAAGAAAAGGAAAGGATATCTAGCATGGGTTCTTCCTATAGGTAGTAAACCTTTTGTGCTGATCAAGTCAGTCTCGAAATCCTTCTTGCCTTCTTCAGACAAGGAGCTGTACACAACAACCATTCCCTGAGCAGAGATAGTCCTTGAAATTGTTCATGTGATGCACTCTAGTGTATTCTTGTAAGCCAAGTCTTCTTCACTCATTCCTTTCTCGGTGTACCTTCTACACAGAGACTCAGTGATTTGGTGAACGGTACCAAGCAGAATACCTATTTAACAAAAGAGAAAAAAAGATGAAGATAAGTTTTAGGATTGTTGTGCTATAGAAAGATAGTTGTGTAAGTGATCTCACCTCTTTCAACGAAGATGGCACTGGCGTTAATACCAGCACCGTTGATTTCTTTTCCTTGGACATAAAGTCTTTGTTCGTATGTGTGATTGTGCGCCAAGCTCCATTAATTGCTACCTGAGAAGATGATAAACATGTGTGAGAGAACTCATAAAATCCAAGTAAACTTATATGCAACAAAGCAAACTAGTTTTATTACCACAAGGCAAGTTACATCACCTGAGAATCAAAGAAACACCCGGTTAGAGGAGAATACAAGTTGAATCTAGAATATTTGAATCCGAAACTTACCGAGAAGCCTCAAAACTGAGTGTGAATAGTTGAACATCTTTAACTCCGATGAGGAGATTATGTACTCTGTTTTATGTTTCTGTTTCATTTAGGCCCTCATGATATTCATTTTATTGCAAATGAACTCCTGAGGTTTTAAAAGGTGACTTTTGCCACCAAATCAACATGTGACGAAATTTTGATGACAACTGATAGTAGGCTAGTAGTAAAATATGTTGTAGATGTTACATGATGGTGGTAAATCAAACGATGCCGTCATGTTTGAGAATGAGAATTTGTAAGCTTCTCTTATTGATCTTGTAATCGTTTACTGCATTGACTGTAGAGTTTTGCATCCCACAGAACAAACATCCAATCAATCTATGTGGTTGGCCCTAGCCTTGAACTGGTTGAGACTTGTGGTTGTTTTACCTTGATTCATTGGTACATTAGCTTTGTGTTGTTTCCATAAAAGTAACTTAAAGCTTATAGCTTTCTTTTTGTTGGACCATATAGTGATGACTTGTTCATCAATGTACGCTTCCACCTGTTACTTAAGATTGGTTATGTAACATGTTGATCATTACTGGCACAAGCTAGGGTTTTGAATCCTTCTCTTGGCCCTTGGGGTAGGTTTGTGTAGTTTCAGTAAATGTAACTTAAGGTTTATAGCTTCTATTTTTTGTTGGACCACATAGTGATGACTTGTTAATCTCATGTAAGCTTCTACCTGTTACTTAAGATCAGTTATATAACATGGTGAACATTACTGGCACAAGCTAGGTGTTGGAATCATTCTCTTGGCCCTTTGGGTCGAGACTTGTGGTGGTTTCACCTTCAATCATTGGTACATTAACTTTGTGTGGGTTCAATAAGTGTAACTTAAGGCTTATAGCTTTTTTTTCTGGACCATGTAGTGATGGCTTGTTGATCTCATGTAAGTTTCAATATGTTATTTAACATGGTGAACATTACTGACACAACTTCGGGGTTTGAGTCATTCTCTTGACCCTTATGAAAGTTTCTCAATTTGTTTTGTATTCAGATAAACAATGTTGGAACTAATTTAAGGAAGCCAACAGTGGAGTACTCGAGTGAGGATTATGCAAAAATCATGTCGACCAACTGGGAATCCGCTTTCCATTTTCCCCAAATTGCACATCCTCTTTTAAAAGCATCTGGGGTTGGAAGCATTGTGTGCATCTCCTCTGTGGCTGGCCTGGTGCATCTTAGTAGTGGATCTGTCTATGGTGCAACAAAAGGTGAGCCCATCTTATTCATAGCTAAAGAGAAACCATGAATCAAGGAGTGTGGAAGTGTGGTTTGTTTTTCTGAGGAGCACTTAATCAGCTTACAATGAATCTAGCTTGCGAGTGGACATGGGACAACATCAGAACCAATTGTGTGGCGCTATGGTACATCAAGACCTCACTTGTGGAACCGGTATCTCTTCTCCTATACTCTCTAAAACAATGCATATAGAACATTGTTTCATTTAGATTGATAACGTTGGTGGAGAGTAGAAGTTGGCATTGAAAGCACACCGAATGGGACTATTTGTATTGTTAAGTCAAAATCACTAACATAGTCTAGAAAATATGAGGCATCTGACAAACACAAAGGAAAATGCTCGAATAACACTAAGAGACGAGAAGAAACTGCTACCATGGTTACTTGACAACATCTAAGAATGATCAGATATGGAGATTCCGCATGCGGTTTTGATAGTTGTGCCGCCTCTCATCATCACCAGCCTAAGCAATAGAAAAACTTTGTTATTGAGATTTAATAATAATATGAAACAAACAAAAACTTTGTTACCTCAATGTCCCTATGCATTCGTATACGTTTCAGACATGTAAGCACTTCAAAGGGTGCAATTACTTTTATTGATTGATATTGCCCTTTCAACTTATCGGCAACAGTACGATTAAGGCATGGGTCATTGGAGATAATTATTAATGCCCCTCCAGCTAGCAGTGTGTTGGCGTGTGTAACAATCCTAAACACAATATGATGATCAAGAAGTAGCGATTTAAGGCCCATTCGGATGATTTTCTTCATACAGAAGGAATAGGAAGAATTAATAATGGGTCAGGGCCACATATCAATCATTTGAAAATAAGTTAACCTACTTGGTTGAAGCTTGCATGGGCCGCAAAACAAATATCTTCGATCATATTGCCTCGTCGTCTGACTTATTTGTGTCACTGCCCGTAAAATACTCGCAGCCTCCTTGTTTATGTCTCCATCTCTGACCACAAAAGAATGTATGCGTGCAAGATTGTAGCTTGTTTCCTCATTTCCAGTACCAACTATCTGTAGTACATTCCTGATCTCATCCGGTAGCAAGAAGACAGCTTCGGGGCTTTCAAATTTAGTTGTTCCTAAATCTAAGAACACTTCAACATTTATGAGCCTCACACCAGGAGGTGGTTTTGTAACGTTTCCACTGGCATAAAGTCCCTTGGTAGTAAATACTTCTTCATCCACCAAATATCCCTTCTTATTAACATAAGGCTTTGAGGAGCTGCCTATTTCCTGGTTGCATGATGAATTGCTGTAAAAAAAATAATTTTAAACACTTCTCCTTTGCAAAATGAAAAAAAAAAACCTTTTTACTCACCAACCACTTCCTGTATCACCTCCTGAACATGTTCTGTGTTTTTCTTTGGCCTTTTACTTTGGCACTTTCGGTAACAAGGCAACTTAAAAGCCTCTTTCCTGCAAACATAAAAAAAAAACGGTAAGCTCATCTTTTCTACCAATCTTGCTTCCGGTTTATAGCAGCCATTCTTGAAGATTAGGGTTATTGAAACATGAACAAATGATTTACTAACCATATCTGCCCAAAATAAGACTGCTGGAAATTGGGAACTTTTGGTATGAGTTCCTAATCACCAAAATCAGCTTCGCTGTTCTCAGACAACTTAACAGCCCCTTTCCTACAAACAAAGAAAAACCCACGCTGAGTATTTCTACTGTTGTTGTGATCTGTATTTTTACTTCAATGGTAGCATTACGTACCAGAGAAATGCAAAAACAAAGAAGAAAAGGAAAGGATACCTAGCATGGGTTCTTCCTATAGGTAGTAAACCTTTTGTGCTGATCAAGTCAGTCTCGAAATCCTTCTTGCCTTCTTCAAACAAGGAGTTGTACACAACAACTATTCCCTGAGCAGAGCTGGTCCTTGAAATTGTTCATGTGATGCACTCTAGTGTGTTCTTGTATGCCAAGTCTTCTTCACTCATTCCTTTCTCGGTGTACCTTCTGAGACTCAGTGATTTGGTGAACGGTACCAAGCATAATACCTATTTAACAAAAGAGAAAAAAAAAGATGAAGATAAGTTTTAGGATTGTTGTGCTATAGAAAGATAGTTGTGTAAGTGATCTCACCTCTTTCAACGAAGATGGCACTGGCGTTAATACCATCACCGTTGATTTCTTTTCCTTGGACATAAAGTTATTGTACGTATGTGTGATTGTGCGCCAAGCTCCATTAATTGCTACCTGAGAAGATGATAAACATGTGTGAGAGAACTCACAAAATCCAAGTAAACTTATATGCAACAAAGCAAACTAGTTTTATTACCACAAGGCAAGTTACATCACCTGAGAATCAAAGAAACACCCGGTTAGAGGAGAATACAAGTTGAATCTAGAATATTTGAATCCGAAACTTACCGAGAAGCCTCAAAACTGAGTGTGAATAGCTGAACATCTTTAACTCAGATGAGGAGATTCTGCACTCTGTTTTATGTTTCTATTTCATTTAGGCCCTCATGATATTCATTTTATTGCAAATGAACTCCTGAGGTTTTAAAACGTGACTTTTGCCACCAAATCAACATGTGACGAAATTTTGATGACAACTGATAGTAGGCTAGTAGTAAAATATGTTGTAGATGTTACATGATGGTGGTAAATCAAATGATGCCGTCATGTTTGAGAATGAGAATTTGTAAGCTTCTCTTATTGATTTTGTAATCGTTTACTGCATTGACTGTAGAATCCTTATAAGTTTTGCATCCCACAGAACAAACATCCAACCAATCTATGTGGTTGGCCCTAGCCTTGAACTGGTTGAGACTTGTGGTTGTTTTACCTTGATTCATTGGTACATTAGCTTTGTGTTGTTTCCATAAAAGTAACTTAAAGCTTATAGATTTCTTTTTGTTGGACCATATAGTGATGACTTGTTCATCAATGTACGCTTCCACCTGTTACTTAAGATTGGTTATGTAACATGTTGATCATTACTGGCACAAGCTAGGGGTTTGAATCCTTCTCTTGGCCCTTGGGGTAGGTTTGTGTAGTTTCAGTAAATGTAACTTAAGGTTTTTAGTTTCTATTTTTTGTTGGACCACATAGTGATGGCTTGTTAATATCATGTAAGCTTCTACCTGTTACTTAAGATCAGTTATATAACATGGTGAATATTACTGGCACAAGCTAGGTGTTGGAATCATTCTCTTGGCCCTTTGGGTCGACAGTTGTGGTGGTTTCACCTTCAATCATTGGTACATTAACTTTGTGTGGGTTCAATAAGTGTAACTTAAGGCTTATAGCTTTTTTTTCTGGACCATGTAGTGATGGCTTGTTGATCTCATGTAAGTTTCAATATGTTATTTAACATGGTGAACATTATTGACACAATTTCGGGGTTTGAGTCATTCTCTTGGCCCTTATGAAAGTTTCTCAATTTGTTTTGTATTCAGATAAACAATGTTGGAACTAATTTAACGAAGCCAACAGTGGAGTACTCGAATGGGTATTATCCAAAAATCATGTCGACCAACTGGGAATCCACTTTCCATTTTCCCCAAATTGCACATCCTCTTTTAAAAGCATCTGGGGTTGGAAGCATTGTGTGCATCTTCTCTGTGGCTGGCCTGGTGCATCTTAGTAGTGGATCTGTCTATGGTGCAACAAATGGTGAGCCCATCTTATTCATAGTTAAAGAGAAACCATGAATCAACGAGTGTGGAAGTGCGGTTTGTTTTTCTCAGGCGCACTTAATCAGCTTACAAGGAATCTAGCTTGCGAATGGGCATGGGACAACATCAGAACCAATTGTGTAGCGCCATGATACATCAAGACCTCACTTGTGGAACTGGTATCTCTTCTCCTATACTCTCTAAAACAATGCATATAGAACATTGTTTCATTTAGATTGATAACGTTGGTGGAGAGTAGAAGTTGGCATTGAAAGCACACCGAATGGGACTATTTGTATTGTTAAGTCAAAATCACTAACATAGTCTGGAAAATATGAGGCATCTGACAAACACAAAGGAAATGCTCGAATAACACTAAGAGACGAGAAGAAACTGCTACCATGGTTACTTGACAACATCTAAGAAGGATCAGATACAGAGATTCCGCATGCGGTTTTGATAGTTGTGCCGCCTCTCATCATCACCAGCCTAAGCAATAGAAAAACTTTGTTATTGAGATTTAATAATAATATGAAACAAACAAACACTTTGTTACCTCTCTGTCCCTATGCATTCGTATACGTTTCAGACATGTAAGCACTTCAAAGGGTGCAATTACTTTAATTGATTCATATTGCCTTCTCAGCTTATCGGCAACAGTACGATTAAGGTATGGGTCATTGGAGACAATTACTAATGCCCCTCCAGCTGGAAGTGTGTTGGTGTGTGTAACAATCCTGAACACTATATGATGATTAAGAAGTAGCGATTTAAGGCCCATCCGGATGATTTCCTTCAAATAGAAGGAATAGGAAGAATTAATAATGGGCTCGGGCCACATATCAATCATTTGAAAATAAGTTAACCTCCTTGGTTGAAGCTTGCATTGGCAGCATAACAAATATCTTCGATCATATTGCCTCGTCGTCTGACTCATTTGTGTCATTGCCCGTAAAATACTCGCAGCCTCCTTGTTTATGTCTCCATCTCTGAACGCAAAAGAATGTATGCGTGCAAGATTGTAGCTTGTTTCCTCATTTCCAGTACCAACTATCTGTAGAACATTCCTGATCTCATCCGCTAGCAAGAAGACAGCTTTGGGGCTTTCAAATTTAGTTGTTCCTAAATCTAAGAACACTTCAACATTTATGAGTCTCACACCAGGAGGTGATTTTGTTACGTTTCCACTGGCATAAAGTCCCTTGGTAGTAAATACTTCTTCATCCACCAAATACCCCTTCTTATTAACATAAGGCTTTGAGGAGCTGCCTATTTCCTGGTTTCATGATGAATTGTTGTAAAAATAATAATTTTAAACTCTTCTCCTTTGCAAAATCAAAAGAAAAAAAAACATTTTTACTTACCAACCACTTCATGTATCACCTCGAGAACATGTTCTGTGTTTTTCTTTGGCCTACCACTTTGGCACTTTCGGTAACAAGGCAACTTAAAAGCCTCTTTCTTGCAAACATAAAAAAACGGTAAGCTCATCTTTTCTACTCATCATGCTTCCGGTTTATAGCAGCCATTCTTGAAGATTAACGTTATTGAAACATGAACAAATGATTTACTAACCATATGTGCCCAAAATAAGACTGCTGGAAATTGGGAACTTTTGGTATGAGTTCATAATCACCAAAATCAGCTTCGCTGTTCTCAGGCAACTTAACAGCCCCTTTCCTGCAAACAAAGAAAAACCCACGCTGAGTATTTTTATTGTTGTTGTGATCTGTGTTTTTACTTCAATGGTAGCATTACGTACCAGAGAAATGCATAAAGAAAGAAGAAAAGGAAAGGATATCTAGCATGGGTTCTTCCTATAGGTAGTAAACCTTTTGTGCTGATCAAGTCAGTCTCGAAATTCTTCTTGCCTTCTTCAGACAAGGAGCTGTACACAACAACCATTCCCTGAGCAGAGATAGTCCTTGAAATTGTTCATGTGATGCACTCTAGTGTATTCTTGTAAGCCAAGTCTTCTTCACTCATTCCTTTCTCGGTGTACCTTCTAAACAGAGACTCAGTGATTTGGTGAATGGTACCAAGCAGAATACCTATTTAACAAAAGAGAAAAAAAAGATGAAGATAATTTTAGGATTGTTGTGCTATAGAAAGATAGTTGTGTAAGTGATCTCACCTCTTTCAACGAAGATGGCACTGGCGTTGATACCAGCACCGTTGATTTCTTTTCCTTGGACATAAAGTCTTTGTACATATGTGTGATTGTGCGCCAAGCTCCATTAATTGCTACCTGAGAAGATGATAAACATGTGTGAGAGAACTCACAAAATCCAAGTAAACTTATATGAAACAAGGCAAACAAGTTTTACTACCACAAGGCAAGTTACATATCACCTGAGAATCAAAGAAACACCCGGTTAGAGGAGAATACAAGTTGAATCTAGAATATTTGAATCCGAAACTTACCGAGAAGCATCAAAACTGAGTGTGAATAGCTGAACATATTTAACTCCGATGAGCTAAATAGTCTGAGAGCCATTGGAACCGACGGGTTCAGAATCTCTTCGCTGCGAAAGAGACAACAAGATCGTTCGTAGATAATTTTGAAAAAAAACAGAAATAAAAAAAATAGACGAACAGATTCTCTCACCAGATTTGTGTGAGAGATCATAGATCAGGATGTGAGAGTAAGGAGAAACTGAGTATAGGTGTGTGTAATGATGAAGAGGTAAAGAGATTTGTGTAAGAATCAAAGAGAGAGTAATGGAGGGTAAATGAAGAATAATGTGAAGAACAGCAGAGAGAGATGTTGTTGCAATGAGTAAAGAGAAATGAAGGATTGATTTCCTTAATTTCATTGTCTACACATACAATGATATTTATAGAAACATAATAGAGAAGTGAGTTGGTAAGGCTGGATAATAGGATGCTCTAAAGGCTCCACCAGATTTGTGTTCACACCTTAAAGTCAACACTCTCGAACAGTTCTTTTCGTCTCAATAACTCAGCCACCTCATGTCGTAACTTAGTCATCGTAACTCAGTCACCTCACGTCATAACTCAGCCGTCATAACTCAGCCACCTCATGTCATAACTCAGCCATCTCATACTTCATTTCATATCTCAGCCACCTCATGCAATATCTCAGTCACCTCGTTACAATGAACTCATATACTTTGGTACGTGCTCCCTTGGTGAAGATATCAGCTAGCTAGAAGACTGAGTTGGATGCTATGTGTATGGCAGCCTGGTTATCACAGTGCATTGTGATTGGTGTTGTTGTCTCAATGCCCAAGTCTCTTAGCAAGTTCCTTCTGCTTCTTGCTCTTCATGCTTGGTCTCTTCATCAACTCCAGCTTATTTACCTTCATTCCAACAATTTGGATGATACCGAGATTGTCGACTTTCTTCCCATTGTTCTTCGCGTGCAATGTAGCAGCCATCCTTGAAGATTCAGAAACACTGGTGAATTGAGAAATCTAACAGGGAAAATAAAAGTAAGAAGAAACAACAGACAGACTCACCATATCTGCGCTAAGGGAGCTTTTCCAACTAGCTGATGTTGAGTGTAAGACATGCCTCCGCTACTCTAACCAAGACACAGAGAATCGACTCGTCACGTCTATGGAGAATGACGAAAAATCGTTTATTATGTTAGAGATCTCTGTTTATATTTATGAACCCGCCATGAGAGCAAGCGCAGAGTGATCGGAGAGGGAGAAGGATTGTGCAAGGATAGATGTGCTAATGCTACACAGCAGTGACGAAAGTAACACACTATAACCTTTTCAAAATTCAACGCGTACAAAGCTTCTAAATAACCTCACGTGACGCTAGAGAAAATTCAAATTTTGTTAACCGTAGCTGGACCCCACACTGTCACTAACAAGCTCTGTAGCCTCAAGGCCCCTACACTGCCTACCGTTTTGACGATGCGAAAACTTCACGTTGTTTCTTTTTTTGGACAAAACTTCACGTAGTTTCTTTTTGGAAAACGTTCTGGTGTTTTTTTCCAGGGCTTGCCTCTCTCTGCGTAGTTTTGCATCGGATAAGATTTTTGTCAGATATAAAACCGAAACGACGCCGTTCTTCATCGCACTTGCATTTCTCAATGAGGATTCATCTCTGTTGCCCTTGGAAGAAGTATTTAAATCACTTATATCCTTCACTAATCTTTATATTCGTCATATTCATTAAAGCACCTACAATTACCAAATTAGCCTCAGAATAAAAATAATAATATAACAAATTTATTTATACATTTTATTTATCATAAGATGGTTAATCAATTCAATTGAAATCTACCCATACCAATTCAGATCGAATTAGTCATTAATCCCAGACCAACACACAATATATTTCAAAAATAAAATCACATCTACGTAATATACAATTCACTTACATACTAGTATATTATATAAATATATTTAACTGTAAGAAAAATATTTAACTTAATCAACTAAAAAATATAATATTTAAAGGAAATTGAAAAGGATGTTATTGTCCTACATCCTCATAGGTAGATTTTGTGACTTTGATCTTAACTATTTGAAAATATATGTTTAGTTTACATAATCTTAGTTATACATATATATATATATATATATATAAGTTTTTGAATCTAAATATATACATACTATTTTGAGATCCAGTATTTTAATTGAAATAGAAAATGTTGTTATAAAAATATAAGAATAGTAGAAGATATGATTTTTAGAAAAATAAAACATGCAAACTATATAGTGATAAAGGTAGGTCCTACACACATAAGCCAGCTAGTCGCGACCCATCAGAGCTTTGGCTTTTTTCATCACCAAGAGGGTAGCATGCTCGTCCATCCATTAGCCAATGTTCGCAGAGACGACTGTAATCCATGGCACTCATAACTGGAAGCGCCTCAGTTTTTTCTTCTTGGGCCTCCAGCAAATCTTCTGGCCAAGGTTCGCAGAGACGAATGCTCCTTCTTCTTCTTCTTCTTCTTCTTCTTCTTCTTCAACATCAGAGGTGTAGGTGTAGGGGTACAGGTCTTGTTCAACATGAGAGGGATCTTCTTCAACATATTCTTCTTCTTCTTCGACCATGCTATCACTAGCTGGTACAATAAGATGTGCATAAGCAAGCAGAGATTCTACACTGAAGCTACATTCTTTATCAGGCGGATCTATTAGGAGAAGAGTGTGACCCCTCGAAACCAAACACTTGAGAACCCTAGCTAATTCGCCTTTTGGTTTTGCGATTACCGCAAAATTCATATCCATAGCAGTCAATGCGGAACTTAACCAATTCACTAGTCATATCCAGAGTAGTCACTTTGTCAACAGCAGCCATGTAAGTCAGTGTACCTATACAAAAAGAGAGAGAAACAACTCCAATTAATAAAGAGAGAGAGAGATAATAATAAACGACGATGGAAAAGAGAAAGTGTTTACATGAGGGATAGTAAGAGATTCTGGCACCGCCCAACTTCTTTTTTAGGTCGCACTCGAGTAGCTTATGATATCCTTATATCCATGAAAGCCAAATTGATCAAGAGCTTCTACGATATTACTACGAATAGAGCTAAGATCATCACCGATGCCAACAGGGGTTGGATAGTCATCCATGTTCCAGAACACCGTTGTATCCTTCCCTAATAAGAGTAAGAGAGAGAGAGAGAGGACAAGGCATAACTATGACGGATCCAAAATCTAACCAAACTATTTCATCTAAGAGATCGATCGAGAGAGAGATCTTACGGGAATAAAATTTGATGGTCTCGCCTTCTTCTTCGCCCATGGTTACACGATGAGGATCGGAGACTTTCTCGAGCTAGGGTTACAGATGATCGAGAGAGCCTTTGAATCTGTGGATCAGCAGAGAGGTTTTTTCTTCTTCCCTCGCTGAGAGATCTATATATAAGCTGTGCCTCGCATGTTTTTTAACCTTTAGATCTTAAATAAGTGTGTTGACATATTCTCAACCGCCGGATCAGTGAATTCTTTTTTCTTTTTGGGATACACCCTAGAAAGTGTTTCAAAAGCCTTGCCAGAATGGGCCCTAAAATGGGCATGTATGATTTATTTGGTGTACATTTATAATTATATGAACAAAGAAACAGTTTTTGGGAGAATACTTAACCGTCTGTTCGAACTCCACTGCCTGAACTATTTTTTTTTCCTTCTCTTCTTCTTCTTTTCTATATTTGTATTTGCTCTATATATCCTAGAGTTAATTGGCTTAAAACCCAAAAAATGATAAAATTAACAAACTACCTATGGTGGGATAATTTTAGTGTCTATCAACAAAGTTAGTATGGCGTGAGATTTAGAGTATTGATTTAATTTTGTAAAAATTTATGCATACATGATGCAATTTCACTATATTCTATTGTAATTAAGTTTCTTCTCTATACCCGTTGACATTCAAACATGACATGGTTAATCATCTCCTCTTTTGCTCCACAGCGTGTGCACCGTGAATCACACTTTATACCCTGTCGTAGATTCACTCGAACCGGCAGTCACCCTAAGATGATTATACTTTGGTGTTTTGTTCGACCATTCAGACATAATCATCTTACGAATTGCTTTATAAATTCAAAAATTAGGATGATAATTTATTATTTATGCTTTCAAAGAAAATATAAACATCAATAGTTTATATTTGGCAAACCAATATTTGTTTATTTATTATTGCATTTAAAAAATTGGAACACTCACATACTATAATTATACTTTATATTTTCTAGAGATTCGGGATTTTCAATAAACTAAGTTTTTACTTATTATTTATACATATTTTATTTATTTATTTTTCTAAAAATTATAATTGAATTTTTTATGTCTCAGTTAACACATAATACAATATAAAATTGTCTTTTCATTTTTAAAAATATTTTTATTTTACATTTATGATCAATTGTCTAATTAATATTCATTAAATGTATCAATGAATTTAGCTTTAAAATTAACATTTTTAAATTTAACGAATGGTTTATTTTAATAAATAAAATAAAAGTTAACCATGTAACAAAAATTATCTAAAACAGGATAATTTCATAATATATTTGAATATTCCAATTCTACTCCATTTTTGTGAAAATAGAGTAATGAAAAAATATTACTCTATTTATTGAATAAATTCATATTTAATCTATTTAGAAAATGAAAAATAAACCGATGTTAAATCATTTTTAATCTAAAATTTATTTTTCAATAAATTATATATTGGAGTTGGAGATGCTCAACCAAAGGTGATATAGACAAGTTCACTGCCCCAAAAGAAATAGTTAAATATTACAAATGGCCCAATCTTACAATTCTGCGAGTGTTTTCAAGCCCATAATGAAATATTCCACTCGACAAGAAGTGTGGAAGGTGCGGTTGTGCATGCGCTATCAACTATCATTCATGATGATAAAACAAGAAGGTAGATGATGGAGCTAATTTCTAATTTAAACTAATTTATAAGAATATGATTCATCAACGACAAAATAAGTATCTTACGCTGCCGTTCTGGCTCCTACTGATACATAATTAATAGTAGTACTTAAACAACAAAGAACTAATGTTAGGTGTGGGATTAACCAAACCAATAAAATATAGTAATGTAATGAGCATTAGTGGGTTTCACTTTATAATAATCAATCCATTGTTTTCGCAGGGAGATAATCTAATACGATAACTGATGTGTTTCGACTTAGGAGACATTGTTGTCGCGTGGCAGTTTCTAGATCTCTTGTTGTGAGCAATGAACCTAATGATCCGATAATTCCAACAAACTTGTAGAGCCTGTTTTTGAGTTATTTATTGAATAATGTATATTGATCAATGATCAAGTTGCTAATTATATGGACTATTATATTTATATCGATAATTAGTGGCCTGGTGCGCCACAAATGTTGTTCCCTTTCTGAACTCATGCCATGTGACAAACTGGATGATTCCTACAAGTTGTAATTATGACAATCGTTAAATATATATGTCTGCAAACTATCGTACGGAGACATGTGATTATATATACTTCATTGGATTCAAACAGTAACAAACATATCATTTAGTTAGAAGTTAACTCTCATTAAGTTCTATATTAATCATATCAGACGTTTTTCAGAATCTGTAACGTTTCATAATTGATTAATGCTTTGTTTAGATATTACTCCCCCAAAAGCGTGGGTTTGGTATAAATATATACTCATGCGATGTATTATTACCCGTGATTTGATCTATTATTGATAAGAGTTTCTTCATAAAATGATTTTATCAGAGCTGGAATGTTATAAATTTATATAGTTAGACCGCACCGCCGGCCTAAGGTTTTGTCAAAATACATATATTTTGTTGAATGTTGATACACACATGACACATACACAGAGAAATCCTCCCTCCATGTTGACAAGATATGAAGAAAAGAACAGTAGAATTAGGGCGAGACTTGACTGCGCAGATTCGTTAAAGTGGGCCCAAAAGAATCATTTTGAATCGGACGATGGAGAAACAATGTTACCAATACAATATTGTGAAACTGGACAGTGTTAACCGCTGCTCTCATAAGGCGTACGTGTCGTGAAACGCCAAGAGTATTGGGACACGCGTGTGCTTCTTGTGAATCTCGAGGGAATCAATATGCATCTAGTAAAATAAAACCAAAGTAGATTTTATTCCAAAAAAACGTAACTAAATTTCTTGAACAAACTCCTCGTTTTTGTTTGTTTGTTTTTTCTCTTTGTTGTAAAATTGTTTGTTTTGAAAGTCTTGTAAGAAAAAGGGGTTTCTTCTTTCTGATATAACCATTTCTTAAATCAATAAACTTTCTAACCAAATTTATTATCGAAAACTCGAAATTAATCCATAGAAAAGACTCAAACAAGGCTTTGCCATTGAGAACCAAAACCGGAAATGTAGTAAAACCACCAACAAATTGGTTTACTTGAAACTTTGTATACATAAACTACGAATGTCATTGAATAAAATTTATTGTTTATTGTTTTCCAATACATTTTAGCCGTTCAACTTCAACAACTACAATATTTTATACGAATGTATAACTCAATCAAATAAATAATAAATGTAGTCCACTTCCCTTCAAGCACCATTGGGAACATTAATCTTATAGATTCAATATATAATCGTCGTTGATAACCCTGTGCAATCCACGATTAATCGTACTCGTAGAGTCGTAGTGTTCTATAAATCAAGTAAATAAATAGAAACCAAACAACGGTCCAATGGCGGGGCAAGTAAATAAGCAGCATCCATCCTATGGGCAAGGAAGAATGGGTCCACAGTATTTATGCTGTTAAGAAATAATGACATTAATTTCCTTTTAAAAATGAGAGAAAATTCAAGAGCGAGAGAGAATCAAATATTTTTTCTAGTATTAAAATGAAAGAGAAGTGATTAAAAAAGAAGAAGAAAGAGAGCGACGTGGTTCCATACAGACTTTTTCTGGCAGATTATTATTGTTAATGAAAACTTCTACTCACAAGAAATAAAAATTCAGCACCGGAATTGTATATATGGATACGCCCAATTATAATATATACTCCTTCCGTTTCTAAAAAAGCTATATTTTAGAATTTTCACACTTTTTAATAAAACATATTAAAACATAGTTATAAATACATAGTTTTTGTAATTTTATATTTTCTATATTTTTAAACCAATAAAATTTTAAAAAATGCAATGAATGTTTTTGAATTTCACAATTTTTCAATATTAGTTGACAAAAATTACATTGGAAATATACAATATGTATATTTTTGAAACAAGAATTTTTTCTAAAATATAAATCTTTTAGGAACGGGAAAAAGTTTCTACAGGCGCTTCATAATTCATAACCATACTTACTACTTAGCACTGAAAACTAAATTGTTAATGTCGAACGATAAATAACACTTACAAAACTATGTATCCCCAATTAATAATACATTTGAAGGCCTGGACATCCGGGTCTTCGGGTCGGATTCGGGTCGGGTATTTTTGGGTTCGGGTCCTTCGGATCCTAGCAATTTAGACCCATATAGGTACCTATAAATTTTCGGGTCGGTTCCGGGTCGGGTCTTGTCGGATCTGGATCAGGTCTATAATTTTAATACCAGTAAAATATCCAAAATTTTCGGGTATATTTCGGATCCGGGTCGGTTCGGGTATTTAGGACCCGAAATAGACCCGAAGTACCCAAACTGGATCCGAAAACTCTAAAAATACCCGAAAAATCGCAAAAATATCCAAAAATTTATCCAAAATCAGACCCGAAAATCTAAAACATACCCGAATTTTACCCGAATACCCAAATTATATTTTCTAAAAATCTAAAATTTCACCAAAAACCTACAATTATACCCGAAAATCCAAACCCGAAACTTTAAAAAAAAATCTGAAATACCAAAAATATAGCCAATCACCCAAATATATCTAGTATATACAATTATTTGCGGGTACTTCGGGTATCCGAACGGATCTCGGATAGGACCCAGACCCGAACCGAGACCCGCGGGTCCAAAAAAAAAAGACCCAATAGGTACTTAGCATGGACCCGGATCCGAACCTGAACCTGTATTTTCGGGTCGGTTCCGGTTCGGGTCTTCGGATCCGGGTAAAATGCCCAGGCCTAGAAGTGAAACTGAAATTCGATATAAGAAACAAAAAGCTTGACTTTTAAGGGACAGGTGTGGGGTAGAACTTTGCGAACTTCCGAGTCTTGCGCAAGTGTTACGACGTTTACATGTTTGAATAATTGCTTACACGCATCATTTGGCGCGTATTTAACACTTCAGGAGGGTCCTTCATTAGTTACTCACTTACTCCAATAACAAAAATGTACAATTCATTTTTTGTTTGATCAAATTATTTAAACCAATCGTGACTTCACATTAATCTCAGTTTTATACTATTAAGTTTCTTTTTTTTTGTGGAAAGAAAAGGTAAATGTAAGTACATGTTAGCAATTAAATTAAGTTTTTTATTAATAAGCGAAAGCAATGATTATTTTTAAAATCTTCAAGTGCGGTGGTATCGTCACAAAGCTTCTCCAAAGTCTTCGTAAACGTCACTCGTCACGGTGGGAAAAATCAAAAATCTATAAAAAGAGAGAAAAAGACGTCGTATTAATTCTATTAATAAATTACGTATCCTCCCAATAAATAAAAGACGCAAGTGGTGAGATAGTTTACTTAACGCGCAAGATCACGCGCTTGTGGTCCCCCCAACGATCCTCGAAGATTTTTTTGCAGGTATTGAACTACATTTATGTCCCTCATTCCTAGCTTCAATAACACTGTTGCCACCTGTTTACACGGAATCCAATTAGGTTAATAATGATATTTTGTACTATTAACACTATGATTATTAAACAGACAACAAATATCAGCAGTCATTAAATATTTGTCCTAGATCATAGGAAATTGCACCGTCTAGCCTGGAGTAAACATATGGTGAATGGGTCAACGATAAAGTTATTTTAATTGTAACCCTCTTACATCATGGTGACTTTTTAAAAAAAAGTTTATGGAAAATGAAGGTATTGACTGGTAAACATGCCGAATAGTATGAAATGATGTTTCTAATGCGATCTTGGAATATTTTATCAATCAAAACATTTATAAAATGCTAAAAAAATACACAAATGCAGATTTGTATATTATTTAAGAAGTTACATAGTATAAACACTAAGCAGATAAATAAGTAATTAATGGCTTAGTTGAATGTAAGTAGCTGAATAACATTTTTACTTGCAAAAATTAGTTATCAAAAAAAAAAAAATCTATAAATAGTCGAATTTATCCTGTCTCACATGTAATTTTACCCCATGATTATCGGTAGATTTTATTTTAATTCATTAAATTCATATCCTGTTATAAATCATATTGTGATGTCCATAACCGGGCCGGTTTATAACCGGGCCGGTTTATAACCGGCGCAATACTAAAGAGAGAGAGAGTCGACCGTGAGGAAATAGAGAGAGAAAGAGAGAATCGGCATCTTGTCTTTTTCTTATTAGATTATGATTTGTACTCTTTCCATATTTGTATTTCATCTCTTTAGTTTTTCCATATGTTTACGAATAATACAGAAACATAGATTATATTCTCTAGTTTCACAACACGTTATCAGCACGATAGAATCTAAATCCCTAAGCTAAAACAAACCGTCTAAAACCCTAACCCTAATCGGCGAACATCCTTACCAGCGAACCATCCTAATCCCGATCGCGAAACTTTACACCCCGATCCTTGTTTGCAATCTGTTCCCGATCAGCTTCACCTCAAGGCGTTTATGATCCTAGTTCAGACGATCTCGACTTGTTCAACCTCAGCTCGCAAACAAGACGATCTCAGACAGCTCGCGACCCAATCAGCACGTTGGACAGCTCGCGTTCCCGATCTCAGCAATCAGACAGCTCTCAACAACATCAGCTCGCGTTCCGATCAGTTCCAGCTCGCGGTTCATCTCTTTGGTGGTCCATTCAACCCTACTTGAGGTTAAGGTAATTCGAAACATTAAAGAGAACCCATAATCGAATTTGATTGTTTGATAAGAATCGAAACCATAAAAACTACAAACCCTAATAGTATGATCTAATGTTGAAATCAAAACCATAGGGTAATAGATCAAAAGCCCAATGAGTAAATCGAATCTCATAATCATAAGTTCGATACCCCAAACCCTAATCGAGATTGATTGTTTGATCAATTAAAATAGAAACCTTAATGGTTTTGAATCTATAAACCCCAATGATCTAAGATCAAAATCGAAACCCTAATATCCATGATCATAGCCGCATACATGCTTATTGCATGAATGCATGAAATCGATTTTATTTAAAACCCTAATACTAAAACACATTCGATTTTATAAACCCTAATTCGAAATCAAATTGATTAATTGAATGAATTAAAATCGAAACCTTAATTTAATGCTTTGAATCGAAATTGATTGTTTGAATGATTGTATATTTGGATATAGTATGCTAGTCTTGATTAATTAAAACCGTATTGAATTTGATCACATAGAAATCGATTGCTAGGATTGATAATCTCATTCTTGAATTTGGTTGTTTGAATTGATAAACTGATTGAATGATTTTCAAATTGAAGTCGTATTGATTGTTTGATCGAAACCCTAATGTCTTGAAATTAAAATCGAATACTATCTTGTTTGATTGATTAAAACCGAATGCTTGAATTGAAATATAAATTGCTTGCTAGGTTAAATGATTTATGCATTCTCGTCTTGATAATGATCCGGCTAGTATTGATAGTTTTCATACATTCTCGAATGAACCCTAATTGTTGTATTGCTCGACTGTTTGATTACAATTACACATTGAACTCTTAGAAAACTGTTTGCTAAGATTGAAAACGAATAACCATTGTATTGATTGCATTGAAACCGTTTACTAAGATTGTAGCCGTGTGGCTTGTTTGCATCATGCATGCATAATAGTACGAACTGATTGCATATAGAATCTGAATGCTAAGATTGAACATGTATGCATCATATACGAATGACTTATTTGCATCATACCTAGAATCCAGATTGCTTGAACATATTGATTGCATTCGATTGAAAATTATAATCTTAAAGATGAAATATATGATTTCACATGTCGAAAATCAACAACTTGGATTTTGCTGCTCTAAATCTCTCTGGAGATAATTACTTGCAATGGGCACTTGATACTAAGATCATCTTAAAATCCAAGGGACTCGGTGAATATATCACCGAGGGCAATAATGCAAGTGAGAAAGATATATACAGTGTGATATTAATTATACGCCATCATCTTATTGAGAGTCTCAAAGATCAGTATTTGACTATCGAGAATCTTCTAGACCTTTGGACAGAGTTGAAAGCAAGATATGATCACCAAAGAACGGTGATCTTACCAAAGGTTATGTATGATTGGAGGCTAAGAAAGAGTTGAACCATGTCCAGCGTGATAGCCACCACGGTCGTGGTCGTGGAAAATGGCATGAACGTGGTGGTCGAGACCGAAACTCGTTTAGTCGAGGCCGAGGCAACTCATTTGGCCGTGGCTCCTATGGAGGCCGTGGACATGGCCGAGGCCATGGTACATCTTTCAAGCCACAAAACTCGACCAAATCCGTGTGCCATAGATGTGGTATGGATAATCATTGGGTTAAGACATGTAGGACTCCCAAAGATCTCGTTGACCTCTACCAAGAGAGTTTAAAAGGGAAGAATCCTGAAGCTCATATAACTTATCAAGATGGTGAAGATGATTTCAATCATGAATGAGACGATCTTATGGATTATGAAACTTCGGATTGTTTAAAAGAATGAAGTTGAATTCGACATCTATGTTTTCGTGTTCTTTGCTTTATGTTTTCTATGTTTTGATTGCTTTGAACTTATTTTATTAATGAAAGAAAGTTTTTATATGCAATCTCTAAGGTATCATTCCGGGTATAGCCAGTCTCATAGAGGGCTACGGCCAGGCTAACATGTTGTTGCCTAAGGGTACGCATCTAGAGATATCTGATGCATTGTATTCACCCAGCTCTAAGAGAAGCCTATTGAGATTTAAAGACATTCGAATGAATGGCTTTCATATTGAGACTAAGGGAGAAGGAAAAAAAGAGTTTCTTCAGATCATAGAGATCGACCAAGGCTATAAGAAAGTCCTAGAGTCTATACATGTGCTCTCTACTGGCCTTTTACTATGCTAAGGTCGGAATGATAGAGACCAATGTTGGTGAGTTAACGTCCCAAGCATTTAATGATTACTGTATGTCCATGGGGGTAAGTGTGGAACACTCCGTGGCACATGTGCATACACAGAACGACTTGGCCGAATAATTGATAAAACGAATTCAGCTAATAGCTAGACCATTGCTTATGAGGTCTAAGCTTCCGGCCACAGCTTGGGGACACATGGTCTTGCACGCGGCCGAACTGATTCGTATAAGACCGTCTAGTGAACATAGATATTCCCCATTACAATTGCTTACGGGTCATGAGCCAGACATATCTCATCTTAAGACATTTGGATGTGTCGTCTATGTGCCAATTGCACCACCACAGAGAACAAAGATGGGACCTCAAAGGAGGATGGAGATATATGTTGGATATGATTTCCCCACGATTATAAAATACCTTGAGCCAACTACGGGTGATTTATTTAAGGCCAGGTATGCGGATTGTCACTTTGATGAATCCGAACATCCAACATTAGGGGGAGAAAGCAGTAAGTTGGTAAAAGAAATTACATGGAATCAAACATCCTTATCTTGGCAAGATCATCGGACTCAAGAGTGTGATTTAGAAATCCAAAAGATTATACATTTACAAAAGCTAGCTAATCAATTGCCAGATTCCTTTGCTGACCCGAAAAGAGTGACTAAGTCATATATACCAGCTGCTAATGCACCAATCAGAATTGATGTCCAAGAGGGACACAATCAAGTTGCTACAGAGTCTAGACAACGTTTGAAACGTGGTAGACCAATAAGTTCCAAAGATAAGAACCCTCGGAAAACAAAGATAGGTGCACAGAATGAAACCGAGGTTGTTAAAACCCTAGACATGACCGCGGCCGTTCCTAAATCCCGGGACTTAACCGCGGCCAATCCCAAAACCCTAATAGCGATCGCGGCCAATCATGAATGCTTAGATGCGGCCGGCCCTGATGTATCTAATGCTGATTCTTGGGACACCAAGAATCAAGGTACTGAAGGTCCTGATAATAATGAGATATCAATAAACTATGTCTTGTCTGGGATACAATGAAACAGAAAGAATGTCGACATTGATGATATATTTGCATACAAGGTAGCACTTGAACTTATGGATTTGAATGAGGATCATGAACCCACGTCTATTTATGAGTGCACTCAACGATCAGATTGGATTAAATGGAAAGAAGCTATAAATGTGGAGTTAAACTCTTTAAAGAAGAGAGATGTCTTTTGACCAATAGTCCGGACACCATATGATGTTAAACCAGTCGGCTATAAGTGGGTCTTTGTGAGGAAAAGAAATGAACACGGCAAGGTCGTGAGATATAAAGCACGACTTGTTGCACAAGGATTCTCACAGAGACCAGAAATCGATTATGAGGAGACATACTCCCCTGTGGTGGATGCTACTACTTTTAGATTCCTGATATGTCTGGCTATAAGAGAGAAATTAGACTTGCGGTTAATGGATGTTGTAACTGCATACTTATATGGGCCACTGGATAATGAGATTTATATGAAAGTACCAGAGGGTATAGAGTTGAAAAACAAATCAAGTACTCGAGAACAACACTGTATAAAGTTGAATAAGTCACTTTATGGATTGAAACAATCAGGCCGAATGTGGTACAATAGGTTAAGTGAGTATCTAGAGAGAGAAGGATACAAGAATGATCCGATCAGCTTTTGTATCTTTATAAAGAAATTCGGCCAGGGCTTTGTGATTATAGCAGTGTGTGTTGATGATTTAAATATCCTAGGAACCTCTGGAGAGATTTCCCAAACAGTTGAATATCTTAAGAAAGAATTCGAGATGAAAGATCTTAAAAAAAAACAAAGTTTTGTTTGGGATTACAGCTTGAGTACATAAGAGATGGAATCCTTGTGCATCAAATGGCATATACAGAAAAGTACTCAAGAGATTCAACATGGCTGAGTCTCATCCATTATCTAGCCCCATGGTCGTGAGGTCCCTCGGCCTGGACACTGATCCGTTCCGTCCTAAGATGGACGATAAAGATGTCTTTGGTCCCGAAGTGCCATATCTCAGTGCCATAGGAGCTTTGATGTATCTGGCTAGTCACACGACCAAATATATGTTTTGCCGTGAATCTATTGTCTAGATTAAGCTCTTGTCCAACCCAAAGGCACTGGAACGAGACTAAACATGTTCTTCGTTACCTGCAAGGAACGAAAGACTTGGGTTTATTTTATACTAACCAAAACAAAGAAGGTTTAGTTGATTTTGCTGATGCAGGTTATCTTTCGGATCCACACAATGCTCGATCACAGACATGCTATGTTTTCACACATGGGGGAACGGCCATATCATGGCGTTCCATGAAGCAGTCGATCGCGGCCACATCTTCAAACCATTCGGAGATCTTGGTTGTTCATGAGGTCAGCCGCGAGTTGTTCAGAACAAGGGGAATAATACGTGTTGTACTCTTTTTTCTTCACCATGGTTTTGTCCCACTGGGTTTTCCTGGTAAGGTTTTAATGAGGCAACATCTAAAGCGTATTACAATCCCTGTATGGTTATGGCGTCCAAGGGGGAGTGTTATAAATCATATTGTGGATGTCCATAACCGGCCCAATGCTAGAGAGAGAGAGAGTCAACCGTGAGGAGAGAGAGAGAATCAGCATCTTGCATCTTCTTTATTAGATTATGATTTGTACTCTTTCCATATTTATATTTCCTTTCTTTAATCTTTCAATTATTCTATGACGGTGTAATTTCCTATATATAAATGGTTCTTTATGTTTATGAATAATACAGAAAAATATATTGTATTTTTTTTCAGAACATATCCCACCATTTTATAGCTAAGTAGCTATTCATAACATAAATACTTTTGGTTATTGTATTTTTTTGTTCAGAATTTAAATATTTTAATTTATGTTTCCGTTTAACTTAGATTGTTTTAGACACACAAGATTAGACTTTGATCCAATTTTCTATGTTGGTTGTTTTTTACTAAATCAGTTTGTGTCATGTAAATTAAATATTTTTAATATAATAGTCAAACTGTTTTTAAAAGAGCCTTGCACTGCTCCACAATTTTACTATTTTGATTTGATTAAGAAAAATGCTTATAAACGGAGGAAAACTATCATAATGTGACTGCCTTCAGTTATTCCTCATAATGGTTTTGGTAGTTTGAACTATTATGAAAATTCAACAAAGTTAAAGTAAATAAAGAAAAGAGAAGCGGTTTTGTAAAACAAAAGAAGCCAATAGATTCTCTATTCTTCTCATCACTTTCTTTCCTCACACTTTGCTGCATTTCCTTACTCTCTCTCTCTCTCTTAAACCAGAGACAAACCTGTCCTTCTATTGCTATAAAAGTAAACTCCATTTCCTCTCAAGTCTCCTCCACACCAAAACCTCTCTCTCTCTCTTTTCATTTCAAAGAACAACAAGAAAGAAAGCAAGAAAGACAAAAATAAACAAGAGAATGGATGTTTCCACGAGAAAGCCTTATTTCATAGTAGAAGAAGCTGAGATGGATGCTGGAGTTTGGACTCCTTCTTCTTGTTACAAAAACATGAATAAGTACCATCCTCAGAGTTATTACAATTACCATCAGTACTCGCCCAGATCCGTTGTTCCTGGGAAGTTTCATGATCTTAGATTCGACCATAGCTCTTTCGGACAACAATCACTTCCTCACTTCTTGGACTCCTGTTCTCTCTGTAAGAAGCGTCTTGGTGATAACAGAGACATCTTCATGTACAGGTACATATCTTTGTTCCTCTTATGTCTTATTTCAATCCTCTGTATCAAATACTTAACGTTAGAATTTGATATTTTTTGATTCTTGATTTGACTGTATTTTATTAATTCAAGAAGATATATATTGAGTCTGATTTTGAATTGTTTGATTGTGGGAATAACAGAGGAGACACACCGTTCTGTAGCGAAGAGTGTAGAGAAGAGCAGATAAACAAAGACGAAGTGAAAGAGAAGAAACGTAATCTGTCTTCATCTGTGAAAGCTATGAGAAGAAATGAAAAGAGAAGTTCTTCTTCTTCTCCAACTAGGTCTCGTGACTATGCTTTACATACTGGAACGGTTGCTGCTGCCTAGTTCGATTCCTCTTTATTTAAAACTGGAAGATGGAAAAAAAAGGAAAGAGAGAAGAATCAATTAACGTCAACTGCTGTAAAAGCTGGTTAATGATGGTTTGAATTTGAAAACTCAGGGAAACAAAAAAATGATAAAAAGAAAATAAAAAGTGAAGAAACCTCTCTTTTTCAAGGGTTTGTCTCTTTTTTTTTCTTTTTATTATTAGTTTTATTTTACATATTTCTTAAAAAACAAGCAATTTTGGGAGTACAAGAAAACGTAAATGTGAATTTGGCAAATCTTTTAATTTCTTTTTTACTATGTGAAGACAACAAAAATATATGTAATATTAACATCTTACGTAAAGCTGTTTGTAATGGAAAGTTAATAATATAAAGTGATAATAATGCAACTATTGTTAAATTTTGTTGGGTTTTTAGTAATTAAACCCCTTAACTAAACATGAATGGTAAAACAAAACTTCAACTAAAAATTCTATGAAATAAACCATCAACTTTAATTCTGTTAATATACGTTACCTTACTTCTAAAAAACCGTGACGGAGGGTGATATATGTTAACGGTTTATAAGTTGAGGGTTTATAATGTTGAAATCTTTGTTGAGGGTTTGTTTTACGATTCAAAAATAGTTGAGGAGTTTATCACTAAAAATCATTAAATAATATTAAATTATTTATTATCATTTATACATTATTTTAGATTGATTTATAAGCCTTTAAAACTAATTTATAAATTTTGAATACATTAATCTATTATAAAATTAATTTATACATCTTAAATTAATAATTTTCAACACTACTTACAACTTATTATAACTTCAAAATATTAAATTATTTGATATTTGGCAATAGTGATATAAATAAATTTGTGTGTTTATATCGTCATTGTCAAATATCAAATAATTTAAAGTTTCTAAGTTATATTAAGTTTTAAGTAGTGTCGAAGATAATTCATCCATGAAGTCAATCTTTCTATTTAGAGTAGGACGCACTTTTTCACATTTTCATGATTTTCGTCATTCGGCTAATACTTTCTTATTTTCCTATATTGTTCTTGATTTATTGTATTAGTTTATGTTTCAAATATATTATTGATCAAGAAAATAAAAATATAACGTATTTATTCAGAAATAAATGACAATAAAAATAATCATGAATTATTTTGGAGGGGAGAGGGGGAATACGAGCCGGATGATAGAAATCATGAAAATAGGAAAAATTGCGTCCTACTCTAAATAGAAAAATTGACTTCATGGATGAATTATCCTCGACACTACTTAAGACTTAATATAACTTAGAAACTTTAAATTATTTGATATTAAACAATGACGATATAAACACACAAATTTTTTTATATCACTATTGCCAAATATCAAATAATTTAATATTTTGAAGTTATAATAAGTTGTAAGTAGTGTTGAAAATTATTAATTTAAGATGTATAAATTAATTTTATAATAGATTAATGTATTAAAATTTATAAATTAGTTTTAAAAGCTTATAAATCAATCTAAAACAATGTATAAATGATAATAAATAATTTAATAATGTTTAATGACTTTTAGTGATAAAACTCTTCAACTAGTTTTGAATCGTAAAAAAAACCATCAACAAAGTTTTCTATATTATAAACCCTCAACTTATAAACCGTTAACATATGTCATCTTCCGTCACGGTTTTTTAGACGGAGGGTGACATATGTTAACGTAATTAAAATTGAAGGTTTATTTCACAAGATTTTTAGTTGAAAGTTTTTTTACGATTTATTTTTAGTTTAGGGGTTTAATTACTGAAAACCCAATTCTGACCGGAGTGGAGTAGGTTTGATGTCACGATGACTCAGAAAGAATTCCGTAATGGTGTATTATTAGACATTTGTTTCTGAGCATGTTCTGTGAGATCTCATTTGTGCAGTACAAGTTTTTTTTTCAGTTAATTGAAACAGCAGTAAATGACAACATCAGTACAATGAAGAACAGCAGTACAGTTTTCTCTTTCAGAAAAAGATTTAAAGGTTTATTGAACTTTTCATCTCCTGCCTTATAAGTCGCAAACGTAGGTCTTTGTTAACCACAAGTTCTTCACAGATAACAGATGGTTACATTCACATTGGTTAGTATAATGACAAAAAATAATGAGACTCATTGGTTAATGGTCATGATTTGAGTTTTTCAGTTGTTGTGATAAAGATATCCTTAGGATATGAAGAATTGCTAAAGAGTGAGATGTGCGATGTGAACCTTGTGTCTTCTCCAAATATGACTCATCACCAGATTTTAATGGACATTATCAGTCATCCAAAACCTCATCACTGACAAGATCTTGTGACTTGTTAGTAACAGATAGGTAAAAATAACAGACTTTTGTAGATTTGGACCAATTGTTTGTCTTTTAAGAAGAGAGAATGAGCAACTGTATGGATAATCGACTCATCATTCACAAAGAACAACACTAGTGTAAATTAAATGAGCTGATAATGTTTTAGCATCTATGAGATAAACACATGGTTCTGATATGTGGCAACTTGCTTACTCCAAATCTCTCCAAGCGCATTGAATCCAATAGTATTAAACTTATTCAGATAACAGATCAAAAGAAGCATGGTAGTTAAGCAAGATATCTTTCATCCATTTTCCTTTCGCGAGGTTTCTTGATTTGCAACAGACTTGAAAGTTAAGAATGGGACACAAGTGGGGCACAAAACTTATGCCATTTGAAGTATCCATATCTTCCAAAGATGTAAGCTCTAATTTTACTGTTTAACAGGCTTTAATAAACCACTACATTCATACGATCAAGTGGAACATTGGTTTTAAGGAAGACACATCTATTAAAGACTAACACACAAGACTAAAGAAGACCATTTCTTCATTTAAGTTCAATGGTTATGACTGGACTTTAACATCTTTGATTTCGTTTTATAATGTTCAATTTCCATCTAATTGAATTCCTCTCTACTTCATTTTTTAGCTTTTGAAAGCTTATTCCTACAAGTTATGCCACCACATACGTCAGCCTGTGTGTTGTAATCAATCACTATCTACACTAAAAAAAGACATGTTGTGAATAAAAGAAACGACTCCCAAAAAAAGAAAAGAGAAACGGATATAATAAATTTCAGCTTTTACATTAAACAGAATTGGATCTTCTTATGCAAAAGCAATTCATGTATGTAAAAAAATGCAACAAAAGCTGTGGGGTAATCTCGCTCTCTAGCAAACAACATGAAAACTAACCTGATATTGTTAGTTCCATTATATATATATATATATATATATATAGATATGTATCAAGCTTTTTGTTCATATGAGTTTTCATCGACTGGAACTCCAGGACCATACACAAGTCGGCATCGGTCACTAAATGCCCCGATGAGTCTTGTTGCTACCTCCTTTAAGAACATCGAAGCCACCTTCAGAAGAAAAAAAAAAGGAGATACACTTTCAATCTACTTTCAAGGTTTCGTCAATAATGCTGCAAAAATATTAGTACCTGGCGATAGAGAGGAGAGTTGAATTTGAAATCGACAAGGATAGAGAGCTCGCAGGTTCCTGGAATGGGACCAGGCTTAAATTGCCAGAGGTTGATTAAATGGTCAAACAGGCCGGTGTCCCTCGCTGTTGTCTGAAAAGTACATGTCATAAAAGATTCCATCCCTCAAACAAACAAAGCAACAAAAGAAAGCAAGTCCTTACTTACCTTAATCCATTTCGGTCTCTCGAAGTCAACATGGGAGATGTAACTCTCAACGAGAAACTTGAAACCAATCTCCAGTTCAGCGTCGAAAGAGCCATCAGGATATTGTTTAAGAACCTCGGAGCGTTGGCACCAAGGAACAAAGCCGTGGTACAAGTCTACAGCTAGAACTACATTAAACAATTGCTCCTGAGAATACCTGCAATCAACAAGGAAGAGTGAATTCAATCTTTGTTATTAGATTTAGATTATGTATTGCTGGATTCTCAATGTAACAATGTTTCTCTCAAAGTTTTGCAATTTCAGATGATTGAAGGCAAGACACAGAGAAACTACTTAAAAAAAAAAAACGAAACATCTAAACTGAAGATAGATAGATTGATAAGGAAAAAAGAAAAAAAGAAACACGAAATGGGATGGAAGTTTAGTGTAATGGGCTTACCCCAAGACACGACGCTCTTCGTAGATCTTGGATAACTCACCACCGCCTTCCTCCCCATCTCCGCAACCCAGAAAATGCCGTCTCTGAATTAAGCTCCCTGTCCCGGGAGAGACTCTTCTAGCATCATCGTCTTCATTGGACATGGACCCGCATCTCTCTACCCCCGAAACAGACCCAATTCGATTCGATATAAAACTCCTCTGACCGATCCCGCCACGACTCCTGATCGGGCTCCTGATTGCGTTTCGACATGATATTAAGCTGAACAAAGCTCTCGAGCCAGACATAAACGGTCGCATTATTACAAAAAAACAAGCTCCCGATTTTCCGAATAGATCCAAAACAAAACGTGTCGGGAGAGTTTAGGGGTTGCAAACAGAACCAACGCGACGGCAAAAGATCAAAACTTTGCTTTCGATTCGATTAGCTACCGTAGGAAAAACCAAATCAAATTACAAGACCCCTCTTCTTCACCACCAAGCAAAAGAATGAGAGAGGTAGACGTAATCTACAGCGCTATATGCTCGCAGGAACACACACGCACGCACCTCTACAAAATTAAAAAAAAAAATTTGAGAAAAAGTTTTCTTCGTCACTGGTGTGTTATTGGGTTTCACTTTGGGCTCAATGGGCTTTGCGCTTAGTAGCTTATAAATGTGCCTTTGCTGGACGCAATTTTATTATCTGAGTGCTGGAGAAACTAAAACAAAAGAGAACATATAAAGGTAAGACAGTGGCAATATGCGATTTTACTTCACCAATTCATATGCTAATAATGTTGTCCAAACTCCAAACCAACCAAGGACACCAACGGAAAAAAAAAAAGAGAAACTAGTTCCATCTTCGTGATACAAATATGCATTCTTTTCTTCTTCTTATTTTTGTCTCCACAAGTCTCCTGCTTTCTCAAAACGCATGATACTCTTTGTACTCTTCTTTCTTTACTTCACGGCTTGTGTAACTTAAACCCAAACACTCTTGGAACGTAGCTTTGCGCTGCCTTTTGTGGCTTCAGATGCCCGTACGTCATCAGGAACAGATGTGGAAACGTTGTCCCAAAGTATGCTCCATCTATGTCTGTTTTTCACTCATGTTAAAGAACAACAACCACAAATACAGCATAGTATAGAAATATTTACCGAGAGACAATGCAAAACCAGACTATATACTCTTGTTTAAGCATTGCAGCATAAAGCGAGGAGAGGGTGAAATAAGAAAAAGGATACTTCCTTGGTATTTTGATCGTGGGTAATAGACGTCTTCACATTTGGGGCAATATATCTTTACGGTGCTTGATCGAGGTATATCAGACTGACCAACCGGTAAACAAGGCTGGCCACAACAATAAACTCTTGGGCATCTTCCAAAGTCATAGTTTTTGTATTTGTCTAACTGCAAAAAAAAACATTGGTAAAGACACTAAAAATTAGTCTATGTTCTACTAGGATTTATTTACAAAAAAAAAAAAGAGTTAATTTACCATGGAAGCCAGGCCTTTGCTGGTCAAAATGTAACGAGCATGAATCATTCCATATAGCATCTCTGCAGCTGACTCCACCAATTCATTCTGTTCGTCTGTAAACCTCTCACCTGGAAAAAGAAAAGAAAAGAAAAGAAAATGCGAACACTTTAATGCCATGAAAACACATAGTAATAATAAGCATATGGGTAAAAACCTACCCTGAGAAAAATCAACATCCAAAATCAAATCAAGGGCATAGTCGTAGTAGGGAACTTGATGGTTGAGGCCACACAAGTTAAAGTCATCCTGAATGTAATCATCATCAACTTCACAGAAGAACTCGTTCCCACGTAAGTTGCAGAACCAAGATACCCATGAGGTGTCCTCCCCTTCAGAACCACTGACCTCAGATTCTTCGCTGTCTGTGTCTGATACATCTACAACAAACCACAAGAAACGCCCCCACAAATAAGAAAGGTTCGGTAGAATCAAGAACAATGGCTGCGTCTAAGGATATCAAAGTTTCTAGCTTTCATTACAAGAAAAACGAACAACGAGGTTCAAAACAGGACCTTTCTAACAAACAAACAAAAGTTGAATCCCCAAATCAAGAGAGCTACGGAGTTGAATTGAATTGAATTGATTTACCGTCGGAAATGGTGGGTTTGGAGAGGGAAGCAGGGCGTGAATCGCGACCGTTGTGGTCATGCAATTGCTTCCCAATCGTGACGGAGTTGGACGCTGCCGCCTTGCCCTTTCCGTTGACGGTGTGAGACATGGAATGCGACGCTCGATTATCGTGAACCTTGTTTACGCGTTTCTGATCCACCAACACCACCTCCGACTTCGATCCACGCGTTCCCCTCTCCTTATACATGATCTAATTATCTCTCTTCCACAGCGACCGGAGATCCACGCCGGTGAATCGGAGAAAAAAAACGAAAAAAAGGCGTAGGAGACGAGGAGAGGGGTCAAGATTCGGAATCGCTAGGGTTTCGATTTGGAGATTCTCGTAGTGGTATTATACATACATACATACATACATACACAGATCTTTCCTTTCCTTTCTTCTTTTTTTGTTCTTGCTCGGTGATTTTTTTTTGTAGATAAGAAAAGAATAAAGAAGAGGGAAGGGCAAAACGGGAAAGTTAAGAAATAAAATTAGGTTCTCTCCGGTAAAGAGGAGAGACACACGTGACGCTCACGTGGTAAGGCTATACAGGCCCGGCATTTCTCATTGGTGGAAGAATAACAGATTTAATCCAAAAATAAAAATCTTTGAAAGTGCATTTTTTTTCTCATTGTTTGTGTTGGTAATATATAAAGGTTACAAGAGGAATCCAAAATCAAAAAATTTGTATAAAAATAAAATTTGATTTTGGAAAAACTAAGTACTAAAAGATTATAAATGATTACATTAAAGAGTTACTGAGGTGTGGAGGTGGTGGTGATGAAGGATGTTGAAGAAGGTGAACATGATTAGTGATGGCGTCAGGACATGACTGAGCTTGAAGAAGCTCTAGCCTCATGAATGGATGCACGAACTGTAGTGTGTAATCTTCGTCTGCACAAAACATTTGTCCGAAAATATATTTACTTGTAAAAGATCTTTTTCTTCAATTGTTCTTATGCAGAAGCACAAATGAAAGAAGCTTACTCTCTTTAACAGTGCCGTAAAGCCAGCAAAGAACCTCATCAGCAAATGCCAAGCACACATTTCCCTAGTCTCCCAAAAAAACTCAATTATGTTTAGTTTTAACAAGACTTGGATTATATAGATTCTTATTTTACTTATGTAAATAATGAGAGTTTAGTGATACAACACTGACCTGCCAATAGTTTTTTAGTCTGGCTCTATGTGCGATATCTTTTGTTCTTAGTCTCTCTGTGCGTACTAGTCTCCCTCCATCATCTCTACCAAGTACGAAAAGATGAAAGCGGAACTTAGATTTGATTTTATGAGCTAATCAGCCAAAATCAATCATTTGACTGTGTTTTACCTATATCCAACAAGAATATATGGCACTCCTGCAACAAATGATTGTATCTGCACATAAGTAACAACAAGTTATCTCAAAGAATCCACAGAAAGGAGAAACAAAGAAGATATATGCAGACACCATACGTACCCAGAACTTAAGCAGTTTCTCTCTCTCAAATCTCTCTACAGTACGATCATCCAACTGAAGGTAAAATAGTAGTGAAGATTCAGGCAATGAAAACAGAAGCTGATATAACAATGGAGCTTTTTTAAGGAAAACTGTTGGGCATATACCTCGCGAGAGGTTTTCAACTCTATATAAATCCTCCTTCCTTCATCAGTTTCGTCGCAGCAATCCATTTCAGCACCCATCAGAACACGGTGAGCTCCGAGTTTAGTCTTGACAACAGATACAAACTCAACATTTGAATCCACATGATGTATATCTTCCCCATAAGCTCTTCCTGGATCTTCCGTCGCAAGGCTTTCGAAACAATAACCCCAGTAACATCTGATCAATAATACAGCAACGTTTACATTAGTAAACAGCCACTAATAAAATGAAGAATTACCTGCGGCGATCTAAGTCACTCTGTGGCCTTTCAGGCAGCTTATGCACGTCAAGATAAATGGTCCCGTTCCTCTTATGCACACCCATCTCCCACGGTTCATGCCGGTTGTAAACAGCACCCAGTATCTGAAAGAGATATAACAAAGCACAGTCGAGTGATTTAGCAAACATAACTATGGAGTTAATTGCTTCAAAAACAAAGTAAAAAATAAATGCTGGGGATCTTCCTTACCTTGTTGAGATTATTACGGAATGTCTGTCGAAAACAAAGCAAAATAAAATAAAATAAAGAGAGCATTATGGATCATGTCTACAAATAGTAATGAAACTGACAGTGAAATGGACTGATAGACAAGCACTTCGTACCACAAAATGAATGTTCTCCAACGAAATGTTTTTTGCTCTAATGCTGCCAAGAAAGTCACCAAATCCCTCAGAGCCCAGATCTGCCTCACCATAGAGAACAATCAGCAGCTTAATACCTCAAACTTCGACATCTTGCACATGATCTAATACTTCCCGCAAAAAAATGATGTACTAATACTAAACCATTACCTATTTTCTCAATAAAAGTATCATAACCTTGATTTAAATCCGCTCCAATGTCTTCGGAAACATGACGCTTGAAAAGCCTCTGGAAAACAATAACAAAGTGGATAGACATAAGCTATTGTTAAAAGGGACGAGGAAGAAACAATACCAAAAGCTCTCACCAATCCTCGCTCATCAAAGAACACTTGTCCACCTTCTACACGACTGTAGCTAGTAAGCTCACATGGCTGTCAATATCAAACCCATTGAGACATTTAACCGATTCAATAAATATAAAGAGGAAACAGCAAAACAACCTGCCTCTTAAATAATCTAAAACAAGTGTAAACGTTACCTCCTGAAAGACGGTGTGTTTTCTAGACAACGTTTCTTTGCTTTTCGAAAGTTTAAGCTCAGAGACAAAACGCTCATCACGCTGATAATTCTGGTACCTCCCACCAAACCCACCGCGGCCTCCAGGGCGAGGAAGAAGCCCAGCTCCTCCTCTCCCATTTGCCCAACGCCCACGTCCCATCCCTCCTCTCCCACCGTGGTTGTCACTGCTCCATCCCGCAGGCAAAACTGTCATACCTCATACACAATTCAGTCGCAACCACTTTTACATTTACATAGAGACTGAGCCACAAATAGAAAGTACAAACTTAGTAATCCAGACAAAACCCAGAAGCCAAAAAAGACAATTCAGTCGCAACCAGTAAGTACACAAACAAAAAGGTTCCACTTTTACACAGAGACTGAGAGCCAAAACGTACCAGGGATTGAGTAAGTGCTTAAAGCAGGAGTCTTAGTGTACTCTTCATTATCAGACCCAAAAAGATCTCTCTCATCATCTTCTTCTTCTTGATCGTAAGGGTAGACTCCACTATCTCCATTATAGCTATCGACTCTGTCATCTCCACGGTCTTCTCTCCCGCCGCTGCTTCCGCTATCGCTTGAGCTGCTGGAATCAGCACCACCACCATCTCCATCTCCGCCTTTAGAGGAAGAAGCTCCCGAAGAGGAAGCTGAGCCAGACGAGGAGGAGGAGGAGGAGGAAGAAGCATTGCCGGAAGAGGAGGATCGTGAGTCGTTGTCGGAGTCTTCGCCGAACAAGTCGTCCATTGGGTTTTTCATCGGCGGTAAGTCCATAACTCACACAAAGGTTTTGGCTTTTGGTTTTGGGTTTAGGTTTGTTCTCTAGTCACTCACTTCTGTTACAGAGCTTCCTATCGAGGAGAGGGCTCGGAATCGAGAATTAGAAAGTGCGACAGAGCGAGTTTCACGAGCTAACTCGGTTTTGCTGACTCTGCTGCGCTTTGGGCTTTCAGTGTAAATGTTGAAACGAATCAGTAGTCTGGTCCACTAATCAAAGGCCCATTATTTGGTTTCATAACTTCACCGAAATAACCAAGTAACTCCCTGAACTTGAAATCATATTCGTAACGAACCTTCAACTTTGGCTAGCTTCAGATATTTAATCTGAATTTGGCAGATATTAAATGCACGAAGTTGATAGTGAATTATATGAAAGACTTTTATTGATTGATCAAAGGCAAGGAAAAGACTATACGGAGTTGCAAAATGATGATGAACTTGGCAAAAATAACAAAGTTATTAAGACCCTAGTTCTTTTGTCGACTTCTGTGCGTGTTCGTGGATGTTTTTGCTTTGATCTCAGTCGTCGCCTTATATAGATGGCTTCTTTACTTTTTTGGATCCCTTCAAGTTAGTCCAGTTATATTTACTTGGTAGGACTTGTTCAAGAGATATAATTTATTTTTATCGATTAGCCCCTTTCCAATTTATTGTAAGAGACAAAGTCGAGGTAATAAATTTACAAGATTTATTCTTTAGAGTAAAAAACTCTTACAAGATTTTAGAGTAAAAAACTCGACACTTGTCTTTCAATTGTTGCTAAGATTCCATCTCGGCGCATGTTAACGTTTTGATCTGGTCTGCGATTAAACCGTTAACATGCTAGTTATTTCAAATAGTTTAACTATACTTCGGTTTACCCCAAGAAGTGGGATTGTTGCTCCTGAAAATTCAGATAATACACAGCCATTTTAAGAGCACCCTTAATCTAACCCATAATGGAGTGCTTAAATTTTTTTTTTTTTTTACTCAATAAAAAAATTATTTAAAAAATAGACCAATCGTAAATCGCCACGTGTCAGTGAAACCCGTGAACAGTGCAAGCACATGTGCTTAAATAGGCTGCAGAAGAGCTGGTGCTTAAAATTTTATAGGTTTTATCATTGGACGGGAGACCTATCTATTATTATATTATTTTTTGTCGAGCACCTCTCTTAAGCAGTCGGGTTAAAGATGCCCCGAGGCCTGTAGACCGACGACTTTTCGTTACTATCATCATCTCTCTATAAATAGAAAATTTTGTTTTGTACCAAGTCAATTTTTAACACTTGCACACCACTACTTGTTTTTTTAACAAATCTGAACAAACGTATATGATGTGGTATGTACAATACTGCAAACTCATTAACACTTCCTAAGTATACATATGACGTACAGGATTGGATTGGTGATACGCTCTTTGTTTTTTTCAGCTAAGGATTTCAAAACTGTTCTGAGAAGCAAATAGGAACCCAGAAAACGAAACAATTAAAAGAAAAAAATATATGCTCTAGTTCTACTGTGTTTGCAAACACTCGCTGGTCTTGTTCTTTCTTTCTTCACGTGGCAATCTCATCGACCTCAGAATTAAAAACAAAGCTCGGAAACGTTGTCGTGATATCCCTACATAGATTCACGTCTAAGTTAAGAAAACTTATCTCTCATTTTTTTCTCATTTATCAATTTTTTTTCGTTTTGCTTCCACAATGTGTAAAAAAGTACCTGAGATATGGGAGTGTCATGATCTTAAGTAATGATGGGTTCTTGTTCACGAAATCGCTCCACTCTAGTTTATCAATCTTTCCATCCTGATTGACGTCTGCATCCTCAAATGTCTGTTTCATTTATGAAAATAAAGAAACATACCATGTTATAACTTCAACTCAGATATATGTGTATTCAGTACAAGAAAGACAAAAAACTTTGTAACTAAACGGACTACAAACCTTATCTAGTATTATCTCTATGGTTTCATCGGCCAACTTCATTTCAGATTCACAGAGAAGGGCAATCAACATTTGCTTAACCTGCACAAAAATATCACACATAATAATGATTTTCTGCAAGGACATTTTAAGTAAGGGATGCATATTCAAAAACATGTTGCCAACATAGTAATATATCTTTCATGATTAGCAATCATAGCTTGCAAGCATTAAACCTAAACTACAAGGAGGACTCTGAGATTAGTCTGAACTTTCTTTTACAAGTCGTTTAGACGGTTTGAATACTGGTCTAGATATATTAAACATAGGCAGGTATCAAATGTTGTCGGTATTGGAATATTGAATTACATAAAATATTGCAAGTGATCCAAAATGAGAAAAATACAAAAATAGCACTAAATCAAGTTTTTGTTCTCAAACTAGCATTCAAGGTCAAAAATCACAAAAATAGCACTTAATGTTTTATCAAAAGTCACAAACTTAGGGTTTAGAGTTAAAGGATGGGGTTTAGGATTTAGGGTTTAGGGTTTAGAGTTTAGGGTTTAGATTTTAGGGTTTAGGGTTTAGGATTTAGAGTTTAGTGTTTAGGGTTTAGAGTTTAGGGTTTAGAGTTTAGGGTTTATGGTTTAGGGTTTAGAGTTTAGGGTTTAGAGTTGAGAAATGAGGTTTTGGGATAAGATTTCAAATTTTGAAAAATAAAAAAATTAAAATTTTCAAAAGATAAACTTAGAAAGGTGCTATTTTGGTCATTTTAGTTTTTGAGTGCTATTTTTGTGATATAAACTTAGAAATGTGCTATTTTGGAGATTTGCCCATCCAAAATATCCAGAATGAATATTATTATTACCTCCTGACGTTCAATGTAACCCGTGCAGTCCATGTCATAAAGCCTAAACGTAACTGGGAAATAAAAACGTTGACAAAGAATCAATAAAGCTCTTCATACAAAGATATGAACAAACTCTTTTATGTCACAACTTACAATCAATTTTGTCTTCTAGAGAAGCATTTGGGTGGAACACATTGAGCGATCTTACAAAGTCTCCAAAATCAATTACCCCTTTTCGTTTAACATCAAACATATCAAATATCTGCAAGGAAGGAAGCATAATTGTTTAGTTTAATGGAGGACATAAGTATCTTTTCGATTAATACAAGAGTTTCTAGGCTCAGATCAATCTTCCAGAAGACCAAATTTGTATAATTCTGAGTAACTTAGAAATTTACCCTGTTAGCAAATATATTCTCCCTCTTCCTGCTCTTGAATAAAGCAAGTTGAAACTCCTCCTGCATACACGTGAAGGGACATAATTAAAAAACAACACGTAAGAAACGTGGGCCTTGAAAGCCTCATAATTCAAAACCAAAAACGACCAATAAAATAAAGGAAACTCGAGTCAAACATTAAGGGCTATGATACATTGAATTAGTGGTGCAATATAGACTAGATAATAGACATATAGCAGGGAAGAATCATTATTGGTGAAAAATCAACTAAGTGGAATAATACTATAGATGAAAAGCGTAAAGAGTAAAAAGATTATTAGAGTGGGGTCAAAGAAACATAATTGATTGAATCTTTATGTACCTTGTTAATCAAACCATCATCAACAACCGAACTGCTTATGCTCTTGAAGAGCTCAAACAATGCTTCGACCTCACTCACACTAACTGGAAAAAAGAAACAAAAACAAGCCACACTGCAAGATTAAACAAAAAGTTCCAAGAACCAAACAAAAACATCAATAAACATTTTACTTAAACCGGTTGTGAACCATTATTGACGGTTTTTGCATTAAAAATATACTAAGGCAGTAAAACTGAAGCCGGTTGTGAACAGGAATAAAGACTAGGTAATGGTATTGGTAACGAGAATCATGTTGAAACTGTGGAACAATTTAAACTAGATCAATGAGCAGAGAAGAAGGACAAGATATAAGGAAGCAGATGAATTTCATATCAGGAAACAAATGAACATGCAAAGGAATCACAAGTAGTAACTTACAGGCAGTTTCGGAGGCAAGCTTAACAGGGTCTTCGTGTCCTCGGAATTCTCTAGCTACCTTTGAGTGGAAGCAGCCCATTTACAGATGGAAACCGCGATAATCCAACGGCTGCTACTGTTACTGCCCATAATCACAAACATTATTTTTAAAATCTACACATATTAAAGTTCAAAAAAAAAAAATATTCTACGTGGAAACAGAACACAAGACTTTGAATAAAACAAGATCATTTAAATAGGAGCAGACAAACAAATAAAATTTGCAGAACCGTCTTAGAAACAAAACAACGAAAGAGAACAGTCTAGAATCTCTATCATCTTCTTCAAGTCAATATCGTAAAACACACAAAGTATGTTGTTCGGATCCATAACATAGAAAATACATAAATGACATTCAAAAAGTATACCAGAAAACACAATTCCAACCCAGAAAGTAGAATCAAAGAAGGTAAATGTAAGCACACCAGGAAATTCAACTGAAAGATAATTATAAATGATCGAAAGCAAAAACACTCACCACCACGTTAGAGAACTGCTAGCCGGAGAGATACAGAGAGGGAGAGGAGCGAGAAACAGCAAAAAAATAGAGAGAAGGCAGATGATCTGTGTAGAGATTGGTTAACGTTGATGGCAAAATGAATAATCTGACGGTTGATAATCAATTTACGTTTTTTTTTTCTTTGGAAGAATTGAGAATGAAGTAGCGGCTGGCTTTATAAAACGGGATGCCGCACGTGGGAAGGTCGTAAGCGCGTGGAAGACTACTCAGTTTTGGAAGTTAATAGATCCTTCGTGTGTGTTTCAGTTAGACCCCTACCTGAACACACCTATTTCATTTCTGTTCCTTTTCATTCTGTACAATTTCTCTTCTGTCTTTTTCAAAAATACAGTTTATATTTTTTCTAAATTACGTAAGAATACACGAAATATTAACCGTCTAAAAAAAATAAAAACACATAAGCAATTCTTGTGTTGCAAAAAAAAAAAACACATACGCAATTCAAAAGTTCAGCTAATTCATATATTCTTTCACATCATGGAAATTCTAAGATACGTCCATTTTAATAGTCAAAAAGTAGAAATGGCACCTCACCGGGAATATTCGGGATATTCGAAACTATGTATATTGTAATATTCCTTATCTATTAAAAGAAAATCATCGTAATAAATGCATTCACACTAAACTAGACACTTGTCATGTGTATGTGTAGAAACATTTTAATAAATATGTTTACATGAAAATGGACACATGTCACATGTAGAGAGCTTATCAGCCAAACTCTACATAAATATGTTTACACTATGTACTTTACGTTTTTTTAATATAAAATTTTGGTTATTCTTTACGTTATTTTTACTGTTTACGAATAGAGCTGATCAAATTATTCATAAATTTTGATTAGATTCGTTATCCATTTTGATTCGAACCGAAAAATCCGGATATCCGTTACTATACGATGCAAATCAAATACTAAAATGCAATATCCGTAAAAAAAAGTAAATCACAAATATCAATATTTATAGGAACGGATATTCAATTTGATCCGTATATATTTAAAGAATTATATATAAATTATATATTATAGTTTATAGATATTTTACAATATTTTTGTTTTTAGATAATTTCATTTTAAGATTTTTTTTCATGTATTATTTTGAAAAAATGTCATTTAATATTAATTAACAGTATCTTTATATATTTATCAACTATCTTTATATACTTTTACATACACATACATGTGTACATTGACGTGAACACTTTATAACTAAGTATTTACCAAAACTGAAATATCAAATTTTTTTGGAAGTTAAAATATTTTTTTCTTAATGCTTCTTTCACTATCGACTAAATTGTAGTAAAATGATTTGTCTTAATAATTTTTTTTTTTTAACTATTATCCGTTTAGAAACTATAATATGAAACCATTGGTTCGACATCACGACTATCTAAGATTCATAACATGAAACAAATAATAGTAAATTTTGATTATCACAGGAAAAAACAAAAGCATCAAACATTTTAACCGAACAAACCTAATAAATACTAATTTAAAATGATAGTTATATTTTAGGAGATTAAAAACAAAAAAAAACAACCTAAAACCGAACCTATATCTTAGATTAAACAGATTAATGTCTTTTTATTAAAAAATAACAAAATTAATAATCATATTTGTACGCAAAGCGAAGATTATTACCTAGTTTTAAGATATTTTATATTACTTCTCCTTCGGGACTGCTATTAGATTCGGGAAACATCATATTTTCTTCGATTGGTCGTACGCAGAGTGATGTTTTTGAGACTTGAGTGTTGGTGGTCGACACTCTTCTTTCATTTTGCGTATGCTTTTTCTTTTATCTTAGGGAGATGTATTCAATTATTTAATATGTTATTTGATTTTTAAAGAGGTTTTAGATGATTTCAATAAGTTGCAGAGATTTAAATGATTTTTGTTAAACTACTCTAGAATATCACTTAAAACTATGGGATTTAAGTTTTAATTTTTTTAACTAAGAAATCATAACCAGACACCCTAAAATCACCTGAAAACTTTAAAACTCCACAACTTAAAATATTTTCAATAACAGTGGATTTCAGAGTATTTTAAGAAATGTCAGATTCAATAACAGTGGATTTAAAATGAGTTTTTAAATGAGTTTTTAAAATTCATGTTTCAATAACAGTGAATTTGTCATTTTAATACAAATCACCTGAAACTCTGAGTTGAATACATTCTCCTTGTTGTTTTTCTCTTTTTTTCCTTATCGGTAGACTATTGAAGGGACTTTGTATTTAATTTTTTTAAAAATCTAGTATCAGTAGATTATTGATTTTAGCAGTTTTTTATTATTATAAATGATATGAATTAGACACGAGACAAGTTCTGATCTTTTTACTCGGTGCAACATCATTTGATTCTTGTAAATAAACAAACCAAATTGGTGTAGTGGCTAGAACTCATAAATGATCTAATAGGTGTATAAATAAGTTTTGGATTTTTGGGGATTTAGGTCAGGTTCAAATAGGATAGGTTCGGTCCAGATATATCGAACAAATGAATTCAATATCCAATAGATACTTTATAAAATTTGGTTTGGTTTCAGATTAGATATCAATGGCTCTGAGTCGATTTGAGCAGTGAAAATTATATCCGACTATAAATGAATCAATTTTGTTTCAAATATTCGAGTGCACCCAAAATTCAGTTAAACTGAAATAAATTTAATTAATCTATCAACTTAAACATAAAATGAAGAGTATAACACAATCAAACACAATTTAAAGTTCAAATTAAAAACATTCAAGCCAATGACACCAAAAAAGTAGATGAGTTAAAAACATTTTGAAATTCAACACACAAAGAAACAAAAAAAAACTTTGAATCGTAACAAGTTGCTTAAGTAATCGAGATTGTTGACACAAAGACTTCAACCCTTAAATTCCTTGGATATCAGAATCAGGTTTATCCCACATCACAGCATACAACATAATCTCACAAGTTAAACATAAAACAACATATTGAAGATATGACAAGAATTGTAGAATTGAGTTGTTAACCTCTCATGAGATCGTTGTGAAACTCCACATCTAAAAGGATTTATTCAATTGTGAACATACGTTTTCATTTATATGATATGGATTTCACACTCCAACCAACATTTCAATGCATATCAACACATCATTTTAAAACGTTCATTATAATAATTCAATGATTTAATTTTTTATTTAACTCGTTTATTTAATATAAAGAGTTTAAAGCTATTAAATTCATAACTTTGTAGAATTTCAAATGAAAATATAAAAACATCAAACATTGACAAAAACTAATATTGCTTCTTAAAAACTTAAAATCTTCTCAAAAATTTATTGAGACAATTGTAAATTAATAGTAAAATAATGAAAATTTAATACATATATCACTATAAAATGAGAACACTTTAATTATAAATGACAACACTTTAATTATAAAATGACAACACTTTAATTATTTGAGTCTTTTACCAATAATAATAATAATAATCTAACAGGTTTAACTGTAATTATTTGTTTAGACAGTTGGATCATTTTAGTATATGTTTGTCAACCATTTAAATATTGAAGCCACATGATTATAATATTTTTAATCATTTAATTATGAAATATTATTCCATCTATAACTAAAAGATGAATGTTTCACAGTAAAAAAAATATTTCAAAAAATGTATGTCTGAAGTTTTCTATGCAGTTTCTATTGTTTAATAACATTATATTGCAAATTTTCAAAAAAATAATTCTACTTTTTGAAATACTATTGTTTAGAATGATGGAAATTTGGAAAATAGAGAAAATAATATATTTACTATTATTTTTTTATGTTTTCTTAATATAAGTAGAAAATATAAATATACATTTTAGAAACAAAAGGAGTATTTATTATGATTAAATAATGTAGCAGACCGGTCGATGTGAGTTCGTTTGCAGGTCTGCAACATGGCAGGCAAAGTTTGACATATTTAAGACCTTAATCACGACCTGACCATGATTATCGTTCAAGACAACAAGACAATTGTATTATATATTAATTTGATTGATTATGAGTAATAACTTTTATTTCCCGCCGTTGCCGAGCTGAACATCACTTTTCCAAATGTATATAAAATTGGCTATCTTGTGAATAATTAATAATTTCATTATTCTGTATGTTAAAACAACTTAATTTTTTAATTCGAATATATTCACGTCATACCTCCGGTTTCTGTTTTTTGAAACTGTTTTAAAAAGTATTATTATTTCCCAGTGCTGAGTTTACATGGATTATTGATGTTTTCAATGATATACAAGTATGTTACTGGATTATATTCAAATGAATTTACAAAAATTGATAAATGAATAATCAGAAATAGACTTATTATAAAAAATAGACTTATTATAAAAATACAGGCCGGCCAAAAAGAAAACCATACAAAACTGAAATCGGTACGTAAATGTTTAAATCATCGGCCAGACTTTTACATGCGCGCCGTATTTTTTTTAAATACAGTGTTATTTGTATTTTTATGTCACTATTTAGGATTGGACAAAAAACTCGAATTCGAAGAATAGAACCGATCCCAATCCGAATAAGTAGTACCAAATCCGAATCGAAATTGATTAAATATCTGAATTATTCAAAATTTTGGTATTTGAAGAACTAAAACCTAATCCGATCCGAACCGAAATATTTTAGGTATCCAAAATAGATTTATATACTTATATATATTAATTATTTTTTGATTTAATATATATATATATATAAATATCCAGAATATATGATACTTTTAAGTTCGTTTAAATATTTGAAAATATATACAAATAATCAAACGTAAATATCTAAAATAATTAAAACTAGTATTGATCCCATGCTATGCATGAAAATTTTCTTTTTGTTAAAAAATAACATTGCATATAACTAAAATTACCTTTATAACACTACAGTGATTTATCAGAGAGAAAGATGAATATACATAAACAATGGATTAACACATGTTTATTAGTGTTTAAAAAAAATCACACACACATTTATGATTCATTAACCACAAACATATAAAATTGTACATGATTAATTTGGAAATGTGATTAACATCCCAAAATGTCATTTCATAATTCTTTTCTAATTTTTGGAGATGTCGTGAAATATCTAAAATAATAAGGATATACTCAAAACTCCAAAAATACTTAAATAATTATTAATTCTCTATCCAAATATTTAAACCAAACCAATTTAAATTGGTTATCTAAATCCGAACCGAATCCTCAAAGATCTGAACCGAACATCAAATCCAAAATAGACCCGAAAATGAACCCGGACGCCCCCACCCCTAATCACTATTATATATCCTATATGTGTTATCATAGGTTACAAAAATATGTGTTATCATATAATTAGTCGTATTTTATACGTATCATCAAATAAGTTTTCTTATAATTAATAATATTTTATACGTACAATCATATATATAATCACATATATTATATTTTTAATTTCAATGTGAAATAAAAAAACCATAATTTAAGTTGGTGTTTGAAATTGGGCTTTGTATTGTATTTTTCTTATATATATTGAAAACATTTTTGTAATGGTTATTGGAAAATATGTTAGTAAAAATTAAATTTTGAATATATGTATATTTTTGAATGAATTTTTGATATAAATAAATTTTAAATTATTATTTTGATTTGAATATGTATATTAAGTAACATAAACATGTTACTTTTTAATATAATGCAATGAATTTCCAATTTTTTTAATAGTATAAATCTATTTTTTTTTCCTAACTTAGTGTTATTCATGTTTCCTAACCACACTATTTTTTTTAACTGCTATCTATGTTGCCAAACAAAATCTTAAAATACTTCTAGTTTAATAACGTAGATATAAAAACGATTTACTTAAAATATTAGTCTTTTAGTGTTGAAATCCATTAAGCTACTTTAAAGGTTGGCTTGAATTGACTCTTTGACATAACACCGGGCACGCGTCTGTTGTGACTTCTATTTTAATATATAAGATTTACGGATGACAAAAAAAACATTATTAAATATATATAATTTAATGTTGAAATATTATACATCCATATGTAAATCAAGGTTGTGACTTCTGTTTTAATATATAAGATTTACGGATGGCAAAAAAACATTATTAAATATATATAATTTAATGTTGAAATATTATACATCCATATGTTAATTATTTAAATATTTGTCGATGTTAACTTTTGAAATTATAAAGATTTGTTTTTAAATAACAAAAATCATATTATCTAACAATGATTAATTTTTACTACCTTAAACCAATGAAAACAAATTTTAAACTATATAGTTTATTTTAAAAATTAAACAAAAACTAAATGTTTAATTATTTATTCGATAATATAAATCTATGAAGCGAAAAGTTTGATTTTTTAAAAACTTTCTAAATTTGTGAAATGTTACAATATCTTTGAATATGACAATAAAACAATATTTTACTAATATTTATATATATGGTTACGATTTTAATAATGAAATAATAATCCAAAAATATATATATAGAAGAAGATGGAAATACATGTGAAAGTTTGAAACAATCTATTCAATGAAAAAAATATACCGTAAACTTATTATGCTTTAAAAATTGATAGACACATATATATTATTATATATACCAATTTAGAATTGAAAATAAAATGTTTATATTAAAATAAATGAAAACAAAAATCTGCGCGGTTGCGCGGATCGAGATCTAGTTTCTAGTTTCTGTTAAACACCCAGAGATCAAGAGTTCATTACAACACATCAACCATCTTATACTAAGATGAGTTGATCACACAAAACATAAGACTACCATAAGCCTTTAAAACACTAAGTTAGTCATGAACTGGAGCCATAAGCCGGACATTTCCGGAGACATTAAAACAGACCTAAAGAAAGGTATATAGTTTATTTTGAATTATTTTTAAAATATAGGTATATAGTTTTTTTTTGTTTTGATCAAAGGTATATAGTTTTTTGTTCAATAAAAAAGAAAAAGGTATATAGTTTTTGGCGGGCATAAATCGATTGTCATGAGATAAAACGGTGAGGCTCTTACCGTCAAGGGTAAAGCGCGGTACATGCTTACGGAGCACATATAGCTGGGGCGGAGAATATTTCAGACATGGAAGACACTCTTCAGTCTTCTGTTGAGAGTGGAGCTTAACATTCTACTTTTGTCTTATATAATACTGTATGTTTAGAAATCTGTAAGAATTAATTTTACTATCTATTTGTTAAAGTGCATTTATTTTTCAGCAACTTGCACATAAATTTTCAGAATTAAATGTGACTTAATTTAATTTGGAATAATACAATCATGTGTGATCTATTGGAAAATAATTCAGAATACCACACAAGTGAGATCAAAACATTAGAATAATTACGTGGTGATTGCAAAACCAATAAATAAGTTTTTAACCTCTAAAAAATTATCGCACCGTCACACATGTGATGGAGTCCATGGGTGAGTAGACGTAGGATTAAATGATATCAAAACCGGAACCAGAATAGTGATTTTTTGTATGGATTCACACTAACATAAGCGACAATCTTGGAGCATAACGAAGACATTGCGCTGTGTGGTGGGGGTGATTGTAACATCCTTTTTTGTGATATATGATATTGTATGTTAAAAAGTTTTTAAAGTTGATTTAGTTATCTATATCATCGAAATGCACTTATTTTTTTGGATTAAATATCAAGAGAAAAGCCTTTATATTTAAACGGGATTGAATTTGAGTAGTAAAATGATGTATGATCTATGAAAAAGTGATTCGTTATACCATACTGATATCTCTTGATTTTGATGAGTTTTAGATTCATATTTTAGTTTATTATGATCATTTTAGATTGCATCTAGGTGTCTATATTGCATATGTTTGTTCATTCATGTGCATTAAGGTTTGGAATGTCAAATTGGAAGTTTTGGGCTACACTGGAAAGTTATTGTTGCAAATCAGATACTTATGGGGCAAAAACGAAAGGCCACGAGAATGCAAGGACCAAGATTGCAAATCATGGATATTCGTTGGGTCTTGATTGCACAATTTGAAGTCTATGGTTCAATTCGTGAGTTCATTTCTGCACATTCCAAAGTATTGGGCCGATTTGTAAGCAACCAGAAGATGAAGGACCAGACTTGCAAAAAGAGCAAAAATAGCCATTGGAGCTCACATCTTCTTGTGTCTGTAGATCCCGACGATCCCGACGATGACGGAGCTGAGTGGAGACGGTTTGATCCTGTGGTTCAGAAGAGAAAGAGATGTGGCCGTGAGGAAAGTTGGTCGCTCTGGAGCCGGCATCGCGAGTTGCAGACCATGGCGGAGGAGAAGACGATGGCTTAGTGATGGGTTCGTGGTGGTCCGAGCACGATATCTCTTTGGAGAAGGAGCCTCACCAGAACAGAGCACGACAAGACCATGAGCCACCTCGGAGAGCCTTCACGGTCATTGGAGTCGCGATGTGAAGACGTTAAGCTCGGGTTCAGAACTGTTTGATATCGTGGGAGAGAGACACCGTTGAGCATTGAGCGTGGCTCACAGCGACCACTGGTAGCGGGGACGTGACGCCGCTCGGGAAGATGCAGACTCACCAGCGGCAAACCGTAGCGGGACGCGATGACCGCTGCGAAGAGATTTTGAGATGTTGACCGGTTTATTCCGGTTTGACCCGGTTTAATATAATCAAACCAGCTCGAATTTGGCCTCTCTATAAATAGATTTAGACCTAAAAATCTTAGTTTTAATCTCATTTTCTCTCAAGACTTTGTCTAAACTTGTAAGAGCTTGAATATTTTGATAATCTAAGGAAGTACTTCATCTTATATTTGTGTTTCTCTTGCTCATTAACATGATTTGCCTTGATCCTTACATTGGTTTAAGGTTTCTCATGGAGATTAATGAGTAGTGAACTTGTGATTCATGGGTTAGATAGATTAGGGTGATTAAGTGGATATTTATAATGTTTATTGCTTGATTAACATTTTTCTATGTTTGCTAAGTGTTCTTAATGCTAGATTAGACTTGATAATTCTCATCTAGACCTTAAGCTATTTTACGCCCGGAAGGTGTTTGTTAAAAGGCTTGAATGAACTTTGCATTGTCTTTTACATATTTGCTCAACGGCAGTTGATGTCCGAGATGTTTAAGTGGTTAGTAGACTTGTGATTTATGCATGCTTGAATGTGTTAGCCAACGGGAGTTGATGTTTAATGCATGACTAGCATAGGAATTATTATCACGGGAGTGGATTAATCTATTTTGAATGAGATCTAGACTTATAGAGTTGTTTATTGTTTTGTTTGAACATCCTAGATTGAACCTTGATCACCTTATATCAATTATCTTTGTCCATGGATCCATCCTTAGCATTTGATTGAAAGTTCTTGCACTTATTTCTTGATTGGATTTGAGATCACCTTGTTTATATTTCTAGGACATTACCTTGTTACAAAATCATCCATTTTCTTGTTTGCTTGGATTAGGAAAGTTTGTGTATTCTTGGTGTTGTAGATCTCTAGTTCCTTGTGGATTATATCCTAAAATTCTACAATGAGATACCATCCGATTGTGGTATTGTTGGCACATTAGGTTAATTGGTGTGTGCTTAAACGCAGTAATTAATTTGGCGTCGTTGCCGGGGAACTAGTAGATTTGTCATTAGGATTTTAAGCTTTCTTGAGATTAAGCCTTATTTTCTTATCTTTGTTTGCTTTTGTATAATTACTAACCTTTACTTCTAGCTTTTGTTCTTTGCAGTGATGGCTTCAAGCTACTTTGAGAGGCAAGAGAAAGACACATTTGAAGATCACATAGACGGTCAAGTCTTACTTACCATGGCTGATGTGAAGCATTAGCACTCTAGACACTTGTCTTCTCCCCTTCAGTCCATGTCCACCGGTGAAACAAACCTGAGGCCAAGGGTCCTCTACCACCCAATTCAGACAATAACTTCAAGTAAGTGTCACTCCAACCTTGTACATATTTAGTTTTCATGTTTAATTATTTTCCTTCGATCTCTTCTTTGAGCTTACTCTCACACAAGGGACTGTGTGAAGTAAGTTTGGGGGAGAGTCTACTATCTCACATCATTTTCTGTTTTGTTTACTTGTCATGAGTCTCATGCATTGCATTGTGAATACTTATTTGCATAGAAAAACCACAAAAATTAAATTTTTTTTCCGAAATAACACCAAAACAAGCATTTAGATTCATATCTTGCTCCATTTGCATCTTTAGGATTGAGTCTAGAAGCATTTAGATTCCATTCATGCATTGGTAAAAACCTTGTAAAGAACACATGTCTAGAACTCAATTTGACATCCTAGCTAAACATAGCAAGTAGCTTAAGCATCTCTTGAAAAAGCTTGTAAGCTTCGAGCCTTGAAAACTCTTCTTGAAACATGTTGTTTGCTTGATGATTGGCATTGTTATTGAAACCAACTCCAAATGAACTAAGGCTTAATGAACTTAATCTCTCTTGCATATGAGCATTTGCATACTTGATCATGGATATTATACACATTTGGGTTATCTTTCTTTATTTGTACCAATCTTTGTTAACCCAAATGGCACTCCCATACCTATGAACCCTCACCATTCCTTGAAGCCAACATTGATTTGCTTGAGTGAGACCTTTTTGTGAAAGTTAGCCATGTGCAAAATCTTGAGAGTATTAGGAGCGACAATGGTTTGTTCTTATCTTTGGCTAGCACTAGGTCCTCATTTGAGCTAGCACTTAGGATGGTTTGTTGGGTTTGTATGCTTGATTTTGATTTTGGGATTGGGATGTGAGTGAAAGTGAAAAGAAATGAACCAAAAAGAGTGAGAAAAGGAAAGAAAGCCACTAGGGATTAAAAAAAAAAGGCTCTTGTGTTTATAAATAGAATCCTCTTTAAAATTAAAAAAAAACATGAAAAGAGTGGGGAAAAGAAAAAAAAAAAGAGCTGAGTGAATTAAAAAAAAAAAGAATCCCTAGTTGGCTAAAATAAGAAATGGGAATGTGTTCATTGGGTGAGAGATGAAAGTGATTGTATCTTTGGGTTTTGGGATGATGAAAAGAAGAAGGGTGGAGCTTGAAATAATTTAGGAAAGGGATAGAATGATGAGAACAAATCATTGTATGCATGAATTGCTTCTTTTCTTAGATAAATTTTGCATAATGATCTAGATCCTCTCTTTGAGTGTAAGTCACCATAAAAGATTATGTTTGAACCCTCTTCTTTCTTCACATTAGACCATCTTCTCTCACCAAGCCAAATGATCGAGATCAAATATCAATTTGCAAGAATTCACCTTGTGTGTGTGTGTGAATAAATCTGAAGGTTGGCTAAGGAACTTGTTGATTGAATGACAATGTAACTTGTGTAGAGATAAAAAAGTCTTGATAGGCCTTGAGAAGCTAGAGTGCACTAGGAGAGTTGTTCATGCTATTTGCTATGTTTTCCTTGGGATGTTAGGTTGAAGGCTAGAAAGTGTTCTTTTGGTTATGAATTTCCATTTTCAAACCTCTATTCCTTTAACTCTTGAAAGTTTACTTGTGGACAAGTAAAGAGCAAGTTTGGGGGAGTAGATATCTCTTAATTTTGATGAGCTTTAGATTCATATTTTAGCTTATTATGATCATTTTAGATTGCATCTAGGTGTCTATACTGCATATGTTTGTTCATTCACGTGCATTAAGGTTTGGAATGTCAAATTGGAAGTTTTGGGCAACACTGGAAGGTTATTGTTGCAAATCAGATACTTATGGGGCAAAAACGAAAGGCCACGAGAATGCAGGGACCAAGATTGCAAATCATGGATATTCGTTGGGTCTTGATTGCATAATCTGAAGTCTATGGGTCAATTCGTGAGGTCATTTCTGCACATTCCAAAGTATTGGGCCGATTTATAAGCAACCAGAAGATGAAGGACCAGACTTGAAAAAAGAGCAAAAATAGCCATTGGAGCTCACAGCTTCTCGTGGCTGTAGATCCCGACGATGACGGAGCTGAGCGGAGACGGTTTGATCCTGTGATTTAGAAGAGAAAGAGATGTGGCCATGAGGAAAGCTGGTCGCTCTGGAGCCGGCATCGCGAGTTGCAGACCATGGCGGAGGAGAAGACGATGGCTTAGTGATGGGTTCATGGTGGTCCGAGCACGATCTCTTCTTTGGAGAAGGAGCCTCACCAGAACAGAGCACGGCAAGACCATGAGCCACCTCAGAGAGCTTTCACGGTCATTGGAGTCGCGATGTGAAGAAGTTAAGCTCGGGTTCAGAACGGTTTGATATCGTGGGAGAGAGACACCGTTGAGCATTGAGCGTGGTTCATAGCGACCACTGGTAGCGGGGACGTGATGCCGCTCGGGAAGACGCGGACTCGCCAACGGCAAACCGTAGCTGGACGTGATGGCCGCTGCGAAGAGATTTTGAGATGTTGACCGGTTTATTCCGGTTTGACACGGTTTAATATATTCAAACCAGCTCGAATTTTGCCTCTCTATAAATTGATTTAGGCCTAAAAATCTTAGTTTTTATCTCATTTTCTCTCAAGACTTTGTCTAAACTTGTAAAAGCTTGAATCTTTTGATAATCTAAGGAAGTACTTCATCTTATATTTGTGTTTCTCTTGCTCATTAACATGATTAGCCTTGATCCTTACATGGGTTTAAGGTTTCTCATGGATAGAGATGTCAAATGGGCGGGCTATAAATGGGTGGCCCGTGTCCAAATCGATATGGTCCAAAATGGACAGACCCAGATTAAACCATAATTAAAATTTGTCCAGATGGGTGAACCCAATTATATTCATGGACAATATTGGGCTTAACCACTTGGACAATGGTCGGCCCAATAAACTTAAATGTCTAGGGTTTGAAAAATTGGGAGAAAACACAAATCACCTTTTTTTTTCTTCCCGTCTCACTCTTGTGTTTTTTCTTCGTGTTTGATTCTTCCTCTTCGAATCATCGTCTTCGATTTTTCCTCTTCGAGTCCTCGTCTTCGATTCTTCCTCTTCGTGTTCGATTCTTCTTCCTCGTCTTCGTTCTTCTTCAATTTTTTTTTGATTCTTCACCAACTTCTGATTTCATCATCTCTTAAGATTTGATTTTTCGTGATTTGTGTTATGGGTTTTTACTATTAGCTACTGATTCGTATCATCTACTAATATTGTGTTATGGTTTATGTGTTAAATAGATCGGTGATTTGTGTTCATAACGAAGTTGGTGGCGAGTCTGGCGACTGTTTCTGTTTCCGCAAGTCAGACGAAATTACGAATTTTTTAAACTTATCTTGAATTTTTTATAACTTTGAAACATGAAGTTTAAAACTTAAAGTTTAAGTATGTGACATCTTTAAAATTGAAAACTTAATAATCTTTAAATTTTTAAAACTGAAATTATGTTGTTTACATTAAATGGGCGTATGGGCCGTCCATGGATAGCCCAACAAATCATGGTCTTATTTGGTTATGGTCTCATTTGGACATGGTTCTATTTGGGCTTCGACCAAAAATGTCCAGCAAAAAAATGAAACCCATTCGGACACACCCAAACCCGCCCAACCCGCCCATTTGACATCTCTACTCATGGAGATTAATGAGTTGTGAACTTGTGATTTATGGGTTAGATAGATTATGGTGATTAAGTGGATATTTAGAATGTTTATTGCTTGATTAACAATGTTATATGCTTGCTAAGTGTTCTTAATGCTAGATTAGACTTGATCACTCTCATCTAGCTAGACCTTAAGCTATTTTACGCCCGGAAGATGTTTGTTAAAATGCTTGAATGAATTTAACATTGTCTTTTACATATTTGGCCAACTGCAGTTGATGTCCTAGATGTTTAAGTGGTTAGTAGATTTGTGATTTATGCATGCTTGAATGTGTTAGCCAACGGGAGTTGATATTTAATGCATGACTAGCATAGAGATTATTATCACGGGACTGGATTAATCTATTTTGAATGAGATCTAGACCTATAGACTTGTTGATTGTTTTGTTTGAACATCCTAGATTGAAAATTGATCACCTTATATCAATTATCTTTGCCCATGGATCCATCCTTAATATTTGATTGAAAGTTCTTGCACTTATTTTTTTATTGGATTTGAGATCACATTGTTTATATTTCTAGGACATTAGCTTATTACAAAATCATCCATCTTCTTGTTTGCTTGGATTAGGAAAGTTTTTGTATTCTTGGTGTTGTAGATCTCTTGTTCCTTGTGGATTCGATCCTAAAATGCTACAATGATATATCATTCGATTGTGGTATTGTTGGCACATTAGGTTAATTGGTGTGTGCTTAAACGTGTAATCACATACAAGTAAGATCAAAACATAGAAAAATCTTGAGGTGATTATATGATTAGAAAATAACTCACTAACCGTTGCATGAATGAAGCCGAATGAGCGAGAGTGTAGGAACCCACAGATATGGGCAGTCGGGAGAGTTTCATTATTCTCCATGGAAACAAACCGAGTTGCCGATCGTGTATTAAAGTTGACAAGTCATCAGTCACAAATTTTCAAATATTATTTCGATTATCTTTAATGAAAAGCTAGACCTTACTAAAAAGACCTTATCAAATTCATACGCAGTTGGCTAAGTATAAGTTAGCTCAACTGAAAACACCATAGACAAAACCTTTGTGTCACATGCACTACAAGAAAAACACCCAACTCCCGATGGCAACAATTGTCGTAGTCTCGTCGGAATCGACGATGTCCGGTGAATTTCCGAGAAACTACAAATAGTCGGAGTTTGGGTCTCGGAAAATTAAGGTTGTCACTAAATTCTCGGAAAGTTACTAACATATAAATGTTCTCGGTATGTTGTCGGTAAGGTTTGTCGAAAACTTATTGCTAATTTCCGAGATCGAAGTTCCGATGAAACTAAGGATCGCAAAGTCATCGGCTATTTCCTTCAAATTTCTGAGCATTTCTCGGTAAATAGACGGAATGGATATCTGAAAATAACTGGAGATCTCTGAATAATTTCCGACAAAGCTATCAAAACTTTTTAAAAAAATTCTTCATATCATTTGCCATTCTAGATTCGGGTTCTGCTGAGTTCTTATGTCTTTACCCTGATTTGGGTTCTGTTGTTTTCTCTGTGACAATTCTTAAATCTTTCATGCTCTGTTTTTAAGACAGATCTTAATCGTTCATGCTCTGTTTTTGAGACAGATCTTGAATCGTTCATGCTCTGTTTTGAGACAGTTCTTGAATAGTTTGTGCTATGCTTTTGTAGCAATCATCAATGTACAAAGAAATTAAAAGAAACAGAGTCAAGAGTATTGTGGTATCGTAAGATACCGAGTAAGGAGAGCTTGATAATACCTGAAAGCTGATAGAGTAATAGCGACAGAGGAACCCATGTCACCAAAGCTTAAGCAAACAAAAAAAAAAAGACAGAGGAAGGAACCCAGGAGATGCAATTTTTGATGAGAGAAATATCACGTGACATATATATATATAGAAGGAGGTTCGGACGGTGGAGCTATTACAGTTTGTGCTCAGAAACTAAAATATTGAATTTTAAGCGGGAAATTCAATGGATTTCAAATTACAAGGCGGCAAAGTAAATTAGAATCAGAGAAATCTGCGATGACACAGTCCTCAGAAACTTTCGACAGCGGTTCTTCTCGGTAGTTTTCAACGGTGGTTCTCCTCGGAAACTCCTCGACACAATAACTAATGGCGACACGTGCTATCTATTTATTACCGATAATATTCCGTGAAAATTTCCGATCAAATACTGAGACGTCTCATCTGTTGGTATGTACCAAGAACCTCCCGACAGCATTTTCTAGAGGTTTCCGAGAAAGTCTGTTTCTCGGAATATTCCGACGCTACTTTCTTAGAAGTTTACGAGAACATTTGTTTGTCGGTAACTTCCTACAAGATTCTGACAAAACAAGAGTGTTATCGCTATGGCCTCGCTGACTCGTCGGAAATTTTGCGAGAACCATGATTGTCAAAAAAATTAGTCGGGATACATGATGTTTTCTTGTAGTGATGATCCAATGACGTTTAAAACAAAACTGATATCAGTCACACATCAAATTTGGTTCAAAACCTTCTCGTAATAAAAAAAAAACATGGGCTTTGACGAATCAAACCGCGATTCTTGGAACTAGAAGTCTTTTACTCTAGTTGAGATTCATGAAGTGGTCAACTGGAAATATAGTCAAATGGCAAGCTTCTAATATGATCTATGGACATCTTTGGATCCTTACAAAAATATCATGAAGTCTTTGCATGATTGGGATCTCATGCTTTTGATGGTGTGGACTGTCCGTTTGGATAGTTTTTTAGATAACAAGTAGATTAGTTGGTTGGGGAATGCATGCGTCTCTAGTGAAAATGAGAGTTCATCTACTGTTTGATTTGCGAATTCAGAGCTAGCAAATATGCAAGTCTAATTGCGCCTTCAACTATCTCCATTCACTTTTCAATCATCATCGACATCCCTACTAGACGGACTAATAAAACTTCACATATACATCTCCCAAATCCCAATATTCGTAGGAAGATGTTGCTCGATTAGTTTCCCACATATGGCAACAAAAGACATATCAGGAAGACAGGAGAACAATCTTGGCAAACAAGGTAGAGATTATTGGTTGTTGTATTTTAATGGATTTGAAAATCCGAACTAAATCTAGTGTTATTGATTTTATGATTTTCAAATCTGTATTAAAATCATGTGTTATTAGTTTAATGATTCATAAATTATATATCAAATCAAGTGTTATTCAATCGCACAGATTTACTAATATATTTGATTTTATAATGGATTTGAATGGATTTGTTTGGATTTTTTAGTTAAAAATACAAAGACTCAAATCCGAGGAAAAACCTCCGGATTTGCATATTTTACTTGGATTTATAAATACTATATAGATTTTTAAATCAATCAAAATATATAAACCAATAACACTTCCAATCCAATATGTTCTCTCCTAACAACAGCCGAATTAATCCCAAATTAAAAAAACCACCAATCAAATAGGCAATATATGTAAGGAAAAAGAAGTATAGGGACCTGTTTGAAATTTCTTTTCCCCTCTGATACCTACTAGGGTTTAAGAGAAGGATTCGTCGGAAAAAAAAATCTAATTTCAAATTCGTTTTACGTTTTCCGATATCTATCTCCGGCTGCTAGCTGCAGCCCATTGTTTTCGGAAGTTCGAGCAATGGGCTCCTCTGTGATTACTTCACTGTCGCTGAGCTTCAAACAAGTTCCTCCAACAGCTGTTCCTGCTTTTCTCGACTGCGTCCTAAGCTCCACAGGCGTATCTCCCTCCTCCCTCTTCGAATCACTCATCAAAGAGTTGCCTTTTCGTGCGGAGGTAAACGATCTTTCTTCAATGCAGTTCCGTGTCCATTATTGGGTTTTATTGAAAAGGCTTCAATGTTTTTTTTTTGTAATAGGAGAAGAAGTTCGATTCTGATGATTGCAACCACATTGCTTCATTGGTGGCTGGTCTTTGTCATCTACTAAAGAGTTTTGGTGAGTTCTTCGGAAAAAAAAAATTGAATCTTGTTAGAGGTTTCAAGAATTAAACTAATTTGAGGGGTTTTTTTTTTGTGGTGGTTGAGTCAGGCTTTGGTACTGAGGATAATCATAATGCGTTGCAGTTGTTTGTGTGGAGAGTGTTTATTCCACTGATGAAGATGGTTCGTGCTTATGACTTGGATATGCTTAATAAGGTTGAATCTTCCTCCTCCTCCTCCTTCTCCTCCTGCTGGTCTATTGATTTAAGCCCAACGTCACATCTCCTTGAGCTTATTTTTTTTCTTTCTCTTTTGTTTTGTATTAGATTATACAATTGTTCTTTGATGTTGTGGTCGAGACTAGCGCATTGGATATACTGAGAGTGAGTTTGGTGCCTTTTCTACTGAGATCAGTTGGGGTTTCGATGGGAATGCTTCAACACGAAGAATCAGATTTCATCAGATGGGGAGAGCTGTTGCTTGGTGGCTCTTTGGATATAAATGATAATGATGGAAACTACGTTGGATATTTGTCTGCGTCATTTCCGATTCCACTGTCGTGCCATCTTTTGAACCTGATTCTGAACGCTGCTTTTCAAAGTCACCAAGCGGATTCAAAGGTGGAAGATTTTGCAGCTGGTATGCTTTGGGATTTGTGTAATATTACTGAGAGGCTTTTGTCACAAAGTGTAGAGCATCGTTCGTGCGCTGTTAGGTTCCTCCTCCCTGCTGTTTTCAAGGGGTTCTCTTCTCAGTCTTCTCTGAAGATCTCACTTCAAGGAAATGTGTACATACTTTCAAGGTAAGGTCAAGGAACCAAACAAAATTATTCGCCTTTGGGTTGGTTAGTTTCATCCATAAGGATTTTGTTCTGATGTTTAAAACTCCAGGAATGGCTTCAAGAAAAGGATTTGGGAATGCTGCAAGAAGCTGTTCTCGGTTGGATCAATAGAGAGAAGGGATGCTTACAGTGTTCTCTCTTTGTGTCTTTCTTCTGACGGAGCCCTAAGTTATGTCTCAGAAAAAGACCCTGTCGATTTTGACTTTAGGTCTGATCAAGAGTTTTGGGAAGAAATCAAGAAAGGCTTGGTATGGCAAGAGTATCCGCTATTCTTACAGATATTCTCAGTTTCTACTATATGGATCATCCATGAGCGTTGAAAAACTTCTCCTTTCAGGTTTTTGATGAGAGCTTAGTAAGGAAGCAGTCATTGCATATACTGAAATCAGTTTTATCCATAAGCGAAGTGAGTAAGACGAGTTCTGAGAAGAAGCCAGAAGGGAACTCAGTTCATCGTGCTTTGACGAAAAAGGAGATGTGGGCAGAGAAGGAAGCCAAGTCACTTGGTGTGGGAGAATTGTATGGCTCTGTTGAATCTGCTTTGACTAGTCAGCAGCAGCAGTGGCAAGCTTTTGTGCTCCTGTATGAGATGCTTGACGAGTACGGCACTCATCTCGTAGAAGCAGTGTGGAGTAACCAGGTCAGCTTTTTCTTGGTTGGTAATTGTTTTTTTTTTTTGCGCTTGAGGCTTTGTCTCCTCTGCTCATTGTCTTTTAATTTACCTCGCAGATTGATTTATTAATCAAATCATCTTCCAGATATGATGAGGAAACTGAAATATTTAATTGGTTAGAGGTTCTTTGGAATCGAGGCTTTCGTCATGATAATCCTCTAGGTACTGTTGTGTACGTCCTTGTTGGCAACACATTTTGACTGATCAAGATCTACATTTAATTTCAATACTGTGGCTAATTCATCTATTCTGAAATTGTAGTCAGGTGCACGGTCATGGAATCTTTTATGGGGATTGAGTGGAGAAGATACAAAACATGTACACAATCGATGTCCCAAACTTTCGTTCTTGGGCCTTTCATAGAGGCTTTGAATGATTCTGTACACCACAAAGACTTCGGTAGGTGCTTCTTGGAGAACTGTATTGAAACTCTTCTGGTGCAATGTTTTACTGTCATTTTGGTGAAGTACTAACTACTAACTAGAATTATTTCTTGCTTATTCTACTATCCCAGGGCTGAAAGGAATCTATACCTCAAGAACAATTGAAGGTGGAGCTCAATATGTGTGCGCGTACACAAGTTGCCTCAACCCAAGGTAAGGTGTCACAGTTTGTTATATCATCTTATTTTGGTGAAGTACTAACTAGATATGTTCTCGAGGGTCTGAAAAATTGTCAAATCATAAAGTTTTATTGTTATTGTTTCCTAACTGTTTAATTGTCAAATCATAAAGTTTTATTGTTATAGTTTCCTAACTGTTTATTGGCTTCCTAGGAATCGGATTGGATTTTTGATCAACTTGGCATCTCTTGCAAAGAAACAGTCTTTTGGTAGGGCTGGATTTATGGCTCTCGTACAGTGTATTGTGTCTACAGCATATGTGGTTGGAGGATACGGGAACAAGGAGATGGAGCATCTTGAAAATGGATTCTCTGGGACTCCTCTAGAACCTTCTAGTGAACATTTAAGCCAAGATGAGATGTCACATATACTGGATGTCTTGAAGTTTGTTGCAGAGAGCAGCAGGCAACATTTTAATCACAAATACCGTACTCGAGGTCCGTGCCGTAATCAGTTAGCTTGACCGATTTGTTCATATGTATTAGTAATTATAATTTTTGGGGCTCCCTCAATATATTTAACCACATTAAAACTCATTCTTTGAATTGTTTTTCTTTTTTCATTTTCTAGTTTGCCAAAAAGTGTTGGAAACTGCTGTTTCAGTGGTGAACCCTTGTGAAGTTCCTCTTGGAACACTATTGCAGTTTGTTTCAGCAATTCCTCGGGAGTTTACTGACCATAATGGTGAGCGTGAGACGTTTTACATACGGAGATTAATGCAACTTCATTATCTAACATCCTTTGCTTTCTTCCATGTCAGGTTCATTGCGGAAATTGATGCTAGAATGGCTCCAGGGGTGCAACAGAAACACTTCCGACAGTTTATGTACTGATGGCACTCGTCTTGTAGCGAGCCTTCACGAGTATCTGAAAGAATTTGTCAGTGATCATGTTGAGGGTTTTGATGATGAAGACTTGGAAGCATGGGAATCCCAAACAAAACGATGGGCAAGAGTATTTTTCCTCACAGTTAACGATGAAGAACATCTCGCCGATATCATAACGGTTTGACTTATCAGCTGAAGTTTATATACCACAGTGGATTCTTTTAGGTGTAGTGCGTTGCTAATTTGACAATCCCTTGAAACTCTGCAGTTTGTGCAAAATAGCGGCGTTAGTTTTTTCCAAGAGAAGAACCATTTAGAACGAGCACCTGCGAAGTTCTTAATCTTTATTCTGAGTATGCTCTTAGAGCTCCAGAACATGCAAGATGGAGTCTCTGAGCTGAGTTCTTCGGTGAAAAGCAAGTCATGCATTGGCATTGTTGAGGAAAATGGCAAGCAGATTGTTGGCAGCGCTTCAGTTATTAATGAAAAGTTTGCTGCTGTTCTCTTATCGATACTGGTAAACATTTTCTTGACAGACGATGATATAATTATCTTCTCATTAACTTGGCTTACTATGATTTTTTCTTCTTCCTGGCTTGACAATACAGAAGCAGCTGGTTTCATTTGCTGATTCATCTTGCTCAATATTCTGGTCTCACACTACTGTGGAGAATGGTGTTCTGTCTGGTTCTATCATAGGAAAACTAGGGGGTCCAAGTCAACGCCGGCTATCTGTTCCTACTACAACAGCTGTACTAGAAGCTGTATGATTTCTTTTTTTTAAGGAAAATTGCGTACAAATTTCTTTAACGCCAGTTCCCTGTAGTAATAGGTCTACAACTACAACATTGAAAAGGGATTCATGTCAGTGCTTTATGCTGAGCAGGTAACATCGGTGAAAATTATTGGGTTGATCTCGTCATACTGTGGTCAAGTCACTAGTGGTGTTACTGAACTCAAATTAGCATTGGCTTTCTTTTGGAAGTTCGTCCAGCATACGCTATCATCTCAAAGTTGTAATTCTGAGGTAATGCCATTCTCCTGAGTTTTCAAGTTTGATGTGATGCATGAACTGTATGGGATCGCAATGTACTAATTCATGGCGAATGTTTCTTACCAGGCTGAAGCTGAGATCTATCTTGCAGCATTTGAAGCGCTAGCTGCTGTACTGAATGCATTTGTGTCCTTGTGCTCAGCTAGAGCTTTCAACCTTTTAGAAAATGATAATACATTATTAGATATGGTGAATGGTGAATATTGGTTACAAGCTTCAGTTCCGGCTTTCCTCCACAACATTAACCATCTTCTCACAGCAGGACTTCTGGCAAGAAGTAGAAGGGCTGTTCTGCTTAGCTGGAAGGTAATGCACATTTTTATTCTATTGATATAGCTGTTTACCAGTGGAATTATACATGTTACAAGATCTTATTAATCAGTGGCCATTTGCTTTTGGAGGGGTAAAGAAATATTCTGACCCTAATTTTCTTGATTCAGTGGCTTTGTGTGGAGTCTCTATTATCAGTCATGAATGTTCTTGATGTCAGACGTACTCCAGGGGATAGAACGTCTTTCTTCTCAGATGATACAGTCAAAAGCATCTTTTATGATATTGTAGAGAGGTGAGATGTGATATATTCAAATTTATTCTCTTAGAAATTGCTAGCAGATATAAAAAATATCATAGACGCATGAGTACCAGATAAACTTTTATTTATCTAGTGACTCTAGTCGACGTGAACTGTACCATACTTCTCATTCTTGTGGCTTCTAACGTCCCTTTACGACTTGGCAGCCTTGAAAATGCTGGGGAGGGTTCTGCTTTGCCTATGCTGAAATCTGTCAGACTTGCTTTGGGGATACTTGCGTCTGGGAAATCATCTCTTGATGGTTTCTCGGGTGTAGATACTCAGGTTTTGTAATGAGTTTGAAACAGATTTGATTGAGTGTTTTTTTCTATATCCTTTTCGAATAATTAATCTATATCTCATTTCTTGTGTTGCCTTGCAAGCAGACGATGTGGCAGCTGGTCAAATCATGTTGGATATTGCATATCAGCTGCAAGAAGAGAAGGGTCGCACCCATTGCTGCGCTTTTGTCTTCGGTGTTGCATTCTTCTTTGTTTAGTAATAAAGACATGCACGTAGCTGAAGATGGAGATGGACCGCTGAAGTGGGTATGCATCTATCCTTATTAATTAAATGTTTTGAAAGAACAGAAGGGAAAATGTGTCTTTTATTGGTAATGTCTTGTTTCACAGTTTGTTGAAAAAGTACTTGAGGAAGGTCAGAAAAGTCCACGCACAATTCGACTTGCGGCCTTGCACCTTACAGGACTGTGGCTCATGTACCCTAGGACGATCAAGTACTACATTAAAGAATTGAAGCTTCTGACTCTCTATGGCTCTGGTCTGTAATATATTTTATTTCTATTAAGCCATCATTGATATTGAATTGCTTATCCTTTAACTTAATGATTTTTAGTTGCATTTGATGAGGATTTTGAAGCTGAGTTATGTGACAATAATGATGCAAGAACTGAAGTATCATTACTGGCAAAAAACCCAGACCCTGAACTGACAGAAGTAAGTGTCAGTTTTAGCAGATGATGGTATCAATTAATTTGACTCAGCAAAGTGATATGTTTCTGCTTTTCTCCTCAGGTCTTTATCAACACGGAGTTGTATGCACGTGTGTCAGTCGCTGGTCTGTTTCAGAAGCTGGCTGATTTGGCCAATATGGCCGAACCAGCTTGTCAAAATCAAGATTACCAGGATGCTATTGTGGCTGGAAAGTTGTTTCTATTGGAGCTTCTTGATGCGGCGGTACTTATTGTTTGCCAAGTCTTATTGTCTGACACTTCGATTAATAAATGAGATGTACTGAGATTATTATCTAAATGGGTCCATTTCTTGAGGGTACAGGTGCATGATAAAGACTTGGCAAAGGAGCTTTACAAGAAGTATAGTGCTGTAAGAGTTGCATTCTTGTCCTTTGTTTTTCTTCGTTAAATTCTTAGATGGACACTTGGTTTAAGTGACAAACTACTATTTGACTGTAATTGCTGGTTTCTCTTTAACAGATCCACAGACGGAAAATACGCGCTTGGCAGATGATATGCATTATGTCGCGATTTGTCAGCAATGACATTGTTGGCCAAGTCATGGACAGTGTGCACATTTGCTTATATGTAAGCTTAGGAAAATATAGCCTGCCTTGTTGACTATCCAAGCGTCAATGATAAAATTTTGTCATTTTCAACTTAAATTGAAGCTGATTTGATTGTTTATGTCTTTGATTTGCTTGCAGAGAAATAACCTGCCTGCTGTTCGACAATACCTGGAAACATTTGCCATAAACATTTACCTGAAATTTCCACCATTGGTAATTAACTTTACAATGCGTTCGCAAAATTTGTAATCAAACTATAAATGGGTTCCTGTATAAACGGGCGATGTCATTTATGGATTGCTGCTCACTTGGTTGTTGTATCACAGGTTAAAGAGCAGTTAGTTCCTGTACTGCAAAATTACGACACTAAAGCTCAGGTAAATCATGTGCAAGATACACATTAGACGCTCTACTACTAAAATAAAAATACAGTGCAGAAGTTTCTCTGTTTAATATATTGATCGATGTTGTCTTGTAAATAAGCAGCAAGCTCTCTCGTCCTATGTCTTCATTGCAGCCAATGTCATCCTTCATGCCGAAAAGATGGCTCAACAGACAAATTTGAGAGAACTTCTTCCACCAATAATTCCGTTATTAACTTCTCATCATCACAGCTTACGAGGTTTCACTCAGGTTGGTCTTATATAGATGTCATCTCTGTCTTCTTTTGGTAAACGTTGGCGTTCAATTGTATATCAATCTTGTTCCATTTTCTTTTCGGGTTGCGCAGTTATTAGTGCATCGGGTACTCTTTAGACTGTTTCCCCCCTTGGAGTCCACATCCTCTCAGACAATACCGTTGGAGAAGCTCTCTTTTGAGAATTTGAAGTCTTACCTGGACAAGAATCCTGATTGTTCGAGGTTTGTTTTCTACTCAGTCTGATTATAATTTTTCATATTGGCCAACAAAACGAACTTAGTTTTGTGGACAAAGCCATCTAGAAGGGCTTTTGTTTATTATTACACAAATTCAGCTGTGATTTTTTTTTGGTTTTTCCTGGTGTAGATTGCGATCATCAATGGAAGGATATCTTGATGCCTATGATCCCACCACATCTGCCACTCCGGCTGGTGTTTTTGTCAATCGTGTTGAGGTGACCAATTTATACATTTAGACATTTAAAATTATATCATACAGCCAAGTAATAACATTATCAAGATATTTTGTGGTGATGCAGGAAAGTGAGTTTGAATGTGTTCCAACATGCCTCATGGATAACGTGATTTCTTTTCTGAATGTAAGCAAATAAACATAATTGAGACCTACTTTTCATTTTGTATATTTGTGTTTCTGTCTTATCTTGAAGTCTTGCAGGATGTTAGGGAAGATCTTCGTGCTTCCATGGCAAAAGACATTGTTACCATTAAGAATGAAGGCTTCAAAATCGAAGAAGAGCCCAACCGTCGGTTGATGACTTCCACATCAGATGAAGAAAGTCTTTCTGAGCCATCTTCGTTGGACTTCCAGAAGAAGATCACTCTGTCTAAACATGAGAAGCAAGATGCTACTTCAACAACTTCTGTGCTCCAAAACGGGGAAACTTACAAGCGGCTCTTTGGTATGCAAATTTTTTACGTAGCTGTCTATTTCTCAAGATTATGTACAGTACAGCCTATCTGCACGATACTAACACGGGTAGTAACATTTTCAGAAATGGAGAAAGAAGACGAGCTTGTGAGTCAGCTGTTACGATCTAGAAGCATGGAGGTGGAGAGGTTGAAATCTGGCCGACAGAGTTTGATCCTTGTGGCTTCATTGGTTGATCGTATTCCTAATCTTGCTGGATTAGCCCGGACATGCGAGGTATAACGACCTCTTTCTTTCCATTTAGACTATTAAAGGAAGAGAATAAAAGTTAGGTGTTTTGTACTTCTTGTATTTAGTTCAGTATTAACAAAGCCTCTCCTCTGCATAATTTCCAGATATTTAAAGCATCGGGTCTTGTCGTTGGAGATGCAAGCATAATACACGACAAACAGTTCCAACTAATCAGGTGAGGTCATATATATTGAAGTCCTCATTGTATAAGGACAGCACAAGTTCATGCTGTTGTTGGGTCTGCTTTAGAATACAAGATAAATGGATCAGTAAATATGAAGTAGCCAAGAAAAATCTGCACCCTGAAAACATGGACCTAACGTTCCTGCTGAATTAACAGAATGTTTGAACCATAGACAGGGTACTTACAAGTGTTTTTTCGCTTTCTCTTTTCTGTAGCGTGACTGCTGAGAAATGGGTTCCAATCGTTGAAGTCCCAGTGAACAGTTTAAAATTGTTCTTGGAGAAAAAGAAAAGAGAAGGCTTCTCAATCTTGGGACTGGAGCAGACAGCTAACAGTGTTTCTCTGGACAAATATCAGTTCCCAAAGAAGACTGTAAGTTCGAAAGTTTTCTTTTACTTCTCTCTCAATTTCCCCATGGAAGTAAAAAAGGATCTTGTTGATGATCACTGTTGTCTCTGTTGTTGTTTCGAAAGGTTTTGGTGCTGGGTCGGGAAAAGGAAGGCATACCTGTGGATATAATCCATGTACTGGACGCTTGTGTGGAGATACCACAACTAGGAGTTGTTAGGTCCCTCAACGTCCACGTCAGCGGCGCCATTGCTCTCTGGGAATACACTCGCCAACAACGCATTCAATAGTTTTGATCTTCCCTCCCCATCATTTTGCCTAAACACTTACAGCATTAAACGTTATGACCAACGTTTTTTTCACATGAAATAGAGATTTTTATGGCATTTTAATCAGTATTTTAAAATTTTGGTAACACTACTACTCATCTACAGTTTTGTCTGTGATAGACTGACAGTGACACATGTTATCCGTAATTAATTATGATCTTTGAGTTCTGTAAATCCATCACTGTTAAATATATGTTGAATATCTGTAGACCGCAGCATATGGAAGTCATCGTTGTAACAGTGACATTGAACAATATTAAGGATATAAATGCGATGGTGATAGTAAATTGGCAACATTACCCGGCCCGCAAAGGCCCAGTTCGAAAGTTATTACAGTCAACCCTTTTCGCGTTTCAAACATTTAAATTTCCAAATCAAGTGGACCCCACAAAACAAAATTCGAAAAACCCAGCAAGCGCGAGATTCAAAAAACTTAATTTAAATTTAAATACACGCTGATCAATGGCAACTGAATCACACGCGCCTCACTCCCTCTCTGCCAAATATACTCTGGGCTCCGTGAAGGACATATCAACTCTCTCCCACTACCTGAGAGATTTCTCTCCGTCATTTTCTCGGAAACCTAACAGAAAAACTGAATCACATTTCCATCTCCATGGCTTCTCCCTCCTTTCCCTCGCCACCACCACCACCACCATCTTCGTGATAGCTTTCAGTGTATGCTTCCGCTATTACTCTCTTCCTCTCTCGATTCTGCTTTCGTACTTCCCTGAGAATGTAGCGAATCCTAGATTGATTGAATCTTCTTCGTTTAGGAATGTTTAAGCTCGACTAGCTGTTAACTGTAGCACTTTCCAAATTTAACACTAGGCTGAATCAATTTTAAGGAAAATCGTGATCTGCTCCGCGTTATTGTCTCACGAAATTGATACGATTCGCCCTAATCTTTCATATATTGATGATGCGAGATCTTCGTTGCTTTATATTCGCAGGTGTTGAGATTCAACTAGCAAATCTTGGAGAGATCTCAAAACCTAATGTGAAAAACTAGAGAAGGCGATATGAAGACGACTAACATGCAGGCGAAAGGGAGAGGAGGAGGAAACATGAAGGCGGCGAATCCACAGCAGGTTATCTTCGAGCTGAAGAAGAAAGTCGTCACCGCCTTGAACAAGCTCGCGGATAGAGATACGCACCAGAGAGGAGTCGACGAGCTCGAGAACACAGTCGAGCATCTCGCGCCTGACAAGATCTCTTGCTTCCTCTCGTGTATACTGGACACTGATTCCGAGCAGAAGAGCGCGGTTCGCAAGGAGTGTATCAGGTTAATGGCTACTTTGGCTAGGTTTCATCACGGCCTCGTTGCGCCGTATCTCGCTAAGATGGTCTCTAGTGTTGTTAAGAGGCTCAAGGATCAGGATTCCGTTGTGAGAGACGCGTGTATTGAAACGATGGGTGTTTTGGCTTCGAAGATGAGCTGTTATGAGGACGAGAGCTATGGTGTTTTTGTTTCCTTGGTGAAACCGCTTTTTGAAGCTATTGGTGATCAGAATAAGTATGTGCAGTCAGGTGCAGCCTTGTGCTTGGCGAGAGTTGTTGATAGTAGTCCTGAGGCTCCAGTTGCGATTATACAACGTATGCTTACCAAAACTGTGAAGCTGCTTAATAGCTCGCATTTCATTGCAAAACCAGCGGTTATTGAGCTTAACCGAAGCATCATCCTGGTGAGTTTTGTTTCTGCTAATCTCATGTTTGCTTTGGATGTGATTGTGTAACGATAGTTTGGGGAACTGATTCTAATCCAGGCTGGTGGGGCAACGACAAAGAGTGTGCTTATCTCAGCAATGAGTAGCTTTCAAGATGCGCTTAAAAACAAAGATTGGACTACTCGTAAGGCAGCCTCTGTAGCGCTTATGGAAATAGCGGCTACTGGTGAAAAGTTTCTTGGACCCCTCAAGGCTTCTTGCATAAGCTCTCTAGAGTCATGTCGCTTTGACAAAGTATGAAATCTTGTCTAAATTTCACTTTCTTACAGATGATAATGTTTGAAGTAAAATATTATAACTTTGAGCTTTTCTGTTTAGGTGAAACCGGTGAGGGACTCAATTGTTCTTGCCTTGCAATATTGGAAAGGTGTCCCTGGTTCTGATAGTCAAGAGCCGTCTGAAACTGTATCCTCCGTAAGAGGTGAGTTAAGAAAATGGTTTCTTTCTTCAAATCATTTTGCATCTTTTTAATATTTGTTTGCTTCTCATAGATTCATAGATACTCTTTTTGATTAATCTGTTTCGTAATCACAGAAAGTTATAGTGGAGCTCAAGGGGATAGTGAACTATTCAGCACCAGTGACTCTAAATCGAAGGATGTTACATCGAACAAATATGTAATAGATTTAGCAAGGAAGAAGGTTCCGTTTTCTGCCAGGAACGCACCTACACGTTACAATGAAAGGACTAAACAAGATAATTGGCGCATCGAAATCGCAGTACCGGAATCTCCAATTGTCTCCAAGGTTAATCTTCACAATGAAGAATCAGAGGGCAGTTGCATCACCAAAACATTTGCAGAAGCGGCAAACACGCCAGAAGTGACATATGAGTACATTCCAATTGAAGATAAGGCAGGTTGTTATGTAACTGACGCTGTGAATGAAAACGACGATATCAAGTCTGTTACAGTTTCGTCAAACAGTTTCTTAGCGAGTGGTATGGTGAATCCAGCCATAAGGAGTAAGGAGTTCGCAGCTGAAGAGACTTACTCTGAGGAGCAACAATTCTCAACCAAAGTGAAGAATCGTACAAGCACTGACTCTACTGTAACAGTGTCGAGCTCTGAAATTAGTCATGACTGCTGTGCTCAGATTTCAAATGAAATGGCTTCTGTACGTAAACAGCTCTCAGATATCGAGAATAAACAGTCACGACTGATAGATCAGCTACAGGTCAGTGGATTTTCTTTCACAATCTATTGTCTTATCTTTGTATTTTGAAGATGCAAGTTCTCAAAACAGCTTTGTATTTAGATTTTTGACACAATGGAGTGCAAACTAATTTGTTGATCTCCTTGTGCCTTTATAGGTCTTTTCAACAGGAATAATGAACAACTTTTCGGCTCTTCAATCCAAGGTGTTAAGCTTAGAATATGCAGTGGAAGGGATCGCTCAAAACTTTGCCTTGCATTCAGATATATCAAACTCCAATTTTGTGAAGCTAAACCAAGGTAGTACTGTGTCACCGAGGCTCTCTAGTTGCACTTCGAGAAACTCAACGGAAATCCGCAATCGACAATCAACATTATCATCTTCCAAGTACTCAATGACAAGAGAGAACAAAACACATGGAAGAAGCAAACTAAATGTATCTCAGGGAAAAGAAAAGACGCCAAGAAGTGCTTTTGGTGAGGCTGGTCAACAACATACAAGGGAAGACATTTGGAATAACGTTGGACAAGGAAGACAAACATTGAGCCAGACCCGGAAAAGTTCTGAAAGCGTAACAAAGCATTATGCAGAGGTGATGAGTGGACCAGGTGGTTCATGTGAAGATGTGGTTGAAGCAGAGTATTTAGAAGTGCTCTCTGGTGGTGATGAGCTAGCACTTGTTGAGCTTCTTGACAGAACCGGCCCCGTGCTGGACAATTTGTCGTCAAATACCGTGAATGAGCTTCTGAGTATACTTCTCTCCTATCTACTTGAAAGAAGATTCATGAATTCAATACTTCCTTGGCTGCATCAGGCAAGTTTATTGGATTTGAAACCATGCTTGAATTGCTACTACTACTTGTACTGGAAAGTGTTACTAAAAATTCACTGTTTTGTTCTTCTAATAGGTCGCTGACTTGAGCACTACAAATGGAGCTAATTATCTGATTCCATCAGCAAGAAAGAGAGCTCAAGTGTTGTCTGCAATTCAGGAGACTTCGTGCATGGGCTTTTCGAATCTTGCTGAGAGAAGAGCTGTTACTCAATTAGCAATGAAGTTGCGCAAACTTTGGGGTAAGCTAAAATCTTTCCTTGCACTAACACTTGGTCTAAGAATATGCAACATTGATCTCTGAACTGTTACATTGTAAAAACTGTTACATTGTAAAATCTTCGTATGATCAAAAAGTGTCCCATCATGTGTGCAGTAACTTCAAATTAAAGTATAAATCTGTAACTTCAAATTAAAGTCTTATTTTATTTTATTTTTTTTGCAGGAAAGTGCTCATGATCATTAGGTGTGCTGAAGTAGACAAGACACTGACAAGAAAGTTGAGAGAAACACAGTGAGAGAGAAGAGAGAATTTTAAGAAACTTCCACGCTGGAACGTGTATTTCATTTCTTTAGTATCTGCTAAAAACTGGTGTTCGTTCATGAGCCGATTGAGCTCACTGTTCTTGATTTGATTGATGTTGTTCTGCTCGTTGGTTTCTAAGCGATGATTTGATTCGTGTAGTGTAAAGAGTATTTCATTTCTTGGGTTTATGCCAAACTGGTGTTAGTGAGGCGATATTTTGTTCTGTTCATTGTTTTTGATTCTATGTTCGTTGCGGAAATTTTGTAGCACTATCTCACCTGATGCTTTCCTTTTGTTGTGTCTACCTTTTGGAGCTTACCTCCATATGCTCTAGAATATTGGTGGACTATAAGTTTTAGATTCCTCCGAAGCATGGTCTGGCATGTGGGAGAATTGAGAAGTAGGTGCGATAACATAATAACTCATGTGTACTATCGTAAATACTTCAGATTGTGTATTGACTTTTTGCATAGTTTCCTCTTTGCAGTCGTCTAGTAGTTCTGTTTAACATGTTTTAAACTAGTTAATTTTGAAAATTTTGAATCAACATTTTCTAATTTAACCTTTTTAGCTGAAAATTAGGTTTCGGATGGGAAAAACAGATCAAATAAAACAAGAGTAGATAAAATGGATTTACCGGTACAAATGTAGATCAAACGGATCTAGTGGTATAAAACATATGTTTGAATAGTGAAATCAGATAAAAAAAAAGGCTCCAAAGTAATATAAAATTTTACAATGATTTATTGAAAATTATATAAAATATATGGTTGTATTTAAAAAAATATACATAAAATAAATTAAAATGCAAATAGTAAAATATTGTATATATAAAATATGTAAGCTTTTTTCAGTGTTTTAGCTGTGCCAAACTGGTTAAAACTTCTCTTTTGACCCCTTGTTTTGAGTTCAAAACTCAGATATGTCTATTTTATCTATAAAATTTTAATTATGACCCCTATAAATTGGAAGTCTAGCTCGGCCACTGTTCTGTGTTGCACCCTCAAGCTATTACACTTAACTATAAACATGTTTTTTTTTTTTTTTTTGGTAAACTGGCTTTCATTCTGATTAAACTAAAACAAAAAAACATACAGGCCTAGAAGGTAGTGTTCTGTGGGCAAGACCCAAGTTACACATAAGATAATAAAACTCTAGAGAAAGAATCTCATTAGAACTGGCCCGACAGTAAGGAAAGATCAAAGTTTAAGCCCAAGTGTAATATGCCCAAAGGATAATCGGTAGGTGGTAGTTGGTTGGTGGAGAAGTCCTAAGGCGAGAGTAAATGGAGGAAGAGAGACTGTGGGAGATTTACATCTCATCCCGTGGAGAACCATCGCTGCATCATCGTGGTCGAGAGAGAGGGGTTGATTTCTCTGAAGCTCTGAACTTTATTCCTGATTTGGCGATCAATAGCATAGTACATCACAGTTGTCGTTATAAACATGTTTAGATGGAATGGTTGTTCTTTGTTCTTTCATGCTAGGTTGTCAACATATATTATCATTCAACGAGTTTCATTGTCATGGCCTTATGGGTAAACTTATATCACCATTAGTTTCATTGTCATGGCCTTATGGGTAAACTTATATCACCATTAGTTTAAAGCCTTGTTCGTTTGGTTGCCGCAGGTTTCGGCGTCAGCGGCGGCGGCAGCGTCAATGAGGACAGTTGTTGTTCGTTTCGCAGACGCTGACGCTGCCGCTGACGCTGCCGCATATTATATCGCGACCGCAGGTTTTATCGGCGTCAGCCGCAGGACGCGGCGTTCGGACGCGGCGTCAGACGCAGCTTCCTGCGTCAACGAAACGAACAAGAGTTGACGCAGAATGTTGACGCTGCCGCTGCCGCCGGTACCTGCGGCAACCAAACGAACAGCCCTTAAAGCATTATCTCGTTGATGGCTTCATTTAGCAATTATTTTTATATACGTGCCGTATGGATGGACTAATTATAATAGTTTTAAATAACATCATTCAACAAGTTCCATTGTCATGGAGCAGACTCATATCACCATTATTCTAAAGTATTATTAAGTCGAAGCATAATCTCACACGAGGACAAATTGATGGCTTCACTTTGCAGTTGTTATATATCCATGCCGTATGGATGGACTAATTGAAAATTGGAAAATTAATCTCTTGTAGAAGATCAACAGAAACCTTTTCATTTCTCTCCTAATGAAAATTCTATAAATACCCCCTAAACACCCAGAACTTATCTCCAGCCATCTCAAAGAATATAAACACACTACGACTTCCTGAGCTTTTGTTGTAGAATTTTTCTGATACATAATTAAACAAATGGCTCCAAGAACCTCTCTTGCAATCTTCCTTTTCCTTAACCTCATCTTCTTCTCTTACACTTCTGCTCAAGGCACTTGTCCTAGAGATGCCTCGCAGCTAAAACCTTGCGTTGATGGGATCATTAAACTGTATGAGCTAAACTGGGGAAACCAAGTCGTAAGGCCATGCTGCTCGCTTATTCATGATGGCTTGTCTGATTCTAATGCTGTAGCCTGTCTCTGTACGGCTGTCAAGGAAAGCGTTCGTGGCTTCGTCCCTAATCCTCCCAACGTCCCTAATTTTCCCACAACTCTCACGTTTCTCTTAAATTTTTGTGGCAAAAAAGTTCCACAAGATTTAAAATGCGTGTAAGTTGAACACTTACGACATATCTAAAGGCATGCATAAGAAAATCAACAAATCATATAGTTTACAAATGCTTAAAACTTATTACATTACCTTTTGTTTCCTTTAATTGGTGATTGCTTTTCTGTTTGTAATTTTCTTGGATTGTTTAAAATAACAAACGTAACGTTCTCATGCAATAATGGATTATGGGCTTGAGTGTTTAATCGGCAAGTTCGTAATCTTTTGCTTCATTGTTCTTCCTTCTCTAATTCGTTGTAATGATTTCTTTTGAATTTGATCAATAAAAGTATCAGTCGGTGTGTGTTGTCTAAAAAAAAGGGGAAATGATAAAACGATACTTACTGAAGACACATATTTTAGTTATTTCGTTGTAAGCATTAATGGCATGCCAATTGACCGTTATCCAAAAGTTCTTCAGCTTATTTAGTTCTAAATTCGATCGAACTATCTTCAAATCAACCAACCTTTTTGGGTAAAAAAAAAAAACAAGATCGACGAAGTTTTTTGGTTTTTGATTGTTTACGTACGGTTTTTAAATGTAACAAGGGAAGCATTACAATTGTGAAAATTATTATATATTTATGTTCTAATGAAAATTATTTCGATTATGGATATGTAATCAGGTTTTAGAATTATACGTAAATATAGGTAATATGGTTTTAAAGTATTAGAAGGGAAGACGAACACTGAGCCAGATCCGTAAAAGTTCTGAAAGCGTAACAAAGCATTATGCAGAGGTGATGAGTAGAACAGGTGAAGATGTGGTTAAAAGAAACGAAGCAAGCAGCTTAAGACATTAGGTAAGAATGAAGATGGTGGGACTTCTGCTTCGGTTGAAGGTGTGCAACAGGGCAGTGGGACCAGTAGTCAACAACAGCTTTTGCAATCTCTCTTTTCTGGTAGTTCACGTGGGCGAGGTTCAGATGATGGGGTAGATGTCTCAAGTGCAATGTCTCAGGCGATGGAGAGCCCTGTTTTGGATGGATTGCTAGGAGGGGTATCTCGACAAGCTGGTGTTGATTCACCAAATATGCTGAGGAATATGTTGCAGCAGTTTACCCAGAACCCACAGATCATGAACACAGTCCAGCAAATTGCTCAACAGGTGGATGGTCAAGAGATAGAGAATATGGTGTCAGGCGGAGCTAATAGCGAAGGAGGTGGTGGCTTTGATCTGTATATGAGCCGATTGAGCTCGCTGTTCTTGATTTGATTTCCGTTCTGGAAATTCTCTAGTGTTCTTGGTTTCTCGGTGGTTTCTAACTGGTGTTCATGAGTCGATTATGCTCTGCTCATTGTTCTTGATTCTATGTTAACGTTGCTGAAATTTGTAGGTCTACCTCATCTCTTGTTGTTCACCTACATATGCTCTGGTATATTGGTGCACATTAGTTTCGGATTCGTCAGAGGCATGAACTGGTGTGATAACATAACTCTTTGACTAGTTTCTATACTACCGTAAATACGACGTCAGAGCTTCAAATTGTAAATGACTTTTTGCATTGCTCCGGTAGTTATGTTTATGTCTAACATGTGTAGACGATTTATTTTGGAAAATTTTAATCTACGTTTTATAATTTGACTAAAAATTAGTAATTAAATACGTATTTATAGTGTTGAGATGTGAATCTGTACGCATTTGACTCTCTAGAGAATAGAGATGTTACCAGAGATTACCAGAAAGAGTGCTAGAATAATAATGCAAGTTCACAAGATGCTGCTACCTAGTACTTACTCTTTTTCTTATCAATCCTATCCCATAGTTATTTAAGAGATTTATGTTTTGGTGTCTTTACAAATATTAAGAAAAAGTATTAAATTTTGATAATAAATCTATTAAATTGGCATTTGTTTTATGAGCGTGTGTGAAAACAAATAACTTAATGAAATTGGAAGCACGACTGGCTTTTAGGCACGAAGCTTCTGTCCATCTTTTGTGTCTGCACATTATTTCATTACCATCGTTATAAAAATGGAATATAGAGACGTGATTGGCTTTGTAACTAATTTTTAACTTGTTCTGTAAATTCACCATTCTCATTATTAATTTTGCATTTGCAGTAAACACCACGATTCTATTTTTTCTTCTAATCATAAAATTTGTAAAATCTCATTATTTTTTAGTTATCCCTGTTTTTGGTCTTTGCTAAACTAAAACTAATTTATTTATGTATAAACTTAACTTTTGTTTTTTTCGTATCTTATGTGGTTTTGCTAAAATTTACAGCGTTCAATCAAAATAGGCATCAACATCACATTATGTAATTCGAAATAAAAACTCATACATGATACTATCTTCTTTTCAAATATTATGCTTTCGTATCACACTTATTGTTTTTCAAATTAACGGAAAAGAAAACAAAGAATCTGAGATTTCACAATACAAAGTCATACCATGTACCATAGTTGAATCCAAAAGAAAACACTGTAATAATGTATGGTTGTTCGTCCAGAATTAGTTCCCTAATGACATTCACAATCATCAAAAGAAATACAAAAAGTGGGACCAATCTTTTAAAATTTATTTATCCTAAATCAGACGGTGGAGAGAGGAGTTGCGTCCATGATCGTCATGGTGGACGGTGACTTTACATTTCCATTTCTTTCTTCTTCTTCTTCTATTATGAAAAATATATATTTATGTTTACCAGTATTGTGTCATCATACATGAATAAGGTCATAAGAATGAGCAAAAGAAAACTAATCTCTTCATCTGGTCGTCGTTGACAAAAAAATTGTTACGAACTTAACTCTTAAGTTAAAGAAAACTACAATCTGTTATTACCTTTAAAAAAAAAAACTGATATTAAATAACAATACTTCATCACAATGTTGTTAAAACTACATGCTTTTGAAAAAAATAATAAAAAAATAATTAATTTAGTAAACAAAAATATTATAAATCTTATATAGAGATATAAGTTATATATATTATATATTTTTCTATACATGTATATAAACATGAATATAATGGATCGGATTGGATCTTCATTTTTTAAAATATAGTATTTGTTATTTGATCGTCTTAACGGATATTAAATTTTAATATTTATTTCGTAAAATTATAGATATCTGGATTCTTTTGGATCGAATCAAAATTTATAGATATTTTTTTCACCTCTAGATGTGCATATGTAAAATATATGAAAAGCCAACAATGAAATTCTTACTATATAAATTTTTGTATGCAGCGAGAATAGAAATGATATTTACTAAATCTTTTTTACAACACATTACATTTACTAATTTGGCTATATATGGTATATTCCCGTATAATTTCACATACTGTCGACAACATAAAAGATTTGCATACACTCATGTTGACCATTTAGCAGCCATTTTTGAGGAGAGAGCTAAATACCTGTTTACATATTCCTGGCTTAAGTATTCGAATATCTAGCTTACGAACATTTTACTGGAACCATTTTATATTTATTCCTCATTTTATCTTTTATCAGAGCCATTAATATATAATTGTCATTATAATATTTATTATATACATTGGCAATACCAAAAGAAAAACAAACAAGAACTAAAAGTCTAAAGTCAACAAGGCATAAGCAATACAAATAAAATATTGAAATTGCAAAAAATTATTCCTCCAAAATCATTTTACTTTAAAGCCATCACATTCGCTTATTTTTACTCAACTAATTATATACTTTTTATATAAAAATGAAATTGCAAAAATTATTTCATAACAATACAGATAAAAGATTGAAAAAGCCAGTTTTTCGCACCCATTTATTAGATTCTTCTCCTCTCAAGAGTCTTCTTCTCCTTTTTATTGGATTGTAATTACACTGATAGCTCAAGGAACCAAAAACAAAACGGAGAAAAGAAAGAAAAAACAAAATTATCTCTTTAAATTAAAAAAATTCTCAGCCTTGATTTTATTTTTAATTATCAGCAACTGTTTTGGAGTTTTCAGATTCTTTTCTGGAATTTTCTCATAGGAAAAATTCTGGGTTTTCATTTTTCCTTCTTGGGTTTAATTTGTTCCTATGCAGTTTGGTATATTCCATTAATAGCTCAATATTAAACAAAATCTATAAAGTTTAAATTTATTTCCATAAATCTCATTGCTTAGTCTATAAAAGTTGCAACTTTTCTCTGAAACTATACTTTTCATTTCTGAAATAAAAAAAACAATAGAGAGAGAGATTATGGGGAAGCAAGGACCTTGCTACCACTGTGGCGTTACAAGTGAGTTCTTGTTTCTCCAATTTCGATTTGATTATGAATTTTTTTGTATGAAAGATATTCACCTTTTTTGTTTTGTTTCTGGATGAGATGCCATTTTTTTTCTTTCTGGGGGAAAATGATTTGATTACATGCTTCAGTTTTAACAATTATTGAAGAGATTCAGCAAAGACTTTCATGTACTCAAGAACATATAAAATGAGTATTCTTGAAACTATGCTGCTTTTTAACAATATGTATTTGGTTTGTTTGTTGATCAATGATCTTAAGAGCAACACTTGGGTCTTGGTCAATGGATTTAGACATACTTTCTCAGTTGATTTGGGGATCTGAGTTAGTTTGTTATGATTCTCAGCTTTGCTTTGCTTAAAGTTTAAGACTTTAAAATGTTTGGTAAATATCAGATCATTGTCTCTTCCTGCATATGAGTTTGGAGTTTGAATTTGCTGTCTAAGTCATAATTCAGAAAGCTTCAGTTTGAGAATTTTGCTGACATTGTGTTCTTGCAATTGAAACAGGCACACCTCTGTGGAGAAATGGCCCACCTGAGAAGCCAGTGTTGTGCAATGCGTGTGGATCTCGTTGGAGAACAAAGGGATCACTTGTGAACTACACTCCACTTCACTCTCGTGCTGATGGTGAAGAGAACAAGGATGATCAGAGGTACCAAAGAATGAAGAGCATCTCTGTGAATAACAAGTACAAAGAGACTAAGACGCTCAAGAGGAAAGCAATCCAAGAACCGGTCTTGGAACTCAACTATGGTTTCAAAAAGGCTGTGGTGGAGGAGGATGCTAGTAATAGATCGAGTTCTGGTTCTGCTATATCCAACTCTGAGAGCTGTGCAGATGGGAGCGAGTTAACAGGTTTGAGCAACAATTTTTGTGAAACAGCTCCTTAGTGTCTATGTGAACTTTGGTTTTTATTTTTTTTTGCAGGTCCATCTCAATCTAACGGATGGGACACAACGGTTCCTTGCAAGAGGAGGACATGTGTGGGCCTCCGTCCAAAGACATCTTCAGTTGAAAAGCTCACACAGGACCTTTACAATATTCTACAAGAGCAGCAATCGTCAGTTTCATCAGAGGAAGAAGATCTTCTGTTTGAGAATGAGATGTTGTCAATGGTCTCTGTTGAGATTGGACATGGGAGTGTTCTGATGAGGAATCCTCACTCGTTTGCTCGGGGAGAGGTTTCTGAAGAAGCCAGCTCCCTCTCTTCGGTTGAGAACAAGTCATCCATCAGTGATGCATACTCCTCACATTCCGTGAAGCGTGCTGAGATTGGAGCAGAGAGAGGTTCAGTGTCTGTTGGACAATCAGTAAAGGAAGATCAACTCAAGAGGTAAATGTATATTCAAGAGACTCTGCAAATTAGCTCAATAAAGATATTAAATCAAATTTTATTTTTAATTGTTGGTTAGGACCAAGTCTCAAAATGGAAGAGTGCATGTCCTGGGGAGCCATGGTTCACCACTTTGTAGCATAGATTTGAAAGTAAGTTTCAAGCACTATGTTCAATATGTTGAATACTTTGTGACAATGGCATAATAAAAAAATATACTTTATTTGCAGGATGTTTTCAACTTTGATGAGTTCATAGAACAGTTTACAGAGGAAGAACAGAAGAAACTGATGAGATTGCTTCCTCAGATTGACTCTGTTAACCTTCCTGATAGGTTCAAACTGCATTGCTTTTTTTTTTTTTTTTTAATAAAACAATGAAACTAAGACCAAAGGAAGTTTCTAATCTTTTCATTTTTTTTTTTTATTTTGCAGCCTCAGAATGATGTTTGAAAGTGCTCAGTTCAAAGAGAACTTCTCTTTGTTTCAGAAACTTATTGCTGATGGTGTCTTTGAGATGCCTTCTACTAGCTCTGAAGCAATACTTGAAGAGATGCGGTCTTTTAAGAAGCTTGCATTGTCTGATTTTAGCAAATCTCGTTTGGTGGAAAGCTATAACCTTCTCAAGGTGCGGCTGCTTTAATCTCATTGTAACACTGACATAACAATAATAATTTTTGGCCAAAGGTTCATGATTGCTTTTGTTGCAGGAAGGAGACAAAGGGTCTGCTACAACTTCAAGAAGCTCAAACCCAAATGTACATAAAAATATTGTAAGCATTAAGAGACGCTGTGAAAACCAAACTCAGTTAAAGTCAGGTCAGTCTTATGGACGTTTCCATCTGTTTGGTTGATTCTGCGATCAATATTTGTGTGTTTTGTTGATTCTCTCTTGTTTTTGGCTTACAGAGTCAAGAGGGCTTATGAGGAGCCCCAAAAGTGTAACAAAGATGAAAGCAAGCCATGAAGGAAACGGCTCATGCTTTAGCCAAAGAAGCTTGGCTTCTGTGTTTGCTCAAGGTAATTGCAGTTCTGATCAAGATCTCCTTCTTTTGGACTTGCCGTCAAATGGGTCGTTTCCTCAAGCAGAGCTGCTTCACCAACTATGAGGGGACAAAGATTTACACTTCATGGTGCTTCTCAGTGGTGAAAGAAGGATTCTTAAGCTGGATCTCTCTTTGTTTGATTGAGGGATTGGTGATAGACTCTTAGGCTCTCCGAGTCTCTGCTTTAGAAACATAAAATAACTTCTTCTTCTTTTGTCTTGGGCTTTTCTTTTGGTGGTTAAGTTTTATAAGGTGGGTCTTATATACATACTATAAGTTGGGTCTTATATACATACTATAAGGTGGGTCTTATCTATACATATGTATATACATATTGCCTCCTCTCTTTCAATGAACTTTTTAAACTTGAAACTTCCATATTTTTCCTTGGAATTTCAGTTTGTCCTTTTTTGTTGAACAGGATGATGAGATTATACTGTAATATCATGTAAACTTCCCCAACTGCACAAAATGGAGTAAATGAGTACTGTATTAGATTAGTGGGATTAATGCATAAATACTTTAGATTTATCCAAAATAAAATAATACTTAATCTTCATTCATGCTTCCTTTAAAATGTAGTAAATGGAATAAATGTAAGTGAGTACTGTATTAAGATTAGTGGGATTAATACTGCATAAATACCTTAGATTATCCAAAATAAAATAATACTTAATCTTCATTCATGCTTCCTTTAAAATGTATCCACTGCCCTATAAAAGAGGGACACATGAATCAAATGATAATGGATCTAAGCTCTAAGAGCCACTCTGTTGCTTAAAAGATTCATGTCAAGTCTAACGGTTCCAGTTGCACAACCCTTTTATAAAGTTTGATATCTATAGCCGTTTTACTAGACCATATTGGAAATCAAATGCAAGTCTTTTTCTATTCATCAACTTAATTATTAATAAATTGGTAAGATTCAAAATCCAGGTCTGGTCAAACCAATAGACAAAAAAACTTCCACAGTATACTCATTAATCATTACCCTTTATCAATTAATAGTCATTAATTTGATAAATATTTTAAAACATTATATAATTTGATCAGATAATAAATGCTATAAAAGTTTATAAAAGTATTTAGTCTTATTAATACTATAAATTTGTATAAGATGATATAAGTCTAGCCACACAAAAAAACACCCTTACCCATAAGGTCTATAAAGGTTTGATAAATATTTTGATTACAGCTCGTGCAATTGCTACAAAGCCTACAATGTTAAGTAAAATGTAGTTCACATTAGCAAAGTATAGATCCTGCCAGTATTGAATCAAATTGTAAAAGTTATACCAGGATTCTTAAACTATTTACCAGTGCTCCAAAATGCTATTTTTTTACTATTTTCATGTTATACAATGGTTTATGCGGATTTATATAGTTTAGACATATATTAGCATTTAAACGGATATTACGTTGTTTAGGCAGATACCTATGCTGATTTTAAATATTAACTAGATTTTTGATCCGCGTTAAAACACGGATTATATTTCTTTTTATATAAAACCGATAAAAATTGATAAAAATTATAAACAAAAAATTTCTTAAAACTTTTAGGGTTGGAAAAATATTTGACCCCAAAGAAGTGAATCGAAACCAAGCAAAAAAATCATAGCAAACTCGAACCAAAATTGGTAGAATATCCAAATGAATCCAAAATTTTGGTATATAAAGAACTGGATCTGAACCCGAACAATACCAAAATATTTCAGGTATCCGAATATAACTAAATAAAAATTATATACTTAAATATATTAGTTATCTTTAAATCTTATATTCTAAAAATATCCAACATACTCAAAATACTTGAAATCATCCGAACTATGTGAAAGATAGTTAAAAGTAAATATCTAAATATATTCAAAAATACTCAAAAACCCAAAAATGCCCTAAATCTCTATAATATTATTTGAGAAATCACTTTCCTACGTGGCGGGCTCACGTTAACTCTCACGATGGTTTATTACATTGATACCCTTAATGAATTAAATTTATTATATAAATGCCATTATTAATATTTTATCTTTTCTTTTCTTTTTATGAATACATTCCTTTTATAACTAAATTGTTATCAAAAAGGAATTTCATATATAAGACAATATTTATAAGTATTTTTCGTTTTTATTTTCGTTTTCTAAAACCATATTGTTATGAATATTATGTAAAAGGCAATATTTTTACTATTGAAAATACAATAGTTTAATATAATTGACACATATGATTCAATAAAAAAGATGTTTCCTTTATTATAAATTCAAATTTTGTGAACTTTTTTGTCGAGCTTAGTAGCGTGAGTTTGTAATCCGAGTGGAGAAACCTAGCTAACGGATTGGATAAATTGTGCCCTATGTGTTCGGCCAATTCAGATATGTGAAACACAATAAAAAAAGGTTTTGTAACCTTTTATTTATATTTTTTTTTTTAAATCTTAGGATATTAAGAAAGGAAAACTATGTGATTATACATTTTGATAGTTATATAATTTTTTTAATAAAAAATATTCCCACTATTTTACGCAATTTTTTTTTTACATTATAAATTCTTAATTCTAATAGTATTTGGGTATTCATTCGGTTTCGGTTCGGTCTTTTCGGGTTTTCGAAGTTAAAGATTTCATCCCCATTGGGTTATTTATAAATTTTGGTTCGGTTTGGATCTTTGCGGGTTTGGATAACCAATTTAAATTATTTTTAAAGTTTTAAAATTCATTCATGCTTTAAATTTCTCAAAATCTAGAAATATAAATAATATATAACATATAAATTTGAGTAATGTATGTCAAAGTATCTAAATTTAATATAAAAACATATAGATTTTGGTGTTTTAAGTACTGTTTAGATATTTTATACATTTATTTTGACTATGTATATATATTTTCAAATATTTTAGACAAATTCAAAATATCTTATACATTTTGGACAAATTCAAAATCTTTGGATATTAAATCTGAAAATAGCTGATATATTTCAAGTATATAAATCTTTGGATATCAAAATCTTTGTCCGGACATGCTACGAAGTGTTTTCCAAAGATTGAGTTTCACAAATCTCAAGCGAGCTAAATCAGTTTGTAGGTCATGGAACTCTGCTTCGAGAAGCTGCGTCCCCAAGCGAAATCAGATTCCTTGGCTTATACTCTTCCCTCAACAGAACCAAACCAATAGCAACAATAGCTGTGTTTTATTCGTTCGAGAGGATAAAGACAACCTTTACAAGACACGAGATCTCGGTGCTGAGTTTACACGGAGTTGTTGTATTGCGAGTTACGGTAGCTGGCTCTTGATGTTAGACCACTTTCAGAATCTCTACATAATCAATCCATTGACCTTAGAGAGATTTGATCTACCACAGTACTCTTCCTTATCTAAAGACTTGATCAGACCCCCGCGGCTAGCTTCGTCTCTGGGTAGACAACATAACCAAAAATTACCTAGTCGTTTGGATCTTGCATGACCGTATGGTTTACACTAGGAAAGGTGATGGCTGGTGGAGGAGAACTACCAGCCTTTGTCCCGCTGCTCGAGTGGCTGAACACATTATCTATAACTGCAACGATCACAAGGTCTACATTGCTCCATACTATTCTTGGAAAGTCTTTGTTTGGGATTTCTCTGATGATATCCCACGCCAAAATGGGTATATTTTACCTTTTGATGTCGGGAGAGGTGCCCTTGTCGATGGTGGTACTATTGATTGAAATTTGGGTTTTAACTTCGATATAATGATTGAAACTTCAGTATCTGGACAAGTTCTCCTTGTAGTGTGTATGGTGCAGGATTCCAGATGGCAGTTTTGCATCTACGCGTACGATCCTCTGACTAAGACACGGGAAAGAGTGAATGATTTAGGTGATGAGGCTCTAATCTTGGACATGGGTTTCACTGTTGTAGCCAAAGATATACCTGGGATTAAGAGAAACTCTATCTATTTCAGTGGCATCAATATGGATCATCAGAGCAAGGATCCGGAACATATATTTGTCTATGATCTCGGCACCCAAACCACAGAGCGTTTGCCACAATGGGTTGTCTCCTCAGTAGGCTTCTCTGATGCTCGATGGTTCTTCCCGGATACCAACCATTAATTAGACTCGTTTTTGTTTCCTTTGAGGATTATTTTGGTTTTAAACCTAACTAATATGTTGCGTTTGTCCTCTGATCGTTAGTATATTCGTGTTATTCATATGTTTGTTTTTTTTGTCTTAGATTTCATCACTTCAACTGCTACATGTTTCAATTTTCTTATTTTGGTACGTACAGTAATATTTTATCACATATCATCAACGAATGGCCAAGTCTACTACATTCACCAACCGGAAGCTCGACTAACCTTTGATTTACTTTCTCAGAATTAGTCAGAATAATGTGCATGCATGCCATGACTTAGAGTCTTAGTCTTAGAAGCTTAGAAAAAGAAAAGAAAAACAGAAAGGAACAATTATTACAAGAAGAGAGAGACAAAGAGCACATGGCGGAAGATTACTACTTTTGGAGGTCGAACACAGAAGATAAATAGATGGTATTCACTTGAAGTTGGCAGGCGGGGAAGACATGTTTGCTTCCATCTTCGATAGCTTGCGCTAGTTACCACGTGAATTCTAGTGGGCTTTAGATATTTCCTAATGGGCCTTTATATCAGTAAATCAATAAGCTATCATAAGTTGCAAGATAATTACCAAATCAATAACTATCATAATGCAAAATGATTACCAAATCAATCCAGAGGCTGCCGTTGCTATATTCTACTCCCTCCTCGTAAGAAAGTAAGATGTTATGTATTTTTATATTGTATACAAATATATGATATTTTGAGATATAATTAATGTATTTATTTTTAAATTTAAATATAATTATGAGTGATAAAACTTTATTGATATAATAAAAAATAACAATTAAAATAGAGAAAAAGACAAAAATAGCACTAAATCAAGTTTATGTTTCCAAATTAGCACTCAAGGTCAAAAGTCACAAAAATAGCACTTAATGTTTTATCAAAAGTCACAAACTTAGGGTTTAGAGTTAAAGGGTGGAGTTTAGGATTTAGGGTTTAGGGTTTAGGGTTTAGGGTTTAGAGTTTAGGGTTTAGGGTTTAGAGTTTAGGGTTTATGGTTTAAGGTTTAGGGTTTAGAGTTTAGGGTTTAGGGTTTAGAGTTGAGAAATGAGGTTTTGGGATAAGATTTCAAATTTTGAAAAATAAAAAAATTAAAATTTTCAAAGGAAAAACTTAGAAATGTGTTATTTTGGTTATTTTAGTTTTTGAGTGTTATTTTTGTGATATAAACTTAAAAATGTACTATTTTGGAGATTTGCCCATTAAAATAGTGTATTTATTGTTTTTTAATATGTGTGTAAAACTTTAAATTTTAAATCCGTATTAATTTGACTGACCCCATCAGGCTAATCGGTCACGCGCCGTCGCTTCTTGCGAACCAAAGTTGTCAACGTGGCAAGACAACTGCATGTCTTTTGGTTCTGTCCTAACGAGGAGGACACGTGTCATATCTTAACACATTACGTCATCTTTCTCTCTCTCTCCCGCCAACCTCAGTCTCCCTCCCTCTGATCTACCTCTCAAACAAATTAATTCGTGATTCTGATTTCTCAAAACACACAGAAACATGGATTTGGGTATTCGATTTTGATCCATAAAGGTTAAACTTTTTCTTCCGATTACTAAATTAAAAAAAAAAAACTTGGCTTTCGTTAAGATGGCGACGGGTTCGAAGAGGAAAACACCACCTGGGATCCTGCTTCTGAAGAGAATCAGAGGAAGAAACTGGAGCCCAAAGACGTTTCGCTACGCGATTCTGCTGATCACTTTCATCGCGTACGCTTGTTACCACGCTTCTCGTAAACCCAGCAGCATAGTGAAAAGCGTTTTACACCCAGAACCAACCACCAAGCCACCACCACCACCGCGAGAGCATATCAACACCTATCCTTGGCCTTTGGGAAACGTGTTCGTGAAGGAAGAAGACACTGACGCGGATCATGTTAATAAAGGATGGGAGCCGTTTAACGGGAAAGGTGGCACGTCGAGATTAGGAGAGATCGACGTGGCGTTTCTCGCTTGTTACTCTCTAGGGATGTACGTCGCTGGACATCTGGGCGATACTTTGGATCTGAGGTTGTTTCTGACTTGGGGGATGATCGGGAGTGGGTTCTTCGTGGGGCTGTTTGGGATGGGTTACTTCTGGGACGTTCACGCGTTTTGGTTCTTTCTGGTGATGCAAATGGCGGCCGGGTTGTTTCAGGCGACGGGTTGGCCGTCTGTTGTGGCGGTGGTCGGGAACTGGTTTGGGAAGAGGAAGAGAGGGCTTATAATGGGGATCTGGAATGCTCATACTTCTGTTGGGAATATCTGTGGTTCTTTGATAGCTGCGGGTGTTCTTGAATACGGTTGGGGGTGGTCTTTTATAGCTCCTGGTTTTGTTATGTCTTTAGGAGGAGTCCTTGTTTACTTGTTCTTGGCTGCGTATCCTGAGGATGTTGGGTTTCCTGATATCAATTCTAACTCCGGTAAGTTCATTAAAAGGAAAGGAAACATCGAAGAAGATGAAGAAGTAGATGTTGAAGTCGCAGGGGAGAGTTCAGGGTCAGAACCAGGGTTTGAGAATAAAACAGGTGTTGGACTTTTGCAAGCTTGTATGATTCCTGGTGTTATACCTTTTGCATTGTGTCTCTTCTTCTCGAAGTTGGTCGCTTACACGTTCTTGTACTGGTTACCGTTTTACCTGAGCCAAACACGTAAGTTTTTTGATAGTCAAATCATAGAGTTTTTTTTTTTTTTGGAAAATGATCTTACTTTGGTTTCCGTTTACAGCTATTGGTGGAGAGTATATGTCTGTGAAAACAGCAGGAAACCTCTCCACGCTATTTGATGTTGGAGGCATTGTAGGAGGGATTCTTGCTGGTTACATTTCAGATAAATTCAAAGCAAGAGCTACGACCGCAGCAACGTTCATGTACGCTGCGATTCCAGCAATGCTTGTGTACCATTTTTATGGAGGTGTCTCTCAGACAGTCAACATCCTCCTCATGATGGTCGCTGGTTTGTTTGTCAATGGACCTTATGCACTCATCACAACCGCAGTCTCGGCGGATCTTGGAACGCATAAGTCTTTGCAAGGGGACTCGAGGGCTCTTGCCACTGTGACTGCTATTATTGACGGGACTGGTTCTGCTGGTGCGGCTTTGGGTCCTCTTCTGACAGGGTTTCTTTCGACTCTGGGGTGGCAAGCTGTTTTCTATATGCTGGTCGTTGGGGCTCTTTGTGCTGGGTTGCTGTTGACACGTCTGGTTATTGCTGAAATTCGAGAGAAACTTGGATATGTTGATGAAGGTAATGCACAAAATCTCATTTCTAGTTTTGTTTTTGCTTATGAAAATGTATTTGTAGAAACTTTGTTCTGACTTTATCTTAATTTGTGCTGCAGTTCTTGCGTCTGAACCACTCTTAGACGAGAGAAGATGATGGAGAAGAGAGAGTAGCTGGAGAGTCTGTGTGAACATGATCCATTGTTTGCTTGCACAAGAGTTTTGCAATGTTATGTAATAATGAAGAGGAACTCATAGTTCGTTGTTATCTTTGCATGTGAATTTTTTTTTGCTTACATCATTCTTCATCTATTTCTTCTATGTTTTCTACGACACTCGAAGCAATCTTTGCATGGTGATTCGTACACGTAAGATGAAACTGAATTGAGCTTCTCCGGTGAAACTTTGAGATCTTCTATGATTATCCTCCGAAGCTTTTCGTTCTCTTCCATTAGTCCGTTAACGAGTTTTTGATGTTTCAGCACCTACACAAGCATATTCTGTTGATATGTAACCATGGATGAATATAATCATATGAAATGTAACACGAATAGTTAGAAGGAGACACTACCATCTGAAGCATTAAGCTTTCTGATTCTAATTGTGTGACCTGCAAACGTCATGAAACAAAAGAGAATTCATCTGACGGCTATTTGAGATCAAAGTATAGAGGAGAAACATTCTGTGACAGCATCGTTACCTGTCGTTCTTCTCCAGTTTGTTGTGTCAGAATTGGATTGTCGAGGAAACTGTTGATTACTTTCTCAGTTCGAGTACCGAACGTTCTTGAATGAATGGGCGAACCATTGTTCTTGTACGAAGATTTTGTGTCCAGATGTTTCTTGTGTTCCGTCAGAGATTGAGGCGCCTGGTCTTCTATCTCGGTTTGATCTGCGGTGGTCTCACTCGTTCTTCCGAGTTTTGTCATCAAGCTGGATGCAGTTCCCTTGAAATATACATACTCATGGTTTCATGCGAATGCACAAACTAAACATGAAGTAGACTTGCTGAAAGATTGGTGCTTACCATAATAGAAGCTTGTAGTTTGTGTATGGCACTTGGTTTCACTGCGATGCCTGTCAACGATAGATAAAAAGTTAATGACAACAAGAGAGCAATAGTGCTTACACAACCAACAAACCCAAGTAACTCAAAATAGTCAACCGTTCAGCAATTAAAGAACCAGACGCTTATGTATCATCAAAGCTAAAGTACTTTTTTGAGCTCAGGGATTTTATCTTATCTAAAGAATACTTTGAAACAAAATGGAGAAGAAGAAGTTTAATTAAACATACCAACTCCAAAACCATGACCGAAACCAACTCCACAGCCAACACCTGCTTTAATGTTCCTAGCTCCCAGCTTCCTCAACTAAAGATGACCAAAGTACACAAACAGATTCAGAACAACGCAGTGCAAGGAAGAGCATAGTACACAAGTTTGTCTACTGTACAGCGTCATTGACGTGGTGCGTGGCCCCAGAAAATGCATTGGTAGCTCCTCTAGCTGCACTCATAACTTCCCCCACCATTGGAATACTACCTGATAATATCAAACAACAACAATACGGATTAATAAAATTCACAAGCATGATAAAGAGCAACCAATTCACTAAGCAATTCGACACACTGTTCTTGGACTATGAATAATATAGCTTAACACCATAATCATCAGTGGAAACAACGCCACTAATTGATTACAATCAAGATATAACCTAATTCGCCATTCGCACTCTCATCACCACCTTAAGAGAGAAAGTATTATACCAAGATTTAAAGGAGCACCACTGCCGATTCCAACTCCACAACCAACGCCGAATCCCGTGAAGACTTGAAGAGCTTTGAAAGCGAAAGGATTCTCTAATCTCATTCCCCCATTAGAAAGCCCTAATCCTTCCTTCTTCATCACCACACCGCTGCTGCTGATTCTTCCGCCGCCGCCTATCCCGCTATCCTCCATCTCTCTCGATAAACTGAAGATGCGATGATGGGAGTTTCCACAAGCTAAGAATCCTCCTCCACTGCTATTATTTCCCGCCTGTTTCCCATTGCCATGGTTTACCGAATTGTTGAGGAAGTGAGAGAGAAGATGATTCAAGGTTAGCCAAATTTTTCTACGGTCGATTAGAAAATGAGCAATGGGCCTTAGTGATAAGCTTTATTCTGTATCCTCATAGTCTACCATCAAAATTCAAAAGGCCCATTACTGTAATAATAAAAATATTGATTCGTCGTAACAACAAAAGCAAAAACAAAATGTATGATATTTTAGCCAGAACAAAAACAAAATTTTATCTAAAAAATACTCCCTCCGGTTTTACAAAGACTATTTTGTTTCAATTTATGTAATGTTTCGAGATTTTAAGGTTAACTTTAACTTTATTGGAAACAGTTCAACCAATTAAATTTTCCTGTTTATTTTATAATTAGTTAACTGATTTTAAAATTATATCTTTAAAATATTTTTTTGAAAAATGTAATTTTCTTAATCTTTGTGCACTACAAAACATCAAGTATTATGAAACGGAGGGAGTAACCAGTTATAAAATAAAATCCAATATATGCTTGATTTCTTTTGTAAAGTTAAAACTTACCTATGGAAACATATATATTTAACCACAACGTGGTGGTCTAGTGGTAGACAGAAATTTGGATTGTTAAGTAATCCCTGTTCGAAAGCATCCTACCATTACACTTCAATTTGTGGTTACACGAATATAGATCTACTTTACGGTTCATTTGAATATTCGAAGGTAGAGTTCATTTGTGAGCCGCATCGTCTCTTTGGAGATCGGTCGAAGACTTTTCTATTGGTTTGAGATACTCGAGATTAAAAAGAAAACATATTATATTTTGAAATAGGGGAAATTGGAGTCCGTATACATAAGAAAAAGAAAAATTAACTTCATACCCATAACGTCACTTTGGCTATGATATGTTATATATTGTTGTGTAAAGTGCCAAAAATAGCATTTTCTGTGCACGCAGACATCAACGAATGGTTGATCTCATTATCCTGTAAATTGAACAATTTTTTCTACTTTACAAACTCTTGCATACAGTGAAGAAGAGAGATTTGAAGAGGGTGCGTGGGTTCGGTCGTGCGGCATAAGTAGGATATTGAGAGTTAGGATTTCAGTGGTTCTTTCAATTTTACGGTGGCACAATTGAGTTTCCAAAGCCAACAAATCAAGGTAAGTTTGGTTTGATTTCATAGCATCTGGGGACATAGTCTAAGTTTCAAACTGATCTCGTCTTGTATCTGTGGGTGATTATATATGTCAGGTGTCTGGTTTGTTGGGTTGGAGATAGTGAAAACAGACGATGGATTGAATTGGGGAGGATGAACAATAATGTTGTGTAATGTATTCTATTCTATTTATAATTACAGTATAGTATGTTACAATTCTTCTCATCCTCTTCGGCAAAGTGTATCTCCTTCGCCTTATAATTCTTCTCCTTCACTACTCCATCAGCTATGTTGTCTTATCCTTTAGCGTTGTTGCCACTAATAACATCCCAGAATTAGATGGTGGGTTACATTGGAGAAGAAGAACAATGCTCTCTCTTAGAATGTTTGATTCTATAGCGGTATAATAAATAGAATAGAATGCAAATTCATGGTACTAAAAATTGTATGCCGCTGAAATAAATCTGATGTTTAGAGTTTTGTAAAGACAACAATTAATATATAATGCACTCACCATTTTTTTCACGAACAATACATTTATATGAAGAATATACTCATGTTTTATATCTCTTTATGGTAACTCCAACAACGTCCCAAATACCTAGCTTGCCTCTGGTGTGTTTCTGTTTCGCCACACATGTTCTCTTTATCTCCATTCTTTATTTATGTCTTCGTGACAATATATTTTTGTAAGTGGATGTCTATTTTGGTTGCAACTTTGTTCATACTATAATTCATATAGTATAGTCTAATTTCGCTTGTGGATATCAGTTGTTTTATTACAATTGTGTCCATAATATAATAAATATTGTATAGTATATTTTTAATTGTTTTTTTTTTTCCACACATCCACGCGTTTTCTAAAGGTAGTAATGACATTTTTTGAAAAACCTGTCACATCGAGAAACTTATACGGTAGAATGGACATATTCTTTATTTTACTGTCCCTTATATATATGTCACAAATTCAGCCTTTGAAATATCACAAATTTTTAAAAAATATTCTACATTTTGAGAAGACAGAAAAATGAAACTTTCTCTCCTCCACGCATCTTCTGGGCTGGAGAAGACACGTCACCAAATCAACACACAGACTTATTCAAATGAGAGTAACCATCGTGTGGACCTTTCTTATTTCTTAACCACGTCGTCATCCGTCGACACAAAGCGATCGTTTACGTCTCTCTCTCTCTCAGGCGCTCCTCTCTTTTTATCGGCGGAAACTACTCTTCGTTCTCACCGGTAGATCGATCCAGCTACGAGATCAACCATGAATCCTGAATAGTAATTTCTCTCTTTCCTTTCAGAATCGATATACCGTTTTTTTTTTTTTTGAATTTTATAACGTCTTCAATGGTCTAGTGTCTACTTGATTTTCTTCCGATCACCGTTCTAGCTGGAGAATCTTAGCAATCTTCGTTTGATGAAGGCTTTGTTATTCTGTTTGATCGATTTCTCGATCTCGTGGATCGTATTTCGATTAGATCTGTAAAAGAAATTAAATGAAAGTTCTAGGATGTGAGGGATTTGTATTATGGAGCTTGAGATTGCGTCTATAGAAATCTTTGAGCTTATTCTCAAACGTCTCCCAAGTCCTTCTATGGCTGGAGAATGAACAGAGTTGATTTATCTTATCTTTTGTGTACATGGTGTCTTATCCTTATTTCACTCTTTTGATTTTTGCAGTGACTATCTCTTCAAGCTTTTGCTTATTGGTGATTCTGGTGTTGGAAAGTCCTGCTTGCTTCTAAGGTTTGCTGTAAGTCATCTTTAAGCTCTAGCTCAGTTCTTTGCCTCTATGGTATTGGATAATAGACTTCTCAGTTAAGTGCCATTGTTGCTCTGTTAAAGTGATGTCTTGATTTGTTTTGTACGTGCAGGATGATTCCTACCTGGATAGCTACATCAGTACCATTGGTGTTGACTTTGTAAGCCTCTTTCACTTATCAGTTGGTTAAGCATTAATCATAAAAGTCCTTATTTTTGTAATGATAATTTGCAGAAAATCCGCACAGTCGAACAAGATGGAAAGACCATCAAACTCCAGATTGTAAGTTCTCTTAAGTCGTGTCAGATTCATAACTGCTAAATTTGTATGCGCATATATGATCACTCTGCTTATAACCATCACCAATTATGCAGTGGGATACGGCAGGTCAAGAACGTTTCAGAACGATTACTAGCAGTTACTACAGAGGAGCTCATGGGATCATTGTATGCTTATTATCACACTTAAACATTATCTCCTCTGTTATCTGACATCCATCAGTGAGACTCTGAATCATTGGTGTTTATTTCATTTTTTTGTTAGGTGACTTACGATGTAACAGACCAAGAAAGCTTTAACAATGTCAAGCAATGGCTAAATGAAATCGACCGCTACGCCAGTGAGAATGTGAACAAGCTACTGGTTGGGAACAAGTGTGATCTCACATCACAGAAAGTTGTATCCACTGAGACAGCCAAGGTAATATCGTAATATTCTTCAAAATTTGTTACGGTTCTTTGACACTCTGGTCTAAGGGATGTGCTGTAATGTTTGTTCTGCGAACACAGGCTTTCGCAGATGAACTTGGGATCCCATTCTTGGAAACAAGTGCCAAGAATGCTACCAATGTCGAAGAAGCTTTCATGGCCATGACTGCTGCAATCAAGACAAGGTAGAATTCGTTATTGTCAGAGCTTATAGTTTGGTAGCCTTAACTCAGATTTTTCTTTTTCAGAATGGCGAGCCAACCTGCTGGTGGATCTAAGCCTTCAACAGTCCAGATCCGAGGACAACCTGTAAACCAGCAATCAGGCTGCTGCTCTTCTTAATGCGCTTTGTGGACACTCAAGTCATATATTCTCTCATATGTTTCCATGTAGGACACATGAACAACGTTGTTTCTTCATCTTTTGTATTTGTTTTTTCGGTCACTTTTATGTCCAAAAGCTCCTAAATTGGTTGTATTAATGTTCGTGGAAACACTTAGCTCGGTTCTTTGGTAAAAGTTTCGTGCTAATCAATGCTGAGTGGTGTGTTTTTCTTTTATAAAGCCTAAGTTAAATTATAAAACTAAAAGATTAAAAACAACTTTACTAAAAGTTCCCAAAAACTCGGGTTCGTAGAACAAAAAGCCTTGAGCGAGTATGACGATAACAATGAAATCAGAAGAACAAAAACAGAACCGGGTGAGAGATCACAAAAACAAACGAGACCAAACGGACGCGGAAGGACCAAACCGGAGAGCATTACTTTCCCAGAGTAGGGAAGTGAGCAGCGTCTTCAATCTTTGGTGCAGGTGCAGCAGCCTTTCTGTCGGCTCCTCCTTTTGGTCCACGACCACCCTCATCAGCTCCCCTTGGTCCACGACCTCTTCCACCACGGTAACCACCTCTGTACCTCTCTCCATTCGCAGGTTTCAGAAACTCATTTATGCTCAACGACTACAAAAAAAAAAAAATCACATAAACATATATAAGCATGCAAAAGAATTTGAATAAAAATGCTTAAATCCTTCGCAGTGAGCAATTAGTAAACAAGCGAGACCTTCTTGGTCTTCTCTTCCTTCTCAACTGGGCGCTTGTCCTTGTCTGTTCCCTGATAACAAAACCATTTAAACGTCCAATAAGCACAAACTCTATTATAAAAAGAAGTTTACCAACACCAAAATGAAATAAAGAAGAGTTCAGATAACGCACCAGTTTGATGAAGACCTCATCATTGTTGCTCTTTTTGCTTGAGAGCTGTTGCATGGTCTCAAAGGCTTTGGTGTCAACCTTCCTCTCCTCAATCTTGGTTGCCTGCAAAGCTTTCCTCTTCTCTTCCAAAACCTTCTCATACTCTTCAAGAGTCATCTCCTACAAAAACAGCAAATTACACCATTAGGTAATATTCTTCTTAACAAGTTCACATGTGAAAAATGAGTTCAAAAGATGGAAATATACCTTGTCCTCAGGCTCGGGCTCTTTCTCTGCTTGAGCTTCAACAGGTGTCTCTTTGTTTGCATCAGTTGCTTCACCTTCCTTCTCAACAGCCAAATCCGTCTCCACCACTGGTGTGGATCCTTCAGTCACCCTATTGATTACAAACACAATCACACTATAATTTTCAAGACACCAATCAAAAACAGAAACCACACAATGAAGTAATTACAACTTACGGAGGAATGTCATCCTCAATGGTTCCCCAGTTGCCACGGCCAGCTCCATCACGTTTTAACTCATGTCTACTCAAACAAAAAGTTTTACAATTACAACAAACCCCTTAAGATCGAACCTTAACAGTCATAAACAATGAAGAATCCTCCTTACCCGTGAGCTGTTCCACTGTGACGCTCAAAGTTCCTACGCGGGCGCTCCAAGTCACCAGAATCTCCGTGGCGACCACCGCGTCCACGGTATCCACCACGCCTCCCAGCATCTCCTCCTTCAGAGCGTCTGTAGCCTCCAACGTACCCGTTCTCATTAGCAGGAGCATCACTGTTCCTGGATTCCCTGTTGAATCCACCACTTTTTCCACGGACACCGCCACGTGCTCCTCCACCATTGCGACCTCCTACTCTGGCTTCCCTCACTACTCAAAGTCAACGAATAACATAACATCTAATCAGTTAATTAATCTATATAAATAAAAGATGCAAGTGTCTTAACATTTCCACTAAATATAATAAAGAAACTAATTCATGTTCACTTGATCTACAACCACCAAGCCAAAGTAAGCAGGTTTACCACTAATCTCTACTAATCTAAATCAAAAGAGAAAGACTCACCAGCTTGAGAAGGAGGAGTGGGCTTAGTGGGCAGCTTAGCAGGCTGAGCTGGAGCAGCTTTATCAACCTTGAGTGGCTTAGCAGCAGCGAGCAGGGTGGGATCCTCTATGTCATCGTCCAAGAGATCGAAAGGGTTCAAAGTCGTCATTTCACAAAACCAACTAGTCCCGAGGTTATTGTTTTTGATGATGAAGAAACAAAAAAAGAAAAAGAAAAATAAGAACCAGAAAATCGAAGATATGGTTCGGACAGAGCCAAACCTAAGTGTTGGAGAAAGAAGAAGAAGGAAGCTGCGGTAGGATAAGTATACCAAAACCCTAGCCAAGGCTGCACAAGACTTTGATATCCATAAACCTAATCTCTTATAAACCCCCTTTTGAGGTTTTATCCTCTGCGCACGACTGTACTTTAGGAGACATCTACACCGTTCATTCTCCCCTAGATTAAAATCCACTCTTATTGGGCCGGGCCGGGCCGAGTTGTACTGAGAAACTGGTTGAGTGAATTAATCCTCTGTGGGACTGGAAACCTATATACCGTAAACAAATAAGACGGAAGTAAAACTTTTTTTTAGTGAACGAAGGGATCAATTGGGCCAGGCCCGTTAATATCTTCGTTCTTGGATTTATTCGTTGCTTAGAACCGAAGAGTTTTTGATTTGTTGTGCAAAAATCAAAAAGAAGAGACGATCACGAAGATGGCGACGGAGAGCTCTTCAGCTAAGAGATGGCTTCCACTCGAAGCTAACCCCGAGGTTATGAATCAGGTATTCGTCTCACTTTCCCTTCTGCTTATCCGATCATCGGCGTTTCGAAATTGGGAAGATTGATTCTAGGTCAGTTCAGTGATTTTTTTTGTATTGGTGTGTATTGTATACAGTTTCTTTGGGGTCTGGGGCTTTCCCCTGATGCAGCGGAGTGCAATGATGTGTTTGGATTAGACGACGAACTTCTTGAGATGGTTCCTAAGCCTGTTCTGGCTGTTCTCTTCCTTTACCCCATCACCAAAAAGGTCTCTTCTTTCGTGATAATCAATCGAAACCCATCTTTGATTCTGAAAATCGCAGCTTGTGTTGATTGAAAGTCTGATGGTTTTGGTATTTAGAGTGAAGAAGAGAGGATCGAGCAAGACAAGGAAATCAAAGAGAAGGTGAGTTTCTTTACGAAAAGGGAACCCATTGTTTACTGTACTGTAATCTAGTCTTATAATGGCTGTGTGAATGATAGGTGCATAGTGATAAAGTTTACTTCATGAAACAAACTGTGGGTAATGCTTGTGGAACCATTGGTCTTCTCCATGCTATTGGCAACATTACTTCTGAAATCAAGCTTTGTGAGTTTTTTGAACCTCTTTGTGCTTCTTTTTAATTTTTTAACGAGTCTCACTTTCTCCTTGCTTATTTTCAGCTGAAGAATCTTTCTTAGATAAATTCTTCAAATCCACTGCCAATATGACTCCTATGGAGGTTTTCTATCTTTTATCTTTTTCCTCTTGATTTGACTATAAGTTTTTTTTGCCTCATGTTTAATGTTTCTTATCTTGATAGCGTGCAAGGTTTCTTGAGAACGATAGCCAAATAGAAGATGCTCATTCTGTAGCTGTTACAGCTGGTGAAACACCGGTAACTTCCCTCCTCATATTAATACTAATGCATATGAGTATGCGAACATGTTCATCTAAATGTCACATTGTTTTTTGTACTTTTCCTCAGGCTACCGACGACGCAGACACGCATTTCATCTGTTTAGCATGTGTTGATGGTAGCAAATTCTCACATCAACCAAAAAAAGATCAGAATACTGAAAGCTTCAAACACACTTCCATATCGGTACTAAATCATATTGCTTATTACGCAGGTGAGCTCTATGAACTTGATGGAAGGAAAGCAGGACCAATTTCACATGGTGCTTCCTCTCCAGCTACCCTCTTGAAGGTACTATAAACCCTTTCAGTCTTTAAAACTCTCCTGGGACTATGCCAATGGTTTTGTTGTATTTTTGAAACCTTGTGCATATGTTTGGTGGTATATTGGGTGATATTATTAAACTTACAGGATGCGACGAAAGTGATGAAGAGGTTTATTGAGAAGAATCCGGACACGCTCAACTTCAATGTGATAGCCATCTCTAAGAGAACCTGAGGTTTTTCTTTAAGAAGCAAAGATCAGTAGTCTTGTTTCTGAGTTTATGACTTAACTATCCACGCAGATTTTATATCTAGGTGGTTTCTGTTTTACTGCATTCTGAATCTTCTTCTTCTTTTTTGTTTCTGAAATCTTACAGAGTTTATGATCATGGTTTTAAGAGTGCATTTCTTGTCTTAGAGAAACGTATAAACCGAATCATAATACAGCACGATGTTTGGACTCGTCTTCAATTTAATTGGGCAAGTTGCCATACTTTTGCAACATGAAGCCACTAAACTGGATAAGTTTATTTGAATTGATTCAGATTGCATTATAAGATATTAAGAATAAGCTATTTGCTTCATCTGATTATTAGTCGGTGTCATGCAAAGGTAGAAAACAATAGTATATGTTACAAAATAAAGAAAACAGTAGTATAAAAGTTGCAGATACAAGCTATTCTATAATTGGGATAGATTTTGTTCTAATGTATTTATCTAAAATAGAAATTTCTAAATACATAGTAAAATATAGAGGAATGTTATTTTTTATATAATTTTTTTTTTTTGACATCAACAAAAGAAAACAGACTCATATAGACTCTGTTAACCAAAAGGGTAGCTCTGCATCCATGTGAACGACGAACGACGGTTGAATTCTTGCACTCCGTGCTAGTTTGTCTGCCTGTGTGTTATGCGTTCTTGGTACATAGATGATCTCCGAGCTCTGAAATCCAGTACTAAGGGTCTTTATATCTGTCAAGTAGTTTGCAAACGCTGGCCATTCTTCTGGTTCCGAAACCATCTTCACCAATTGAGAACAATCTGTTGCAAATGTGACCCGAAACTGCCGCATACATTCTATTGCCCAGATTAGTGATTCAAACTCTACATGGAGAGGTGAAAGACTAGCTCTGGTGTTTCTTGCACCCATCAAACCATCAAATCTTGGTAAGGTGCTATACCATCCTTGTCCCGAGAAGTTATCATTTGCCTTCCATGAGCCATCAGAGAAGCACCATCTGCCCGGTCTCACCGGTATGGGAGCCATATCTCTCTGGTGTGCGTCATGTGACTCAGGAGTCACCTGTGCATCAGCCCACATAAAAGATTCTGTCTCGGCCTTCCCGAGAGTATCTCGAGGATCAATATCCATATTACTAAATACCATACTATTCCTTGCTTTCCATATGTACCAAAGTATCCACGCAAAGTGATGATCATCCATTTTTGGGATAACTCGCCAAAATAGATGATCCATGTTTGCGTAGAGTGATTCCGTTGGAAAGATTGCAGGATTAGATGGAATCTTAGAGAGCGCCCATGTCTGATTTGCCGGTGGACATTCAAAAAAGACATGGTTTATAGATTCCTCTGGAGCACCACATCGAGCGCAACAGATATCTCCTTGCATCCCTCTTGTCTGCAAATTTTTCCTAACCGATAGACATCCAGATAATATTTGCCACTACAAGAAAACATGCCTATAACGAGGAAAAATTACGAGGAAATATATTCCTCGTAAATTTACGAGAAAATTACTACGATTTTACGACAAAACTGAATTTCGTCGTAAAGTCGTAGTAAAGTTACAAGAAAAATGTTTCGTGGTAATTTACATGTAAATTTACGTCGATTTTACGAGGAAAGAGAAAATTCGTTGTAAAGTCCTTGTAACTTTACAAGGCTTTTACGACGAAACATGTTACCATTAATTTTTGTGAAAACGTGTTTTAAGCATGCTTTACCAAACTGATACTCTCGGTTTAGAGATTTTGGAATAACTTGATTAGTTGCTATCAAAGTTACACCTCGTGAACGAATAGTTGCTAGAGAAGAATCACTTTTGCAAGAAGAAGTGTGTATCACTGAAGTGGAAGTATCTGAACAACAAACTGATGACATCCTTCTAATTGATGTAAATAACCGCCAATATGAAGATCTTTTCGACTATATGACGGATGAAGAAAGTGAAGAAGAGTTCGATGCAAGCGATGATAATCATTGTACTGATATTGTTGAAAACTCGAATGATTCAGAATGATGTAATATATGTTTTAAATATTTTTAAAAAATATATAAATCAGTTTAAGACTTAGTGCAAGTGTATATTGTTTGGTTATAATAATTATTTGTTGGCTTTTAAGGATTTAATTGGAGTTTAGGGTTTAAGAGAAAATAGGATAAATGGGAGAATGGGGGAATGGGGTAAAAGGGATATGAGGTTATAGGTAAGAGAATTTGGGGGTTAGGGATTTGATTTTCAGGGATTCAGATATAGTCGTAGTAAATTCGTCGTAATGGAAAACACGGGTCTGGTATATTCCTTGTAATACACGTGTCCTTGTAAATTCGTTGTAATCATTTCCTTGTAAATTCGTTGTAATCATTTCCTTGTAAATTCGTTGTAAAGATTTCCTTGTAAATTCGTTGTAATGCTCCCTTGCAAATTCGTTGTAACTCTAAAAACGCGGGCCTGGTAGATTTGTCGTAAACATGTGTCCTTGTAAATTCGTTGTAATTCTTTCTTTGTAAATTCGTTGTAATGCTTTCCTTGTGAATTCGTTGTAACTTTACAAGGATTTTTTTCACGAAACATGTTACCATTATTTTTGGTGAAAACGTGTTTAAGCTGTTTTACCAAACTGATTTTGTTGTAAGCATTCTCAAGCCAAGCAAGTTAACTTCATTTCATACCCTCGGTTTAGAGATTGCAGAATAATTTGATTATTTGCTATCAAGTGGTTGTTTTATTATAATACTTATAACTTGCGTTTTAAGGATTCAATTGGAGTTTATGGTTTAAGAAAAAATATGATAAAGGGGATGATGTGGTAAAAGGGTATGGTGTAAATAGATAAGTGATTTTGGGGTTTAGGGATTTGATTTTTGGGGTTTCAGAAATAGTCCTAGTAAATTCGTCGTAATAGAAAACACACGGGCCTGGTAGATTCCTCGTAATACATGTGTCCTTGTAAATTCGTTGTAATGCTTTCCTTGTAATTTCCTTGTAAAGTCGTCGTAAAATTTTCCTTGTAAATTCGTCGTAAATATTTCTTGTAAATTCGTTGTAATTCTAAAAACGCGGACCTGGTAGATTCCTCGTAACACTAAAAACGCGGGCCTGGTAGATTCCTCGTAAAATTACGACGACTTTACGAGGAATGTTGTTTTCTTATATAAACTCGAAACATGAATGAGGAATGCCTCCTTCATTCATCTCAAACCACTCCTCTCCTTCTCTCAAAGGTATGTTGTTTTTAATATTAATTTAGGTTTAGGTGGTTATTTTAGGTGGTTAGTTTAGGTAATTAGTTTAGGTGATTAGTTTAGTTAATTAGATTAGGTGGTTAGTTTAGGTGGTAATTTTAGGTAACAAAACTATATTCAAATATTAGGTTGAGGCATTTAAACGACTGATTAGATATTTTTTTTAAAAAATTAAATATATTTTATTTTCTTATAATTTTATGTAATTAATTATATTAATATGTTTCTTTTTTTAAGGTGGCTCCTAAAAAGATGGAACTGACGGTATGAATAAGCTTCATCAATGAAGCCACAAGGACGACTTCATCCTACTCTTCGAGACGGAACCCATAGATGAAGTACGAGACTCTCCAGGAAGAAACACCTCCAACAACTACTTCGACGGTGTTCTCCCTTAGCTTTTTATTTTTCAATTTTTTTGTTTTCTATTATTAATTTGAATATTATTTTATGACATTTATATATTTTTTTAAAAATATATTTTAATTTTCAATATTTTATTTTGTAAATTATATATTTTGATTTTGAATATTTCATAATAATATAATAATATGACAATGAGATGTAAATTTCTCGTAAAGATTACGAGGATTTTACAAGTACTTCCTTGTAAAATCCTCGTAATCTTTACGGGAAATTTACTAGGAAATACTTGTAAATTCCTCGTAAATATTACAAGGACTTTACATTAAAAGACTTGTAAATTCGTCGTAAATTGTACAAGTACTTAAAGACGACTTTACAAGGAAACTATACGAGTCTTTTACGATGAAGCGTAACTACGAAACTACGACGAAATACTCTCTTTCGCTTTTACAACGAATTTATTTCGTCGTAAATGTTACATGGAAGTTACGACGAATCTTGCATTACGACGGACGTTTTACAACGAAACGCTATTCTTTGTTAATTCGTTGTAACCCTTCTATTACAACGAATTAACAAGGAATATGACCCTTGTAATAAGTATGTTTTCTTGTAGTGTGCCACAGAAAATGTCGTATTTTCGATGGGCATCGAGTTTTCCAGCAGAAGGACTTGAGTGAGTCTACCGTGGGTCCGTAGGTCTCTGCCTGAGATTGCTGATCTGGGTATACCCGCTCCACCTGATAACCTGATTTAATCGTACACCGTCCATTTTTCGAAAAGTGTCATCCATCTCTATCTGCCATCTGAGACCTACTCAGTGGTATACTTGTAATGATTTTCACGTCTTCAGGATCCACCAAGGTGTGAAGAGCATGTAAATTCCATGAGCGTGAGACTGAATCTATGAGCGAGTCAACTGTAAGGTCCGGGTAAAACTAACGATCTCTATTTTAGAATCAAAAATAGAGATGGGTTTTAGTGGTTTTGTCTCTAAATGTTATTATAAAAACAAAAATGAAGTTGAATTGGAGATATTCTAAGTCATTGAATATGTTCACATACGATTTAAAACAACCAATCAAAATATGACAAATCATTTTCACTATTTCTAAAAATATCAATATTTCCAAATTATTTATTTCATATAAGATAAACTTAGAAAAATAAAAACATTATAGATAAGTTAATATAATGAATAAAAATATCTTTTTAAAATTTACATAAAAATAAATAACAAAAGTAATAATTAATTTAAAAATGTAAGACTTTCTAACAACTATAGCTATATAAATTTAAAACACATGATTTTCAAAGTTTAAATTATATGCTATATAAAAATTTTGTTTATAAGTCATTGAAAGTATCCACGTCCGATGAAAAATCATCAATCAAAACATCAAATCATTACTTTAATTTTATTATATTAAAATGTTAAGATTTTCAAAAAATGTCTATTTGAAAAATAGAAATCCATATAAAATAAGGTAAGGTAACAAAAGAAAATTTGTTAAAACAAAAGTCCACTTGATATAGACACTAATTTTTGAAAAATTAACATAAAATTGACTAATAGTTCTTTTTATAAAAAGAAAATATAGGGAAACTTTTTCAAAAATCAAAGCTACAATTTTTTTATATATAATAGATTGCACTACTCTTTCACGCAAGCTACACCAGTTTCTCTTCATAGCCATGGATGCTAGCTAGGAAAAATAACTTACGGATAACTCGATTTTGACAAAAAGATGTTCATCAAAAGTTCTAACCGAAAAACTAGAAGATATGAGAGAAGCTAGAGGAGAGAAGTCGAGTATGTGTATGTTAATATTTACTCTTCAGATGTCTATGTTGCCTTTCAATATGCCTTGATTACTATGGTATATATCCAATTATTGGAAAAAATATTGAATGTTAAAAAAGTCACTGATGCTCAAATCCGAAAGAACAAGGTCATTCAAGATATTATTCAAATTCTAACATTAAAAATGGAAAAGAGTACACTCAGATTATCATTCTGAAATGGATGTGTCATGATTATGACAGATCAAGTAAGTATTTTATAAGAATTATGACATATCAAGTAAGTAGCTTACATCATATATACCCATAATACATTATATTCTACTTATATTTCCCGAGACTTTCATCTTATAAAAGATCACAATGGAAGTCACATGACGGATTGTTAACAAATTTGTTTTCTATTTTGTGGCCTTCATTACTCAAACTTTCACCATTCCTAGTTGATGTAAACTAAAATATAATTGTTTCTTAGCTATTTAGATTGTTTGATGCATGTAAATTATCAATATACTCTTGTAAATATTTTTATCATACATTAACACAGTCGATTAAGCTATATGCATAGTATTTTTTACTCAAACTATTTTTACTTTTTAGTCAAAATATTTTTAGAATAAATGTGATATATATATATATATATATATATAATTTAACCATAACAAATATTTGGTGATTAACTAATATTAAATAGTTTTGTTAGACAATATAAAAATTAAAATAAATATAATGATTTTTAACTAATGTTAAGTAACATTTTACTTATTGAGTAAATAATATAGAAAATCTAGAGTATCATAAAAATATTCTGAGTAAAAAAAAAGTAAAATATTGTGAGTAAAAAAATATTATGCATATAGCTTAATCGTTTATGTTAATGTATAATAAAAGTATTTACAAGAGTATATTGATAATTTACATGCATCAAACAATCTAAGTAGCTAATAAATCATTATATTTAAGTTTAAAATGAAAACTAAACTAAACTCTTGCGTGTAACGCGAATTTAACATCTAGTGTAAAAGAAAAGAATTACCTTCATTAAGAAGCAACGCAATGACATGTAAAACTTTGCTTGTTAAGTTAAACACAATAATTTACAAAAGCAATGCAACCAAATCTTTTGACTGACAAACTTGTAGAAGAAACAAAACTTGGAAGGCGAAGATATGAGCTTACTTGTACTTATGGTCGGAAGAAATTATATAAAGAAATTGCTGTTTGATTCAAATTGGCAATTATTTACTCTCCACAAGTAAACTAACAAGACACAAATTTATATTAAGACAGAGTAGTACAAATTCCCAATATTTACTCACAAATTGGCACTGGCACACTTCATGTATGGTTGTGTTGGGCTTATCTCTTAGTTACAGTCCCAAAACCTCATAGCACAACAAACCAATGCTGAGATCACTCTTGTACAAACCACTTTGCCCAATCTCAATATTATTTAAAGTGAATTAAATTAACTAATGTGTACGCTAGAGACATTTTTCTAACAAAAAAAAATTCTGGCGGGTAGCTTTGTATTAGACTATCCTGTTTGGTCATATGTTTATATCAGTTTGTGTGATGATTTAATAGTTAACTAATTATGTGTGACAGTGTCTTCTTCTCCAATAATTGGGTTTTATACTTTTATTATATAAAATCTATAACAAATTAATAAGTGATTACACTAACAATACGTCATATAGATAGATTATATTTTTTTACTGACAAAAAAGAAAAAGATAGATTATATTTTTAAAAATTCAAATAGTTTAAGATAGTGTTATTAGCTAACCAGCGAACTAATTAAAACTGTGGTACGTTTTTTGCTTAAACATTACTCTTTGAACCCAGTGATAATGAAGTATTTAATAAATGAATATTTGTTCTTAACATTTTTATTTCCCATTATATGCATTTTGTCCACCTTTTTGGGGGAAAAACATGATCCAGCAAAGACAATAAAAAATTATGAACCAATAACTGATAACCACGTGTCACCTAAACAGTTTCACACTTGACATTCAGTCCCACGTCTGTTCCTTGACCGGCCGTTCTCCTCCGCTTCGGAGCTCTGTTTTCGGATGAAGAACCTCTCTTGGACTTTATCCGAACCGGGTCGGGTTCTCCCGAGTTAACTCTCAACGGGAAATTCAGCAAAGCGCGGGAGCCTCGCATCCTGAAAGCCGCTTTGTCGTAGGCCAACGCCGCGTCCTCCGCCGTCTCAAACGTCCCCAACCAAACTCTAGCTCCGTTCTTCGCCGGATCCCTTATCTCCGCCGCGAATTTCCCCCATGGTCTCTGTCTCACTCCTCTGTAATGCTTCCCTTTCACCGGCGCTTGAACAGAACTCGTCTTCTTCGCCGGAACAGAATCAACCGCCAAGAAATTCTCGGTTTTAACCGTCGGAAAAGAGCTCCGATCTTCGTCTGAGGATGACGAAGACGGTTCCCAACCGCCGTGAAAAGCGTCGTTGAGGATACCGTAGACTAACATGTCCTCCGAGTCGTTCTCTTTCAACGGCAAGTCTCCCCAGCTCTCAGAGAAACAAGGATACAGCTTGCTGAAGCTCGAGTTTCTTCCGTACACCGGTTTCACGCTGTGAGCCGTCGTACCAGATTGCGCCACCATTGACTCAGCGAGTCGTAACTCCGATTCCTCTAGTAAGTATTGCCTTATCGATTCAAGAAAAGCGTAGTCGGATTCTACAGCCATAATAAAGAGATGAAATAAATCTGAAGAATCTTTTTTTTTGTTCTTAAAAATGTTTTTTTTTTCTTTCTAATCTTTGTTCTATTGATAGTATTGAAATTTGCAGTGGGAATCAATGTAAAGATGGTTCGTTATATTTATAGGGTAGACTGAGACAAAAAGGGTTCATGAACCTGGAAGATCTTGATTCTTGAATATGACAAAGACTTGACTATTCTTGTAAATATTATTTTAGTGTCTAGTGGGTGAATTAAAAAGTTGAAAAGATGAAAGTAATGGATTTTTCTCATTGCTACGAAGGTTCGTGAATTAAAACACGTGCGGATTATCCACATAAGACACAGGTGAAGTAGCCGTAAGGAATGATGTCATGCAATCTACGGAAGCAAGCAATATTGTGTTTGGTCTCTCTCCTCTCTCACAACTTGTCTTTGCCTTTTGTCGTTCAGTGAAATATTTGTTTTCCAACGTGACCGCCGGTTCACCGAATCACATCACAACTATACCAAACTAGTTTCTCTTTAAGTCTTAACCAAACCGGGTTTTCAAAATCCATAATCATTTCTAGTTGTCGCTACTGTATAAAGCAAAAATACCAGAAGAATATAAGATATGAATTGACAGGTATTTTTAGTTGTTACACACAAATCACTGTAAAATAAGATATTTTACACAAATGAGAAGAATGCGATGCGTTCCAAATGCCAACACAATCAGGTATCGAGACTATGGATTTTTGCAAATCTCGTCATAAAGACGATCAAGTATAAATGTACAACCAAGTACAGGTGCAATAATACATCAAAAGAGAAGAAAGAAAGTGTGTGTGTGTTTGGGGGTGGGGGCAATAATGTATCATACATACTCCTTCAGATTAATTGTCATTGTTGTTTTTAACTGTAACTTAATTGTTGCCGTAAAAGAAAATTTTGCTGGAAGTATTGTTTTATGATTCCAATAGTTTTCTGTTAATTTAGTTTCTAATCAAACAAATAAAGATAATAAACAGTATAGAATTTTAATAGTCAAATAAAGATAAAATTAATATCTATTTTCAAAAGCATGTGTAAACCATTAAATGACATTTCAGTTCATTTTCTGCTGTGTTTTTTTTTTTTTTGCCTTCAGAAGCTTGTAGAATTCAACATATTTTAATTTCTTGGCTGAAAATAGATTATAAATTCATCCTTTCATACATTTAGCTTGTATAATTTCTTGGCCGAAAATAGATTATCAATTTGTCTAAAACATTTAGCTTAAAAAATACATTTTGCTTAAAGTGAATCATGAACGAGGTCTCAGCCTTTTGTCAACTTTCTAAGAAGACTCCTTCGAAGAAAGATGGTTATTCTTTCAAATTCACAAACTTATCTAATTATAAAGAGGATACCAGATATCTTTCATTTACTTAATTGCAGTCCCCTTTTTTTTTTGTAACACGAAATATATTAAAACTCAAAAGTCTAAGTGGTTACAACAGGAGCCATAGTCGAAGATAAGATGAACAACAAAGAGTACATTAAAACAGACGATATGATGTTGGTGGGAGAGGCTTGCTCAATGTGAAGAAATCCTTGGATGATCTTCACTTTTATCCCTGAATTGAAAGCTCCAACAAGCTTGCTATAGTCGTAAACGACGTTGATACACCCAAGCGAATGGGTTTGAACCGAAGTATAGCTAGAACTAGATAAATAGTCGAGCAAACAAACAACCGTATCTCCATCAGTAATCTCTGAGAAGATTATCTGAATCTTATACATAGTAGAGAGCATCTTCAGTGAAACGTACGGTGATCTGGACGGGTCTAACATCATCTCCAGTTCCATAATTGAATTTGATACTATGAAGCTTGATATGGACACATACGGAGGGAAACGTGGTAAGAGACCGCAAGAAAATACCTTTGGGTAGCGACCACTGATATCAGCTCTACCACCGACGATGTTGATCCGGGAGACTAGGTGAATCTCAATCGATCCGGTAATCACACTGTTCGGTGAGCGGGATGGTAAGATGGTTGATGATATCTTCCTCTCCGAATACATAATTGTTTTTGGCACTGAAAATACCAGAATGGATGAGTAAGTCGGAGGAAATTGTCGGATGGGGCACTGATGGTGAAGGCACTTGACAATATAGGAAATGTTTAGGTTAAGGCCCAATACATCAGGGAAGGCCCAAATACTTGAAGAGGCCCAAAAGATTAGGTTTAGGTCAGATGGGAAGCTGGGACCACGGACGCCGCCGCGAGAAGAAGATGGGACACCCACCGATAGCTGGTTGTATTCATCGGAGCCTTGAGTAGACACGACGGGTCTTGATGGGGAGGAGACAAATCCATCCTCAGAGGAGCCTGCGTTGGAGTCAATGAAGGGGCCGACCAGAGATGGATCAAACGGAGATACGGTGGAGACGGTTTGTAGCAGAAGGCTCGAGTACATCACCCACCATGGCACAGGATCTATTCGACAGTATGAGAGTGGAAAAACATGATTCCCAGTCACCAATTCGTCGGGGGCTGTTGAAGTGCGATGCGGTTGCGGTGTGGGGACATGAGCCCATCGGAGACTGTCTTCAAACAGAGATGTCTTCATTGAAGCTTTAGGCGGCGAATAGAGCACAGATCTGGGCGACGACCTAGGAGAGGTGAGTCTTAGACCAGAATTCCAGAGATTCCCGGAGCCGAAGTCAGAGCTGGGAGAGCTCAAACAACGACCCGAGGTAGTGGCGACAGAGAGAACCGATGGGATGGCGATGTTGAAGATGACGATAACACAGAGGCTGAAGACGACGATGTAAGAAGCAGCGGACGGTAAAGAGCAACTGGTGGAACAGAGAACCCGACGCCGGCGGCCAAAAACCTCTCCGGCGTCGAGGAAGATGGGATGCGGCACGACCTCAAAAATCGGGATAGAGAGAGATTTCTACGTTTCTTTTTAGGACAAATCAAGTAACTCTTCATTTTAATTGCAGTCCCCTATATATATATATATATATTGGTTTGAAATCACATACAGATTTATTCCGTTGATGGAAAATGTAGCTAGAGATCTTATAACACATTCTTTCGCTAGCTAAATTGGTATTAATTCTGATGAAACATTGCTATCGTGATGGAGCCATCGCTTTTTAAAAGTAAGATATAAGTAATAGGCTAAGGCTTCATGATGGAGCCATCACTTTTAAAAAGTAAGATGAGTAATAGGCCTCCTCGAATTTATAATGTAAAATTTAACCTTTCACAATGCATTGTCCATAAACTCGTTCAACAAGTTCACCATTAACATGCTTATTCCTTAATAGTTCATTCACATCTTAGTTGAAATATTAATAACTTTGATAGCCATTATGATGTCTAAAATTCGTTTGCCGTTAAATATTTGGCAGGCTCTATAGCTTAGCTAGGCTTTTACTTCAATAATCTTATCGCACTCAACAATATACTACTTGATCTAGATTCGATATGTTATTTTTATACGGTATTACCTAAAAATAAAATATAAAGATGATTTTTTTCCTTCACATGTCAAATCTCTTGTGAGTTGAGCATTCTCTCAATTCTAAAACTTTTTTTTTTTTTGTCAACCTAAAACTTCTCATTTAATTGTGATGTCTTGCAGCTTACCATAATAAGTTTTAATTATCTAACGAATATTCATATGAAGCCCATATTCATTTAGAATTTTGGGTCCCTTTTGGAAGATTAGAGATTTAGAGGTGATAAGTTGACCAAAATACTATGGAAGGCCTATGACACGTCAGCTTTATAATTGACCAAAATTGGTCGTGTAAGACTTTAAGTTTCGACCGTAGAACATTGAAACAGACTTTGTAAAATTAGCCAAGAAACATATGCAAGTGCAAACAATCTGCACGTGCGTCCCTACTTAAATTTTGAGTTCGCCAACAAAATCTACGATTAAGAAATTGGGCAGCAAACCAACAATATTCCAAACAAAAAATTATGTATCTAATTCTTATCACAAAACTTTATCGTAATAACCAAGACAAGTAACCCTTTTAGCAAAAAAAAAGACAAGTAACCCCGATAACATAATAAGTATAGTTCTTCCAAAGTATGAGAAACCAAATCCAGAAAGGCTATTCTTAAGCGGTGGTTATTTAAAATTATAATAGTTATTAGATTTTGATTCGCGCTTTAAAAACGCATGATATTTTATGTTATAAACATTGCAATGTTTTGGAAACCAGATAATAAGTTGAGTTTGATTCAGTTTAAAATCTGGGATTTGAAAAAAAAAACTGGAAAATCCAGTAAAACCGAAGACTTAAATTTTTGTTGTAAGAAAAAATATATACTGTGATTTGAATGTTAATCTTATGTATGTCAACAATTTAAGTTCACATAAATTTTTTTTTTCTTAAAGCATGGTATATATACATATATAATATACAATCAAATTTTAAAAACATGTTAAACTGATCAGACCAATCAACCTGGATTTGAGAAAAACTAGAAAATCCAGTAAAACCGAAGACTTGGAACAATACAAACTGTATTTGAAAAAATTGAAAAACTCAATAAAACCGATAGCCCGGATAAAAGGATTCTGCAAAATTAAAACATAGTTTATAGTCTTTTAACTGCTCTAAGAATTTTGTTATAAAGTTATTAGTGATTAATTAGTTTTTTTTCTTTTCAGTTTTCACATATCATTTCATTGTTTTTTCTGTATACTAAAAAATATAAGTCTTATTCCCACTTCTTAAATATTATATGTTTCTAACTTTTCCATTAATATAAGATTTGAAATTTTGTTGTAAGAAAAAAATATACATAGTGATTTGAATGTTTAATCTTGTGTATGTCAGTAATTTAAGTTCATATAGAGTTCTTTTTTTTCCTTAAAGAACATGGTATATACACATATATAATATACAATAAAATTTTAAAAACTCGTTAAACGGGTTAAACTGGTCAGACCAATCAACCAATATATATACTGAGTCAATCTTGGTTTGGCTTTCAAAATGTTTAGAGAGTAACATGATAAATGTTTTGTTATAAATTAATAGTTTTATATTACTATTTTCTAACATTTGTATAAATATTACCAATAATTAATAATTCATTAATATTTTATAGAACTATACAATTATAGTGGTCAACTACGCTAAGCTAATAATTTTGCTTAACCGTGGTGAATTTTGCATATTAACAGTGGTGGTCAGATATGATGGTCAGCTATGGTGGTCAATTAAATCGTGAAGTTTGCATATATTGTGGTCAACTACTTTAAGTTATTAATTTTGCAAAATAACAGCGTTCCTTTTAACATGGAAGTTGAGAGATATTGTTGATTAAACATACAATTTAGGTTCCTACAAAAAAAAAACCATACAATTTAGGTATCATGATTTCTGCATATATCCTGGATCCATTTCAATATCAAAATTATAGCAATTGAAGTTTGTTTAAACGTTTTATGAATGATTTTTTTTTAATAACGATTTTCTGCTATTTAATTAAAAGAAAATTCGAAAATACATAATTTAATTAAAAGCATATGTTTTAAATAAACCAGTGGCAGTGGTATGTAAATATTTTGAAAAAGAAGGGCACCTAAAAAAAACTTTATGTTTTAATAGTTCATATGAAAACATATAGCTGCAAACTAACGAAATATGATTAAAATAGTGTAATGGTTGGTTAGTTTTGACAATTTCTTTGTTGTTCAATTTGAAATTGTACTACAAATAAAAAGACCAAATGTCATAACCACACGTGTTCAATCATAAGTTTGAAAGAGACAAGATACATGCACATGCCCGTTTTCAAACAATTTCCGAATAAAAAAATTATCTTACGCCATAAAAATCGAATAGTTTGAAAGATATTTGATCAAGAGAGTTTGGATTCGAAGATTTCGGTTGAATGGACCTCGAGAATAATAAAAAATCAAATATGAAAAATATATATCAAAGAACCAAAGAATCAAAAGAACTAATCCGGAATCAAACTGAGAAATTGCCCACGACTAGTGAGAGTCTTATCGTTTCTTTCTCCACCAGATGTTCGAGGACTATGCGCCTGAATGGTAAAATAACTATGGTGCGGTCGTAATATTAAAAAAATATATAAATGTATAGGTATATATATATATTTTTGTTACTATTTGTGGTGCAGTACGATTTGTAACATGAAACCTATATTAAACAACGTCGACATGGAGAATGTAGTCTTAATTAGTAGATTCCATGTATCCTTGATACAAATATAATTTCGAGGTAAAAAGTTTCAACCAGTTTTTCTTTCTTCCACTAATTGTTATTCCAACCTCAATAAACGTGTTTAACCGTCGTTCAACCTTATTAACTTGTTTATAATCGTTGTTGAAACCAAAATTATCCAAAAATTTGTCAGCACGGTCGATTGCAACTGGTAAGTAAATTAGTCAGACATCAGCAGGAACAATTCTTTTAATATTAGGAGTACAAGTATTTTGATTAGACTTTATTATGCATGAATCAATCAATTCTTGCCAACTCTATGAAAAGAAAAGAAACAATTGAATACATTTAAGCAGCCTAAAGGTTTTGATTTCACCTCAGCTGCCATCGATGAACCCACACGATCGTACCGTTGACTGGTGGTTTATAAATATAATCTAACGGTCTACAATCGTTAAAATACACACGGGTGTATTTACAACATTCCGCAGCTGATTATTTTTATACCAATTTAAAACATGAAAGGATGTTGCCCTGGAAAGTGGCTCTCATTGACCACCTAAGACTCTTTCTTTCTATATATATATACATTTCCACACTCTTCTCTACTGTCAAATCGAATCCTTCCTTCCTTCAAATTAACCATCTTCCTCCGATCCTCTGTTCTCTAATGGCCACGCCAAGCGAAACATCAGCTCTTTTCTTCATCAAGAAACATCTCCTCGACGAATTCTCCCCGTTGCCTAATGCCACCACCACCAATCCATGGGAAACCAGCTCCGATTTTTCATTCTTCGGTTCATTTGACCAAACCGGTTTCGATTTTCCTGAATTCGAGACTAAACCGGAAATAACCGATACTCCACTTGCACCAAACGATTCCTTCACGTTCCAATCGAATCGAAAGCCGCCGCTGAAGATCGCACCGCCGAACAGAACCGAGTGGATCCAATTCGCAGCCGGAAACCCTCAGCGAGAACAGATTCCCTTACCACAGGTGGCGGCAGAGGAGAAGAGGCACTACAGAGGGGTGAGGATGAGGCCGTGGGGGAAATTCGCGGCGGAGATCAGAGATCCGACCCGCCGCGGGACCAGGGTTTGGCTCGGGACGTTCGACACGGCGGTCGAAGCGGCTAGGGCTTACGACCAAGCGGCGTTTAGGCTCCGAGGAGCAAAGGCCATCGTGAATTTCCCGCTCGAGGTTGGGATGTGGGAACCACGCGCTGAGAATGGTCAGAAAAACAAACGGAAGCGAGACGGAGGGGAGGAAGAAACGAGGGTTGTTGCGAAAGTTGTAAAGACGGAGGAGAGTCACGGCGTCGAGCAAGTGGCGTCGAGTTTGACGGGGATAGATGACTGGGACTTGACGGAGTTTCTAAGCATGCCGCTTTTCTCGCCGTTGTCACCACATCCACCGTTTGGTTATCCACAATTGACTGTTGTCTAAATGTCTGTTGGGTTCAGCTTGCTGTATGCTGACGTGGAATTACGGCGTACACGTTTTTTTATGATCTCTTGATTCTTTTTGTTGCACACACATTCGAGGAAATTTATTCATTTATTTGTTCTTTATATAATACGACTTACAAGTTTCAACATTCAGTCAATAAAATCATATCGAAATAACACGAGGCTCCGTTTCCATTGACTTGGACTATTATTTCCCAACGTGACTGAATTCATTTTGAAAGATGTAAAATCTGTGCTCTCAAGTTACGAGCCTTGAGAATTGAGATACATCATCATGATGTTCTTTGTCTACTTCTTCTCATCTTTGAATCTGCCATACTCTGCAAAAATATAAAGAACAAACCTTTCACCTTTGATTAAAGGCGTTACAGAGTTTGGTTCAAAGGAATGGATGACCTTACAAGCATCTTTGAACCGAAAATGGTGTGTTTGTCGGATTCATACAATGAAGAATTTAAAAAATAGATTTTTTAGATTCTTGAGGCTAAAGAGAAATCAACATAGAAATCAAATAGAAAAAGAACATCAAAAAAGAATTTATTGATTAAAGATTATATTACATGATTACAAGTGTAAATAAATCTAAGAATCAATAAGCTCTTTGTATGAAGTGTTTAATGTGTAAAATGGGAGAAGAGATCCCTCTCATAAGGAGGTAACTCCTTATTTATAGAAAGATATGTCTAGGGTTTTCTAGCCAAATGGGCCTAGTACATTGTCTAATGGATGTAAATCCACCCCCAACAGTAAGTCTCCCCAAATTCGTTGAGAGAGATGGAATCGATCTCTGCGAAGTTTACGAATAGGATTTATTAGACAATGAACTAGACACATTCATGCCTATGACGGTTTAGGCGAGTTTATTTCGAACTTGTGCCTAGTAAGAAGCGAGTTTGCTTTAAACTCGTGCTTAGCGAAAGACGAGTTTACTTGACTCATGCTAAGACAGAGGCGAGTTTACTGAGAGCTCGTGCCTAGTGGAAGGAGAGCTTCTGTAAACTCATGCCTAGCCAAAGACGAGTTTTTGTAAACTCGTGTCTAACAATAAGCGAGTCGACCGCAAACTCGTGCCTAATAAAAAAAGCAAGTTCAATTTAAACTCGTGCCTAAAATGCATGTTTACCGAACTATTGCCGACCCGAAGTCTCGTGTTGAGATCGTGTGTGTCGAGCAAGTTGTTGGCGTGTATGCTTGTCAGGCTATGATAACGTTGATGAACGCGATGTGTAGTTGCGAGGTCTGTGGTGAGCTCGTGATTGGCATGTTGTCGTGATCGTTGACTTCGATCTGCAAACGGGACAAGTTCAAAGACTCGCTCGATGGCGAGAATTCAATTAGCAAATTATCATCAAGATAGTAATAAAAATTACTATTTCATACTGATAACTAATTCAATTATACTAACATGAATTACGATAATGAGCAGCTCAGAGATGTTTAATGATTTAAACCAAAGCTATAATGTCTACCGTAACACACGTACGCAATTTAAAAGTGATTAGAGTATGCAATGATTTAATAAGAGAGCTTATCTTTGCAGTGAAGAAGAAACAAACGTCTGAGGTTGGTTTGTATCTTTGCGTAGAAGTTACCTTTGACTTTGTTTCAAGATCTTGTTACGTCGCAAAGCGTTACTTGTCGGCAGCGCTCATTATTTCCATCTTAGCGAAAGCTTGTAGTGAAGACAGTCCAGTTCCCAGAAAGCTCCGTGGGGATAACAATCATTACGACATCGTCCGCAGGCTGATGAGCTCGGTATGATGTATTTGACGATCTCAAATCTCTTAACTCTATAGCTTTGCCGAGATCAAGCTCGTTGGGAGAGTTTTCTTGACAAAGAAGCAAGAGCTTTGATGAATGTGTTGTGGCGCTTCATCACTGATCTTAAAACTACTTGTGGCAAAACTATGCCGGGATGAAGGGAAGCCTTTTGGGGTAGATGCTTGTGAGTATATGTTGTGATAGAGATCGCGTGACTATCGAGGTCGTTGTGGTGAGCTACTCTCGAAATCTTGGGTTAGCGTATAACATACAACCAATATGAGCTGAAGAAAGACTGAAAAGTTCTTCCAAGTCGACATTGACGTGTAGTTGACGTCCCCTTTTCTCATGAGCTCTTTTTTTTGTATTTCGCTCAACCTTGAATGAGACAAAACCTGCAAGCTTGAAGCATGACCCATATCGCCTACAAAGAGATGTGGGAAGGAGAGATTTGAATGGCCGTTGCAGAAGGCTTGTCCTGGAGACGACGTAAGAGTTTGGGGAGATACATGCTCCTTGTGTTAACAACAAAGCATTTGAATTTCACTTCTTCAGCTACCAAACCTCTTTCTCTCTAGTCATGGCATGATCTGGACAACAACACACAAGGTCAGAGCACAAGTTCAAATCGAGTTTGGAGCATAACATATTCGAACTTAACGCCTTTGCTAAGATCGTTCGAAAACTAGACGGTGTTTGTCGACCAGACAGACCATGTGCTTCGTTCAAGAGCCCTCTTTGTGGTATCAACAGCAAAGTTTCGTGGGAAAGTTTCTTCTTTTATCTGAAAACCACTGTGGTCTCCGTTGTAACTTGTGGGGAGCTTGGAGACAGAGATGTTTTTTTTTTTGAACAAAGCTTGGAGACAGAGATGTTGATGCTGAGCTTCGTGAGCAAAGGAGAGCCAGGAGACGCTAAAACCGCTTTGGACAGCATGATTGAAGACGGGCATGTCCCATATTCATCCCTCTTCAGGTCAGTGATTGAGAGCTTGTTCGAGGATGGTAGGGTGCAGACAGCAAGCCGTGTGATGATGATCATGATAGATAAAAACGCAGGCATTGAGGAGAATATGGATTTGGTTGCAGAGATCTTGGAAGCTCTGTTGATGAGAGGACATGTAGAAGAAGCGTTGGGGCGTATCGATCTTCGAATCAAAAGAGACACACGGCTGATGTAGATGAGTAGCGGGAGTTTGTTACCGGCGGTGAGTTCTCTGGCTTTCATCTCCTCCCATTTCACTCCACCGAGAGAAATAAATCCAAACAAAAAAGTCGAGACTTTTGGGTCCTGTATGAACCAAATCTTAACTCGGTACTCTTCTTGTAGCCACGAGATCAATGAAAGTCCAAGACTTTGGCTTGACTTTAACAAACCCAGTCTAGCTTAACGCATCTGGAAAGTCGTGTTTCATGGACTGGCTCCGGGGACTCCTCTGGCTCGATCTCCCCGGTGACTACTGCGACTGTGGACCGGAGACGCATAAAATCATCGACTTTTTGATCTCTCTCCCAGAGAACGAGCCTTGAGCTTCGTCGAGTAGACATCGGAAACAACACATTCAATTTCACTGGCGGATTGAGACTGAAGCAGCACCGCAGACCTTCTCCCCGAGGACTCCTCTGGCTCGATCTCCAATCCGAAGATCATAACAATTCACCTCAGCCCTCGTCATCTTCCTCGGCGACTACAGCGATTGTGGACCGGAGACGCATAAAGTCATCGACTTTTTGATCTCCCTCCCGGAGAAACACCGGAGCAAGCCCACGTTTTCTCTCCGTGAACCACGACTTCACCTTCGCCGCGATTCTTTGAAGTAGAGACGATGAACTCCGCGTGTTCTCCTTGTCGGCAAGCTCCGGAAAGCTTCGAACTTTGACCTCCGCGTGTTCTCCTTGTCTTCGTGAAAGAAACAACACGACATTGTTGCTTCATTTTTTTTTGTTTTTTTTTTGTTTTTTTTGTTTTTTTTGTTTCTCTCAAGTTTGATAGATTTCAAGATAGTTCTCCTTGGACCCCCTCCTTCTAGCGCCAACTGTTTGAACCGAAAATGGTGTGTTTGTCGGATTCATACAATGAAGAATTTAAGAAATAGATTTCTTAGATTCTTGAGGCTAAAGAGAAATCAACATAGAAATCAAATGGAAAAAGAACATCAAAAAGAATTTATTGATTAAAGATTATATTACATGTATGATTACAAGTGTAAATAAATCTAAGAATCAATAAGCTCTTTGTATGAAGTGTTTAATGTGTAAAATGAGAGAAAAGATCTCTCTCATAAGGAGGTAACTCCTTATTTATAGAAAGATATGTCTAGGGTTTTCTAGTCTAATAGACCTAGTACATTGTCTAATGGATGTAAATCCACCCCCAACAAAGCACATGAGTGTTTTTTCCCCGATTTTCCACAGCGTTGTACGTGCCTGTGGGTATTTCTGCATGCAGTTGCAGGGATTAGAGAAGAAGAAGGAGAAGGGACGGGTAGGTAAACCGTGTGAATGCATGGAGTTAGAGGTAGTTTGGAAAATACGATGTGACCAAGATCCAAAGCACGAATGTAACCAAATATGAACATCGCATGCGAATGTTATATAGATCTCTCTATATTTATTGACTATTGTGATGCATCTTATGGAAAATCTTAGTTTATGTGATTTGAGTTTTCTAGTTAGGTTGGTATAATCAAGAAAGAGGGATTAAAACTTTTTTTTTCATCTATTGATTATTAACATTAACGCAAATGGAAGTTTCAAGACTACAGACACTAGATATTAGCCATAAAGGAGCTAAAACAAAAGGTTAGCCTAAAGCGATACAATACCCTGCATAACGACATAACTCCGATCACTTCTCCTAGTCAAAAATCAGAGTACCACAACCTAACAGTACGCATACCATCAACAACTCTGTCAGGGTAACCTTGTAGAGGGGGAGCTTCTCTCACTCTCAAAGATATGTCTGAGCCACACATGACCACCTGTTGCCACATAAGATCGAGTTCTCAGCTCTTTGGTTACACTTATAGCAATGAGATCAGCCCCTCTATTGGTTACTCTTTCTTCTTTTTGGATTCTCCACCACACAACTTCTTGCAAAGCTTCCAAAATCCACCGTCACCGCACCCATTGTTAGAGTTTAGATATTAATTTGTCCCAATTATTAGAGTTGAGCCTAACTAACACTTTAAAAGACCAAAGGTAGAACTCTGATATGATCATAGAAGCAAAGAAAATGTCATGTGAGAAGCTGATGACCTGTCACCTGCACAATAAGAAGAAGAGAAGGCAGTTACATTGAAGAGGAAGAGTATAAATAAGAAAGATGATTGTTCTTGAGAATGAGTTAGTTGGTTGGTGCCACATGTGGCTTGGGCTTGCTTCTCTTTGAGAGCAAGATATGCCATATGTGGCTTGGGCCAGCTTATGAGATGAGGATGCCTTTATACTTATACACTTTGTTATTTTCTTCTCTTTCCAATGCGGGACATTTTAACTATAACTTCCTTTAGTATTTTTGTCTTCTAGCTCTAAGTGGCATTTGTTATTTATTTTCTTCTTTATTTGGTATCTTATCAGTGAAATGGACTTTTCTCGGGTCCAATGTTTCAAATCAAAGTAGTACTTAAGATGTCAATCCATTTCTAAGCATTTTGAATCAAAGAGAATACAAGTTCATACTTAATCTAAGTGCAATCAAGCGATAAAATGTTTTTGGACTAAAATACTACTAAAATGTAAGTAAGAACAAAGCTTTGATTTGTTTTATGAGATGGGAGAATCCATGGGCTAAGGAAATTGACCTTGGGTGATCAAGTTTCAATCTAAAGGTGGTACCTTTCAATCAATCTATCAACCTTAGGCTTAGACACAATCTTAAACAAACTCTATCTCTAGATGGATGTTCATTCACTAATATAACTCAAACATCAAATCTCTTTGGTTGAATATTATCAAAGCAATCATTAAAATCAAGTCTATTAGCCATCTTAACACCTTTAACAACACATCTCTTTGGTAAAGAGTGTTAAAAGCTTAGGAGAGTTGGTTCAGACATTTCATCAATACTTTTCAGGTATGAAATGTCTAGAGCTCAACCTTAGAGAGGCCAACTCTAAAATAGCATTTAGATCACTCTACTAGCAAGGAATAAGAAGGATCTACAACAAAACACCCTAGATCTACACTTAACCACCTTAATCTACCTTAACCCATGAATCCAAAGGTAACTACTCACTACTCTTAATGATAAACCCAAGAATCAAAGATGATTTGGTGTTAATCATGATTAGTAATCAAGATAGTCAAGCAAATTCAAGAGAATAAGAAGAAAAGAAACTAAAGATTCAAGTTTTCTCTCTAAAGAGTTTTTGTGTTCTTCATACAAAACAAGATATTTTCCCAAATTTTTGTCTGAAAAGTAGTTATAGAAGACTAAAACTCGAGCTGGGTTAACCCAACAAGCCTGGGTTGACCCATAAAAACATAGATATTTTCTCTCTAGTGACCATAAAAAGTCGCTACCAGAGGTCGCTACGCATGTAGCGACATGACATGCCCGCTACGTGTGGCCGCTAGGATACTTAGACGATTTTTTCGCATTCTTGAACTCATAGCGACCTCATGAAGTCGCTATGGCTGGCCGCTGTAGAAGGCGCTTGAAGTCCTGAACGCATAGCGACCTCATGATGCCGCTACGGCAGACCGCTATAGAAGGCGCTTCAACTCTAGCGGTCTCTCTAACCCGCTACACACTCCCGCTACGGTACTTAGACGCCTCAGCTCTATCTTCTGTAGCGACCATCTTTTGCCGCTACGCCTGGCCGCTAGGAGCCTTCAACGACTCATCTTCATTCTTTTGGCATCAAAACACTCATTCGGGCACAAAGTTCATCATGAAACTCCCTCCAACACCTGATAAAGACTAATACATGGAAATACAACCTAAACATGTGTAAATGCTATTCCAAAAGACCAATGTGCACAAGAAATGATAATTAAAACAATGTAAATATGGTAGATATCAACTCCCCCAAACTTGTTCTTTACTTGTCCTCAAGTGACATAGCAAGAACTCATAAGGAAAAGAGGTTTGAAGGTGGGAACTCATAGTCAAAAGTAACACTTCCTAGCATTCAACTTAACATCCTAAAGAAACATAGCAAATAGCATGAGCATCTTCTTTATTATACTCTAGCTTCTCTAGGCCTATTCATACTCTTTTACCTCTGCTCAAGTTGCAATACTCATTACCAACAAGTTCCTTCAACCAGCTCTCACATTGATTCACACACATACGCACACAAGGTGAATTCTCACAAATGGACACATGATCTCAATCATTTGGCTAGGTAAGCATGGTTTAATATGAATGAAGAGAGGGGTTCAAAATGTTTTCATTTAAAGGTGAGTATCACTCGAAACAAGGAGCTTGATCATTATGCAAAATTTATCTAAGATTAGAAGCAACTCATGCATACATAGATTCATTCTCGTCATTCTACCCCTTTTATAAGTGACAACAAGTTCCACTCTTTTATCATCATCCCATAAGCAAAATGAACCCTCCTTTTCTTTTCTTTCAACATTTTTTTTTTATATATATATATATTTTTTTAGAAGAAAGTTTCCTTTACTATTGAACCCTTTTTTTTTATCTCTCTCATCTTTCTCACTCCCCAATACCAAGATATTGTCATTTGGAAAACATAAGCCCCTCTTCACCATCCCCAAATTTTAGCTCATATTGAGAATAAATCTATGTCGCCTCCAATACTCTCAAGATTTTGTACATGACAAGCTATCAAAAGAGGCTTCACTCATGCAATTCAATTTTTGGTCTCAAAGAAATGGCTAGGGCTGTAGGGTATGGAGTGTCATTTGGGTTAACAAAGATTGATATGTAAAGGAATAAGATAACCCAAATGTGTATGAGATCCATGATCAAGTATGCGAATGCCCATATGTAAGAGAAATTAAATTCATTTAAGCCACGTTCAGATTGGAGCTGATCTTAAGAACAATGCCAATATCAAGCAAGCAAATAAGTTTCAAGAAGAGTTTTCAAGGCTCGAAGCGTGCAAGGCTTTCAAAAGATGCTTAAGCTACTAGATATGCTTAACTAGGGTGACATTTTGAGTTATAGACAAGGGTTCTTTGCAAGGCATTTCAAATCATTGTTCCCAATGCAAGTGAATGCAACTACACGTTTTTTTTATGCATATATGTATGTACAATGCAATGCATGAGACTCCAATCATCAAAGAAAACATGATCAGTATTTGGTACAATGCATGAGACTCAAATCATCAAAGAAAACATGATCAGTACTTGGTACCTCCCCCAAACTTAGTTCACACAGTCACTGTGTTAGGAAGTCGAAGGAGAGACCGAAAATGGAAATAATATGCAAAGAAAAAGGTGCGGAACACTTCTCTATTCATCTGAGGCAGCAGCCTCCTCATTCATCCTCATCGCCTTCCCAGACGTCCTCATTGCCTTCGTCAACGTCTTCATCTCCCTCTTCTTCCATTCTCGTAGTACCCATCTCCTCATAATCTTCGTCGTCAGAGGTGTCAAGAGATGGGAATTCATTTCCTGATAGGGATTGTGGAGGGGAAGGGTTTTGTAAGCGACGACGCTGATGCTCCAAGATACACGGTCCCAAGGCTAAAGTGGGGTTGTCGGTTTCATGATAGGAGCGTCGACGAGGTTGAGGGACAGAGGTTTCGGCTATTACGAAGTCCTTGGAGTTACAACCTGCTACTCCTCCTTTGACCAAGATATCAGCAACTTTCTTCATAAATTCTGCTGAGGCTTCAGCCTGCTTCTTCACTGTCTTTTTAAGCTCTTTATACTTGGTCTTGAGCTTGTATATCATCCTATCTTGGTATTTGTTCCAGCGCTGAAGTTTCCCAATATACTCATGGGCGTCTCGCAAGGGACCTTTCTGCAGAGCACTTGTATGCGGCTGGAAGTAGTAACGAGCAGGTCCAAATATCGTTTCCTCATTAGCTTCGGGTGGGGCAGATGTAGAAGCTGATGTTGAGGCAAAATCAGATGCAGCGGCAGAAGATCTCTTTGTTGCCCTCTTCCTTCTGTTAATCACCGGATCAAGTGGGCCATGCGGACCGAGGAGGAGGTCTAGTGGAACCCGGAAAAGGAGACTGTTCTTGGTTCTAGTCATAGCAATTTGCGGGCTCGGTAGGACTAGTTCCGCAGGGCCAGTGGTGTGGGTGAAGGAGTAGACATGCTTTCCTTCATACATCCCTGAAAGGTACAGAGTCCTTTTCATGTAAGGTCCATCCATGAAGTGTGGTCCTAAAGCATCATTTCCAAGAGTTACTCCTTTGGCAATCAGTAGAGGTGTGATTAATCCACCAAAGAAGAACTGTGGAGTCTTATCAACATTGGTCCAAGCCCACCCTTGAAAGTACAAAAGTTTTCTTACAAAGAGTCCAACCATCCCAAATTGTTGAAAAGGATTCTCTGCATGTTTAGTGATTTCCCTAAGCCCAACTTCTTTGAGGGGAATGATTCCACGTCCAATGAGTGTTAACTCTTCCTCTAAAACATTGCCTGATTCCCTGCGGGCGTAGAGAGTATTACCCAGAATGCGATGCACATATCGGATCACAGGATTCCTGATGGTTGTGTTCTTGTTATAAGCCGGATGGTGGACCTCTTTCCCAGCGATAAGAGGCCATACATGCTCAGGGATTTTCCAACTGGACTTAGGTAGGTGACTGTGAATGTTGTCCTCGAACTTCATTGCATCAGCTATCTCACGAAAGGTCATCCTATAAGCCTTGCCCTTTATTCTGAATCTGATGAATCCCCATCCATCCGTCTCAACGTAGTCTCCGCAATGAAATTCTGCTTCTAGAGAGGCAAATAAGTGAGAAGATGCTTTTTGATAGACAGGTTGAGCTTCCATTGTCAAGAGCGATTGTAATCCCATGCTGTTCAATATTGCATAGACATCATCATACAACCCTGTCTCTCGCAGAAAGTCAGCATCAGGGAATCTTGTTGGCACCCAAACAGAGTTGGTGAGGTGATTGAGCAGCTGAGAGGTTGTTGGAATCACTGATCTATCTCGCTCTATTACCGTCTCATTTGTCTTCTTCTTGCTTCTTGACCTCCTTATCCTCTTCAAAGGAATCTCTTCCTCACTCTCTGATTCTCTAATTTCTTTGGATGTCATTGCTTTTGGAGGCCATGGTTTAGTAATTTCTGAATCACGACCCCCAAGCTTTTTGGTTGGTGCTTTGCCTTTGGTCTTTGATCTGCTATCTGACTTAGTCATAGTACCTGAAAATTAGATACTTGAAAAGGCATGAGAATTTGAATTTACCAAGATATGAAAGTTCAATTCACAAACAAGTGCATCCCATTGAGAAAAAGAGGGCAAAAAGATTAGTATTAGATGTAACCTTCAACTAAACTCAAACTTCTGTCGAGAAGTGTTTTGGCCAAATTTGTGGAGCAATTTAGTTCCAGATGAAGTAATCACTTAATATCAGCCTAATATTATCTATTTGCAACTAACCATCTCATAATCAACTTATGTCCAAATGTTTTTCGAAATTCCCAAAATCACCAAGAACCCTAGATTTTAAAATCTCAATTAAAGATAATCTAGCAAGTTTTTTTATCAACCCAACTCGTTAACAAGCCTATATATGATTAAGATACAAGTTTCCATCCAGAAATCGATAATGCATCATCGTTTAAAAACTTGAAATTTTTTACCCAAGATGATTCAAGGCGAAATTTTCATACCTTAGCTTGTTTGTATGCAAATTGAATAGAGAAATCGAAATTATGGATGATTTCGTGGAGATAGGGAGTTGAACCACAAAATTTGGTTGAGAATTGAGGATTTGGTGGGATTGTGGGATGATGAGAGGGGTTTGAGAGAGAGATGATGTTTGTGAGAGGGATGAAGTCGCGAGAGAGAGAGATGAGGTTGTCTCAGGTTTTGTGTGGATTGGTTCGAGATAAATTGGGTTGGTTTACTCAAATCGAACCGAGATTTCTAGTTAGAAAAACGTACCTGGGCTCTGTAGCGGTCTTGAAGGTCGCTAGGATAAACCGCTACTAACGTAGCGACCCCGTGTGACCGCTATGGGAGACCATTGCGGGTTGCGTTCGAATTTTAGCGACCTCTATAGGTCGCTATAATGAAGCCGCTACGACACTTAGAGCTTGTGAATGATTTGAAAATGTAGCGACTCTATGTGACCGCTATGGGAGACCGTTGCGGGTCGCGTCCGAATCGTAGCGACCTATATAGGTCGCTATAACGAAGCCGCTACGACACTTGCATTAATTTCCGTCTTTGAAATCCTTGGCGCATAGCGACCACATGATGCCGCTACGACAGACCGCGTAGCTACGAAGAGAAACTGCTACGAAAGGTCGCTATGAGCAAAGAATGTCCCATGATTCCAATCTCAACTTCTCTCCATCTTGGTTGGTGAAACTGGTGTCTCTGGCCAATTTTTGCGGACGGGGTGTGGAAATCATGCAATCATGCCGGGAAATCCCGTAACTCGAACCTGCAATCAGAAATAAAGCGAAGAAACATAGCAAAAACAAGTCAAATAAACATAAAAACAATATGTACAAGGATAGACATGAGACTTCCTCCCAAGTGAGCTTGTTTTAAGTCTCTAGCTTGACTTCCTTTCTTTATGGCTAGGCATGAATGGGGTCGGAGAGTAGAACCGAGATTCGTTCCTCCTCTGTTGTGTCTCCCATGTAGAGCTTAACTCTTTGTCCATTGACTGTGAAATCTCTACCATTCTTATCCCATAACACAATTGCTCCATATGGCTTAACTTCCTTGATCTTGAAAGGACCGGACCATCTCGATTTGAGCTTCCCGGGAAACAACTTCAGCCTAGAGTTGTAGAGAAGGACTTGATCTCCGGCACTGAATTCTCTCTTCACTATCCTCTTGTCATGAAAAGCTTTGGTTTTCTCCTTGTAAATCCTTGAGTTCTCAAAAGCATCCAGTCTAATCTCATCTAGCTCATTGAGTTGGAGAAGTCTCTTCTCCTTGGCACTCTTGATGTCAAAGTTCAGCAACTTAACAGCCCACAATGCCTTATACTCAAGCTCAACTGGTAGATGACAAGCCTTTCCATACACAAGGTTGAAGGGTGTGGTTCCCAAAGGAGTCTTATAAGCCGTCCTGTAAGCCCAAAGTGCATCATCTACCTTGACAGACCAATCTTTCCTTGTAGTTCCCACAGTTTTCTCCAAAATAGACTTGATTTCTCTGTTGGAGATCTCGACTTGACCACTTGTCTGAGGATGGTAGGGAGTTGCAACCTTATGATTTACACCATTCTTCTTGAGAAGATTCTCAAACAGCTTGTTGATGAAATGAGACCCTCCATCACTGATCACAACTCTCTGAACTCCAAACCTTGGAAAGATGGTGCTTTTGAACATCTTGATGACCACTCTAGAATCATTTGTGGGACTTGCTACAGCTTCCACCCATTTGGAGACATAGTCAACGGCTACAAGGATGTACTTGTTGCCAAAAGATGATGGGAATGGTCCCATGAAGTCGATGCCCCACACATCAAACACCTCCACTTCTAGAATTGGGTTTTGAGGCATCTCATTCCTCTTGGTGATGTTTCCTCTCCTCTGGCATGAATCGCACTTCGATACAAAGTCTTGAGTGTCCTTGAACATATGAGGCCACCAAAACCCAGCTTGTAGCACTTTCGCAACAGTTTTGAAAGTGGCGAAATGACCTCCATAGGATGACCCATGACAGTGCTTAAGGATCCCATCGATTTCTTCTCCAGCTACTACTCTTCTATATAGTTGATCCCTACAAAGTATGTAGAGGTAAGGCTCATCCCAATAGTATCTCTTCACATCTTTGTAGAACTTCTTCTTGGCATATCCCTCAAGACCCAATGGCTCTCTTCCACAGGCTAAGTAGTTCACCAAATCGGCATACCAAGGACCTTTCTCTTCAGTTGCCTTCACCTCTTCAAGCTTCTTTCCGGATTCACAAACTGCTACCACTGCTCTAATTGCCATGATCTGTTCTTCTGGAAGCCCTTCATCAATGGGGATCCCACACTCAATCTTTAGTCTAGACAAGTGGTCAGCTACACCATTTTCAACCCCTGGCCTGTCTTTTATCTCAAGATCAAACTCTTGTAGCAGCAGGATCCACCTTAACAGTCTTGGTTTAGCATCCTTCTTGGCCAAAAGGTGTCTCAACGCAGCGTGGTCAGTGTATACGATGACCTTTGACCCAACCAAGTAGCTTCTAAACTTCTCAAAGGCATAGACAATGGCTAGCAACTCTTTCTCAGTTGTAGCATACTTCATTTGGGCTTCATCAAGAGTTCTACTAGCATAGTAGATCACATGAGTTTTCTTGTCTTTCTTCTGACCAAGGACAGCTCCCACAGCATAATCACTAGCATCACACATGATCTCAAAGGGGAGATCCCAATCCGGTGGTTGCACAACGGGGGCACTAATCAGTTTACCCTTCAACTTCTTGAATGCTTCTAGACACTCCCGATCAAAGTTGAATGCAGCTTCTTTGCATAAAAGCTTAGTCATTGGCCTTGCTATCATTGAGAAGTCTTGGATGAATCTTCTATAGAATCCAGCATGACCAAGGAAGCTTCTAATGTCTTTAACCGTCTTTGGTGGGGCTAATGCAACCATTACTTCGATCTTGGCCTTGTCTACCTCAATCCCCCTCTCTGAAATCTTGTGTCCTAGCACAATCCCTTCTTTAACCATGAAGTGACACTTCTCCCAGTTCAGCACAAGGTTGGTGTCCTCACATCTCTTTAGGACCCTGCACAGATTCGACAAACAAGCAGAAAATGAAGATCCGTAGACAGAGAAGTCATCCATGAACACCTCCACGACATCCTCTATGAGATCAGAGAAAATAAACATCATGCACCTTTGGAAGGTGGCTGGAGCATTACATAGCCCAAATGGCATCCTTCGATAAGCAAAGGTACCATAAGGGCATGTGAAAGTCGTTTTCTCTTGATCATTTGGATGTATGGGGATTTGGAAGAATCCCGAATACCTATCAAGAAAACAATAATATGGATGATTTGCAAGTCTCTCTAGCATTTGATCAATGAATGGCAATGGAAAATGATCCTTTCTAGATGCTGAGTTGAGTTTTCTGTAATCTATGCACATCCTATGTCCCGTTATTGTCCTTGTTGGAATTAGTTCATTCACATCATTTTTAACCACAGTTATTCCACCCTTTTTTGGGACAACATGCACAGGAGACACCCATTTACTATCTGAAATAGGATAGATTACACCTGCGTCTAAGAGTTTTAAAATCTCTTTCTTAACAACATCTTTCAAGTTGGGGTTCAACCTTCTTTGATGTTCAACAGAAGTCATAGATTCATCCTCTAGGTGTATCCTATGCATGCACAAAGAAGGTGATATCTCTTTAATGTCATCTAGCGAGTATCCTATTGCCTTTCTATACTTTTTAAGTTCATTCAAAAGTTTAGACAATTCGTTTTCACTCAGTTCACTACTCACAATGACAGGATATGTCTCATTAGGTCCAAGAAATGCATACCTTAGACCAAGGGGAAGAGGTTTAATCTCCACTTTTGGGGCCTTCAGCTCGGTCCAATCATCTTCTTGGAGGTCCTCTTGTTGATCAACAGAGGCAGCATGATGAATTTCTTGTGGAAGCTCTATGAAGTTGTCTTCTCCACTTTTCTCCCTGTGGCAGTCTAGCATCTTCACATACCTTGCACTCTCCTCATCTTCGATCAATTGAGTTTCTCTATCAACTGTTAGGGCATGTTGAAGAGGGTCTTCAATAGCTAATTCCTCCAAATACTCTTCAGCTAGAGCTTCCATCTCTTCAATGTAGAATGCTTGGTTTTGGGTAGTGGGCTTTTTCATCACCTCTTTGATATCAAAATGCATGATGTCCCCTTTTCCAAGATGAAGATCAATCTTCCCTTCCTTAACGTTCACAACAGCTCCTGCGGTAGCCAAGAAAGGTCTCCCCAATATCAAAGGATCTGTTGGTTCTTCATCCATTTCCAAGACAACAAAGTCTGTAGGAATCTCACAATTCCCAACCATAACAGGGAGATCTTCTAGGATACCAATGGGAATCTTCACTGAGCGGTCGGCTAGCACAAGAGAGAGTCTACACTTCTTATATTGTGTAAACCCAAGCCTTTTAGCAATGGAGAGAGGCATAAGGCTCACACTTGCTTCCAAATCACATAGACACTTCTGAAAAGTCAATTGCCCAATGGCACAAGGTAGTGTGAAAATTCCTGGATCTTCAAGCTTCTTAGGGATGGTTAACCGTTGTATAATGGCACTGCATTCATGGGTGAGAACTACCATCCCTTAGCTTCCATCTCTTTCTTCTTCTTGGTGACAGCATCCTTGAGGAACTTGATGTATTGAGGCACTAGCATGAAGGCGTCAATAATGGGCATGGTAATCTGAACTTCACTCGTCTGCTTTTCAAACAAAGCCTTGTATTGCTCCAAAAGTTGCCTCTTGAATCTACCAGGAAAGGGAAGTTTTGCTTCATATGGCGGAGGAATGAACGGAGCTTCTTTTGATGAAGTTGCGATTTCATTTTTGTTCTCAACTTTCTTTTCTTCTCCAATCTTTCCTTTCCCTTTAGCTTCAACTATCTTCTCTAAGATCTCTTCATTGGTTTTCTCATCAACAATAACCACATCATCATCCACATTGATGACCACCTCCCCGTATTGGTTCTCATTATCCCTAATGAGAGTTCTAGGAGGCAATTGTTTACCACTCCTTAGGGTTATGGATTTCATTGTCTCCTTGGGGTTCTGCTCGGAAGTTCCGGGAAGTGATCCCATAGGACGTTTGGAGTTACTACTCATAGAGGCAAACTGGTTCTCCAAAGCTTTGAAGTTGGAAGCAAGATTTGAGAATTTGTTGTTGAGATCATTGTAGCCTCCATCAACTTTGTTATGAAGGTTTTTTAGCTCATACCCAATGTGCTTCTCACTTCTAGTTTGAGATTCCAATATTTGTTTCAACATTTGTTCAGTGCTACTTTCTTGTGGGGCAGATGTAGAGGATCCGGCTTGTGCTTGTGTAGACTGATTTCCTTTAGGGGCGAAACCTTGAGAGTAGTTTTGTCTAGCTTGGTAACCACCTTGTTGGTTGTTGTTGTAGAAGGGCTTTTGTTGATAGTTGTTGTACTGAAAGTTAGGTTCCTTTTTGTACTATGTTCCATTAGCATTTACAAAGCACAACTCTTCTTGACCTTCTAGACCATCAACTTCAGTAAGAATAGCTACCTCTTCTTGTTTCTGGTCACCAACATAGTTCACTTTCTCTTGTTTGGCTCTGTCCATAAGAAGTAGATCCATCTTGTCTTGTAAAGCCTTCAACTCTCTTTTTGTGTTGGAGTCATCACCCCCACTGCCTCTGTTGCTCCTATCATGCTCATCATTGTAGACTGAATCACTTTGAACCATGTTCTCTACAAGTTCCTCGGCCTCTGTTTCATTTCGTCCTAGGAAGAATCCATTGCTGGCGGTATCAAGCCGGCTTCTATACTTTGGTAGGACACCTCTATAGAAAGTACTAAGTAGGCTCTCTTTGGTGAAGCCATGGTGTGGACATCTGTTTAAGTAGCTTCTGAACCTCTCATATGCTTCTCCAAAGCTTTCCAGATTCTTTTGCTGGAACCCAGAGATTTCATTCCTAAGCTTGGCAGTCCTTGACGTAGAGAAGAACTTAGTGAGGAAAGCTTTTTTGCATTCATCCCAAGTGGTGATAGAGTCACTTGAGATGTTCTTCTCCCATGTGTGTGCTTTGTCTCCCAAGGAAAATGGAAACAGTCTCAGCTTGAAAGCATCTTCCGAAACACCATTGGTTTTGGACAAACCACAGTATTTGTCAAATCTGTCCAAATGATCAAGTGGATCTTCCAAAGCAAGACCATGAAATTTGTTGTTCTCTATCATGTTGATCAAACCAGATTTGATCTCAAAGTTGTTGTTCTCTACAGCTGGTGCTCTAATGCCCATCCTGTTCCCATGGATATTAGGCTGATCATAGGTGCCAATGGCTCTAGTTTGTCGCTGTGGGTGTTGTGGCCGAAGGTTTGCAGCTCCTTGGCCAATGGCCTCTCCTTCTTGAGGCTGATTATGATGTTGTTCCATCAAAAATCCCAATCTGTCTAGGTGAGCCTGTTGCTCTTCTTCTCTTCTTCTCCTTGCGATCAGCCTCTCAAGTGCTTTAATGTCTTCAACTGGTGGAACTAGGTTTGTTGGGCCTCTGCTCCTCAAGTTCATGCACCTGAGATGTAAAATGGCTAGGATAGAGTATCAGTAACTAGATATAATAAAAGTAAGACTTAGTCTCAAGTAATGACCAAATCTCAATGTCAAAATAACTTAGAATTGGCAACGGCGTCAAATTTGAAATGGACTTTTCTCGGGTCCAATGTTTCAAATCAAAGTAGTACTTAAGATGTCAATCCATTTCTAATCATTTTGAATCAAAGAGAATACAAGTTCATACTTAATCTAAGTGCAATCAAGCGATAAGATGTTTTTGGACTAAAATACTACTAAAATGTAAGTAAGAACAAAGCTTTGATTTGTTTTATGAGATGGGAGAATCCATGGGCTAAGGAAATTGACCTTGGGTGATCAAGTTTCAATCTAAAGGTGGTACCTTTCAATCAATCTATCAACCTTAGGCTTAGACACAATCTTAAACAAACTCTATCTCTAGATGGATGTTCATTCACTAAGATAACTCAAGCATCAAATCTCTTTGGTTGAATATTATCAAAGCAATCATTAAAATCAAGTCTATTAGCCATCTTAACACCTTTAACAACAAATCTCTTTGGTAAAGAGTGTTAAAAGCTTAGGAGAGTTGGTTCAGACATTTCATCAATACTTTTCAGGTATGAAATGTCTAGAGCTCAACCTTAGAGAGGCCAACTCTAAAATAGCATTTAGATCACTCTACTAGCAAGGAATAAGAAGGATCTACAACAAAACACCCTAGATCTACACTTAACCACCTTAATCTACCTTAACCCATGAATCCAAAGGTAACTACTCACTACTCTTCATGATAAACCCAAGAATCAAAGATGATTTGGTGTTAATCATGATTAGTAATCAAGATAGTCAAGCAAATTCAAGAGAATAAGAAGAAAAGAAACTAAAGATTCAAGTTTTCTCTCTAAAGAGTTTTTGTGTTCTTCATACAAAACAAGATATTTTCCCAAATTTTTGTCTGAAAAGTAGTTATAGAAGACTAAAACTCGAGCTGGGTTAACCCAACAAACCTGGGTTGACCCATAAAAACATAGATATTTTTCTCCGTAGTGACCATAAAAGGTCGCTACCAGAGGTCGCTACGCCTGTAGCGACATGACATGCCCGCTACGTGTGGCCGCTAGGATACTTAGACGATTTTTTCGCATTCTTGAACTCATAGCGACCTCATGAAGTCGCTATGGCTGGCCGCTGTAGAAGGCGCTTGAAGTCCTGAACGCATAGCGACCTCATGATGCCGCTACGGCAGACCGCTATAGAAGGCGCTTCAACTCTAGCGGTCTCTCTAACCCGCTACACACTCCCGCTACACACTCCCGCTACGGTACTTAGACGCCTCAGCTCTATCTTCTGTAGCGACCATCTTTTGCCGCTACGCCTGGCCGCTAGGAGCCTTCAACGACTCATCTTCATTCTTTTGGCATCAAAACACTCATTCGGGCACAAAGTTCATCATGAAACTCCCTCCAACACCTGATAAAGACTAATACATGGAAATACAACCTAAACATGTGTAAATGCTATTCCAAAAGACCAATGTGCACAAGAAATGATAATTAAAACAATGTAAATATGGTAGATATCAATCAGCCATCTTCTTGGCCTTCTGATCACCTCGACAACACAAGAGTCGTTTATTGAAAAGATTACTTTTTGCATCCTGTGAAGGCTCATACTTGCAACCGCCCACTGCATCACAACAAACGCTGCCTCCTGTTGGGATGAGCACGTAGAGAAGGCCCTTCTACCGTGAAGCATAACCACTCCCTGCGAATTCCTCAGTACCCACGCTCCTCCTCCTAGCTGTTAGGACGCTCCTCCTCCTAGCTGTTAGGGCGACCAGGAGAAACCAATGTTGCATTTCATCCATGTTGACGGGGGAGATTGCCATTTTTTGCCTGCCTTTCCTTCTACATCACTGTCCTGTCTCGCTTGTTCTGATGAAACTTCTTGTGCCAAGAACCACATGTACGATTCTCTCTTGCTTTAGACATGATGTCTATTTATAAGTAACAGTTTTTGGACTACTATATATGTATGGACTACTAAATGTTGGACTACTAACTTTTGGACTACTACATATGATGTATGTGTGATCGTATATCAATGATCTTGACAATTAAATTCAATAAAATATTTGGGATAAATAAAGTTTTGAGAAAATGACTAATATATCTGAGTTTCCATCAAACTGACGTATGTGAGTATATAAAGATTTTGTTTTAAACATATGATTCGATGAAACAAACCAAGCTATACGCTTAGAAAAGAATTGGAAGGCTTTCTTTTCTTCAAAGGACGACTTGGAAGGAACGAAGAAGACAAGACACTCTGAAAGTGAATCTATTGAATGAGCCGACAAGAATATAAGAAAAAGTTAAACAAAAGGTAATTGTAGTACACACTACCTGGGCTGCTGCTACATTTAAATTCCCTCTTTTCATATTTATAGAATTTTGATGTTCCAATTAGATTTGCAGAATTTTTATGTTCCAATACATAAAATATTTTCATTTTTTCTAGATAACTTTTACTTTATTAAAAACTGTGTATTCAATTACATTTAATAGTCTATTTTATAATTGGTTGAATACCATTAATTTATAGTTGTAATGATATTTTCTAAACAAAAAGTAGTTGTTTCTACCTAAACATCTATATTATTAAAAGAGAAGTACACATTTGAAAATGTTTTTACTTCATTAATTAAACTCTCTATTTTTTGCTTGTCTTTTCAGTTGCATTTATGAAATATCTTAAAACGAATAAAACTGCCTAATTTATTACTTGTCTTTTCAGTAACATTAATGAAATATGCTTAAATGAATTTAAACTTCTTATTTTATTGTTTGTCTTTTCAGTTACCTTAATGAAATATCCTTAAATAAATTTGGACATAATGTCATTTAATCAACCAAAAAACTCATGAGTTATCCTTACGTGCATAATTTTAATAATGGAGATTTTAAAAAATGTGCATCATTAAAATGTTACCTAAAACATGTCGCACTAATATATAACATGCATCAATAAAACTAGAATTTGACTCACACAATTGTACGGATATTATTTTCAGTTGATTAAATTTAAAAATAATCATTTATTCAAAAATATTTAAGAATGACTATGTTTTTAAAAATTATATGGTATTATTTGTTCATAACTCATTTGTCATTTGCTAAACTGTTAGAAATAAAATTTTAGCATAATATAACTCAGTTGTCATTTGCTAAATTTATGGTTTTTATTTATATTTTTATTATTTAATTGTAATATTTTCATTTTAAATTTGAAAGATAAATGAATTTTATTTCAAACAATATTTTTTTTTAAAATAATCAATTTAAATTTTTATTATCATTGAATATAATTATTTATGACATAATCTGAGTTTTCGTTTAAATCAAAACTTATCATATTTTGTTATAATTTTTTTAAAAAAATATTGAGTTGCATTTCATAATTAGAATCTTATGAAATGATTCAGAACAACTGATACAGATCTAAAAACAATGATTAATCTAATAAAATCTCCATAATTTTAGGAATTCATTAACAAACAGATAACAAATGTTATTTTGAGGAAAGTCGAAGATATATCAATAATTTTTCAAAATAATATACTTTCATATTTTTGGTTACTCATTTTTTTTTCCGAGATTGTGTTTATAGGTTTTGGAATAAACTGCAAATTAACGTAATATAGTACCTAACCATGCAGACAATTTTTTAATTTATTATTTTATTTATTAAATTATATTAATATATTTGTACTTAATAAAAATAAAATATTAAAATTAGCTGATTAATTTTATTTAGTTATAATGTTATACAATGAATCAAGTTGTGTTTGATGTTTCTACAATTTCATATTTTGTGGTTATTCTAATAAATATGTAAAATACAATGGGTTGAACAAAAATATTATCAATTTTATAATATTATTATAAAAATATAACCAATGTAAAACGGGTTAAAATATATTGTAATTTTCTTCACTCTGATGTCATAAAATAAGTTGGAACCTACCAAGTAGAGCTTCGTAGTATATATTTTGAATTACTTTTCACAAACACAAATGGATGTCACAAAGTAAAGTTGCACCTTCTATTCATACATTTAATATATAAGACTAAATTGTGCTGTTTTAGCAAAACTAAAATTACAATTTTAATAAAATATTTTTCATATAAATTTCAGTTACTTAAATTAAAATAGTATAAAGGGTGGACATAATTCTTTCCTATCCCAACAAATTTAGTATACCTTAAAAACAAATAAAATAAATTTTATAACTTCAAAAATATATAAACATTTGAAATTATAATTTCTAATAAAAATTTTTGTTAAATCAAAATTATCCTGCGCTTTTAAAACGCTGATCAAAATCTAGTTTTATATCTAAGAGCAGAGGAGTATTTAGGAACCAAAACGACATCGTTCACTAAACAGAAGAAAAGTAGTTGGAGAGAACGCGTTGGCATTGGACGACGCAGCAGCCGGTACTGTTACAGAGAGAGAGTCACCTGCACTAGTTCACATTTTCTTACATCAAAAAGTCAAAACCATTTCTTTGATAAACCCATCTCCTCTCTCTCTCTCTCTCCGTTCTTGTTTCACTTCAATCTTTCACACGCAGAAGAAGCGTCTCAACCTCTTTTCTTGGAATGGCAGGCAGAGATATTCTCCATAAGATGAAGGTACTAATTTGGCTATTTGACTCTTCTTACTATGAGATCTCCTTGATCTGGTCTGGTTACCCCTTTGTTGTTTGGTCATGATTTTGACTCGTTTTAGTTCTTCTCTGTCTCCACTTTGAATCAGCTTCTCTGATCTTAGCAGTTTATCTTTTTAGCCGGTGATTTATTTAGACTTAAATTTTAGCATGTAATGATAAAAACTTTCAACTTCATGGTTCTGTCTGTAGATTCTGTGCCTAGATGTTAGTTTTTGATTTCTCTGTTATGTTTAAGATAGCGTTTTCTGGTTTAATTGTTTCTCACTGACTTGGTTTGAAGAATCTGTGGAGAGAGTGTTATCTTTTGATCTTGTGTGCTTGTATTAACTATATTTATTATTAATTTGAAGGCCGGGTTCTTTGGATCGGCTCCTGACACGGGAAGAGGCAAAAGCAAGATGTGGAAGAACATCACCCACGGTTTTCACTTTGTCAAAGGCAAGTCAAGCCATCCCATGGAGGACTACGTAGTCTCCGAATTCAAGAAAGTCAACAGCCATGAACTTGGTATGTTTGCCATCTTTGACGGTCACTTGGGACATGACGTGGCCAAATACTTGCAGACTAATCTCTTCGACAACATTCTTAAAGAGGTAAATAAATCTTAATTACAAGGCTTAAAAGTAAAATCCTTTGTGAATGACCTTTTGTTTTTTTTTCTTCGCAGAAGGAGTTTTGGAGTGAGACGGATAATGCTATAAGGAACGCGTACAGATCAACAGACGCGGTGATACTGCAGCAGTCTCTTAAGCTTGGTAAAGGAGGGTCAACCGCTGTAACGGGGATACTAATCGATGGTCAAAAGCTAGTGGTTGCTAATGTTGGAGACTCGAGGGCAGTGATGTCTAGGAATGGCGTTGCGCATCAGCTCTCAGTTGATCATGAACCTAGCAAGGAGAGGAAAGATATAGAGAAGCGAGGTGGCTTTGTATCAAATATGCCAGGTGAAAAAAAAAGCTGTGTATATATATATAGTTACTTGACTAGTTATGGTGTATATATTGACTTTCATGACGCGTTGCAGGGGATGTACCACGAGTTGATGGACAGTTAGCTGTTGCGAGAGCGTTTGGAGATAAAAGTTTGAAGATACATCTGAGCTCAGAACCAGACATTACGCACCAGGCGATTGATGATCAGACTGAGTTCATCGTTTTTGCTAGTGATGGTATTTGGAAGGCAAGTCAGATGACTTCAGTGGTATCTTCTTGGTTTGGTTTTAAACCGCCAGTTAACTCAGTTGTTGATGTTTTAAGTGCAGGTAATGTCGAACCAAGAAGCAGTTGATGCGATCAAGAGTATCAAAGATCCACAAGCAGCAGCGAAGCATTTGATAGAGGAAGCTATATCTAGGAAGAGCAAAGATGACATCTCATGTATTGTTGTAAAGTTCCATTAGTCTCTTATTCTTTGTTTACCTTTTCAGATAATTTTTCTCTATAAATCTTCGCTTCAAGTTTGCAAGATTAAGTTATTTTTTCAAGTTGTCTGTAAAATCAGTAATGATGTTTCCCAGAAGATGTAATTTATTTATGGTAGCAATCTGGTTTATTTTCATACAAATAAATGAAATAAGAAAATTGAAACAGCCTTGAGATACAACATCATTATGTTCTTTGTCTACTTATTCTCATCTTCGAATCTCCCATTAGAGATACTCAATCAAAATCAAGTGACGTTTAAAGAGTTTGGTCAAAGGAATGGAGCTTACAAGTACATGCATGGTTTTTCGGTATGGGGAAGCCCCCGCCGAAATGGCACTGGTCAGAAAGAGCCAAAACACTTGGCTTGATTGAATCGAAGGCTGTGGTCAGAAACTCCATACACCTGCAAATCCGACTCCTGTCCTTAGCCATCTCACGGCGGCTACTGAACCAGCCGCAGCACTCGGCGGTGGGAGGCGATTCCTGTTCGACGAAGAACAGCTTGCATTCTTCCACCATAACGTTCGCCACCTCTAGGCACTCACGGGGCCAAGGACGGTCCACCTTGTCGGCGGTTGTGACTGCAAACAGCGTGCACGTCATCGCAAAAGCTACTTTCATCATCATCATCATCTTAACCATTTTAAAAAACAATTCTTGACTTGTTTGTTTTGATGTGGGCTTGTATGTTATCTATGTAACAAACGAAATCCTGACAGCTATCTTATATACTGTAAGTCTGTAACAGAACATTTAATTCAGTAACGCATGCACGCATGGTTTTAATTACTTTTTGGCCGCGTGGGAACTATTTTCAAAACAGAAAGAAAGCGTTTCCTCTATTCAAAAGGAACATATCTCAAAACTGACTGTGTTGTCGTAAACTTTACGTTCCCAAGACATAAAATTTAATATTATTTTTTTCAAAATTTAGTATATAACGAGTATAAATTATCTATCGAGTCTAATAGTACAACGGTTCCTCGACTGGTACCTCGTTGTGAAAAAATAACAACTAATAAGAACTATATAAACCCCTTGTGAATTGGCCATTTCATATGAATATCAACAACACAACAAGATGCACCACTAAATCATGCATAAACGATTAGTATATTCTTATAATATATCTATGTTAAATTGAATTCAAGTTTTATTGATTCGGCTGTCAAAGATAAAAACCAACCAAGAGAAAGAAATCCGATGTAAGAGCCCACTCCTATATTTGCTTCTATATGCTATAATAGAGTAAAATTTACTTCATCTTACCTCTATTTTTTCTCCTAAAATAGAGATTGTTATTTTTTCCTCTATATTTAGGGGAAGAAATAACATTCCTCTATAACAGAGACATATTTTTTCATTTACACAATAGTCTTTTAACCTTTTTGTGATTATAACTAAAATATATATTTATGTAGAAATACGTTCCAATTATTTTTTGTTTACATCATATTCTTAATGATTACAGTTATAAATAAAATAAATAAATAATAATATTATTTTATTTGAAAGTCAATTTTTTTAGCAAATAATACTTAAATTTTATATTTGAAACTAAAATTATTAATTATAATTTACTTATTAAAAATTCCACATAGATTTACATATTGATAACATATTTAAGTTGGATTTAAATATTAATTAATATAACATATTAAAACAACTTAATATTCTGGTAAATTACTTCGAATCTACAAAGATCGTTAGAATATTGTTCAAAGGAAATGGATGGACATGGAACTTGTTGATTTTTTTTGCTGGTTGCTTCAAATATCAGATAGTGAAGATAAATGATTCCAAGAGTTTTTAAGTCGATTCAAAAATATCAAAGATAAAAAAAAATTTATTTCTCATTTCATAATGCATTAATTGATTATTTATGAGAAAAGTATAATGATGGTTAGATAATGTCTACTTTGTTTTATTATTTTTGTTTAATGTTTTCTGTAATAAAATCTTTAAATTAAATAATATTTCACTTTTATGAAAAATTTCCAAAAGATATAATCATATAATGAATGAGTTATTTTTCAATATTTGTAAGTTAAAGGGTGTTAATTGTAAAATTAAAAAAAAAATCTTTTAAAAATTTTTCTTTTTAGAGGAAAAAATAGAGGAATACATTAAAGACAAATTCACCTATATTATAGAGTTCTTCTATTATAGAGAAAAAAATGGTGAAATACATTGAAGATGGTCTAAATGCGATGTCTACCAACAAATATTTAAATTAACAAGTTCGAAAATATGTTTAGAAACAACAATAGTCCAAACATGTGTAAGTTACGTTATTGATGATTAAGCCTTAATTTGGAATCCAGTGAAAATGATTGTAGTTATTGTATGATTGTTAGATGATAATATCAGTGACACTTAGGCATATTGTAAGGTTCTGAACGTATAACGTGGGAGATTTATATATAAGAATATTAGGTTGAACCGAAAGATAAACATCTATATGTCGACCCGGAGCATCTCCAAAAACAAATTCTATTTTGAAATTTCCAAAACTTTATATTTGTAGTTTAAAGGTGTTTTTTTCCAAAATCAAAACTTCAAACTCAACTTCGAAACTATTTGTATTTTATAATATGGTTCTTATATTTGTCATAACTAGTTTAAATTCATAAACCTTTTATAAATAACTAGCACATATATAAATATATCACAAAAATTTTAATTGATAAAATATTCTATTAAAATATAAAAATTTAAATAAAAATAACTTAATTAATATTAAAATTCAAAAAAATACCATATTATTCCATTAAATTATTTTTGTAATGCATATATGATCTATTAGTGCATTTCGAAGTAAAAACTAGCTCTCCTCATTTTTACTTTGTAGATTACGAGCTAAAAGTTGTTGAAATCATGTGATATTGATACTTATAAATACATTAGATCGTAACAAGAAAGTAAAAGAGAAACATAAAATATTGTTAAAAGACTAATTTTTTCCGATGATATTAATATTCGTGAATATATTCGATATGAACAAGAAATAATTGTACGAAAAAAATCAAAAACAACAACTACAACCATCTTCAGTTACACAAAAATATTTGATAATATTTGAAAATTTTGAAGGTTTTTGATCAAACTTACCTAACTATTAGTGTTGTTGTAATATTTAAATTTGTGTAATAGTTATGTTTTTATCTAATTTTTTAATTTTTTTTGTTAAGTTTCTTTTGTATATTATTGTTGTATAAATCTAGTTTAAATTTTTTTAAATCTTATTTTAAAGTTTTATTTAATTTTATGCGTAAAATTCAAAATCTGTAAACAAAATTTAAAATATTTATGAAATATAATTTTTTAAGGATTAAAACAATAAACGAGAAAATATTTATGAAAATTTAAAATATTTATGAAATATAATTTTTTTAAGGATTAAAACAATAAACGAGAAAATATTTATGAATCATAAAAGTGATGTGTGATTGTACGGACCAAAATACAAATATAAATATGAAACTTCAAATTTGAAGTTTTGAATAGTGAAACTTCAAATATGGAGTTTCACTCCTTAGAACTTCAAATTTGAAGTTTTGAAGTTCCTGATGAGATGCTCTTACCAAGCTTAAACTCGGTTACCTAACTTTTTAAGAGTAATGAATGTTTGTGTTTTAAAAAAAAAACTCCACTGACTAATTCACTTTCTCAGGAGTTTTGGAGTGACACGGATACTGCTATAATGAACGCGTACAGATACGCAGTGATACTTCAGCAGTCCCTTAAGCTTGATAAAGGCGGGTCAACGGCTGTAACAGGGATTCTAATCCATGGTCAGAAGCTAGTGGTTGCTAATGTTGGAGACTCAAGGGCAGTGATGTCTAAGAATGGCGTTGCGCATCAGCTCTCAGTTGATCATGAACCTAGCAAGGAGAGAAGATAAAAGAGAAGCGAGGTGGCTTTGTATCAAATACTCCAAGTAAAAAGCTGTGTATATTACGGTTTTGGTACCAGATGTATGTATTACCACGAGTGGATGGACAGTTAGAGCTAGGCCTGGGATTTTTATCCATAACCGAATACCCGAACCGGAACCGACCCGAAATGGACCGGTTCGGTTCGGTTTCGGTTCTAGGCAATTTATCCGATGGGTATTAGTGTTAATTATCCATGGATATCGGTTCGGTTCCGGTTTTTACCCGAAACCGAACGGGTACCCGTTTAACCCGAATTCTATGCTTAAAAAACATAGATTTGTATATTTCGAGGGTTGAACCCGGGTTGGATAGGCAAAGCAACAACTGCAATACCACTAGACTAGTTCAACTTCGTTGTATTTAATACATATTACTAATATATATACGATTTCTATTAACTTTTTTTTAAAAAATAAAATAAATAAATAAAAAACTGGTATATAATTATTTTATTTTGTAAATATTTATATAATTCACATAAGAAACGGGTACCCGGAACCGACCCGAAACCGGTAGTACCCGATCCGAAACCCGAACCGAAATTTACTAAGTACCCATTGGGTATAGAATTCATTTATCCGAAAAACCCGGACCCGATCGGATCTTATCCGAACCCGAACCGAATATCCGAAGTCCCAGCCCTAGTTAGAGCTAGGTCGCGAGAGCTTTTGGAGATAGAGTTTAAAGATACATCTGAGCTCAGAACCAGACATTACGCATCAGGCTACTAATGATCAGACTGAGTTCATCGTTTTGTTAGTAATGGTATTTGGAAGGCAAGTCAAATGACTCAAGTGTTATCTTCTTGCCTTGGAGTCAGTTTTTTCTAACATGATGATGGTTGTATGTGCAGGTAATGTCGAACAAAGAAGTAGTTGATGCTATCAAGAGTATTAAAGATCCGCAAACAGCAGCAAAGCACTTGATTGAGGAAGCTATATCTAAGGAGCAAAGATGACTTCTCCTGTATTGTTGTCAAGTTCCATTAATCTCTTATTCTCTATTTCTTCTTTGTCTATAAACCACCACCAAGTTTGAAAAATGAGATATTTTTTCTAAGTTGTGTCTGTAAAAATCAGTAATTAATGATTGTCTCCCAGAAGATGTAATATATTTATGGTAGCAATCTGGTTTATTTTCATACAAACAAATGAAACAAGAAATTGAAACAGCCTTGAGATACAACATCATTATGTTCTTTGTCTACTCCTCTGAATCTCCCCATGCTCTGCAGAAATAGAAAAAAAAAACAAGATGACATCTTATACTGTCAGCCGTAAGATACAAAAAGCAAGCAAACGTTAAAGAGTTTTGGTCAAAGTAATGGATCTTACAAGTACATGCGTGGTTTTTAGAAATGGGGAAGCCACCGCCGAAATGGCACTGCTCAGAGAGAGACAAAACGCTTGGCTTGATTGCTTCAAAGGCTGTGGTCAGAAACTCCATACACCTGCAAATCCGCCTCCTGTTCTTAGCCTTCTCACGGCGGCTACTGAACCAGCCGCAGCACTCGGCGGTGGGAGGCGATTCCTGTTCGACGAAGAACAGCTTGCATTGTTCCACCATCACGTTCGCCACCTCTAGACACTCCCGCGGCCAGGGACGGTCCACCTGGTCGGCGGTTGTGACTGCAAACAGCATGCACGTCATCGCAAACACTACTTTCATCATTATCATCTTAACCATTTTACAAAAATTTCTTGGCTTGTTTGTTTTGATGTGGGCTTGTATGTTATCTATGTAACAAACGAAATCCTGACAGCTATCTTATATACTGTAAGTCTGTAACAGAACATTTAATTCAGTAACGCATGCACGCATGGTTTTAAATACTGTTTGCCGCGCGCGAACTATTTTCAAAACATAAAACGAGCGTTTCTTCTAGTATTCAAAAGGAACATATCTCAAAACTGACTGTGTTGACGTAAACTTCACGTTCCCAAGACATAAAATTTGATTTTTCCAAAATTATCCACGGAAGCTATGCTGTATACAACTAACAAGAACTATAAACACCTAGTGAATGGCTATTTCATATCGAGTATCCAAGAACATAACCAGACCTACGTACCACTGAATCATGCATATTAAGGATTAATACTGAGGCCGATTGTGTGGCAAAATCATTGCTTGCTATGTGTGTAACAAACTCCATTTTCGGAGAGTAAACTCTAAGTAATGCAATGTTGGTTTGGTCAAAAAAAAAAGGGATTAGTCTATTCTTATAATATACTATCTATGTTAAATCTAATTCATGTTTTCGTATGAGATTGACTCGGCTGTCAAAAACTAAAACAAACTATTCTGATATAGGTTTTTCCCAAAAAAATAAGAAATCTGGTATAGGTGCGAATCGAGATGTCAAAGTAGACCGTAACCCGTGGGTTATGTCCAAGTAGCCCACTGGCGGCCCGCGGATTGCAGTTTGTATATGTATGTCGAGATTTTACAAAAGAAAATTTTTATGATCTTTTTTATAAGTCACATTCATTGTAAAATGATGTTCATGGTATAAAACTACATAACATAGTTTAAAATGACATTTATAACATGAAAACTACATAACATATTTTAAAACCACGGTTGGCCCGCAAAACCATTTAACTAGGTATGGTAGACTTTGACATATATATAAACCGTAACCCGCAGCGGGCTGACTCGCACAATCCATAGAAAAATTCAACCCGCTACGAATTGGGTTATTTGGACGCGAATTTGCCTGTCTGACATCTCTAGGGTACAATATCTACCCAACGAATATTTAAATTAACAAGTTCAGAAAAATATTTGAAAACAAAATAGTCCAAACATGTGTAAGTTACGTTATTGGTGATTATGATCTTAATTTGGAATTCAGTGAAAATGATTGTAGCTATTGTATGATTGTTAGTGGATGATAATATCAGTAACACTTTTAGGCAGATTTTAAGAGCATCATTATTGCAGGTTCTAAAAGAGTTTTTAAAGGTTTGGGTCCCACAAAAGTTGCAAAACCGGTTGCAAAAGGTTTGAATGAAGAAACGATCTTGGTGGGTTTTGTGAACTGTTCGCGGGCCACACCGACACGTAATTGCCCGCGATTGGTTCATTTTTTAATTTTTTTTTTTAAATCAGCCAAAAAAAAAAAATTTAGAAACCAAAAAAGTATTTCACCGAAAATGATGCTCTAAGGTTCTGAACGAACAACGTGGGGGATTTAAATATAAGAATATTCGGTTCAACCGATCGATTTAACATATATAGTAGATGTATAGTGACAAGCACCAGACATGAACAGATAGATAGACAGATTGGGAAGTTTAGATCTGTAATTTAAAACTATATGAATTGAAACACAATAATCAAAAGTGGGCAAATATAAAGTATTATCCTCATTTGTCGCATATAACGTGAGAGAATCTCTACAATATTATGAACACCAAACTTTTTATCCAAAGTCTATAGTGTAGAAAGTCTGTAATTGACTACTAAATTTTTATTGTAGTATTTCTTCTATAAATACTTTTTGTTGGCTTCTTCATACAAACCACTCAGGTTACAAACTCTACAAACAATGAGCTACTACAACCACCTCATAGTTCCTACCCTTCAAACCGAGACAGAAGCACAGACTCAAACGCAGGATGCTTCTGACAACAACGTTTGGCGTTTCAGGGGCAGCGACACGGCAGCTAAAGCCTCTAGCGTCATGATGAGAGTTAACGTCTACAAGCTCTTCGATCTTTGCAGCCTCGAAAACAAAAAGAATCTTCTACCTCTTGGGCACGGTGACCCTGTTGTGTACCTTTGTTTCCGCACGTCCATCCACGTCGGGAACGCCGTCGTGGATGTTATCCGCTCCGGAAAGGGTAACTCCTACGGCCCAGCCGCCGGAATTCTCCCAGCTAGACAGTAATATTCTTTCTTACTTTCTACTCTTAATATTCTTTTAGATGCAATTTTGGAGGCCATAAACATTTATTATGAACTTTAATAAATAAACTTAAACAATTTAGAAATCTATGTATATTATCTTCAAAAGATTTAGAGAACAAGACCAATATTGTTTCACTAAATTATGTTCAGAACCAGCCATGTTCTTTAGTATGTGCAACTAAATTTGATGGAATGTGTTTGTTAATCAGGGCGGTCGCTGATTACGTGAACCGTGACTTGACGAATAAGGTAACGTCTAGCGATGTATACATGACCGTGGGATGCAACCAAGGGACAGAAGTGGTGATTCATTCGCTGGCTCGACCAAATGCTAACATCCTTCTTCCACGGCCTAGTTACGCTCACTTCGAGGCCCGTTCCATCTTCAGTGGACTCGAGTTCCGCAAGTACGATCTACTTCCCGAGAAAGAATGGGAGATTGATCTCCAAGGCATAGAAGCCATGTCAGATGAGAACACTGTCGCAATGGTTATAATAAACCCTAACAACCCTTGTGGAAATGTCTATTCTCATGATCATCTCAAGAAGGTATTGATTCACAACTCTAATAAGCTTTGATTAGAGGGATATTGTACATTGTTTGTGATGCATGAAACTCTTTTTTTTTAGGTTGCGGAGACGGCTAGGAAGCTGGGAATAATGGTGATAGCCGACGAAGTTTATAGAGAGACAATCTACGGAGACAACCCTTTTGTTCCAATGGGGAAGTTCTCTTTGATAGCTCCGGTTATCACTTTGGGTAGTATATCAAAAGGATGGATTGTTCCTGGTTGGAGAATCGGATGGATAGCTTTGAATGATCCCAGAGGCCTTTTAAAGTCCACAGGGGTCTGTTTTTCCTCTGCGCTCATCATATTAATAGATGTTTTCTTGTGTTACAAGTAATCACTCTTGTTTTTTCTTTTTCTATCAGGTGGCTCAATCAATCCAACATAATATTGACATAAATCCAGACGTTACCACAGTGTTTCAGTTTGCGCTTCCAGAGATCCTGGAGAAGACGACTAAAGAGACGTTTGCGGAAAAGAACTTGATACTGAAACAGAACGTGGAATTGGTGTGTGATAGGCTAAAGGACATTCCTTGCGTGGTCTGCACCAAGAAACCTGAGTCCTGCACTTACTTATTGGTACCACTTCTATTTACACTTTTGATGATTCTTGATCAATTTGGGTGATTCTTAATAACAAAAATATTGCAGGCAAAGCTGGAGCTTTCTTTGATGGAAGACATAGAGGATGATATGGATTTCTGTATGAAGCTAGCCAAAGAAGAAAACCTCGTCTTGCTACCAGGTAAACACCTATATAAATGTAAATAAGTACATCAAAATGAAACAAAACAGCTGCACTAGTTGATACCGTTTTTTGCTTGAATATAATTTTACATTCATTCAAAAAAAAAATGAAAGATGAGTAGATTTAAGTTTGAAGATGGAAACCTTATCTTGGTTTTGAAGGAGTGGCTTTGGGATTGAAGACCTGGATAAGGATAACGATCGGAGTAGAAGCTCAGATGCTTGAGGATGCACTTGAGAGGCTCAATGGCTTCTGCAAACGTTATCAGAAGAAAACATAAGCTTCTATTTAAGCTCTGAAGCTGAGTGAAAATGGCGAAATCTAAACATCACTCGTGATGAAATAATTAACCCCACTAGTGTTTCTTGAATCATTCATTTCAAATACAAAATTATTTTTTCTATTTTTAATTTTATTTTTTTTTTCTGTCTGAACTTCTTTTACTCAATGTCAATCAAGTCTATCAAAATCAATAACAAAACAAATTATCGATTACATCTCATCAAGAAAACCAAAACAAATTTTTGAAAACTATATCTAAACCGGTCGAAATAAACCACACTGAAATTGTAATTAAGTTTTTTCAAAAATTTGTTTTACCAATACATTAATACTAGAAACAATCATGTTCCGCACTTCTGATAACATCGAATTTTTGTTCTACAACACAATTGAGTCACTATTTTCTAGCTAAAATAATTTTTTTTCTTTGTTTAGATATATTTGGGAATTAAATGATATTTGTTCTGAATCCGTTGAACAACCTGTAATAACCGAGATTCAAAATCAAGAAAACGGTTAAAGAGTTTGGTCAAAGGAATGGATCTTACAAGCACATGGATGGTTTTAGACATGGGGAAGCCAACGCCGAAATGGCACTGCTCAGAGAGAGCCAAAACGCCTGGCCTGATTGCTTCAAAGGTTGTGGATACTGAACCAGCTGCAGCACTCGACTGTGGGAGGCGACTCCTGTTGGACGAAGAACAACTTGCATTGATCCACCATCACGTTAGCCACCTCTACGCACTCAGGTGGCCAAGGACAGTCTACGTTGTCGGCGGTTGTGACTGCTAATTAAGTGCTAACAGCATGCACGTCATCGCAAAAGCTACTTTCATCATCATCATCTTAACCAATTTTTCTTCGCTTTGGTTGTATTGATGTGGGCGTGTATGATATTCTACGAAACAAAAGTAATCCTGACGCTACCTTATATATACCCTACATCTGTAACAGAACGTTTAATTCAGTAACGCATGCATGCGTGGTTTAAATATTTTTTGGCCGCCTGCGAACTATTTCCAAAACATAATAAAACGGTAACAAAACGTTTCTTCTATATTCAAAAGGAACATATCTCAAAACTAACTGTGTTGTCATAAACTTCACGTTCCCAAAGACATGACATAATTGATGCTTAGAATCTTTTAGTTCATATTATGTTCGAAACTTTGGATTATTGTGTCTGCGCGCGTATGTGTATGCAGCCATGCTTGTCCGTTAGAACGTCAGTTTATTCGAGTCGAGTCAAAGCATGATGGCGCGAGCTTATATATTTTAACCATGTTGGATTTAGTATATGGCGAGTTGAGAATAAAGAATACTCCATTAACGATAAAACCATTTTTTAATACCACTTATAGTTATTGTTAAGAAACAATACATATAGTTTCAAAAAAAAAAAACATATAGTTTCAATATTGTTATGTCACACAAAGAATCATTCATTCTTTCATGTAATTTGAAAAAGGTGTCATTTGTATTAGGTATCACCAATATTTCCACGTTTCATAATTCAACTTCTTACGTTTCATGACAATATTTTCACCAGTATTTTCTGGTTAATAGTAATGAAATTCAACTGTAAATAGGGCAATTTGTTTGGGGAAATCGAGCATTAGCAAAGCATCAAACAACGAAATTTTTACGTCAACATATTTTTGTATTATATTTTCTCCGTAATGCACACCGATAATACTATATAGTATATATTATCAACCTTCCATCCAAAGTCTATAATTCAAAGGTGTAGAAAGTCTGCGATTGACCAATACAATTTGATCCAAAGACTTTTGATTGTTTTCTTTCCTCTATAAATACTTCTTTTGTTAGCCTCTTCATATAAACATTCACCTTTCAAACTCTACAAGACTCCCAAGAGAATCAATATAATTAACAAAATGAGCCACCACAGCCACCTCCTAGTTTCTGCCCTTCAAACCGAGGAAGAAGCAGAGAGGCAGACGCAGTATGAGTCCGATAACAACGTTTGGCGTTTCAAAGGCAGCGACACCGCAGCTAAAGCCTCCAGCGTCACAATGAGAGTTATCGTCTACAAGCTCTTTGATCTTTGCACTCCAGACATCAAAAAGCCTCTTTTACCACTTGCACACGGTGACCCTTCTGTGTACCCTTGTTACCGAACCTCCATCCACGTAGAAAACGCCGTTTCTGATGTCCTCCGCTCCGGCAAGGGTAACTCTTACGGTCCCGCCGCCGGATTCCTCCCTGCCAGACAGTAATATATAGTCACTCTTACTATTTACTCATAAATATTTTCTTTAGAATCCACAGTTTAATCCCCTTTTATACAATATGATATGCTTATATTATTATTTTTTTGGCCTATTATTATTGTCCACAACTAGGAGTTAACTTTATATCGAATGTGTTGTTAATCAGGGCGGTCGCTGATTTCGTGAACCGGGACTTAACGAACAAGGTAACGCCTAACGATGTATATATGACCGTGGGATGCAACCAAGGGATAGAAGTGTTGATGCAGGCGCTGGCTGCACCAAACGCAAACATCTTTCTCCCACGGCCTAGTTACCCTCACTACGAGGCTCGTTGTGTCTACAGTGGACTCGAGGTCCGCAAATACGATCTACTTCCCGAGAATGAATGGGAGATTGATCTCCAAGGCATCGAAGCCATGGCAGATGAGAACACTGTCGCAATGGTTATCATAAACCCTAACAACCCTTGTGGAAATGTCTATTCTTATGATCATCTCAAGAAGGTTGCGGAGATGGCTAGGAAGCTGGGGATAATGGTGATCACTGACGAAGTTTATAGCCAGACAATCTTTGGAGACAATCCTTTTGTTCCAATGGGGGAGTTTGGTTCGATAGCTCCGGTTATCACTTTGGGTGGTATATCGAAAGGATGGATTGTTCCTGGTTGGAGAATCGGTTGGATCGCTTTGAATGATCCTAAAGGCATCTTCAAGTCCACAGGGGTCTGTTTTTTTTTTTTCTCTATTTCTGATTATCATTGTAGCTATTGTTTTTTTAGCTTGTGTTACAAGTAATCACACTGCTCTCTTTGTTTTTGTTCTGGTGACAGGTGGCTCAATCTATCCAACAGAATCTTGACATAACTCCAGACGCTAACACTTTGGTTCAGAATGCGCTTCCTCAGATCCTGGAAAAATCTAATAAAGAGATGTTTGCCAAAAAGAATTCAATACTAAAACAGAACGTGGACTTGGTCTGTGATAAGCTTATGGACATTCCTTGCGTTGTCTGCACCAAGAAACCTGAGTCATGCACTTACTTATTGGTAACACAAATCTCACTATCTATACTCCTGATGATTGTTGATCAATTTTTTTTTGTATTACTTTTCACTCTTAACAAGAGCAAATGTATTTGCAGACAAAGCTGGAGCTTCAGTTGATGGAAGACATAGAGGATGATATGGACTTCTGTATGAAGCTAGCCGCAGAAGAAAACCTCGTCTTGCTACCAGGTAATCATCACCTATAAAAAAAATGCATGCAAATGAGTACACAATAAATAAAACTTGAAAGTGTAGTAGTTTTTAACTTTTCTTGCTTTTTTCAGGAGTGGCTTTGGGACTGAAGAATTGGGCAAGGATAACGATCGGAGTAGAAGGCCGGATGCTCGAGGATGCACTAGAGAGGCTCAAAGGCTTCTGCCAACGCCATCTGAAGAAAACAGAGGCTTCTCTTCAATCTCTGAAGCTGAGTGAAAATGGAGAAATCTAAAACACTATTCTTCTATACAATACTCTACTACACACAACCAAATAAAGATGCGACACATGTGATGGTCACTGCATTTTCAATTTAAACTCTGTTTTTATATACAAATCCGATTCATTTGTTTTATTCATGTCATCAACTTAAAAAAAAAAAAAAGAGAAAATATGTAATGACATTTAAAAATAAAATAAAAAAGCTTCCTCATGTCCATCATGTCTTATCATCGTTACCGTTTAAAAGAGACGGGAGCCCACTTTTGCCGCCGTCAAGATTTTCAAAATAAGCAAAAGGTTGTCTTTTTTCTCTCCATCAAACGGCTATCTGATCCACACAGTAGCCGGAGAAACAAAAAAAAAGCAGAGAACAATCTTCAATAAATTCTCTGAGATTCTTTCTCAATTAATAAACTTCCAGATTCGGAAAAATCAATCCTTTTCCAAAAAAAAAAAAAAACCCCCAAATTAATAATGGATTTTTCAACACCTCCTTCCCGTCTCGCTCGGAGAAACAACACCACCACTCTCGTCAAAACCAACGGAGATTCTCCGATTCCGTCTCTCGATTTGGTCCTATCCTCTCCCAAGAGCAACGATACTCCTCTTTACCCGTCTCCCGCCTCACTATACTCACCGTCCTCCCCTGTTACGCTCCGCCAGATCCTCCTCTTGTCCCCTTCCCCTCTCCGGAAATCGAGGACCCGTTTAGCCAATCGGTTCGAGATGGAGGCCGCGGAGGCTGCGCGGCGGTGCAAGACGAAGGGAGGGCAGAGCGGTCTTTTGGGTAGTGCGTCGCCGAGGAGTTGCCGGAGATCGAGGCGGAGGTCGGAGGTGGTGTTGGTGGAGGAGGAGACGAAGCCTGTTGTTGTTGTGTTGACGGATGAAAAAATGACAAAGCCGAGGAAGCATAAGAAGACGGGTCGGTCTAAGAAGGAGAAACAGAGTTCGTTGCCTTCTTCAGATCTGAGTAAAGGTCCTAACTTTAGTTATTTCACCTTTTTTTCTTTTGTTCTGATATGATGTTTGTAGTTTAATAACTGTGTGTGTGTGGTTTTTTTTTTTGCAGATGTTTGTGAAGGTGATTTGGAGCGGATTAGAGAGAATATCAACGATTTGATCATGTGGAGAGATGTTGCAAAGTCGACCCTTTGGTTCGGTTTTGGGTGTTTGTGTTTCTTATCTTCTTGCTTTGCTAAAGGTTTTAGCTTTAGGTATGTACATCGAGCTCACTCTCTAGATTTTGATCATTTCTAGCTTCAGTCATTTGTCACGTTCATGCATGATGAAACCTTTGTGTGTGTGTGTGTGTTTGAAGTGTTTTCTCAGCGGTCTCTCATGTTGGACTTCTGTATCTTGGGGTATCGTTTTTGTCACACTCTCTTCACCAAAGGTACTATTTTTTTTTTTGGGGTTTCTTCTTGTACATGAGATGAAACAGATTGTAATTGAGGTTTTGATCAATAAAGGGTGATTGAAGAAACAGAGCGGAGAGAGGTTAAAGTGAGTGAAGAGGATGTGTTACGAGTAGCTAGAAGAATGCTTCCCATCACGAATTTGGTGATTTCAAAGATGACCCAGCTTTTCTCTGGCGAACCAGCAATGACACTTAAAGTAGAATTTACTAAAGACTTCATTCTCTATGAATGTGGTTTGCTCGTTGAGATTTTCCTTATGATGTTGATTTTTCAGGTGGCACCCTTTGCTCTAATAGGAGCCGAGTATGGTTACCTCATAACATTGTGGAGGCTATTTGCTTTAGGTATGCTTGCTAACAATTTTTTCAACTGATTCTTTGTGTTCTTGTAGCTGTTGTAAGTATCTAGTAGAATTGACATTATTATGGAAACAGGTTTCTTCCTCAGCTTCACCGTCCCAAAACTATACTCATCTTATGCTAGTCAGATTAACCAAAAAGGTAAACTCACTATTATTAAATTTTGAGTTGCTCATAGCACGAAGTTTTAAAAGGATGTTTGCTTTTTGTGTAGTTGAAAATGCACAAAAGAGAATAGTTGAAGCGTGGGGAATATGCACACACAAGAAGTTCGTGGCAGGCTCAATGATCACTGCCTTCTGGAACCTGACTAGTCTCAAGATCCGTTTCTTCACAGGTTAAAAAACTTCACTAGTTGGTTTATCTGAGACTGGTGACAATAGTTATTAGTCAATTTACAAAACTGATACACTCTAGATATTTGCAGTGTTCATCATAGTGGTAGTCATCAGATACAAAAGGCAGAATGTACAGTTAGATTCCGAAGAAGATGAGGAGAAGCAACCAGAAGGACAAACTCAAACGGAGCAACCGGAGGAGAAGACAACATCGCCGCCAATAGAAGAAGAGCAAGCGTTAGTAGTGGTGGCTGCAGAAACCGAAGCACCACCACCAAAGAAGCTTTAAAAAGTCTATTGAAACTTGTTGTAACATCAATGTTATTATGAATAAATAGTTAAATACCTTTTCAATTAGTCAATGTGATAATTAAAATATCGAATCAGAACCTTACACGTGTCAAGCTCACGATAACGCAAAAGCAGAGGATAAAAAACACACTCGTCCGTCTTCTCGGGAGAGAGCGAAAGAAGCATCATTTCATCGTTCTCTCTCACTCTTTAAAAACCCTAGATTCTCTCCACCATTAGGGTTAGTGAATTTTACTGAGCGATGGCGACGGCGAAGAGAAAGCCGGTGTTTGTGAAAGTAGAACAGCTGAAGCCTGGGACGACCGGTCACACGTTGACTGTTAAGGTCGTTGATTCCAACCCGGTGGTTCCGACAACCCGGAAGGCTCGTCCCGGGAGCTCTATGAGCCGTCCGTCTCAGCCTAGTCGAATCGCTGAGTGTCTCATCGGAGATGAGACTGGGTGTATTCTCTTCACTGCTCGTAACGATCAAGGTTACTTACTCACACTTGTCTTTTGAGCTTTTTAGGATGTAGAAATGGTGTTGTGATATTGATAAAAGGTTTATCCTTTGATGAATCCTTGTAATATTTTTTTGCAATAAAGCTATCAACTTTGTCTGAAAAGTGAACAGATTTACTTGGAAAATTTTGCTCAAGATTAGTGTTTTGTCTTAAACCGTAGTGATGTCTTTGTTCAAATTAATGCTTTTGATGTTTGATCACTGGTGGGATATTACAAAAAGCTATCATCTTTGTCTGAAAATGGGAATGGTGCTACTGTGAAAATCTGAACAAGACTTAGTGTTTTGTCTTTGTGCAATTTTAGTTATGGTGAATCTTGATTGACATGATTCATAGCTCTTTCCTGTAGATAATTAGTATTGTATCAGTTGCTGTGGAGTTCCCTGAGGCTTACTGATAGGATTGATTCATTTGTTGTTGTGTGTATAGTTGATGTCATGAAGCCTGGAGAAACGGTGATACTGCGCAACTCGAGGATTGACATGTTCAAGGGTACAATGAGGCTAGGGGTTGATAAATGGGGACGCATCGAAGTCACTGAGCCTGCATCTTTCACTGTCAAGGAGGATAACAATCTGTCTCTCGTTGAGTACGAACTGATTAACGTTAATGACAAGTGATCTTCTTTAGTGTGTGTTTGGGAAGTTAGAGGGTTATGATTCTTCTCTTTCATTTACATGATGAATGACTTGTCCAGAGATGCTTGCTTGTAGGAATGTTTTCCTTTTTTTTACCCTAAACTTCAAGTGAAGATCTCGTTTTATCTTTCTTATTTAGTGTTCATTTTTCAAACTCTGACATACACTCGTTGCCTACTACCAAATCTCAAGTGTTATCTTATCCATCTACTGGAAGTAGAGTCATCATCACAAATCCATCTACTGGAAGTAGCATCATCATCTTATAGTAGATCTTTGATGTCAACATATATAATATAACTTTGAAGAACAGGTTTCTGAGATCCAAAAAGAATAATCACTAACATGATATTAGTGAATAGAAAAATCCCAAAATTAGCATAAATTATATAGTAAAGAGAAGCTTACAAAAGATATACTGGTTTCATTTTCCTACTATACCAACACAATCTCTCATGTTTGAACAACACTAGTATCCCATCACAAACCCACAAAAACTAATCAGGTTACACTTCTTTGATGATCCTCCTTTTGCGTAGAGGTTTGGTGATAACTGTTCCTGTAGGACTGAGTTTTCCTTCTCCTCGCATCGTTTATGGCTCGGCAAGTGCCTGTCTCTGTATTTCACAGTGCTCAATGTTTTAATCTTTTGACAATCTCCAAACTTAGAAATATGGGGATAAAATACAGATTGTTTTTCTTCTTCCTGGTAGTGTAAAGTGTAAACGTTAGGAAGATGCTTGTACCGATTAAACCGGACAGATATTACAGAGTCGGTTCCCCACTGAAAACTCTGGACTGGCTGAGACCTAATTACAAAACGATAAATTCATAAAACCATATACACTGTTATTATATATTCAAGAAACAAAAACATTAGAAACTTTTTTAACAACTAGCACTAATCAACTGTGCACCTATTTGTTCAGCATACATTTACCAAAAAAGGCAAAGAACATAGAATCAATACAGGAACTACCAAACCGAACTTGAGAAGATATTAACCTCGTATCAATATATCCCAAAGGCGAATATTTGCAGAAGAAGAATCATATAACAAATAATTCAGTTAAAAAGGATATAAGCTTACATAGATTATCTACAGTATATGGTTCTTTTTCATCACAAGATCAAAGTCTGCATCGAAATTAAAAACATGGATAAAACCTAAGTTTCACGGAAGCTTCATCTGACGTCCGCTTCCCGCTTCGGAATCGAAACCTTGTGGAAGTTTACGGAATCTCGCTTCCAAAACGCTTCTAAAATATTCTCTTTAAAAACACGTTGGAAGTTTACGATTCCGTTTTGGAATCACGCTTTTTAAGGAACACAATGTCACAAATTAACAAAAAAAAATATAAATTCTTAGTTTTAATTTATATAAAATTCAAATTTTAATAGTAATGAAATAGAGAGAATAGAGATATATAAATATTAAAATTGATACTATAAAGTATCTTTATGTATAGAGGTTTTTATTAAAGATATAACATAGATTCAAATATATTGTGTCAATTATTTATGAAGTGTTAAAAATAATTAATATAATAATTTCTTTTAAACTTAATTTATGTGTATTTTCACAGTTTTAATATGAAATCATTTCAAAATTATTATAAATGAATAAATGCTTAATTTTAAGTTTAAATCATATAATTTTTAGTCCTAAATTTTATAATTTTTCTTATATTTTAATATATATATATATATATAAATGGATATACGACCCGTTTCCTAATTTTTTTAAAAAGTTTTAAAAATCTCGCTTTTACGCTTCAATACGCTTCCGCTTCCATGTATCCGCTTCCGTTTCCATGTAACGTAGGATAAAACAAGAGTCGGAGGATTCCGTTGAGGGGGCCATACATACATGTATAGATGGAAGTTCCGTTGATCCATCAAAATCTTCAACTTGATTCTATCCAAAAACAATACAAAGCTTTGGCATAACAAAACCCAATCAGAATGGAATTCTAAAGTATCAAAAAGTGAATAGCAAGAAAGCCAAAATAATCTGCAAATGTTAAGGAAAGAAGAGTTATACAAAAACTTTAATGCAATTGTAGTACTTGGAGTATGAACAATTAGGATCCAATTGATCATTCTTAGTTACTCTTTAAATCGACCCAAATAAATGGGGGGGGGGGGGGGGGGGGGGGTCGAAACAGCTGGCTCTAGGTTTACTCTTCTTGTTCTTCTTCTTATCAATCTTATCGTTTTCCTGTTCTTCACTGAGACACATTCTACAGAAGAGGAAACTTGTAACGACCCGCTTCCGAAGTATTTTTAATTTAGAAGAAAAGAAATCGCGAGAGGTTTATGAACCAACCCAGTTTAAAAATTGGTTTAGTTTTACCTCATTTTATTGAAATGAACCGGTTTGATAGTTTTATTATTATTAAACCAAAGCTTCCTCAATCATTTTAACCGTGTACGTGTGCGTTTATACCTAATTATATAAAAACCTAAACATTGTCCTCTTCCTTTGGAGCCGTCAACATCGTGGGGGAAAGAGAGACAGCTCAGCCAAATTTTATTTTTCCTCCCCATTAACCTCTCCACCGTTCACCCACCACCTTCTCCTTCTCTCTGTATTTTCCTTATGTTCATGTCATCACCGGAGATCAAGCCGTGTCCCGCCATCATAGTCATCATTCTTCACATATCAGCACCATTCGTTGCTGGATTTATCATAGCCCACCGGAGCTGAGATCGTGTTTATTAGAGGAATAATATCTAGGCTATACAACTGATAGTTATTTTATCCTCTAATAGTGTTGACGGTCCATCAACGAAACCTTTGTGGACGTTATGAACCGGGTCCTAGTGATGGGCATTAGCAAAGCCAAAACTAAGGCGAAACCAGAGCCGTCGCGTCGTGACACCACCACCACCACCGATCCAAACCGCAGTGAACCCAAAGTCACCGGAAGTGCATCCCATTTCACCGGAGACGCAGCCTTATGAGATTAATCGTTATATTGGACGCCATTAACATTGTCTCTTTGTGGGTACATATTAAATCCATACAAAGAAGAACGTGAGCAAAGTTGCACCTTATGAGTTTAAGATGTTTCTTGCACCACAAGCATGTCATTTGATTATGAACCCTTCATGTTATCGTGCAGGAAACAATCTTTTCATGTCATGAAAATCTAGTAGTGTTAAATGAGGCATATCCATTTCCGAGATTTTCCTGACTCATTTCCAAATTAGATAAAGGTGAGGGTGTGATTCGTGGCAACTTAGTAATTTGTAGTTTGGTCATTGTTGGTTTGTTAAAATAAAGATTATGTGTTAGAGTAATTATTTACGGAAGGTTCGTTCTTTGTTCTTCGAAAAGGTTCTCAATGTTCGAAGAACGTTCTTGCGTTCTTACTTCTTAGGGTAATTGCATGTTAGATTTTTGTGATGATGATGTTTAAATTAATATGTTTATGTGAATGAACGTAGAATTGATCTTGAATAGAATTGGTATGTTAAGTGGATAACGTAATAGAAATGGGCTAAGGATGAATTAATTAAGGAAATAACGGGAATAGAAAATTGAACTTAAATAAGGAAAATACATGATTAAGCAATGAAATTAAATAAGGAAAATATGTTTTGGCTTCGGCCGTTATGGACCTTCGGGTCGTAGGTTGGCTTCGGCCGCAGGAGGTTTGGCTATGGCCACAGGTTCGGCTACGGCCGCAGGTTTGGCTACGGCCGCATGTTTGGCTACAGCCGCATGTTTTTCTACAGCCGCAGGTTGATGGACCTTTTGGTCGAAATGTTAGGAAATGCTAAAGTAAAGGAATGATATAACTGGATGCTAGGTGGTTAGTTTGAATGAATAAAAATGGATAAGTAATACGAAAATGGCTAAGTAAGGAATGATGGAAACGGATCGCTAGGTTGATAGAATGAGATTGCTAGGTTGTTAGAATGGAACGTGGAATTTGATTGCTTTATTATTGAGTTGCATGTGGGCGGCTTTGAGCGTCCTCACTGAGTAATTTTGTATACTCATGCCTCTTTTTCCGATGCAGGTAAGGTTGATTTTGTGGACCGGAGCGTGAGGCTATGAAGACCATCGAAAAAGAATGTTTTGAATTTGGGTAATGTTTGGGAGTTTATAAAGATATTTTTCTTGTAGACTAAAAAATGTTCACTATTTAGTCTCGTATTTTATCTATAAAGTGGTAGTATTTCTTCGTTTTACCGTTAACATTTGACTAGATTTTTACTTAAAATTTTCAATGTGTTTTTCAAATATTTCCGGGTTGGGGTGTTTCAAAACTCCTATGCGAGAGAAGGTATCCCAATAAAGAACAGAAGAACGAGAAGAGCGATAAGGATAGGGTAATTCAATCCATACATCGCGATAAACCATCCATGGCCTCTCCAAAACGGCCTTGCAAATATATACAGATATATAAACACATGCAAATGTTGACAGACAACTAACTAACCGTGAAAGAGAGAGCGAGCAGAAAGAATGTTTGGGGATATGAGAATGAGATAGGCCGACAAACAAGATGTTTCCTGATCTTTGGACGGTATGATACAAGGTTTACTTAATGGCCGTATATAATTCTCGTAATGATATTTGCGTATTTGAAATGAACATTTGTTTACTGCACAACAAAATCATGCTGTGAATTTATTTATTTAAAATAAATTATGGATATTTTATAGTCAATAAATTATATATTCCAATATGATATGTTTTCAGTTCCCGGGAAGAAGTCCAAAATTTTCTGTTATACAAAAATAAAATAAAAGTACTCATGAACTTTGGAAATATCTTTGCGTCGTCGGACTTTTACTAGTTTGGTAGCAGATAGCACGAGCATATATATCCCTTACATTAGGACAAGTCAAGTTCTCATGTTTTGAAATCAAGTTAATTCAAAAATCAAGTTAATTTAAAAATCAACAGTCGATGCACACTTTATTTGAAAAAAAAACTGTTGAATTATATGAATAGATATGCTTGTGTGACTATAAGCTAGTTATCATTTTCTATTGAACATTAAATTATTACATGCAAATCATACGAGATTCACAAGTATTTAAACATGCAAACTTCCCTACCAAACACTTATTTGTTTATATTTGTAATCATCCAAATTCTCACTAAATAAACGTATACCTAATAACACAATTCATGCGTAATTTTTATATTACACGTCTATGGTTCAGCCTACTTACATCTGTAATGTGTTATTAATTCAATGCTTTCCCTCAACCTAAACTGGTAAGAGAGTTATTTAGGTGAAACTGTGAAATAGTAGTCCTCTTGCGGTACTTCAATTAGTCAAACCGTGACTTACGCGTTTGGTTTCAAAACATTGACTTTTCAGAACAAAAGTAAGCATGTGTTTTCTTTTGTGATATAAATGTTCAAAATCATCGGCACCATAGTATTTTGTTGGTATGTAATTTATTTTAATATAAAGATAAATTTGTAAATATATAGGTTATAGTATAAAAAATCACTGTAAGGTAAAATTATGTGATTCTGTCTCATTAGAAAAGAAACTAACACTTGATAACAACCATATGAATATGATGATAATATATTTTGAAAATTGCATGTTAGATTTACAAACTAGATGTATACTATAACCGCGTAAAAGAAACTCCATGTTTTAGCACAACAATGTACCAATGTTATGGGGTATTAATGTAATTTATACATGGTACTGTTATTAAGCGACCCGTTCAAATCATACTACTTGGTCAACACGTCAAACGCGAGATGGCGCCGGTAAAATCCGACCTAAGTGTTGAAGTCTTGTGTCATGACCACTTCCTCGTAACTAAAGTATATATATATACATACACATACTCCCTCTCATTTAACAACATAACCATAATTTCTTAACCAAACAAACAAAAAGAAAAGCTTTTTTCTCCCTGAGAAACAATAGTTTATTACCGGACTACTTCGAAGCTCTTTTTTTTGTCGGTACAACGTAAAGAAGAGAAAGCAAAATCAAATGAGGAGAGTTAGCTGGTCTACTGTTTTGATCGTGGTGATGATGGTGTCATTGTTGGTAGTAGAACACGTGGTGCTCCCGGCAGAGGCAGGGAGGGTTCTAACGGAGAAATTGGGAGACGGAAGAGCGACGGTGATAAGAGTGGAGAAGATGAAGTCGACGGTGGATTACTGGTTTCAGCGTTTGGCTTCGGGTCCGAGTCCAAGTGGTCGCGGCCATTAAACTAGTTTTTTTTTTCTAGCTGGAGGTGATCCATTAGCGTCGATATGACATGATTACCAAAAACAAAACCGTCAAAAACTGTATCACATTCATTTATTTTATTTTTTCATTTTTTCTTCTTTTCATCCTGTAGGGAAAAATTTCAAATATAGTGGCAAAAACTAAACCATCGTTATACATGTACATAACTTAACTGTTGTTGGTTGTTAATTTCAATAAGATTTTATAATCGTTTTTTTTTTGGAGAGAATTGGTTTGTGGTAGTTGGAAACAAAGATATACACCAACAAAAACAACAACAAAATATGATGTAAACGAGTGAGTCGTGCACGCCACATATGTATGTGTAGCCTGCCAGGTCATCTCCCTAACATAATTTTCCCATACGTTAAGACAACAACAAGCATTAACATACGTGACAAATTAAAGTTGGAGTGCGAACGATGCATGAAACTTAAGGAGGAGAGCAAATTGCTTTGGAGGAAGTACAAAAATAACATAATTATAAAAGATTGTCCAACTTTAGAATGATAAAAGTGCACAATAAGCGGTCTAACAAAAGCAAAGTGTTAACTAAGCCAAGTTCCTGGGAACATAGAAGTGGTAAGAAAAATAACTTATTGTGCACATAAAACCATATAGAAAGTATTATCCAAATGCTGGGCACTTCGAGTTTTGGATTCACTCCTCTCTGTAGTCTGGATTCTCTTTTAATATGATGAAACCTTCTAGTATGGGAGACAATGGAATGTACCTGTGACCCCATGACAAAAACAACCAGAGTTTTTAGAATCCAAAGTGTATAACAAAGTTTCATTTCTAGTAGGAAAATGGTTTTGAGGAATCAACGTACTTGTCTGTTGCGAGTTCGGCTCTCTCCCCAGCAGCAAGGAGAACAGGTGTGGAGTGCGTTTGGAACCCAGTGATTGTTTTTGGTCGACCTGCCTGTCCAACCACGTCAACTGCTTGTCCTACCCGCACTGGCACCGAGATGGGTTTCAGGTTCTCATCCACCGTCAGCATCATCCTTGGCTACACACTCAAACCGTATTGTGTTAGTAGATAAAACATCGTTTACATCCATTTGACAAAAGAAAATACTCGGATAGAACATTGCACTTACCTGCATCGCCAAAACGATGAAGTAGAGAACATAATGGTATTTCCCCAGTATGATGGATTTCATGTCTAGGCATGCATGCAACAATGTCACTATACCAGCAAGCGCGGTTCTGGGTTCAAAGAAACACAACACACATGATTAGGATTCAAAGGGCGGAGCTTTGAAAGCTAAGTATTCACAAAATACATGTTAAAACTTACGGGGATAGCAAGAGCCGTTCCGAGTGGAAGGGACTGAGAGTTAAGAGACCTTTTCCCATATGCACAAATCCTTGAGCAATACGCACCTGCATTGCAACCTTACACAATGAGAACTAGCCTAATCAGTAGAACCTGTGTTTACTGCACAAAACCAAAAAAACATAGAAATTTAACACATTACACAGAAGAGAAGGCTGGCATCCTTGTAATAATAGCTGGATAGATTTCTAAGCATGCCAGCAATCCTTGCATTGTTGGTCCCAGCGCCAATCAAACCAAGGGAAATTATCGCTGCCTGTAGAAGTGTCAGATGAAACATCAGTCCAGCGCTGCAAATCAAAGTTCAGTGAAAATACTACTACGCCTCAATTAACAACTCACCATTGCAACTTCTGAATCTGTGTCATGGCTAAGCCGGCTCAAGGTGTCCATAACATTCACCTGGAATTATGGATAAGATTAGTGAGTAACAACAGTGTTCTTACGCGGAAACGTAAACCCAGATTTAATAAAGAAAGAAGTATATTCACCTTTGGGTTGGATATACATAGGAGACCAAGGGCCAAAGGCACTGCACGCCGAATGTTTTGTTCTCCATACTGTAGCACGCGCTCCAGAGAACGGATCGCCATATCAAGACCCAATTCTTCAGACATAGCAACCATCGCTATTCCAAGAACAGCTGGCCCCTGGTGGATATCACCTTTCTCCAGATGCTCTCCACACTGAGCCAGAAGGTCTTGGACCTGAACAATGAACTGTCAGCAACTAAAGTACAAAGCAACAAACTATGTAATTCAACCACCAGAACACTTGGTAAGATACCTTAAGGACATTCCCGGTTCCAGCATACGCACAGGAAAGAAGTGTCATATCACAATACTTTCTGATTTTCTCATTGAATGTCTTTGAAACCTCCGCGGTAGCCTCCACACTTTCCTGCTCGATATTGGAACAAGTTGACACTGATAAGCGAGGGAAATAACCATCGGGTAAACAAACAAGAAACTAATCCAGTAAAACTCGTTTTCTACCTGTTTGCCAAGGTACAAAAGTCCAAGACCAAGAGGCAAGAAACGAGTAAGGGCATCACCAAGTTGTGCCTCACTCCGATCCATCAAAGCAAATATAATAGATTGGGCAACCTCTTCGTTACAGGAACCAACATAAATCATCCCCAAACTAAGTGCAGCAAAAGCAATCACATCGAGAGGTGCTTTAGCGTCATTCAGTATTGGAGACAAGCTGCTTCTTAACTGTCCAAACAGTGAGCATGTTATTGTCTCGTCAACAGAACATTTAACCTAACACTGTAGGTAATTAGATAGGAGATCTTTACCTGATCATTTTGGGAACCGGCATATGCAATCCCGAGACCCATAATAGCACCAATTCGGACAGATGAATCCTCGTTATCAACATATTCTCCAAGAAGGGCCAATGCCTGAGAAAGAAAGGTGAGTGAGAAGTGTGTATGGCAATACAATGAGCATATAGGTTCCAATAAAATCATAAAGGAAATCAACTCACAGGATCACAATCACTCTTAATGCCACAATTATTAATCCCAACACCTAGCAGAGCTCCAGCAAGGACGGGATTATCAGTGCTATGAAAATATTTGTCAAGTTGGGTAAGTCCGGCGTCCACATCCCACAGTAGAATCATACCCTAGCATGGGAAACAGCGAGGTTCTGTTACAATTTCCACTTCCAAGATATGAACACAGCTAGTCAATCTATCACGTAAGTAGAGGTATACCAGGCTAGCAGCTGCACTGGTCTTGCCATGTTCTTTATTTTTGAAGAGCCAGTTTCCAGCAGTTCCACTAGCTGCGTCGGATGGTACTGTCATTAGTTTGTCCTGCAGTAAGTAAAATTTATCAAAAGGATTGCCGAGCTTACGAGTTTCTTCTCGTTTGTCCCTGCAATAAGAATCTGTAATCATACCTGGCCGAAACCAGCATTTACAAATGCATTCACAAACGTCGCAGCTAGATTTTGTCTAGCAGAATCCACACTTGGGCTAGAGCTAGCCCTGCCATCAAGCAAGTGAGCCTGCAAAATTTTCATTGAACAGTTAAGACACACTGACGAAAACAGATCCTGTAACCAAATAAGCCAGTAACAGGCGCAATATTGATAGAACTGATACCTTGTAGATGTCTTCAGGCGTCTTGGCCTCCATGACCTCAATATCCCTTGCAAGCGTCAGATATCCTTCACTTAACTTAGTGTTGTTAACAATATCCTGCAGCATGTCTCTGTCATCCTTATCTGCAACCATCTCAGAGTCGAGCTCAACGGTGATGCCCTGCATGGGGGAGTAAACAAGAGAAAAAGAGACGTAAGAAACTGAATTATCGTACTAAATCTCTATAGTAATGTTAATCATTAAGCACTTACATGGCGTGAAATCATGTAGCAGAACTGTTTCTTTCTTAGCAGATCAGTGCATGAGGTAAATACTTGCTTCACATACTGCAATACGGAAAATATATATCACGTGAGAAAAATACATTACGTAGAGGAAAGCTTTTTACAGCTGCCCCAATGGTGCAGAGAGGATATTAAGTTCTGTAGGAAGATTAGAGCCCAGACCTGCATGTTATCAAGAAATAGTGCAACTTGCAGAGCGTTTGGATATTCCTCAAACTTCATGTAGATCATGTAAGCAATATCTAAAACCAGCATGTCATCCGGTCCTGGAAGGAATCTGAAAAAACAAAAACATACACCAAGCAAAGCTCATGAGAGCTGGTCTCATAAGAAAATTACAGAATGAGTTATCAAATTTGTGAAACACCATAAGATGCTCATATTTAATTACTTTGCTGAACTCGTGAGATAGTTGCACGTCCTCCTGAAATTTGTGCGGTCTACATGCGCAAGTAAGAGATCAAGATCCTCAACATCCATTAAAAGGTCAACAGCTTCGGTTTCTGCATTGTGCTGCAACGAACAAAAAAGAAATCCTTCAGAGGTAGCCAAAAAAAAATGGTGCAAGTCTCAAGCTTATAAATGGAAAGTTCATTATTTTAGATATATAAATGGAACCCTTTTATATTACAAGGGGCCAACGAATCAAGAAAAGTAAGCATGACAAGGATCTAACCTTCATGTGAAATGCAACAATTTGCTTCACAAGATCCATTAAGTCCTCAATGGAGGCCTCCTCACTCTGGTATAACAAAAAAAAGAGAAACCATATAACCATATTTCAGAAAGAAAAAACTAAAGAAAGAAAGAAAGCACAATGTCATTATATTGATTGACGAACCAGCAGAGAAAACCCAAACATAAACCATCCTGGCCTTGTTACAATATGCGTAAAACTCTTCAAGCAACAAAATATTGCCAAAGACCAATTTGTTTACTAACCTGACGCATTGTATACTCTTCTGCAATCTCCCCGGCCAAATTCCTTACATACTCGTGACCCCACGATCCGATGTCACCTCCTGATCCAGTTAACCTATATCCTAAGCTTTCCTGAAAGAATAATGTAGAACAAAGGCCCATCAACATATAACTCCATAAAATTCTACCAACAACCACAAAATACAAATCCATTCACGTATATCGTAAGAGGAAAACACAGAAAACAAAAACGAATCGAGTGATGTGAAAATGAAGCAAACAACAAGAACATATGTTAGTACTAAGAAATTCATACTAGAATAGCAAGAAAGCATACCCTTTCACCCTCAGCAGACATGGTCAGGGCCAGGACAGACAATATATCAGCCAACAATTTCTGCAAATACATGAAATTGGATCTTCAATCCATGCAAAGTAGAATGAACAAAGAGGTGGTAATTTCTTAAAATGTCAGAGGACGTACCTTGAGATCGGAGTCCGCCATATTTTTATGTAACTCCTTAAGAGTTCCATAATGAGGACGGAGAAACTTGAGGGGTTTGGGAACTGAAGTCATGGAGCTCGTTGAGGCACGGATTTCCTGCCTAAATACAATAAGATTAGACCAAGTTAAGGTCAAATACCAAAACGGGATGATAAAAAAAATCATGAACACAGTACTGAAAGCAGCAATAGAAGTATCATAGGTCTTTACAAGCAACAACGAAACTTATCTCTACGCATATCCAGCTAATCAACTTTGGGATGGGTGAAGAGATAGAAGAATTACCTCATGCTTTCAAGAGCGGCCTTCTGCAACTCAGGATTGGGGTCCTGCACCCTCTCAACATAAAGCTCCAGGTTCTGCTTTAGTTCCAAGTCCTCTTCAGACTGCAATCACATCAGACGAAAACTGAGTCATCATCTACTAATCAAACTAGCCATAGTACAAAACCAATAAACAGCTTATCATCTAAAACCCTAACTTTTCGAAAAATCAGCTACATTATTGCAAAATCTACAGCTTAATCGTGAAACTTCATCCTAATCTCCAGGGGTACTAAACAAACTCTAAATCCAAGCAAAATTTTCAATAGAGAATGCGAAATCCAACTTACGAGATCATCCTCCTTCTTATCATCCTTCTTCTTGGGATCCTTGGAAGGAACCTTCGTCGTAGCTTCATCCCGCTTCGCACCACCACCAACGTTGTTCGGATCCGGAACTGGAGCCATCTCAAAATCGAACTAAACACCCGATCAAGCTGAAGAATCGGAAACGATCGAGCAAAAACCCTAACTCTGGAGAGTGCTCGCTAGAGAGGAGGAACGATGCCTTTCTTCTTCTGCAACTCAGGTGAAGTGTAGAATAAAAAATTATCGGAAAACAAGTACAGGTTATAATATAAAGGAGAAGCTTACCCCTCGATCAAGATTTCCATCGTGAGCCCGGCCCATCAATAAACCGGCCTTCTTAATGGGCCGACAAAATTTAAAATGTTTATTTATGTAATAATGGAAAAACAAAGAGGGCAAACACCGTCACCCGCCCGTCAAGACAGAGAGAGATAGCCACCGTTTGCTCCCGAACCTTCGACTAGATTCTCTACTGTAGTATGTGAAAGAGAGGGAGGAGAAGAAGAGGACGTCGATAGAGAAAGAAACCCTTTTGATTAAATTGAGGAGACGTGAAGAAACGAAAAAGAGAAGAAGGAGGAGGAGGAGGAGAGATGGGTGTGGATTACTACAAAGTTCTACAGGTTGATAGAAGCGCCAGCGACGATGACCTTAAGAAAGCCTACAGGAAACTCGCTATGAAGTGGCATCCCGACAAGAACCCTACCAACAAAAAAGAGGCCGAGGCTAAGTTCAAGCAGATCTCTGAAGCCTACGATGTATGTTCCTTCTTCCTTTTTTTTTTGTTAATTTCTAATTAAAAGATTGTATTTTTGATTGAATTCGTTCCAAAGTTGGTATTTTTATTTCTATTGATGTGTTTTACTTACCCTGAAACTGTCGGCTGCGGAGTTGAAACCACTTTTGTCGCGATTTGAGATGCAAGTTGTCGACTTTCACGATTTGATGTGGTGTTGGCTTGTGGGTTTAAGAGATTTCGTGTTCTTGAGTGATTGGAATCATAGTATGAAGTAAAAGATGGGTTTGCCTATGGAATCGCCAATAGGATCCCAAAGTTATTAGTCTGTGCTTCCTCTCATAGTTAGTTAGTGAACTTGTTTTCTCCGTTGTCTTTGATACTCTCTGATGGACTAGTAAGAAAGAACATCTTAAACTCTTTGTATGCTTTGCAAATGCATGTATGTACCTTAGGAGTGTACCAAGATTGTTTACTTCGATTTAATCTTTTATGTGTGGCTAATATTGGTATTGGGTGTGGGTTTTGTTTTAGGTTCTTAGCGATCCTCAGAAGAGAGCTGTATTCGATCAATACGGCGAGGAAGGGTTAAAAGGGAACGTGCCACCTCCCAACGCTGCTGGTGGATCTTCCTACTTCTCATCAGGAGATGGGCCTTCGTCTTTCAGGTTCAACCCGAGAAGCGCGGATGATATATTCGCTGAGTTTTTCGGTTTCTCTACTCCCTTTGGTGGCAGCCCGTTTGGTGGAGGAGGAGGCCTTGGCCGCAGCGGAGCAGGGCAGAGGTTCGCCAGCCGCATCTTTGGTGATGATATGTATGGCAGCTCGTTCGGTGAAGGAGGACACCCTCCTCATCATCATCATCATCACGGTGCAGCTAGGAAAGTGGCTCCTATCGAGAACAAGCTTCCTTGTAGCCTTGAAGATCTCTACAAAGGAACCACCAAGAAGATGAAGATCTCCAGGGAGATTGCAGATGTCAGCGGGTAAGCGATCAATCAAACTCACCTACCATTTGTTGTGACAACACCTAATCTCTGTGTTAAATGCAGAAGAACAACGCAAACAGAAGAGATTCTAACGATCGGAGTGAAACCAGGATGGAAGAAAGGCACGAAGATCACATTCCCCGAGAAAGGCAACGAGCATCCCGGGGTGATTCCAGCTGATCTCGTCTTCATCATCGACGAGAAGCCACATCCGGTGTTCACACGTGACGGCAACGACTTGATTGTCACACAGAAGATCTCGCTAGCCGAAGCCTTAACAGGCTACACCGTCAACATAACGACCCTTGATGGTCGGACACTTACAATCCCCATCACAAACGTGATCCATCCAGAGTACGAAGAAGTGGTGCCTAAAGAAGGAATGCCACTTCAGAAAGATCAGACAAAGAAAGGGAACTTGAGGATCAAGTTCAACATCAAGTTTCCAGCTAGGTTAACCGCGGAACAGAAGACTGGTTTCAAGAAGCTTCTTGGTTGAATGAATCATCATTACAGCTTTTGCTTTTGTCTTGTTATGTTTGTGTTGGTAATATACGTTTTACAGAAAAATTTCATGCAATTCTTTAAAGATTTTGGTACAAAAACTGAAGTTGTGTTTACAATAGTTTGTCCTTTTTTAATGGACTTATTCTTTGGTGAGTGGAGATCCAATGCCGTGACGGCGAGTGGGGAACACGAGGAAGAAGCCGCCGCAAATAACGCCGATGATGATAGGCAAACTGGTGAGAAGCTCCTTGATGTCTTCAGAAGGAACAGGGAATAAACAACGGATCACGTTCTGATCAATCATGGAGATTGCGAAGAAGACCAGCATCGACATGAATGCATGCACGAAATCAAGAAACCTGAGCTTATATTTTTCTTTCTCCTCATCCGTTAGAGTAATCGATCCTTCCATCACAGATAAACCACTCCGCGTCGCCAAGCCGTACCTGACCTGTGAAGAAGATAATTATCATGTTCAAAACGTAACAAAATAACTGAGGATACGAGTGATAAGAGGGAATGTGTTTGCTACCTTGCCGCGTGGGTCTCTGAAGGAGTCGGTGAAGGAAAGGAGGAAGCAGGAGACGGCGCAGACGAAGACGAGGAAGCAGGTGAGCCAGCGACTGGCGATGGTCGGACACTGACCCTGATGAGATAGGACTGGACACATTATTTGAAAACCCATTACCGAACCGGTCGGGAGGAGATTGGAGAGATGGGCTGTTCCTTTGAATGCTTTCCTCGCCATTTTCTGTACTTTTGACTTCGGCTTTCTTGGTGCCTCAGGCAATGACGCTATCAGTAACGGCTGCGTTTCCTCCATAAGTTTCTTTTAGTTTTGATTAATCACTCTTGAAAAACTCGAATGATTAGATATGTCTCTTTATTCGATGATTATTTTGAAGAGCTGGACAAGGTTTTATGGGTTTCGCCTTCTTTCTTATTCGTGTCTTGTTCTGTTAAGCTGTTGTTTCAGGTTACAGGGGTTATAGATTCTGTTCTTTCCATTTTTATGTTTCTGTTGCATGTTAGTCTTACCAATAAAAACTTAAAAACCAAATAAAACTTGAGTAATGAAACAAGAAATTAGGGTGTTGTGTTGTCTTTTGTTCTGAATTTAATTAACACTAGGATTGGCGTATGACGTCTATATTGGTTTAATTCTTCATGTTTCTTAGGAGTTTTTTAATTTTTTGCGGCTTCTAAGAACAAACCAGCTTTCGAGCAGAATCTAGTTCAACTTTGTTGTAACCAAACTTTCATTCATGAATGATATTTACAATTTAGCAAAAAAAAAAAAAAAAAAAAACTTGAGTAATGAAACAAGAAATAGGAGTCTTCGTAACAGAAACTTTTTATTTAAAAGTTGCTGTTACCGGAAAGAAATTACTTTTATTTATAATAAGCATGTGATTTTGTTGAAAAAAAAAACATAAATTACACATTTTTTTTATCAAACTGCGACAAATTTATAAAAGAACTTCAATTTATAAAGAAGTAGCATTTAGTGGGCCTATATTGTTTGACGCTTAAAGAGTCCAAAAATACGCAATAATGGAAGAAAGCCGAAGAAGCCCGTTGGATAAAAGAAGATATTCCAAGATAAAATCCACTGGTAATCATTTGCATATAATCTAATGATATACATGTAAACTTGTGTTTGTAATACGACAGCATATACGATAATCTAGATTTTTTGTTCTTAACAAGATAATTTAGCTACGTATTCTCCAAATACGTGGCTTAATCTCAGTCAGTCTTAACGTATGGTCTATGAACAACGCATTAAATTGTTCTTTGGAAGAATTTATTCTTCGGCTAAAAGAGGTTATCCGTTGTGAAGTGGACTAGGCAATGCACCCTTCACTTTTGTGTTAGTAGAACTAACATGAAACGAGAAAGAACTTCGGTGACCTCCATTTCATATATTTATTACATATTGAACATGTAGACAATATGAAATATAAAACATAAAACTTTATAACGAGATAAAATAACGTATTTACATAACTTTTACAATGTCTTTTTCATGTTCGGTCAAAATACTCTCTATAAATAAGGCTTCAGAATAACAGAGAACAAAAGTCCAAAGCACTAAAAAGCAAAGTGCTTGGGGGAGACGTAAAGGGAATGCAAACAAAGGTGTAATTATAGTTACAGGACCAAGAAGACTTAAACATTATTGGATTAAGGTATCAGTGGTATGGACCATCATCGAGGTTGTAGAGTTGCAAACTCGTGATATTTGCGATAAGCTGATTAAAGAAGACAAGATCTATCCCCCTTAAATTTCGTCCTTTCAAATCAAAATGACTGTTACTTTACCTAACGAAATGATAGCAATCTAACAAAAATATCCACTGTTAGATCATGTTCTTCCGACCAACCAAATTTGACCTTGTCTACATACACGTGCCCGCGTTAAGCCTTTACAAATAAAACATGCTCAATCAACTTCTCATTTCAACCTAGGGTTGGGGGACATAGGGGTTTAGGTTTAAGGTTTTTAAGAAAGTTTATAGATAGATAAAAAAAATCATAGGATCTAATGTGGATTATCAATCTAGTAATCGATGGTTGTCCATTAATTAAAACCAAAACAGTAATGAAGAAGTTTCTATCAAGACTCTCAAAAGTCAATACAAATCCAGCATTACATGGCCTACGTATATCTCCATCATGTTGACCATTCGTAGTCTTTTAGTGACCAAAGTTTATCTTTTTCATGTGAATAATTTAGGGTTTTTACTGATTTAAACCCCAAACTATTTTTAGAACGGAAGAAAAACCTCCAACTATAATTTACGTTTTTAAACCTTCAACTAAGATTTTGTTAGTGTATTGATCCCTCCGTTAACAGTTTCGTCCAAAGTGGATGGAAAACGTTAACTTGAAACGTTGAGTTTCATTAAAAGATAAAAATAACATGTAGTTTGTAAAGGACGTCGTTTAATATCGATTTGAACAAGTTTCATGAAGCTTTTTTTCTCAGATTTCAGAAAATCTGAGAAGAGTATCAACAAACTCTTCTCCTTGTTCTGAAGCTTACTCGAATCTGTACTCGTCAAGTTTTTCCTCCATCTCTCTCTCTGGTGACCATCGATTATTGTGGCTGAAGGTAGGGTTTGATTATTTGTTAACCGGAGTTGCATTTTGATTTGAAATCAAACGGACCAAGAAGCATAAAAAGTTAGAGTTGAAGCTGAGCGTTCACATTAGCGGCACCGTTGCTACTGCGGGCTTTACGCAATCGATCGGATCATCTAGATATAGATGTAGACGACAACAAAAATTGTTAAATTGTCCTAGTGGCGAATGACTATTGTGAATGCAAGGAACCCGGGTTTGAACTAAGGTGAACTCGTTTTATCTACCTTTTTTGTTATTAAACACGTTTTTTACAAACTACATGTCGTTTTTGTCTTTTAATGAAACTCAGCGTTTCAAGTTAACGTTTTTCATCCACTTTGGACGGAACTGTTAACGGAGGGGTCAATACACTAACGGAATCTTAGTTGAGGGTTTAAAAACATAAAATTATAGTTGGAGGTTTTTCTTCCGATCTAAAAATAGTTTGGAGTTTGGGGTTTAAATCACTAAAACCCCAATAATTTACTAATCATTCTTATTAACTTATCAATAAAATTAACAACATAGCTATTTAAATTTGTGGTATTAAACCATTACACTACAAGAAAACATCGGTATTCTGACGGACATTCCGACGGAAAATGAAATCCTCAGAATTTCCCGAGGAAGCCCAAATTTTGGGTTTCCTCGGAATTTCCTCGGAATATACCGACGGAATTCCGAGGAAACATTAATCCGTCGGTATATTCCGAGGAAATTCCAAGGAGAAATGTGTTCCTCACAAAATTCCGAGGAAATTCCGACGAACGAGTGATCGATCGATGCGTTTTTGGACATATACCCATCGATCGATCACATTGTTACGTTTTGGTCCATTTTAGTGATCGATCGATGCGTTTTTGGACATAAATCCATCGATCGATGCGTTTATAAAAAAACATTCGAGATTTTGAAACCCAAAACACTAGTTCCTCGGAATTTCCTCGGAATATTTCGAGGAAATTCCGAGGAACACTTGATATCCTAGATCAATCGATGGGATAATCTCATCGATCAATCACATTGTTACGCTTTGTTCCATCTTAGTGATCGATCGATGCGTTTTTGGACATAAATCCATCAATCTATTCGTTTATAAAAAAATATTCGAGATTTTGAAACCCCAAACACTAGTTCCTCGGAATTTCCTCGGAATATTCCGACGGAATTCCGAGGAAGAAAAGGGTTTCCTCGGAATTCCCTCGGAATATTCCGAGGAAATTCCGAGGAAATAGGGTTTTTAAACCGAAAACAACGTTTTGCGGTTTGAATAACACCTATATAACCCTTATTAAGTGTCTTACGTTCATTATGAAGTCAAAAATTTGTTCATTACCCTATAATAAACACTTTTCCGATTGTATGAACGAAATCCCCACAACATAAGAGAAACACTTATACACTTTAATGAACGGTAAAGGGAATACTTACAATTCGTTTTGAAATTTGCTATTTCATGGTTTATGCTCATCTATACAAAGAATCCTCAATGGTATGCATTACAATTGTATAAGAAATGAAATACGGCAAAAAAAATTGATGTTTTGAAACCCCAAACACTAGTTCCTCGGTATTTCCTCGGAATATTCCGAGGAAATTCCGAGGAACAATATAAATTAATAGAAATATATGCACATGATATTCTTTTTCCTCGAATTAATGAAAATATTCCGAGGAAATTCCGACGGATATTTAAATGGCCGTCGGAATTTCCTCGGAATATTTTCATTTAACCGGGCAAACAAGCCGCCAAATATTTCGCGAAAATTGAAATTGAAAATACTGAGGGAATTCCGACAGAAAATATCCGTCAGACCAAAGGTTTTATAAACTCGAACCGCATCTTCTTCCCCATTTCTCTCTTCTTCGTCTCCGGCGATCTCTCTCTCCTTCCGGCGTTCTCCACCTTCTCTCGCGACGATCTCTCCGGCGAATCCTTTCCATTCCCTTACAAATCATGTAAGGACCCTATCCCACTCTCTTAGGTCCTATTTGTTAGGTTTTTAAGTAGATTTGATGATTTTAGAAGTTTTTTGATAGATTTTTGTTAGGGTGATTGGGTAGGATTGTGATTTGTTGTGTAATAGGTTTAGAATTGTGATTTGGTTGTGTTGAATTGATTTAGAACTTGTTTTATAAATTGTTTATTATTTTTGTATTTACAAAAAGTTTTTTCTATATAAATTCGATTTTACAAAACGTTTTTGTATATAAATTCGATTTTTGGATTTATAAAAGATGATTTCATATTTATAAAAATATTTATATTTATTAAAACTAATTTTGTATTTATAAAACATTTTTTTGATTTATAAACACTATTTTTTTTTATTTTTGTATTTATAAAAACTATTTTTAAATATACAAAACGTTCTTTGTATATAAATTCGATTTTTGGATTTATAAAAGATGATTTCATATTTTAAAATTAATTTTTTATTTATAAAACATTTTTTGATTTATAAACACTATTTTATTATTTTTTGTATTTATAAAAACTATTTTGTATTTATAAAAAGATGATTTCATATCTATAAAAATATTTATATTTATTAAAACTAATTTTGTATTTATAAAACATTTTTTTGATTTATAAACACTATTTTATTATTTTTTGTATTTATAAAAAGATGATTTCATATTTATAAAAATATTTATATTTATTAAAACTAATTTTGTATTTATAAAACAATTTTTCGATTTATAAACACTATTTTATTATTTTTTGTATTTATAAAAACTATTTTGTATTTATAAAAAGATGATTTCATATTTATAAAAATATTTATATTTATTAAAACTAATTTTGTATTTATAAAACATTTTTTTATTTATAAAAACTATTTTATTACTTTTTGTATTTTAAATATGTTTTCTATTTCAATTTTAATTTTATATTTTCGAATTTCAATTTAAAAAAATAAATTTATAATTTTTTTTTTAATTTTGGAAATATTCCGAGGAAGTGTATCCCTCGGAATATTCCGACGACATCTTCCTCGGAATATTCCGAGGAATTTCCGACGAAAAAAGTCCTCGGAATATTCCGAGGAAAAATGAATTTCCGAGAAGTTATTTCCGAGGACTTTTTTCGTCGGTATGTCGTCGGAATAGCGTTATTCCGACGACATACCGATGATTTTTTTCTCGAGTATGCCGCTGTTTTCTTGTAGTGTTAATTTCATCACTCACGAGTTTTGTGATGAATTATATGTAAATAGTAAATACTGTGGTAGATTTCACATGGATGCATATAATAGCTGACTGTTTGATTCTCAATTTTTTGAAGAACATGTCTCACACATGTCTTGTCACAGTGTTCGCTTCCCTCTTTGCTTCTACAATCCTGAACCTTTAAAACTCATGATTTCGTTTTATTCACAAGTCATAAGCATGAGAGAGAGAGAGAGAAAATTAAAACAATCTTTCTAGTAAAAATGCTTTATTGTCTTATTCTCCTCCTCCTCCTATGCCTCTCTTCCACGTATCTATGTCTCTCACTAAACCACGATGCCACCATCCTCCGGCAAGCCAAACTGGGCTTATCTGACCCGGCCCAGTCACTATCTTCCTGGTCCGAAAACGACGTCACTCCGTGCCACTGGCGCGGCATCACCTGCGATGCCACGTCAGCTGTCTTCTCCGTTAATCTCTCCAGCTTCATGCTCGTCGGTCCTTTCCCTTCCATCCTCTGCCGTCTTCCTTCTCTGTCATTCCTCTCTCTCTATAACAACTCCATCAACGGTTCCCTCTCCGGCGATGATTTTGCATCGTGTCGGAATCTCATCCATCTCAATTTGTCGGAGAATCTCCTGGTTGGTTCCATCCCGGAGTCACTCCCTTTCAAGCTGCCGAACCTCCGCCGCTTCGAAATATCCGGGAACAACTTATCGGACACGATTCCGGCGAGCTTCGGAGAGTTCCGGAAGCTCGAGAAGTTAAACCTTGCCGGAAACCTCCTCTCCGGCACCATTCCCGCCTCGCTCGGCAACGTATCCACTCTGAGAGAACTCAGACTCGCTTACAATATATTTTCTCCTGGTCGAATCCCGAGTCAACTCGGTAATCTAACGGAGCTTCGTGTTCTCTGGCTCGCCGGCTGCAACCTCGCTGGTTCGGTGCCTCAAACTCTGTCCCGGTTGACTCACTTGGTCAGCTTGGATTTGACCATGAATCAACTCACCGGGTCTGTCCCGAGTTGGATCACGGAGCTGAGAAGCATCGAGCAAATCGAGATATTCAACAACTCGTTCTCAGGCGAGTTACCGGAGGCGATGGGTAACATGACGATGCTAAAGAGTTTCGACGCGTCGACGAACAAGCTGACGGGGAAGATCCCCGAGGGCTTGGCTCGGTTAAACCTCGAGTCGCTCAACCTCTTCGAGAACATGCTCGAAGGACCCTTGCCGGAGAGCATAACTCGCTCCAAAACGTTAACGGAACTAAAACTGTTCAACAACAAACTCACCGGGGAGATACCGAGTCAACTCGGCGCGAACTCTCCGTTACAGTACGTGGACTTTTCGTATAATCAGTTTTCCGGCGAGATACCGGCGAATATATGCGGAGGAGGGAAGCTAGAGTTTTTCATGCTTATAGGGAACTCTTTTTCCGGTGAAATACCGACAAATCTTGGAAAGTGCAGGAGCTTGACACGTGTCAGGCTAAATAACAACAAGCTTTCCGGTCACGTTCCGGAAGAGTTCTGGGGTTTGCCTCGTATGTCGCTGCTCGAACTCTCGGAGAACTCGTTCACCGGAAGAATCTCTGAGTCCATCGCCGGTGCAAAGAATCTATCAAACCTGAGAATCTCAAAGAATCAGTTCTCAGGTTCGATTCCCGGCGAAATCGGATCGCTTAACGGACTCATCGAGATCGCCGGAGATGAAAATAGCTTCTCCGGCGAGGTTACTAGTACTTTGGTGAAGCTTAAGCAACTGAGCAGGCTCGATCTCAGCTCTAATCAACTCTCCGGCGAGATTCCACGTGGAATCCGTGGCTGGAAGAATCTGAACGAGCTCAATTTAGCTAATAACCATCTCTCCGGTGAAGTCCCTAGAGAGCTCGGAGACTTGTCGGTTCTTAACTACCTCGATCTCTCGAACAATCAATTTTCCGGTGAGATTCCACCGGAGCTCCAGAATCTGAAGCTGAACATTATAAACCTATCGTATAATCATCTCACCGGGAGAGTACCGCCTCTCTACGCTAACAAAATCTACGCTTCTAGCTTTGTGGGAAACCCTGACTTGTGCGTCGATGATCACGACAGTCGTTGGCGGAAGATCGCACGGTCTAAAAACATCGGTTATGTCTGGATTCTCCTATCTATTTTCATACTCGCCTGTATGGTTTTCGTCGTTGGGGTTGTTATGTTTATCGCCAACTGCAAGAAGATGAGAGCATCCAAGAGCGGTAGATTGTCCGCGTCCAAGTGGAGAAGCTTCCACAAGCTTCATTTCAGCGAGCATGAGATCGTTGATTGCCTTGACGAACGGAACGTGATCGGTTCTGGTTCCTCCGGTAAAGTCTACAGAGTGGAGCTTAGTGGCGGAGAAGTAGTAGTAGCTGTGAAGAAACTAAACAAAACGGCTAAAGGGGGTGAAGACGATTCGTTGAACAGAGACGTTTTCGCTGCGGAGGTGGAAACGCTTGGAACGATCAGGCATAAGAGTATTGTGCGCTTGTGGTGTTGCTGCAGCTCCGGGGACTGCAAGTTGTTGGTATACGAGTACATGCCTAATGGGAGCTTAGCTGATGTGTTACACAGCCACTGCAAAGGCGGGGTGTTGTTGGGCTGGCCTGAACGGTTAAGGATCGGTTTAGACGCAGCCGAGGGTCTATCATACTTACACCACGATTGTGTTCCACCGATTGTCCACCGTGACGTGAAGTCTAGTAACCTATTGCTAGATGCAGATTATGGCGCCAAAGTAGCTGACTTTGGTATTGCCAAAATCGGTCAAATGACCGGTACTAAATCGCCAGAAGCTATGTCTGGAATCGCTGGTTCTTGCGGTTACATTGCACCAGGTATGATAACATAACCAAATAAAATGATAAAACCATACAAGTTACATAATGTTTCAAATGATATTGGTGCGTTAATAGTTTTTTCTTTCTAATGTTTCTGCAGAATACGTATATACACTCAGGGTGAATGAAAAGAGTGATATCTACAGTTTTGGTATCGTGCTTTTGGAGTTGGTAACGGGGAAGCAACCAACAGATCTAGAACTTGGAGATAAAGATATGGTGAAGTGGGTGTGCACTACCCTTGACCAAAGCGGTTTAGAAACGGTGATTGATCCCAAACTTGATCTTGGGTTCAAAGAAGAGATTAGCAAAGTCATTCACATTGGTCTTCTCTGTACGAGTCCTCTCCCTCTAAACCGACCTTCCATGAGAAAAGTTGTGATCATGCTTCAAGAAGTCTCTGGTGCTGTTTCTATTAGCGGTCCAAATGCGTCCAAACGCTCTAAGAGCAGTGGGAAACTCTCGCCTTACTATGTGGAAGACATAAACAGCGTTTGAGCATTCAAATATGGGCCGGTATGGGTTGCGCTGGGCCAGAAATAGTTATTTGGTTTGTATTAAGTTAGGTGAATTGTAAGAAATCAGAAACAGAAAAATGGAGCTCTCTGATTAGGTAATAGCTTTTAATGCTATGATGTTTGGATATTAAAAATATTTTTAATTAACGCGATGATTAAGTTTGTAACATTCGATGGTTGGTCCACCCTCCACCCTATAGCCAACCTTTACTGAGTCATAATCGGCCTAAGGCCTGGCCGTTCGGGTTCAGATCTGCTAGTATTTCAGAGTCTAAAATCGGTTTAGATATTTTTACATATCGAATTAAGTTTGGATAATTTTAGTTCAGATTCAGTATATATTTGTTTAATTATCTTCAAATATTCATTTGGATTTTGATATTATCCGTTCGGCTTCAAATATTAAATTTCTAGTAATTCAATACTCGTTTGGAGATTTTGTTATTTATTTCAGTTTGGATTTAGATAAAATGTCCAAACCTAATCGACACATTACCATATTAATTTGTAAACGGATTTGCATTTTTTTTTTGTTTTTTTTTTTTGAAAAAGGGGGCTAGTAATGCGACTCAAAAGGCTACATGTTCAATAGATTTCCCTCCAAAACATATATATATATATATATTTAATTACATGATGTATTATTACACTAATACTTATATATAGTAATTTGTAATAACAGTGAATTCATAGTTTATATAGTCGTGGTGGTGGATGTAAGCATAAAGTTATATTTGTATTTTACTAAATAGCCAAACATAATGTGATTGGATTTCTTCAATGACACATTGCTACGATTCTACCTATGAAAACAACAAGCAAAGCACAAATTTTCGTAAAGGACTCACATAACTACATAAGTGTTTTTATCAACAAAAAACCTACATAAGTGTAACATCTATTTTTGTTTAGTTTGTTAATGTCTTCAAAATTAACGGGAGAAGATTAGAAACAAAATTAGAATACAAAAAGAAAAAATAAAGGTCGAGTTTCCTTGTTATGCATGAGAAGTCTACGTGAAGAAATAGAATAATGACTGACTTTTAAGTTTCTTTTTCTTTTGATATATAAAAATCAGCATCCTACTTTTATTTATTCATTTTATATATATTATTAATATTTCACAATTACACTGACAAATTCATGCCACAAAGTGATATAATATAATTCTACCTTAGTACACTATTTCACTAAGTAGTTGTACATTATACATATGGAGATGTTGAGAAAAAGATGTATATACAGGTGTAAATTATAAGTATAAGCTTAAGTAATATCTTTGCATACACTCTAGGTTGACACGGGACCTTAACTTCTTTTTCTTATTTTTGTTTCTATGAGCTCTTACAGACCAGCACCAACACCTTGCCCCAAATCCACTCCATCTTATATTCATTTTAGATCATAATCAATACATCTATCTTTATATTAGCAGATAATAAATGATTAATTTGCGGATTTTATATATAGTTTTATATGATACATTATATATAGCGCAAACAAAATACGACCAGATGAACGTAATTTGGACCATAACTTAAGAATGTTCTTGTCAAATAAGGAACGTTCTCTTGTCAAAATACGACCAGATATTCTTTCACAATGTTTTGTTTTCTTTTGTCTTCATATGTTTTTTGTTCGATCAGTCATTGTCTACTTCTCTCTCACACACCATACATGACATGTAGAAGCCAAACCAAACTTAAAACCCAAGCAATCTGTTCTTCTTTTTCTTACGATAATCCATTATGAATAAACAGTCTTTAGAATATCATTGTATAAAAACAAAAAGAATGTAGTGTTCCTTCTATTAAATATTTTTACTCCAAAATATGTATCTGCATATATATATACTTGTAAAACAAGAAAAGTTCCAATATTTTATCAGTGTTAGATAAATGTAAAACTAAAGATTCGGGAGTTTCATAGTTAAATGTACTTACACTTTACTTTCAAGTTGTAGGTGTACCTCTCCCTATCATTGTTACTTAGCATGTATGCTTCCTTGTTTAGACATACTTTTTAAATCGTAAAATAATATTTTCTTACTATATAGCATACAAGTACATTCGTATACATTATAAATGAGATTTAATAATAGCTATATCTTATTTTTCTCTCTCATGGATAGTACAAAGTTAATATCAAGGGCAAAAAAGAGCAATTAACTCAGCTTAAAAAGTGATGAACAAGAATTCAATTCCTTCCTCTTTCTCACGATAACCTCAAAGAGTTCTACTTAGGAAACATATGCTTTAGCCATCTTTAACCCTTTTACCCTTCTCTCTATCTCTCTCTCACGCCTTTTAGCCATCTTTAACCCTTTTTCCCTTCTCTCTATCTCTCTCTCACGCCTTTGTTTATTCTAATGAAGTTGTGAGAAGTGTAGGAAGAGAAGAGAAGAGAGGTAATGCACTAGAGGAAACTAAGATACACAAAACAACATGACTTGGTGCAATGACCGTAGCGATGTTCAGACCGTTGAAAGAATCATTCCCTCTCCAACAGCGGCTGAGTCTCCTGCAGCCTCATTTCAAGTCTCTAGTCACAAAACGTGTCCTTCATGTGGCCATAAATTCAAGTTTCATGAACAGGTTCTTCTTTCTCTCTAGCTAGCTTTATCCAGCTCTATAGATTTTGAAACTAATCAGTGACTGATATGAACAAAATATGGTGTATATAGGCGGGGATCCATGACTTGCCCGGACTGCCTGCCGGAGTGAAGTTCGATCCGACGGATCAAGAGGTACTTGAGCATCTTGAAGGAAAGGTAAGAGACGATGCAAGAAAGCTTCATCCTCTCATCGATGAGTTTATTCGTACCATCGACGGCGAAAACGGCATATGTTATACCCATCCTGAGAAATTGCCAGGTTATTTTATGTTGTTTCTTCCAAGATACTATAATCCTATCAACAATTATTCGCTTTTATTTAACACGGAATATTAAGTTTTTTTTGTCTTAATATGGTCTAAACTACCGACATAAAAGAAGAACAAATCATTTACTTTATAAATAGATTATAGATCTACTTCTTAAAGAACATTAATGCACAATTATCTTATTAAATGAAACTTTTCGTACATTTAGCGAATACTATTATACTTATTTTGAAGCCATGCAATATTTCCTTTTACCAGAAAGAAAAGAAAAGTAACCCGGTTATTTATATCATATTGGTTTGACTATCCATTTTCGTCATTGATTTTCGACTGCTAGTAGAGTTTTTTAAAACTAAAAAAAAAAATAGAACTGCAACAAACTATTTTGATTTTTAAACTAACAAAAATGTCAAATAGAAATAGAGTGCGAAGCCAATCAAATTGATGTTATAATGTCATTCTTATCTTTTTCTTCAACGAGTGTAATACCTGATTAGATTATGTCTAAAAAATGCTAACTGATCAGTAATAATTACATAGACATTAACGTTCATATATATAGGTGTGAACAAGGACGGGACGGTCCGTCATTTCTTCCACCGACCCTCAAAGGCATACACGACGGGAACAAGAAAGCGACGTAAAGTCCACACTGACTCCGAAGTCGATGGCGAGACACGGTGGCACAAGACCGGGAAAACACGTCCTGTACTCACCGGAGGAAGAGTGAGAGGCTACAAGAAAATCCTAGTGCTCTACACAAACTACGGCAAACAAAAGAAACCGGAGAAGACTAACTGGGTCATGCATCAATATCATCTTGGCACCAACGAGGAAGAGAAAGAAGGCGAGCTAGTTGTCTCCAAAGTATTCTACCAGACTCAACCACGCCAATGCGGTGGCTCTGTTGCTGCCGCAGCCACTGCCAAGGAGCGGCCTTACCTCCATGGCGACAGTCATCACCTTGGTGGTGGTGGTGGTCGCCACCTTCATTACCATCTTCATAACGTTAAAGGCAGTGGAGGATCAGCTGGAGCCGGTGAGTATTATAACAATATTCCGGCGATCATCTCGTTTAATCAAACCGGGATACAGAACCAATTGGTTAACGGCTCTCAACCTTTTATCCCTTAAAAATAAATTTTATGTGGATGATCGCCAAATAAGAGAAGGGGTTTATTATCTTAAGCATTATATACTACAGTAACACACATAAACACAATGAAAATAATTTAAACTTACAGTGGAATCTTATATACGTAACTTTTTGTCACTATATTTTGCCTTTTTCATCATTATACTGCTTTGTATACAATATTATAATTCCTTGTACTGATCATGAAAAAAAATGTACAAAGATCTCACTTTGTCTCTTGGTACATTAATTCATTGAGATATTTTATCGGCAACCTTTTAATGCAAAAGCTAGTGTAACACAATTGACTCGTTCAGCAAAAACAGTTTCTTCTTCCTTGTTTAATGGAAGAAGGCTATAAGCTTGGGATAATAGTAGATAACAATCCAAAGGTCTTAGCTTTTGTTCCAAAGGATGCAAGAGAATTGAAAAGACTGACACAAACCACCACACGTGTGTTTACTTAAGAAGCCTCTCTCTACTTCTTTGGATTCACATCCAAGTTCATCTCCTGTAGGTTAAGCAAAAGATCGTCAGAGCTCAGGTACACCTTGTTGGCCGAGTGTGCTATGGTCTGAGCAATCTCTCTAGCCGCCTCGATCTTCCTGAGCGTTATGAACGCTTGGTTGTTTGCGATTGCCTGACCTATGAGCTGAGCACTCTTGGCTTCTCCCTACAAGGCATTGCCGCATTGGAACATTTGTTTAAATCAGTCTCATAACTTAAGGTAACTGGAAAATGAAAATGTAGAACATGTTCTCTTTACCTGAGCGCGGATAACTGCACTCCTCTTGTCTTGTTCGGCCTTCTCAACGATGAACTTAGCCCTCTCAGCCTCTTGAGCAGCCACCTGCTTTGCCTCAATGGCAGCTGTGAACTCCTTCCCGAAAGTCAAGGTCGTGATGGAGACATCGTCAAGAGCAATGTTGAAGTTTGTTGCTCGTTGAGTCAGAATCTTCCTGATCTCCCTACTGACCGCCTGAAAATAGATTAGATAACTTGACTCACTAAGAGTGTGGGAAAAGAATATGCATATATATTTACAGAGCCAATTAATTAGATACCTCTCTCTGAGTGATAAGCTGGCTTGCATTGTACTGAGCAACAACAGCTTTCAAAGTCTCGTGGATTATAGAAGGCAGAACTCTCTCGCTGTAGTTCTCGCCAAGGGTTCTGTAGATCTCAGGTAACTGGTCTGCCATGGGACGCGTGAGAACCCTCAGCCCAATTTTCACCTGAAAGTTTCAAAACCCACAAAACACAGTGCTTATGAAGTTGTTTGTCGACATTTACGCCACAGTGGCATATAAGAAACCATATGATGGATTCATACAACCAAAAAAAGAGTGACAAACGGAGAAGATTAAGAAGAGTACCATCTGGAGATCACGGCTTCCGGAAGTACTCTCAACAAGGTAAGGTCGTGCACGAACGTCATAGATGACCGGCCTTTCGAACCAAGGAACCATAAGGTGTGTACCCTCAGGGTAAACCTGCGTGCGTAAATAACAAGATTACTTTACTAACTGCATACTTGTGAATATTTGTCAAATAAGAAAAGTATAATTAAGCTAAGTGAGAAGAGCAAAACAACAAGCTTTCACAAATGATAACCAGGCTTAACAAATCAACCTAGATACCACGACAAACCGCATGAGATCTCACTAGGAACATTCAATGGAATACAGATAGAGTTACATTACATCCACTGGAAACTCAAAGAGACGGGAATTGGAGAAGAGAACATTAACTAACCTTATCTTTAACACCGACTAAACGGTTGAACATGATGGCTCGATGACCTCCGTCGACATTGTAGAGACTGTGTGTGGCCCCGTAGAGACCAAGCCCACCGATAATCCCAATCTTAAGCAACGCAGATACTGCACCACCACCTGGCACCTTCGGCACTTTAACGTTGTTTAGATTCATCTTCTTCTTTTTCTGGAATAATCCACCAACGTGAAAGAAAAAACCAAACAAACTTTAAGGTGGGTCGGAACAGATTAACAAAACAAACACTCAAATTGTTCAAATTCATCTTCTTCTGGAACAAATCCACCAATGTGAAAAAGAAGTAAAAAACCAAACTTTAAGGTGTGTCGGAACAGATTAACTAACAAACACTCAAATTTTCAGACATACTCAGTGGATGCAAATGCAAGACCAATTGTAAAGTAACAAAAGCAAGTCATTAAAAGATTGCAAATTTTAAGCAAGGGCTATCTCCAGAACGTTCCTAATTAAACAGAATCTTTGGCACGATAGCAGCGATTAGTTGGTCAATTCGAGCAGAAAACTATCACACCCACCTAAAAATTTTACTTAATTAAGAATTTCGATAAGAACTTTGACCGATACAGACCCATTTCGGAGAAGACGCAGAGGAGAAAAGAGACAAGCGTACCTCAAAACCTTGCTAATGTCGCGGAGAGAAGAGAGGGGAAGATCGTGAGAAAGGGGTTTAGGGTTTTAAGTTTTGGCTAGTAGTAGAACATTCCGGTTAAAAAAAAATACTTTGGGCTCTTGTCATAGATGAAGCCCATGTAGCCGAATATTAAAAGCCCATTTTAAAACTCGATAACTCTGCTAGTACATAGGTCCACGTAATAGCACAAGATTATAAATTCGGATGATGAACAATTATTTAAGGATCTAATCGAGTCATTGGCCCTTTAATTATGCTCTCTTTCTAATCGACCTTCTGGGGGGGGGGGTAAAGTGGTCAATTATATTCTTTATGGATGAGCTTGATTGAGAATGGGTTTAGGGTTATGACAAGGGCATGTACAAATGTCACTGCCTCTTAACATGCAACCGAACAGTTGGCGACTCAAGTCGCAGAAGATACAACGGACCAAACCCTCCTAGTGTCGCCGCGTCTCTCAAGTCTCAAGTGTCACCTTTTTGTCTCTTTTCCTTTTGAATTGGTAACTCTTTCAATAATATATAGTTTTGGCTGTATCTCCTAGACTGTTCGATCACAACCCCAGATATTTTAATACTGGATACTAGTGATGTAATTTGATACGTTAATTGTCAAAAAGTAGATTCTCCTATCCCCTTTATTATATGGTTAAATGAATTTAAGACGATTAAAAATGAAATTAATCAACTAGAGAGTTCCTCTGTACTGGTTGATAACATGAACCTAAAAATGAGAGATACATTTGAATTTTGTCGTGGTTTGGAGTATGCGGAGATAGTGCTACGCGCATGAACATCATGAGACACTTGCTTCAGCTCACAGAGTGACGTGTAAAGACCATAGACCCACGACTTCATGCAAACCAGTTCCTACGTGGCAAAACCTTCATGCTCACTCCACATATATAAACTCCTACCAAGTCTCCATGTTTCTTCATCCATCTATCACCAAAACACACACAATATGGTTAAGCTTGCTCATCTCCTCGTCGCAACGTTCGGGGCTCTCCTCGTCCTTAACGGCTGTCTCGCAAGGCAGTCGCTAGGGGTTCCTCCTCAAATAGGGAACGCGTGTAACCTCGATAACTTAGACGTTCTCCAGCCTACCGAAACTATCAAGAGCGAGGCTGGTCGGGTCGAGTACTGGGATCACAACAATCCTCAGATCCGATGTGCTGGTGTCTCTGTTTCTCGCCTTATAATCGAACAAGGCGGTCTCTACCTTCCTACCTTCTTCAGCTCCCCCAAAATTTCCTACGTTGTTCAAGGTCAATATCTATCTATGCACCCATAATTAATTAACCTGTCCGTCGAATATGTATATATCATACGATCCACTTACTTTCATCTCTTCTCTCTTTTTTTCTTCTATAAAATTTTATAGGAATGGGTATCAGCGGAAGAGTGGTCCCTGGATGCGCGGAAACCTTCATGGACTCGCAGCCTATGCAAGGACAACAACAGGGACAGCAGGGACAACAGGGACAACAGGGTCAACAGGGTCAACAGGGACAGCAGGGTCTGCAGCAGCAAGGGTTCCGTGACATGCACCAGAAGGTGGAACATGTTCGACATGGAGACGTCATTGCCATAACTGCAGGCTCTTCCCATTGGATCTACAACACCGGTGACCAGCCACTTGTCATTATCTGCCTTCTCGACATTGCCAACTACCAAAACCAACTCGACCGCAACCCAAGAGTAATCATATATATACACAATCGTTCACTATCAGAAGATCTTCCGTATCATTTTAGCTAATATACATGTTTTGCATTCGTGATTCTGTGCTGTAGACGTTCCGTCTGGCCGGAAACAACCCACAGGGCGGTTCCCAGCAGCAGCAACAACAACAACAGAACATGTTGAGCGGGTTCGACCCTCAGGTCCTAGCCCAGGCATTGAAAATCGACGTTAGGTTGGCTCAGGAGCTTCAGAACCAACAAGACAGCAGAGGAAACATCGTTCGTGTTAAGGGACCTTTCCAGGTAGTGAGGCCGCCTCTTAGACAGCCATACGAGAGTGAGCAGTGGAGACACCCACGTGGCCCACCACAAAGCCCACAAGACAACGGCTTGGAGGAGACTATCTGCAGCATGAGGACCCACGAGAACATTGATGACCCAGCCCGTGCTGACGTGTATAAGCCCAACCTCGGCCGTGTGACCAGCGTTAACAGCTACACCTTACCCATCTTGCAGTATATCAGACTCAGCGCCACCCGTGGCATTCTCCAGGGTGTAAGTACATTTAATAAAATTATATTACCACATATCAAGAGTTTTACTTAAAATATATTTTCTTAAAACTATGAAATCAAAATACAGTTAATGTATACTAAGAAAAAAAATACTATCCGTATATATATTATATGTCAAAATATATAATATATTGTATCCAGTTCATATACACATATATAATTCAATTCATATACATTTAATAAGATTATATTATATTGTGTGTGACAATGATGGGCATGGTCTAACGAACATTCTTTCAGAATGCGATGGTGCTTCCGAAATACAACATGAACGCGAACGAGATCTTGTACTGCACTCAAGGACAAGCAAGGATTCAAGTGGTGAACGACAACGGACAGAACGTTCTGGACCAGCAGGTGCAGAAGGGACAGCTCGTGGTCATCCCACAAGGATTCGCCTATGTTGTCCAGTCCCACCAAAACAACTTTGAATGGATTTCTTTCAAGACAAACGCTAACGCGATGGTCAGCACGTTGGCCGGTAGAACCTCGGCCTTGAGGGCATTGCCACTAGAGGTCCTAACCAACGCTTTCCAGATCTCTCTCGAGGAAGCTAGAAGGATCAAGTTCAACACGCTTGAGACCACTTTGACTCGTGCGCGCGGTGGACAACCCCAGTTGATCGAGGAGATAGTCGAGGCTTAAGTTAAAACGTTTTACTTTTACTAATAAAGTAGGGACATGGTTTACTACTGTAATGGTCAGTTTGTAATCATGTCAACTCTTAAGCTTTTAACGTATGTGTAAAATATGTGTCTAAAGAACACACCGGCACGTCTCTTTTATGTAACCCTTCTCATAAATAAAAGTGGAGTTTCGAGTTACATTCTCTGGTGATGACTAGTGTTTTTTCAACTCATATTCTCTATGAGCCTGATGGCTACGTGTGCAATGTTCGGTCATTGAGCCGGGTACTGGAGTTACGACAGTTCATATCGCTAATTCAGACCATCATATGTGGATAATACGACAAAGGAACAGAAAGAAGATAGTTCCTCTTTTTAATTTGTTATGAATTTTTATGGTTGTTCTAACCATATCTGCATTTTCATCGTTATGTTTTATTTAAGATGGTTCCAAGTTCATAATTTTGTAATTATTAGTTTACTAAAGTATTCGACCTTCCGCAGAAAATTTAAGTATAATCTATCATACTATTTTTTTTGTAACACAGTATAATCTATCATATTTACAGTTCACTATATAAACTAGGTTAAAACTCGCGTCTTGCGCGGGATAAATATTATATAAATTAGTTTTACGTATTATATGTTCTTTTACATATTATTAAATAATACATATATATTGATAATTAAGAACTCAGTAAATATTACGTAGATGATTAAATTGGTGCAAATACATAAATAAATTTTATTAATTCAAATAAACACTTTTTCTATTTTATATGATATAAAATTAAGTTTTAATGATATTAACATAGATATATAGTATATTTTTAATATTGATATCTGTTAAATAATATTTTATACTCATATTGTTTTTTGATCATTTGTATTTTCGGTAACAAAAAATTTAAATCACCGATAACAATTTTTTTGTGTGGGATGTTTAATAGTTTTAGTCATTTATAATTTTAAAAACATTATGCAAAGTTTTAAACTAAATATTAAGCTGTCAATATTTGTTCAAATTTTTAATCAAACGAAAAATCAAAGCAACTTTCGAAATTAAAATACATATGTATTTTTATATGGTACATAATTTATTTTAAAAAATATTAATATTAATTAAATGAGACTTCTTATTATATAATTTTGTAATCATTTATATCTTGTTATAACAAAAAATTTAAACCATGAAAAACTCAATATGAGATTTTTGACAACTTTAGTCATTTATATTCGTTTTTAAAATTTTAAAATATAACATATACAGAAAAATCTAATTTTTACTATATATTAATGTGGTTGTTTAATTTATTTTAATATGTTAAAATTTAAAAAATGATATAGAATAGACTAATTTTTATCAAATCTTTATTATTCAAAATCATTAATTGTCATATATACTTTAGCCACATTTGGTAATTCCGTTATTTTTATTTAAGGAACAATGAACAACATTAATAATTAATTTATGATTAGTTAAAAAAAAGCTTATTATATATTTTGATGGACCAACATATTTTTTAAGGATTCTAAGAATGATTGTGGTGATGACACGTGAATACAAAAAATGTTATAATGCTTCTCTTTTAATATATGGGGGATAACGAATTAAAGGTTATTACGGCCCAATCATTGAGTCTTTTCCAATTTTTTTTTTGTAACACGGTATAACCTAACCTATAACTAGAGCTGGACCCGTGGGTCAAGCTCGTACGGGTGTTGGTTTTTACTTTTTTATTTATAAATTGTTTTGTGACATTTTAAAATATATAGGTTATTTAGATATGGTTAGGTTTCTAAAACTTATCTGGACTCGGAAGAATCCAATTTGAACCTTATTCGAAAATTTATAATATCCGATCATAGTTTAATTTTAAAATCTAGAAACCCGATACCCATAAAACCCAATACCAACTTATACCTAAATGCGTATGTCTAATTAATTATGTAAACAAATAAAAATAATTTTGTTAAGCAGTTTGAATTCTATTTACTAATGGAGCAATTTTATTTAGATTACACGTGAAATTATTATGGTTAATACGTAAAATAAATGACATCAAATTATTATGATAAATACAATCAATAAAGTGATTTGAAAGAGTGAAAAATAGTGTAAAAAATGTAACAAAACACTAAATGAAATGATTAGAATTAGTTAAAAAAAGTAATGAAAATTTGTACGAGTCCACATAAAAATAAACAATTATTATTTTGTACTTCTTTTAATAGAATAGATATATATTTATATTTTATAAATGCTTCTATATTTTGTTGAGGTTGTGCAGTATGTGCCTATGTGAGCTTGTAAGAGGCCCAAACTAGTTCGCTTCGAGATTTAATTCTCTCACCGAGGAGAATTAAAGATTATTTAGAGCATGATTAATAGAGTTCTTAGGATGAGGTTATTAGCGGAATAATAGAATGGGGGTTCTTAGGATGAGATATGTAAGAACCGATTCTTAGTTTTTAAGTTGAAAGTTAAAATACGGTTTCTTATATTCCGCTAAGAACATCATCATAAGAACTCTTATTAATCATGCTCTTATGACCCAGTCACTGAGTTTATTCATCACATGAATCACATCTTTATAATCTTCCTTTTTTACACTTTCTTCTTTAGTTCCGTAAATAAAAATGTTCGCATGATCTCAGAGTCGTGCCCACATTGAAGTGAAAAATGTATTTGCTTAGGACCCTTTTATAATGTAAAAATTTTGACGACCCAAATCTCTATTTTTTTCTTTATCTAGTAAATATTAGTTAGATTTTTACCAGATTTGAGATCCAGTTTTTCTCTGAAACTTTTTTTGTTATAATATGTTTTAGTTAAAATCCTAGAGACTTTAATTGTTTTTTTAAAGCCATCAACTTCTAAGTTCTAACCCATACAAATTAGGATGATTTGCTGAAAAAATCACGAAAATAAAAATTGATGCAATTTTTGTTGATTTTTAGGGTTTTATCTATTATTATCTGGTTTTATATATTTTGTATCATTTACTTTGAATATAAGTAAATGTAAAAATATGCAAGCGTCTTATATAGTAACTAAGTTTTAGAGACTTTAATATTTTTTAAAATATCATCATTTTAACACACAATTTTAACCTTCATTTTTACACTACAAGAAAACACACCGAATTCCGACGGAGGTTCCGACGGACACCAAGGTCGTCGGACATTTGCGACAGAATACTGACAAATTTCCGACCAAATCCAAAAAAATGAAGTCGTCGGAATTCCGTCGGCCATTTCCGACGGAATTCCGACGACATACGGTTCGTCGGAATTTTCCGACGACTTTTCGACGACATTCCGATAAAAAATGTAACCGTTGTAGTCGTCGGAAGTTCGTCGGTATATTCCGACGGAATTCCGACGACATTCCGATTAACAGCAAAGTCGTCGGAATTCCATCGGTATTTTCCGACGGAATTCCGACGAACCATGTGACCGTTGCCGACAAATACATATGACCGTTGTATAGCCGTTTGGGATTGGACAATTCCGACGGAATTCCGACGGACTTCTTTATATCCGTCGGAATTTCGTCGGAAAGTCGTCGGAGGTCCGTAAGCAATTTCCTATAAATACAACCCCTCCTCATTCAACTCATTCACACTTCATTCTCTCTTCATTCTCTTTAGTCATAACAATTCCGTGAAAATCATGTCTTCAGAAGTTTATTATCGTTCGTGGATGGATAAACCTCATTTGGATCCGAACACCAATTTGCTTACGGAAGAATACGTTCAAGGGATTGGAGAATTCATGAGGCTTGTTCAACAGCAACCGGATGCAAAAAGTGGTATGTTAAGATGTCCCTGCTCTTCTTGCAATAATAATAAGGTTATAAAAGAATTTGATGTTTGGACTCATTTGTATATGAAAGGGTTTTCACGTAATTATAAAGTTTGGTACCTTCATGGGGAAACTGGTTATGAATATGGTAGTACTAGCGAACCTCAGCCTGTTAGTGAACCTCAGCCTGATATTAGGTTAGAAGAATCTAGAACGGATATAGATTATGGTGTAGGTACTGAGCAGATGGTACATGATCATTATAGAGGGGAAGAACCAAACCCCGAGTCTAGGAGATTTTTTGACATGTTGGATGCAGGAAAACAACCTTTGTATCAAAATTGTAGAGATGGTCATTCAGTCTTATCATCTGCAACTAGATTAATGGGTATTAAGACAGACTATAATTTGGCTGAAGAATGTATGGATGCGATTACTGATTTTGTCAAAGGTATTCTACCTGAGGATAACCTTGCACCGGGTTCATACTACGAGGTTCAGAAACTTGTTGCAGGTCTTCAACTACCGTATGAAGTGATAGATGTATGTATTGACAACTGCATGATCTACTGGAGAGCGGATGAGACACGGAATGTATGCAAATTTTGTGGGAAACCTCGTTATCAGGAGACGAGGGGAAGAGTTCCGATCCCATTCAAAAGAATGTGGTATTTGCCTTTGACGGAAAGATTGAAGAGGTTGTATCAGTGTGAGCGCACAGCAAAAGCAATGAGATGGCATGCAGAGCATTCCACAAATGGTGAGATTAGACATCCTTCAGATGCAAAGGCTTGGAAACATTTCCAGTCAACATATCCAGAATTTGCGGAAGAGAGAAGAAATGTTTATCTTGGATTATCTACTGATGGTTTCAGCCCATTTGGAAAGCATGGAAGGCAGTATTCTCTATGGCCAGTTATTGTGACACCGTACAACTTACGGCCGAGCTTGTGCATGCGACGAGAGTTTTTGTTTCTCTCAATTCTAGTCCCCGGGCCAGATCATCCTAAAAGATCACTAGATGTGTTTCTTCAACCACTAATATATGAGTTGCAACAACTATGGGCGCATGGTTTTGAGACATACGATGTTTCGCGCAAAGAAAACTTTCAGATGCGGGCAGTACTTATGTGGACAATAAGTGACTTTCCAGCATATGGTATGTTATCTGGATGGACAACACATGGGAAGCTATCATGTCCATATTGTCAAGATGACACAGATGCTTTCCAACTAAAGAACGGAAGGAAAACGTGTTGGTTTGACTGTCACAGACGATTTCTACCACCTGATCATCCATACCGCAGGAGTAAGACTTCGTTTACGAAGAACAAGCAGGTGTTTGATGGTCCACCTGAGGAAGTTAGTGGGAAAGATTTGTTGAAGCAGTTTAGGTATTTTGATGCAGAAAGGACGCCAGATGTAGGTGGACATGAAAACATTCGAGTCAATGCGGTTGGAGAGCTACATAACTGGCACAAAAAGAGTATTTTCTGGGATCTACCATATTGGGAGAGTCATCTATTGCGGCATAATTTAGATGTCATGCATATTGAGAAGAACTTCTTCGATAATCTGATGAACACAGTCCTTAACATCCAAGGTAAAACGAAGGATAATTTGAAGTCAAGGTTGGATTTAGTCGATATTTGTGATCGTTCTGAACTTCACGTTGATGAGAACGGTACGGCCCCTTTTCCCATTTATCGGCTAGATGGTGCTAGAAAAGAAGAGTTCTTTGATTGGATTACAGAGAAAGTGAAATTTCCTGACGGATATGCATCAAATTTGGGGAACTGCGTTGATAGAAGCGAAGGAAAGTTTACTGGCTTGAAGAGTCATGATTGTCATGTAATTATGCAGCGCCTCCTTCCGTTTGCCTTTTCAGCATTATTGCCACGTAATGTTCATGAAGCAATTGCAGGGATTAGTGTTTTTTTCCGTGACTTATGCAGCAGAGTATTGACTGAAGAGGGTATTAATAATTTGAAGACAAACGCACCAGTCAGCATGTGCAACCTTGAGAAGATATTTCCTCCATCATTCTTTGATGTAATGGAACATCTTGCTATTCATCTCGCAAGAGAATTGGAACTTGGTGGTCCTGTGCAGTACAGATGGATGTATATTTTTGAGCGTTATATGCATCATCTGAAGAAGATGGTCAAAAATCAAAGCAGGGTGGAAGGATCTATAGTGGCACAGGTGATCAATGAAGAAACTGCAATCTTTGCTGAAAATTATTTTCCACCAGAAGTGCAAACAAAACACCGAAGACCTGCTCGGCATGATGATAGAGGGGAGAGAGCAACATATCATGTTACTGTCCCAAGCATGTTCAAGGAAATAGGACGACTTAGTGGAAAATTCACGAAGCGGAGACTTACGGACACTGAGAACGCTCATTTGCAAACATATTTGCTCACCAACTGTGAAGATGTTCTACAATATGAGAGGTAAAAATATTTATTCATTTATTGTTAGATTAATATTCAATAAATTTATTTCATATTGATAATATTTTTGTATATAGTGTATATATGGCGGAGTTGCGTATGACTCACAGGCATGCAACAGAAGATGAGCTTCGACAACTTAGAGATAACGGATTTGCTGCGTGGCTTCGTAGTTATGTGAGTCATATATCCTATTACCCTATGCAAATGATTAGTTTAAATTTAATATATATAAACTAATTAATTTTGCAATCATATATGTTTTTTTTTATAGGTGAATGATGGTTTGGCCAGAGGTCTTGTGTTCGATGATTGGATACGCGAATTTGTGCAGGGACCAAACTATGTGGTCAAATCATATCCTAAATTTTGTACGCGAGGATATGCATTCACAAGGAAAGGTCATTCTAAGACAACATATGATGCTGGTGTTTCATCTTCTTCTGGTGACGATGTCTACTACGGCAACATAAAAGAAATATTGGAAATCCAATTTCCTGGAATGGTTGGATTGCGTTGTGTAGTATTCTATTGTGATTGGTATGACACCACCCCAGATAGAGGAGTGAAGATTGATGCGTTTGGTGTTACATCAGTTCATTCGCGGCGGAAACTTCAATATTATGATCCCTTCATTCTTGGTTCGCAAGCTGATCAGGTATGTCAATATATTCATAATTTTTTACCAATATAATTAATTAATGTTATATATTGAACTAATACTTTGTATAATTGATATGTATAGGTGTGCTACATCAGTTACCCTCGGGTGACGTACAGAGACGATCCATGGGTTACTGTAACGCAAATCAACCCAAGAGGACGAGTGGATGGAACTTCTGATGATGATGAACCATTGCAACCAGAGTCTACCAGCAACGCCCAGGCAGTTGAAGATTTGGAAAATGTTCAACTCGTTGAGAATTTGACTGTGTTTGGACATGATGCTGTCGTACATTCAGAGCCGGAAGCCGAGGTTGGGGAGTTTGATGAAGATTCAGAAGATTCTGATTAGTTTTTTTTTTTTTTTTTTTTTTAATGGTCCGTCGGAAATCCCTCGCAATATACCGACGACATAGCGACGACAACGGGTTTCATTGAAAATTGGAAAGGTCGTCGGTATTTCGTCGGAAAATACCGACGACATGTTTTTCTATAAAGTTTCAATCATAAAAATCTATAAATTTAGATGCCAAAACTATGAAAATAACACATAATAAGTGTTTAGTATAGTATTAGATCGCAACCGTTCAAATATAACAACTCATTAAAATATTTATGTATGCATATCATTGTTTTCATAACATCTCATCTTAACATTATGTACTTATACAATCATATTTATATAAGCTTACACTACAAAAAATATTGTTGTGTAAAATCGTGTTATAAAACATTTTTATTGTTAAATCTTTATGCAAATACTATATATATTATCAAAGGTTTGGATTTTGCATTTAGAAACTTGAAAAGAACACCCTAAACACTAAGTCGTCGGAATTCCGTCGGAATATACCGACGGAATGTGTCCGTCGGAAAATACTGACGGACACGTTCCGTCGGAATTTCAATTAGCCCGGGAGAACCAAACCGCTTGAAAATTTTCGCGAATCGGCATTTGGTATATTTTAAATATACCGACGGAATACCGACGAACCCGTGTCCGTCGGAATCCACGGAAATAAAAACCCTTCTCCTTTCTTCTTCGTTATCTCCGCGGCCTCTCTCTCTCTCAAAACTCCGGCGATTTCGGCGATTTCGGCGACTCTCCGGCGATTCCGGCCTCTCTTCACCGGCGAATCCTCTCCTCACCCTCCTATCTCTTCCCCAAACCCCAAATCATGTAAGAATCATCCCAAACCTTTTTTTTTTCAATTGTTTAGGGTTTTGGAAGTTGATCTCGGATTTTAGGTTGTTTGATTGAACATTTTAGGATTGAATGGATAGTTTAGGATATATAAGTTAGGATTGTTGTTTTAGTTTTTTTTGGAACATTTTTTGATTTTTAAAAACGTTTTTTTATTTTTTAAAACGTTTTTTTTTATTTTTAAAAACGTTTTTGATTTTTAAAAACGTTTTTTTTTTAAAAACGTTTTTGATTTTTAAAAACGTTTTTTGATTTTTAAAAACGTTTTTTGATTTTTAAAAACGTTTTTTGAAAAAAATATAAATATTTAACACCATTTTCTTCATTTATAAATTTAACAACATTTTTCTATATTTATAAATTTTTTATAATTTTGTATACATATATATATATATGTAAATCATGTATAGTAAAAATTTTAAAATTTTAAAATTTTTATATTTTTTTTTAAGTTTCCACTAATAAATATTTAACAACATTTTTTTTTAAAATATAAATATTTAACAACATTTTTCTTCATTTATAAATTTTTAACAACATTTTCTATATTTATAATTTTTTATAATTTTGTATACATATATATATATATATATATATATATATATATAAAAGGTTTAATAGTTTTTTTAAAACGTTTATAAAACCTTTTGTAAATATATAAATGAAAATATGTTTGATGGGTTAATTTTTTTTTTTTAGGGCCGAGGATGAAGCCCGCCCCGCAGCCCGTCTTCGACGTAGTTCGGTGAGCGGTTCCCGTGCATCGGTATCGTCTCATGACTCGGTTCCCGCATATATTCCCGCTCCAGCTCCCTCTGCCCCTCACGCTGCCCCTCACGCTGCTGCTCAACAGGATCCGGGGGTCATGCCGGTTCATCTATTGGTTCAACAACCAGGTCGAGAGCATCTCCCGTTTCTCCAACTCAACCCACGACGAGGCCATAGCACTTGGTTAGTATTTTTTTTTATTTGTACCGTTATATTTTTTGCTTTAATTAACTTGCTAACTTGTATTTTTTTTTAAAGGTTCACCAAGTCGAAAAATGGCATTAGCCGGAGCATCAACCAGATGATGTACTCCATGCTCCGTTTTGGATATCCAAAGTGGAGTGTGATCCCTTCCGACGAACGAGAGTTGTGGTTTCGTCAGTTTGCGGTATAGTAACCCTTCATTTTTTTAAGTTTTTACATTTTTTTACATATATTTACTTATTAAATTGTGTTTGTTTTGTAGCAAGAGTTCAACTGGCACTCCGATCTTACGGAAACAGTCCGTAAGAAATTCAACGAAAAGGCCATGGACTCTTACACAAAGCAGATAAACGCGTGGAAGACAGTTTGGCAGAAGAACAAGAAGCCACGGTTCATCAACGGGGGGGGTGTGGGAGCAGTTGATAGCTCATTGGGAGAGGGAAGACACTGCAGAGACGTCTTCTAGGAACTCCAGGAACCGGAAGAGCGATCGTGGCGGGAAAGGTATGTATGTGCACAACCTCGGCGCTTGCTCCATGTCTACTAAGGAGGATGAACTTGTAAGTTTTTTATTATTATTTATCTTTATATTTTTTAAATAAATATTTTATATATTTTTGGCTAATAATGGCGGTTTTTTTAGATCGAAGCAAATGACGGTAATCCCGTTGATCGTCTCCAACTCATTAAGGTGGCTCACACTAACAAGACGACGGGTCAAATTCAGGACCCCGTGATCAGAGGTGTAGTTGATTTGGTGGAAGCTGAGATAGTTTCTCAATCTCAGCCTCTCTCTGATGACGGCGACTCCACGGGAGCTTCAACCAACCTGTCTCTATTGCAAATAAATGAGATGGTTGAAAAGGTAATTTTTTTTATTAATATATTTTTTTATAATGTCGATTACTTACTTGTCCATATTTACTTACTTTAAATATTTTTGTAGGCGGTTCCTAAAAGGAAAGGAGGCCGTTTAGTTGGGTTGGCCCGTCGTGCTTCTTCGTATCCGGCATCTTCTTCGCAAGCTCCGTATGCCGATCCCATGATTCTCGAGGAGCTACATGACAAAGATGAACGGATTGGGGCATTGGAGGAGCAGAACACCACTATCCTTTCGGAGAATGCCACTATCCGTTCGGAGAATGCCACTATCCTTGCTGAGTTGGCATCCCAGAAGAAGTTCAACACCGAGATTATGCAGAAGCTAGATCGTTTGATGTCTTCGAGTTCATCTTAGTTTATTTCGGCTTTATAAAACTTTCGGAATGTTTTTTTTTCTATTTCGGTTTGTATGAATTTTAAACTTTATGAATGTTTTTTTCCTATTTCGGTTTTTATGAATTTAAATTTTATAATATTATTAGTTTTAAATTTCCAATTTTTTAAATTTATTAATATCAAAAAATATATAAAAATGCAAAATTAATTTGTAAAAAAAAAAGGGTATATACCGACGGACAACGGTCGTCGGAATATACCGACGGACATATATCCGTCGGAATTTACCGACAAACTCATTTCCGTCGGAATATACCGACGAACGTGGTTCGTCGGTATATTCCGACGACCGATGTCCGTCGGTAAATTCCGACGCCCAAAGTTCGTCGGAATAAACCGAGGAACCACGTTCGTCGGAATTGTAGTTTTCCGATGAACTCTGGTCTCGTGTAGCCGCATCGTAATATCGTCGGAAGTTCGTCAGAATGACGTTTCTCGGTATTCGTCAGAAAGTCGTCGGAATTTATGACGAAATTCCGACGAATTTTTTTTTCCGACGAAACGATACCGACGGACGGGTTCGTCGGAAATTCGTCGGAAAGACCGATTCCGACGAATTTCCGACGATTTCGGCCATCAGAATCCCCTGTTTTCTTGTAAAGAAGGTGCACTTAAAGAGGGGACTTCTGCAATAAGCCTGATAGAAGTCGTAGACGACCCAGACCGGTTGTAACGGTAAGACCACAACCCCAACACAAAATGCTCAGAGAAACGCAACCTAGGTACCTAATATAAGACGAGAATGAAAAAATGAATATAAAGGGCGCCTAAGCGCAGACTGAATGGAAACAGAGATAATTGACCAGTTTCGAGATGAGGACAGGAGGGAGTGTCACTCCAAAAACCAGTAAATAAAAATAGGCTGTTGCACAGTTCTAGAGGGAAAAACAACTAAATGGAAACGTCGCCAAGAACTTTAAGAAGAATTAAGAACTCAAAAATGTAGGGATGTTCAAGCCAAGAAGTGTCAACACTTCTGTGTTTTGCAGTAAGCTAAAAATTGATTTCCATGTGCAAGGCAAATACCAAGTCTTACTCATGCGAAAAAAGGGCCGCAGTGACCAATTATGATTGCCAATTGAAACGAAGCAAGTAAAAGGGCCACGTAAGTTAAGCTCTAAAGATTATGCCATAGAAAGCTAATCATCAGATAACCAAAGGTAAGGTATCGAATAACAAGTCAAGAAGTACGACGTGTGAGCAAGAACTAAGGTCAAAGTAAGGTTAAGTTTTATATGCCATGAACAAGTCAGATCCAAATGACCATCCTAGACCTCGTGGCGAGGTCAAACAGACTAATACGAAGGGAAGCAAGGATGATGGAAGCACAACAAGGTAGTGAAAGGTAATGATTTCGGTTACAATCAAAATGTTCTTTCAGGTACAGTGAAGTTGTAGAATCATCACTGAATAGTTTATTTATCAAACGTTTCATTAGAGTTGTATTATCGTACATATATCTGTGGCGCAAAAAAGGCTCTGATAATAAATAACTGACGAAAGTATATTCAACCCTCCTCAATGATAAAATTCCAAAATTGAAGACTAAAGTCGCTTTCATCACGGTTAAATCCTAAATATAAGTTATACTACTCCTAAAGGCTGGAAGGGGAATATATAAGTCTTACCATCTAAGTAGATATATTTAATATAAATTTTTAGGCCACGACCTGAGTTATATACTCTAAGTCGTATAAACTATAGAACCTACGCCTAGCCCTATCAAATACTGTATTTTCTTGCCTAGTCTATCACATGTTATACACTGTTAGTTTGGACGCAACGTTGTGATAATCCTCTAGGTGACTATTTTCACGAAAACTGATTTAATCACAACACTTTCCTTACCAATATCATAATGTTAAATTACAAAAAAGTCAGTTCGTCAGAATGATTTCGGTTATTCTCAGAAAGTCGTATTCTGACGAAAATTCCGAATGTTTTTGACGAAAAGATACCGACGGATTCGTGGAAATTCGTCGGAATAGACCGATTCGACGAATTTCCGACGATTTCGGCCATCAGATCTTTAGTTGTTAGTTACTAATTTATTTTTTCCATCACATTTTATATACTATGATAATCTGGTGAAAATTTCAAAGAACCAAAATAATTAATCATTTATTCAAATTTGCGTATCACTTTTCATTTTCTAATTTTTAATCCATGTGGCAAATATAAGTTATTTTCAATTATTTTATTTTAAGTATAATACTCATAAAATTATATAAACAAAAAATATAACCTCGCCTCAGCCCCTATAATATATTTCTTCGCATGATCTATATTTTATCACACGTTAGTTTGTTACGAAACGTTGAAATCCCCTGTACTATATTTGCGAAGTGATTTTGCCACATCTCCTATCTATAATCATTTTTACAAAAAAATGATGACATAAGTAACAAGATTGATGACATGGATTATAGTTAATATGACATGGACAATCACATTTAATATTGATATATATTTTTGGTACACTTATTACATTTAATGTTGATTTATATTTTTGTTAAACTTCTTAAAATATGGTAATAATTCATAAATCATCACTAAAATAAATATATTAAAATATACATTATAAATTTCAAAATACATTATTTAATTGTATTTTTATAATGGGGTTTTTGCCAAAACTAACCCACAACTTCATTTTAACCCCAAACCTATACCCAAACTTGAATCAAATGCAAAACTAACCTATAAGCCTAGTGAAATTACAGCTCAGCTCCTTGTGACCAAACAAAAAAACAGAAGCCATTTTTACGAATATAGCCCTAGTAAATCCTCTGAGTCGTCTGAGATGTTGGAAGTCGTCTGGACGACTGAAGTGTAAGTCGTCTGGTACCGATTTATTTTAAAAATAATTTATAAATCTTGTAAAAAAATATTTTGATGCGTGAAAATAAAAATCAAGTAATTATACAGTTTTAAGTGATATAAATTAAGATATGATAAATTAATTTGTTTTGAAGATAGATGAGTGGAGTAGTGAATCATGAAATACTTTGGTTTAAGAGTTTGGCAAACATAGGTTGTAGTATTGTATGTATTGTTAGGGTTAGATTTTGGAAAATTAAAATGTTTTTTTCAAAAATTAGTTTTCACCTATATGTGTTTATTTATGTGTATAGTAAACACTTTTCAAGTTTGATTTGATTTTATGAAGTCTTTAATTAGATAATTAAGTTTAGGGGTTATGTTTAGGGTGTGGACGACTTATATTTCAGTCGTCTGTTGAATAATTTACTCGGACGACGTATATTTCAGTCGTCTGTTGAATAATTTACTCGGGCGACTTACATTTCAGTCGTCTGGTGAAGAAATTAAAACAGATGACTTACATGTAAGTCGTCCAAATATTCCCGCCTAAATTTTTTTTTAAAAATTATTTTCCCGCTTAAATAATTTAAACCAGACGACTTACTTGTAAGTCGTCTGGAAAGTCTTCCATTTTAGTTTCCCGCTAAAAATATTTAATTTCCCGCTAAAAATATTAAACTCTTGTGGACGACTTATATGTAAGTCATCTGTTTTAGTTTCTTCACCAGACGACTGAAATGTAAGTCGTCCAGGAAGTCGTCTGAGTCAAAAATATTTAACCTAATTGGATTTTTTGTCTCCCTATATAAAAAAAAATTTATACATTCTCTCTCCTCCTCTCAAATGGCTGCAACAAAAATATAATGTTCATCATTCTAAAACTCTCCAACCTCTCTCTAGTCTCTTTGACTTGAAAACACCAAACTTTATATGAATTTTTCAGTTTTGTCTCATGTATTTCTTACTAATCTATCTCTTTTGCAGGTTTTTAATCAAATGGTACTCATCTTCTACTAATTTAAAGGTAAATCTATTAATTTTAGATATGTATTTTTGTGTGTTCTATAAATGTAGATTTATCTAATCTTCCACTCATTTTCTTTATTTTTAAGTCATTTGAACGTTTTTGGATATGCAAGCTTTTCAGATCTGGATTTGATATGCAGGTTTTTCAGATCTGGAAGACTTATTGGACGACTTACCTGTTAGTCGTCTGGAAGTCGTCTGAACTTCTTGGAAGTCTTCTGACAAAGTCGTCTGGACTTCCAGGAAGTCGTCTGGACTTCCAGGAAGTCGTCTGGACTTCATGGAAGTCTTCTGACGAAGTCTCCCTTTCATAATAGATCTGAGCGTTTTTGTAAGTTCTTATGTCTGATTTTTCTTCATTTGGTAACTTCTTGTTGTATAAAGTTCTTACTTTTTTCCCAAACTAAAACTCTCCAAACCCACTCTAATCTCTTTGACTTGAAAACACTAAACTTTATATGAATTTTCCAGTTTTGTCTCATGTCTTTCTTACTAATCTATCTTTTTTGCAGATTTTTAATTAGATGGTACTCATCTTTCACTAATTTAAAGGTAGATCTATTATTTTTAGATATGTATTTTTGTGTGTTCTATAAAGGTAGATTTATCTAATCTTTCACTCATTTTTTCTGTTTTTAAGCCATTTGAACGTTTTTGGATATGCAGGTTTTTCAGATCTGGATTTAATATGCAGGTTTTTCAGATCTAGAAGACTTCTGGGATGACTTACCTGTTAGTCGTCTGAAAGTCGTCTGGAAGTCGTCTGGAAATCGTCTGGAAGTCGTCTGGAAGTCGTCTGGACTTCTTGGAAGTCTTCTGACAAAGTCGTCTCGACTTCTTGTAAAGTCGTCTGAACTTCCTAAAAGTCTTCTGACAAAGTCGTCTGAACTTCCTGGAAGTCGTCTGGACTTCTTAGAAGTCGTCTGGTCCTGTCTACTCAAGTGGAATCCAAGCTTGTCTTTGTAGAGGAATGATCTATAATATAGTTTTGTTTGTGGTCTATTTTGTGAATTGCATGTCTACTCTTTTAGTTGTGATTTTTTTGTAAAATCAGTAATAATGTTTTCCAAGATGTATTAAATGTGCTAACAATGTGTTTACACATTTACAAATCAATGAACTAATAGACTTCAGTAGCCTTTTTCTTATCTTTGGATCTCTCATATGCAATAATAAACTCCAATGACCTTTTTCTCATCTTAATAAACAAGAATGTTGATAGCTTTATATTGATACAACATTTTAAGAAGCATTTTAACCCTTCTTCCAACTCATAACAATAGTCATCATTATTGTCTATAACAATAATACTTAAGAGATGGAAACAAACAATAGTAACTAGTCAAAGCATATCATATTTTATTATAAGTTTACGTTGAAAAACTTAGTCAAATTTAGTAAAACTAAAGAAGAGAACATATTTTGTAAATATGAGTTTTACATATCTTGAAGTTACTTATCACTCTTAAAAATACAAGTTATTCAAAAACAAAACGTAGAAGACTTAAAAACTAGCGGAGAAGACGCAGACGACTTCAATCTAAGTTGTCCAGACGACTAAACTATACGTCGTCTGGTCAACGCAGAGGTTATTTTTGCAATTGACTTTGAAATCTGTTATTTTGGACGACTGAAAAATAAGTCGTCTACTATTGTTTGGCTAAAAAAAAAACTCCAAAAAAGCTAGACGACTTACATTTCAGTCGTCATAGGTTAGTTTTGCATTTGACTGGATTATTTCAGAAGTTTGACTTTTCTGGACGACTTACATTTCAGTCGTCTAGTGAAAATTAAAATAATAATATTTTTTAAAAAGTTGACGACTTACAGTTAAGTCGTCATAGGTTAGTTTTGCAATTGAAAAAAAAACTTCAAGATTTAATTATATACAGACGACTTATAATTCAGTCGTCCACGAGACGACTGAAATGTAAGTCGTCCAGGATTTACGAGGTTTGACCAGAATCTCGGAAAAAAATCGTGGACGACTTACAAGTAAGTCGTCTCGTGGACGACTGAATTATAAGTCGTCTCTGTATAATTAAATTTTTGAATTTTTTTTTCAATTGCAAAACTAACCTATGACGACTTAACTGTAAGTCGTCTACTTTTAAAAAAATATTATTATTTTAATTTTCGCCAGACGACTGAAATGTAAGTCGTCTGGGGAAGTCAAACTTCTGAAATTATCCAGTCAAATGCAAAACTAACCTATGACGACTGAAATGTAAGTCGTCTAGGTTCTTTGGAAATTTTTTTGAAACCAAACAAAAACAGACGACTTAACTTTCAGTCGTCTCAGGTTACAGATTTCAAAGTCAATTGCAAAAATAACCTCTGCGTTGACCAGACGACTTCCAGGTAAGTTGTCTACAGCCAGACGACTTCCCAAGTAAGTCGTCTGACGAACAGATCTGGAAAAAAACTCGATGTCATACCTTAAATTGGTGAGATAAGTTCCTTAGCATACATAAGGCTTCTCCAAGCACACAGAATCACAAACGAAAGTAACCCACCCAGAATCGTTAGCTTCTATGACTCTATGAACCATAAAAAATTTAGAATCAAAATCTTGGGTTTTTTTAGCTCATTGTGGAGAGAAAGTGAGAGATATGTTGTGTTTAGTTCACACGAATGAAAAAAGAAGAAGGGTAAATCAATTTTGGGAGCATTAAGAGCTTCAAATTGGTTGTTCATGGTGGTTGTGGTATTGATGACAATGGCAATCTTGTAATTACTTGAAAATGATGAGGGTGAGAGAGTAAAAATGTCATTTTCAAAAAAAAAAGAAAAAAAAAATTGATGCCATTTTCGTAAATTATATGAACTTGTGGGGTGAATAGGGCAAAACCAATTTTCAAAAAAAAAAAGTTAGTTTTGTGTTTGACTTTAAGTTATAGGTCAATTCTGCAAAAAGCCCTTTTATAATTATACAATTTTTATTACTAATATTTTCAAAAATTTCTACATCTTTTTTAAAAAATTAAAAAATTGTTAATTGTAATTTCATTAATTTCTTTTAGATATCTACAAATTTTATAAATATTGTTTAGTTATAATTTTTAATAACTATACAATTTTTATATGATTTTTAGTAATTTTATACAAGTTGATTTAATACATTTAACCAAAATAAATAGATAAAAATTTATCTAAGATTCGAATTTTAAATGTATTACATATATATTATTAAATGCAATTTAAAATAAACAAAATTATTTTTTTCTTGATTTTATGCTTAAATAATCAACGTTATATTAAATATTAGTCAAAAATAATAAAATATATAATATTAATAAATTTTAGTTTAAATATAATTTAATTTTTAAAAAATTTATCACTGCACATTGTGCAGGAAAACACCTAGTTATAAACAAATGATAAGCGAGTTCTTAATGAAAGATGACTGACAATATATATGATGAATATTCAGAGTATTATTTACAAAGAAACTAATAATGCCAAGAATATTCATAGTATAAATGTGTTCACGTATTAATTAAAAAAAAGAAATAACCTAAAAACGCACACTATATATTTATAACAACCTCCTAAATAACCTAGCTAGTTTCACAAATCTTATACCCAAAAGCCACACAACTTACATATAAGATATTTGACAAGTCTATAGATAATATATATGCATATTTCACGAATCAATAAATCGGCGAATATATGTAAAAACCTTCGTATAGTATGTTTTCACTGGAAAGCGAGGAGATTCTCGGTCTCGAAACTCAAGCCACCACATTCCATGTGAAGATCAGAGACCATACCACCATCGGATGATGACGCCATACACGTCTTGTCATGATCCAAACTCGTGATGTCTGACGACAGCAATATCTTCCCATAGTTATGTCCATAATTATCATCAGTGATGTTGACACTGTTGTTGTTGTCGGCGTAAAGCAAGTTTAGCAAGGACTCGTGATCAGGGCCATGGCTTGACGATGACGACATCGAACCAATCATCATCTGCTCCCAACCACATGCTACGGTTTGATGTTGACAATTGTGATGATAGGGATGGTCGGTGCTCCTTGAAGGCTGCTTCATTAGCTGCTCCCACTGATCATGATGGTGTGGAGGGTCGATGGTGGTGGAAGGAGGGGATGATAGTAGAGGCTGCGACTGACTATTGTAATTAAGATCCGGAGCGTCATTAACTTCAAATCTTTGCGTCTGATGTTCAATGTTATTGTCTCGTAGTGTTGAGTCTCTGCCTTTGTTGAACACTCTGCACAAAACCCAGTCTTCCTGTGCCCACATACCGATAGAAAACGAGAGGACATTGTTTAGAAAAAAAACATTAACATATGTTTATAAAAATGCATGGGATGTTTACTTTACGTGCGGTCTCGTGCATGCAAATGACCAAACACGCATTAAAGACACTTTTGTCTCTATTTCTTTCATTTTTTTCTCTTTTTGTTTTATATGTACAAGTTCGTCATTACTTTGTACTTACTACCATCTCATCATGCACCCCATGTCTTGCACAACTCATACATACATAATTACATATATATGTGTTTGATTATGATTTGTCATATGGTATTTTGCATACTGTTATATTGGATTAGTGGATTATGACGATTTATGATTAATGTTTAAGAAAATAAAAAGAATAAAATAACCTTTTGCTAGTGGGTTATAACTTATCATGATTCTCCATAATAAAAGGAAAAAAGAAAACAATACTATCTTCATTTTTTAAATTAATTTTGGCATAAATAACTAAATAAGAAACAAATACGCTGATACATTAATTTGGTATCTATATCTATGCATGGGACATCCACGAATAGACACATGGGTGAGTTTAGGTACGCTACAAGTTATGCTTAGTACGTAAGACGTAATTATTGTGAAATGATCATTACTAATAATGGTTAGTAATATGAAAGAGAGAATGAATTATTGTTGGGGAATAATCAAGTACCTTAGGTGGCATGTTAGGACACTCAAGACGGAACTCGTGCATGATCCAAGTAGTTTTGATCCCATTTGGTGCTCTGTTTCTGTAGAAGACCAGTGTCTTCCTCATCCCTACCAATTGGCTTGTTCGTGGATCCATCACCGTCCGATCTTTACCTGTTGCTTTCCAGTATCCGCTTATTGTCGCTCTATTTGTACGATATCCAGTCGCATATTTTCTATCGCGGAAACTGAAGAAATACCATTCTTTTGCATTCAGCTTTGCCACATCTTTTACACAACACACAAGATTTATAAATCATTAGTAAATTAATATGAGAGTTTGATGAGATATCTATAAAAATTGTCAAATTTGTTAACAGAACAATTAAAAAAAATTACAATGAAAATTTAATGACTGGGTCACTGTAATTTTATTTATAAAACCGGAATTATAGTCTATCGGTTTATAAATAGTGATGTGAAGGTTTTTGTGATGATATAAGACTTGGTGAGGTAGACAAGGCGGAGGATGTGAGACATTGTATTCTGTTTTGGCAAAATATAATTGTGATTTTGACTTCAACGGAGAAAATCATTGCTCCCTCAAACCTTCCTCCTACAGTTTCGCATTAATCTGATCCTTACAGAGGATGATCACGAAAGTGTCTGACTACCTAAAAAGATTCCATTATTCTGCCTTAATTGAGAAGAAGAGTAATAGACCATAATTTATTTTTCGGAAACATAATTATTATCATTCATATCCTAACTATATATTGTTTATTTTGACTATGATATATATACATATATTCGACTAATTACAAGAAAATCGTGCAGGTCTTGAAAGTAATAAAGGTTTCTTGAGTCTCTATAGTTGCTTGTGATATGGAGCAAAAAGGTCTACGTGTTTACACACCAGCCTAATCTTTTGTTTATTCTTCTGTTGCATTTTAATTAATGTTCTTTAATGCAACAAATTAACTAACTTTGGATTTTATAATAAACAAGTTATCTTTTTTTAAGCAAAGTCCCTTAAAGTCAAAACTACGAAGAGAACCGAATTTTTTTAAAAGTTGAGAAAAAAAAGATGACAACAAGATTCTCGGTCACCTTTTGGAAAAGCTTCCGTGATTTATCAATGTATCAAAAGAGAATTCACACACAAAATGAAAATCACTATATGCATACAAACAAACAAACACACACGTATATATAAGCATGTTTTATATGAATAGTGTATACTTAAGAAAGATATATATATATATATATATATATATAATATAACTTTTTACTTCATACTGTAATCTTATTTACGAGAATGCTATAACGACAGCTGTGATTTTGTATATTTCGCTACTTTTGTATATATAAAGGATGATTGGTAAGTGTTATAGCTTTATATTTTTTGCTGTAGAATTTAATCTGTAGATTTATTTGCTGTAGCTTTCCTTGCTGTAGATTTTCTAAAGCACTAATTTTTTTCTCTGTAAATAAAGCTTTCTACATCCATATTTTGATTTTGCAGAGCTTTTTTTGCTGTGAATTTTTTAAGGAAAGAAAAACTCGATTAGTTGACATATATAGCTGTAGCTTAATTTTTGCCTGTCCAGAATATATACAGCCCCAACCAATCATCCCCATAGCCTCCATGTTTTATTTCTAATTAATCTAAAACATTTTATTTTTAAAAACAAGCATGTATCTCAACTAATCATGTCACGCCGGATAGTGTATTATTAAGCTATTATTAGTGCTATAATAATAATGATCCGATAAATTGATAAATCCAAAACTAGAAAAAAAAAAAAGATAAGCCAAAACTAGTATTTATGTGAGTATATATCATCCGGACAATTAATAAGATCATGACTAGTACACATAAGTAAACATCATCTAATTGTATAATACTAACCGATGCCGAGAATAAGTTTTTATTTTAAGAATCTATTTTCTTATTATGTTCAATTCAAGAATCTTCATCTTAAATGGAAAGTTTCAAGAATCTTTACGAACACAATTTGAAACCCACAAAAACCAGGAGTGAATAGGCCGGAAAAGTTATAAATATATATATACACATAAACAAACTCGTAAACACATGATTAGCAATCAAAAGTATATAAATATAATTAAACACCCAGAAAAGTATATCAATATATTACCAGGAAGCTGCCACGGCTCACAAATATGCAAGTCAATCTCCACAAGATCAGTAGCACCATTCAAGGCTTCATCAGTGTCATCATCCTCAACATCGCCTTGGTCGTATTTGGCCCTTATCTTTTTGCAAAGATAGTGACAAACCAACTCTTCATCGCTTGGATGAAACCGAAACCCCGGTGGCAATCTGGATCCGATATCTTTCAAACCCATTATATGAATAAATCTTTAGCTTAATATGTATTTTTAATGTAGAAACCTTCAACTTATGCGAATACTACCAATAGAGCATGTAAGGTCCCAAGAAAATCTTAGTAGAGAGGAAGGAGAGGGAAAGGGAGAGGGGTGTGTCTAGGTACATATAGGTTAATTATGTACATATTTATAGTTAGGGGGATTAGTATACTGTATATAATAATATAATACAGTATATGGATGTAGCTAAGGATGGTAGATGACAACTTAGAGTTTCTTACAAAAATAGTGTAAGAATAATTGGGTCCATGCTTGTGTAATATATGTAGTTAGTTATGGTGGGAAGTTTCATGAAAAACCAAAGTTACAAGAAATCTTAGTTGTGAGGTGTCTCATGGGACACTATTATCAATATTCTCTTTTGGTTTCATTGTTATCCACTAAGAGCATGATTATTGGGGGGTTCTTAGCAGAATATAAGAACCTGTCTCTTAACTTTTAACTAAAAAAGTTAAGAACCGGCTCTTAAAACTCTTATTTAAGAACCGGTTCTTAGCTTTTTTAGTTAAAAGTTAAGAGACGGATTCTTATATTCCGCTAAGAACCTCACTCTAAGAAGCTCCCAATAATCATGCTCTTAAAACTCTTATTTAAGAACCGGTTCTTAGCTTTTTTAGTTAAAAGTTAAGAGACGGGTTCTTATATTTCACTAAGAACTCCACTCTAAGAACCCTCCAATAATCATGCTTTTAGCGAAACAAACCAAACTTTTCCTTTCTTCTTTCCTTGTTCTAATAAGCGCTCCAAGAGTATACATATAACTCTTACTAAAATAAAAATTGGTAATGAAATTATTTTAAAGAGAATTTAACATTGCTTTGTAATACTTGATTATCCTTCTTTTTTTTGGTCAAAACTTGATTATCCTTTTGATGCCTAATTTTCTACAAATAAAATTCCATGGGATGGTTGATTCCCTTTTTATTATTAGATTAGACTAGATGCTCCAAATTTGTATTCCAAAACATACATTGATTCATTTTCATTAAATAGATGACATTAATCCATGCACAATTAATCTACGTATAAAATGCTAATGTGGCATATATGTGACGAGAGCCAATTTATTTAAAATGTTAGAGACAATATACTTCCAATATGTAAGAATGTGTGCGTACCAAATATCAATCAATAATTACCAGGTCAACTATATACATAGATATTTCCCAAATGACAATATCTACATCAATATAATAAAATAGTTCAACTGGTATGTACTCCTGATATCCACGATCAATATCGCTGGTTCAGACTCTGCTATAATCGTCATCAAAACAATAATTTGTATCGCAATGTTTTTGCAAGTTTAGCATTTTAGCAGCCGATTATGCATTTTCTTGCTTAGTATTCTGTTAACAATTAAATTTAAGCATTTTTTTGTGGTGTATGCATATTTGAATATCGTTCCGAATAAGATTAATTAGCAGAGTTCAAACAAAAGATACACAAAGATGCAGAGAAAAGTAAATAGATCACCGTTCATTGGTGTAATGTGGTAGTCAATCGTTATGACCAAATTGATAGTTGATACTTGTAGTATATATATAACTAGTACTTGTATGCAACTTAGTTTGCGACAGTATTTTGTTTTATCAGAATTTGTTATGATTTTACTCTAAAAATGCAACAACTATTTTAAACAAATTAATGTGTAACATAATAACAATAACAAACCATAGACGTTGAGGATCGAAAGTTTAATTGTTGCGCAAAAAAAGATGTTGAGGATCGATAATCCTATTCTACTCGATTTATCTATATATTCGCCAACATTCACTTTGAACAAGGATTATAGTCGCGTGTTTGTTTACATCAGTGAAGATTACTCATTCTGTCTTAATGTGGGTTATATAATCCAAAGAGTACAAGACAAATAAATAAATAAGTAAATAAATAAATAAAGAGTACTAAGAGCAAAACCCAGATGTAGAGAAAACATCATCTTTTTCTAACACTAAACGCTTATACTAAATTAAAAATCCAAAAGTCTTACACGATTACAACCGGAAATATAATCGACAGGTAGGTGATATATTAAGATAGCTAAATAATAACGAAAGATATATGTGGTAAAAAGGAGAAAAGACTCGTAGAAAAGATCACTTGAAATCTTAAAACCGTTGCTCCAAAAAACATGATGAAATCGGATTCAATGCCAACATTGAAATACCTAATCGGGGTTTGAGAACGGTTGAAAGTTGTCTATGATTATACTAACATCGTAGGAGAGAAATACTGGTTGATCCTCTAATAAAACTCCCTGATGAAGGAAAGGTGGTACATGAACTTCGGTTCTACTATAGTATTTATCGAAGAAAGCAAAAGATGCTAATTCCAATCGAGTGAGAAGACTCATCGTAACAGGACGAGGGAGGAGATGATGGGGACGGATCCGTAGGGGCAAGCCAGTGAAACCAGTGTTTTGAAAACCGGATCGAACCGGCCGGTCGAACCGGTCGGACCGTGACTCAGTCTTCTAACCGGTTCCGAGTTGTACTAAAAACCGGATTTGAGTTAAACCGGCAAACCCGGTAAAAAACCGGCCAAACTCGGTAAAACCGGTGACCCGGTTCAATATTAAAATCCGGTTTTCTCAATTAAAATTAAAAAAAATAAAAAAAATTGCAAATTTATAAATATTTCATTTAAAATCATATTTTTAAAAGTATATTTCCAAATAAATTAGTTTTCATTATATTTTTATATATTTTTAAGTTTTTATTTATTTATGTATCAATTTTAGTTAGATTCTAGAAATGATATAAATTTTTATAAAAATAATTGTATATATATATATATATATTTAATTATTTAAATTTGATTATAATTTAAAACCCGGTTGAACCGGTTAGACCGGTCCGACCATTGATCCAGTTACAATGCCGAGTCAATGTCCGGTTCGGTTTTCAAAACATTGAGTGAAACTAACAAAACACCATCTCTTTGTATAAAATTATATATTTTTTTTTAAACAAACTTTCATTCATCTACAAAATGTCATCGCTGTGTATGCTCTCTGTGTCTTGAATATTAAATTCAAATTCACTCATTCTACAAGACACTATAGAAATGTTTGAATCTGAGAACCATTGCCTTTTTTTTCTTTTCTCAAATTTCATTCATCTATAAAACATAGAATTTGTGATACTGTATGAATAATAACTTGTGACCGACTGTTTCAAATAATCGGATGGAATATATTAGTTTACCAACCTGTCACTGGTGGGCCTGATCACGATTGCTAGACTTGACCGCGGCTTCCGCCATGACCCCGTGGAATTTACGAATTACATTTATTAAACGATTCTTAACGCTGATATTATAGTTATGAAAAAATTTTATATAGACGATTCGTCAACTTACAATATTACATATTTTATGAGGATTTAGGTATAACTGCATCACATTACCTATACTATGAAGATCCACGTCTGACCGAATTTACTTGCACCATATTAAAAATTATTTGTAAATTTTTCTTTCGTATTGTCTTCATAATTGTTTAATAAATCATTTTTTCTGGAAATTAAAACATGAACTTCGTATAATGTACAATCTTTAAAAAATTGCATAGCATAGAATTTAAACCTGAAACTATTGTAGAAACTTCTGAACTTTAGAGCATCTTTATCCCATATACCTTATTAAGGGTTTCTTATTTTTTTTATTTTTTTAAAGTTTTTTTTTCTGATTAAAAATTAAAAAGCGCACCAATCGCGGACCGCTACGTGTCGGTGGGACCCGCGAACAGTGAAAAAAATACACAACAGATGTCTCTTATTCTGTCCACTTAACATACGGTTTTTTCTGAAAATTGGACTCCTTCCCTTTAGAGACGCTAAAAAAGACGCGATAAAGATGCTCTCAGCCACTAGAGTAAGGTTTCCACTATTAAGCAATATTCTTGTTTTTTTGTAAAAGCTGCGAACAGGAAAAAAGTTGAGAATATAAAATATTCTATACCGATATTTTGTTATAATTATTTTATTATATTTTATGCAAGACAGACTATTTTCTACTTTTTGCTAAACAACATACTGCTTTCTAACTATTTTAGCAACCCCATATATCGTGTCATTCTATTCTCAAGTTTAATAACATAAAAACAAAAGTAGTGCATTCTTACTTTGTAATTAATTGATCAAATTTACTTGTAATTTGTAAGGAAATTTTTACTATATATATATGTAATATACTGAGATCATTTTCGGAGATACAAAAAAAGTTCGATGGGAGTAAGGGGTCCCTTAATGATGAACATGAACCCGAGACAGTGAAATTTGAATAGAGCTCATTTGATGTTTCGGAAAAACTTGGATTTATTTAAGAGATCCGCAATAATTGAGGTGTGGATTAAGAAAATGTTCAAAAAAAATAATTGAGGTGTGGACAAAACTCAATTTTGTCGTTATATTTCCTATGTTTCTCGTAATTATTGGAAGCTGTATAAACAAACACACACACTGACACAAATAAAGAGGGCACCGAAAAAAAGACTGCTGGTCGATCAATTAATTGTATTGCCTCGGAGATTTTAACCTAATTAAACTCTTAAAGATACTCAGTTTTTTTAAAAGGTAAAACTTCAACTAATAAATAAAAAATATTTTTAAAACAGTGAAATTATGCCCGGGCATATAAACTCAGAACCGAAAACTGAATTACTCAGACAGGAAAAAAAAACTGAATTCAAGATGTTTACAAACATCTAAACGGTTTCTATATTTTTGAAACTGAAAAAACAAAATCGAACTAGAACCGAACAAATACCTAAATATTTAAAATATAATTTATATACCTAAAATATTAATTATATTTAGCTTTGAAATTATCAAACATTTTAAAAATGCAAATTATAAACCAAACTACTCAAAAATCTTAAATTATCTGAATTTTTTTATTCAAAATATTTAAAACTATCCAAATTATCCAAAAATATAATTATCCGAAATTTTTATTTAAAATATTTAAATTTATTTGAATTATTAATTTTATCCCAAAAATCAAAATTATGATTTTATCCAAATTATCTGAACCGAATTAGACTATGCATTTTATTGAATACAACTGGTTTCTAGCATTGTTATCTGAACCAAACCAAAAATCGAAATAATTAACCTAAATTAATAAATAACCGAATGGTCTATATCTCTAGATAAACAAAAAAAAAAACTGAAAATCAAAAGCCAAAGAATTGAACCGAAACTGAACACCCAAACCTGAGTGGTACAGCTCTCTCGTATTACGCATTACGAGATAACACCGCAATTTTAATTTTAATTTTTAGATAACTTAAGTTATTGACTTAATATAGTTCAACTGATATTAAAACCGTGAGTTGTGAAAATAAAAATCACATATACTTATATATGGATGTGAGTAAATAGAATGGCTTATCCTTTAATCCCCTATATATTAATTGAGAAACATTACAACTTTTTCTATAGCCACGTGTCATCACTAAAATAATTATTACAATCATTAGAGAAGTAGGTTGGTCTTTCTAATTATATAATAAGTTTTTTATTAAACTAACCATAAATTTATTATTAATGTTCTTTATTATTTCCTTAAATAAAAGTTACAGAATTGCCTAATGCGGGTAAAGTATATATGTCAATGATTTTGAATAATAAAGATTTGATAAAAAAACTAGTGTATCTTCTATCATATTTGTTTAATTTTAAAATATTAAAATAAATTAAACAATCACATCAACCATATAATAAAAATTTAGATTTTTCTGTATATGTTATATTTTGAATTTTTAAAAACGACTATAAATCACTTAAATTGTAAAAAGTCTCACATTCAAATTTTGTGATCCATGGTTTAAAATTTTGTTATGAAAAAATACAAATGATTAGAAAATCATATAAGTAAAAAGTATAATTTAATTATGTACTAAGATTAGAAGATAAATATATACATATATATATATCATTTTAAATGAAAATATATACCATATAAAATACATAAATATTTTAATTTTGAAATTTACTTTGAACAATTATTTTTTATAAAAGCTTTGAACAAACATTGACAATTTTTTTAAAAAAATTATAAATTACTAAAACTATTAATCTCACAATTAAAATTTTGTTAGTAATTTAAAGTTTTTGCTATAAAAGATACAAATGATAAAAAAAAACATATGATTAAAAATCATCATTTAATAGACATTAATATTAAAAATATACTATGTATGTTAATATCATTTAAATTTATTTTTATATTCTACCAAATAGAAAAAATATTGTTTGGATTAATAAAATTTATTTATATGTTTACACCATTTTAATTGTATATGTAATAGTTACTAACTTTTAATCATTTAATATATATTTATTATTTTATAACATGTAAAAATACATAATACATAAAATTAAGTTGATATATAATGTTTATCCCGCGCAAACCTAGTTTTGTGGCTATTCCTGATGCAGAAACCTACTAGTGAGCTGGATATTTAATAATAATGTTCATGGTGGATCCAATATATATTGTCGTCTCAGAAGTAGCTGTATATATAAAATAATTTTGTGGGAAATAAAATAATTATATGTGATCAAGAACATTCTGAAACGAGATTGGAGAAAAGATCTTAAAGATCATAAATATTTGGAGTATTGTTCAGCCTTGTTAACAAAGATTCAACATAGTCAATTTGGCAAACAAGGGATGATTGGTAGGATCTATGGTTAGGACTTAATTTTAAAGTTAGTAATAAGTAATCCAGATGATCAATTTTATTTCTGATCCGGTTAATCAATGAATCAAGAAGAAATGGTTGAGAGTATAAATTTCAACGAAAAGACCGTTGTAAAGTGCATTGTAAATCAAGATGTGTTAATCGGTATTGGCCTTAGTGCTTTGCTGATCCGGAATAGATTAATACCATTGCACTTATGTATCCTTAGACACTGCACGTTCTCATCGAAAGTACATATTCTCCCGTAATTTGTGTTGAATCATTTTGTTAAAAAGCCTCAATTACAACAATATATATATATATATACAGTTGATGCATTGTTATTTTTGGTAAAAGTAATATATATTATCTTTTGGATTACGAAATTTTTTCATTTTATTAAACAGAATTAGAAAATTAGCTTTTGAAGCATTATAAAATATGTTTTCCTTCTACGATGGAATAACATTAGGGCAAACCAACACATTAAGTTTTTCTCTGAGACCTTCCGTTCGTCACCGAATTATCATCTCATATTGTCTTGTAGATTTGACGTGTAACATCTTGAAGACTGAGTTTTGTAGCCAAATTCATACGACCACAACTTAGAAGTATGTATAGTCGTGTTATCGATAAGAACTATGATATTCTTCGTCTAGGTTCTTATATCATGTCTTATGATATAAGTTCTTTAATTGACTAAAAAGAACCTATGAGATAAATAAGCAAATATAGCTAACACAACAGAAATCATAATTACAAGTAGTAAAAAGAAGTTTTACAAGTTGTTGATCATACATAGATTTGAAGCTAGCAGACTCACATTTTTTATATTTGCTTTTAGATGGTACATGTCGGTTTAATATTTTAAATATTTGCAAGATCTCTTGACGGTCATCACAAATTTGTTGAAATGACTATCTTACTTTGTTTTTGATTGGCACGTCTAGTTGAAATCTTTCTTCTTTTTTTTGGTCAGCAAAAAAAAAAAAAAAATGAAAGATTTCAACTAGGGCTAGGCAAATAAACCGAACCCGAAAACCCGAACCGAATCCGATCCGATAAAAATGAATCCGAACCGATCCGAACCCGATGTAAATACCGAATGGATCTTGTTTTGTGGTATTTCGGGTTATGGGTATTATCCGAACCGAACCCGAATCTAAATGGATATCCGATAGAACCCGAAACATTCAAAACCTCTAAAAGATCTTGTACCAAACATGATCTCAATTCCTAATATATATCCAAAATACACTAAGAAATATTGAACATCTAAAATACTTATCTATTACACGAAGGTTGGTGGTTTTATTACATCACGGTTGATGTTCCTTATTTTTGAATCGATTTTACTTAAGTTTTGGTTACAAAATAGTTACAGATCAGGTATTTTAAAACTGAAGAACCGGTTTTACTCATGTTTTGGTTATAAAATAAGTAAAAATCAGGTACTTTTAAACCGAAAAACAGATTGGGACCCGAACTCAAAAGTATATTGGGTTGTACCGGTTCTTTGAAGATTTACTAACCCCGACCCGAACCCGATAGAACCCGAACCGGTCCCGAACCGAACTTTCAAATAATCCGAATGGGGCTGATTTTGATAAACCCGAAAAACCGAAACCCGATTGGATAAAACCGAAACCCGATTAGGACCCCGAATGCCCAGGCCTAATTTCAACTAGGATAAACACGTCAACTTAGTTTTAACATATTTATGATTTTATTGATTTTATATTCGACTAATTTCAGGATAATAATACTACTGTAATATAGTTTTCATTCAAACTATTCTGTTTATATTAATTTAGCATATACCCCATATTTTAAAATTTAAAATAGGGCACTGATTAATTTGAAGATTTAAGAATAGGAGTTCATCGATCTATATATAGATTAAAACAAATCATTCATATATATAGGCCCCATGGATAATAACATATTTATCATTTAGAAGAAAAGTGTACACATATAGAGACGTGCTTATATATACATGTGTATTCATATATATAGAGAAACTAATCTCGCAAATGATGTGTATACATATAAGCATACATTAATATATGAGAGATATATGTATTATTGAAGCAAAGTGATGGAAATAAGGGTAAACTCAAGGGGAAGAGTCTATTGCCAAGTAGGGAAGTTTATTTGTGTTTGATTGCAGAAAGAGTGACGGATTTAACATTCATTGTCGTGATCTAATTATTCGTATTTTGTATTCCATAGCAGCCTTCTTAGTCATATATAAATATTTATTTTTATACCGTCTCTTTATTGATATCAAATCAATGTAATATATTACATGAATCAGAAATTACATCAAAACATGTTGTTAATAAGAACTTTCAACAGAGACAGCAGTAACACGATGCTTCCTAACGCATTCGTAGAACAGACTGATTCGCTCGCTTTCCTCCACTTCGTTTTTGGTCTTGTAAAATTTTTCTTATGGCTCTCAATTCTTATGAGTAAATGTTTTTTTTCTCTAAAAAGATCATTGAACGCGATCCATCTGTTACATCGCAATTCATCTCAAACACTCCCACCGCAGGAGATAACATGCTTTGTTGTAACTATCCATGGCATTGAAATTCTCTTGCTTTGAAACCAATAACACCAAACATTGGACGTATCTCCATCTCTTATTTTATCATCATTCAGGAAGTTCCATTCCAAAGTCTCCCACTCTATATTATCACCATAGATTCCACTGAAATGAACTATAAGATCATCTGACTTGGGAAATAACTTATCTTTGAAAGTAGTCTTTTGGATTGAATCCCACTTGGCGTACTCAAGACTCGCTGGGCCCATACTCTTCCAAATATCACTTTCCTCCATTGACCATTGCCAGTTTCTAATGTGGAAAACGTTGGCGTTAACCACTTCCAAATACTCTTCGTCATATATATATTATACAGTATATTGTTAAACCCATTTTTTTGTCTTTTTAGTATTAACTATTGTAAAATATTGGGCTACCTCTATTAATTAATCACAACGAACAAAATATTGTTGAATATCGTCTTGTAATATTTCTACTTTTAAAACGCGAGATAATCATTTAGATAGCACAAGTTTTATGCATTACAGTATTTAATATACTCTTGATATTTCTATGACTGAATAAACAAGTTGTGTGATGCGGTCCATCTTGAGATTTTGGAGGTTGCATACAATTTAATAAAGATTCCAATGATTTTTTAAATAAATTTATGAGCTCATGTTTATATAATCTTTTTAAAAAAATCGGGAGTTTGAAGCCAATGTTTCTTCAGATTTTATCTATAACCGATTCCGAATGCAGTTGATTGATTACATTATGTTTTGTATATATCTATTATAGTTATTTAATTGAATATTTGGATTCCGAGATCCTAAGGGTAACATCTACGTAGTAGGCAAATCATTGTGCCAACTAATATAATTGTGTTTTAAAATTGAACGAACAAGACATGATTATGTGACTCATGTCACGAACGCTTGGTAAGAAAAGCAAACCAAAGATATTCATGATGGTAAATTTAAATGCTCGCGCAATAAAGAAAGTACAGGCAAGTATCAAGCAGGGAACTGCCTGACTATAGGCAGATCACATGCTTGGAACCCTGATGTGTATAAATATTTTAAATGTCAATTTTTTTAACAAAGTGTGGTTAGTTTTACTGGTATTTGTCCAATTCTTTCTTACAAAGGGTTAGAGGTTCAATTTTTTATCCCATAAATTTTAATACTTTTCCATGATAAGTAATTGAAGGGCCACAAATATATTTTGTGCTTGGGGACCCAAAAAAATCAGACACGGCCTGGTATCAAGGAATCCATAAACTATACTAAAGTTCAAAAAAATACGTAACCAATATTGTAGCATATAAGCATTCTTAACGCCATAATAAGAATCAAATAGTACACGTTATTCTAAATAAATGCACATGGCATGCATTTACCGTTCAACGTGGAATTTTTACTTTAGTTTCTAGACGAAAAGATAATACTAATATTTTAAAGATTACCATACTAAAAGTGGAGTTCTACCCGTTAACGGTGCTCTAATATCATTATGACTTATTTTTACCATTTGTTGACATTGACTCTTGTTAGACTATTTATGTACTCGGTTTCTGTGTATATCTTTGTAGCCTCTAAAACTTCTGTTGAATATATTTCATCATTATATTTACAGTTATGCATTTAGTTTTCATTAAACCATTTGCAAAATATTAAATATATTCTGTTAGTTCTATCATATGTATAACAAATAATTTAGTAGGCATGGTGCAAGTTAAGCTACGGATTCACATCCAGTCATGAATTATATTCTGAAACAAACATATAGACATTTTTATATGCGGTATGAGATACGACACAAAAGATACGTGCAGTAGAATCCATACTCACCAAGCAATACTAATATATATATATATATGTATATATATATATTTTTTTTTTGCAATACTAATATATTATCAAACACGTGAACATTTTTCTGCGATTTTAGACCATACATAATGATAATGAATAAAACTCGAATTCGTTCAATCTTAAGCAAATGGACGCCCAAAGACTCTTAAGGCCGTCGCATTCCGGGGAGTAATGAGGGCCAAAAACGTTAATATATACGGATAATAAATTCACCGACGAATATTAAAAGTTCCTATTGTAAAGGGCAATTACTGGGACAGGAGAACGATGTTTATTTGTATGCAAGTGAAATAAATAGCTAATAGATCCGATACTCGTTTGATTCTGCTTTGACTTATATATGACCATTAGTTATTGTTTTAAATATTACTTTAACTAATATAACACTCTTATTTTAGGTTATAATTTTTTTTTTTTTTGGGTAAAATGTTACGTTATAATTGTTCCATTTACATCAACATCGACCTTAATAAGCACATATTTAGGAAATATCTATGTAACTATATCTGAAATGGTAGTAGTTCATTGAATCTGAGTTATCAAACAGTGTCTTAAAATAAATATCGAAACATTTATTGTATCTCAAAAGCATATATCTTGATTGGAACATAATCTCTAATTGTACCAAAAAAAAACATAATCTCTAATCATTGATCCATTGTTAAGAAAAGAACGTGCGGGAATAAAAAAAATCAATATATCATATTGGTTTAAATTAATAAAATAAAACTTGTAAAAGTATATTATGAACTTTTGTTTGATTTTGTAAAATTGCAGAACAGTTTCAGTACTAATCCCCATTTTCCGTACTCGATATCTCTATAAGGGCCGGCTTATAGTCTATAAGACTCCTAGGCAAAAAAAAAAATTTAGGTCCTTTGATAACTAAAAAACACAACTGAATCATAAAATAATATATATAAAATACAACACAAAAACATTATAGTTTTAGATATACATGTTTTTAAGTCGGGTGCAAATCGGTTCTTATCGGGTCGGATCTATTCGGGTCGGTTCTTTTTGGGTCCGGGTCTATTCGGGTCGGTTCTTTTCGGGTCCGGGTCTATTCGGGTCGGTTCCTTTCGGTTCCGGTTCTTTCGGGTAAAAAAATTTAGACCCAAAAAGTACTTGTAAATTTTCGGTTCGGTTCCGGGTCGAGTATTTTTGGGTCGGTTCCGGTTCCGATCTTCGGGTCCAGGTTAAAATGCCCAGGCCTAATTTACGGTTTACTCTGATGCAAGTAAAACCATGCTCAGGCTGCCCATGCTTGACAAGACTAAATCAACCACGTCTGATCAGACTTGCGAACTGGTTCTTGACCTAGGTTTAGTCTAATAGCTTAAGACCCGATCCATATGAAACAAGTAAGAAAACTTATCTAGGAAACAAATATTCATCCACAAGATTGGTTTAGAACTTAATCTCAAATAGTATGAAATATCTATGGAATTTCAGATTTCTAACTCTTCCGACCAATACTTGTCATTGTTTTAAATTATTAAATTGAGTAATATATGATGTCTTCAGAAGAAAAACTCATCGAGTTTCCAAAAGGCTGACTTGTATTTGTTTATCTGCTCCCCAAATTCGGATCATCACAACAACATAGAACGATTTTCTCAAACATAAAATATACCCCGTCCGTTTCATAGAAAAATGTTATTTTGACATTTTTTGTTATACAAAATATGTGATTTTAAAATTTGAATGCAATTTATACTTACTTTCTATTTAATATTAATTGCAAACTATATTGATTTTATAAATAATTTTATTGATTTCAAATATTATTGGTTAAATGATGTAGTTAGTAAGAAAATAAATGTATTTCAATCATTTTATTTTATTAATCTATGTGAAAAATGTTAAAGTGACACAATGTCGTGAAACAGAGAGAGTATTAATAATTTTCGTTAAAATGTAGTTGTGTTTTGTTTTATAAACTTCAAAAATAATGAATATCATGAATATTTTGAAAGTGATGTCGTATTAATAAAATTGTGTAAACACTTTAAATCCCAATAAGCCAATAACACGTAGGCTGTACCATTTTATCTAAAATTACGTTTCAGCAATAATGATTCATAACAAGGAAAAGAAAATGACACACTTAATATTAGGATGCATGCACTCTAAGAGCTTCTGTCAATGTGACATATTAATCGTTACAAACAAATAAAATACTTGAAAGACAAAGAAGAGAATACAGATGAAATTTTTATAATTGAGACAGCAAATGATTCGGAATGATACAACTTAGATACGTGGGAAATTGTTATCTACAAGTTATAAGCATCTTATATTCTCGATTGTGATTGGCATATATATCAATCAATTTCATAATGCATTGAACCCTGCTTTTTTAATATTTATCTGTTAGTAGTTTACGTTCTATATGTGTTCTTATAGGAAGTTAGTATGATTAAACTAAATAATGGAACAAAAACAAAAAAAATTGTTTATCACCATTTAAAACACCTTGTATTCATGATTGACTTGTTTTTCTACTTTTTTTTGGGTAGCTATACCAACAAAAATAAGTTACTACGAGTTTTTATCATATATTATTAAAAATTCTTAATTATCACGGTAGGAAATTAAACATTTATCCAGCATACATATATCAAACAGAATTAATGTACAGGTTAATATAAATTCTTTATGTGTGTTCTGTTTTATAAATCTCGCCTCTGTGATCAATTTAGGAAAAACATTAATAGAATTTAATGTAAGAACCTAAACACATATACGAATTATAATTTTACAAAAACTGGGGAAATCCTATGTATATATAACCTAATATAATTAAGTTATTTCATTACTTTTTGGAATAATATACTTTATTTCCTTGTCATATTAAAGTGAAACATCGTATTTTCTTAAGAATCACCAAACGGTAGCTTCTTTCTGCTCAATGGAAAGCCACTTCTTATCATCTTTTATAAGAGGTGCATATATATGCAAGATTTAAGCTATCAGATTAACATTAAAGTAAAAAGTTAGAAAATAAAAAGTGTATATATAATATAAAAAATAAAAAACATTACTTGACTATACACTGTTGAAATAGTTACAACATTAACTTCGACATGTTCAATGAACTGGAAAATGCTCTTAAGAATCTAGACATACAGATTTTTTACCAGTGAAATGTTTTTTTTAAAAGATGTTTTTTTCCTGTTCAGGACAAAAAAACAGTAAAGATTGCACCTTTAGATCATATTCAGTATTATTCCGCCAAACAGAAACAATATTTACTTAAGTGATAATATTCTAGCAGTCAATGTCATGTTAACAACAACAACAGAAATAAATGTTTGATGTATACCTTTAGCAAATTTTTGTCCGTGGATATATCACTACAAGAAAACAACTCAATTGCAATAATGATATATTGTTGCAATATGCTCATATATTGTTGTAAATATAAAATTGCAATAAAATTGTGACAATTTTTAACTTCTTGCTGTTTGAATGTTGCAAATTCATATTTGTTGCATATACGTAGCAAAATTAGCGAGAAATTGAAATGTTGCTATATATGTCATATTATTGCAACAATTTTTTATAGCAATTTTGTTGTATATTTACAACATATTTTGTAACCATAAATGGTGGCAAGTCATTGCTACGTCAAATATATAGCAAACAACATTGCAAATTTGCAATTATTGTTTTCTGAAATTTAATAATATTAATGCAACAAAATATATAGAAAAATATTTGGTACAATTTTAACGTTGCAATTAAAATTGTTACAAAATTTGCTATATATAAGATGTAGCAAATGTTGTTGCAAATTTTTCTATAATTACTTTTAAATAATACATTTGTTGCCAATATTTTTTGACAATAAAATTAGTAGATATGCATAGATTAATTGTTTTTTTTATAAGCAATATTCGATGTGTTATTTATGTTTTATGATTTATATATTTTATAATAAACAAAAGTCAAACACCAATTTTATTAAATAAACTAAAATATTAAAAAAAAAATCAACAATGCATTAATAGAGAAAAACCAGCAATAATTTAAAACTAGAAAAAACTAATAAAACCTTCGAATAACAAAAGCAACCAATTTAAACTTGGTTGTTGACACCCTGGATAGAATAGCTGGACAAAGGATGGCAATCATTTTCTCCAAGCCTTCAAGTTTGCTCAACCTTTCATTGATATCTTCATTTTCTTGAGAAATGTCTTGTACATTTTTCTTCAACTCATCATTTTCTAAGTGGCTTCAATGGTGACTGGCATTTTAGCATTGAGTGAAACCTCACTAAGAAGAGCTCCAAGACCAAACACACGACCTTGTGTTGAATCAACCAACTGTAGAATATAATATATGTAAGACAAAAGAAATCTATGAAGAAATCTAGGAAAATAAAAAGATTTTTAGAACTATTGCATTACCTTCAAATACATTTGATTCTTCTTCTCAGAAGTTAGCTCTTCTGTGACTAGGACATCATCTTCAAGCATATGATCAGCTACATTTTTTTCAAATCTTTCACTAATTAGCCTTGCCCTTTCATCCACAAATGACCCGTCTGATTTCTTGTGTGTCTCACAAAGAACATCAATGTAAGATGCATCTCCGTTCTTTTCTTTCTACAAAGGAGAAGTGTTACAAAATAATATTTAAAGTAGTACATATGAAAACAAGTCTTACCAATATATCGGCAACCCTAGCATATGAACGTGAGCCAGATCGGTGTTTATGAGGTCCCAGCCCGCTCGATCTGACATTCGACTCTTAGACGCTTTTTTACTTTTTTCCTTAGCTTTATCTGTTCCCCAGTAGGCAACCAAGTCTTTGTAGTAATCATCAAGGATCCAATATGGCTGCTTATCTCTTTCTTTTACTCGGCTGATCATATTGATCAGTTTAGTCGCAGCACATTTGCAAAACATCTTACGCACCTCGGATTCAATCAAGTGATTCCAAAAGAATTTGCTCTGGTATTTAAAAAAAAAAGTAAGAGCGCTATACATAAAACTTAAGCGATATAGCATAAGTATTTCTATTCCAGTGGAAACATCTAAACAAGATTTTTTTTATTTTTTTGTATATGTAATTTTTTGTGATATACCTTGAATGTGAACCACCATCGCTCTTTCACATGTTGCGGTGTAGTTGACTAGTTTCGATACGGGCCAGGAAAATCAGATCGGATGATTGTTCTTATCTCACTAGTGATTACGGAATCACATTTGAACCTAGAAAAGGAAAATAAAAATATAACGCAACTAAAACAATAACATGAGGTTCATATATATAAAATATATATATATATATATATATATATATATGTTTCTTTTTACCACAATGATCCATTCACTCTGGAAGGATTAAGAACACCTAAGACATTCATAGGTTGGTCTGCTCCATGATTTTCACCCTCATTTGCCATCTGGAGATGAGTTGCTTTCAAAGAACTGCGATGCAGAAGTTTACTAGTTTACTGGATTGTTAAAAACACCGTATAGGCTGTATATATATATATATATACATATGAAAACAACAAAATCTAAACCTCCTGATATTGGTATATCCATATCTTTTTAGCATAATATTCTCTAAACAAACTAAAGTGAAGCGGAAAATGAAATATAAGGAGGGAACAACATTTGACTAAAAAGTAAATATATTCGTAGTTACAAGCTCATTTCTTGTGAACTATTTAATAAATTTTCAAATAAAACACAAAAGTATAGAAATTTTAATATGAAACTAGAATAACTTACGTGTGGGTTCCATGAGAAAGCTGAATAAGAGCCATATATAATGTTCAAAAGGCAGTAGGCAGTAGCTGATGTAAAGTTCCAACAGTAGATGATGATCACTACAAAACACAAAACAGAACAAGTAAACAACATCAACACATAACAATGTATCTTTAAACCGGACTCGTCACATGTCATTACAATCTTGACTTCCAAACTACAACAACACTAAGCAACCCGAAAATACAATCTTGAGTTCTAGACTTCCAGTCAACAAAATAAGACAGAAATAACAAGTCAGGCCCAATCCAGCGATAACTATGTATTTATTTCGTTAAAACAACCAAAACTGAATTTACCATTGCAAAGTTCAAACCGTTAAAACAATTAAACAAAGTCATCTACTGAAAATCAGTCAAAACAGAGCTACATGCTTGAAAAGAGAATAAAAAACTATAAGAAAACCAGTAAACGCAGTCACTCTCAAGCAACAACAAGAAACTATATTTTTGGCAGTAGTAGAAAGAAAATATAACCATGACACGACAGAAAAGAGTCAGGACCACATGTCTGTTCCATACACAACCATGAAACGACAGAAAAGAGTTAGCCAAGAGTAGAAGTTGAGGAGTTCACCAATAGAAAAGAGTTACCTCTGTACATGCATGTCGTCCTCATATGTAAACAGTATAAGCCCGAGGAGGAAGAAGAGAAGAAGAACCCATCGCCGATGCTTGGATGTGTTGTCGGTTCAGCTTCTCTGCTGCAGATCGAAGACCAGGGAAAGTCCGAGAGCACCATCCAAGCTTGAACTGCTATCACCGGAGCTCCATCTGTTGCGGCTGTGAAGATCGCCTCCGAATAGCCATCGCCACTCTCTATCTCTTTTTTTTTCAGGTGAAGAAACAAAGGAAAGCATATAGTCACGGGTCCTCACTGTTCCGTATGAAATATCAGGCCAGATCCCGTGATAAGCCCAATTGTTGACCAGATTCGCAGAGCCAAGGAACCACGAGTATAACACTCTGTTTTTCATACTTTGCTAAATAGGCAATAAATTAATATATAAACGAGAGAAAGATAGGTCGATAAATTTAGAAATAAATTTAAAAATGCTAAAATAGAGACAGTTTAAACAATAAAAGGAAGAATGAGCTGGTAAGTGTTTCAAAAGAAAAAAAGAGCTGGTAATAATCCAGATGTCAATGTAAGAAAACTAAAGAATAAAAAGAGGATTTGTCATCTCTTGGTCGCAGTTTCACGTCTCAGAAGTCAGAAAAAATATGTAAATGATTTTTTTTGTCTAATTTCTTTTCTTATTTTGAATAGGAATAAGTAAATTATACCATATTAGACGAAAACAAAATAAAATTCATAAAATAAACTATTAACAAAATCTCAAGCATCTGAAACTTAAAAAATATAGTCTACATGATTAAATATACAATATAAATATATATTATATAGTTTTCTATTTAATATATGAAAACTATTAATCTTATTTATAAAAATATATAATAAAAAATATGACCCCTGTCACATATTTTGCCACGTATTTTTATATATTTTCTTTTTGCAAATTAGCAATGATTCAAAACGTTGAATGTTTCTTGCAAAATTTGCAAGATATTTGTTTATGTTGCAAAAGGTTGCAATTTAGTAACAAAAATATGCAACGTTTGTTATAGTTGTTATTTTGCAATAAATTTGCAATGAAACTGTAACAAATATTCATTATTGCAAAAATATTGCAATAATCATAACAAATTATCAACAAAAATGGACGTCGCAATTTTTCCGTTGCAATAGAGCTATTTTCTTGTAGTGTATTATTATCTCCAACGAACTACTTAATTTAAGTTTCGTTTCAAATTCTGATCATAAAAAATAATAATTTTAGAAATTACAAATTTATTGATTAAAGAAAGAATGAATGTATGCTTTGTGATCAAGATTCGACTCAGAGCTGATCTTTACTATAGTGACGAGATTCCAGTGTAAAAGGAAATTTACGGTGACTTCAAACCTATTAAAAGAATAGGCCAAAAGCGTGACAAAAATGAACTGTGATCTTTTTTCCTTTTGACATTTAGGGATTTTCTCTGTAGTTTCCACTGTATCAAGATTCCCCATATATATATAGACTATAATATACGTGTACATTGTTGTATATATCAAATAATTGGTAGATTAGTTATAATTATTCTGTGATCAAATAGAGGTGCAACTTGGAATGTTCGGAGTCCCGACACCTGGATAACTTGAGCGCGTCCATCTAATTCACACAAATGATTCATTTCATATGTTTGTGTATATATGATATATTGGCCAATACAACAATTACTCTTTTGACGTTTTTTTTTTTGACAAATTTACTCTTTTGACGTTTCAAGATTATTCTGAAGATTAATAACTATACTTTTAGGGATTTCTGTATATTTTATGATAATTCGTTTTATACCTGGAACATGGTTTAGAAATCTTTTTTTAAACAAACAAAATAGGAGTTTGGAAAAAGAAAAATTTATATATAACCCATATAGTGGTGGTCTAGCGGTAGGCAGATTTTAAAGTTGTTAAGCAATCCAGATTTGTATTGTACTGTTTATTTCAATATCCATAATTAAAGTTTATCTGTGGACATCAACTTTCTTTTGAAGATTAGTCTGGCAATAGATCTGGAGTACCTCTAAAGGTTAAAAATAATAATAATAATTCTATATAATATATAAAGTTGTAGTATGTTGAGAGAGATATGGAAAACAGTGTTGATAAAAGAGGGGCAGTTTGATTGGGGGAGGTTGAAGAAGCGTGTGATTGAGAACTTTGAGCTTATGATTAAATTAAGATTTAATTTTATTTAATATTCGCCGCCGCAATGCTATTGGACTCATTCATTCCTTTACGATACCAATAAAATACTATTAGTAAACGATAAAGAAGTATCGTTGGTCAGATCTTTTTTTCGGCTCGATGGTCAGATTCGATTTTCAGGTTTTCCATCATAGTCCCATGTATCATGCACCATCTTACAAATATGCGGGCTGCTAGCATTAACTACAGCTAAACTCGTTATAAAAAAGTTGAATCGATTTTAAACCCCCAAAATTGATTCGAAGTATGTGTCGTCAATTGCGATTATGTAAATAAAATAACAAAATTAAATAAATTCGTGCCTCATATAGTTGTGTATTAAGCTAGATTAAACCAATACATGTACAAATTTAGATGGACATCACGAAATATTTAAGGAGTATGAATCTGCTAGTTCATTACCAACTTATTTTGAATTAAAAAAAAGCTCATGACCTATATAAAATACCACCAGGCACCAGATATGTTTGATATTCACGTAAAAACAAATATTAACAATTTATAACCACTATGTATTAGTTGTAGCATCAATCAATCCAACGAACAATAAAACACATAGAAATTGATTATATGCTGTGAGATGACCTAGGGTTCATGCATCAAAATATAGTCCAAAATAAGATAGAGCATGATTAATGAGATCTCTTAGGGCATGCGCAGTGGAAGCTCTTCCACCATCTCTCAGCAAATATAAAAATATAAAAAATCTCAAAAGGAAGAAAGAGAAAGTAAAAAAGAAGAGAGAAGAGAAAAATCGATTCGTGATGAAGATACTTTTGAGTGGTTAATTCTACAGTGGTTAATACTTTAGGGGGCTCCTAAATGAGGTTTCAAACAAAATGGAAAAAAAATGTAAAAAGCCAAAAAAAAGAAGAACCGCCTCTTAGATGGGACTTTCTAGGACTGCTAGGAGACCCTAACGTGGCAGTTTTCTATTCGACCTCTCCATAATGTCTCTCTCTCTCTCTCTCTCCTTTGCCTTCCTCCTCCGTTCTCGAATCTCATCAGAAGAAAAGAAGGCTTGAAGAGAATAGCAACGATCAATCTGATTCCTCTCTCGAATCTCATCAATCCACCTCCTCTCTCGAATCTCATTAATCTGCCTCCTCTCTCGAATCTCTTTCTTTGACTCGACGGGGCAGCTGCGGAAGGAGCAGACGCTCGCCGGGAAGCCTGCTGGATTCTTCTTGAGTACGAGGACTCAGGGAGGTGGACAAGAGACCATTGCGTAAGCTAACTCTGTTATTTCTGTCTGAAAGTAAAGTAGTTGACTTTGGAATACAAGTGTTTAGTTCTTGTCATCAAAGTTTTGTCTTTTTATTTTTGATTGAGGCATTGTCTGAAATTAATGCGAAAGTACATAAAGACATGAACTTTATGTTTTACCTGAAAAGTTTGTTGTGTTCAGGACAATTGAGTTTATAGTCTATGGTGGAATCTTAATAAATGTTTTAGTTTTAGAACTCAGTTGGATCTGATCACCATTGAGTACACTCATCTCTATGTTGATAGGATAGAACTGTAAAAATGAAAACTTTTATTAGATTTGATTCTGTAAAAATGAACTTTATAAGAATTGATTCTAATTTTCTCAGCACCACAGTTGCTAAATTTATAGACATGAGAGTGTTGCTTCCTGTAAATTGCATATCTGCGATAGATTCTTTAATGTTCTTCCTCAGCTGATTTACTCCTAACTTCTATGGAATCTATGCCCTTCTTTTTTTTGTCAATAGGCTTCTATGATAGTTTGATTCCTTTACACAATATTTTTGTAATATTGTCTAGTACTGATGATCTAACAAAGCAATACAGAGAAGCATAACAATGTGAGGTATTACGTCACACGGCTTTTGTAGATCTTAACAAGTGTACCATTAGATGGTCCTATATTTTGCTATTTTGTAGTGTCAATCTCTGAAACATATGATGTGTTTGTTTTGCAGATGGACAACAATCACACGGCTGGTGCATCACGGGATGCTAATCGTCCCCATGGTCTACACATTTGGAGCAGGAATGTTCTAAATGGACTCGATCCGTGGAGGCTCGTGTGTTCGCTGGTGATGGCTCAAGAGAAGCTAGGGAGACAGAGTTGGCTCTTGCTGAACATCAAGGAAACTACATGGCTTCAATTGTTAAGAGACTTGCACAACCTTGAGAAGAAATACAAAAGACAACCTTGGTGGCTTCTTTATTTTCTTTCTCGTTTTATTCAATTCTATCCATTTTTTTCTGAGTGTTTTTGAGTTTTGCCATTATCGGAAGAACATTGAACCATCATAAGGTTCTTACGGTAATGGTCGTGTGTACAAGCTTCTTCTTATTACTATTCTCTCTTTGATTGTTCTCCTCCACAAATGTGAATTCCTGTCGAATAAAAAAAGGTTTATTGTGTGTTTTTTATTTGAGCTTTTGAATCCGAATCATACAGATTCTTTACCTTAGTTTCCAATTAGACATCCACAAAATAAAAGGCTCATGTTCTGATCATGTATCATTCTACATAATATGATCGTAGAAGACGAACGAGATGGGTACACTCAGTTTGATGTATCAGTTTTCGCACATGAGCATTCGGAATTGTGTTCGTGATAATACAATACATCAACAATTGAAAGCGGATTTGGTTGAGAATATATGACAAAAATTTGAAACAAATGAAGATTTCAACTAATCAGTTTTTCTCGTTTACGATATGTATTTGTATTTTTAATATGCTTTTATGTCATTATTAATAAAAATAATATGTTTCATTTTCTTTCAAATCATTTAACTTAAAAAAAATTAAGTTTTAAGATCCCAATGGAGGATGAAAAAATTAAATAGACAAACATGGGTTCTAAAGTTTTCAAATCATAAAATTAACCACTAATTTAATCTTAAGAACTCTTTAGGGTCTCTAACCAATGGAGGTGGTCTTAGAATGAGGTTCTTAGCGGAATATAAGAAACTGTCTCTTAACTTTTAATTAAAAAAATAAGAGCCGGTTCTTAGTTTTTTTTAGTTAAAAGTTAAGGGACAGTTTCTTATATTTCGCTAAGAACTTCACTCTAAGAACCCCATTAATCATGAGCTAAGAGTAATAGAGCTATAGCCCTAGCTATAAGATTATAGTATACACCCACTCTACATAGAGTTTGTATTATTTGTGTGTGTTTTTTCGTCTAAGCTTAAAGAGGTCTAGGAGAGGAAGAAATCTATAAAGTTAAAAAAGTAATACATCACTTCGTAAATCTTATTTTCCCTTTTAGGACTTCAACGTCATGGGACCGCTAAAGATTCTTTTGGTGTCTTCTAACTTTTTTTTCATTTTTTTTTGTTTTTCTTGATATGGATATATACTCAATCGCTCGAGGTCGGGGTAGCTTCTATCAGTATATACAATGACATGTTCTGGGTTTCAAAAAAAAATATATACAATGACATTTTCGCTCTGTGTATTTCTAAAGCCTGCACAATCAATGGAACCAATACCGACATCTTTTCAAAGCGTATTTCGATTCGTATCCCAGTTGAAATAAGTAAAACTTGATCGTGTATATCTAAGCTAACTCTCCAAACTGTTGTTACAAACAAGAAGAGTGGTAAGAAATAAGTTTTAACTATTAAAAAAACACAAATAATTTGCTTAACTACAAACCAACAGAATGACACACGAATGTTAAGCACACAAGGAAACACAATAATAGCTTCATTACAAGATTGTGACATAACCATGTCTGGATCCATCCGAAATCCCCTCACAAAAAAACAATACTAATTAACTGGCGACTAAGTGCATGTTACTAAGCTAAGTTATCTTACGACGAGCAAGGAGAAAAATGAGTCAAAGATCTTGAAAATTAAAGCATATTCGTTAGCTGAAAGTAAGAAAGATAGAGCATTACGAAAAGTTTTGTCCACAGAAAATAAAAATAATGATGAGTGAGTTACAAGCTTTTTATTCACAGAAAAAAATTCCTAATCTAGAAGTTTCGGTTTATTGACTACGTGGACTAACAAGACCAGCCATTGACGCTTCTTCATGAGTTCATCTTCCACCAATAATAGCCTTCTTGAGACATATTGATGTGTGCAGCTAGCAGAGAGGATATCCTCTACACACTTCTAAAGATTCCACGTTGCAAAGTGGGCCTGAAGTGGATTAGGCCTAATGATTTCAAATGTCGCGTATATATGATAACGACAAGACAACATAGGATGAGGGACATAAACATGAATTATACAAGAAGATTAGTATTTATGATTGGTATAAATGTTGATTCTTGAAAGCTACGTACGATACAAGTCGATGTAGTAGTGAAAAAAAGTTCTTGATTGGAAATAAAGGGCTCAGTTAATTTCCTTTAAAACTCAAACAAGGCCTGTTATAAAGCCCAAAAAAGGCCTACATCTTCATAATATAGACATGAACGTATTTTGGTTGTACCTGTATGGAGTCAAAGTTTCATCACGACCCGATCTACGATAAGCGAGCAATAAGCCCACATAGGCCCATTAATCAAGTTGATTATTGAAAAGGCTTAGGCCCATCTCTCTCTGACTTTAGATTTAACATGTTTACTGGGTCAACAACATTCCGTGTTCCAGAAATCAAGTCGTCACCTTTTTGATATGGGAATGTGACAAAATCAATCTGGGGATGTAGTTTTGTCGATTTTCGATGACTTTCTGTCTGACCATCAGATTAATTTATTAACTCTTCCCGCCGATTCAACTCTTATTCCACGGCATCGGATGGTTCCTTTCTTCCTGACGCAGGCAAGAGAGAAAAGAGAGAGAGCGGTGATTGTTAAGGTTGACTTTGTGTTTCGATCTCAGATGTCGTAGACCGGTTCTTACAAAAAAAAAAAAAAGAGGTAATAAAGGGTTGTTGTTGTGGTTTGAATGGACTTGAAAATGGATAATGTAATCGGTGGCAAGTTTAAGCTTGGTCGGAAGATCGGCGGTGGCTCTTTCGGAGAGCTTTTTTTAGGTAAATTAAAAAAAAAAGTTGCTTATTTTTTATCAAAATCATATTCTCTGTGCTTCGTTGAAGCTTTTGTCTTTGTGGATTATTTACCTTTTGAATTAAATTTATTATTGAAAAATATTTTCAGGCGTAAGTGTACAAACCGGAGAAGAAGTCGCTGTTAAACTGGTATCTTATTCAAATCTGCTTTCTTTTATTTAATTAACATGTGATTTTTACAAAGTTTAAGCAAAAGAAAAAAACATGTGATTTTAAGATCTCGTTTCTAAGTTTCATACTTTTTGGCAATTGTTCTTCAACTTCATCATGTGTTTTTTATATTGTAATTCTTGGTTTCAAAGGAAGACTAAAAATTTGACACTTTTGTTTTTTTCCTTAAGAAGATATATAATCATATATGTTAATTGAAATAGCCTTAGTTAATGTATTATTCACTCTATTTGTTTGAGTTTCATTATGTTTTGGTATTTGAGTGCGAGTTAAATAGCAAGAGGGAGTCAGTCAATTGTTATAATCAGATATGTCTAACGTTCTGTAATATTTTGAAGGAGCCTGCGAAAACTAAGCATCCACAGCTTCATTATGAGTCGAAGATATACATGCTTCTACAAGGAGGAAGTAAGTTTACACCTCTGAGTTGATGAGTTTGCTTACTCAAAATCTGTTGCTGCTCATCTAATTTTTGTGTGTTTTATGTGGTGGTGAAGCTGGCATCCCTAGCCTCAAGTGGTTTGGGGTCCAGGGAGACTACAACGCAATGGTCATTGATCTGCTTGGTCCAAGTTTGGAAGACTTGTTCAACTATTGTAATAGGAAACTCACTTTGAAGTCAGTTTTGATGCTCGCTGATCAACTTGTGAGTTTTCTATTCTGTCAAGTGTTAGCTTTTTTACTTTCTTCGGTGGGTTTTGACTAAAAATGTTTGTTGACCATTGTAGATTAGCAGAGTGGAATATATGCATTCAAGGGGGTTTCTTCACCGAGACATAAAACCAGATAATTTCTTAATGGGACTTGGTCGCAAAGCAAACCAGGTACACTTATGTTAGAGCATCTCCAACCACACTCCGTAATTTACTGCAAAATTGAGTAATGGGTTTTTTGTTTGTTCATCACTCCATTTTGCAATAAATTATGGAGTGGGGTTGGAGATGCTCTTAGACTCTATTTTCTCTCTCTCTCTTGGTTGCTAATCATGAGTTTTTGCATTTGCTTTCTTTTCATCTAAGGTGTATGTCATTGATTTTGGCCTTGCAAAGAAGTATAGAGATCTCCAAACACATAGACACATCCCCTACAGGTGATTAATGGAGCTTTCTTTCTTGTGTATAGCTGTTTATTTTATTTATTTATTTTATTTAAATTGTGAAAGATACTTATGTTGTTTTTAAAATAACAGAGAAAACAAGAACCTTACGGGGACAGCTCGGTATGCTAGCGTCAACACTCACCTTGGAGTTGGTAAGAAGCTCATTAGAGCCACTTGAGGTCTGCTTCAAAGCTGTGTATACCATTTTTGTAAGACGTGTGCTTGTTTGCATTTTTTTATGCAGAGCAAAGTCGAAGGGATGATCTGGAGTCTCTTGGTTACGTGCTCATGTATTTCCTGAGAGGAAGGTTGTCCATGCAGATCCTTTTTTTTTGTCTGATTAAATCTTTGGACTCGCTTGTTCTGGTATAAATTTTTTTTCTGGGTGTTCAGCCTCCCATGGCAGGGACTAAAAGCTGGCACAAAGAAGCAGAAGTACGACAGAATCAGCGAGAAGAAAGTTTCAACTCCTATAGAGGTATTGTAAAGACATCATTTGACCCTTAGATCAGGCTATAAATCACAAGTTAACTGTTTAATTCTTTGTAACAGGTCTTGTGCAAGTCCTATCCACAAGAATTCGTATCATACTTTCAGTACTGCAGGTCTTTGCGGTTCGAAGACAAACCAGACTACTCATATTTAAGGAGGCTGTTCCGAGATTTGTTTATCCGCCAAAGTTTGCGTTTTCATCCACCAAACTTTTACTTCTTTCGATACAAGCCTCTCTCATATGACAACAAATTGATTCATTGTATCAGGTTATCAGTTTGATTATGTATTCGACTGGACTGCATTGAAACACCCTCAGAGTAGTTCCAGTTCCCGTTCCAGCTCCCACGGAAGGGTTAGTAAACTTGTCCTTCACGTTATCTCTCTATGGAGTTTCTTTACTCACTTTTCTTTCTTCAGCATCGTACTGGTAAACCAGGTGTTGCTGCTGGACCATCTGCTGAAAAACCTGAAAGGATTTCAGGTAATGCTTTAACTTTTTCTCGAGAGTTTGAAACATATCTAAACAAGTGGTTCGGATCTGATCTGCTATATTCTTTACAGTTGGGAAGGAGATCCGCGACAGATTCTCAGGTGCGGTTGAAGCATTCGCGAGAAGAAATGCTACGGGAGCAAGTCCCCATCAAAACCAAACCAGACATCGAACTCTTGACGATGCTCCTCAACCAATGAAACCTGCTGTGGTAAAACATATAATCATCCTTTTCTCAAAACATAACTATTGTTAGAAACTCATGTTTTGTTTTTTTTGGGGGGAACAGAATATGGTATCTGAGAAAGGTAGAAGCACTTCAAGATACGGAAGTGCTTCGAGGAGAGCGGTGGCCTCTGGAAGTAGACCAAGCTCATCAGGTGAGCAAGGGGATAGCCGAGGGTCGAGCCGTGTGGCTTCAAGCGGTGGAGGTGGTCGACCATCCGTGTTTCAGAGAAACCAAGTGGCAGCTGCTGTGAGCGGATACGACTCTAAGGCGGCCTCTGTCTTTAACCGCAACCGAGTGTCCTCTTCTAGGAGTGCACGTGACGAGGCTCTCCGAAGCTTTGAGCTTCTTTCGATCCGCAAATGAGAAACAATAAAACAAAACATGAAGGTTTTACAATGGGATCTTTGTCTGTAAATTTGATTCTTCTTTACGCAATGTGTTGTTGTTTGTTCCTCTGCTCCCACGAGACTTCCAATTTTTCATGTATTATTAATTATTACCAAATTCTCTGGATTTTTTTTTGTATTCAATTTTTTACGATCTTCTTTTATTGTAATCACGACAAGTTCTTGAGCTTATTTCTTCATATCCGTCGGTTTGTTTTTGCGTGTTTCTTGCTTCCTACGACAAAACATAAATTAGCAACAGAAAACATATTAATTAACAGCTGAATGATAAAAATGTACATATTAAAAAAATAGGCTTGTAAAACCAAAACAAATTGACATTATTTTCACATGCACCGTTGCTCTTTTCATCGTCCTTTCGTTTTATAAAAATATAAAACCAAAGAAAGCAATAGTTACTTCTTCCCTCGCGAAGAAAAGATCTATGCAACTGGCAATGTCAAGTACCAAGATGAAAATCCTTTTGAAAGGTTCCTATTCCTATATATATCTCAAGCATTTGGTGAGTTTTTGATCTTCTCTTTAAAAATAAAAGATCATTTGTTGCAAAGTGGGATTAGCTTTTCTTAATCAATCTCTCTATGAATAAAAGTGGTTTTGATTTAATAATAAACAATAGAAGAAGAAAAGGAACAAGAGATGCAAACAGGAAACCCAACGGACGTAAAGCATGTTGCACACATTGGTTGGGAAGGACCGTCTGATAATCCCAATGCAACTAGCTAGGTACTACTACTCTACTCTATTCCTGTTCTTCTTTACAAGTTTTAAATTTTACCATTTCAAATTTAACTTGTTATAGTACTATTATTTAAAAAAATAACTTTTGGAAGATACATGGACGAGTTCGAGTGCTCCTAGGAACTAGAAGCAACTCCAGGATTAGGAGAAGACGATTCCTCCGTGAAATGTCAATCGGAATATGCCAAAACTACCTACCAAAATCCACGAGAAAATCAGCTTCTGAGAAAGGTTATCCGACAAGACCAAACACAGGCAAATCAGCATCGTCTTGGAGAACAAAGGAGACTACTTTACGACAAGGACAGGAAGAAGATGCTTCCATGTCTCAACACAGTGTTGGATTATCATTACCAGAGATAAGATAAATCAAAAGAAGGTAATGCCATTGCCAATAGAGGGTCTTCGAGATCTGAAACTGATAAAATGTCTGATCTTGTGTATGATACTGGTTCCGTTACATAAATGTCTGAAGACAAAAGATCTAAGACTTTTGATTTTGTAATAGTAAAGAAATTGTTGAAGATAAATTCATTACGCGTAGACTAATAATTACAACCAAAAACTAAAACTTTTACCCCCTAATTAAAACTTTTTCTCTAACCTATCCTCTGTTTTCACTGTTTAATCAAAATGTAAAGAACCATAAAAATCGTTGGGAAGCAAACCGACGCCAAAGCCCTTGCCGCCGACGAAGAGAGAACTTCTCCGGCTATAGGAGGAACTGACTCTTTAACCAAAAGGAGATGCGGGTTCCCGCTCAGTTTAAGCTTCTTCCCGACCATATCTCTGAACCTGTCTGAAAACGGAGCTTGACCCGTGAGATTGTTGTTCTCGAGGTTGATCTCACGAGCAGATTCCAAAAGACCAAACTCCAAAGGGATTCGACCGTCGAGATTGTTGTTGTCAAGCGCAAGATACCAAAGGCTTTTGAGACTCGACCCCATCGAAGCTGGAATGTTCCCATGTAGACCCATCCTCGAAAACCCAATTCCCGAAATACCCTCGAGGTTCTTCCATATCTTCTCCGGGATGCGTCCTCCGAGGAGGTTACCGCTCAGGTAAACCTCTTTTAGACTCGTCATCTCCGCTAGAAACAGAGGAACGCCGTAGTTCCCGAAACGGTTGTAGCTCAAATCCAAAAACTCGAGCTTTTTCAAGTTTCCGACTCCGGGAGGGATCTCGCCGGAGAAGGCGTTGTAGCTGAGGTCTAGCTTGAGAAGCTCTGTTAAGTCTCCGATGGAGTCCGGAGCGTCTCCGGTGAGAGAGTTATGGCTAAAGTCGAGGACTTTGAGATTCTTCAGACGTGACGTGGCGTTTGATGGAAAGCCTCCGGTTAAGCTGTTTCTAGAGAGAGTGATCTCTTGTAGGCTGACTAAACCGGAGATCCGGTTTGGAATCGAGCCGTGAAACCCGTTTCCGGTTAACACTAGCCTTCTCAGTTTGGTGAAGTTACCGATCAAGACGCCGACGTCGCCGGAGAGAGAAGGGTTTTCGATGAAGACGAGCTCTTCGAGGACCGAGCCGAACTCCTCCGGGATGGTCGCCGGCAGCGAGGCGGGAGCTCCGGTGAAGCATTTGTAGAAGAAGAGCTTGCGGAGGTGTTCGAAAGAAGTGAAGAGGAGAGGGTCGAGAGTAGCGTTTGACGAGCAAGGAGGGTTCTGCGTGTAGTCCGAGACGTAGCCCAAGTGGAGCTCGGTGACGTGGAGAGAGGTTGATGAGGAAGCGTCGGGGTAGTCGCATACGACGCCGTCTGATGGTGAGGCGCAGAGGTTGTCGGGGAAGATGGTTCGCCACGGGATGGCGGGGTTGACTGAGTTGAGGACTCGGTAGACGGCTTCTTGTTCCGATGGGGGGAGCTGAGGCAGCGCGTCGTCGTTGTTTTCCTGGCAGACGGTGGACAGACCAGTGAAGAGGAAGAAGAGAAAGAGGTGAAGATGAGAAGTCGCCATGAAAGCAGAGAGAAAGAAAGCTTTTTTTTGGGGGGGGGGGGGGGTTTGCAGCTTTTTTCTTGTTTGGATTTGGGTTTGTTGCTAACGAGCGATACGTAGCTTTTTATGGATGGGTTCATGCTTCGTTAAAGTCCATTTCAGTAAATTGACGTGCATACCCCTAGTTTAAAACCTTGTCATGGTTATCAAATGTTTAGCTTTTTACTCCTACGAGAAATTTCAAGAGAGTTCTTACAGTGGAGTTACTTTCATAGCCTTAGTTAAGGAACATGAGCATTTATTTGTATACTTAATTTCTATTTTGTATTTACTGCATTCCTATTGTTTTAATATTTTGCCTTCTTTCTTAAAACATTTGTGGTTAAAGTGGTTTAGACAATGGACAATGTTCAGGGTAGAAAAGTAATTAGAGAAGGAATGGTACAAGCTTCACGTTCCGTAGGTAAAAAAACGTAAAAAGTGGAGAGAAAAAGCATGAGCTGAGATTGTCGGCACCATACCGGACGAAAACTTCAGAGAGAAACGACACCGTTTCGATTTATAGGCACAGCCACCAAAACCATCCTACATAATCCTTTTGTTTGCTTCATCCAATAATTTCAAAGATGCCTTTTGTTTTCTAAAATCATATAGTTAACTTTGTGAGAAATGTAAATCACATAGTTACCATTTCACTAATTTATTCATCCTTTAAATATCAATCAGATGCCACTTCTATTTTTGTATTTGAAAGAAAAAACTAAAAGGATGGAAAAATGGATCAAAAGCTGCATAAATCTTCTTCTTCTTTTTTTTGATAAAAAAATATCTTCTTTTTTTTTTTTGCCAAAATAGCAGCATAAATATCATTTGCTTAAAATCATAACTTTCTCTTATCAAAATATTACTTGGTTAAAAAAATATCACTTGGTTATTCCATTAAAACCCAAAATATAAACTTGTATAAGTAGATTTAGAACTTTTTAAAACCGGACCGGCTAGCGAACCAAAATTTTTTTGGGTTATGGATCATTGTGGTTCGACCGGATCTGAACCGGGTTCGATCAGATTTACTTAGATTAAACTAAATTTAATGATATTTTATAAATAATATGCATATTTTTGTAAAAAATAAATCATATCAAATAAAATGTTTAAATAGCCATAATGTGTAGAAAAACTTAAAAATAACAATTAAAATCTAAAATCAATATGAAAAGTACATTTAAACTTTATTCCCAGATCTTATCACTCTACATCTTCGTCACCTTTTAAAAAAAAAATATACACATTAGGTAAAAGTTGTATTTTGACATATAAATTTCAGAAACGAAAATGTTTCAATGATTTAAAGTCTTCAAAAAACAAGTGATCATGAAATAATTTTTTTAAAAAAGTGAGAAGTAGACAAAAACAATATCTTGACGTGAATATTAAACTTTGTGAATCTTGTAATTTATTAGTTGCAGAGAAAACAAAAGAAAATGACGAGAGATAATACTTTATTAATCTTTGATAAATCTTATTTCTACTTAAAAAGGAAAAAAATGAATTGTTTTATTAACAAAATTTTAGCTTATATACAAACTGGGGTTTGGCCGGTTCATTGGGTCGCCGGTTTCAGTGTTTTTGACGGTTCGATAGGGGTTTTTAAATTGGTTCAATTTTAGTTGGGTTTTAGCATTAACCCAGCCCGGATTATTTTCGGTTCATGGTTCAACCCGATCCGACCGCCGGTTCGGTCCGGGTTTAAAAACATTGGTCGAAAAGAAATCCTTAAAAAGGAAGACAAAAGCTGAAATTAAGTAACAGAGACAGAGAGGGGTAAACGGCGGAGGAATAGACAAAGACGCGCCTTAGCCGCCGATTGGGAACAGTGTTATGCATCGTACGAGAAAGCGACGGCTAAAGGAATCACACCCCGGTAGAGTGGTGAAACGTGTCAGCCTCTAATCGGAAAGGGGCACGGTCTCGCGCATGCCTTTTCTATTTCCGGTTCCGACCTTCCACTGTCCCCACTATGCCAGAGAGTTTCAGACCGGTCCATTTAATTTTTCATTGTTTTTTTTTTTCTATTAGCTGTCGCTATTAAATTTCTTTGTACGAAACAAATGTACCATGCATATTGTAATGTGTTTTTTAGTCATCGTTCTTTTATTGAAAAACCAATGATATCAAATTAATTACAAATGATTTGTTAGTTTAGAAATTATTTTGAGAATCAAAATATTTAATGTTGCGTCTTTTATCAATTCTATGCAAATATTTAAAAGATAAAGTTATCAAATGTTTCTTTCTCAGAAAGGGTTATCAATGTTATTATACAAAGTTATTATACAAATGAAAAAAATAGTATCTAACAATACTAAAAGCACAATAAGAGCACGTGCAACAGAGGATGACTCCGAATCCGTCACACGAGTCCGTCAAAAAAATAGTAATATAATATGATTATTAATGCTAATAACATTAAGGATTGGTCCGTGATTAGCATGTTGACGGACTCGATCCTTGGGGGACGTGGCGAAAGGTGAGTGGATGAGGCGAGATTGGGTTAGGAGGTGTTGAGAAAAATTAGGTCATTCGAACGAAGGAAAGAAAAAAAAATTTCCACTCGACGCTCTCGACTCTCGACGGCGATTTGGTAAACCCACCATCGCGATTGGTCTCCCTCGGATCCTGAAGGTAAATCGAAGGCTTGTCTGCTATTTTCATCGATCTAGATCTGCTTCTTCTTTTTCTCTCAGTCTAGGGTTCGGTTTTTCGATTTGGGGTTTTTTCGTTTCAAAATTAGGGTTTGAATACGATTTTGGTATAAAACGAAAGGGGGGTTTTGGTTTAAATCGTTTCAATCGAAGGCTTGTCTGCTATTTTCATCGATCTAGAGTCTCTGCTTCTTCTTTTCCTCTCAATCTAGGGTTCAGTTTTTTCGATTTTGGGATTTTTCGTTTCAAAATTAGGGTTTGAATACGATTTTGGTATAAAACGAAAGGGGGGGGTTTTGGTTTAAATCGTTTCAATCACTTTGTTCATTTCGTTTCTTCTCGATTTTGGTTAGATAAAGGATTCATTGGAATTCAATTCGTTTCTTCTCGATTTTGTGTGTCTTTGTCGATATGTTTGTGTGTCTTTCTCTTTATGAAGATCGTTGCTAATCTGTGCTCCTTGTTTCTCTCTTATGGTCGAGGTTAACAAGAATGGGACAATATAGCTACAGCCAGCCGTCCTCATCATCCGCGGAGGTGGACGTAACCTCACTTCTCGAAGAAGAAGCTCAGTTGTACGCGGATGAAGCTCGGTTGTACGCGGAACGTGCAACGGCGGATGAGGCAGAGAGTAGCTTCGATATAGAGAAAGCGGTTCAGGAGGGGATGAGGGATTTTCAGACGCAGCTAAGGCGGCTTAATGAAGAAGGTACAGAGAGAGAGCAGAAGCTGCTGCTGCTAGAGAAGAGTGTGCACGAGTTAGGAAATGATTTAGCACGAGTTAAGCTAATGGTGTGCGTACTAGTGGTGATAGCTTTGCTATTCTTCGTTCTACGTGGTAAGTTTTAGAGTTCATTGGAATTAATATATAGATTAATCGATGGTTTTACAACATTTGACTGCATTATCTTATGTTTTTGCAGGAGTTCCTTCAAAGGCTTCAAACGGGACTATTCTATCACCTCACGAGTGGCCAAATAAGTCAGGTACTATGGTTTTAATCACTTCACTTTGGATTTTCTCTTCAAAAGAAATTCATATTGTTAGAATGGTTTAAATGGTGTTTGGTGGTAGAATAAAAATTAGGACTGTAATAATAAATGCTACTGAATAACTTTATGTCTTCCCAACCCGTTTGATTTGATTGGTTTTAAATAGGCTAGTATGCTTCCTATCATCACCTCTGTTTGCTAGTATAGTACTTAGGATTTGATTGTTGTTAAATGCTTGTAGTTTGCTTCGTATCTTCCTAACTGTTCAACTTTAATTGTATAATAAATAAACATGGCTTACTTAAGCCTCTGTGTAACTACTAGAGTAACACAGAATAAAAACTAGAGAGATGGATGGTTTCACAAACCTTCTGCATAGTCAAATACCTATAGACCTTGAATCACCCGAACCTTATTGGTTCGGGTCTGAAGTTCCTGCTCAGTCTCCTAGCCAAGTCCCTGCTGAGTCTCCTAGCCAAGTTCCTGCTGAGAGGAGGAAATATTCTCCTAGAGAAGATAAGATCCTTATTGGTGCTTGGCTTAACACCAGTAAGGATCCTATCATTGGCAACGAGCAGAGAGTTGGGGCTTTCTGGAAGCGTATTGTAGAGTACTACAACGCAAGCCCTCTGCTCGTTGGTCAAACAGCGCGAGAGATTACCTCTTGCAAACAGAGGTGGAGTAGGATCAACGGGGAAGTATGCAGGTTTACTGGATGCTATGATGCAGCTTTGAGGGCGCAGAAAAGTGGGGAAAATGATGATGATCTCATGAAAGCTGCATTAGATATATTCTTCACGAAGTATGGTTACAAGTTCACACTTGATCACTGCTGGAGGGAGCTGAGGCACGACCAGAAATGGGCCTCGATTTATGTGGCTAAGGAAGGTGGAAAGGAAAAGCGGAGGTCCGTCTTGGAGGTTGATACAGAAGAAGCGGACGTGGGAGATCCAGAGGAGAGACCAATCGGGGTAAAGGCTGCGAAAGGTGGCAGTAAGAAGAAGAAGAAGAGTGGTAAAGAAGAAGAGTTGTCGAAGCTTCAAAACGTGTTAGAACTTAAGGAAAAACTTTCAAAAAACAAACTCCTTGATCGCTTGCTGGCGAAGAAAGAGCCTTTATCTGATATCGAAACATCACTTAAACTGAAGCTAATGTCTAAAATGATATGATGTGAACTCTGTGTTGATTGAGGTTGCCTAGTAGTCCCTGTGTACTATGTTGTTTCATGTTGTTTTACAGCTAAGCTAACATGTTTTTAATATGTTGTTGCAGGTTAGGTGAAGTAGTCACGGGCGTCTAAGTGTTTTGGTCTTTAGCAAGATGAAGTAGTCACGGATACATTTGGAGTAGTGAGAGCATTTTGGATTGTAGCTCCAGCTCACAAGTGACGGGGTAGTTGTTTTCCACTTTTAGGTACTATAAGTACTCGGCCATGTAATAGCTCTCTATGTTTCTCATTGTACTAAACATCAGAAAGCTTTGTAATATTTGTGAACCAAGATCTCCTTCTACTCTTGTAATAGCTCTCTACTCAGGTTTACTCTTTAACTATGGTTCTTGTTGTTTAAGCTTGAATTTATTTTTCATGCACTTGTTTCTTGCTTAATCAAGTTGATATACGAAGTTACATGTTTCTTGCAATGCAATTGATTTACGAAGTTACATGTTTCCTCTCAGTATACCTTACCTCTGTTATTATCTAATTGTTGTTTACACAGATTTAAAAATTCTTATTTGTTAGAGAGTATAGTTCTTTTATTAATCTTGAGTATTATTCTGTAATCTCTTGTTTGTAAATGAGTATTAGCTTTTGTAAACTCTTGTTTGTAATTGTAAGAGAGTATATAAGTATATAGTTAGCTTTTATTAATCTTGAGAACTTGTAATATAGTTATTTTAAGAAAATTTATTCACATCTATTCTTTCCATTTTACAACTAAAACTTGTAGTATGGTATGTAATAACTGAAACTTTCATGTACAGAAATATACTATGGTATGTAAAGCCAAAATATTTCATTAAAATTGTAAACTTGTAGTACGGTATGTAATAACTGAAACTTTCATGTACAGAAATATACTATGGTATGTTAAGCCAAAATATTTCATTAAAATTGTAAACTTGTAGTATGGTATGTAAAGTCAAAATAATTCATTAAATTACTTCTTAGTATACTTTTTGATCAAATGAAAATATTAATATTTTTTGACCGTAGGAATATCTACTAATGTCATCATCATCATCATCATCTGATGATGTCGACGAAAGATTGGATGATATTATCGACCAAATCGTCGAAGATACATACAATGATATTGTGGAGCCCCAACCAAATAATCGACGGAGACGTGCTTATGTAGAACGATATCGTGAAGGAGGCCATAACCGTTTATGGAATGACTACTTCAGCGTAGACGCGACATACTCGGCACAGTTCAGACGGCGTTTTCGCATGAATAAGGATTTATTCATACGTATTGTCTATGAACTCTCAGAGAACATTCCGTTCTTTCAACATAGACAAGATGCAACCGGGAGGTTTGGTCATACACCGCTTCAAAAATGTACGGCAGCAATTCGTCAGCTTGTTTATGGTTCTGCAGCTGATGCGGTTGACGAGTATCTCTGAATTGGTGAGAGCACTGCACTTTTGTGTTTACATAAGTTCACTGATGGAATCATCCGGTTGTTTGGAGATGAGTATCTACGAAGACCCACACCGGCGGATCTTCGACGACTTCTCGATATTGGAGAGACACGCGGGTTTCCTGGGATGGTCGGGAGCATTGACTGTATGCATTGGGAGTGGAAAAATTTCCCGACCGCTTGGAAAGGACAATACACACGTGGATCAGGAAAACCGACAATTGTATTAGAGGCTGTAGCTTCACAAGATCTTTGGATATGTCACGCCTTTTTGGTCCTCCAGGTACCTTAAACGATCTCAATGTCCTCGATCGGTCTCCTGTTTTTGATGACATTTTAGAAGGTCGTGCCCCCAGGGTAAAGTACGTGGTCAACGGGCATCCGTATAAATTGGCGTACTACCTCACAGACGGGATATATCCAAAATGGTCAACATTTATCTAATCTATCACACTCCCCCAAACTCCTAAACAAGAGTTATTTGCTAAAGTTCAAGAAGCAACCCGTAAAGATGTGGAGCGGGCTTTTGGAGTTCTACAAGCCCGATTTGCGATTGTGAAAAACCCGGCTCTTTCAATGAACAAGGCAAAGATAGGGAAGATTATGAGAGCATGTATCATACTACACAATATGATAGTCGAAAATGAACGAGATGGATACATTCGTTACGATATTTCAGAATTTGCAGAAGGAGACGTCACCAGAAGTTCAGAGGTCGAAACCGAGAGGCCTACAAATCTGAATAATATGTTTCCCAATCGGAATGATCTTCGTGATAGGCAAATACATGAACGATTGAAGAATGATTTAATCGAAAATATTTGGAACAAATTTGGTGAGGAAGATTAATAATTAGTGTATTTTAAGTTTTATCATTGTATCTTTTTTTCAAAAAATTCTATGTATTGTAATATTTTAACTTCTAATAATTTAAAATAATTTTTCATTAAAAAAAAAAAAAAAAAAAATTTCTCCAAGGACTTTTGATCGGATATCACCATTGCGAGCTTCTTAATATAAATCCTTAACAATTTTTTTTTTTTAAAAAAATTAATAATAAAAAAATAGTAAGGACTCCCCTTGGGGGATGACCATTGCATATGCTCTAAGCTCAAAATCTAACGTGTCCAACTAGGATATTAATTTCAGCCAATGATATAGCTTCATCTCTCCACGTCACCATCGGTTCTCTCCATTGAAAGTGTCCACGTCATCAGACCCATTCTATCCGTGGATCCTACAAATTTTCAACACTGAAATCTTAAACCCACTTTATGTATAAAAGGATAATTATTTATTTCTGGCCTAATAAATTATTAACCCGGAAGCCCAAATGAATTTATGAAGCATTCCATCTGAAACCCTAATTTTCACTGTTCGTCTTCCTTTCAAGTTACGGTCTCCACTGCTCTCTTTAATACGTCTCTCCCTGCTCTCAATTACGATTGCATTCACTCTGCATCATCTCAAACGTTTTTACATAGCCTACACTCATATACAACTATAAATAGTTGAAATCCCAGCTGCAACAACCTCATCTCATTCACTGATTCTAAAATATTATTACTACTTAAAAGGTCTTTTACCATCAGAGGAGAAGCTGATAAACTTGAAAGAGCTTCAAACAAAAACGTTGGTGCAGCTGATATGGTGGAGAGCTGAAACTCTCGGAACTTAGATGTTGAAACGCTTGAACAGAGTGAGCGAACGGTGACAGTGACGAACAGAGAGACGGTCATGGTTCCTTTCAATGAACAAATCAATTTTTGATTCTTTGAGAATGTTTCCGAGAGATCTTAAGGCGTGAAACGATGATGAGAAATTGAAAATAAAAGTATACAACTATAAAGGAGAAAAAGCCAAGAATTGTGCGTTTTGTTATGGACCTTTTGCTAAAGGCAGTCCACAAGAATTATAGATTTGACGAGTTTAAGTTGTGCTCGAGTGTTTGTATGTTTTTGATATTCTGAATAGAAAACAAATAAATACGAGTACCCTGAGGCAAACAAAGAATAAAGGGTGGTTCACGAGCAAGAGACGATCAGACGCAAAGGCACAAAGAGAACCTACAAGGACACAAAGAATAAGTACATGAGCTATCCGAGCCACCAGCAACCGTGGCTACATGAACTTTAGTAGAGGAGAATATTGGACTTGACTTGAACCATGTTACCAAACAATCAAAATAATAATTCATTCTTTTTCCTGAAAATGATAAGTCTGTTCATCAAGGAGTGTTTGATTTCCAATAGTCAAGTATCAGTAAATCAATTGCATCACAAGTTTTATAAGCCGGTCTGTTATTTCTTGCTAAACCCAAATATTACATGATCTTCCATAATTTACCAGAATTAATAAATTACGATAAGCATAAAATACCATATCTCAAATTGTGTCTCAAACCAACGCGAGCATGTTGCTAGATAGACTAAAAACCAATATGTATATTGAGTTAGTCAAGCTCACAAGCAGTCCACACTTCCGAACAAGTTTAGCGCTTCAACCGTACTACAGAAAGGAAAACGTAACTTTCTTGTGTTGTTGACCTTTTGAAATTTCACAATTACAAGTCGATGAAAAGTTTTACATAACAGCCACCTTTACTAGACTTGCAAAAAGAAGTCCAAACATGCATGTAGCCAATATTTTAGGTCACCTAAAAAGAAATTTCTGAATTTTAACATTAAGAAGTTCTAACGTTATAAAAAAGTTATGCCACTAGGATCAACAGAAGCACTTCATGAACATTAGTCAACTTTAAAGTTTAAGGAGCCCAAAGATTATACATATCCTCTCTCTTCAGCTATTCAAATACTTTGAAGAAAACAGACCATCCAAACTTTTACTTCACACTTGAAAAGAGAGCTGAAAGCAGAGAAACCTTATGCTCAGTGCCAGTCCAAACATAATCAAATTTGTTTAATGTCTTAAGTTAAAATTATAAGAATATATATTTATGTAAAAGAAATAGTAAACAATGAAAATATACAATGAATTTTTTTGAACGCAATCCATATATATGCTCTAAGCACCTGTAGTGTGTCATATGCCACAGATCCCCATTGGCTTCCATTGATAGTATTCAAATATATAATATTCCTAAAATGAAATAATATTTTAACAAATATGAACCAAAAATAATCAATAATTGTAGCTTACTAAGCAAAATTAAGAATTTAAAAGGCTTAGAAGACTTACTAAGCAAAATTAAGAATTTAAAAGGCTTATTAATTAATTATGACTTGATACACAATAATAAAAGGCTTACAGAAAAATATATTGCAAACCAAAACTATTTGAAAACACACACACATGCAATATAGTCAACACAAATTAGCATAACTTTTAATCCCCTAGTATATATAAAATCTGTTGACAAAAGTTACTTATAACTGGTCATCTAATCAGCGTATATGAATGCAAAAGAATATAACACCATTGTTAGCCCTGGCCTAACTTTATTATGGGCTTTGATTGATCACGGCCTAGTGATAAATGTTTAGTGGTTTCGTAACGTTTCTACCGCAGCTGCGTATTGTTGGACTTATATTGATAGCCTTAAGATCTTTTATGGGCTTTTAAATATTTAAGGCCTGCCTGTAAATTTGTGCCGGCCTTGTTAGGTAGGAGGGTGCCTTTTTCGCCTCATTACTCATCTCTACTTACTAAATTCAATGTTTGAGACAAAATGAAAAAAATCTACAATGATAAGTACGTACACTTTAGATATAAACTTTTATCACTTATTTAAGAATAGTGTTTAGTTTTAAAATGTTTCTAAACAGATAAATGTCCTACAGATTGGATAATTTCTCAAAATATATTCAAAATAAAAAGAATGTCAATGTTAATAGTAGACCAACAAATCACTTATGATGTGTGTTTATATGGTCCATGATTCCATCATTTTTGGTGACCCACAGTTAAATACAAAGAAAGATGGAAATGAATTCTGATAATTAATGAAAAACCCAATCAATGGGACCTGTAAAAGACATTTTCAACACTAAAGAAAAAGAAATAAAGGAAAAGAAAATAGAAAAGGCAATAAATGAGTTGAGCAAACACATCTCGTGTTCCAGCCCAAACCGTGGAAAATTCCATCTGCTACCTGCACTATATCCCCTCCTCTTCACGCCGTCTCAATTTCAGTTTAAAAAAAAGAAGAAAGATTAATATTTGATTTTTCTTGGGTATTAGTGCAGAAACAACAAACAAAGAGGCAGAAACTCACTCACATCAACGCAGAAAGCGACAAAGGTAAAAGTCGGAGAGAAAGTAAAAGGCTCAGAAGAAGAAGGAGAAGAAAAGATCAGATTTTTAGTTTTTTAATTTCTATTTTTGTTTCTTTCTTTTATTTTTTGCTTTTCAATTGCTTCGCTTGACTGTTTCGAATCGGAATAAGTCCGGAAGAATTTCGAGGCGGCCACCATGGCTGTCGTCATCCTTATTTCCTCTTCTTTCCCGGAAAATCAAAGGTGTGTTCTTTTTTCTTCCTCCCCCTTTGTCTCTTGATCGTCTTCATTTGGGTATTGCAGTTCGATCTGATTTAGGGTTTCATTCTCAATCGGTATCTCAATTTCGTTCTAAAGTTTCGAACTTTCTATACTGAGCTGAGTTCGAATCCCAAAGTCATCGACTTTTTGTTCTTTTTATCGAAAGTAGTTCTCGGCGTTAATTCTTAGGAATTGGATCATAACATCTTGAAATTCTCAATCTTTCTTTTTATGTATATCATAAAGTTCCAAAAATGTTGATTATGTGTTCTTTAATTATGCGTGTTTGAAGATCATCCAACTCTCTGAGAAGCTATGAGGAACAGCGAGACTAGGCCGCCCGAGAAGCTGCGTTTACATAGAGTAAGAAAACGTTTAAGGAATATCAGAATGAAGTGTTTGTGTTCTGGTGAACAAATGAGACTCATTGAGGAAGAAGACAAGCGGTCCGAGCTTGGTGTAGGCAATGTGAGCTCAGCTTTATCAGCTGCTGAGAGCGAGAACGCCAAGAAGCTAGATAATGGGAACATCGAAGAAGCAGAGTTGTCTCTGCGTGAGACAAGCTCTTTGAACTACGAGGTTCGGTTTCCTTCATCACCCACACCATCTAGGATTAAAAAAAAAGATGTATCATTGTGTTGTTGTTTCAGGAGGCGAGGGCACTTTTGGGAAGAATCGAGTATCAGAAAGGGAACATAGAGGCGGCATTGAGAGTCTTTGAAGGGATTGATATCAACGGGATCACAATAAAGATGAAATCGGCTTTAACCGCTAGAGAAGAAAAAAAACATAGAAGACGGTCCAAAGGCAGCTTTGTTGCTCCTCCTCAGCCTCCCATGTCTAAACACGCTGTTAGTTTGCTTTTCGAAGCTATCTTCCTCAAAGCGAAGTCTCTCCAGCGTCTTGGAAGGTTCCAAGGTAACTAAACAACTCACAATCTCATTTTTTTGATTCTGTATTAACAACTGTATTCTTCCTGCAGAAGCTGCGCAGTCTTGCAGAGTTATTCTCGATATAATCGAGGCTTCTGTATCAGAAGGGGCCTCAGAGAATGTGACTGGTGACATCAAGCTACAGGAGACGCTGACCAAAGCGGTCGAGCTGCTTCCTCAGCTGTGGAAGCTTGCTGATTCGCCACGTGATGCTATATTGTCTTATAGACGAGCGCTTCTCAATCACTGGAAGCTCGATCCTGAAACCACAGCGAGGATACAGAAAGAGTACGCAGTCTTTCTTCTCTACTCCGGTGAAGAAGCCGTGCCGCCTAACCTCCGTTCTCAGACGGAAGGCTCTTTCATTCCGAGGAACAATGTTGAAGAAGCTATTCTCCTTCTCATGTTACTCCTCAGGAAAGTTAACCAGAAAAGAATCTCGTGGGATGCTTCCATCTTGGACCATCTCTCCTTCGCTCTCACAATGGCTGGCGACCTAACCGCTCTGGCTAAGCAGCTAGAAGAGCTTAGCCCCGAGATTTTGGACCAGAGGGAGCTTTACCATACGTTGTCTCTGTGTTACCACGGTGCAGGAGAAGGTCTTGTTGCTCTCGGTTTACTTAGGAAGCTATTCTCAGAAAGGGAGGATCCAAACCGGATATCAGGTCTGCTGATGGCTTCCAAGATATGCGGCGAGAGACCTGGCCTCGCTGAGGAAGGGTTAGACTATGCTCGGAGAGCGATAGGAAGCTTGGGGAACGAATGCGTTCAGTTAGATGGTGCGGCGCGTCTAGTTTTAGGCATTGCACTCACTGAAAGCTCGAGGACAACAGCTACCGAGGCCGAGAGGGTAGCTAGGCAATCCGAGGGGATGCAGGCGTTGGCATCTGCGGATATGACAGACCCGAGAGTCCTGCACCGTCTTGCCTTAGAGAACGCAGAGCAGAGGAAGCTTGATTCTGCTTTAGTGTACGCTAAGCAAGCGTTGAAGCTTGGAGCGGAGTCTGATCTTGAAGCGTGGTTACTTCTTGCTCGGGTTTTATCCGCGCTGAAGAGGTTTTCAGATGCTGAGACTATTGCCGATGCAGCGCTTAACGAGACTGGGAAGTGGGAGCAAGGGAAGCTGTTGCGCTTGAAGGCGAAGCTTCGTTTAGCTAGAGGAGAAGTGAAGGAGGGGATCAAGAGTTACACGGAAGTTCTCGCTCTCCTTCAGGTTCAGAGCAAAAGCTTAAACTCTTCAAAGAAGCTGCCAAAGGGATATGTAGAGGAATTGAGGAGTCTGGAGCTTGGGACGTGGCATGACCTTGCTCATATCTATATAGACCTCTCGCAGTGGCGTGACGCAGAGACGTGTCTCTCGAGGTCAAGACTCATCGCGCCTTACTCTCCTCTTCGATACCACGCTGAAGGTAATTGATTGCCTTCTTCATTTCTTACCTGTTGAATCATTCAAGGCCTTGATGTTCATTAGCTACCTATTGGCAGGTGTACTGTACCAGAGACGGGGACAATTGGAAGAAGCGATGGAGGCATTCACAACTGCTCTAGACATCGATCCGATGCACGTCCCGAGCCTAATATCAAAGGCTGAGATTCTTTTGGAGCTAGGGAACCGATCAAGCGTAGCGGTTGTAAGAAGCTTTTTGATGGAGGCTCTTAGGATTGATAGGATGAACCACTCGGCTTGGTACAATCTTGGGAAGATGTTCAAAGCTGAAGGATCTATCTCGTCGAAGCAAGAAGCCGTTGAGTGTTTTCAAGCAGCTGTTGCATTGGAGAAAACAATGCCAGTGGAGCCATTCAGATGATTCTTTTACGTTTTTTTTTTTGGTTTTGGTTTTATGATTTCTCCTTTTTGGTTTTGGTTTTGGTTTTGGTTTTGATATATAGATGGATATATATGATATAAAGATGTATGTGTGAGTATCTGATTTGATGTGAAGTTTATATACATTCTGTAACACATAGTTGAACAGAAACTGAATAGGTTGTGGTCAAGTGTCATTGTAAGCCAGTTATAAGTCTAATATTCTGAAAATATTGAGACAGAATATGTATCTGTAAACTAATGATGAGTTGAGCATTTAGATTACATTCGAATGATGATGAAGATTCTCCCAAACGAACTCTTATTTGTTTTTGGTTTCTTCTTTGAGGATCTGTTGTTTGTTGAGAGAGCAGAGAGAGAAGTCTTCAAGTCTCCCACTCTGTTAAACTCTCAGTTATCGGTTTTGGGGCGCTTTGGCTGTGGAGATTCTGGCTCTTTGCATTTCCCGGTTCCCTCTGCTGTGAGGTCCTTTGAATCAGCGATTTTCTTGTCTTCTTGTTCGGATTTGGATGGTGAATCTGATGTTGAGGCTGTGCCTTTGCCGAGACCAGAGTTTTGTTTCTCGAACATCATTTGCAGGTACTTGCCTTGTTCTTCTATTCGGAGTTGCAGGTTTCTTTGAATCTGCAGTAACAAGAAAAGAAAAACATTTTGATCCAAACTCATAATCTTTAGAATCCACTTTTCACCTTTGCACACTATTTGCAGCTTCATGAATCCAAAAAATCTCACACACATGGATAAAAAAAAATCCAAAGCTATTATGATGTATATATAATAAATACCTCGAGCTGTTCATGGAGTTGCTTCTGTACTTCCATCTGAAGTCGCAGAGCCTCGGTGATACCCATCCCTCTGTAAGCATAGATACGAAATGGTTAATGACTTGATACAAAGTGAGAATCTGTCAAGTAATACAAGACAAACAAAACCTTACCCTTTCAAGTCAAGAGATGTTATGTGTTCAAGTGGTGTCAACTTCTTCTCTGAAGAACCTGTAACACTCGAAATAAAGTGATTTTGACCTGAACTGAATTGAAAATCTCAGGAATTCTCAAGGAAAACTGGAGATAGGAAAAGTTACCAGTTTCTGATGGTTCTGGCCTATATCTAGCCGTCCTATATTTCTGCGGGTTCATTAAGACAAAACACCATCTTTTATTACAAGACACAGAATGAGACAGATACCGAAAAGAAAAGATCAAATAAGAACCTGCAGATGGCTTTTGACATGATATATAGTCAAGCCTTCAACTTTCATTTTCTTAAGCACACCTTTAGGAGTAGCTCCTGCATTAAATAGGAACAATATGAGTTTAACCATAAGACACACGAAGTAAGAGAAATAAAAGCTCACTTTCACTGCCACCAAGACTGTTAACAGCTTCAACAAAAGCCTCGTGCAGCTCTGGCGTCCAACGCATACGTGCCTTCCCATTTCCGTTATTACTGTTTGAAGATGTTGTGCTGACAGGCCGCAACTCCACAGACACAGAAGGAGAAGGTTGCTGCTGCTGAACAATCTGCGGTTGTTGCGGTTGATCTTGCAGAGTTTTCTGATCCTAAAACAGGTGTTCAACTCTAAGAAACACAGAATCAAAAGAGGATAATGTATAGACTTGGAACAAACCTTTGAGTCTGAGTTGGAACTAGTCTCAAGCAAAATATCGTTCCAGTTAGTTGATAGCAAAGGATCTTCATCGGTGATCAAATGGTCAGCCCATTCATGCCAATCATTACGTTTCTGAACATCATCAAACGCCGCGCCAATGCCACCACCGTCCTCAATCTGGCCGGCGTGGTGGTGGTTTTCAGGAAAATCAAGAAACCCTCCATGCAGTGACTCACTGCACCAAGAACTGTCGTCCCTCGACGCAGCAGCAGCAGCGGCATTACTGCTGCTACCTGCGTAGTGCTTCTCCATAGAAGAGTAATGGAGATTGGTAGAGAAACCAGAGGATGAGGAAGAGCATATATGTCCAACAGCTCCACCGTTACTTGAGGCCAGTAAATGGTAGTTTTGTCCTCCTAACGGCTTAGACATGAACTGAGTGTTGTTGTTGTTGTTCTCTGAAGAAGATGGGATTGGAGAAGTGCGAGTTAGGTTACTAATCTCCCTAGAACCTGATCTCTGAACCGGACGAGCTTCCATTGTTTTGTCCTGAGCCAAACATCAAGAATCAAAGAATCATCGGCAATTGTAAATACTAAAAACAAAATAATCTTAGTTATAATAAAATAAACAGGAGCATCAGGGAATCATCTACAAAGGAGAGCAATAACAACACCATTATCCAACCAAACATCAAATTCGCTGGAAAAGAAACACCAAATCGAATCCTAATCAGCCAATCATAAACGTGGTATTGTTCCAGAAAGCACAGATATCTGCAATTTATGCTCGAAAAGATATGAATCGAAAATTCTCACCTAGCAGTTCAATGAAAAGGTAGGAGACGTGCAAATCGAATCTACTAAACGATTAAAAGTAATCGGAGAAGTCTCTTGTTGTTGTTGTATGTTGACGGCGATTTTTATTTTCCGGCTGTTTTTTTTTTTTTAATTTTTTCGTCCAAGGATGTGGTGGTGGTGGTGGTGGCGGCTCTGTTTCTTAAACAAAAGGGATCAGCCGTCGTCCACTTACGCGCTGTGTAACAACGCGTGAGATTGCTTTCTTGTCGGAATCCACTATAATTCTTACGTGGACGCTGTTTATTGGATAGTTGTAAATCATTTTAATTAGGCTTTTGTCTTTTTCTTTTTTTAAAATAAAAGATCTTGTTTTCTGATATGTTTGTTGGTCTGAAGGAAGGCCCAAAGAGGGTTTCTGTTGATATATTTTTTTTTTTTTTGCAAAATCATAAAGAGATGTTAAAAGCCCTGACTTTTATGTTGAAACTCAATCCTTGTTTTCTCATTTATTTCAAATTTAAATCAGAATGATCGAGAAATAATAACATTTTCAGAATTACTAGATTACAAATTCGATTATGAAGGTTGGAAAAATAAAAATTTCAAATGTTAAATTTCAAAACAAAAAAATCAAATTACAAACCAAACAAATAGGTTCGGTGCCTCTACTACTACAAAATATTTTCCTTGTTACAAGGTTACAAACAGTTTTATTTTCTGTTGTACATGATTACAAACAATTATATCTGCAAATAATTATTCAAAATTTTGCGTAAAAGATAAGAAGACAAGAATCACAAATATGTCAAGTCAACACCCGGGCTCTTGCTTTAAGATTCAACCCTCCACTGTACTGTTTTGTTGTATCCACAAATCGGCGTATCTTCCTGATTTCTTCAACAACTCTTCGTGCGTCCCCTTCTCAACAACTTTACCTTTCTCCATTACAATGATCTCATCGCACTGCATCGCAGTGGTCAGCCTGTGTGCAATGAAAACGCAAGTCCTGTTACTCGCCAACGACCTCAGCGTCTTCATTATCTCTGCCTCTGTTTTGTTGTCCAAGGCACTCGTCGCTTCATCGCACAATAAAATGGCAGGCGATTTCAGAAACGCGCGAGCGAGTGCCACTCTTTGTTTCTCTCCACCACTCAGCATCAACCCCCTTTCTCCAACCGCTGTTTTATATTTCTCCGGGAAGTTCATGATCGTGTCGTGAATCGACGCACGCCTAGCTGCGTCGTAGACCTCTTCCTCTGTTGCTGAGAGGTTTCCATAGTGAATGTTGTGATATATTGTGTCATTGAATAGTACCTGCCATGCCAGTAGTGAACCAAAGTTATGACCCATATGCTGAACATACCAACTACAACCATATGTTTGTTAAACATACTAAGTATTAGGAATCATCATAAATAATATCTAAAAAAATAAGACAATCCAATTATCACTACTTGATTTTGAATTAGAAGCTCATCTAATGACATGGTATTAGTCTATTAGAGTCCGATTCATGTAATTAAATCCGATCCATAATCGATCTAACTAGATCTACTAAATATTCTATTTGAAGAGATGAATTGTTTTGATGTGAAACATATCTAACTTGATACTAATTACTTTGTTAACCTGTGAAATGACAGCTTACAGTATCTTGAGGGACAACTCCAATGGAGCTTCGAAGACTATCTAGTCTAACACCCTTTATATCCTGACCATCAATCTTTACATTTCCAGAATCAGTATCAAAGAATCTGAAAATCATTCTAAGAATCGTCGACTTGCCGCTTCCGCTACTACCTACAACAGCCACACTCTTCCCTGCCGGTACCTCAAACGAGATCCCATCTAAGATCTTCCTCTCCGGCAGGTAGCTAAAATGAACATCCTCAAACCGAATGCTCCCACCTTTCAGAGCAAGACAAGGAAGCTTTGCGTCTGCATCTCTATCTCCAATATCAGATCTTTCCTCAAGCAACTGAAACAAAGACTTCATATCCACAAGACCCTGAACCGTTTCGCGGTAAACACCACCGAGAAAGTAAAGAGGAAGAGACAGCTGAAAGAGAAGACCATTCACCATCACCAAATCCCCAACCGTCATCTGACCGTTCATAATCCCTTGAGAACACAACACCATCGCCGTAGACAAAGCCGTACTAAATATCAAACTCTGTCCGAAATCCAAAAATGCGAGACTTTTCTGAGTCGTGGAGGCAGCATCCTCGTATCTCCCGAGCAGCTCATCGTACTTTCGAGCTTCGTAGCTTTCGTTGTTGAAGTACTTAACAGTCTCGTAGTTTATGAGCGAATCAACGGCTCTCGTGCCAGCGTCATTATCAGCTTTATTCATAGCTTTTCTAAACTTGGTTCTATACTGCGTCACAACCAATGTGAAAGCTATGTACGATCCGACAGAGAGACAAGTGATCAAACCAAAAACAGCTCCGTAGTTGTAAGCTAATATACCTGAGACCGATAACGCATTATTTGTAAAAAGGTTTTGTAATGAATAAACAAATGATTTCGTATATGGGCAAATCTCCAAAATAGCACCTTTCTAAATTTATATCACAAAAATAGCACTCAAAAACTAAAATGACCAAAATAGCACATTTCTAAGTTTATCCTTTGAAAATTTTAATTTTTTTTATTTTTCAAAATTTGAAATCTTTTCCCCAAAACCTCATTTCTCAACTCTAAACCCTAAACCCTAAACTCTAAACCCTAAACCATAAACCCAAAACCCAAAACTCTAAACCCTAAACCTTAAACTCTAAACCCTAAACCCTAAATCCTAAACCCCACCCTTTAACTCTAAACCCTAACTTTGTGACTTTTGATAAAACATTAAGTGCTATTTTTTTGACTTTTGACTTTGAGTGCTAGTTTGGGAACATAAATTTGATTTAGTGCTATTTTTGTCTTTTTCTCTTTGTATATTTCCAAAATAAAAACACAATTAATAGTAAAAAAATAAAATAAAGAATCTTATTAATAAATGGAGAATCTTATTAATAAATTTTGCATCAAAAATCTAAAAACAAGTTTATTTTGAAACCAATTTTTTTTTACTACAACCACAATTAAATCGAAATTTATATACCTGAGACCATAGATATCTCCAAGATTGTCGGAACGACGTTGAAAACCATCGCCGAGAGGATCGTGTTAATCGCGCGGCTACCGCGGTCGATGACTCTGTTCAAGGCCCCTGTTTCTCGGTTCAGATGGTAGCGGAGGTCGAGATCGTGGAGATGAGAGAGGACTTTTCTCGAGAGGGAGCGTATGGTACGGAGAGATACTTTGGAGAAGATTGCAGTGCGAAGCTCGTTGAAGGCGGATGAACCAGATCGGGCGATGCCGTAGCCGATGAGGACGGAGGAAGGAGTGGCGAAAGCGGCGAGGAGGTAAGGGTTTGTGGTAGCGATGGATGATGATGAGGAAGAGGGTGAGGAGAGTGAGTCGATGGCTAGTTTGAAGAGGAAAGGAACTTGAACGTTTAAGAACTTGGCTCCGACGAGGCAGGCTAACGCGGCGAGGACTCTGAGACGGAGCTCTGGGTTGTCTTTCATCCATAGGTTGCTGAAGATCGTGCGGAGGATCTTCTGGGACGACGTCGTGTTGGTTTGGCTGTTGGATTTAGAGAGGGGTTGGTCTTGATTTGGAGTTGGAGTTGAAGTTGAGAAGAACAGAACACGCGCGTTGACTCTGGAACTAATCGGTGATGTGGATGGAGATGGATCGGACAGGAAGGCATTGATTCTGATTGATGTTCGAGTTGAGTTACGTTTGATGAAACTGTGGAAGCTGTGATGATGACGATGATGGTGATAATCAGAGCGAAGACGATAACAGAGTGAAGCGCGGGAGAGGAGAAGCCGACAGCTCCTCGACATCGCTTCTTGTCGGAATGTCCGAACGAATCACATAGACTTCTGGTCTCTCTGCATTCTTACAAGATCTCTCTTGCGGGATCCAGCTTCATACCAGAGTAGCTGAAGAAGAAGATGATGATATTAACTCGGATATAACCGGTACTGGTTAACATCCCGTTTTTATTTAGATATGAAATTAGAATGGTTTGGTTACGAGACCTATCTCGGAAATAACCGGAATTGGTTTGTCACGTGTATAAGGCTAGAGAGAAGAGAATCCGATACCGTGGTGCACACCGCAGGGAATCACATTCAGCGAGCGGGACCCGCATGGACAACTAACATTATCAAAAATTCAACCCTCCTGGTTATTGCATTTAATTAATTGAACGGTTTATTTGGAAAGTAAAGAAGCAAGAGTCGGTTATGTCTACCCTCCAGACGACAAGGGCTTTTATTCGGACACCACTAAAAATGGACAGCTAAACTCTCTCTTTTAATTATTTTAATTACGTGATTATAGATTAGATTGCCACTTGATTATAAATTAATTCATTTCTATATAGTGATGACATCTAGCTTTAAACCGGAACTCATCGCCACCGTCCGATTTGGTAAGATGGACCAGAGGACGTGGGCACGAGTCCCCCTTCTGTTCACGTTGGTCCCACGTAGCCATCTGAGTATCGTTTTTCTAGCCGTCCGATTGAATCCCGCGAAGCTGACATGTGAGCCCCCACTTTTTTCTTATTTTACTGTAGTTTTCGTTCTCAAACATTTAGGAAATTTGGGCTCTGACTGGTGATCTTTTCGGGAACACGAAGAACTAATAGGAAAATAACGTATAGGAATAAAATTGCAGAAATGAAAAACAATAGTTGTTCCTTATCAAATTTAACAAAGAATGTTTTTGTTCTATATTTCTCTACAAAAAAAAGAACAGAGAAAAACAAAAAGAAAAACAATTTATTGTGAATGGTGATTTTTTTAGAAATAATAAAAAATTCAGTGTTTCCTTTCGTTTTTTGGTCACCGCCTTGATTTATTACTTTTAATTTGTTTTCATTAATCCCACGGATGCAACAAGCGTTTTGATATCGATTTTATTTTTATATAGAAATAAAATCTATATCAGATTATGGAGTCAATACCAACTTAAAAACATCTGAACATTAACCCCATGATGGATTATCCATCATATTTTCCATTGTTTTTCTATCACTTATATACATTGCAAGTTATTGTTTTTATAGCATTTTAACTTTATTGATATCAAATCAACTTAACATATTACATGAAGTAAAAATTACATTATATTGTATATGTTAAAACAAATTTTATATAGAGATTGTTTCCTAACGTATTTTTACGATAAAATTATTCGTTAATTTTTTTCTATTTTGTTTTATTTTGTAAGATTTTTTTTTGTTGCTCTCAATTCTTGTAAATAAATATATTTTTCTTTAAACATGATAAATCCATCTTTTTTCCCAATACGTCCCAAACAGTGCCATTGTTTATTGTTGTAATATATTTGTGTTGTATTGCGGTTAGAAGAATCAATCTATACTATTAAAAGGAAAGAATTCTTAAAAAAACTATTTAAACAAGGTTGTTGGACCATTTCATTAGACTTAACTATTTTTGGTCTTACCTTATATTTCTCTAACTATATAAATACTTTACATAATTTAAATGAACTCATTTATTATTCTCTCATAATCTATTATATAATTACTCTAACAATAAATCTATGACATATTATTCAAACATGCTTACACATGACGTGATCATTACAACATATAGTTCCATTAATAGTATAAAAATTTAAATTGTTTAGTTATGTTTAATATAGACTGTAATGAAAAATCCTTTGGGGTATAACATTTTTTTTCATTTTTACGTGAATTGAAAACTAAAAACCTTATGTCAACTATTCAACTATGAAACATTATTTTAATTAATTACATGCAATCAATTATTAAGATTTGATCTTAAATTCTTATATATGAACTAAATGATTAATCTTATCATAAAAAAATATCAAATGGGTCTAAACGGTTAGAGATTTAAATGGAATTAGTAAAAAAAAACATGGTTTAAATAAAACATGTTTATTTATTTTGCAAATTCTAACAATGCATATGATACGTTTTATTAAATTTTCACAAATGTAAAATATTTTGCGCTTTAAACCAGGTAGTTTAGGTTGTTTGAAAAAAGTATAGGTTATATAATTAACAATTAATTATTTGAATAAAAAATATTCGAGTCATTTTTTTTTTGCATAATTCTTTTATAAATAATATTTTAAGATATTTGGTTATTTAGAAATTAAATATAATTAATACTTATAGGTATATAATTTGTATTTTAAAAATTTAAGTACTCATTTGGTTATGAATTTGGTTTCTATTTTCCGGTTCTAAAAATATAGTATATGCTCGATTATTTATGAAATTCAGCTTAATTTTGATTTTTTTTTCAGTTTGGTACGGTTCAGTGCATCCGGGTAAATTTAACCAAACCTCTATGTTATATATAGGAATAATTTATTTAATTTCAAAAATAAATCCTCCTCTCTAAGTGCTTTATTTTATTATGTTAGACAGTTGAATCACACTTTGTAACTTATATGTTTTTGCATAATTGCAAAGCTAAACTATACAAGTAAATATAGTCACGGAATAAATGCGAGAAATTTATCACGGTTTTGTTTCCGCCAACATTTTTTTATTTCCTTTTTCAATTGTTTTTCTTTTGCCTAAAATTTGATATATTTAGGCGAAAAAGAAGACTTAAAGTTAGGGAAGTAAAAAGAAAAGAAAAAAAAAGACAAATCCCACCAGTCGTGTCTTCTTGTTCATCCTTTGTTTCCTTCTCACTGTTATTTGCCTTACTTAAAGTCGCAAACTTTGCTTCGAATTCAACCCATCTCTCATCTCATCTTCCCCTTCGCAATCAAATCTCCAACGAAATCAATCTCTCTGCTCAATTCTCACTCTTCTGCTGGGTTTCGAGAATTCTCTAATGGAAGGCGGTTCCGCTTCGACTTTGTCAAACGATGATAATCTCGTCGTCTCCTCCGAGGATTCTTCTTCTCCGACAGAGAACGGTCTCGAGCTTCGTCTTACGTTGAGCCTCGGTCGAAAGGGGTTTCGAGATTGTAGGGCTTCTCAAGCTAATGATGATTCTTCTTCTTCTTCGTCATCACCTTCTTCCTTGAGTAGCAGAGCTAGCGTAACGGCCGGGATCAAGCGAACAGCTGATTCCATGGCACCTACTAGTGGGTGAGATTCTCCTCCTTTACTTTTATGATTGTCCTTAAGACGTAATTCTAGACAAAAGCATCATGGTTGATGAGACAGAATGTTCCTTTGATCACTTTTATCTGGAAAAAAGGTTCAACCTTTATTACGTAAATGACTTTGAATGTATCTTCTTGATCTTAGAAGATTTTGTTGTGATCATTGTATCATTTTTTCCATAGGTGACAATCTCGAGGGAATTGAATTTTGTTTTGGAATGGAGTGGTTGGTCTTGTAGAGTGATGTTTCTTTCTTGCTATTTCTTTTTGTGTAGAGTTGTCTCGATCTGAGCCTGTTTCACGTATATAATTTTTCAGGCTTGGAAGTGTTAAATCAAAATCCTTTTTGTCTTTACTCAGCTTTTGAGAAACTTGTGAAATTTTCAGGCAAGTTGTGGGGTGGCCACCAATAAGGACTTACAGGATGAACAGTATGGTTAACCAAGCCAAGACATTGGCCATGGAAGATCCACAACAAGTAAACAGAAATACAAATGATGCAACAAAGATGGGAAGCTCGATGTTTGTGAAGGTGACTATGGATGGTATTCCCATTGGAAGGAAAATCGATCTGAATGCTCATAAATGCTATGAATCATTGTCCAACGCTCTCGAAGACATGTTTCTCAAACCCAACACAGGTGAAGTTCGTAGTCTCTTATTTCATGTTCCTTTAGAGATTTGTGTTGGTCTTGGAGTGAAATTATGATTCTTTTTGCGATCAGTTCCAAGCACACAAGAAACTGATGGTCGCTTGGAAACAAGGCTCAAGATACTACCAGATGGGTCTTCTGGATTAGTACTAACATATGAAGACAAGGAAGGAGATTGGATGCTTGTTGGTGATGTTCCCTGGAGGTATGAATATATATTCTCATGCTTTATATGTTGAGTACAATGTTAGCTCCAAATTTGAATCCTGAAATGAGTTTTACTTGTGACCAGGATGTTTATTGGTTCTGTGAAAAGGCTCCGGATAATGAAAACATCAGAAGCTACTGGTGCAGGTATCTGATTCCATCAAACACCTCTTTTGATATTAAGATATCTTTTCTTTTATGTCTTTGTGACCGTGTTTGTATAATCCTTGTTTGCAGCTAAAATGAACTTATAAAGCATATAAATAAACTACAAGAACCCTTCTATGTTTGAAGCAGTAATAAGACAGATCAAAGAGAAGACAACAACGATGTAAGAATATTCTTGCCTTCACAGTTTTTTTGGCTCTGCCATTTATTTAGTATTGTTCAACTTTGTAAATCACAAAACGTTTCAGAGCAATGCACAAGTTAATAATAAACATCTGTAAAGAGAGCCAAGTTATTCTACATGTAATAAAGCAAATCAAAGATCTCTCTCTCTCTCTCTCTCTCTCTCTCTCTCTCTCTCTCTCTCTCTCTTCTACATACATATCAGTTTAAGCCACACTCCTCTTCCATCACGCCCTAAAGAAGGTCATTTACAGGTGAAGCACTAAACACCGATGGCTGTTGTTTCTCGGCCAAGCCACAACGGCTAGTGTTTTCCTCGTTACTATTGCTTTTCCTCCTCGGTTTAGCTTCTCCGAGCATCGAGATCACGTCTCTCATCGAAGGTCTGTCTTTAGGGAGCTTGGTGGTGCAGAGAAGAGCTATCTGTAGAACCAAAAGCATCTCTTCTTGAACATATCTGCAGTTTCCAACGTTAGGATCCAATGCTTCTTCCAAAGATATGTTGTCTCTTATCTTCTTCCTCACCCACTCCACAATGTCTACGGACTCTCCAAACTCCGGGTCTAACGGTCTTCTTCCGGTTAACAGCTCTAGTAAAACGACCCCGTAGCTGTATATGTCTATCTTCTCGTCCACTTGCAGTGTGTATCCATACTCTGCAAAATGATTAACCAAATTAAAATTATCGAACCGGTTTATAACCAAATTAAAATTAAATCGTACCGGGAGCGATGTAACCGTAAGAACCGGCGACCATTGAAACGGTTTCCTTCTTCCTCGCCATCATCCTCGCGAGGCCGAAGTCGGCGATCCTGGCGTCGAGATTCGCGTCGAGCAAGATGTTATTCGATTTGATGTCTCTGTGGATCACCGGAGGATGACAATCGTGGTGGAGGTAGGCGAGGCCGTGAGCGACACCGAGCGCGATGTTGTAACGCGACACCCAATCAACGAGCAGCCTCCCGGCGGCGTTTTTTCCGTGAATCGCGTCGCCGAGGTTGCCGTTGAGCATGAACTCGTATACGATCATCATGTTTTTGTCGTTGTACAGGAATCCAAGGAGCCTCACGATGTTCCTGTGACGTAATTTCCCTAGAAGGTTCACTTCGCCGACGAAATCTCCGGTGGTTCCGTCCTCGATATCCGCGGCGGATCTCCAGAGCTTCTTCACGGCGAGTACGGTCGTCGATCGCGACATCTCCGCTTTGTAGACGATTCCCGTCGCTCCCATCCCGATCATGTTCGATTCCCTGACGCATGCGAGGATATCGGAGGCGGTGAACCCTAGCCGATGAAACGCCATGAGTCTCCACGGCCATTCGCCTTTGCTCACCGTCTCGTCGCTGAAGAATCCGTTGGAGTACCATCTCTTGTAGAGAGTCCTCGTGACGATGACGAGTATCCCTAGGAGTAGAGCCGATGCGATCCCGATCAACCATCCGACGACGATTCGTTTCCCGTGGAGGCTCTTGTGACGCGATGCTGCGTTTTGGGAGTCGCTACACGGCGGGAGAACGCCGCCGCAGAGACCTGCGTTTCCTCTTAGGTCGTCTGGATTGATGGTTCTGAGGAAGCCGTTCGTAGGGACTGGACCTGTGAGTTTGTTGTAGGAGACGTTGAGGAGCTCCAGCGCTGGAGATGTTCCGATGCTCTCCGGGAGTTTTCCGGTTAAGGAGTTGTTGGAGAGGTCGAGCACGGCCAATGCGGACATTGTTGTGACCTGTCTAGGGATTTCTCCGGTGAGTTGGTTGTTTCTCAGGTTGATGGTTACTAGCTTCTCGCATGAAGCAATGCTGGAGGGGATAGTGCCTGAGAGAGTATTTGATGAGAGGTCGAGATTTGAGAGTGAAGGACAGTCTTGAAACTGGTCTGGTACTTCTCCGGAGAGATCATTCTCAGCGATCAAGAACGCTTGCAGGTTATGAATGGAGAGGATCGTGGAAGGGAGGGCGGAACTGATCTTGTTTCTGGAGAGATCAATGAAAGAAAGGGAAAGTGAATCCGATATGTCTCCGGGGATCCCTCCGGTGAGACGGTTGTTGGCTAACTCGAGCCTTTGTAGCTTCTCAAGCTTGCCGAAGCCGATGGGGATGGAACCGTTGAGGAGATTGTTCTGCATTCTGACGCGAACTAGGGACTGACAAGTGGAAAGAGTTGTCGGAATTGGACCGGAGAAGTTGTTGTTGAACAGAATGAGCTTGGTTAGATTCCCCTTGCTGCACAATGTGGAAGGAATCTCGCCGGAGAAGGAGTTTGTAGAAACGTCAAGCCACTCTAACGGAGAATTCTTCCCGAGGTCGCTTGGTAGCTCGCCGGAGAGCGTGTTGTTCCAGAGCTCGAGGGTATGTAGCTCCGCCAGATTGCTGATCTCCGGAGGAACAGAGCCAGAGAGTTTGTTGCCCATCAGGTTCAGTAGCTGAAGATTCTTCAGCTCTGTTATCTGCACTGGAATCTCGCCGGATAACGCGTTCTGGGAGAGATCAAGATACGTGAGAGTGGTAATGTTACCGATCTCTGGCGGTATTTTACCGGTGAAGTGGTTTTGGTAGAGGTAAAGCGTCTCGAGTGACTTTAGCTTCCCGAGCTCAGAGGGAATCTGACCACTGAGCTTTCCTGTGGCTAGATCAAGGTACTTGAGGCTGTTGATGTTCCCAAACTCCGGTGGAATCGGACCTTCGAACTCGTTGTAACCAAGAATGGCTGTTTCAAGTGAAGAGAGCTCACCGAGAACTCTAGGTAACTCGCCGGTGAGATTATTGCCGGATAATCCGAGATATCTCAGCTTCTGCAGGTTCTTGAATGAACGTGGAAGTGACCCTTGAAAGAAATTTCCTCGGAGATCAAGAACTTCTAAAGAGACCAAGTTCCCGAGATCTTCAGTTAGGTTTCCAGAGAGATTGTTCCCTGAAACATTGAGATGAACGAGTCCAGCTGATTCGTTGCCAAACACGAAAAGATTCCCGGTGAATTCATTCTGGCTGATGTCTACAGATTTCAACGGAGGGAGCGATGTCGGAAGCAGAGATTCGAATCCGTTGCATGAGATGTTGAACGAGACAAGGCTTGTTAGCTGTTTGATGGAGTCAGAGATTTTTCCCGTGAGATTCATTCCCGACAGGTCAAGCTTCTCAACATTACCGTGGGAGTTGCACTGAACACCTGTCCAGCTACAGTGATCGTCGGTTCCTGAGAGCTTCCAGTCTTTGAGAGAGTTGAGGGGATCGGTAAGAGTTGATTTAACGGAGAGCAAAACAGAGAGCTCGTTGCCATTGTCGATGGAAGCTGAAACAGAGGAGGTAGAACCAATGTAATAACAGTAGTAGAGGAAGAGAACGATAACCTTCATCTTCATCTTCTTCCTCTGTCTCACTGAAATTCGTCTCCTTTAGTTCATTACCAAGAACAAGACAAAGTGAACATGCAAGGAAGTGGAAGAAGAAGAGTAGAATAAGAAGAAACTTGGCAACTGCTTGCTCTGTATATATATAATATATATATCTATGTTATATATGTATAAAATGAATCTTGGTTTTATGTGGATCTAGTGATCAAAGAGTATGTTTGATTAAATGTTCTAATGAAAAATAAAAACAAGATCTTGGAGTTATTTGAGAAATTTCGCAAGACACTGAACATGCTAAAGTGAGAATGTGTTTTTCACAACTACAACTAATCCAAAAATGTTTACGGTCTTTTAAATTTAAAAACAAAGTCAACTATGATTTGCTGTATATTAGCTTAGGACTAATACATAATTATATGCATAAAATTATACAGACACTTGGTGTGTACCATACTCTCATCGTTAGCTTCTGCTTAACTTCATTCCGTTTCAGCTTTTGTAGAATGTCTTTATTTATTTTCTCGCCTTTTTCTTCTTTTTGGGTCTTTTCATGCTACTTACCTTCTAAGAAAGTTTTAAATCTAAAATGCGGCTAAGTATGGCAAATATTATATGATATATTACCAACATAGATTAAACCATATTTATATATTTTGTATTTACATTTGTATGTAGCCAGCGAGGTGAACGTTCTAACCATCAGAATGGGTGATACACATGTGATGAAGATGAATTAGATGATGACGCTACCTTTCGCTACTACATTTTTAATTTCAGATAGTTCCAAACCGTTGCATTGATAATTATCAACAATAATGAAAATGCTCTCTCACGTTTCTTCTCACCCCCTTTTGAATTTGGTAAAGTTTCTTTCTTCTACGTGTTAGTTAATAACTTAATACTTAATAGAAACAAAGTCGAACCCAACCCACCTCATCGCCATTATATGGAGGCATATCTTTTATTAAAAAAATCAATCAAGAGTTACCATGATGCATATAATATTTATAATGTATGCCACTGCAGAGAGTGCAGGCTTGTTACTGTTTCTTCATCTGCATGATTGAGTAGATAAGAATCTTTCCATGTTACAGGTTTATGGCAGTGTAAATATATGTATATAATAATGTTTAAGTAATAACTAATAACCGAACATTGATCAAATCAAATATTGTAATACTCCAACAATTACCCACTCCTCTTACTGGTTTCATGTTTATACAGAAAACTTTGCTTCACATGCACTCATGTGGGCCGGTCTTAATATATGTTTATTGTTACGTTTCTTATTATTTGTAGTTTTTAAGAAAACATTCCGATCCTTAGTTAAATTTTTCATTTGCTAATCCTTTCGATCGTTGGATAAAATACTTAAAATTCTACGATTTCACTAATTAGTAATATATGATAACTGCCGGTATAGTATTGTATTACACATTCAGTTTTGAACATTTAGTCCGATATAGTTATAGCTAGAATTAATAGTAAAATATAACAAAAACTTGAAATATTGAAATAAATAAATTATATCACCCAAAACTCCAAAAGTACAGGCATCGGATGATTGTGGCTATATTAGATGTCTAGATCGTAAATATAAATAAATACTTACAAGAGGAGGGTTCACGGCTTAATGGGATGCATGTGGATCAACACCTTAATCACTTACTTTAGTACCAATTTTGTATTATTAGAAAGAGAAACCTAATCTCACAAAGCACATAAAACTCTTTGCAAATGGTGTTTTGTGGAGTTTTAAATTCCTAATTAAACATTTAAATATCAATAGCATAAAATATAAAATAATTAATTTAGCAAATATGCTGACGGTTTTCTCACATGGCCCATCGGATTCGTCAGACTTGTGTTCAGCTTTTTTCCTTGCGATCTGCACGCATGTGCCGCTGCCACGTGTGTTCCATGGGGATCACTCTAGATAAAGAAAACCAAGTCAGCGTAAAACCTCTGAGACAGCAAGAGACTCTTTCACCAAACCCCCAAAAATGGGCTTATTATGTGACGAAACGAATTAAATGTCAATTACAATTGGGCTTAATGTTAAAAGCCCATTACTGAGACAGTGACGTTATCCAATCAAGGAACGGCTTTGGTGGTGACACGTCATGATTCTCCCGCCAACCACACCAGATCCTTTGGCTTCACTCCTTCCGCCTTGACTCTTCCGTGTCTCTCATTTCATCGATAAGCACGAGAATGGCTTGTTTTCGTTCGATAGGGTCTCTAGCTTCTCTCACTCATTCTCCTCGAGATGTTTCACGCTCCTCAGGTACTGTGTTCTTCTTCCTTCTTATCCTTTCGTGTTGGAATCGGTAGTGTTTGAATGTAGGTTTGATTATCAATTCCCCTGGAAAATTCCGATAGAATGCTGATTCCGTTACTGTAACGCGAGATTCTAAATCTATTATGAGAGATTAGGGTTAATTAATGTCTTGATAATTATTGGAGATTAGGGTTCATGTCTAAAAAAAAAAAACAACTCATTGTAATAGAACGAACACGTCAGATTCTTACATTAATACATTTTGTAAAATGTAATTAAGAACCAGTTTTTGATCCCCTTTTTTTTTTATTGCAGGCATTGTCTTAACTTCATGCTCTGTTCATCCCAGCACTCGCTCCTCCTTCACTGGCTCTCCCATCTCCCTCCCGCGAGTCCATCCACCATCTCAAACACCTACAAAACCGCGGAACCTCGTCCCAATCACTATGATGGTGAAACCAACGCTCCAGTTCATCCAAGGAACAGACGAGATGACCATCCCTGACGTCAAGCTGACTCGGTCAAGAGACGGGTCCAACGGAATGGCACTCTTCAATTTCGACCAGCCTTCGGTTTTCGACTCGAGCGGTGAGGTCGGGGAGATAACGGGACTGTACATGATCGACGAGGAAGGTGTGATTCAGTCCACGGACGTGAACGCGAGATTCGTTAACGGGAAACCTGAAGGCATTGTGGCCAAGCATGTGATGCGCACGCCCAAGGAATGGGATAGGTTCATGAGGTTCATGGAACGGTACTCTGACCAAAACGGTTTACAGTTCGTTAAGAAGCAATGAGCTGGGCATTGTTGTATGTTACACATTTTTATTTCATTTTAACTATCTTTCATTAGAGATTTGATTACTATAATTCCAAAACCTAAATATTTTAAAACAAGAAACGGTTACTTACAATCCTATACATAGCCTAAGAAGCTGTTAGAGATAGTTTTTTTTATTATGGAGAGGGAGACAGACACATCAACGCATACGCATCGTTCCTCCTAATGGCATCAACGTTGTTTATCGCTTCCTTTGCCGTTTTCCTGACGTTTACGTTTCTAACTCCGTCAACTTCCACGGAAGTCGTCTCTCGACTCGACGTCCTCGGATGGGTTTGCAACAACGGCTCCGTCCCGGACTTGGAGGCTTACCGCAGATCTTATCAGATCAATATCGACAAGACCAGAGATGACATGAGGAACCTCAAGTTCGGGACTCATGAAGACGGTGTCCCTCCTCAGAAGATGTACTTTTTGTCGCAATGCGTTAGCGATCTCTCGCCTGACGAATGTAGTCTCTGTTGGTCACGCGCCACCGATCTCCTCTTTAATTGTTTTCCCTCCCCCGGTGGTCGGTTTTACCTCGACGGTTGTTTCGTTAGGGCTGATAATTACAGCTTCTATCGCGAGCCTGTTACACGTCAAGACACCAAGGTTCTTGTTCTTTTAACTTGGCTAACACGTAACCTAATTGTTATTGTGCTTCTTCGTTTACTTGGTTGACACGTAACCTAGACCTAATCGACCATTTTGGGGGACTTTAGATATGTGGTGGTGATGAGTCGTCGTCGTCTAGAGAATTCAAAGGCTTAGTAAAGGAAGTGACCAAGTCCATAGTTGATACGGCTCCATACAGCCAAGGCTTCTCGGTGGTGGCTAGGAAGAGCGTACACGGCTTAACTGCTTACGGATTAGGAATATGCCGGCAAACGCTAGACGATGAGTTGTGTCAACTGTGCTTAGCAGATGGAGCTTTATCGGCAACTAGCTGCTCACCAGCCACAGAAGCCTTCGTCATGAATGCAGGATGCTACTTGCGTTACTCTAACTATACCTTTTATAACGAACGTGAATTGCTTTCTATGAGTATGTCTCTTTAACTCTTGTTTTTTTTTTTTCAAATTTTGATTGGTCTTTTTATAATCATAACATTTTTTTTTTGTGGGGTAGGTTTAACGAAAGAACATGTTCTGCGTATACTGGTGATTTCTATGGTGTGTGTCTTGGCTATTGCATCTGGATTTTGGTGTGGAAAATGCATTTATTTGGGAGCTAGTTCAAAGAAGAAGCTTAAAGGTAAGAGATCCCTGTTCTTGAATTAAAGAATATAGCTGGTTAGGTCATTAGGAACTAAGACTAAAAAAAGTTATCACTTGTTTGGACATCTAAGGATAGAGAAGGAGTCAAAGTCTGTATCTAATAACTCAAACTTGATGTGCTTTAAGTATTCAACTCTTGAGAAAGCAACCAACAACTTCAATGAGAGTTGCAAGCTTGGTGTTGGAGGATATGGTGAAGTCTTCAAGGTTGTTGTCTTTTTTTTTTTTTTTTAATATATATACCCTTGTCTACAATTTTAACATTGTCTCTTAAGAAGACTTTTATGTCTTTTTATGACAGGGAACTCTGTCTGATGGCAGAGAGATCGCTATAAAACGTTTGCATATATCAGGAAATAAGACACGAGAAGAGATTCATAATGAAATAGATGTGATTAGCAGATGCCAACACAAGAACTTGGTCAGGCTTATAGGTTGCTGCTTCACTAACATGAATAGTTTCATTATTTATGTGTTCCTCGCTAATTCAAGCCTTGATCACATCTTGTTTAGTAAGATCTCTTCTTTGAATCACACATGCTTGATCATCTTGCCTGGTTGTAAACATTGCTAACTTTTATTTTATTTTGAAATGGAAATGAAGACTCGGAGAAGAAGAAAGAGCTAGAGTGGAAGAAGAGACGGGCAATAATCTTGGGAACAGCAGAAGGGTTGGAGTATCTTCATGAAGCTTGTAAGATCATTCACAGAGATATTAAAGCAAGCAACATTCTGCTAGACTTAAAGTACAAACCGAAAATCTCAGATTTTGGTTTAGCAAAGTTCTATCCAGAAGGTGGCAAAGACATCCCTTCTTCCTCTCCCTCTCCTTCTCCCATTGCTGGCACACTGTAAGTCCTTTCAACACAAAGAAGTTACTAGAGGTTTGGTTTTAGCATTTGAAAACAAAATGGTGCTGTTTTGTAGAGGATACATGGCTCCTGAGTACATTAGCAAGGGCATACTAAGCAATAAGATTGACGCTTATAGCTTTGGAGTCCTTGTTCTTGAAATAACCAGCGGTTTTAGAAACAATAAGTTCCGGTCTGATAACTCCCTTGAAACCTTAGTTACTCAAGTTAGTCTCTTCATTCTTTCAGATCAATCTTTAACTAAATATAGCTATACCTTTAATACCCATTTCTCAAACAACTTTTTTGTTGAACAGGTCTGGAAATGTTATGCTTCAGACAAGATGGAGGAGATGATAGACAAAGATATGGAAGAAGAGACAGATAAGACAGAAGTGAAGAGAGTGATGCAGATCGGTTTGTTATGCACACAAGAGTCTCCACAGCTTCGTCCAACAATGTCTAAGGTTATAGAAATGATTAATTCTACGGATCTTGTATTGCCCACTCCTACAAAACCGCCGTTCCTTCATGATTCTATGTAGAAAATCATATTCATACTTTTTGTATAAATCCTCCACTCTTCTTACTGTTCATAACAACACATCGCAAAAAGTGTATTTCGTTTCATATTATGCTATTATTTATATTTTGTTCTCCTAATTAGCCCAGCCCAGGCCCAGTTTGAATTAAACATAAACAACAACAGTTAACCGACAAGAAGGAAATATATTGAGAAAGAAGAACCGATAGAGTTGAACCAAGTTGTATGGTAAAACCTAGGTAAAACTGTGACCGGTACACTTACTTAGAATATTTTGTATTTGTTTAAAAAAAAATGACATACATGGGAGCCAGCCGTCGTGACACATGATGATTTTATGTCTGGAAAATATGAATACATGAATTCAAATTTGTAGATATATAAACGCAACTATTATCCTATCATATTCCAGAAAGATTAAACAATCATCAATGGATCTTATTTCAGCATAAGTGTTTTTAGTGAAAATCAATTTCCAGAAGCGTTTAGTAAATAAATCACTGTAACAATATTGGGTGAGGGTGATTGGGAATGGACACAGATCGAATACTACGACAATAATTTTTAGTATTTATATTTTGCTTTGTACTTAACGGATATCGATGTGATTTTCTTTGTAAAAATACGAATATCCAGTTTTCCGGATATCCAAAACATTTACAGATATTTGCAAATATTTACGGATGTTTACGGATATTTCAACACTTTGTTCAATATAAAAAAATTAGAAAAACTATACAAAACTGTTTTAAAATAATATATTTTACATAATATAAAAAAGTAAAGATTAGTGAAACTATACGTTCCATAAATTAAAAAAAAACTATTTTTTTTTTTTATAAAACATAAAGTTTTAGAAAAATTGTAATTTTATAAAATAATTATATTCCTTTCTAGTAACTTTGTAAATAAAATTTCATGTAAAATAATAGTAATAAAAAATTATATAAAGTTAGAGCGGAGTGGATATCCAAATCTAAATTTTTTTTATTTGTAATTTGCTTTGTTTTAATCGATACTAAATTTTAATATTTGTTTTGCTTTAAAGATTTACGGATCTCTAAATTTTTTGCATCAAATTAAAACAAATAATATATTGAACGAAAATTTACGGATAAAATATCCATCCCTAAGATGATAAGAATGACCTCAGTTACAAAAAAAAAAAGATTATAAGAATGACCGACATGTTCCAAGTTTATTTGGACAGCTCCATCACTCAATGTCAAGATGCTGGTCCCACAAAAAATAATAGAGTTAACATGTATTCCGGTACTGGTCTATGTTTTCTTTCTACGTACTAGCAGTTTAGCACATTCTCATTCTGAGGTGACTCCTTCTACCAAAAAAGAAAATATTTTTGTCTTTAAAAAAAGATAAATTAGGGTGTATATACACAATTTCGACCATATATCCAATTACTATTAAACTTTTCTTTAATACCAAAATAACCCTATGATTCTACGCACCTACATAATCCTAGGTCAGATTTTATGCCAGAACTTAGACACACTAACCCATTTTTCAATTTATTTGATAATTAATAAATCTTCCATTTTCAGAACTAGAAAAAAGAGAGAGATGAGAAATTGAAAAGAAGCCATTATTAGATCTAATATAAAAAACTGAAGAAAGATGCTTGTTTGCACAGCCAAGATCCCCAACTGCTCTTATTTTGTAAGTAAAATCACTATCACTATGTCATTATTTGTTTGTGATTTCTTCTCATTCTGGTATACTAGTTTTGTCCTCTCCAAGTCCTAACTATGAAACTACTAGTTTTTATTTTTTGGAGATGGAGATTCAGACGTCAACACATGTCTGAATGAAGAAGAAGACAGAGATCTGGTTTCTTTTGTTGGGAGGTTAGGGTCTAACATCTTTCATCGACTTTAACTTATTGTTTACCACTTAACATAATGATTACTCATATCTATATATAAAAAAATATTTTGTAACCACAGTGACAATTATTTAGTTTGATGGTAACCCATAGTGTATAGAATATTATAGATAGCTTAGTCGATAACTTTTTCATTACTCTTCAACATCAGTTTATATGTTTTCGATTTATTCAAGTTATCTACTTTTTGTTATTTGACTAGGGAAACCTATTTTATAATGGTATATTTTCAACTAGCTGACAACTTATACTGTAACATGTATTACTCTTCATTAGATTTTAACTTAGAAGAGTTTAGTAGGTCATCTATTGAGGATGACAAAGTGTTTTGGAGTATAGATACTTAGATGATAACAATCTATTTAGACGTTATTGATTAACGTTGTCAGTTGTATTTATAATTGTCTCTTTGTTTTTCTTTTGCGAAGTTAATGTATAATAAATGATTAAGGCCACTAAGAATTTAATTAGGTCATACAGTTTTGTGTTTTATATAAGTTGTATGAACTTCTGCATATAATTCAGCGATGATGTTTCAAGATAGCTAGCGTTTTTTGAGAATAACTTAGGAGAAAGATTAAAACTTTCTTATCATTCTTGTTATGTTAGTAAAAGTATTTCTAGTTATTTTAACATATGTATTTGTTGCAGGTAAGTGTACAGCTGAGTAAAGATCATTGGATTGGGGAGTATCAGATCCCATCATCTCTTAAAACTTCATAGGTCAAAAACTGAGAATCCCTTACCAGTAATTATCTAATGTTGTCTTTTTAGCATCAAAAGAATGTCGTCTTCGTACTCTGATGCGCTCTGGCTGATCAAATGCAACATGTGATGAAAAAAAAGTGATGGACTTGGTTCATAAGAATTAACGGGTTCTAATCAATGTGAAACATGGAAGATTGATTCATGAGAAGGAGTTGGTGAAGTGTCTAGTGGAAGTGTGAATTGTATTGCATATTTAGGCACATGTTTTTGTTTAACTAGCATTGTCAATGAATCACTTAGTAACATATGTTATTTGATACTTCTAATGTTAGTTGATATGTAAATGTTACAGTCTAAAATTATATGATGTAATGAATGTTACTGTCTAAATTTATCAGTAGATGATAACAATTATAAATGATTGTGGTTAACACTTTTCTGTGTCTAGTAAATGTTATAATAGTCGCTAAGATATATCTTAGAGAAAATGTTTTTATAAGTGATTCACATGTAAGAGAGACACAAATAAACAATTTATCTGATATATAAGTTAGCAGATAATCACATGAATATATGAACATGTTATGAATAAAAAAGTGATAGACTCGCTTGGTAATAATATGTTCTAATCAATGTGGGACGCGGATGAGTGGTTCATGAGAAGGATATGGTGAAGTGTCTAGTGGAAGTGTGATTGGTAATGCATATTTAAACGGATGTTTTATTGCTATCTGGTTATCGGCATTTGACTTACTAACATATGTTGTTTGATATTTATAATGTTAATTGATATATAAAATGTTATAGTCTAACATTATATGATATAGTGAATGTTAGTGTTTAAATTTACCAGTAGATGTTAACAATTATAAATATTTGTGGTTAACACTCTGTAGTGTCTAATAAATGTTATAGTAGCCGCTAAGATAGATCTTAGAGACAATGATTTTGTAAGTGACGCAGGTGTAAAAGACAAATAAACAATTGATTTAATATATATAAGTTAGCATATAACCACATGAATATATGAAGTAATTATTGTGGTTGATATTTACTTGTTAGTTAATAACTTAATATATACAATGTTACTAGCTGATTGTAGATGATATACAAAATCTTAGTGTCTAAATAAATGATATAACTAATGATGATACATGTTAGTAGATTTTATATATATAATACAAACGTGTGGTTTAGAATATTTTTTCATATATTTGTAAAAATTTTCAATTTAAATGTGTGGTGTGGGACCCTCTATTACAACCCACGTGATGAACATTACTCTACGATATCCTAGGTATATCAAACAAGATTCTCACTTCAGTATCTCTCCTCTTACGTGTCTCTATAGGTAATGGCATTTTGGGAAGATCACATAACTTTGCTACAGGGAAAGGAGGATTTTGAGTGCGTGTGTATATTTTGCTAATTTCGGTTCGTTTTGGGTATATTCACCTAATTGTCTCTTAAAAAAATATAATTCAGGCCATACAAGTTCACGTGGTTAGATTCAAAGATAAAGAGTCCGTGTATATATCATTTTTAGAAAGATAAAAAAAATCACAAATAAAACTTACTTAGTACTGATTGGTTTGTCACATATTACATGAATTATAACATATTTATGTCTTTCTAAAATAAGTTCCAAAGTTGATACTATTTTTTTATAAAGTAATTTTTAAATTTAGATATATATAAATTTATAGATATTTTATAAAGTTACTATAGTTTAGATATATATCTAAAGTCAAATATATTATTTGTATTTTTGTAATAATAAAGTAAAAGGGCCATTCATAGAAAAGGGCCATTATTATTATTTTTATAATAATAAAGTAAAAGTATCATTCTTATATATTTTTATAATAATAAAGTAAAAGGGCCATTATTTTTATAATATATATCTAAAGTTAGTTTATGTGATTTACAGTGAGAGTCAGTTTATGTGATTTATTACACAATAAGTCAGTTACAACTACCGAGGTAGTTTTGCTATGGTTGTTTACTTTGATATCTATAACTAAGCTTAACGTTTCCTTTTTCTTTTTAGTTTAATGTTTTTAAATTTTAAATTGTTTTTAATTAGAAAGAGATAAGAACAACATTAAAGAGTTTCCAACCACACCTTTTTATATTTTTTCTCATCTTTAGCACGTTTATCTAAGTAAAAATTATGCCGAGAAAAGTTAAAAAATCATGCCGAGAAAATTAATCGATTTGACTACGGAGGCGGTGGAGCTAGATGACATAACAGAGAAAGTATCTAGGCAAATAGAGACTCGATGACTTCAATAACCACAAAATCCTTATCTCCTTCATCCTCCAACGTGTATTCTCAGATCTCGATCAACTAAGCACAACCTGATTCCCAAAATTTTCAATCAGAGAGTTGTTCATCCATGGTCAAAGTCACAGTTTATCTTCCTTCTCGTATGAATCAACTCTTCATTTTGTTTTGTCTCCGCCATCGTCACCGCTCACTCATTAATGCTCTCCAACGGTCTGAGTTTGATTACCACTTCAAATTGTATTAAACCTCTTTGTCTAGTACTCTTATTATTCTGTCACCGAAAAACTCTTTTACATCAAGTCTAATTACCGCTTTGAACTATACGACACTGCGGGTCAAAGCGTCCGTCTTGTCAACGACGCATGAATGTGTTGGGTATGTATAATTTAGATTTTTTTACTTATTCATAACAAAATTTTCATTTAAATAAGCATTATATGCTCTTAGTGATGTGGTTTGTATTCTTAAATGCAATATTAGTCATATGAACACATGTAGATATATGTAAAAGATACACATTGTTGATGTGTACATGTGGATATCATATAGGAGGCGTACACGTGTACATAAAGAAACTTTATGTTCTTTGATTAAGCATCCATATTTATTTGTCCACATATCCATGTGGTAGCATGTATGTGTGTATTGTATATTAAGTATCTTTAAAATTAATACTTGATAATATCTAGAAGAATACAACTTAAATTAACAACTCAAATGTGAGGTGTAACATTTCCGTTCACAACAAGTAAAATAAACGTGAAGGAAAAACATGCTCAGAATTTAAACACAACTTTTCAAAACAGTGTGGAGAAGAAAGTGATCAAGTATTTAAATTTGGAACAGTAGAAAATGTTTGTTTCATTGTTATTATGTGTAGCAGTATTGTGTATCCTAATGATGTTTTATGTATTTATTTTTGTACATATGTATATTGTTTGCAATTGTACATTTTGATATTGGGTATATGTACATGTTGACAAATGTACATGTAGATAATGGACAAGCGTACATGTGGACAATTATATGTATACACTAGAGTATTAAATCCACATGTACACTACGTACAATATTTGAATTAACGTTTATAAATGTAGATTTCAACACAATTTTATCATCCATTATTAAAATTAATAAAAAATGTCTTTTGAGTTACTCTGATTTCTATTGGTGGCTGAATTAAATTAAGCTTCAACATTAACAATCTCGTATCGTTATCTTTCTTGACAAAGATATTTATTGGAAAGACTTCAATAAGGCTACCAACAACAACACCAATATCGAGAACTTAAAAACTATTACAAACATCAAACTTTTTTTATCCAAATAAAAAGGTAGGATTTTTTGGCGGAGACGCCGGACATCGGTGGCGGAGACGCCGGACATCGGTGGCGGAGACGGCATAGAACAGTGGTGAAGACGTCGTAGCTCAACTACTTCTTCTCCGTCGTCTTTTATATCGTTTCATCTACATTTTCACAAAACAATCTTCTACAACAATGGCCGAAAAGAGAGAAAAATAAAAAAAATAAAATAAAAGAGATAATGAGAAAAAACGTAAGGAATTTGTGTTATTTAATTAAATATTAGTTGACCAAAAAAAAGTTAAATATTAATTCGGTTTCAATTGAGTAGGTTTGGTTTTCATAGTACACAGGGTATCGTTGGGTTTGTATAGGTTGGAGAGGTGAAAAGTGCGTTGGGAAAATGAAAAAGTGTGTGAGGAGTAAAAACGGTTTTAAAGTGTTATTAGAAAATATAAAACTGACCTTGAGTGTAATATTTTCATAGTAAAGTTAGTTGTATAATGAGTGATTTACATCCAGAGGCAGTTTCTTTCTTTTTATTACAAGATAAATCACTTTATTATACTGAGGTAGTTTTTGGTGTAAAAGACTTAACTTGCCCTTAAAAAGCTTAATTAAGGGCTTCTTTTTCAGTTACAGATATTTATGTGTGGTTGAGTTTTGAATCTATTCTATTAAAACACCTGTTTGACCCATTGATAAAAGTTGGATCCAACAACTATTTCTTTTATCTTTATCATTATTTAAAATATTATTTATTATGTTTTATGCCATTAGACCTATATTTAAATTACCAATTGAAAAGACCAAGATATAAAACAAAAAATATACCCGCCCTTTTTAAGGGCGGGTCAGAATCTAGTTTTTTTTTAAAAAGAGTGTGTGGTGGACCGGAAGCAAAATGTAAATTGAATTAGATAATTATATGTGCAAAAGACCATGTGCTTCATAATTTCTTCTTCTTTGGTATGTCAAGTTCTTACCCTTTTTTTTTTGCCACATAATTCTAAAATATGTCATTCTTTTCCAATTGCGACCCATACTTTTAAATTGTGAATTATAACCCCTCAATGTGTTGTTTGATCTGTAACTTGCTGCTCACCGCCGATTCGTCGCTGAAGCATCGCCTCCGCATCACTCCACCGCGCTCAGCTCTACCGTAACGGCTAGCTTCTACCGTAACGGCAAATCACCTATGCATCACTCTTGCCTCATTCGTCGTCGAAGAATCACCGCAAAACGCTACAGCCCTTAGATCCACCTTCATTACTGTTTGGAGTCCTTGTATCCTGTCCTCTCCGTCGTAGAGTTTGAGCTCGAGAACAACAATGGTCAAGATTCTGATATTTGCATGTTTGGTCCTTCGAGTTTTAATATTTTTTTTCCTTCAGACTTTCGAAGTTGCAAAAACAACTTTTTGATTTCATCTCCAAATTTCTAGTGTTCATTTTTATCTCGTAGCAGAGTGAAAACTAGAGAGCAACAATTGTTAAGTTTCTGTTTTTGGCTCGCTTCGCCCTTAAATTATGTAGACATATGTACACGACACTATGTACACAAAATTTACTATCCACGTATACTTCAATTCATCTGTACATTATTGAAATATGAATCATTTTTGTGTACATTATTGTAATGATGTTTGTATGTAGATATATGTACACGACACTATGTACACAAAATTTACTATCCATGTGTACTTCAATTCATATGTACATTATTGAAGTATGAATCATTTTTTGTATACATTATTGTAATGATGTTTGTATGTAGATATATGTACACAACACTATGTAGACAAAATTTACTATCCACATGTACTTCAATTCATATGTACATTATTGAAGTATGAATCATTTTTGTGTACATTATTGTAATGATGTTTGTATGTTGATATATGTACACAACACTATGTACACCAAATTTACTATCCACATGTACTTCAATTCATATTTGTACAATTCAACTTGTGCAATAATTCACATGTGCACACTGTAAAAATAAACTTGTAAAACCATATATTGTATTTTTGGCCAAAACCATAAATCTTATTTTGCATCTTAACCATAAAAATCAAAATTTGTGTGTAAAAAAATTATTTTAAGTAAAACTAAAAAATACTATCTTTGTTCCTGAATGAAGAATTTTCTAGAGTATTCATCCATATTAATAATACCATGAATATTTAGAAATTTTATTTTTATAGAATAAGAAAAATCTAAAAGTTATACTTTTTTTATTTAAGTAAATTTTCCATCAAAGATTGTGTTTCTATTCTTTAATTTATAGAATTTTTTTTCTCTTTCTAGGTTTTTGGTAAAGAATATATAGAGTATGAGCCAAGTCAAATATTGTCACGTGTGCACATATATTTCACTGTCCACATGTACCAGGATATATTTGAAATCAGAGAGTTTGGGACAAAAGAGTTAGTAGTCATTAGTTATCCCAATTGAGGCTGATTTGCAGAACATGTTAGTCACTTTATTAGTGTCTCTCTGATATTTGTCTGTGATCAGATTCGAACACATTACCATTCCCTTTATGTGTCTTGTCGCATAACATATTCTGATATATATCATATAGTTATGGCGTTTGTATTCTTCAGTAAGGACGTTCCTTCTTTCTGTAACTTTTGATTTGAACAGATTGTGGAGGTGATGATCCAGAGCTCAAACAGGAAATGAAGAAGCAGTTTGTGGACACTGGCTAAGGAGTTGAAGCTACAAGAAGCAGTTGGAGATGAGCATAGCCGTCATATGAACGTTACCCTTGCAGAAGCTAGAGTTGCATCTTCTCTATCATTACGGGGATACAATGCTATCCAACTTTACTTGCATGGTTTATATGCTCATCTCGGAAACTAGCTTCTACTGCTCCCCCTAGGTTACGTTTGTATAGGTCTAATATTTCGGGCATACTCATCTGGTGGATACTTCAACTCGCCACGTTGACACTAGTATGCATCTCTTGTGCTTTTTACATGTTTTTGTTCTGTTTTTTTTTTTGCTTTGAGATGTATAAATGAATACTTTGTACATTTGCAATATCATATTTTCTGGGCGTTTTTAACAATCGTCCACCGCATAGGCTATCCTTATGTACATTACATTAAGACTATACATGTGTACATCTATTTTGTATTGTACACCTAAGTGATTGTGTACAAATTTCTCGAACACTTGTTAGGACAAAGCAAGTGATTGTGTATATCCATGTGTACACAATCTCATGTACAGGTGTACACATATATACATTTTTAACATTTGAACAACATTGTACAGCCGTTGCATAAAATGTCACAATTGGCATTCAAATTTACAATTGCTTACAAACACTCAACTGTATTTGGTCATCTTCTAATAACCAAAAACAGGCACGCCATTGTGAATCTTTTAAATGGGTTATAGATCTGTGAATCTCCAGTCATTAAAATGTCCACATGTACACATATCTTCTTGTGGACATTCCAGCATATCGTACACATGGACGCCATTTCTCATGTCCAGTCATTAAAAGAATTCATCTTTTAAGTGAGTTCATAGCAAAAACGAACCAACGAACCATAGTAAGGATTCATCTTCGAACGAAAGTAGTAACCTATGATTCAATACTTGCCATTCTTAGAAAGAGGTGCAAAATCTGTGGCAGTAGCCAGTAGCCTCAATTATAAATTTATAATTGCAGCCTTTATTGTAGCTATAATGATAATGATAGATGCTGCTTCAGGCATCACTAAAGTTTGTGTTGTTTGGGCCAAAGTCATTATTTTAAAGGTTGCGATTGTAAAAATAATCTCACCAGTGGTTGCAGTTTGGGGAGCTGACATGGAAAAACTATTTCTCAGCACTTGTGATTTGTAGACGGTATTCACTAGCGATTGTGGGAAGCTCAAGACCCAAATGTCTACAATTATCGTATTAGAATTGTGGCCAAGAGTGCATCAAGTCGACCATATGAGATTGTGTTACTTTTATCTTAACAGATTTTTTGTGGAGATGGTCGACTTCTCCCATTCGTAGCTCACTTGAGACATGGAGGTTTCGTAGAAGATGGAATGATTGATATCACATATTTATTGCATTTGATCACCTCATTTTTGGTAGTGTCCTTGTTGCTCTTTATTGACCTTTAACTGCTAACGTCTCTCAATAATGTCAGATAGCTAACACATGGGTCGGCGTACCGGTTTTTTTAATTTTTTTCTTGCGACTCAAATCATCTATTATTGTGTATATTTCAAGTTAATAAATAAAAACATCCTGCTTTTCACGGATTCAGGTTTATGTTCGGGATGTCTGGCTTAAGCAAGAATATGAAATTCAGATTCTAGATATCAAGACAATGTCTATGGTTTTCTTGGAGATTTTATGGATCATCGGGGCATATTAGTTGTTGGGGGTTGGGAGGAAGGGGTTGTACTTAAAGCTACTTAAGTAGTAATACAGTGATGAATTAATTGCATTCACTTTTTTTTTTTTGCTGAATTAATTGAATTTAGAATAGTATCAATTTTAAAATATATAGTATAATACCCACTGATATTCATATTCATTTTATCTAACATAATACTTACACCGATAAAATTTTAGAATCCAACATCTACAAACAAGTCGTTATTTATTCTACCGGTCATCGGTTTTACGACTAGCCCTTCCAACCATATTATACTATTGTGATATTTACAAAATCATTTATATTTATATATTAATTGAGAATCATTACAACATTTTTTTGTAGCTATGTGTCATCACTAGAATGATTTTTAGAATCTTTAGATAAATATGTTGGTCCATCTAAATATATAATAAGTTTTTTATTAAACTAACCATAGATACATTATTAATGTGCTTCATTATTTCCTTAAATAAAATTACGAAATTGCCTAATGTGGCTAAAGTATATATGACAATTAATGATTTTGAATAATAAAGATTTGATAAAAATAAGTGTATTTATACTATATTTGTTTAGTTTTAAACTATTAAAATAAATTAAACAACCATATTAATAACCATATAATAAAAAATTTAGATTTTTCTGTTTATGTAATATTTTGAATTTTAACGAGTATAAATTACTAAAACTGTTAAAAGTCTCACAATAAAATTTTGTGATCCATGGTTTAAAATTTTTGTTATTACATGATACAAATGATTATAAAATCGTATAAGTCAAAAGTATCATTTAATAAGTATTAAAATTAAAAGATATATAAATATATATATCATTTTAAATTAAACTATATGCCATATAAAAATGCACAAATATTTTAATTTTGAAATTTACTTTGAACAAATTTTTTTTGATAAAAATATATATCATTTTAATTTTTTTAAGAAAACATTATAAATTACGTAAACTATTAATTCCACAATGAAATTTTATTATTAGTAATTTAGTGTTTTTGCTATAACGGATACAAATGATAAAAAAACATAATAATAGAAAGCATCATTTAATAAATGTTAATATTAAAATATACTATATATATATATATTACTATTATTTAAATTTAATTATATACCATATCAAATAGAAAAAAATATTTGTTTGGATTATAAAATTTATTTATATGTTCGCACCAATTTAATTATATAAATAATAGTTACTGACTTTTTATTATTAAATATATATTTATAATTTCATAATATGTTAAGAAAATATATAATACATAAAATAATTTTTATATATAATGTTCATTCCGTGCAAGACGCGGATGTTAAGCTAGTAATTCATTATTCACATATCACTGACTGTTGGCTATAAATTTTCTAAATAATTAATAGACCACAAAACAGACGTGGCTTATTTGTTACTACTATTTAATCCCCCAAAGCAGACCACTGAACCACGCATCTAACAAATTCTCGATAATAACATACACACTCATCCTTTCTCAAAAAAAAAAAAACATAAACAATCAGTCTTACAACAGTTGCCAAATACCATTCGAGATGTAAGCAACTCCTCTAATCTTTACCTTTTCTGTAGAAAATGAAAATGTTATAAGTGGTATATCATATTTCATACAGATTTTAATATATATGGAATATTTTAGTTAAAAATTGTTTAAATAACATATCCGTGACAGGGAATACGGCAACAGCACGGAGAACGGCATTGGCAAAAGTAACGGCATCAGCAACGGCTATGGCATCGGTAATGGGTATGTAAACGGCCATGGCATCGGTAATGAGCATGGCAACGGCAACGGCGACGTTTATGGTAATGGAAAAGTTAACGGAGAAAAGGTGAAAAAAATGAAACCAATGGATAGTGAGATGCTGAGAGAGCAAGGCCACATAATGGTTGATTTTATTGCTGATTATTACAAAAACCTTGAAGACTCCCCTCAGGATTTCCCTGTTCTTTCTCAAGTTCAGGTTTGTTTCTTCTCTCCCTCTTTGTTTATATATAAAAACGATAAATATATATCAGGTATTTTTTACTACATGTATGTAAATGTAACCTCTCGTTATTTGTTTCTATGTGGTCATTTCTGTAATTCTATAATCATCTCTCTATAAAGAAAAATACAAAAGCTATACAAGTACTTTAGAGTAATATTTTCTGGTTTTTTACTATATAAAGTATATCTTGTGGGTGATTTGACGCAGCCTGGTTATCTCCGGGACATATTGCCTGATTCAGCACCTGACCACCCTGAACCGTTGAAAGAACTTCTACACGGTACGTAATACAGTTTTGTTTCTGTTTCACGCAGCATGCACTTACACGTACGAACATTGCATGTCTATATGTTATTTATTCACGTTTTTAATGATTTGAATGTGTTTCAAAAAAAAAAAGATATTTAATGATTTGAATTTTTTCATAATTTATATATAGACGTTTCAAAGAAGATAATTCCGGGTCTAACTCATTGGCAAAGCCCGAGTTACTTTGCATACTATGCGTCAAGCACAAGTGTGGCCGGATTCTTGGGAGAGATGCTAAACGCCGGCCTGAGCGTCGTCGGTTTCACCTGGCTCGCTTCTCCTGCCGCCACTGAGCTCGAAGTCATCGTTCTCGATTGGCTTGCCAAATTGCTCCAACTTCCCGACCATTTTCTCTCTACAGGTTCTTGATTGTTCAACGTTAGAGCACCCACATTGGTGGAGTGTCTCAAATGATTAGTCCATATGATTTGCATAAATGTTGTTGTAACTGGTGAAATGTAGCTGGCCGTAGAATTAGTTACAAATTTATAGTTATTGATACGTTTAGAGAGTAAAGAAACTATGACCACACATATCAAAATGAGTAGAGCACGAAACTAAGGTCCTATTGATTATTAACAACATTCGTAACTACTAAATGATATAATAAAAAAGAATAGAGCATATATTTTGACCGTATCCTTTACGCATTTAATTGAATGATTTGACAAAAATGAAGGGAATGGAGGAGGAGTGATCCAAGGGACAGGATGTGAAGCAGTGCTTGTGGTGGTATTAGCTGCCAGAGATAGGATAATGAAAAAAGTTGGCAAAAATTCACTCTCTCAACTTGTTGTGTATGCATCCGACCAAACTCATTCTAGTTTTCGAAAGGCTTGTCTGGTTCGTATATATATTTTCTTAAAACATTAAATTAATTGTTTAATTAGTTATACAAGTCATATAATGGATATAATGTGGTGATCTTTTATATAGATCGGTGGAATACATGAAGAAAACATTAGGTTGCTCAAAACAGATTCTTCCACAAATTATGGAATGCCTCCAAAATCACTCGAAGAAGCTATTTCTAGTGATCTCGCTAAAGGATTTATCCCTTTCTTCATTTGTGCTACAGTAATTACTTAAACTAGTTTTAAATTAATAATAAATTTAATTAATTAATAATAAATTTAATTAATTAAGAAATATATGAAAGAAATATACGTTTTTCTTGGCAACCAATAATATGAATTGTGGATCATGATGTAGCTAATTTTGTTATAATTTATTTGGCCAATTGCTAAATATATAAATGTGGGTTGTCAGGTTGGTACAACATCTTCAGCTGCAGTTGATCCGTTGTTCCCATTAGGAAAAATTGCAGAGGTAAATAATAATATACATGTAGTACTAACAGTAATTGACTAGTTTATATATGGTATGGAGTGCATAAACCATGTTATTAACCTAGTTCCTCCACAGCAGTTATCACATTGCTCCAGCTACTGCAAATATACTTAATTGTATATGATTTAATTTGGCTAAATAAATATTGATGTTGTATAGAGCTACGGGATATGGATGCACGTGGATGCGGCTTATGCAGGGAATGCATGTATATGCCCAGAATTTCGAGAACATATTGATGGAGTTGAAAACGCAGACTCCTTTAACATCAATGCTCATAAATGGTTATTTGCTAATCAAACTTGTTCACCACTTTGGGTTAAGGTTGATTTCTTATCCTTTTTCCCTTAGTGTATAGTATTGCACTATTGCTAGTTAGTTAATTTCATCAGTTTCAGATTAGTATACTGTTTAGTCACTTTATATCCAACAACTTTTTTGTTGTTTGTTTGGAATTATCAAGGATCGGTACTCTCTCATTAATGCACTCAAAACAAATCCTGAGTATCTTGAATACAAGGTAAAAGTCCCTCTCATGTTCTTTATTTTGATATATAAGAACTAGTAAAGACCATCATTTTGTAATGTCCATCGAACTTAATGTTGTCATTCTAGTAGCAAAATAAATATGAAATGATTCAAAAAAAAATACTACTAAGAAAATATGTGTTTAGGATGGAAAATATGTTGTGTGAGAGTACATATATAATCTATGATCTAATGGATATCAGGTTTCTAAGCGGGAAGAGGTCGTAAATTATAAAGATTGGCAAATTTCTCTTTCTCGGAGATTCAGGTTCGTCGTACTTACAATTGAGGTTATAAGTTATAACTTATATAAATGTATGTGGTACTCACAAATTTGATGTACACAGATCACTAAAGTTATGGATGGTCTTAAGGCTCTATGGTGCCGAGAACTTGAGAAACTTTATAAGAGACCATGTCAATCTCGCTAAGCATTTTGAAGATTGTGTAGCTCAAGATGCACATTTCGAGGTAATAAATACATATGAAACAAAGAAATACTAGAAAACTTATTTAAACGTCACATGTATTTAATTTATAATAAATATTTTATTTCTTCCTTAGACCATGATTAATGGAAGTTCTTAGAAGTGAAGTTCTTATCGTAATTTAAGAATCGGTTCTTAATTTTAACAAAAAAAATGGTTAAGAATCGGTTCTTAAATACCTATTTAAGAAAGAACCGGTTCTTAACCATTTAAATACTTATTTAAGAACCGATTCTTAACCATTTTATTTGTTAAGGTTAAAAACCAATTCTTAAATTACGTTAATAACCCCATCTCTAATAACCTCTATTAATCACGTTCTTAGGATCAACCAAATAAAACTATTGGTTGATATGTTTTTATATATAAACGTGAAGGTTGTCATAGGATCAACCAAATAAAACTATTGGTTAATATGTTTTTATATATAAACGTGAAGGTTGTCACTACTCGGTATTTTTCACTCGTTTGCTTTCGATTGGCTCCTATTGATGGTGATGAAGACAAATGTAACGATCAAAACCGTGAATTAATTGCGACCGTTAACTCTACCGGCAAGATCTTCATCTCTCACACGGTGAGGAGTTATATCTATATAATAAATAAAATTATCATATTTTGTTTTTAAAAAAGGATTAGTTTAATAACTAAAAACTGAAACGTATCTAAATTCTGTCAATAGGCTCTGTCGGGAAAGTTCATTTTACGATTTGCTGTTGGTGCACCGTTAACAGAGGAGAAGCATGTGACCGAAGCATGGCAGATTATACAGAAGCATGCCACCAAATTTATCCACAATAAAAAAAATTGAGAATACTTTTAAAAAATCTATCTGTCAGTTCTTTTTCGCACAATTATATTAAAGTCTTTTCTATATACAACATCTTCTATGAAGGGATTAAATGATAACTATTGGTATTTTTTGACTAAATGATTACTATTGTTTGTATGCTTGACAATATTTCACGAAATAAAAGGCTCTTTGTATTGTAATTTGCCAAAACTAAAAGTAATAACAAAACTTAGTATAATAAGTGTTTTTTTTGTCTGAAGTATAATAAGTGTTTGAGTTTGATGTATCGCTATCACTTATAAAAAACGCTCAAAATTTACTAATTTCGCAGTTTTTAAAAGTGAGAGCTCCGGATTTTCGCCTGTAATCTCTCCAATATCCGAAACAAAATTTTAATTAGGTTAAGATCTGCGTCTTGCGCGGATAATGATGTGTCGAGTTTTAACCCGATTATCTAACTGCAAGTGCACAGTAAAGTACGCAGTAGTAATGTGGGATCGAATCCACAGGGACCGATGATCACACGTAGAGTTGCAGACAAGTTAATAGCTACAGCGAACGAAGATATATTTTTGATGGTTTTTATTTAATTTTCTTTAGTGTCACAAAACATAAACAAGCTGTAAAAAAAATGATTTAAACGATTTGAAAACTATTTTAAAACAAACGTTGGGCATTGAGAATTCTCAGGGATTTCTTTTTAATCAAGATACAATTAATGGCAGACACAGGGATATATTAAGAACCGTCTAGAACTCAAACACGATATTAGAATTAACCTACTTCCGTAGAGCTAATTCTCTATGTTATAGAAATCTCCACACTAACTTCCGCTGAGTTTCAATTTCTAAACAAGCATTAAGAACAGGTTCAATATGTTCACAAAGCGCAATAACATCAACTTCCGAGGGTTAAGGACACTTTGCTCATCTAAAGTATTTTCGGAAGTTCAAACAATCACTTTCGGTGCATCAAACAATCTGATATCATGAACTAAGTGATCAATTCAGTTCAAGCAGTAAGAAATCCATTAGATGAAGAACCAAAACGTAATCCCTTAGTCTACACACGTTTTATGAATCAAAACATCAAGAAATCCCCTATGAGAACCCCTAAACCCAACTAGATGACTACTCACACATAACTAAGCAAGAACAACACGATTTTGATGAAGAAAACATGATAAGATTGTATTAAAACAGAGTAAAGGTTCAGAAGATCTTCTCCAAATGGTTTTGAGATGAACTCCTTTACAAATCTTCACAAATCACACAAAACAAGTTACAAAACTCTCAAATCTCTCTCAAGAACTTGTAAATCTCCTTCTTGGTCGTCTCTAATCTCTTCTGAGTCCCAAAAGTCCTCTCTTTTCGTCCATTATTGAAGGGAGTGGGTAAAAAGGAGTGAAAAGCTCATTGGTGCGTGTGGAGCCCGTAGAGCGTGGGATCGGTCGATCCCCAGTGGTCGGATCGGTCGATCTAGTGCATGAAACCGTACGGCTTTTCTTCTTAGCTCTGGATCGGTCGATCCACAGACAATGGATCGGTCGATCTATGTCCTGTGCGATCAATACTTCTCATTCGGTCCATTGTTCGGTCCATCTTGCTTCTGAATAAATCCCGAATGCGTTCTTTTCTTGCAAGCTATCTAGTAACCTGCATATTACACTTAAGAACACCAAAACGCATCAAATAGACAAAAACATTAATTAAAACCGACCATTTAATTGCTCCAAAACGAGTTTAGAACCGTTAAAATCACGGAATATCAACTCCCCCAGACTTGAATCTTTGCTTGTCCTCAAGTAAAGAGGATCAAAATTTGGGAGCTCGCTAACCCTCAGTAGACCTTACCTTGTGATTTCGCTAACCACTTAAATCAGAAACTGTCAAGGCATTCATTCCAAATCCCCACCAAGACCGCGCAAACCTTTCCATATTTCAGACCTGCAAGTCTCAGTTTCAAGTAATCAACTCTTTACATTCATTAAAAAGGGCGTGACCTTTCCACCAAAGATATCTCCATCAGGTATAACGGGCTCGGTGTTTGGGAGGCTGTTTTAGTGTTTAATTAGGTGAGGCTCAAGTGTTTGTGGGTATCAGCGATAACAAAAAAAATGCAAAACATTATGCAAAATCGCTGGAGAAACCGAGTATATTGATAACCACGTTTTCGAACTGCTCAAGTCTCAAATGATCAAAACCCAACAAATCTCAAACTCTAACCCCAAATTTAAACAACGCATCATCTCTGGTACAAAAAATAAAAATAAATGTCTAAATCAAATCTACTGAATGAGATATAAACATGAACTCTCTTTTTTTTAGAATCGACCGATTACTTGCAAATGTTTTGTGGTGATCAATCGATTCATATCTGATTTTTTTTTTTTTTTTTTTTTTGATATTTCAGAACGAAAACTTATACAAACCGAAATCGAATATATACACTGCGATGCAATCACACACTTTCAACACCCAATTTTTCTATTTACACCTCTAGACACACAGGTCCGTGTCTAACCACCTAAATGTTCCGATCCTACCTAAGCAGTCGGATGAACCATGTCTACCCTAATCTCTCCATTGTTTTTGCACATGTATGTACATATGATCAGTGTGTAAGAATGCATGGAGATGAAATAAAAGGGTAAGGTGTAGGTGTGGTACCAAACTATTGATGAGTCTGGCCATTCAGGATTATTAAAGAGTGGTAAAATGTGGTAAAGAAAATCCTGAATGTGTATATGGTATACCGTTTCCTGATGTTGATTCCTGGTCAAAAGAAATTAAATTCATTAATGGTCAAAAATAGTTGAGTCGATTACAATTCACCGAGACTTGATAAAAGATTTAAGGAGAGGTTGTTTGGTCAAGTGGTTCCTCGGTTTGTCTGCGCTAACAGTCCTGAAAAATGGCCAATATGAAATGTAATGCACAACACACAAGGAAATAGTCTAATAATCATCACAAGGTCTGATAAAAATGCGTAGAGAGTTTTTAAAACACAAGCAAATCCGATAAACTAAGAAAATGAAAGAAATAATGCAATATGGTACATAAGTAGCATCCTCCCCCAGACTTACTTCACACCGTCTCGGTGTGAAAATAATTCCAAGAGAGATTACCGATCAGGCGTTGCGGTCAGTGCGCCTCTTCGAACGCCTCTCCAATGCTCCATCATCATCAGAGTCCTCCGCTGCCTCAGGTCCAGCAGCGGTGTCGTGAGCGCTTGAGTCGTCATCGCTATCTCCAGAAACAACTGGCTGTGATGCGCATCCCTTCTTCTTCTGTCTCTTAGGCATTATCTTAGATCGACCGATCCAAACGAGTCGGATCGACCGATCTTCTCCTGAGATCGACCGCTCTACCTCACCCGGATCGACCGATCTTTTACATGGATCGCCCGTTCTGTTTCTGTTGGATCGATCGATCTCTGCCTGATCGTGATACATGCCTGAAAAATCATCTAAAAACACAACCAAAAATCAATTCACACAAGAAAACATAATCACAAAAGAGAAAGAAAATCAAACCGTGTGGGTTGCCTCCCACTCAGCGCTTGTTTAAAGTCGCGAGCCTGACTATTTTGTTGTCCTTAGGCGAGATCAGGTTCCGATAAAGGAATGTTGGTTCCTTCTTCGGGTTTTGCATCTGTGAAGTAAGGTTTTAGCCTCTGGCCATTGACTGTGAACTTCCTCCCATTCTCTTCCAAGACAACAGCTCCATAAGGTCTAACCTCTGTGATGGTGAAAGGTCCGGACCAACGAGACTTAAGCTTTCCAGGAAATAGCTTGAGTCTAGAGTTGAACAGAAGGACTTTGTCTCCAGCAGCGAAGTCTCTCGGGATTATCTTTCTGTCATGCCACGCCTTATTTCTTTCCTTGTAGATTTTGGTGTTCTCATAGGCGTTCAACCGAATCTCGTCCAGCTCGTTCAACTGAACCATCCTCCTTTCTGCAGCGGTTTTAATGTCGAAGTTCATCAACTTCGTTGCCCAAAAACCACTGTACTCCAATTCCACAGGTAGGTGACAAGACTTTCCATAGACCAGATTAAAAGGAGTGGTGCCCAAGGGAGTCTTGTAGGCGGTTCTATACGCCCATAAGGCGTCATCAAGCTTCACAGCCCAGTCTTTCCTTGTTTTGCCTACAGCCTTCTCCAAAATCCCCTTGATTTCTCGGTTCGATATTTCAACCTGCCCACTTGTCTGAGGATGATAAGGTGTAGCTACCTTATGCTTTACTCCATGTTTCTTCAGCAGTTTATCGAACGTCTTGTTGATGAAGTGAGAGCCTCCATCACTAATAACCACTCTCGGGATCCCGAATCTTGGAAAAATGACTGTCTTGAACATTTTCTTGACAACACTGGAGTCATTTGTCTTGCTGGCTACTGCTTCCACCCACTTGGAGACATAATCAACCGCAACCATGATGTACTCATTTCCATAAGAAGATGGGAAAGGGCCCATAAAATCAATTCCCCATACATCAAAAACTTCAACTTCAAGGATGAAATTTTGGGGCATCTCATTTCTCTTACTGATGTTGCCCTTCCGCTGACATGCATCACACTTTGAGACAAACTCATGGGCGTCTCTGAAAAGTGTAGGCCACCAGTAACCAGCCTGCAGGACCTTAGAAACCGTCTTGAATGTTGCAAAATGGCCTGCGTATTCTGAACTGTGGCAGTGGAAAAGAATCCCTTGCATCTCATTCTCCAGAACACATCTCCTGAATAAACCATCTGAGCATCTCTTGTAGAGGAAGGGATCATCCCAGTAGTAGTGGTTCACATCTCTCATGAACTTTTCCTCTCATACCCCTTCAGGTTCGGTGGTTCAATTCCAGCACATAGGTAGTTTGCAAAGTCTGCAAACCATGGTAGATCATCCTGAATTTGTCTCATGACACAGCAATCAGCCTGATCCAAATACTCATCCTCCAGCAAGGTGATCACATAGACATTCTCCTCGGGTAATGTATCATCCAGTGGTGTTTCAGCTTCCACTCTCATTCGGGAAAGATGATCTGCCACTCCATTTTCTGCTCCTCTCTTGTCTCTGATCTCAATATCAAACTCCTGTAGCAGTAAGATCCACCTTAAGAGTCTCGGTTTAGCATTTTTTTTCGTCATCAGGTACTTCAAGGCTGCATGATCTGTGTGCACAATTACTTTCGAGCCCACCAAATAGGACCTGAACTTCTCGAAAGCATAAACTACTGCCAGCAACTCCTTCTCAGTGGTAGCATACTTGATTTGAGCATCATCAAGCGTTCGACTGGCATAATAGATCACATGGAGTTTCTTGTCTTTTCTCTGCCCCAAAACAGCTCCAATCGCGTAATCACTTGCGTCACACATTTTTTCAAATGGCAAGTCCCAATATGGTGGCTGCACAATGGGAGCACTGACTAGAGACTTCTTGAGAATCTGAAACGCAGCGAGGCAGTCAGCATCAAAAACAAACTTCGCTTCTTTGCACAGCAGACGGGTGAGTGGCCTCGCTATCATAGAGAAGTCTTTGATAAACCTCCTGTAAAAACCGGCATGTCCCAGAAAACTCCGAATATCCCTCACTGTCCTAGGAGGCTGTAGGCTGGTCATAACTTCAATCTTTGCTTTGTCAACCTCGATACCCTGCTCTGATATCCTGTGACCCAAAACAATGCCATCTTTCACCATGAAATGGCATTTCTCCCAATTTAGCACCAAGTTCTTCTCCTCACATCTTTCCAGCACCTTGCACAGATTAGCAAGGCAGTCGGTAAATGAAGAACCGTAGACTGAGAAATCGTCCATAAAAACCTCCATAATGTCCTCAATAAGATCAGTAAAGATCGACATCATGCATCTCTGGAAAGTGGCAGGAGCATTGCACAATCCGAAGGGCATTCTCCTGTAGGCAAAAGTACCGTATGGACAGGTGAATGTTGTCTTCTCTTGGTCCTCTGGATGAATGGGTATCTGAAAGAACCCGGAGTAGCCATCGAGAAAACAGTAGTAGGGGTGGTTGGCTAGTCTTTCCAGCATCTGGTCAATGAAAGGAAGTGGGAAGTGGTCTTCCTTGTGGCTGAGTTTAGCTTCCTGTAGTCAATGCACATCCTATGCCCTGTGACTGTTCTGGTAGGAATCAGCTCAGCCTTCTCATTTGTGATGACAGTGATGCCACCCTTCTTAGGAACCACATGAACCGGGCTCACCCAAGTGCTGTCTGAAATTGGGTAGATCACCCCTGCACTCAACAGCTTTAGAATCTCCTTTTTCACAACTTCCATCAGTTTGGGATTCAGTCTTCGCTGGTGCTCTATGGACGTCTTTGACTCATCCTCCAAGTGAATCTTGTGCATGCAAAGATCTGGAGAAATACCTGTAATATCATCCAAAGAGTACCCCAATGCTTTTCTATACTTTCGCAATTTTGAAAGAAGCAAAGCGGTCTCCACATTATTCAGGTTAGCACAAATAATAACAGGATATGTGGAATTCGGTCCCAAGAATGCATACCTCAGCCCAGCTGGGAGGGCTTTAAGTTCCACCTTTGGAGCATTCTCCTCACTCCAATCTGGTTGGGAGGATGACGGTTTGACGGTTTTATCGGTGCCTGAGTCTTCAAGGCTGACATAGGCGACATGCTTCTCAATCGGTGAGGCTGAATCCAAAATCTCAGAAAATCCAACCACTTCTTGGTTCATGAACCCGAACTCACTCTCCCTTTGGGTCAATGCGACTTGTAGAGGATCATCAGTGTGCAACTCTTCATCCATTTCCTCCACCAGTTCAGTCAATGTATCAACCCAGAAAGTCTGTCCATCAATAGTCGGATTTTTCAGCACCTTCTCCACATTGTATCTCATCGCCATGTCTCCTAGACGTAAGTCTATATGCCCATTCTGTACATCAATCATGGCTCCAGCAGTAGCTAAAAACGGTCTGCCCAAAATGAGAGGATCTTTAGGTTCCTCTTCCAGCTCCAGAACTACAAAATCGGTAAGCACATATCCCTTTCCAACACCAACAGGGATGTTTTCTAGTACACCGACTGGTCTTCGCACCGATCGGTCAGCAAGGACCAAGGAGATCCTTGTAGGTTTGTAGTTCGTCATGCCTAGCCTCTCAGAGACAGAGAAAGGCATTAGGCTCACTCCTGAACCCAGATCGCAGAGACTCTTCTCAAAGGTAAGTGATCCAATGCGGCATGGTAGAACAAATGCTCCGGGATCTTCACGCTTTTTAGGCATGACATTTTGTAGAACTGCGCTACATTCCTCATTGAGCATCAACACACCACGCTCTAGGCTCATCTTATCGGTAAGAATCTCCTTCATGTACCTTTTAAGAGAAGGTACCATCTTCACCGCTTCAACGAATGGCAATCTCACATGTAACTCCCCAACAAGGTTCTTTAGCTTCTCGTACTCACGTTCTTTGATCTTCTGCCTTGGTCTGGATGGGTATGGAGCCTTAGGAACATAAGCAGGAGGCGCCACATACACCTCTTCAGGTTCAGAGGAATTTGGCTTCGTTGACACGGGATCGGTCGATCCACATGGACCAGATCGGTCGATCTCCGTCCCCTTTGATCGGTCGATCTGTTCCTGAGATCGGTCGATCTCTTTCTTATTCGATCCCTCAATCGTTTTTCCACTCCTAAGTGTTACAGCATTCACAAACTCCTTGGGATTCGTCTCTGACTTCCCTGGTAGAAATCCAGGTGTTGTTCTGCTGCTGGAGGCGGTTTGAGCAACTTGCTTTTCCAAAACTTTCAAATGGGTGTTCAAAGCTTCAAACTTCCATTAAGCTCTCCATACATGTTATCCACCTTGGTGTTTATCTCTGCAGTGCTATTCTTCTGACCTTCTAGCACCATTTGCAGCATCTTCTTAATTTCGTTATCCTGAGAAGACTGTGACGAAGAGGCATTCCCTTGATTCTGGTAATTGTTGTACTGCTGCCTTTGCTGAAATCCTGAGTTGCCCGAGTTGTTCCCCTGATATTGATTTCTGTTCTGATATCCTTGGTTGAAAACACTCTGGTTCTGATTCTGGTTTTGCCTGTTTCCTGCCTGAGGGTAGGACTGATGTTGTGGATTCTCCACATTGTTGCTCCAGTAAGACAGATTATTTTGCTGATTTTGACTCCATCCAAGGTTCTGATTGTAGCCTCTGTTGTAGTTTCCTTGACCACCAATGTATGCATATCATCTGAATCATCACCAACAGTTTCTTGTGAGGAACGATAGCCTTGCTCCTCCACAAATTTCACAGATTTCTGATCTTTCTTGAGAAGCATCTCAATCTTGGCATTCAGCTCATCTATCTTCTTGGATTCATAACCAACACCCTTCTGGCTGGTGTCAAACCTTGACTTGCGGTTTGCTTTGCTGGATGACAGGTTGTTCAGCAAGGTGTAAGCTTCTTCAACAGTCTTGGTCATGAAATCACCATTACTTGCTGTGTCCATGGCATCTTGACTCTCTTCATGAACTCCATTATAGAAAATGTTCAGCAAGCTCACATCAGTGTAACCATGGTGAGGGCAGTCCTGTGTGTACTCCTTGAAACGCTCCCAAGCCTCATGAAAGCTTTCTGAATCAAGCTGCTGAAAGCTTCCAATTCTGCTTCTCAGATATGTGGACCTTGACTTGGTGAAGAAATGCTGTAGAAAAGCAGCTCTTGTCTCTTCCCATGTAGTAAGAGATCCTGGAGGGATGGACTTTAACCATCTGATAGCTTTATCAGCTAAGGAAAACGGGAACAACCTGCATTTCAAAGCGCCTTGAGGAACTCCATTATGTCTGCTGGTGTCACAGACTCGCTCAAAATGCTCCAAGTGATACATCGGGTCCTCAGACGGGTTTCCATGAAACGGATTTTTCTCCACCAAATTAATGAGACCAGTCTTGATCTCAAAGTCTCTTCTCTCAATGGGAGGTGGGCGAATCCCAGAACGATCGGCATAGAATGCATCTGGTGTATCATAATGTGCAAGCGTCATCCTAGGCATGCCATAGTCTCCAGCCTGTTGTCTTGCAGCTACACCAGCCTGCTGATTATCACCAGCATTGTTGCCTTCTCGTTCATCTACAGGAATTGGATTTTGCGGGTTGTCCTGAAACTGGTCTTCTTGGTGTTCAGCCATTTCAACCTCTTCAGCGGACTCAAGTCTTTTCTTTTTCACTTGTCTCTCTAGGCGGCCGAGCTCTAACTCCAAAGGTATTAAATTCGATGATCCTTTGCTTCTAGTATGAAATCCGCTCATTCACCTGAAAACACAAACAGAAAGAGAAAGACAGAAACATTAGATAAAATAAAAATGCTATAGTCTTAAACTGATCATTAACTCTAGGGTGACCAAATGGTCCCCGGCAACGGCGCCAAAAACTTGATGTGTCGAGTTTTAACCCGATTATCTAACTGCAAGTGCACAGTAAAGTACGCAGTAGTAATGCGGGATCGAATCCACAGGGACCGATGATCACACGTAGAGTTGCAGACAAGTTAATAGCTACAGCGAACGAAGATATATTTTTGATGGTTTTTATTTAATTTTCTTTAGTGTCACAAAACATAAACAAGCTGTAAAAAAATGATTTAAACGATTTGAAAACTATTTTAAAACAAACGTTGGGCATTGGGAATTCTCAGGGATTTCTTTTTAATCAAGATACAATTAATGGCAGACACAGGGATATATTAAGAACCGTCTAGAACTCAAACACGATATTAGAATTAACCTACTTCCGTAGCGCTAATTCTCTATGTTATAGAAATCTCCACACTAACTTCCGCTGAGTTTCAATTTCTAAACAAGCATTAAGAACAGGTTCAATATGTTCACAAAGCGCAATAACATCAACTTCCGAGGGTTAAGGACACTTTGCTCATCTAAAGTATTTTCGGAAGTTCAAACAATCACTTTCGGTGCATCAAACAATCTGATATCATGAACTAAGTGATCAATTCAGTTCAAGCAGTAAGAAATCCATTAGATGAAGAACCAAAACGTAATCCCTTAGTCTACACACGTTTTATGAATCAAAACATCAAGAAATCCCCTATGAGAACCCCTAAACCCAACTAGATGACTACTCACACATAACTAAGCAAGAACAACACGATTTTGATGAAGAAAACATGATAAGATTGTATTAAAACAGAGTAAAGGTTCAGAAGATCTTCTCCAAATGGTTTTGAGATGAACTCCTTTACAAATCTTCACAAATCACACAAAACAAGTTACAAAACTCTCAAATCTCTCTCAAGAACTTGTAAATCTCCTTCTTGGTCGTCTCTAATCTCTTCTGAGTCCCAAAAGTCCTCTCTTTTCGTCCATTATTGAAGGGAGTGGGTAAAAAGGAGTGAAAAGCTCATTGGTGCGTGTGGAGCCCGTAGAGCGTGGGATCGGTCGATCCTCAGTGGTCGGATCGGTCGATCTAGTGCATGAAACCGTACGGCTTTTCTTCTTAGCTCTGGATCGGTCGATCCACAGACAATGGATCGGTCGATCTATGTCCTGTGCGATCAATACTTCTCATTCGGTCCATTGTTCGGTCCATCTTGCTTCTGAATAAATCCCGAATGCGTTCTTTTCTTGCAAGCTATCTAGTAACCTGCATATTACACTTAAGAACACCAAAACGCATCAAATAGACCAAAACATTAATTAAAACCGACCATTTAATTGCTCCAAAACGAGTTTAGAACCGTTAAAATCACGGAATATCAGATAACAATATATTAATTATTTTTACATATTATATATTGTTACTTATTATAAAATAATAAAAAATTCAACTAATAGGAATATAATTAAATTGTTACGAACACATAAATAAATTTTATTAATCCAAACAAATATTTTTTATTTTATATGGTATATGATTAAATTTAAATGATATTAACACATATATATAGTATATTTTAGCATTGATATATATTAAATTATGTCAACAAAAAAATCTATTAAATAATATATTCCATTCATATTGTTTTTTGATCATTTGTATCTTCTTATAACAAAAACTTTAAATCACTAATAGCAAAACATTTATTGTGGAATGTTTGATAGTTTGTAATTTATAATTAAAAAAAAATTCAGTGCATGCAAATTTTAAAATTTTAATATTAAGTTGTCAATATTTTTTCAAAGCTTTTATCAAAAAATAAATTATTCAAAACCAAATTTCAAAATTAAAATATTTATGTATTTTTATATGGTGCATAGGTTAATTTAAACGGTATTAATGTATATGCATATATCTTTTAATCTTAATATTATTTTTTGATTGAATATCAAATTTATTGATTAAAACTTCACATTTACAAGTAAGGAATATGTACTCTGTTCAGCTAGGAGCAGATGAAAGAATGAGAGAAAATAATACTTTCTATAGCTAAGGAACTTTTACTTCCCATAACTAGTTAACCTCAAACCATTTTCTCATCATTCCCTCCAACGGATGGCCATTGGTGTAACGGAGCGATGATATGTGGTTCCTGATATGCTTATCAATGTAACGTGTGAGCTGCTCCGTTGTCACCCCCACACACCACCATGCCTCCGTGAGTTGTGTTCCCTCCAAATTGAGTAGATGACTGTTTGAAAGGCCATCCTCCTAAGAATGTGATCTATCCGAGTCTGAGCCTGTTGCAAGAGTGAGCTGACGGTATCGTTCCAATCAGGGGTAATGGCGTTTCCAAACAGCTTCCCTGCAGTGTTTAGCCAGACCGTGAAGGAGAAAGGACATGCAAAGAACATGTGATCTCTTGTTTCGTTCTTCTCTCCGCAAAGCATACAACACTGCTCTATACCCCAGTTCTTCATTCTGTCTCCCGTTGATAAACGATCCCTGAATGCAAGCCATACCTGAAAGGCGTGTCGGGGCACTGCCTGAGAGAACCAGGTGACTTTCCTCCAACTGACCTCATTCCGCTTATCCCGCAAGTTGTTCCAGGTCTTGGCAGAAGAGAAGTAAGCTTTGCATTCATCATTATCAGCCCTCCAGAGTACAGTGTCCTCTCCCGCGTCTTGGCAAGGCACATGCCACATATCTAACTTATCATATAGCTCATGATATTGCCTTTGACCTCGACTACGGATCCTCTAGCCTGTTTCACATACCGCATCTTAGACAGTAGCAGAACGAGGAACTCCCAAAGTGACTATACCAACCTCCCCCACTGCATCCAAGAGCCTACCTGTGCCCATCCAATTATCAAGCCAAAAGAAGGTAGATCTCCCATCCTTAACATCATGCCTCATATGATCCAAAGCCAAGGACCTCATCTTTAATAACTTTCTCCAAGCCCATGAGCCAAGAGTGCCTTCTCGTACATCCCTGTAGGAACTATCCTTAAGCAAGTATTCCTTTGTCCAAGCCACCCATAAGGACTCTGTCTGTGTGAAGAGTAACCAGATCAGTTTCAACGCAAATACTCGGCCTGTATCTCTAAGTCTTCGCAGGCCCAAACCGCCCTCTTCTTTGGGATTGCAAACATCCTCCCAAGAAACTTTTTCTTTGTACGTAATGGTTGGCGATCCAGACCAGAGGAACGCACTGTACATGCTCTCAATGGTGTCAAGACAGCCTTTGGGTAGTAGAAACGCAGAACTCCAGAAGTTTACAGTGCTGGTGATTACCGTTTTGATGAGCTGTAGACGTCCCGCAAAGAAGAGCGCTCTGTGTGTCCATGAAAAGAACTTTTTACGGAGTTGATCGATCAAAGGTTCATAGTCAGTTTTTCTCCATACCTTTGTAGTCAAAGGCACTCTAAGGTATCATATAGGCAAGGTGTTAACTTGTAGACCTTTTGCACTCACAGCATGTGTAAGCAAGTGGCTGTTTGGACCAGCGGCAAAGATTGATGACTTGGAGGCGTTGATCCTGAGGCCTGACACGCCGGCAAATTGATCCATCACTGCTAACACTCCATTAAGCGAGGCCTCAGTCCCATCTGTGAATATAAGTATGTCGTCCGCAAAGCTATGGTGCGTAAGGCCAACATTCTCACATTTAGGATGGAACCCAAACTTACCATCAGCTGCAGCCTGGTTCAGCATATTGGACAGAGCATTGTTCACAATGACGTATAGATAGGGTGATGATATCTTGCATATTTGTATTGTTTTATCCATTCATTCATAAACATTTTCATCATAGAGATTAGGATTTAGACATGTTTAGGTTGCATTTTGCAAACATGAGTCTCTATTAGGTACTGGAGTGCCACATGGAGTTCTTGGGGACATTTGGAGCTCAAAGGAGGTGAAATAGGTGATCATTAAACGAGCAGAGCATGGGAGCGACCTCCTGGAGCGACATCACGAAGTCGCTGTGTCCCACCTCTCAGAGGGACCTTCCTAAAGCGACGCCATGAAGTCGCTCGCGTTCTCGTTACTCCGAACAGTCTTAGATGACCCTGGAGAGACCTCTCAGAGCGACCTACCAAGGTCGCTCCCGATCCAGAGCGACCCGTTGGAGCGACGCACCAAAGTCGCTCGCAATCATCGGCCCTGGAGCGACTTGCCCAGAGCGACGCACCGAGGTCGCTCGCATCTCACACCCCTCTCGGAGCGACCTCCCAAAGCTACACCCCGAGGTCGCTCGCGTCTCTATGGTGAGACGACACGAAGCGAAGCCCAGAGCGACCTCTCAGAGCGATCCACTGAGGTCACTCCCGAAGGCCAGAGCGACCTCTCGGAGCGACATGCCGAGGTCGCTCCGCGTCTATTGTTGCGTCGATTTCTATTTTACTTAAGGGCCTTTTGGTCATTTCATTATGCACGTTTTTATTTTCTAAACCTATGTTTTAATACTCTGTAAGCCACCAGGAGGAGATTATCTTTGGATCTATTGAGAAAGACACAAAAACTCTCTTGACAAGTTCATCTCTTGGATTTTTGATTGTTATGTTCTTGTGTTCTTGTTGATTTCTTATCTATTTCTCTACATGATTAATCTGAAATCCAATATGGGTTTAAGAGGAATCATGGAGATTAGTGAGTAATCACCTTTTGAATTCATGGGTTAGGGAGATTAAGGGTGATTAGGTTAGTTCTAGGATGTTTTAGTGTAGATCTTTCTTGTTCCTTGCTAGTAGAGTATTCATAATGCATCTTCTGAGTTGGCCACTCAAAAGTTGATCAATAGGCATTTTCCACCCGAAAGGTGTTTGATGAAATGCCTGAGACAACTCTCCTAGGCTTTTAGTATACTTTGCCAAAGACATTTGTTGTTAAAGGTGCTAAGATAGCTAATAGACTTGTTAGTAATGATTGCTTTCATATTATTCAACCAAAGACATTTGATGTTTGAGATATGTTAGCAAATGAGCATTCATCTAGACATAGAGCTTGCTTAGAATTGTGTCTAGGCATAAGGTTGATAGTTTGATTGATCATTTGTCATCCTTAGTTCGATATTTGATCACCCAAGGTCTAATCCCTATGCCCATGAGTTCTATTTTCCCTTAGTCAAGAAAGTATCATTCTGTTATTGCTTTCTAGTTTTAGTCATAGCTTAAAACCCATCTAAATCATTGGTTGCCCTTAGATTAAGTGAGTACTTGCATTCTCAGTGCTTTGATATCCCTCAGAACTGGTTCGACATTCACTATACTACAACATTTGTCTTAGGAAATCTCAAAACTCCTAACATCAAATTGGCGCCGTTGCCAAATTCTGAGTAGATTTAAACATTGAGATTTAGTCACTTGCTTGAGACTAAGTCATTTTAAATTTTGTTTTGTTACTGACTCTTCTTCTTCACCTACCTTTAACTTTCAGGTGTATGAACTTGAGGAGCAGGGGTCCATCAAACCTAGTTCCAATAGTAGCAGACATCAGAGCTTTAGAGAGAGTGTGTGCTAGAGCTAGAAGAGAAGAAGAGCAACAATTGGACGTTGATATGGCAGATCCACAACAAGGGGCAGAACACCAACCGCGGGTAGCTCGACCCATTGGTACTTATGACCGTCCCAACATTCATGGTTATAGACTGGGAATCCGAGCACCGGCTGTGGCAACCAACAACTTTGAGGTCAAGTCAGGACTCCTCAACGTGATCGAGAACAACAAGTATCATGGCTTGGCTCTAGAGGACCCATTTGATCACTTGGATAGGTTCGACAGCTACTGTGGGTTGTCAAAAACCAATGGTGTGTCCGAAGATGCTTTAAAGCTCAAGCTATTCCCTTTCTCTTTGGGGGATAAGGCACGTCAGTGGGAGAAGTCTCTACCCAGCGACTCTGTCACTACTTGGGATGAGTGCAAGAAAGCATTCTTGGAGAAATTCTTCTCATCCTCAAGAACTGCTAAGCTGAGAAATGAGATCTCCAGCTTTCAACAGAAGGGCTTGGAAGGATTCAGTGAAGCCTGGGAGAGATTCAAGGGCTACCAAGCTCAATTCCCTCACCATGGTTTCTCTAAAGAAAGCTTGCTGAGCACATTCTACCGTGGTGCTCTTCCTAAGTACAGAGCCAGACTGGATACAGCTAGCAATGGGTTCTTCTTGGGAAGAACTGAAGATGATGCAGAAGAGCTGGTTGACAACATGGTAAAGAGTGATGCAGTATACAGTGGAGACCACGACAGGGGCAGTAGGGGTGATGATAAGCAGACGAGGAAAGAGATCAAAGCTCTCCAGGATAAGATAGACATCCTCCTTGCTGATAAAGCCACACAAGAGCAGCTGCACTTTGTTGGTAACCCAAGCCAAGAGACACCACCTGTTGTCCATGAGGTTGAGGGTTTGGAAGGGCAAGAAGAGTTGTGTTTCATCAACAACAATGGTAGCTGGTACAAGAAAGAGCCCAACTTTCAGTACAACAACTACCAACAAAAATCATATCCTAACAACCAACATAGTGGTTATCCGCCAAGGAACAACCAGCAAGGCAACTATCAGCCTCAGCAAAACCCTCCTCCTGGTTTCTCCAACAAAGGGAACCAGTCTTCTCAACAACAAGCTAATCCTTCTACCTCTACTCCTCAGGAAAGCAGCACTGATGTTCTACTGAAACAGATCTTGGAGTCTCAGACTAGAAGTGAAAAGCAGGTTGGATATGAGTTGAAGAACCTTCACTCCAAGATTGATGGAAGTTACAATGAGCTCAACAACAAGTTCATGGCTTTGGAAAACCAGTTTGCTTCCATGACCACTCACCAGAATCGCCAGCAAGGGTCTCTACCTGGAAAATCTGAGCAAAAACCCAAGGAGTATTGCAATGTTGTCCTCTCTACCACTTCTTCAGGGATTGAATTGAGTAACCACAAGAAAGAGGTAGATGAAATTGAAAGATTGGTGTTTGGAACTGAGATTGAACAGGTTCAGCATCTGATTGTAGCAACAGCTGAAGCAAAGATTGTGAAGGAAGCTGACAAAATGGTTGAAGTAAAGATTTTGAAGGGAGATGCACCCATGGCTGAGAAACCAGTTGCGAAGAGAGCTAACCGGAAGCTGAAAGAAGTCAAGCTGGAGGACACCACTGAGGTTGAGCAGTCACCATATGACAAGCTCCCATTTCCACAAAGGGTCCTCACCAAAGCTCAAAAGAAGGTAATTTCCAAGTTCAGAAAAGACTTAAGTGATATTGGAGTTAAGCTTCCAGAGATCTCGGGTATGCGTGAGGCTCATGTCCAAATGATGCTCATCAAGGACATTGTAGACCACCAAGCAGAAGTAGCAGAGCTCCTCAACATTTCAACTTTGAAACTTGATCCAGCCATCACACCAAAGTCTCTCCCTAAACTAGAATCCCAAGGGAAGTTCACCTTGTCCTGCTCCCTTGGTAAGCTCACCTTTGATGATGCTCTTGTTGATTCCGGTGCAAGTGTGAATGTGATCTCAATGGAGATGGTGAAGAGTCTTGAGATTGAACACATGGAGTCAGATACTTCCTCTCTCACGTTTGGGGATTCTTCTTCTACTACCCCTATTGGTCTCATCAAGGATTTCCCTTTGAAGATTGGATCTTGCACCATCCCTATAGACCTCACTGTCTTGAAGATGGCAACTGAGAAGAGAGTTCCATTGATCCTGGGCACACCATTCCTTACTACTGTGGGTGCTTGCATCGATTTCGCCAACAAGAAGGTCACACTCCTCAATGTCAACAAAGCTGTCTCTTACCCAATTCAGTCTCCACTGGATGTTGAGTATTATGGAACCATCACTTGTGGAGACCCCTACATTGAGAAGGATCCTCCTTCTCAACTTTCCACTTGAGGTACTTCTCTACTTTCCCTTGTATATACCATTTCATTTTTGCATATTAGCTTTCTCTTTTGGGTATCTCTCTCTACTTGACAACACAGAGACTGTGTCATTTAAGTTTGGGGGAGGTACCAAGTATTTGATCATGTTTGCTTTGATGTTGTTCATTGAGTCATGCATTGCATACCTATTTGCATATTAAAAAAAAAAAAAAAAAAAAAAAAAAAACAAATCATATAGATTGCATCACTTGCATTTTTAGGAGAGTCTAGAGCATATAGGTTGCATTCACTTGCATTGGGAGAAATGATTTTAAATGCCTTGTAAAGAACACTACGTTGCACCTGAGTAGCTTTTGCACCTCTCAAAAATACTTGTATGTTTCGAGCCTTGAAAACTCTTCCTGAAACTTGTTGATTGCTGAAACTCAGTCTTTGAAGCCAACTACAAACCCTATTTGAACTGAATGAACTTAATGCTTCTTGCTCATGGTCCCTTGTGTACTGAGTCATGGCTATACACACCTGAGTTGTCACATCCTTTATGCCAATCTTATTTTGACAAACTCTAGTGGTAGACCACTCCCAAAACCTTTCCCTCCTTTTAAGCTTTCATTGTTTGATGAGTGAGGCCTTCTTTGGAAAGTCTTACATGTGCATAATGTTGAGAGTATCGGGAACGACAATGCTTGATCTTCATTCTTGCTAGATTGGGCACTCTATTGTCTAGCTATAGGTGGGGAGTGAGAGTTGTGATTATGATTAGGGAGCAATGAAAAAGGAAAAGAAATGACTCTTTGTGTTTAAGTGAATTGTCTTATTGGAATAAGTAAAAAAAAAAAAAAAAAACCTCTAGCTCAAGTTATGAAAAGTCTTGGCCCCCATCTAAAAAAAAAAAAAAAAAAGAAGAGAAAAATATAAAAAGAAAAGAAAAAGAAAGAAAAAGGGGGCTAGCAAAGTTGTTAGGAGCTAAGTAATGTTTTGAGGTTGTGGAAAATCCCTTGTAGATTTCAAAGAGAAGGAGTTAAAGTTCTTAGGATCTTTTGGTGAGAGATGTGAGTTGGGTTTGACATTTGGGAATGATTGTGTAATTATATGTTTGGGAAAAGGGTAGAACAATGGAGATTGAGCATTGTATGCATGAGTTGGTCCCTTTCTTAGATATATTATGTGCAATGTCAAGGCTACTTGTTTTGAGAGTAAACCACCCTAAAGATCATATATTTTGAACCTCTTGACTCACTTGACTAAAAGCCTTCCCTTACCCAACCAAATGACTTGGACCAACTGACCATTTGCAAGAATTCACTTGATGTCTTATGCTTAATGAATGTGAGGGTTGGTTGATTTGAATGTGTGGATGCTTGATGATGAGTATAAGGGCAAAAAGGAGTTGAGATAGGCCTAGAGAAGCTAGAGTGTAATAAGAGAGTGTGCTCATGTTGGATTAAATGTTGAATTGAGTGCTAGTTGTGTTTCTTTTGGCTAAGAGCTCCCATCTTCAAACCTCTCTCTCTATGAGTTCTAGAAAGTTCACTTGTGGACAAGTAAAAGAACAAGTTTGGGGGAGTTGATATCTTGCATATTTGCATTGTTTTATCCATTCATTCATAAACATTTTCATCATAGAGATTAGGATTTAGACATGTTTAGGTTGCATTTTGCATACATGAGTCTCTATTAGGTACTGGAGTGCCACATGGAGTTCTTGGGGACATTTGGAGCTCAAAGGAGGTGAAATAGGTGATCATTAAACGAGCAGAGCATGGGAGCGACCTCCTGGAGCGACATCACGAAGTCGCTGTGTCCCACCTCTCAGAGGGACCTTCCTAAAGCGACGCCATGAAGTCGCTCGCGTTCTCGTTACTCCGAACAGTCTTAGATGACCCTGGAGCGACCTCTCAGAGCGACCTACCAAGGTCGCTCCCGATCCAGAGCGACCCGTTGGAGCGACGCACCAAAGTCGCTCGCAACCATCGGCCCTGGAGCGACTTGCCCAGAGCGACGCACCGAGGTCGCTCGCATCTCACACCCCTCTCGGAGCGACCTCCCAAAGCGACACCCCGAGGTCGCTCGCGTCTCTATGGCGAGACGACACGAAGCGAAGCCCGGAGCGACCTCTCAGAGCGATCCACTGAGGTCGCTCCCGAAGGCCAGAGCGACCTCTCGGAGCGACATGCCGAGGTCGCTCCGCGTCTATTGTTGGGTCGATTTCTATTTTACTTAAGGGCCTTTTGGTCATTTCATTATGCACGTTTTTATTTTCTAAACCTATGTTTTAATACTCTGTAAGCCACCAAGAGGAGATTATCTTTGGATCTATTGAGAAAGACACAAAAACTCTCTTGAGAAGTTCATCTCTTGGATTTTTGATTGTTATGTTCTTGTGTTCTTGTTGATTTCTTATCTATTTCTCTACATGATTAATCTGAAATCCAATATGAGTTTAAGAGGAATCATGGAGATTAGTGAGTAATCACCTTTTGAATTCATGGGTTAGAGAGATTAAGGGTGATTAGGTTAGTTCTACGATGTTTTAGTGTAGATCTTCCTTGTTCCTTGCTAGTAGAGTATTCATAATGCATCTTCTGAGTTGGCCACTCAAAAGTTGATCAATAGGCATTTCCCACCCGAAAGGTGTTTGATGAAATGCCTGAGACAACTCTCCTAGGCTTTTAGTATACTTTGCCAAAGACATTTGTTGTTAAAGGTGCTAAGATAGCTAATAGACTTGTTAGTAATGATTGCTTTCATATTATTCAACCAAAGACATTTGATGTTTGAGATATGTTAGCAAATGAGCATTCATCTAGACATAGAGCTTGCTTAGAATTGTGTCTAGGCATAAGGTTGATAGTTTGATTGATCATTTGCCATCCTTAGTTCGATATTTGATCACCCAAGGTCTAATCCCTATGCCCATGAGTTCTATTTTCCCTTAGTCAAGAAAGTATCATTCTGTTATTGCTTTCTAGTTTTAGTCATAGCTTAAAACCCATCTAAATCATTGGTTGCACTTAGATTAAGTGAGTACTTGCATTCTCAGTGCTTTGATATCCCTCAGAACTGGTTCGACATTCACTATACTACAACATTTGTCTTAGGAGCTCTCAAAACTCCTAACATCAGGTGACAACGAGCAGTCTTGTTGGATGCCCCGCGCGCTAGTGAAAAAACCTGCAAGTTCTCCGTTAATGGCCACTGAGAATGAGGCCGTGGAGATACAAAGGTAGATCCATCGAATAAACTGACTGGGAACGCCCATTGCGCGAAGTTCATCCGTGATGAAGATCCACCTGACAGTATCAAAGGCTTTAGAGATATCTAGTTTGATAGTGCTTCGGCCTGAGCCGTGTGGCTTATGATAGCCATTAACCAGTTCCGTCGCTAATAGCACATTCTCCAGCAGCAGCCGGCCTTTGACAAACGTACATTGATTAGCCTCAATAGCAGCGGGAAAAAGAGCTTTGAGTCTGTTTGCCAACAACTTGGAGATCACCTTATACAGGAGGTTGCAGCAAGCTACCGGTCTGCAGTCTTTCATGGTCTGAGCAGGGACTTTCTTGGGGATGAGGGCCAGGATTGTGGAGTTGACTCATGTGGGTAGAAAGCCAAATAGGAAGAAAGACTGGATGGCAATAATAAAGTCCTTGCCTATGACAGGCCGCACCCCAATATAGAACTCTTTTGTGAAACCATCTGGCCCTGACGCTTTCCCGTTGGGTAGAGACTGCAGAGCGTTACTCTTAATATTTATTAATTAAGACTTACTATTTATATGATTTTGTAATCATTTGTATCTTTTCATAACAAAATTTTAAACCATGGATCCCAAAAAAATTAATCTGAGACTTTTAATAGTTTTAGTTTTTTATAGTCGTTTTTAAAAAATCAAAATATAACATGTACATAAAATCTAATTTTTTATATAGCTAATGTGGTTGTTTAATTTATTTTTAATATAAGTTAAAATTAAAATAATGATAAAATATACAATAATTTTTATCAAATCTTTATTATTCAAAATTATTAATTTTCAATGGGGTGCTAAATCCGGTAAAACCGAACCAATTAAAACCGAACCGAACCGAAATAGGAAAAATGGTTTGGATTTGATAGTACCGAATATACCGAATGGATGTCATTTCTAAGAAACCGCGGTATATGGATATGGTTTGGTATATAAACCGATCAAACCGAATAAACCGATCAATTAAAATATAATAGTATAAGTATATGTAAATTATATAATATAATTAATAATATATTCCTAATTTATTTTATTGGTATGATCTTCCTACTTAAATGTTTATTTTAGTTATTTAATATTTTATTCTAAGTTCAAATTTTGTTTTATCAAATTAAAAAAAAAAACATATTTTTTTATTTTTTGTTTAATAGTATTATGGATTACTGATATTTCTTACTTTTATTCCATAAAATATTACTGTTATTAACTAAATATGTTTACTGATTATTTAAATAGTAAAATAAAAAATAGATATAAAAACCAAAATATCGCCATGTTATAATTAAATTTAAAGCCGATATATAATCTTATAAAGTAAAATTCACAAAATATTTTAAAAGATAAATATATTTACGGTTTTTTGGCATAAAACCGAATAAACCGAAAACCGACGGTATATAAACCGAACTAAACCATATTAAATATGGTTTTAATATGGTAGCTATTTTTTAGGAACCGAAACACCGAAAAACCAAAAAAACCGAAACCGAACCGATATCCGGATTGAACACCCCTAATTTTCATATATATTTTAGCCACATTAGAAAATTTCGTAATTTTTATTTAAGGAAGGAATGAAGAACATTAATAATTAATTTATGGTTAGTTTAATAAATTTTTAATTATATATTAGATGGACCAACCTATTTTCTAAGGATTTCAAGAATCATTGTGGTGATGACATGTGGCTATATCAAATGTTGCAATGTTTCTCTTTTAATATATAAAGTTTGGTTTTAAAATTTAAATATTAAGTTGTAAATATTTGTTCAAAGCTTTTATCAAAAAATAAATTGTTCAAAACCAAATTTTGAAACTAAAATATTTATGTATTTTTATATGGTACATAGTTTAATTTAAACGATATTAATATATATACATATATATTTTAATCTTAATATTTATTAACTAAGAGTTACTATTTATATGACTTTGTAATCATTTGTATTTTGCCATAACAAAAATTTTAAAATATGGATCACAAAAAAAATTTAATGTGAAATTTTTAACAGTTTTAGTAATTTATAGTCGTTTAAAAAAAATCAAAATATAGCATGTACGGAAAATCTAATTTTTTTTAATATAAGTTAAAATTAGAAAAATGATAAAATATATAATATTTTTTATCAAATCTTTATTATTTAAAATTATTAATTGTCATATATATATTATAGTCACATTAAGTAATTTTGTATTATATATTTAGATAAATCAACTTATTTTTTTAATAATTTCAAGAATCATTGTAGTGATGATAAGTAGATACATCAAATGTTGCAATATTTTTATTTTAATATATATGGGATAATTTTGATGTAAGGAAATTAGTTTAGGATTTGGGCCTGGCCTAATTAATAAAATGATTTAACAACTTCTTAACCTTTTTAATTGCTTTCTTCCTCGATACCAAACCCTAATTCGTTTTGTTTTCCATCAATTTCTGCGCCATCCTGGCGACATTAACGGTTCTCCTTTTCCGGAGGTGAAAAGAACAAACGAATATCTCTAGATCTCTCATTTGAGTGTTGACTCATGCAACACCCTTCTGATATCTCTCTTCTCCTTTGATTTTTCATTGGACTTACCGTCTTTTTTGGAAATAAGAAAAAGAAAACTTTCGATGAATGATATCATTTATCTTAGTTCAGACGAGGAGGATGATGAAATAGTCGACCACACTGATGTGTTTGACGATGAGAAACCGAACCTTACTGGTCATCGGAAACCAGTTTCCTCGAATGTGATGGTGGAGGAAGAGGACGACGATTGTGTAGTCTTGGATGGCGATCCTTACAAGACGAAGGAGAAGGAGACTACATTTCACACATGTGAAACTGATGATGATATCCTCGTACTAGGGCAAAAGGGTGAGGTAAAATCATATCAAAACTTTCATCATTAATTGCAACTTGTTCGTAGGATTATAAGTGAAGTTACTTGAAAGTGTATAGTTTCTAAGGAAGTTGTTTTTTATTTAATAGATAGCATGTAGAGACTTCCCACATCCACGACATGCCTGCGCTAAGTACCCTTTCAAGTCGACATCACACGACCAGTACTGTGACATGGTGAGAAATGTCTTTATTTGCATCTTGCTTATTATATTGATGGATACTTATCTTGCTAATTAATGGTTATGCTTTTTTTTTTAAACAGTGTCACTGTTATGTTTGTGACATACGTGCTCCATGTCCTCACTGGTGCATAGGTATCCCCGCCTATGGTCACTGCCATGCCACTGATAAAGATCGGATATGGAAGAATCAAAGCAGATATTAAGTTGTCAATATTTTTTCAAAGCTTTTATCAAAAACTAAATTATTCAAAACCAAATTTCAAAATTAAAATATTTATGTATTTTTATATGGTGCATAGGTTAATTTAAACGGTATTAATGTATATGCATATATCTTTTAATCTTAATATTATTTTTTGATTGAATATCAAATTTATTGATCAAAACTTCACATTTACAAGTAAGGAATATGTACTCTATTCAGCTAGGAGCAGATGAAAGAATGAGAGAAAATAATACTTTCTATAGCTAAGGAACTTTTACTTCCCATAACTAGTTAACCTCAAACCATTTTCTCATCATTCCCTCCAACGGATGGCCATTGGTGTAACGGAGCGATGATATGTGGTTCCTGATATGCTTATCAATGTAACGTGTGAGCTGCTCCGTTGTCACCCCCACACACCACCATGCCTCCGTGAGTTGTGTTCCCTCCAAATTGAGTAGATGACTGTTTGAAAGGCCATCCTCCTAAGAACGTGATCTATCCGAGTCTGAGCCTGTTGCAAGAGTGAGCTGACGGTATCGTTCCAATCAGGGGTAATGGCGTTTCCAAACAGCTTCCCTGCAGTGTTTAGCCAGACCGTGAAGGAGAAAGGACATGCAAAGAACATGTGATCTCTTGTTTCGTTCTTCTCTCCGCAAAGCATACAACACTGCTCTATACCCCAGTTCTTCATTCTGTCTCCCGTTGATAAACGATCCCTGAATGCAAGCCATACCTGAAAGGCGTGTCGGGGCACTGCCTGAGAGAACCAGGTGACTTTCCTCCAACTGACCTCATTCCGCTTATCCCGCAAGTTGTTCCAGGTCTTGGCAGAAGAGAAGTAAGCTTTGAATTCATCATTATCAGCCCTCCAGAGTACAGTGTCCTCTCCCGCGTCTTGGCAAGGCACAAGCCACATATCTAACTTATCATATAGCTCATGATATTGCCTTTGACCTCGACTACGGATCCTCTAGCCTGTTTCACATACCGCATCTTAGACAGTAGCAGAACGAGGAACTCCCAAAGTGACTATACCAACCTCCCCCACTGCATCCAAGAGCCTACATGTGCCCATCCAATTATCAAGCCAAAAGAAGGTAGATCTCCCATCCTTAACATCATGCCTCATATGATCCAAAGCCAAGGACCTCATCTTTAATAACTTTCTCCAAGCCCATGAGCCAAGAGTGCCTTCTCGTACATCCCTGTAGGAACTATCCTTAAGCAAGTATTCCTTTGTCCAAGCCACCCATAAGGACTCTGTCTGTGTGAAGAGTAACCAGATCAGTTTCAACGCAAATACTCAGCCTGTATCTCTAAGTCTTCGCAGGCCCAAACCGCCCTCTTCTTTGGGATTGCAAACATCCTCCCAAGAAACTTTTTCTTTGTACGTAATGGTTGGCGATCCAGACCAGAGGAACGCACTGTACATGCTCTCAATGGTGTCAAGACAGCCTTTGGGTAGTAGAAACGCAGAACTCCAGAAGTTTACAGTGCTGGTGATTACCGTTTTGATGAGCTGTAGACGTCCCGCAAAGAAGAGCGCTCTGTGTGTCCATGAAAAGAACTTTTTACGGAGTTGATCGATCAAAGGTTCATAGTCAGTTTTTCTCCATACCTTTGTAGTCAAAGGCACTCTAAGGTATCATATAGGCAAGGTGTTAACTTGTAGACCTTTTGCACTCACAGCATGTGTAAGCAAGTGGCTGTTTGGACCAGCGGCAAAGATTGATGACTTGGAGGCGTTGATCCTGAGGCCTGACACGCCGGCAAATTGATCCATCACTGCTAACACTCCATTAAGCGAGGCCTCAGTCCCATCTGTGAATATAAGTATGTCGTCCGCAAAGCTATGGTGCGTAAGGCCAACATTCTCACATTTAGGATGGAACCCAAACTTACCATCAGCTGCAGCCTGGTTCAGCATATTAGACAGAGCATTGTTCACAATGACGTATAGATAGGGTGACAACGAGCAGTCTTGTTGGATGCCCCGCGCGCTAGTGAAAAAACCTGCAAGTTCTCCGTTAATGGCCACTGAGAATGAGGCCGTGGAGATACAAAGGTAGATCCATCGAATAAACTGACTGGGAACGCCCGTTGCGCGAAGTACATCCGTGATGAAGATCCACCTGACAGTATCAAAGGCTTTAGAGATATCGAGTTTGATAGTGCTTCGGCCTGAGCCGTGTGGCTTATGATAGCCATTAACCAGTTCCGTCGCTAATAGCACATTCTCCAGCAGCAGCTGGCCTTTGACAAACGTACATTGATTAGCCTCAATAGCAGCGGGAAAAAGAGCTTTGAGTCTGTTTGCCAACAACTTGGAGATCACCTTATACATGAGGTTGCAGCAAGCTACCGGTCTGCAGTCTTTCATGGTCTGAGCAGGGACTTTCTTGGGGATGAGGGCCAGGATTGTGGAGTTGACTCATGTGGGTAGAAAGCCAAATAGGAAGAAAGACTGGATGGCAATAATAAAGTCCTTGCCTATGACAGGCCACACCCCAATATAGAACTCTTTTGTGAAACCATCTGGCCCTGACGCTTTCCCGTTGGGTAGAGACTGCAGAGCGTTACTCTTAATATTTATTAATTAAGACTTACTATTTATATGATTTTGTAATCATTTGTATCTTTTCATAACAAAATTTTAAACCATGGATCCCAAAAAAATTAATCTGAGACTTTTAATAGTTTTAGTTTTTTATAGTCGTTTTTAAAAAATCAAAATATAACATGTACATAAAATCTAATTTTTTATATAGCTAATGTGGTTGTTTAATTTATTTTTAATATAAGTTAAAATTAAAATAATGATAAAATATACAATAATTTTTATCAAATCTTTATTATTCAAAATTATTAATTTTCAATGGGGTGATCAATCCGGTAAAACCGAACCAATTAAAACCGAACCGAACCGAAATAGAAAAAATGGTTTGGATTTGATAGTACCGAATATACCGAATGGATGTCATTTCTAAGAAACCGCGGTATATGGATATGGTTTGGTATATAAACCGATCAAACCGAATAAACCGATCAATTAAAATATAATAGTATAAGTATATGTAAATTATATAATATAATTAATAATATATTCCTAATTTATTTTATTGGTATGATCTTCCTACTTAAATGTTTATTTTAGTTATTTAATATTTTATTCTAAGTTCAAATTTTTTTTATCAAATTAAAAAAAAAAACATATTTTTTACTTATTTGTTTAATAGTATTATGGATTACTGATATTTCTTACTTTTATTCCATAAAATATTACTGTTATTAACTAAATATGTTTACTGATTATTTAAATAGTAAAACAAAAAATAGATATAAAAACCAAAATATCGCCATGTTATAATTAAATTTAAAGCCGATATATAATCTTATAAAGTAAAATTCACAAAATATTTTAAAAGATAAAAATATTTACGGTTTTTTGGCATAAAACCGAATAAACCGAAAACCGACGGTATATAAACCGAACTAAACCATATTAAATATGGTTTTAATATGGTAGCTATTTTTTAGAAACCGAAACACCGAAAAACCAAAAAAACCGAAACCGAACCGATATCCGGATTGAACACCCCTAATTTTCATATATATTTTAGCCACATTAGAAAATTTCGTAATTTTTATTTAAGGAAGGAATGAAGAACATTAATAATTAATTTATGGTTAGTTTAATAAATTTTTTATTATATATTAGATGGACCAACCTATTTTCTAAGGATTTCAAGAATCATTGTGGTGATGACACGTGGCTATATCAAATGTTGCAATGTTTCTCTTTTAATATATAAAGTTTTGTTTTAAAATTTAAATATTAAGTTGTTAATATTTGTTCAAAACTTTTATCAAAAAATAAATTGTTCAAAACCAAATTTTGAAACTAAAATATTTATGTATTTTTATATGGTACATAGTTTAATTTAAACGATATTAATATATATACATATATATTTTAATCTTAATATTTATTAACTAAGAGTTACTATTTATATGACTTTGTAATCATTTGTATTTTGCCATAACAAAAATTTTAAAACATGGATCTCAAAAAAAATTTAATGTGAAATTTTTAACAGTTTTAGTAATTTATAGTCGTTTAAAAAAAATCAAAATATAGCATGTACGGAAAATCCAATTTTTTTAATATAAGTTAAAATTAGAAATATGATAAAATATATAATATTTTTTATCAAATCTTTATTATTTAAAATTATTAATTGTCATATATATATATTGTAGCCACATTAAGTAATTTTGTATTATATATTTAGATGAATCAACTTATTTTTTTAATAATTTCAAGAATCATTGTAGTGATGATACGTGGATATATCAAATGTTGCAATATTTTTATTTTAATATATATGGGATAATTTTGATGTAAGGAAATTAGTTTAGGATTTGGGCCTGGCCTAATTAATAAAATGATTTAACAACTTCTTAACCTTTTTAATTGCTTTCTTCCTCGATACCAAACCCTAATTCGTTTTGTTTTCCATCAATTTCTGCGCCATCCTGGCGACATTAACGGTTCTCCTTTTCCGGAGGTGAAAAGAACAAACGAATATCTCTAGATCTCTCATTTGAGTGTTGACTCATGCAACACCCTTCTGATATCTCTCTTCTCCTTTGATTTTTCATTGGACTTACCGTCTTTTTTGGAAATAAGAAAAAGAAAACTTTCGATGAATGATATCATTTATCTTAGTTCAGACGAGGAGGATGATGAAATAGTCGACCACACTGATGTGTTTGACGATGAGAAACCGAACCTTACTGGTCATCGGAAACCAGTTTCCTCGAATGTGATGGTGGAGGAAGAGGACGACGATTGTGTAGTCTTGGATGGCGATCCTTACAAGACGAAGGAGAAGGAGACTACATTTCACACATGTGAAACTGATGATGATATCCTCGTACTAGGGCAAAAGGGTGAGGTAAAATCATATCAAAACTTTCATCATTAATTGCAACTTGTTCGTAGGATTATAAGTGAAGTTACTTGAAAGTGTATAGTTTCTAAGGAAGTTGTTTTTTATTTAATAGATAGCATGTAGAGACTTCCCACATCCACGACATGCCTGCGCTAAGTACCCTTTCAAGTCGACATCACACGACCAGTACTGTGACATGGTGAGAAATGTCTTTATTTGCATCTTGCTTATTATATTGATGGATACTTATCTTGCTAATTAATGGTTATGCTTTTTTTTTTTTAAACAGTGTCACTGTTATGTTTGTGACATACGTGCTCCATGTCCTCACTGGTGCATAGGTATCCCCGCCTATGATCACTGCCATGCCAATGATAAAGATCAGATATGGAAGAATCAACGCAAATGCGCCAGGACCGGAAATGTACTTCCACCTCAATCTATGCAACAAAACACTTGGTATTCCTCTGTAAACCAGTTTGGGCCATCTACTATGGTTGCGTCTCGCCCAAACACGTACATAAGTTCTGGTTACAGACCCGAGCAACCAAGGACCTTTCCGCAAAATCTACAACCTCGTGCTCCTCAGCTATACCAAAACCAATACGGTTGGTTTAATAATGGTAACCCAATCCCCCAAGTGTTCTCGTCCAGATCGCTCACATGGACTCAAAGGCCAAGTGTAGGAGCTACTCCTGTGGAAGTTGCTCAAGGCTTTCCGTATAACCGTTACGTTACTCCTCCCACGGTTTTACAAGGCAATTCACAGCAGACGTTTGCTGATTATACTCTAACATCATCTCACACTAATGGTTACGCTAGAAAATGTAGCTGGCCAAATGCAGTTCCGTGTGGAACTCCTAATCCTCCGGCGAATCAGCAGCAACAACAACAACAAAGAAGAAGTGTCAACAAAGCACTGTCGGAGATTGAAGACTGGCTCATGGACATTGGACAGTATTGACCCGGCTTGTCCCTTGTCTGGTCAATCCAATTCTACGACATTCCAATTCGGTTTCGAAACCTTCTTTGGATGATTTGAACATTAGGATTGTCTTGATTTTCATAATTTATTAAAATTTAGAATTAGTATGTACATAGGTAGTATTAGCCAAGAGCTTTTTGGTTAGGACGTTAAGTTTACGAAAACATTTCGTTATCAGTCTTTTATTTTTATATATTTGGACTTATTTCAATATCAATCTAAGTGCATTATCTTTTGATTGATTAAACATGGTACCGTTCAAGTTTGTAACAAAAATAAAATAGATTCCGTCATTTGTTTATGGTAAATCACCCAATAAAGAAGTAAATTTCAAAAAATATATATGGTCAAGATCTTTGCACAAAAGAAAATATACAGTCCACAGATTACAAATACTTCATTTTTGGGAACTTTAAAAACAATTTCAGCAGGGACCGCAGATTCAGGTTCAGCAAGTTCCACTGGTTCATGTCCAACAAGATCAGCAGATTCCAGCTCAGCATGATCATCAGGATCCCGTTCAGCAGGTTCCCCTTCCACAGGTTCCTCTGCAGCAGGGTCCAGTTCAGCAGTTTGCTCATGGTGTTCAGGATCTACCGCCACCACCACCGCGACCTCATGTTTACCCGGTTTATAATGAGAGGTTCTACAGGCTGACATGTCAGATGAGAAACATGGAGATGGAGCATTTTAGCGGGACAGTGGATGCTGTGGCTGCACACGATTGGAAGTTAGCCTTGCAGCGGAAACTGGAGATTATTGAGTGTCCACCAGAGTTGTCGCTCCGATTGACTATGCAGTACCTTCGTGGAGATGCTCTTATATGGTGGGAGGGAATACGATTGAGCCATTTTGGGCCAGAGAGACTTACTTTCGCTGATTTCATTCGAGAGTTCGATAGGAAATACTTTCCGAAGGAAGCGATGGATAGGAAGAAGTGCGAGTTCGAGCATGTAAGCCAGGGAGAGATGTCTATCAGGGAGTATGAGGTTGTGTTCAACCAACTTCGCAGATTTGCAGGAGTGGGCATTTCAGAAGAAGACTTGATTAGAAAGTTTTTGAGTGGGATGCGAGTGGAGATTCGTAACAGGTGTCGCGTAGTCACTCACCACCGGTTGGGAGATTTGGTGGAGAAAGCTGCCGAGCAGGAGGCAGGCTTGGCGGAGGAGAAGGAACTCGCCAAAGCAGTTCATGTTAAGTCTGGAAAAGCTCCAGAGTCTCAAAGGAGAGCAGGGGACCCGTCGGGATTACCGATATGTCCTCGTTGCCATCGCAGTCACAGTGGGCAGTGTATGAGGTGTCTTACTTGCGGTAGGATTGGACACATTGCGAAGTTTTGTCGAGCTAGGCCATTGGATACGCCACCAGTCAGACAGATTGCAGCACCAGCAGCACCAGCAGCGGCACATGTTTGCTTTGGCTGTGGTCAGCCAGGTCACTTCATCAGAGATTGCCCAAGGAAGGGCAATGCGGCACTTCCACCACCACCGAAGCGTCCAGCCATCGCTCCACGGGTCTTTACAGTTGGAGATTCCCAAGGAGTTGAACCGATAGCGGGTATGTGACTTTTTCATACTTGTTTGTGTTTGGGTATTTTGGCTCGTGGTTGTCATGTGTAGTTAGTAAAAATCTCGTGTAGGATCGGTTTTAGTTGGAGGAGAGTCAGCTTATACCTTATTCGACACTGGAGCCTCTCATAGTTTTGTGAGTCCGCGTTTAGTCCAGTCTTGGTCTTTTCGGGGAGTCTTTGAACCGAAGGCTAAGCAGATCCAGACTGCCGGCACGGAGAAGTTGGGTGCAGTTGGCATTCATCACGATGTACCAGTTCTACTTGGAGGAGTCGAGTTGCTCGGAGATTTGACAGAGATGGAGATGAGCTCCTACGATGTCATACTTGGGATGGATTGGCTGTCGCGACATCGAGTAGTCTTGGATTGTCCGAAGGCAAGAGTTAATATCCCTAGAGAAGGAGGAAAGATCATTTGCGAGGGAATTCAGACACACCGGGAAATTCCTATCGTCTCCATGTTGCGTGCAGAAGAATTATTGGAAAGTGGAGCAGAGGGATTTTTGGCAACCATTTCGATGGTTAAGGAGGACGGTCAGCAGAAGCTGCATGATATACCAGTGGTCGCCGAGTACGAGGATGTCTTTGAGCCTTTAAAAGGGCCACCACCAGCTAGGGCGGACGTTCTTACAATAGAAGTAGAGCCAGGAGCAGCACCAATTTCACGAGCTCCATACCGTCTCGCACCAACTGAGATGGCAGAGTTAAAGAAACAATTGGAGGAGCTATCTGATAAGGGGTTTATCAGGCCGAGTACGTCACCGTGGGGAGCACCAGTGTTGTTTGTGAAGAAGAAAGATGGGAGTTTCAGACTTTGTATAGATTACAGAGGTTTGAACAAAGTGACCATCAAGAATAAGTACCCGCTCCCGCGTATCGACGAGTTGTTGGACCAGTTGCAGGGAGCTTCTTGGTTCTCTAAGATTGACTTGGCATCGGGATACCACCAGATTGCGATAGCTGATAGAGATGTGCGGAAGACGGCCTTCCGTACACGCTATGGGCACTATGAGTTTGTGGTGATGCCATTTGGATTGACGAACGCACCGGCAGCGTTCATGAAGCTTATGAATGATGTGTTTCGTGAGCACTTGGATAAGTGTGTGATCGTTTTCATAGATGACATCTTGGTTTATTCTCGGAGTAGAGAGGAGCATGCTGAACATTTGCGGATTGTGTTGGGTAAACTTCGGGAGCATCAGTTATTTGCCAAGCTGAGTAAGTGTAGCTTTTGGCAGAAGAAGATTGGATTTTTGGGTCACGTGGTTTCAGAAGCAGGAGTTGCCGTAGATCAGGAGAAGATTAGCGCCATTTCAGAGTGGCCGACACCTAAGAATGCGACGGAGATCCGCAGTTTTCTCGGTTTGGCAGGATACTACAGAAAGTATGTCAAAAATTTTGCTAGCATTGCAAAGCCAATGACACGGCTAACAGGAAAAGACACCGAGTTTGATTGGACAGACGATTGCTCGAGGAGTTTCATTGAGTTGAAGAGACAGCTGACCCATGCGCCTGTTTTGGTACTCCCGAGGCCAGGGATACCATATGATGTTTACACTGATGCGTCAGGCACCGGATTGGGATGTGTACTGATGCAGGAAGGTCAGGTCATTGCCTATGCATCACGACAGTTGAGGTCTCACGAGACCAATTATCCTACTCATGATTTGGAGTTGGCAGCAGTTGTATTTGCATTAAAGATCTGGAGGTCATACTTGTATGGAGAGAAGGTGAAGATTTTCACGGACCACCAGAGTCTGAAGTACATATTTACGCAAACGGACTTGAATTTGAGGCAGCGTAGATGGATGGAGTTGTTAGCAGACTACAATTTGGAGATCACATATCACCCGGGAAAAGCCAATCATGTGGCGGATGCCTTGAGTAGGCGCAGAAGCGATATATCGGGAACTAAAGAGGTCCAGGAGCTTACTGGGACACTTGCTAGTCTAAGATTATGTGCAGTTATTGTAGAGGGAGAGTCAGTTGGCGCTGAGGCTGTAGAGCGGGCAGACTTACTATGGAGGATACGCAAAGCTCAGGATAGTGATGAAGCTTTGCGTAAGCAGATCGAGATGGAGAGTATTGGTTTTCATACAGCAACCAACGGGATGTTCATGTATCGAAACAGGATTTGTGTGCCCAATGATGAGTTGTTAAGAAAGGAGATATTACAGCAAGCACACCACTCGAGTTTCTCTATTCATCCAGAAAATACCAAGATGTATAGGGACCTTAAGCGATATTACCATTGGCCTGGTATGAAGAGAGATGTTGCTTCAACTGTATCGCAATGTCAGACGTGTCAGATGGTTAAAGCCGAGCATCAGGTTCCTAGCGGGTTATTACAAAACCTGCCATTACCGGAGTGGAAATGGGACATGGTAACTATGGATTTTGTGACGGGTTTGCCGACTACATCAGGAGGGAAGAATGCCATATGGGTAGTTGTGGATAGACTTACGAAGTCAGCCCATTTTCTAGCAGTTAAGAAGACAGACAGAGCTGATCAGCTAGCACAGGCTTACATCAGCGAGATTGTAAGATTGCATGGAGTTCCGGTCAGCATTGTATCGGATCGGGATACAAAGTTCACGTCTGAGTTTTGGAGAGCCTTCCAGAAGGCGCTTGGGACGAAAGTTCATATGAGTACGGCTTATCACCCGCAAACAGATGGTCAGTCAGAGAGGACTATTCAGACCTTGGAGGATATGCTCAGAGCTTGTGTTTTAGATTGGGAAGGTAGTTGGGTGAAGTATCTACCTCTAGCCGAGTTTGCCTACAACAACAGCTATCATTCGAGTATTGGGATGGCACCATATGAGGCTCTATATGGTAGGCCTTGTCGCACACCACTTTGTTGGACGGAAGTGGGAGAACAACGTGAGATAGAACCAGCCATGGTTCAAGAGACAGTCAAACAAGTTGAGATGCTCAAGATGCGGCTTAAGGAAGCCCATGACCGTCAGAAGAGTTACGCAGATAAACGGCGAAGAGATTTGGAGTTTCAAGTTGGCGACCTAGTATACCTGAAAATGAGGACATTTCAGGGAGGATCTAAGACTCGGAAGCTAAAGAAGCTTAAACCAAGATATATGGGACCATATCCTATTTTGGAGCGGATTGGAGCAGTTGCTTACCGACTAAATTTATCAGGAGAGTTATCAGATTTCCATGACGTATTTCATGTTTCCGTTTTGAGGAAAGTAGTGAGAGAGCCAGAGCTCATTTTGCAGCAACCACCTAGAAACCTTGGCAAAGGGTTACGTGGGTTGTGCCAGCCAGTAGAGATATTGGATCGCCAAGTGAAAGCAGATCGTGGAATGATGACCATGTTGATCAAGGTTCGTTGGGAGGGAGACGGAATTCAGGAGGATACCTGGGAGTCTGAGCCCCAAATGAGGATTGATTATCCAGAGCTGTTTCGGGATGTCATTGGAGAGTTTGGTGATGTGAATTCGGGGTCGAATTCCTTGTTAGTGGGGGAGAATTGTAATGACCCACCTCCACTATCCCCACTATCTCCACCATCCCCACCACTCCCACCATCTCCACCATCCCCACCACTCCCACCATCTCCACCATCCCCAACTTCTTTAAAGAGAAAGAGAGAGAGAGGGAGAGAGAGAGAGAGAGAGAGAGAGAAAGAGAGAGAAAGAGAGAGAAAGCTCACCTGAGCTCGTCGCCGGAGCAACCGTGTGCCGTGATCACGTTCAGCCTGCCACCACCGATAAACGCCCTAGGTAACCGCCGAAAACCGCATTTCTTAAGCTCATTTTCGTTTCCGTTTAGTAAATCACCCATAACTTCCTAACCATTGATCATCTCGTACATCCAAGGCCATCATCGTGTTTCTCTCGTCGAGACGAAGCCGTAGACACCAACCACGCCTCAAACGGAGCCCGGACGAAGCCGCACGCGCCTCCCGAAGATTCGCCTCGGCGCACGCGTGAAACACACGCGCCACCGCCGTCCGCCGGAGCCACCGCGAGTTCCGGCCACGCGCCGCCGTCTCCGACCAAAGTTCGCCGGAGCCGCCGTGACCGACCACCGTCCGTTCGCCGCCGGGAAGCTGCCGCCGCGTCGCCGCCTCGCCGCCGTCGCCGCCGTTGACTTTCCGGTAAGCCGCCGCGACGCCGCCGGTGACCGACACCGGTGACTCGCCGGCGACTCGCCAACTCGGCCGAGTCGACCCGGTGAGTCAACTCGGTGACTCGGTCAACCGGTGGTTTGACCGGTTTAAATCGATTTCGATTCGGTTAGGTTAAACCGGTCGGTTAAAATCAATTGGAAATCGGTTAGGGAAAACCGGATTAATTAATTAATTAATTAATTAATTAATTAATTAATTAATTAAATAATTAATCTTTGACCAGCGAGTTGACTTTCCCGTAAATACCCGTTTTAAACCGTTCGAAAGGCGTTCTGACTCGAAATTTCGATCTGATTTCAGATTTGGAGTCCATTTGAGCAGCTGGAGTTCATAGATACCACCTCTTATTGTTGCTAAGGTGAGGGTCTATTCCCGAACTCCTCTTATTCGGCTTAGGACCTCGAATAAGTATAATTTATTTCTAATGTGTTCCGTCTGTGTGAAATCGAGTCTATCATTGCTTGTTTAGTTTTAGGTTCTTTGCATAAACCGGAACTAGGGGGTTAGAGGATTCAACATTGATTGTTTCACTTAATGTAAATTCTTAGCTAGGATTGTTTTTGTTTGGAGACGGATACAGAGTCGGACTGCTGTATGCCGGATTGTATGGAGGTCACAGCCAACTTTAGTCGACCGGTTGAGCTGTAGACTGGAAGTGTCGATAAATCGTCTACGGGCGTGTGTTACCGAGCACTTTTTCGGTGTGTGTATGAACCGAGCACCTTTTCGGTAGTGTTTTGGCCTGTTAGTGGGCGGCGAGTGTGCACCTCGCTAGGACCATTGTTTGTTGCTTGAGTACTTTAGGTACTGTGTTTGACATGCATTAGAATTAAATTATATTTATTCGGAGTGCTATGTCCGGGTCCATGGACTTCGGGGTAGCATCCCATACCTCGCTGAGCGATTCCCCTGTCGCTCACCCCTCATTCTTTCCCCCTTTTAGGTGAGACCGATGAGCAGGAGTGATTATCGGACCGGTGCTATTGGGCTTTTGGGCTTCTATCGCTTTTACCGCTTTTATCTTTATCGGGCCTTTAGGCCTTTGGACTTTTATCGTCTATGTTATTCCTATTTCAGACTTTCGGTTTATATCGTATTTTATATTTCGGATGTTATCGATGTTGGGCTTTTAGGCCTTTTGTTACCGTATTGACTTTTATATTATATGAAGATTATTATTATTTGAGTTGTATTATTATTTTATTTCCGCTTTTATCAATTTATTATATTTTGAAAGTGGCGGGTGTCACAATTTGGTATCAGAGCGGGTTCCGTCCCGGCTCCGACCCGGGATGGCGATTTTTGGAGACCTGGTTTTATTCGGTTTTGACAGTTTTAAACGATTTCAAAATATTTTCGGGGATTTGGGAATTTTGAAAATAAAAAAATAATAGCACCTTTCCGTTCGATATCACTGCTCCTTAAATGTTGGTATCCAAAGTTCAGCGTAAGTTAACTTTTCGCTTTCCTTTTAGATGCCGCCAAGGAGAAGAACCACACGTGCCCAGACCGCCAGAGCCGTTAGAGACAATGTGGATGAGCATGAGCAGCCCGCAGTTCCACCACCCGCGGCTCCACCAGTTGATCAGGATGCATTGAGACAGATGGTTCAGGATGCCGCTAGACAGGCCGCTCAGGAGGCACTTCAGCAGATTGCCCAGGAGGCAGCCAGGCAGGCCGCTCAGGAGGCCGCCCGAGTAGCTGCTCAGGAGGTTGCTCGTCAGATGGCTGCCGTTCAGCAGGGACCGCAGATTCAGGTTCAGCAAGTTCCACTGGTTCATGTCCAACAAGATCAGCAGATTCCAGCTCAGCATGATCATCAGGATCCCGTTCAGCAGGTTCCCCTTCCACAGGTTCCTCTGCAGCAGGGTCCAGTTCAGCAGTTTGCTCATGGTGTTCAGGATCTACCGCCACCACCACCGCGACCTCATGTTTACCCGGTTTATAATGAGAGGTTCTACAGGCTGACATGTCAGATGAGAAACATGGAGATGGAGCATTTTAGCGGGACAGTGGATGCTGTAGCTGCACACGATTGGAAGTTAGCCTTGCAGCGGAAACTGGAGATTATTGAGTGTCCACCAGAGTTGTCGCTCAGATTGACTATGCAGTACCTTCGTGGAGATGCTCTTATATGGTGGGAGGGAATACGATTGAGCCATTTTGGGCCAGAGAGACTTACTTTCGCTGATTTCATTCGAGAGTTCGATAGGAAATACTTTCCGAAGGAAGCGATGGATAGGAAGAAGTGCGAGTTCGAGCATGTAAGCCAGGGAGAGATGTCTATCAGGGAGTATGAGGTTGTGTTCAACCAACTTCGCAGATTTGCAGGAGTGGGCATTTCAGAAGAAGACTTGATTAGAAAGTTTTTGAGTGGGATGCGAGTGGAGATTCGTAACAGGTGTCGCGTAGTCACTCACCACCGGTTGGGAGATTTGGTGGAGAAAGCTGCCGAGCAGGAGGCAGGCTTGGCGGAGGAGAAGGAACTCGCCAAAGCAGTTCATGTTAAGTCTGGAAAAGCTCCAGAGTCTCAAAGGAGAGCAGGGGACCCGTCGGGATTACCGATATGTCCTCGTTGCCATCGCAGTCACAGTGGGCAGTGTATGAGGTGTCTTACTTGCGGTAGGATTGGACACATTGCGAAGTTTTGTCGAGCTAGGCCATTGGATACGCCACCAGTCAGACAGATTGCAGCACCAGCAGCACCAGCAGCGGCACATGTTTGCTTTGGCTGTGGTCAGCCAGGTCACTTCATCAGAGATTGCCCAAGGAAGGGCAATGCGGCACTTCCACCACCACCGAAGCGTCTAGCCATCGCTCCACGGGTGTTTGCGGTTGGAGATCCCAAGGAGTTGAGCCGATAGCAGGTATGTGACTTTTTCATACTTGTTTGTGTTTGGGTATTTTGGCTCGTGGTTGTCATGTGTAGTTAGTAAAAATCTCGTGTAGGATCGGTTTTAGTTGGAGGAGAGTCAGCTTATACCTTATTCGACACTGGAGCCTCTCATAGTTTTGTGAGTCCGCGCTTAGTCCAGTCTTGGTCTTTTCGGGGAGTCTTTGAACCGAAGGCTAAGCAGATCCAGACTGCCGGCACGGAGAAGTTGGGTGCAGTTGGCATTCATCACGATGTACCAGTTCTACTTGGAGGAGTCGAGTTGCTCGGAGATTTGACGGAGATGGAGATGAGCTCCTACGATGTCATACTTGGGATGGATTGGCTGTCGCGACATCGAGTAGTCTTGGATTGTCCGAAGGCAAGAGTTAATATCCCTAGAGAAGGAGGAAAGATCATTTGCGAGGGAATTCAGACACACCGGGAAATTCCTATCGTCTCCATGTTGCGTGCAGAAGAATTATTGGAAAGTGGAGCAGAGGGATTTTTGGCAACCATTTCGATGGTTAAGGAGGACGGTCAGCAGAAGCTGCATGATATACCAGTGGTCGCCGAGTACGAGGATGTTTTGAGCCTTTAAAAGGGCCACCACCAGCTAGAGCGGACGTTCTTACAATAGAAGTAGAGCCAGGAGCAGCACCAATTTCACGAGCTCCATACCGTCTCGCACCAACTGAGATGGCAGAGTTAAAGAAACAATTGGAGGAGCTATCTGATAAGGGGTTTATCAGGCCGAGTACGTCACCGTGGGGAGCACCAGTGTTGTTTGTGAAGAAGAAAGATGGGAGTTTCAGACTTTGTATAGATTACAGAGGTTTGAACAAAGTGACCATCAAGAATAAGTACCCGCTCCCGCGTATCGACGAGTTGTTGGACCAGTTGCAGGGAGCTTCATGGTTCTCTAAGATTGACTTGGCATCGGGATACCACCAGATTGCGATAGCTGAGGGAGATGTGCGGAAGACGGCATTCCGTACCCGTTATGGGCACTACGAGTTTGTGGTGATGCCATTTGGGTTGACGAACGCACCAGCCGCGTTCATGAAGCTTATGAATGATGTGTTTCGTGAGCACTTGGATAAGTGTGTGATCGTTTTCATAGATGACATCTTGGTTTATTCTCGGAGTAGAGAGGAGCATGCTGAACATTTGCGGATTGTGTTGGGTAAACTTCGGGAGCATCAGTTATTTGCCAAGCTGAGTAAGTGTAGCTTTTGGCAGAAGAAGATTGGATTTTTGGGTCACGTGGTTTCAGAAGCAGGAGTTGCCGTAGATCAGGAGAAGATTAGCGCCATTTCAGAGTGGCCGACACCTAAGAATGCGACGGAGATCCGCAGTTTTCTCGGTTTGGCAGGATACTACAGAAAGTATGTCAAAAATTTTGCTAGCATTGCAAAGCCAATGACACGGCTAACAGGAAAAGACACCGAGTTTGATTGGACAGACGATTGTTCGAGGAGTTTCACTGAGTTGAAGAGACAGCTGACCCATGCGCCAGTTTTGGTACTCCCGAGGCCAGGGATACCATATGATGTTTACACTGATGCGTCAGGCACCGGATTGGGATGTGTACTGATGCAGGAAGGTCAGGTCATTGCCTATGCATCACGACAGTTGAGGCCTCACGAGACCAATTATCCTACTCATGATTTGGAGTTGGCAGCAGTTGTATTTGCATTAAAGATCTGGAGGTCATACTTGTATGGAGAGAAGGTGAAGATTTTCACGGACCACCAGAGTCTGAAGTACATATTTACGCAAACGGACTTGAATTTGAGGCAGCGTAGATGGATGGAGTTGTTAGCAGACTACAATTTGGAGATCACATATCACCCGGGAAAAGCCAATCATGTGGCGGATGCCTTGAGTAGGCGCAGAAGCGATATATCGGGAACCAAAGAGGTCCAGGAGCTTACTGGGACACTTGCTAGTCTAAGATTATGTGCAGTTACTGTAGAGGGAGAGTCAGTTGGCGCTGAGGCTGTAGCGCGGGCAGACTTACTATGGAGGATACGCAAAGCTCAGGATAGTGATGAAGCTTTGCGTAAGCAGATCGAGATGGAGAGTATTGGTTTTCATACAGCAACCAACGGGATGTTCATGTATCGAAACAGGATTTGTGTGCCCAATGATGAGTTGTTAAGAAAGGAGATATTACGGCAAGCACACCACTCGAGTTTCTCTATTCATCCAGGAAATACCAAGATGTATAGGGATCTGAAGCGATATTACCATTGGCCTGGTATGAAGAGAGATGTTGCTTCAACTGTATCGCAATGTCAGACGTGTCAGATGGTTAAAGCCGAGCATCAGGTTCCTAGCGGGTTATTACAAAACCTGCCATTACCGGAGTGGAAATGGGACATGGTAACTATGGATTTTGTGACGGGTTTGCCGACTACATCAGGAGGGAAGAATGCCATATGGGTAGTCGTGGATAGACTTACGAAGTCAGCCCATTTTCTAGCAGTTAAGAAGACAGACAGAGCTGATCAGCTAGCACAGACTTACATCAGCGAGATTGTAAGATTGCATGGAGTTCCGGTCAGCATTGTATCGGATCGGGATACAAAGTTCACGTCTGAGTTTTGGAGAGCCTTCCAGAAGGCGCTTGGGACGAAAGTTCATATGAGTACGGCTTATCACCCGCAAACAGATGGTCAGTCAGAGAGGACTATTCAGACCTTGGAGGATATGCTCAGAGCTTGTGTTTTAGATTGGGAAGGTAGTTGGGTGAAGTATCTACCTCTAGCCGAGTTTGCCTACAACAACAGCTATCATTCGAGTATTGGGATGGCACCATATGAGGCTCTATATGGTAGGCCTTGTCGCACACCACTTTGTTGGACGGAAGTGGGAGAACAACGTGAGATAGAACCAGCCATGGTTCAAGAGACAGTCGAACAGGTTGAGATGCTCAAGATGCGGCTTAAGGAAGCCCATGACCGTCAGAAGAGTTACGCAGATAAACGGCGAAGAGATTTGGAGTTTCAAGTTGGCGACCTAGTATACCTGAAAATGAGGACATTTCAGGGAGGATCTAAGACTCGGAAGCTAAAGAAGCTTAAACCAAGATATATGGGACCATATCCTATTTTGGAGCGGATTGGAGCAGTTGCTTACCGACTAAATTTATCAGGAGAGTTATCAGATTTCCATGACGTGTTTCATGTTTCCGTTTTGAGGAAAGTAGTGAGAGAGCCAGAGCTCATTTTGCAGCAACCACCTAGAAACCTTGGCAAAGGGTTACGTGGGTTGTGCCAGCCAGTAGAGATATTGGATCGCCAAGTGAAAGCAGATCGTGGAATGATGACCATGTTGATCAAGGTTCGTTGGGAGGGAGACGGAATTCAGGAGGATACCTGGGAGTCCGAGCCCCAAATGAGGATTGATTATCCAGAGCTGTTTCGGGATGTCATTGGAGAGTTTGGTGATGTGAATTCGGGGTCGAATTCCTTGTTAGTGGGGGAGAATTGTAATGACCCACCTCCACTATCCCCACTATCTCCACCATCCCCACCACTCCCACCATCTCCACCATCCCCACCACTCCCACCATCTCCACCATCCCCAACTTCTTTAAAGAGAAAGAGAGAGAGAGGAGAGAGAGAGAGAGAGAGAGAAAGAAAGAGAGAGAAGAGAGAGAAAGCTCACCTGAGCTCGTCGCCGGAGCAACCGTGTGCCGTGATCACGTTCAGCTTGCCACCACCGATAAACGCCCTAGGTAACCGCCGAAAACCGCATTTCTTAAGCTCATTTTCGTTTCCGTTTAGTAAATCACCCATAACTTCCTAACCATTGATCATCTCGTACATCCAAGGCCATCATCGTGTTCCTCTCGTCGAGACGAAGCCGTAGACACCAACCACGCCTCAAACGGAGCCCGGACGAAGCCGCACGCGCCTCCCGAAGATTCGCCTCGGCGCACGCGTGAAACACACGCGCCACCGCCGTCCGCCGGAGCCACCGCGAGTTCCGGCCACGCGCCGCCGTCTCCGACCAAAGTTCGCCGGAGCCGCCGTGACCGACCACCGTCCGTTCGCCGCCGGGAAGCTGCCGCCGCGTCGCCGCCTCGCCGCCGTCGCCGCCGTTGACTTTCCGGTAAGCCGCCGCGACGCCGCCGGTGACCGACACCGGTGACTCGCCGGCGACTCGCCAACTCGGCCGAGTCGACCCGGTGAGTCAACTCGGTGACTCGGTCAACCGGTGGTTTGACCGGTTTAAATCGATTTCGATTCGGTTAGGTTAAACCGGTCGGTTAAAATCAATTGGAAATCGGTTAGGGAAAACCGGATTAATTAATTAATTAATTAATTAATTAATTAATTAATTAAATAATTAATCTTTGACCAGCGAGTTGACTTTCCCGTAAATACCCGTTTTAAACCGTTCGAAAGGCGTTCTGACTCGAAATTTCGATCTGATTTCAGATTTGGAGTCCATTTGAGCAGCTGGAGTTCATAGATACCACCTCTTATTGTTGCTAAGGTGAGGGTCTATTCCCGAACTCCTCTTATTCGGCTTAGGACCTCGAATAAGTATAATTTATTTCTAATGTGTTCCGTCTGTGTGAAATCGAGTCTATCATTGCTTGTTTAGTTTTAGGTTCTTTGCATAAACCGGAACTAGGGGGTTAGAGGATTCAACATTGATTGTTTCACTTAATGTAAATTCTTAGCTAGGATTGTTTTTGTTTGGAGACGGATACAGAGTCGGACTGCTGTATGCCGGATTGTATGGAGGTCACAGCCAACTTTAGTCGACCGGTTGAGCTGTAGACTGGAAGTGTCGATAAATCGTCTACGGGCGTGTGTTACCGAGCACTTTTTCGGTGTGTGTATGAACCGAGCACCTTTTCGGTAGTGTTTTGGCCTGTTAGTGGGCGGCGAGTGTGCACCTCGCTAGGACCATTGTTTGTTGCTTGAGTACTTTAGGTACTGTGTTTGACATGCATTAGAATTAAATTATATTTATTCGGAGTGCTATGTCCGGGTCCATGGACTTCGGGGTAGCATCCCATACCTCGCTGAGCGATTCCCCTGTCGCTCACCCCTCATTCTTTCCCCCTTTTAGGTGAGACCGATGAGCAGGAGTGATTATCGGACCGGTGCTATTGGGCTTTTGGGCTTCTATCGCTTTTACCGCTTTTATCTTTATCGGGCCTTTAGGCCTTTGGACTTTTATCGTCTATGTTATTCCTATTTCAGACTTTCGGTTTATATCGTATTTTATATTTCAGATGTTATCGATGTTGGGCTTTTAGGCCTTTTGTTACCGTATTGACTTTTATATTATATGAAGATTATTATTATTTGAGTTGTATTATTATTTTATTTCCGCTTTTATCAATTTATTATATTTTGAAAGTGGCGGGTGTCACAAAAACTTTCGATGAATGATATCATTTATCTTAGTTCAGACGAGGAGGATGATGAAATAGTCGACCACACTGATGTGTTTGACGATGAGAAACCGAACCTTACTGGTCATCGGAAACCAGTTTCCTCGAATGTGATGGTGGAGGAAGAGGACGACGATTGTGTAGTCTTGGATGGTGATCCTTACAAGACGAAGGAGAAGGAGACTACATTTCACACATGTGAAACTGATGATGATATCCTCGTACTAGGGCAAAAGGGTGAGGTAAAATCATATCAAAACTTTCATCATTAATTGCAACTTGTTCGTAGGATTATAAGTGAAGTTACTTGAAAGTGTATAGTTTCTAAGGAAGTTGTTTTTTATTTAATAGATAGCATGTAGAGACTTCCCACATCCACGACATGCCTGCGCTAAGTACCCTTTCAAGTCGACATCACACGACCAGTACTGTGACATGGTGAGAAATGTCTTTATTTGCATCTTGCTTTTTATATTGATGGATACTTATCTTGCTAATTAATGGTTATGCTTTTTTTTTTTTAAACAGTGTCACTGTTATGTTTGTGACATACGTGCTCCATGTCCTCACTGGTGCATAGGTATCCCCGCCTATGATCACTGCCATGCCAATGATAAAGATCAGATATGGAAGAATCAACGCAAATGCGCCAGGACCGGAAATGTACTTCCACCTCAATCTATGCAACAAAACACTTGGTATTCCTCTGTAAACCAGTTTGGGCCATCTACTATGGTTGCGTCTCGCCCAAACACGTACATAAGTTCTGGTTACAGACCCGAGCAACCAAGGACCTTTCCGCAAAATCTACAACCTCGTGCTCCTCAGCTATACCAAAACCAATACGGTTGGTTTAATAATGGTAACCCAATCCCCCAAGTGTTCTCGTCCAGATCGCTCACATGGACTCAAAGGCCAAGTGTAGGAGCTACTCCTGTGGAAGTTGCTCAAGGCTTTCCGTATAACCGTTACGTTACTCCTCCCACGGTTTTACAAGGCAATTCACAGCAGACGTTTGCTGATTATACTCTAACATCATCTCACACTAATGGTTACGCTAGAAAATGTAGCTGGCCAAATGCAGTTCCGTGTGGAACTCCTAATCCTCCGGCGAATCAGCAGCAACAACAACAACAAAGAAGAAGTGTCAACAAAGCACTGTCGGAGATTGAAGACTGGCTCATGGACATTGGACAGTATTGACCCGGCTTGTCCCTTGTCTGGTCAATCCAATTCTACGACATTCCAATTCGGTTTCGAAACCTTCTTTGGATGATTTGAACATTAGGATTGTCTTGATTTTCATAATTTATTAAAATTTAGAATTAGTATGTACATAGGTAGTATTAGCCAAGAGCTTTTTGGTTAGGACGTTAAGTTTACGAAAACATTTCGTTATCAGTCTTTTATTTTTATATATTTGGACTTATTTCAATATCAATCTAAGTGCATTATCTTTTGATTGATTAAACATGGTACCGTTCAAGTTTGTAACAAAAATAAAATAGATTCCGTCATTTGTTTATGGTAAATCACCCAATAAAGAAGTAAATTTCAAAAAATATATATGGTCAAGATCTTTGCACAAAAGAAAATATACAGTCCACAGATTACAAATACTTCATTTTTGGGAACTTTAAAAACAATTTCCTTTGAAAAAAGTGCGGCATTCCATAATTTTAGTGAAGAAAAGTCAAATAAACATTAATAATGGAAAATCAGTTACCAGAATCTTGAATTTAAAAAATATTCCTTCAGTTTATAATTATTTTCTGTTAAATAAAGAAAGATTCAATTCTCTAAAAGATTCAAACAGAATCTCGAGAATCTCTCAGCCTTCCCCTTCTATAAAAAGACTAATAACCTCTCTCACATTCTTCTTCATTTCTAAATTCCACCAATGGCGTCGACTCTCTCTTGCTCCGCCTCTGATCTCATCCCCTTACTATCAGGCGGAGCCAACGCCACCGCCGCAGCCGCCGCCGCAGAATTCATCTGCGGGAGATTCGAAACGATCTCCGGCAAATTCACCGACGCGTCTTACGCTATAGACAACACTTACCTCCTCTTCTCCGCGTACCTCGTCTTCGCAATGCAGCTCGGCTTCGCCATGCTCTGCGCCGGCTCCGTCAGAGCCAAAAACACGATGAACATAATGCTCACGAACGTCATCGACGCCGCCGCCGGAGGTCTCTTCTACTACCTCTTCGGCTTCGCCTTCGCCTTTGGCTCTCCGTCCAACGGCTTCATCGGAAAACACTTCTTCGCCATGAGCGGCTTCCCGAAGGCTTCGTTTGATTATCCTTACTTTCTTTATCAGTGGACGTTCGCCATCGCCGCCGCGGGGATCACCAGCGGGTCCATCGCCGAGAGGACGCAGTTCGTTGCGTATTTGATTTATTCGTCTTTCTTAACCGGGTTGGTTTACCCGATCGTGTCTCATTGGTTCTGGTCTAGCGACGGTTGGGCGTCTCCAACTAGAGCTGATAACCTTCTGTTTCAATCAGGGGTGATTGATTTCGCTGGATCCGGCGTCGTTCACATGGTTGGAGGGATAGCCGGTTTATGGGGAGCGTTAATCGAAGGACCGAGAATCGGCCGGTTTGAGAATAGAGGTAAACCGGTTACGTTGCGTGGTCATAGCGCGACGTTGGTTGTGCTTGGTACGTTCTTACTCTGGTTCGGTTGGTACGGGTTTAACCCCGGTTCGTTTGCGATTATTAACAAATCTTACGGTGCGTCTCCGGGAAGTTCGTTTTACGGACAGTGGAGCGCGGTCGGGAGAACAGCTGTTACAACTACTTTAGCTGGATGCACGGCGGCGTTGACGACTCTGTTCGGGAAAAGACTTATTGATGGTTATTGGAACGTGACTGACGTGTGTAACGGTTTGCTAGGCGGGTTTGCCGCGATAACCGGCGGTTGCTCGGTTGTTGAACCTTGGGCGGCGGTTATCTGCGGGTTTGTAGCTGCATGGGTGCTAATGGGATTCAACAAGCTAGCTGATAAGTTGAGATACGACGATCCTTTGGAAGCGGCTCAGCTTCACGGTGGTTGCGGCGCGTGGGGGATTATATTCACCGGTTTGTTTGCGGATAAAACGTATGTTTCAGAGATCTTTGGAGGCGATCCGAACAGGCCTTACGGGCTATTGATGGGAGGGGGATGGAGGTTGCTTGCGGCGCACGTTGTCCAGATTGCGGTGATTACGGGGTGGGTTAGTGCGACGATGGGGACTTTGTTTTTCGTGTTGCATAAGCTGGAGCTGTTGAGGATACCGTCGGAGGATGAGATCGCCGGGATGGATCCGACGAGTCATGGCGGGTTGGCTTATATGTACACTGAAGAAGAGATCGGGAATGGGATTATGGTTAGGGAGATGGGTCGTGAAAATGAACATGTATAATTAGGTGTTCTTTAGTTTCTTCATTTTAATATAGCTACTCTTTGGTCTCTGATTGTATATATTTGCTCCTTTTGCATTGGAGTAAATTGTTCTAGTTCGGCTGTTTATTTATTTCTATTTTGATTTGTATTAACCATGAGTCCATCACCAGCCACCAACACTGAATTAAGGTAAATGCTCAAATATCTAAAACGGTATGCTAATTTAAAAATAAAAAGTTACATATTTAATCGTTAAAAATGATGAATCTGAATCAAATGGACGAAGATATGAATATACGATCAAAACAATAACAATTATAGTATAGATTTTATAATTTGTTTTTCGAAGTCACTAACTAATTTTTTTCTTTGTGTTATGAACCGGATGGTAGATGACTCATAACCAAGAGATTATGATTTGTAATCTTTCCATTTATCTATGACGGTGTAATCTCCTATACAAGATAGACTTTTCCATTACTTTTATAACGCATTATCAGCACGAAACTCTAAATCCCTAAGCTAATACTCAAATCGAAAAACCCTAAAACCCTAACCCTAGCCGGCGATCCGACGAACCCTAAACCCCGATCGCGTCTCTTGTTCTCGCATCTGTTCCAGCTCGCGTCCTCGATCAGCTTCAGCCCAAGGCGTTCCTGATCCTAGCTCAGACGTTCGCGACCCGAGAGCAGCTCCAGCACGCGACCTCTTCCTCGTTCGCGACAGCATCAGACAGCTCGCGTCCGACGATCAAGACGTTCCCGATCAAGCAACAAAGGACATCCTCGACTCGATAGAAGTGACTCGATCCATTTCAGCTCGCATCCCGTTCGTGTCCAGCTCGCGGCTCAACTCGTTTGGTGGTCCGATTCAACAATCATCTAAGGTTAAAAAGTAATTCAAAACCTAAGAACCCATAATCGAACATGAATTGATTGATAAAGAATGAAACCCTAAAACCCTAATCTTTATGAATCAAAACCATAGGGTAATAGATCAAAAATCTTAATTGAGTAAATCGAAGCTCTAAAAGTTCGATACCCCAAACCCTAAATCATGTTCCTACATGATTAAAACCCCAAATCGGTTTTTACAAGTTAAAATTCGATAAACCCTAACCTTATATCTATAAACCCTAAATAATATAAGTATCAGAATTAATTATACTATAATTATCAAATCACATATTAAAACCCTAATCGAATATTTTGAAATCAAAACTGTTTTCGGTTTTGATCATTGAGGTTTTAAATCTGATTGAATCTGATGCTATGTTGCTAGAATTGTTTGACCGCTAAATTGATAGTTTATTTTCTCATCCTGTTTGATTAATCGTTCATCTGATTTAAAATTGTTTAAACCGACCAGCTTGTTAAAACATTGATTGAATCCGATAGGTTGTTAGCTTGCTTTGCTTATATAATCTGATAGGTTGATAGATTGATTGAGGTTTACTTGTTTAAAATCCGAATGATCTGATTGCATGATTCTTGAGGTTTAAATCCGTGTGAGTTGGGATTGATAGTTTTTATAACCTGATTGAATGATTTGAGGTTATACGCATGATCTGATTATTATGACCTTTGCATGATCTGATTGTTTTAAATTGAGGTTCCATAATTCCACTCATGTACATATAGAATCAGTATGCTAGGTTTGCATTATAACCATATGGCCACATGAAAACATATAGAAATTGCTTGTTTGGTCGATACCCTTACTTGATAAATCTGTGTGACTTATTATGCATCATATATCACTTTGGTCGTGTGGCCTTATTGCATTATATCACATTTGGCCGTGTGGCTTGTTTGCTTATTAGAAATGTATTGACTTGATAGCATGTCTTGTTTATGGCCGTATTTTAAATATTTTATGAGATCTAAAATTGATTGATATATGATTTGAGATGTCGAAAATCAACTTAGATTTTACTGCCCTAAATCTCTCAGGAGATAATTATTCGAAATGGGCACTGGATACTGAGTTTATCCTAAAGTCAAAGGACTTGGTGAATGAATCACAAAAGACGATAATGCCAAATGAGAAAGATTGATACAGAGCAATATTAATTATTAGCCATCATCTTATTAAGAGTCTCAAATATCAGTATCTAACTATAAGGAATCTTCTAGACCTTTGGACAGAGTTAAAAAAATCGAGATATGATCACCAAAGAACGGTGTTATTACCAAAAGTCCTATTTGATTGGACGAATCCCAGAATCCAGTACTATAAGTCTGTGGATGAGTCTATTGCTAGATGGGCAAAATAATGGATTACTGATGAGAAACAGTGAATTGAGACCTCCTGGATTAACCCCATTACCTGATACCAATAAGGCCGCAGAAGAAAAAAAAGGTAACCACGTCCAGAATGATAGACCACATGGTCATAGCCGTGGAGGGTGGAAAGGACGTGGCCATGGCCACTATAACACATTTGGCCATGAGAATCACTATGGCATAGACCGTGGGTATCAACCCAATTTGAGCCATGGTCAAGGCAGTGGCCGTGGTATATCCTTTAAACCACAAAGCTCGACCAAATCAGTGTGCCATAGATGTGGAATGGGGAACCATTGGGCTAAGATTGAAGGACTCCCAAATATTTTTGTGACCTCTATCAAAGAGAGTCTGAAAGGGAAGAATCCTGAAACCCACTTGGTCTATAAAGATGGTGAAAATAATTTCGAACATGATCAAGATGATCTTATGGAATATGAGACTTATGATTGCCTAAAAGAATCAAGTTGATAATCTGATTTCGACATCAAACTTGTGTGATTGCTTTGCTTGTATGTTTTATTTGATTTTTATCTCCTTGAATTTATTTCTATTACATTGTCTGCTTAGATTAAATGAATGAATGATTTTTACGCCAATATAAGTACTAAAGCAGGTATCGCCAGTCTGAAAGAAGACTATGGCTAAGCTAATATATTATTGCCTAAGGGTATGCATCTAGAAATCAGTGATGCTTTATATTCACCCAGCTCAAAGAGCAAGAGCATCCTATTGAGTTTTAAAGATATAAGAAAGAATGGTTTCCATATTGAAACAATGGGCGAAGGCAACAGAGAGTTCTTTTAGATATATGTATAAAATAGCCCAAGGCCATAATAAGTCCTAAAGACTATACATGCATTCTCTACTGGCCTAGACTATGCATAGATCAGTGTGATAGAGACTAAAAGCCTGCGAAAATATACACTTTATGGCACGACCGGATTGGCCATCCTGGTCCAAACATGATGCGAAAATTGATATTCAAAAGGCACACATTAAAAGATAAGAAGAGTTATCCCAAAGAATCTCACGTGTGTAGCATGTACACAAGGGAAACTCATTAGGTCATCACCAGTAAAACGTCTACGAGCCTATTTTTCATAAATAAAGACTATATGTCTAGATAATACTGGTGAATACATGTCTCAAGCGTTTAAATGATTATGGTATGTCCATGGCGGTAAGTGTGGAAAATTCTGTGATACAAGTCCATACCAAGAACGACTTGACCAAAATCTTTTAAAACGCAAATAGCTGATTGATAGACCATAACTTATGAGGTCAAAACTCTCATTCACAGCTTGGGCCACACGAAATTTACATGCACCTAAGTTAATACGCATCAGGCCATTTAGTGAGCATAGATATCCCCTATCACAATTATTAACGGGTCAAGAGCCAGACATACCCCATCATAAGACATTTGGATGTGCTGTCTATGTACTAATTGCTCCACCACAGAGAACTAAGATGAGACCTCAAAAAGAGGATGGGGATATATGTTGGATATGATTCTCCCACAATAAATAAAGTACCTTGAGCCAACTATGAGTGATTATATTTGAGGCCAGATACACAGATTATTTTAAGACCAGGAGGAGAAAAATAATAAAGCTGGTAAAAGAATGGTAAAAGAAATAGAATGGAATCAACCATCAATGTCTTGGCAAGATCCTCGGACTAAAGAATGTGAAATAGACGTCCACATATTATACATTTACAAAGCTAGCTAATCAAATGCCAGACACATTTGCTGACCCGAAAAAGAATGACTAAGTCATATATAAACCAGCTTGTAAAGCACCAACGAATTTGATGTCCAAGAAGAGACACAATCAAGTTGCTAAAGAGTCTAGACAACGTATGAAACGTGGTAGACCAATAGGTTCCAAAAGATAAAAATCCCCGGAAACAAAAGAAAGGTGCAGAGAATGATAATCAAAATCCAAATCCGAGGTTACTAAGGAAACCATCCCAGACATGGAGATAAGGCCGGCCGGCTCTAAGGTACAGGTACCAAACAATGTAGCTTGGGACGCCAAGCTGCAAAGTATTAAAAGTCCTGATAATAATGAATCTCAATCGATTATATCATGTCTGGAACATAATGAAACCAGTAAAGAATGTCGACATAAGATGATTTATTTGCATACAAGGTAACACTTGAATTCATGAATATAAGCGAGGATCATGAACCCACGTCAATATAAGAGTGCGCACTCGTATAACAGATTGGATTGAATGGAAACGTGGGGTTAAATAGTTTAAAGAAGAAAGGCGTATTTGGCCATATGATTAAGACGCCATATGATGTTAAAACCAGTGGATATAAATGGGTCTTGTGAGTAATAGAAATCGAGAGATATAAAGCTGATGTTGAACAAGGATTCTCACAAAGACCAGTAATAGATTATGAGGAGACATACTCCCATGTGGTGGATGCAACTACTTTTAGATTTCTTATAAGTTTGACTATATAAGAGAGAAAATTAGACTTGCAGCAAGTTGATGTAGTGACTGCATATTTATATGGTCCACTGGATAATGAAAGTACTAGAGGGTATTGAGCTGAAAGTACAGCAAGTTCTCGAGAACAATATTGATAATCATCAAAGTATATGATCTGAATATCCTAGGAACCTCTGGATACAATTTCCCAAACAGTTGAATATCTCAAGAAAAAGTTTGAGATGAAAGATCTTGGAAAACAAAGTTTTGTTTGGGATTACAGCTTAGGTACATTAACAATGAAATCCTTGTGCATCAAATAGTATATACAGAAAAGGGTACTCGAGAGATTTAATATGGACCAGTCTCACTCATTATCTAGTACATGGGCGTGAGATCACTTGTTTTGGATACTGATCCATTCAGTCCAAATGTGGACGATAAAGAAGGCCATTTAGTCCTGAGATGGACAATGCAGAAGTCTTGTTTTAGACACTGATCTGATTGGTCCATAAGAAGGACGATGAAGAAGCCTTTGATTTTGGTTTATTTTATACTAACCAGCCCAAAGAGGGGTTATTTGGTTTTGTTGATTTGTTTTCAGACAGGTTATGTTTTACACATGGTGGTACACGCATATCACATCAACATCATCCAAGATTTCGTGTGTGTGTATTTGAGGTCGATGACTCAATATGTTCGATCAGATTGTGGCATGGCCGATGGTAAAGAAGAACCAATTATCATGTTCGAGGACGAAGCATATTTTGTCCAAGATCTTCATCACCCACGGATTGCAGAAAATTGGAGAGGTCCAAGGGACCTTTAGTAATGTCCAAATCAGGGGAGAGTAATTTGTGTTGTACTCTTTTTCCTTCACCATGGTTTTGTCCCAATTGGGTTTTCCTGGTAAGGTTTTAATGATGCAACATTAAAGCACATTACAAACTCTAAATGGTTGTGGCATCCAAAGGGGAGTATTATGAACCAGATTGTGGATGGCTCATAACTAAGAGATTATGATTTGTAATCTTTTCATTTATCTATGACGGTGTAATCTCCTATATAAGGAACTTCTATGTTATGAATGATAGATTTTTCCATTACTTTTATAACACTTTGCTAATTTTTCCCTAATTAATTACTCAAGTTATTTTTACATTTGGTAACTAAAGAATTGCCAGTACTGACCAAGAAATAATTGAAGGGCCAGATGGTTCCGTCCAATACACATTCTAGGCCGTGTGCTCGCATTCATATGTTTATTAACCTTAGCGATAGATAGCTTTTTCATCAGAAATTGGTTACAATTATAAACCACCAATTCTTTTCCTAAGGAGAGATCAAAAAAATAAACTGAGAAACAAGCAATGAAAAATGGAAAGTACAACCAAAATATTATTCAAGAAGTATCGAGGAATGCAGTTTTTTCCCTTGGAACCAAACAATCTAGTCCATGACAATGGAAGAGATGGGTTCTAAGTTGCCTGCAAATACATATAGAATCCAAACGGCGAGACTGAAGGTTTACGGCTTGAACTATTTAGGTCCTTTTCGGGAGTCGATATCTTGCGTCACGTAAATACTAAAGTATAATAGTCTGATCTTAGTTTATATTTTGATAATAGCCAGAGACGGACTTGTGCATAGTATCGTGAAACATTTGAATGGGGTCCCCACTTGGCGGGGCCCCCTATTCCAATGTTTTTTTCTATATGTACATATATGTTTGTTATGTATATGTCTAATATTTAAGTGTAAAATAAATTAAGTTGACAAAGGAAATAAAATAAGAAAGTCGGTTCATATAACATTATAATATTAGGAGAGTTATAGACTCTTAGAGCATGATTAACCCGGGGTTCTTAGGATGAGATTCTTAGCGGAAGTTAAGAAACTGTTTCTTAACTTTTAACTAAAAAAGCTAAGAACCGGTTCTTAAATAAGGACTTTAAAAACCGGTTCTTAGCCTTTTTAGTTAAAAAGTTAAGAAACAGTTTCTTAACTTCCGCTAAGAATCTTACTCTAAGAACCCTGAGTTAATCATGGTCTTAGATAGTTATGATTTAAATGATAACAAAACTTTTATATATAAAAAATATTTAATAATGAGAGCTGGAATCAGTTATGCCGTTGAGTTTGGTTGTGACTTGTGACACAGTCTTCTCAGCTTCTTTTCGTTAGACACAATTAATTGTTTATTCACAAAAAAAAAATTTGTTGATTTTCAGTTATAATCCAAACTGTAATTAAAAAAAACAATTTTTTTTTTGTTTATTCATCTGAATCTCACAGATGCAATTGTTTTTTTTTTATTGCAAGTTTTTAATAGTCATTTTTATTATGTAAAAGTTAAGATGCATAATAAACATTTTTTTTGTAATAGGGCAGGACCGGCTCTGATAATAGCATCTGTGGCCAGCGAATAAAGGTGGTGGAGCGTTTAACGTCACGAATGATAGTGACTATTTCCAACTCTGAAAAATCTGAAGGACGTAGTATTTTTTTCTATGAGATTACTAACGAGTGGATTCTTTCGAATCAATTTCGACACTTTATCAAACTTATCTAAATCTAAATTTGTATCTTATCTTTCTTTTGCTTTGTTTTTTAATTTTCCTATAAATATTATGTTACTTTTTTCCATGTAATCGTTTTAAGTTTTTTTTTTTTTTTTTTGACGTCGAACGGTCATTCTATTAGTCAAGCTTGAGGTAGTCTGGGTAAGCAGACCGGAATAGAACAACCAATAAAAAGTAACTCTCTCCGAAATGTCCTAGCAGTCTTAGCTAAAAAGTCCGAAAACTGATTGCGCACTCATGGAACATGTATGATTTTGAAGTCCGGAAAGCAGATCTGCAACGTCTCTATCTTCTCCAATTCTGTCGCAAATCTTGGCCATTTTTGGGGTTCATTTATCATAGCAATCAGCTCCTTACAGTCTGTTCCAGAGCTCTGACATGGCGAGTGTTGAAGCATATTCTCCATCGCCCAGCGCAATGCTTCTATCTCAGAATGCAATGCTGATTCACATCGAGTGAAGTTCTGTGTACCCATAAGTTGTATGTTCTCCCCGCTATCCATCCAAACCCATCCGCATCCACTGAAGCTATCGAAAGCTGTCCATGATCCATCCAGGAGGCAAATATTACTCAAGCTTAAGACTTGGTTTTCCTCATTGTTGATGTCTTGCACTACCGGTGGTATCAACTCGTTTGCACTAAACCAGGCTTGGCATTCGCTTTCTGCATATCGGACTAACTCCAAAGGATCTCTGTCTATTCCCCTGAAGAACTTATCATTGCGAGCCTTCCATATATACCATATTATCCAGGGATAAGGATCCATGTCTTGGTCTAATGCTATGATATTCTTTTTCTTCCAGAATAGATAGTCCATGTTTGTATAGACACTTGACGCTGGAAATATGCATGGGCTTGTAGGAGTTGTCGATAAAGACCATGCTTGCAGAGCAGGAGGGCATTCAAATATAGCATGAGTTACAGATTCTTCTGCCTCCCCACACCTCGGGCAGTAGTTATCACACCGCATATTTTTTCTTACTAAATTTCTCGTTATTGCCACCTGACCCGTTATCACTTGCCATATTAAATGACATATCTTCCTAGGCGCTTTCAACTTCCAAGCAAAGGCTTGAAGTTTAGTGATACTTGGTTCCAGTATCAGCTTTTCCTCATCTAGCTTCAGCAGATTTTGAGCAACTCAATATCCAGACTTAACTGTGTATTGTCCATTCCTCGTGTATTCCCAGCAGAAAGAATCTTGACGATGAGTAGAGCTTATGGCCATACTGCGAATAAGTGGTATATCACCAGGATGGACATAGTTCTCTAACGTCCCTTCCTCCCATTCCTTCGAGTCCTGGTTAATGAGATCACTAACTCTCATGTTCGGGTTCATCACAGGCGCTACAGGTATAGCTGGTCTAGCAGGTCTTGTTGGGATCCATGGATCCTCCCACACCCTAACTTCATAGCCAGAATGAATCTTCTGTTTGATCCCCAGGAATAGTAGTTTCCGTGAGGCGGAGATGCTTGTCCACACATATGATGGACTGCTTGAAGAGACTGCTCGCAATGGCGAGGTCATCCTATAATATCTACCCTTCAACACTCTGGCAACGAGTGAATCAGGGTACTGTATCAATCTCCATAATTTTTTTGCCAGTAATGCTAAATTGAACTCGTGAATCAATCTGAACCCAATTCCTCCTTCCTCTTTTGGTAAACACACATTTTCCCATTTCGCCCAGTGTATGCCTCTTTTTGGGGGATTCGAACTCCACCAAAATTGTGCAATGGCACTAGCGAGGTTCTCACAAATCTCTAATGGAAGCAAAAATGTCGACATGACGTATGTCAGGAGAGCGAGTAGAATGGACTTGATCATTACCTCCTTCCCCCCTTTTGAGAGCCATCTACCAGTCCACCCGTTTACTCTGCGCATCAAATTGTCCTTGTGAAATGCAAAAAGTTTACATTTGGATCCACTGATATCCTCTGGAATGAATGAAAATATGTTGTGCTTTAAAAAACATCCGAGACCAGCGGAGACTAGTTGTTAAAGTTAGTTTCACATGATAAAATTTTATATAATTTGAAATTACTGATCGTAAATCTTTAAGATTTTAAACAATTCAAAAACACATTTAAGTAAATAATTTGAAACATAGCAACATACTGAATACTGAATAGAGCAGCTAAAAAATCATATTAGGAGAAAGCCCTGTTCGGAACTACGCTAGGCGCTAGTCGGGCGGTAACAGCGGGCCTAGCGAGTTACCGAAAAATTGGAGATTACGCGGGGATTAATCGGGGCCTAGGTTTAGGGTTTTTATATCGTTTATATACTATATGTTGATAGCTTTGGTACTAAATATCATTATATAACTTGGTCCAGCGGTTAGAAGATATTAATCACATGATCATGACCCGGATTCGATATGTGATGTTTGCTATTTTGCATTTTATTTTATTTTATCAGTTAAATATGAAATTACTACTCTAGCCTCATCCTTTTCCTCACAAATATGTCGCTTCTCTACAACCTAATCGCCGCACTTTGCCATAACACATGATTGTCTTCGTTTTTTTTAGTTTTTTTCTGACTGCTTATAACAAGAATCATCCACGTTGCTATGATAATTATCTAGACCAAAACTTTGCAGAACTATCAAATCGAACAAACGCGGTTGGAGATTTTAGGCGCCAATTTCAATAGTTCCACGGCTAACTCGGCAAAGAATCGGTCCGCCGCCTAGCCACTCCGATCAGCCCTTAGTCGCCACGGTCCCCTTCCGATCAGCGATTATCTGGCCGTAAACTCGGCAACTCGGGCGAGTTTTTGAACAGAGGGAGAAAGTTATGAGCCACGTGCGAATAAGACACCAGTACAATGGACATGATTCACCATCCCATGCAAAAAAAAAAAAAGACGACAAATAAAAAGGCAAAGTTAAAAACAACCACTCACATGTGAATTCGAAAGAGATATGCAAACAGATGGCTGATATATTATGGAAATAACTGAAGTATATAATACAATAGAATACAATATGGAAAGAGCAAAAAATATATTATGCAGAAATTGGTTTTTCACTACCAAATATTTTACAATTTTCAAAACATAATTAACAATAACGAAGACTGAGAACTGAAAATGTTTCCCTATAAATTTTCTAAAATTTCCATTTATGTTTATAATTGTTTTAAAAGGAGATAAAACATAGGTGTTATTTTGTAGGATAAGGATTACAAGGCCGAGGGCGAGTTGTTTGCAAAGAAATGTAAAGTAGGAGACAAAATTCAAAAGTGGCTACAAAATGAATTTGAGTATTTATGTCGGTATCTTCGAGAACCATTGATTCCCCTAGAGCAGCTCCATCCATTAGTATTTAAAGTGTAGCTTCTTATCACCAAAATAATAATATTATAGTTTTATGTAATTATATAATTAAATTTTAATTATTTTTAAAAAATTGAGTTAGTGATGAAAAAACACATGGCGTTACAGGTGAATAAGAGTATGATTATTTCTAAAATTTTTAGAGGGTTTCTTAATTTTTTTTTTTTTTGATTAAAAAAAATTAAAATATCATCAATCGCGGATCGTCACGTATCATTGAGGGTCTTCGTACGGTGCAGAAAATCCACTTTAACTCGATCCTTGTCTTACGTCTTTTGTGATCGGTTTTTACCATTTTTATGGGCCCCTTGAACTTGATAATTGTGGTCTAAGAGTTCTTAAAATTGGTAAAAGAAGATACTTCGTGACTCTCTCTCTTATTTTCTTTTTCCTATTTTCTTTTTATCACACTTGGTAAAAGAAGACCACAGTTATCACATTCTTAAAGTTTAGATAACCTAAACAAACTCCCTCTGGAGTTGCTCTTATCTAGTCAGGTACTGTACCCCGAAAACAAGTGAGGCTTCGCCACGTGATGGTCAAACTGGATACTCATTCAAACCTTTTGACCAGTGGAACCAAAATACACATGCATGTCACTAAAAATATGTCAAATACCCCATACCTATTACCTACTACATGGTTAGATGCTCTTTGTTTACAAAAGAGTATGTTATTGTTAAGTCTTAATCACATTAATCGTTGTTATCACTCATTCATATTGAGTTAAATTAAGGGGTTATTGAAACATGAATTTATGTGGAATTTGATGATTTTAATAGTTGAGAAAAATTTACAAAGTTAACTAAATTTAACAAATTTTATCAAATATTTATACATAGATTTTCATTACTTGTGTATAGAATTCTATTGATTGTTATTAACTTTTAAAGTAAGAAATTAATGGTGGTAGGAGAAAGGGAAAGAGAATCATTTTAATTAGGACAATTTTCTTAAACAACTTTTTTTTTCAAATTTTTGTCACAAAAAAAACTTTTCAAGAAACAAAATGACTAAAAACACTACAAGAAAACACACCGAATTCCGACGGATCTTCCGACGGACACCAAGGTCGTCGGACATTTGCGACGGAATACTGACAAATTTCCGACCAAATCCAAAAAAATTAAGTCGTCGGAATTCCGTCGGCCATTTCCGACGGAATTCCGACGACATTAGGTTCGTCGGAATTTTCCGACGACTTTTCGACGACATTCCGATAAAAAATGTAACCGTTGTAGTCGTCGGAAGTTCGTCGGTATATTCCGACGAAATTCCGACGACATTCCGATTAATAGCAAAGTCGTCGGAATTCCATCGGTATATTCCGACGGAATTCCGACGAACCATGTGACCGTTGCCGACAATTCCGACGGAATTCCGACGGACTTCTTTACATCCGTCGGAATTCCGTCGGAAAGTCGTCGGAGGTCCGTAAGCAATTTCCTATAAATACAACCCCTCCTCATTCAACTCATTCACACTTCATTCTCTCTTCATTCTCTTTAGTCATAACAATTCCGTGAAAATCATGTCTTCAGAAGTTTATTATCGTTCGTGGATGGATAAACCTCATTTGGATCCGAACACCAATTTGCTTACGGAAGAATACGTTCAAGGGATTGGAGAATTCATGAGGCTTGTTCAACAGCAACCGGATGCAAAAAGTGGTATGTTAAGATGTCTCTGCTCTTCTTGCAATAATAATAAGGTTATAAAAGAATTTGATGTTTGGACTCATTTGTATATGAAAGGGTTTTCACGTAATTATAAAGTTTGGTACCTTCATGGGGAAACTGGTTATGAATATGGTAGTACTAGCGAACCTCAGCCTGTTAGTGAACCTCAGCCTGATATTAGGTTAGAAGAATCTAGAACGGATATAGATTATGGTGTAGGTACTGAGCAGATGGTACATGATCATTATAGAGGGGAAGAACCAAACCCCGAGTCTAGGAGATTTTTTGACATGTTGGATGCAGGAAAACAACCTTTGTATCAAAATTGTAGAGATGGTCATTCAGTCTTATCATCTGCAACTAGATTAATGGGTATTAAGACAGACTATAATTTGGCTGAAGAATGTATGGATGCGATTACTGATTTTGTCAAAGGTATTCTACCTGAGGATAACCTTGCACCGGGTTCATACTACGAGGTTCAGAAACTTGTTGCAGGTCTTCAACTACCGTATGAAGTGATAGATGTATGTATTGACAACTGCATGATCTACTGGAGAGCGGATGAGACACGGAATGTATGCAAATTTTGTGGGAAACCTCGTTATCAGGAGACGAGGGGAAGAGTTCCGATCCCATTCAAAAGAATGTGGTATTTGCCTTTGACGGAAAGATTGAAGAGGTTGTATCAGTGTGAGCGCACAGCAAAAGCAATGAGATGGCATGCAGAGCATTCCACAAATGGTGAGATTAGACATCCTTCAGATGCAAAGGCTTGGAAACATTTCCAGTCAACATATCCAGAATTTGCGGAAGAGAGAAGAAATGTTTATCTTGGATTATCTACTGATGGTTTCAGCCCATTTGGAAAGCATGGAAGGCAGTATTCTCTATGGCCAGTTATTGTGACACCGTACAACTTACGGCCGAGCTTGTGCATGCGACGAGAGTTTTTGTTTCTCTCAATTCTAGTCCCCGGGCCAGATCATCCTAAAAGATCACTAGATGTGTTTCTTCAACCACTAATATATGAGTTGCAACAACTATGGGCGCATGGTTTTGAGACATACGATGTTTCGCGCAAAGAAAACTTTCAGATGCGGGCAGTACTTATGTGGACAATAAGTGACTTTCCAGCATATGGTATGTTATCTGGATGGACAACACATGGGAAGCTATCATGTCCATATTGTCAAGATGACACAGATGCTTTCCAACTAAAGAACGGAAGGAAAACGTGTTGGTTTGACTGTCACAGACGATTTCTACCACCTGATCATCCATACCGCAGGAGTAAGACTTCGTTTACGAAGAACAAGCAGGTGTTTGATGGTCCACCTGAGGAAGTTAGTGGGAAAGATTTGTTGAAGCAGTTTAGGTATTTTGATGCAGAAAGGACGCCAGATGTAGGTGGACATGAAAACATTCGAGTCAATGCGGTTGGAGAGCTACATAACTGGCACAAAAAGAGTATTTTCTGGGATCTACCATATTGGGAGAGTCATCTATTGCGGCATAATTTAGATGTCATGCATATTGAGAAGAACTTCTTCGATAATCTGATGAACACAGTCCTTAACATCCAAGGTAAAACGAAGGATAATTTGAAGTCAAGGTTGGATTTAGTCGATATTTGTGATCGTTCTGAACTTCACGTTGATGAGAACGGTACGGCCCCTTTTCCCATTTATCGGCTAGATGGTGCTAGAAAAGAAGAGTTCTTTGATTGGATTACAGAGAAAGTGAAATTTCCTGACGGATATGCATCAAATTTGGGGAACTGCGTTGATAGAAGCGAAGGAAAGTTTACTGGCTTGAAGAGTCATGATTGTCATGTAATTATGCAGCGCCTCCTTCCGTTTGCCTTTTCAGCATTATTGCCACGTAATGTTCATGAAGCAATTGCAGGGATTAGCGTTTTTTTCCGTGACTTATGCAGCAGAGTATTGACTGAAGAGGGAATTAATAATTTGAAGACAATTGGAACTTGGTGGTCCTGTAATGGAACATCTTGCTATTCATCTCGCAAGAGAATTGGAACTTGGTGGTCCTGTGCAGTACAGATGGATGTATATTTTTGAGCGTTATATGCATCATCTGAAGAAGATGGTCAAAAATCAAAGCAGGGTGGAAGGATCTATAGTGGCACAGGTGATCAATGAAGAAACTGCAATCTTTGCTGAAAATTATTTTCCACCAGAAGTGCAAACAAAACACCGAAGACCTGCTCGGCATGATGATAGAGGGGAGAGAGCAACATATCATGTTACTGTCCCAAGCATGTTCAAGGAAATAGGACGACTTAGTGGAAAATTCACGAAGCGGAGACTTACGAACACTGAGAACGCTCATTTGCAAACATATTTGCTCACCAACTGTGAAGATGTTCTACAATATGAGAGGTAAAAATATTTATTCATTTATTGTTAGATTAATATTCAATAAATTTATTTCATATTGATAATATTTTTGTATATAGTGTATATATGGCGGAGTTGCGTATGACTCACAGGCATGCAACAGAAGATGAGCTTCGACAACTTAGAGATAACGGATTTGCTGCGTGGCTTCGTAGTTATGTGAGTCATATATCCTATTACCCTATGCAAATGATTAGTTTAAATTTAATATATATAAACTAATTAATTTTGCAATCATATATGTTTTTTTTTATAGGTGAATGATGGTTTGGCCAGAGGTCTTGTGTTCGATGATTGGGTACGCGAATTTGTGCAGGGACCAAACTATGTGGTCAAATCATATCCTAAATTTTGTACGCGAGGATATGCATTCACAAGGAAAGGTCATTCTAAGACAACATATGATGCTGGTGTTTCATCTTCTTCTGGTGACGATGTCTACTACGGCAACATAAAAGAAATATTGGAAATCCAATTTCCTGGAATGGTTGGATTGCGTTGTGTAGTATTCTATTGTGATTGGTATGACACCACCCCAGATAGAGGAGTGAAGATTGATGCGTTTGGTGTTACATCAGTTCATTCGCGGCGGAAACTTCAATATTATGATCCCTTCATTCTTGGTTCGCAAGCTGATCAGGTATGTCAATATATTCATAATTTTTTACCAATATAATTAATTAATGTTATATATTGAACTAATACTTTGTATAATTGATATGTATAGGTGTGCTACATCAGTTACCCTCGGGTGACGTACAGAGACGATCCATGGGTTACTGTAACGCAAATCAACCCAAGAGGACGAGTGGATGGAACTTCTGATGATGATGAACCATTGCAACCAGAGTCTACCAGCAACGCCCAGGCAGTTGAAGATTTGGAAAATGTTCAACTCGTTGAGAATTTGACTGTGTTTGGACATGATGCTGTCGTACATTCAGAGCCGGAAGCCGAGGTTGGGGAGTTTGATGAAGATTCAGAAGATTCTGATTAGTTTTTTTTTTTTTTTTTTTTTTTAATGGTCCGTCGGAAATCCCTCGCAATATACCGACGACATAGCGACGACAACGGGTTTCATTGAAAATTGGAAAGGTCGTCGGTATTTCGTCGGAAAATACCGACGACATTCCGACGAACTCGACAAGTTCGTCGGAATGTCGTCGGTATTTTCCGACGAAATACCGACGACAGGTTTTTCTATAAAGTTTCAATCATAAAAATCTATAAATTTAGATGCCAAAACTATGAAAATAACACATAATAAGTGTTTAGTATAGTATTAGATCGCAACCGTTCAAATATAACAACTCATTAAAATATTTATGTATGCATATCATTGTTTTCATAACATCTCATCTTAACATTATGTACTTATACAATCATATTTATATAAGCTTACACTACAAAAAATATTGTTGTGTAAAATCGTGTTATAAAACATTTTTATTGTTAAATCTTTATGCAAATACTATATATATTATCAAAGGTTTGGATTTTGCATTTAGAAACTTGAAAATAACACCCTAAACACTAAGTCGTCGGAATTCCGTCGGAAAATACCGACGGAATGTGTCCGTCGGAAAATACTGACGGACACGTTCCGTCGGAATTTCAATTAGCCCGGGAGAACCAAACCGCTTGAAAATTTTCGCGAATCGGCATTTGGTATATTTTAAATATACCGACGGAATACCGACGAACCCGTGTCCGTCGGAATCCGCGGAAATAAAAACCCTTCTCCTTTCTTCTTCGTTATCTCCGCGGCCTCTCCCTCTCTCAAGATCCTCTCCGGCGATTTCGGCGATTCGGCGACTCTCCGGCGATTCCGGCCTCTCTTCACCGGCGAATCCTCTCCTCACCCTCCTATCTCTTCCCCAAACCCCAAATCATGTAAGAATCATCCCAAACCTTTTTTTTTTCAATTGTTTAGGGTTTTGGAAGTTGATCTCGGATTTTAGGTTGTTTGATTGAACATTTTAGGATTGAATGGATAGTTTAGGATATATAAGTTAGGATTGTTGTTTTAGTTTTTTTTGGAACATTTTTGATTTTTAAAAACGTTTTTTGATTTTTTAAAACGTTTTTTTTTATTTTTAAAAACGTTTTTTGATTTTTAAAAACGTTTTTTGATTTTTAAAAACGTTTTTTGATTTTTAAAAACGTTTTTTGATTTTTAAAAACGTTTTTTGATTTTTAAAAACGTTTTTTGATTTTTAAAAACGTTTTTTTGAAAAAAATATAAATATTTAACACCATTTTTCTTCATTTATAAATTTTAACAACATTTTTCTATATTTATAAATTTTTTATAATTTTGTATACATATATATATATGTAAATCATGTATAGTAAATTTTAAAATTTTTAATATTTTTTTTTAAGTTTCCACTAATAAATATTTAACAACATTTTTTTTAAAAAATATAAATATTTAACAACATTTTCTTCATTTATAAATTTTTAACAACATTTTTCTATATTTATAAATTTTTTATAATTTTGAATACATATATATATATATATATAAAAGGTTTAATAGTTTTTTTTAAAACGTTTATAAAACCTTTTGTAAATATATAAATGAAAATATGTTTGATGGGTTAATTTTTTTTTTTTAGGGCCGAGGATGAAGCCCGCCCCGCAGCCCGTCTTCGACGTAGTTCGGTGAGCGGTTCCCGTGCATCGGTATCGTCTCATGACTCGGTTCCGGTATATATTCCCGCTCCAGCTCCCTCTGCCCCTCACGCTGCCCCTCACGCTGCTGCTCAACAGGATCCGGGGGTCATGCCGGTTCATCTATTGGTTCAACAACCAGGTCGAGAGCATCTCCCGTTTCTCCAACCCAACCCACGACGAGGCCATAGCACTTGGTTAGTATTTTTTTTTATTTGTACCGTTATATTTTTTGCTTTAATTAACTTGCTAACTTGTATTTTTTTTAAAGGTTCACCAAGTCGAAAAATGGCATTAGCCGGAGCATCAACCAGATGATGTACTCCATGCTCCGTTTTGGATATCCAAAGTGGAGTGTGATCCCTTCCGACGAACGAGAGTTGTGGTTTCGTCAGTTTGCGGTATAGTAACCCTTCATTTTTTTTAAGTTTTTACATTTTTTTACATATATTTACTTATTAAATTGTGTTTGTTTTGTAGCAAGAGTTCAACTGGCACTCCGATCTTACGGAAACAGTCCGTAAGAAATTCAACGAAAAGGCCATGGACTCTTACACAAAGCAGATAAACGCGTGGAAGACAGTTTGGCAGAAGAACAAGAAGCCACGGTTCATCAACGGGGGGGTGTGGGAGCAGTTGATAGCTCATTGGGAGAGGGAAGACACTGCAGAGACGTCTTCTAGGAACTCCAGGAACCGGAAGAGCGATCGTGGCGGGAAAGGTATGTATGTGCACAACCTCGGCGCTTGCTCCATGTCTACTAAGGAGGATGAACTTGTAAGTTTTTTATTATTATTTATCTTTATATTTTTTAAATAAATATTTTATATATTTTTTGGCTAATAATGGCGGTTTTTTTAGATCGAAGCAAATGACGGTAATCCCGTTGATCGTCTCCAACTCATTAAGGTGGCTCACACTAACAAGACGACGGGTCAAATTCAGGACCCCGTGATCAGAGGTGTAGTTGATTTGGTGGAAGCTGAGATAGTTTCTCAATCTCAGCCTCTCTCTGATGACGGCGACTCCACGGGAGCTTCAACCAACCTGTCTCTATTGCAAATAAATGAGATGGTTGAAAAGGTAATTTTTTTTATTAATATTTTTTTTTTATAATGTCGATTACTTACTTTTCCATATTTACTTACTTTAAATATTTTTGTAGGCGGTTCCTAAAAGGAAAGGAGGCCGTTTAGTTGGGTTGGCCCGTCGTGCTTCTTCGTATCCGGCATCTTCTTCGCAAGCTCCGTATGCCGATCCCATGATTCTCGAGGAGCTACATGACAAAGATGCACGGATTGGGGCATTGGAGGAGCAGAACACCACTATCCTTTCGGAGAATGCCACTATCCGTTCGGAGAATGCCACTATCCTTGCTGAGTTGGCATCCCAGAAGAAGTTCAACACCGAGATTATGCAGAAGCTTGATCGTTTGATGTCTTCGAGTTCTTCTTAGTTTATTTCGGTTTTATAAAACTTTCGGAATGTTTTTTTTTCTATTTCGGTTTGTATGAATTTTAAACTTTATGAATGTTTTTTTCCTATTTCGGTTTTTATGAATTTAAATTTTATAATATTATTAGTTTTAAATTTCCAATTTTTTAAATTTATTAATATCAAAAAATATATAAAAATGCAAAATTAATTTGTAAAAAAAAAAGGGTATATACCGACGGACAACGGTCGTCGGAATATACCGACGGACATATATCCGTCGGAATTTACCGACAAACCCATTTCCGTCGGAATATACCGACGAACGTGGTTCGTCGGAATATACCGACGAACGTGGTTCGTCGGAATATACCGACGCCTACAGTTCGTCGGAATAAACCGAGGAACCACGTTCGTCGGAATTGTAGTTTTCCGATGAACTCCGGTCTTCTGTAGCCGCATCGTAATATCGTCGGAAGTTCGTCGGAATGACGTTTCTTGGTATTCGTCAGAAAGTCGTCGGAATTTCTGACGAAATTCCGACGAACGTTTTTATTCCGACGAAACGATACCGACGGACGGGTTCGTCGGAATTTCGTCGGAATAGACCGATTCCGACGAATTACCGACGATTTCGGCCATCAGAATCCCCCTGTTTTCTTGTAGTGAAAGTTTAATTTCTACTCCTTACTTAGAGATATATAAAAAATTAAAAAAATATTTTTTTTATATAATTTCGAAATATTTGTTTCAAATTCGAATTTTTATAATTTTTTTGAATTATTATTTTGTATTTCGTTTAAAAAATATATTTTTAAAATTCGAAAGTGATTTTTAAAACTATTTTTACAATTTATTTTAAATTTATAATTTATATTTTTTTATTTATTAAAGTTGTGATTTGTATTATGTTAAAGTTGTGATTTGTGCTATTTCATTCTTCAATTTGTGTGTTTTTTTATGTGAATGTATTTTATTACATGGATTTCAAAAATCTTATGAATATACATGATATTCTCAATGTTGAGTATTATGACTAAAAACAAAGAAAATTTACTTCCCAATAACAATAGATTTTAATTGAATCTTAAAATTAATGACTAAATTTTTTCAATAATAAAAGATTTTGAGTGAAATTTAAAAATCATCACCCCAATAACAATGTATTCTACTCAAATTTTTAAAATTCACAAACCAATAACAATGGAATCTCAAAATTTAATAATTCCTCTAAAATTCTTTGCCCAATAACCCCCCCCCCCCCAATCTTGTTTAGATTCTCTTTGTTTTTGTTTTCCAGTCAATACTCAAAAAAAGATATTTCCTCTTTCTTACTCCACCCCATATCTTGACTGAATAAATACGTCATAAAGAAAGCCTTAACATCTCTACACACTCTCGCACTTATTTTCTCTTGTGATTCTCATGTTTCTCCTCTCCATTTCTTAACTTTACCGAAAACACAAATATTTTAATATAAATAAGGAGGTAATAGTAAATGGCAGATCAAAATCCAAGAATCATCGTCGAGAAAAACCCATCTCAAGATCGTCTTGACGAACTGAAGTTCAAGTCATGGCCCAAGTAAGATCATTCGACTATCCTTGTTTATGTTCTTAATTCGTTTTACTGGGTGGTGTGAGATCTATTATTGCATGATACAAAACTAAATTTTAGTTTTTTTGGTTGGGGAACGAAGGTGGGGATGTTCACCAGGGAAGTACCATTTGAAATATGAAGCAGAAGAGATATGTTACATTGTGAAGGGTAAAGTTAAGGTTTACCCTAAATCATCATCATCAACAGCAGCATCATCGTCATCGTCATCATTGGATGCACAAGTAGATTGGTCTGTAGAGTTTGGAGCAGGTGATATCGTCACTTTTCCCAAGGGACTTTCTTGTACTTGGGATGTATCTCTCTCCGTTGACAAACATTACATATTCCGCCACAATTAGTTCTTCACTTCTTTATTTTGATTCGTTACTATTGTTGTATTTTGTGTTCTTTTTGTTTGGGTGTTTATATAGTAAGAAAATTTAGACCTGTGTGCATTAACAATCACATAATGAAACAAGTATTTCACAATTCAGGTTTGAGAAAATTTAGTAGTTAAGTTCGACTAATCCTGACATACTAATTCAAACGTCCGGGAAAATCCTTAAACTGTAAGCGTTGGATTCTCTTAGTCAGCAAGATGTGATCTTCTTTATTTGTCACTTTAATCCTTAAAATACATAAATGATTTTTTTTTTTGATAAATCCTATCGACTGATCTGAAATGCCAGGGATAAACCGATCATCTGTTACGATCCACCATGTAAACTACTTGGACCGAAACCCAAGTCCAAACTGATCAAGTAATGATAATTTAGTTCCTAAGAGAAATCGAACCAAAACTAATGTGGATACATACTAAGTTCTAAAAGATTGACATTAGGCTACCACCGAGTGGTTTACATAATGATTTTTCATGTCTTAGATCTGCAGACCAGCCAACTTTCCATTGAATGCATTGATCTATCAAACAAACGTTATGTTTAATAATTACCATACCACAGTAGTTTTGAATAAAAGTCTACTATATCAAATCATCTTATAGTCTCATTCTCCAACGCTTTTGACTGATGGAATCCTATATAATAGTAAGAAGAATACGGAACTTAAAAGTGACTAGAATAAAGCGAAATGGAAAAGATAAGATGAACACATGGTAACCAATTTTTTTTTTCTTACGTTTAAAGTAAGAGGAAAAAAATAAACATACGCTTAACTTTGGTTAACGGAAAAGAAAGAAAATATATTTTACCTTTATGTATTTCCTAAACTTTTGATTAGTGTTTATCGTTTTATCAGCATAAAACAGGTTTGGTAGATGTAATATTCTTCTTACATGTGTCTAGCTAGACCCCAAATCAATCTCAACACTTCTGAAAGATATGCCCATTAATCGCGTTAGTGTTTCAAGGCATAATTTTGCACAAGTCATAGTTAGGAACTGAGATGTTAACGTGAGTTAATGACATTATTCATCCAGTTAATGATATACTAGGTGGACATTATTCATCCAATTAATGATATACCAGGTGGTTGTTTGCAAATTCGCACATATAAATATTATAAAATATAGATATGTTATGTATATGATGTCGTAAATTTTGAATAATAGTTAGAAACATTAAAAAATATAATTTTTTTATTTCAAATAGTTTGAAAATCAGTCGTAAAGTTTATATAAAAATAACTGATGAATACTCCCTCCATTTCATATTAAATGTCGTTTTAGAAAAAAAAATTCGTTACAAAATAAATGTCTTTTTCGATTTTCAATGCAAAATTTATTTTTCTACTGGTTGAAATATGGTTAGGTGTATAGGTAATAGTGTTTTTTATAGGAAATGTACAAAATTAATTGTTTCCTTGATCCGTGTGCCGAAACCTAAAACGACACTTATAATGAAACATATGAAGTATTTAATAATAATAAATATTTGTGGAATTGTATATGTAATTATCACATTAACTTCTCCAACAGATATTATGCATATTCTTCGGCCTGTTTTTTCTCATTATCATTTCGTGTTTTTAAATTAATTTTTGCTAATATTTTTCGAATTTTTTACATATTTTTTGCCAGATATTTATTTATCTCTCAAGATAGTAATGCAAAACATACAATCAATGAACCAAAAATCCATCTTTTTTTGTTTTTGTGTGTTTGAATAATAGATTTCCTAATTACGTACTAAACTTTCCAAAACAACTCAAATTTTGCAGATTCTTCAAGTTCCTTTGGATGTTTCTTAATTAGACTATTCATGATATCCTTTCTAATTACGTAATAATCCTTCTAGAACAACTTGAATTTTGCGGACGCTTCTTTGTGAAAGTGTCAGATAGTGGCACGTAAGCCAAATCAAGGACAAAGAAATATGGTGACAGCTCAAAACCGCTAAACTCAAGACCACAAATCGGAGTTGACAATAAAAAAGTACAACATAACAGAAAGTGTCGATCTTGCTCCTATCAAGTCAACATTCAAGACATATTTGGATATCCGTGGGGTGTTATGGCAACCATAGTTGTTATGGATTCATTCATCGACGATCATATCAACCCTGCTGGTTGGTATCCATGGGCAGCGGCAAAGAACCTTCATCTTTTTTATACTATGGAGAGTTTGATAACTATGGCCCTGGAACAAACACAAGTCAACACAAATGCTATTCAAGATTTTAGTCATGTCCATACATGAATATCATGAACAACAAGAGGAGCTGATACTACTGTGCATGGAGAACATCATGAATTTCTTCTTTCTTAGACTATTCATAATATTCTTTCTAATTATGTAATAATCCTTCCAGAACATTTCGAATTTTGCAGACGCTTCTTTGCGAAGGTGTCTCTGCAGTTCTGTTAGGACTATGTCCATGGGACCGCCTCCCCCAAGTTATTTAAGTCACTTAACATTTAATACATAGGAGGACTAGTTGTTTAGCAATATAAATGTGTGTTTACCATTTATCATGTTACCATAATTGTTTCGGTGCATTATCTTTCGAAGCTAGCATTATATTCCATTTGTTTCACAATAAATGTCATTCTATTATTTTTTTTGTAACACAAAAAGTATCACTTTAGAATTTCAATGCAAAGTATACTTAATTTCAGTTGAAAATTAATTACAAATTGCATTGACTTTATAAATAATTTTGTTTATCCGTGTTTTAGAAAAAAAATGTTTCAAAAAGATACATTTTTTATATTTTCAATGCATAAATTAAATATAAATTGTAAAATTCAAAAAACATAATTGTATTTATTAAAATTCTATTGGTGAAAACTTGTTTATGAAAAAAAAATAGAAAAGGAAATCTAAAAAAAAGTCCTAATCTCTATCTTTCTCTGTGAGAAAGACGATTACAATGGAGACAATCAGATTATGCCGAAATAAATGAAAAAAATATTTTGTTGATTTTGTTTTAACGTTAAAAGTCCATAATATAGGATAGACTAAGATTTTGTTAGTGTTAGTTTGAATTTTGGGTGCCATCATATATTCAGTTTTCTTTAAATACTTAGTGGTTATGATTTGAAAAAGAAAATGATAAGATCTCGTGCTTGTTCTACAAATGTAGGCGTAAAAATGAAACAATTTTGTGCTTATCTACTTTATAATATGCGTAAATGTTATTAGTTATAGGGAAATTATAATATACTGAATTCTAAATTGATGATTTTTTTTATGATATTTTGATTTATACCAAATAAATAGAGAAATTTGCAGATTTGCTGGATTTTGTTGTTCGTTTTGAATTTAAATGTATTATGTTTTTATTTGTTGTGAAATTGGATTTATAAACTAATTATAATTATATCTTTGTTTTTAGATTGGAATGCCTTTATGAATTGCATATATAAAATCAGTAGACGTTAGATGGTGGTGAATTTGTTTAAAAAAATTAAATAATTTGTTTTCAAACAGACGTTATGATTGTGCTTATTTTTTTTTATATTGCAGGGGAACTATGGTGGTAAAGGAAAACATGGTGTAGTTGAATTAACAAAATTGATGTGGTCGTTCAAAAAAAAAACAAAATCGATGTCTAAGGCTTTTCTTCGTTTTTTTAATATAATGGTCGCTCAAAAAAAAAATCGATGTGGATTCCTTATTTGTAGGTCGTGGAGTTATTTTAGGAAATGTGGAAAAAACAAACTATTTTATGGTGAAACTAATTAAATTCTCAGTGGCATATGACCGTAAATAAATTGGAAAACTAAAAGTTATTTTATAAGCGTAATTATGTTTTAATAAAATAGATAGATGAATATGAATAATGTTTTTCCTCTGCCTCACTTGGAAGGTTCTTCTGGTACACTAGTGGTTCTAAACCGACATTTTATCCGACTCTCGGTTCTATCAATCGAACCGGCCGGTCGATCTGAATTTTAAAACATCTGGTTATCAGCGTCTGACACCTCTCTGCACAGAACTGACACCTCACTCAATCTCTCTCTCTCTCAGATTAGAGATACAAAGAAAAAGCCCGAAGCAAAAATGATGTGTTTCACTCATCTCACACCGCTTCCTCTCTTCTCCGCCGTCTCCCTTCCGTCCTCCCGTCGTCACTTCACGAGGTCGCTTTCTCAGTTTGCTCGATCGTCGATTGCAATCTCCGTTACTAACTTATGCTCTTATCGAGTTTCTAATGGATTCTTCTCTCTTTCCTGTGTGATTCAGTTTCAGGACTAGAATGTCTTCTTCCTCCATCGATTCCGCTCCTCCTCCTCCACCCGGTAACGGCATTGTCGTGAGTTTCCGATACTCCTCCGTAACTGACTCGTATTTTTTTGGAGGTTGACTTGAATCGCGCTTTATTATGAGATTTGCCGTCTTCGTGTGATCTTTTGGCAGATTGGTTGCGGCGGAACCACTGTGGATTTCCTGGCGACGGTGGATTCTTATCCTAAACCCGATGACAAGATCCGAAGCACTAGCCTCAAGGTACTCTTTCAACTCTTTCTCCTGGATCTTCTCCTTTTCTGGTTTGTGATTTAGGGTTTAGGAGTTGTGGTTTGATGTATTCAGGTACAAGGAGGGGGAAATGCTGGAAACGCTGTAACTTGTGCAGCTCGTTTGGGGTTGACATGTAGGCTGATTAGTAAGGCAAGAATCGTAGTGTGGCATGAAGAGATTCAACAGTTGAGTATGTTATTAGTGATGCTAATTTTGATTAGTAAATGTTTAGGTAGCTAATGACTCTCAAGGAAAAGGTATATTGGAGGAGCTTGAATCCGATGGTGTTGATACTTCCTTTCTTGTGGTAATGCCTCAACCTTTTCATCATCTGTTGTAGTCTAGTCTCTATGATGTTTGTTTAAGCCTTTTTTTTGGTTAATCTGATCTCATCATGCTAGGTCTCTAAAGAGGGCAATACTCCGTTTACCTACGTCATAGTTGATAAACAAACGTGAGTGTGTGTTTTTTTTGCGAATTTTGGGGATATGTTTCATCTTGTAAATAGTTAGTTTGGAGTGCTGTTTGCCTTTCTTCTAATTTCTTTTATTCAGGCAAACGCGTACTTGTATTCATACGCCTGGATATCCACCCATGGTACCTACTGATCTTCCTCAGTCGACCATGTTATCTGCTCTAGACAGAGCAAGCATCGCATACTTTGATGTAAGATTACACGAAACTGCATTGGTGATTGCAAAAGAGGTAAGCATGTGTCTCTTTATTTTTGTAATGGTTTCTAGGCAGAGCTGTGCTTGAACTCATGCCTTTACCTGATTCTTGATTTCTCTCAAGTATAACGAAACAAAGCGTGGTTTGTTTGTATGTATGTAAGATTAGTCTTTGTGATAAGTTCACCATGTTAGAGGTTTTCGCATGATTCTCAAATTTTGTCTACAAAAACATAATATGCCACACAACCTACGTGTTCATTTCCTTCTTTGCTTGTTGCCTTTATCCAGAGCAGGCAAGTCGGAAGAAGATACCTATTTTAGTTGATGCAGAGAAGAAAAGAGATGGATTAGATGATCTCTTGCAACTCGCCGATTACGTTGTCTGCACAGCAAAATTCCCTCAGGCAAGCTAGTCTACGTCTCTGTTCTTTGTTTTTTTTTCCAACCTCGTTTCTCAGCTTTTGAGGCTGAAAATTCTCAGTCTCTCACGTCTAACAGGCATGGACAGAAGTGTCTTCAATTCCATGTGCGCTTGTGTCCATGTTGTTGAGATTGCCGAAACTGAAGTTTGTGATCGTAACCTTAGGTGAAGAAGGATGCTTAATGATCCAGAGAGATTCAACAGGTAATAAACCCGAGACTTTTTTTCTTTTGATCACCCTTTCGCTAGGTTGCTGACATCCTCTGTCTGTGTCCACTTCAACAGAAGCATCAGAATCAAAAGAGACAGACATTGAGAGTTTGGTGGAGTCGCTGAAGCAAAGATCAGACTCGACCGCAACGTTTCCAACATGCGTTTCATCGGTAACCAAACGTTCCATCTCCTAAAATAACTTATCACTGAATGGAAGACAATCCAACTTTTCCACACATATTTTCTTTCAGGAGACAACAAAGCTGAAGGCCAACGGGATAGGAACACTGAGCGGAAGATTGTTTCTCGGAACAGCAGAGAAAATTCCTCCAGAAGAGCTTGTTGACACCACCGGTGCAGGCGACGCATTCATAGGAGCAGTTCTTTATGGTAAAATATTTGCCAAGATACATATACACTCACTGAGTAATCACAACCCAAAACCCAAATTCTTAAACATATACTGACCTATCTCTACTTATTTCCTCGGTCTGTAGCCTTGTGCGCCGGCATGCCCCCAGAGAAAATGCTGCCATTCGCTACTCAAGTGGTAACTCTCCTAAACCGAAAACATATTTCACAGAACCTCTCTGTTTTATTTTAATCAATGCTCATAAATTTTAATGTCTACATACATCTTTTCCCCGTATAAATCATGTGAATCTATGACTTATTTTTGGAGAACCGAGTTTCTTATCCTAAACCGAAACACAGACTAATCTGTGGTTATCATTAGTGTAAGACATAAATGGTCACTGTCTCCAATGTTTTTCTAGTCTCACTGAACCGCTCTTTTCCAGATGGAGCATACATAACATTTATCAGACCGATCGTTGTAAGCATGTATTTTTGTCTTGCAGGCTGCTTGCAACTGCCGAGCTTTGGGAGCTCGCACCGGTCTTCCTCACCGTACTGATCCGCGACTTGTACCCTTTCTGGTTTGACAACTTCAATGTTCTACGTTCCTTTCTCAACCCTAATCTTCTTTCAAGTCAACCCACTTTCACAATTTAAAACTTTATACATATTAAATTCAATAAAGACTTGGTGTCAAATACTAACATTCATGTTAGGCTTGACTTTGCTTTGTTGTAAAAAGAAACATATTATATGAAGTGGTGTTAATATTCTAAACTATGTGAACGCTTCAACCTTGCGTCTCTATAAATGCGCTTTATAACCAACGGCTGGGATTGAACCGAAGACTACAATGCCACGCCCACGCTCTACTTATCTTTATGTGTCGTCACTTCCTCTATCCACTTGACGATGTTAACGCTTTACAAAGACAAAATCAAATTCATAAATGATGATGCCACGCGCCTATCTGATTGGCAAGCTAAAACTATGGACCCCATTGCCGTGTTGTTAATTAGCTTAGTGATGGCGAGATGATCGGTGTGTGGGCCGTGAAAGTAGCAAATGTTTCATGTCAAAATAACTGGCAATGGTGAACTATATAACCTGACCAAGTGTAAAGTGGTTAATTCTTTAAATCGCAATGGGTCTTCTCCTTAAGATTCGTACACCTGATTGTAGACTGATCTGTTCACCCTTCAGTCAAAATATTTTCAAGCCTTTTGGAACTTGGAATGTCTTCGTTTGAGTAATTAATTGCCCATTCCTAGTGTTTCGTTTTTTTGGTCAACATGATCAATCTTTTGTTCAAAAGAAAAAAGAGTATTTACATTATATATTACCAGATTTGTAATATTTATTATAATTTGTAAGATACTATGGTATCCATCATTTTTCCATTACAAAAACCAGAATGCTAGTTGGCATTTTTTGTTCTCCAGAGCAAGCAAAATAATGTAAGAAGAGAGAAAGTGTGGACCAATAATTTATTAAGCATTTTGAAGCCATTATTAAAGGGTATGTTAGGAAATGAATGGTAAATTAACGCTTACTTACCTTAATTACAGAAGTAAAAGCCCCCACGACTAAATCACACTATTCCGGAAAAGAAAGAGAGAAGAAAATCTAAAGAAATATAAATACGAGTAAGAAAAAAAAACAAAGGAAAGCAGACCAAAAAGATGGCCTTATTACCCGATTTCTTCTCGAGCAGATTTGAATTTATTTAATTATTTTTTTCGTTTGCTTGGAAGATTTCTAAGTTTCTCACACCTACTTCCCATTTGAATCAATCGCTAGAATCATCATTACTGGGTTTTTGCGAGAGTTGCAGAGTTCCATCTGCTCCCTGCGTTTAAGTTACAATTGGAGTTTGCGAGCGATCGTCTGTTCTCGGAAGGGAACCTCATGCGTTTAGATCCAAAACCAAGCAAATAGTTTCTGATCTGATTAAATCTCCGTCGAACAATGGTATTTTATTTGTCCTTTTCTGCGTTTATTTCAAGAGCGATTTTGTATTTGTCTCTTGTGATGAGTAGCTATCGCTGACTATATTCGGAGACTTTTTCGCTGGCTCAAGTTTAATTGATTTTCTCCGATGATCGAATTGAATTGGTTTCTTGCGGTGTGATTTTAGACTTTCCATTGATTCATGATTGACCAAAACTTTGATGCTGATTTACATGAATGGTTTGAGCTAATGGCTTCATGTTAACATATGAAGATGATCCGATTCGTTTCATCGGTGTTACGAACTTGGAATGCTCTCATACTACATTTTAGCAGGTGAAGATTGATTCATTTGAATTGTTGGGGTGGTTTATGCAGGCTTGTACTACGGTTAGCGTTGGCTCTTCCGTTTGGGTGGAAGATCCAGAGGTGGCGTGGATAGACGGCGAAGTTGTTGAGGTCAAAGGCAATGATATCAAGGTCAAATGTTCCTCCGGGAAGACGGTATGTTTTAAATCATTAAGCACACGTCATCAATATTGAATTTTATACGATGATTAAGTTTGTTTTAAGCTATTTTTTGATATATTGTTGGAAAACTTTTAGGTGGCTGTTCAAGTGTCAGATGCATACCCAAAAGATGTTGAAGCTCCAGCTTCTGGAGTGGATGATATGACAAGGCTAGCGTATTTACATGAACCAGGAGTCCTCGAAAATATGAAATCTAGATTTGATATCAACGAAATTTATGTCAGTGCTTTATTTGCATTTCCTCTGTGAATCTTGAATAGAGCTATATTTGTCTTTCACTTTGCTAGAAATTTTGCGCTAATGTTGTATACACCTTCTTGTAGACTTACACAGGGAATATTCTGATTGCTGTAAACCCTTTTAGAAGATTACCGCATCTTTACACCAGCCATATGATGCAACAATATAAAGGTGCAGCCCTTGGAGAACTGAGCCCTCACCCGTTTGCAGTTGCGGATGCAGCTTACAGGTGCCTACCATATTATATTTTGGAGTGTATTTTCCCCCTTTTTTTACTGGTTGTTTCCTGTTTGGCTTACCTCGGCTTGTTTTCCGTTGGGGTTAGACAAATGATAAATCAGGGCATTAGTCAATCAATCTTGGTTAGTGGTGAAAGTGGAGCCGGGAAGACCGAGACGACTAAATTGCTCATGCAGTATCTAGCGGACATGGGAGGCCGAGCTGTTTCCGAAGGAAGGAGTGTCGAAAAGAAAGTTTTAGAGGTTATCTTTTAGTTTAGACTTTCTGGATCTTCAATATCAGGTTTTTTTGAAGTAAATTCGTAAACTATTCTTGGACATGTTTATCTTTTCTTTGTATGCAGTCCAACCCTGTTCTAGAAGCATTTGGAAACGCAAAGACTGTTAGGAACAACAATTCGAGGTGCATATAGTATAAAATATACCTATACAGATACATATACATGTGTGTGTGTGTGCGTACATACTTTTTCATGTTTTTTTGTATTGTGTTGAGTAACCTTTCACCTATTAATTCATGTCCATGATCATTATCATGTTGCAGTCGATTTGGAAAATTTGTGGAGATTCAGTTCGATGAAAGGGGAAGGATATCGGGAGCTGCTATCAGGACTTATTTGTTAGAGAGATCGCGTGTTTGTCAGGTCTCAGATCCTGAGAGGAACTATCACTGTTTTTACATGCTCTGTGCTGCACCACCTGAGGTACATATGGTTCATCTCTCCTTTTCAAGTGTTTCCCCTATAAGCATTCTACTCACAGGAGACGTTATAATTTGGTCTAGTACCTGATATAGCTATGGATCAGACTTTGCTCTTTACTGCCAACTGTGTTAATAGTATTTGAACGAACTTCCAAGAGTTCTTTTTACCTCAATTGCTTGTATATACTCTCTTAAGCTTTATTACAATTCAGTTGGAAATGTATCAATAAAATTGTGCAGTCCAGTAAGGATGTGTTATCGAAATTGACTTGATGTTTTCTCATTTTCCTTTCCTATTTAATCAGGACATTAAAAAATGGAAACTGGCGGATCCAAGAACATTTCATTACCTGAATCAGTCTCAGTGCATCGATCTGGAGAGAATGGATGATTCAAAGGAATATCATGAGACTAGAAAGGCAATGGATGTTGTTGGAATAAATTCAGAGGAGCAGGTAGGGTTTTTTTTTTTGGGTCATTGCTTTGGTAGTAATTATGGTATTGACATATGAATGTATTTTGATATAAATGTTATTTCAGGAAGCAATATTTCGAGTTGTGGCTGCTATTCTTCATCTAGGTAACATTGAATTTGGAAAAGGAAAAGAAGCAGATTCATCAGCCCCAAAAGATGAGAAGTCCAACTACCATCTGAAGACTGCAGCTGAGCTCTTCATGTCAGTAACTTATTGATTATTTATGACTTTCAAATGTGAAAACGCCCGTCCTTAAACAAATTCATGTGATATGGAACAAAGAAGTCATTCCTTACTTCTTGGATTTCATCAGGTGCGATGAGCAGGCACTGGAAGATTCTCTTTGTAAACGTGTGATTGTGACACGTGATGAAAGCATCACGAAATGGCTGGATCCAGAAACTGCGGCACTAAGCAGAGATGCATTAGCAAAAACTGTCTATTCAAGATTGTTTGATTGGTATGCCTAATACTGATACATTCGGATTTTTGGTAGCTGGATGCTTCTCTTTCTTTGCAGATATGCAAATTTTGGTTTAGTGTAATTTTCTTAACTTGTTCTATTTCTCTTTCAGGATTGTGAACAAGATCAATGATTCAATTGGACAAGATCCTGATTCAAAATATTTAATTGGAGTGCTGGATATATATGGATTTGAGAGTTTCAAGACAAACAGGTGCTTAAGCGGTATGCCTTTTGTTTGATAGGGGGAAAGGAACCACCTTAGAGAATTATTATGGAACTTAGCCTCATATAAAAAATAAGTCTCAACATATTCACGTGGTAGTTCTTTTCTGTAGTTTGTTGGGTCCTTATAGATTTCTAGTTTTAGCAAGCAGTGGAAAGGGTAGTAATTGTTGATATATCTCAACTCCTAGAAGTTTTTGATGTGAAGCGAAGAGGACAAATAAAGTTTTTAAAAATGTATCTAAAAAGGGTCCTCTCCAACTATTAGAGACCTGATTTTCTCTCTTTCTAAATGGAAGTGAAGTGAAAATATCAAACGGATTTGCTTGTGATTTCCTTGAAAATTGCTTTCTATTGCATGCGCTTTGCAGTTTTGAGCAATTCTGCATCAATTTGACGAATGAGAAACTTCAGCAACATTTTAATCAGGTTTGTTCATCTTCAAATCGCTGCCGTTCTGATTTGTCCCTAATAATGATTACATGTTTTTTTTCTCTCGGGCAGCACGTCTTCAAAATGGAACAAGATGAATATGACAAAGAAGAAATTGATTGGAGTTACATTGAATTCGTTGATAATAAAGATATTTTGGAGCTTATTGAAAAGGTTGCTAGTTTCACCATGTTTTATCTGCCCTCTTACTGAGTATTATTTATATCAAAAACTATTCATTATTATTTTGTTATTTCTCAGAAACCTGGTGGTATCATTGCTCTCCTGGATGAGGCTTGGTATGGCTCTAAGAATTTGTATTTATATTGTCCAGCATGTATTGTCTGTCTTGTCTCATATCCAAATTTCCTACCTGTATCTTGCAGCATGTTCCCTAGATCAACACATGAAACATTTGCTCAAAAGATGTATCAAACGTTTAAAGATCACAAGCACTTTAGTAAGCCAAAATTAGCTCGCACGGACTTCACAATTTGCCACTACGCTGGTGACGTGAGTATACACTTGCTTTGACGTTGTGGATATTTATAGTGCAGTAATTACCCAAAAACTAGTTGCTGAGACCTTACTGAATCGTATTTTCAGGTCACTTATCAGACTGAACAGTTCCTGGAGAAGAACAAAGATTACGTTGTTGCCGAGCATCAGGCTCTGCTAAATGCTTCGAAGTGCACCTTTGTTTCATGTCTCTTTCCTCTTCTTGCAGAAGATGCTAACAAAAAGACAAAGTTCTCTTCGATTGGTTCACGATTTAAGGTGCGGTAAATGATGTAGTTTTATTCAGAAATTGTTGTCTGTTTAGTCTTAATCTCATGATTACTGAAGTCACTTTCTTACTTATTGCAGCAACAATTGGTGACATTGCTTGAAACGCTGAGTACTACTGAGCCTCACTATATTCGTTGCGTGAAACCAAATAATCTTCTGAAGCCTTTGATCTTTGAGAACCAAAATGTTTTGCAACAGCTCCGATGTGGGGTGGGATTTCCATGTTTTTGGTGTATTTAACAAATGTGCTTGTTATAGTTACATGCCAGTTTCAAAATTCCTAATATGCATATCTTTCAGGGTGTTATGGAGGCAATCAGGATTAGCTGTGCTGGGTTTCCTACTCGAAAACAATTTGAGGAGTTCCTAGAGAGATTTAGTGTCCTTGCTCCTGAAGTTTCGGATAACAGGTTTCCCTCTCTTTAATTTAGTGTTTGGAAACTTCCTTAGATATTGAAAGCGTTTTATTTTTGGTTGGTGTCTTTAGTTCTGATGATGTAGCTGCCTGCAAGAAACTTCTTGAAAAAGTTGGACTCGAAGGATACCAGGTACATTTTTGAAGCCTTTTGAATACTTTGCAATGTATCTGAGCTGTAAAACTCTGATGAGAGCGTCTGACTTATCCATGTTTTATGATGCCCTTTCTTTTTACAGATTGGTAAGACGAAGGTTTTCCTTAGGGCTGGACAGATGGCTGACTTAGATGCTCGGAGGAATGAAGTCTTAGGCAGAGCAGCCACCAGCATCCAGAGGAAATTCCGCTCCTACTTGTTCCGCAAAAATTTAATGATGCTCCGCAAGGCTGCAGTAAATATGCAGGCTGTGTGCAGAGGTACTTTAAATTAAAGATACTACTAATGCAATTTGAAATGTTACTAATTTTTCATATTCTGATTTTTGTTGTCCATTATATATAGGTCAGCTTTCTCGACATATGTTTGATGGATTGCGCAGAGAAGCTGCTGTTTTGGAGATTCAGAGAGACATACGGATGCACCTTGCCAGAAAATCTTACAAGGAATTATACTTTGCTGCTGTTTCCATTCAGTCAGCAATACGTGGCATGGCTTCACGTGACGAGCTACGGTTCCAAAGGCAGAACAAGGCGGCAATTTTGATTCAGGTTCTGTACACGTTCCTGTTGAATAGACAACATGTTTTTTCCTGTTGGCTTCATCTACTAGACGTCTTGAGCTTTTCTTCCTTTTAATGACTTTTGATTTGTTCTCTTTGTATATAACAGAGCCATTGCCGAAAATTCCTGGCCCAGTTGCACTACCAGAGGCTAAAGAAAGCAGCAGTTACAACACAAAGTGCATGGAGAGCAAGGTTAGCCCGTAAAGAACTGCGGAGGCTTAAGACGGTGAGCTTTCTCTTTCTGTGTACATCCTCTTTTGTGCACCACTTCTCGTTCTAGGCTTAGTTATGGCACTTGTAACACTTAGAGATAATGGAGGATTTGATATGAGCTTATATAACCGGATTACATGCGCTTACATAATGGACTAACTGGAGTTTTAAAGTTGCGCTGGCTCTCTTGACGCGATTGCTAGCCGCTGGAAGTTATCTTTGGCGTTTATATCATCGTAACTTAGGCAGAAGATGTTAGATTTTCCAATAATATGAATATCAATTATGCCTTCATATTTCGTGCAGGCTGCTAAGGAAACAGGAGCTCTTCAAGCTGCCAAGAATAAGCTTGAGAAACAAGTGGAAGAGCTCACCTGGAGACTGCAGCTAGAGAAACGCATGAGGGTAAGTTAAAAGAGCTCTCTTAATCTCTTCAAAAAGCTTTTATATGGCATATATGGATTCAGATGTTTTACGTATCCGTCATCTCTTTTTGTTGCTTTAACCATTTAGACGGACATGGAAGAAAGTAAAACACAAGAAAATGCAAAACTGCGATCATCATTGGATGAAATGCAACTTCAGTTCAAGGAAGCCAAAGCCTTGCTCATAAAGGAAATGGAAGCTGCTAAAAAGACGGCAGAAATTGTTCCTGTGTTGCAGGAGGTTCCTGTAGTTGACACAGAGCTGGTGGAGAAGCTAACTAGTGAAAACGAAAGGCTTAAGGTAGGGAATTAACTCTGTTTTATTTTATTTTCTTAAGGATGTCAAAGCCGTGAAATACGTGAAGGAAGGTTTCATTTCATATTATTTCCATTTGGTTTCAGACACAGGTAAGTTCATTAGACCAGAAGATTGTCGAAACAGAGGAAAAATTCGAGAAGACGAGAAAACTAAGTGAGGAGAGGCTCAAGCAGGCTGTAGACGCTGAAACTACAATTGTCCATTTGAAAAAAGCTGTGCACGAGTACTCACTATGCATCTCTGATTCTCTTAACTAATTCACCAAAATCCCACTGGCAATCTTAATATTAAGCATACTTTTTTCACATGTTCATCTGCAGACTTCAAGAAAAAATATTGGATGTGGAATCTGAAAACCAAATATTGAGGCAAAAATCCCTCTTACACACATCAGGACAACTCCCTCCGACTCCAGCTAAGGTATATCTGAGCAAAATATACTTTCCTTTCTCCGGAATCATGATAATTAAAGTAGTGCTCTCCTACTTGCAGAATTCACAAAATGGTCACTTTTCTAGTAAAGAAAGTATGATCAATGTAAGTAGCGTCTTAATTTTCTTTCCCTTTTCCCCTGAATTACGTTCAAACTCTTTCTATGTCTTTAACGACATTTTGTGCAGGGGGCTGAGATAGAAACACCAGCAAGAACCCAAGAATCTGAGGCAAAGGCTCGGAGTTTGCAAAAGGAACGTCAACATGTATGCTTTTCAGTTTAGTTGCTATATTCTGTGTTTCTGATCTGTCGGATGTGCTTTCTTTGATTGAAGAGAGATACTTTTTTCTTGGTAATAGGAGAATGTTGGTGCTCTTATCAACTGCGTAACGAAGAACATTGGATTCAACCAGGGGAAGCCTGTAGCGGCATTTACTATATACAAATGCCTCCTTCATTGGAAATCCTTTGAAGCTGAAAGAACCAACGTGTTTGATCGTCTTGTTCAAATGATTGGTTCTGCTATCAAGGTACTGAATTACATGCCAAGTTTTTATAGTTACGACATTGTTGATTCCCCTTTTTTGTCGTTAATGATCTGAAACAGTGTAATATGGTGTTGTGCTTCCTCTGAAACGTAGATTATTGTTAATAACGCTTGATTTTCTGCGCTTTTTACTATCAGGATGATGATGACAACGAGCATTTGGCATATTGGCTGTCCAATACTTCAACCTTGTTGTTTATGATTCAACAAAGTCTGAAACCTGGTGGTGCCACTCAACAGCGAAAACCACCTGTTTCGACTTCCTTGTTTGGAAGAATGGCCATGGTACATATACCTTTTGTTTTTATATATTAATGAAGTTCTGTTCCAAAATCATTTAAATATTCTGAACTCTGAAGCATAATCTTCTCATATACCAGGGTTTCCGTTCAGCGCCTTCCTCTGCCGAGACTTCTGCAGCAGCAGCAGCTGCAGCAGCTGCAGTGATTCGCCCGGTTGAGGCCAAGGATCCAGCTTTGCTTTTCAAACAGCAGCTTACAGCTTACGTAGAAAAGATATTTGGAATGATTCGGGATAACCTGAAAAACGAGTTGCAAGCTTTGCTTTCCCTTTGCATCCAGGTCGGCTAACAAATACTAATAATCTTCTTCTTTTCTTCTTATGTATGTTGGTCTGATATGAACGGACCTCTTTTAGGCACCACGAACATCAACGGGACGGTCGCTGCGATCTGCAAAGTCATTGGGAAAGGATTCTCCTTTAGAGCACTGGAAGGGAATTATTGACGGCTTATACGCACTTCTAAACACACTGAAGGAGAACTTTGTATGGGAAATCCAAAAACCTCGTCTTTTCCAGTCACGTTTTCTTTCTCCTTAGCGTGTGAAAATTCTTATATATATTTTTTTTCACTTTCAGGTTCCTCCGGTTCTTATCCAAAAGATATTTACTCAGACATTCTCATTCATCAATGTCCAATTATTCAACAGGTGAGAGATTGTTTTACTGCCTATTATCACTTAGGTATGTCCATGGAAGGCATTGTATAACGGGGATCATTATTTTTCTGCAGCCTTCTTTTGCGACGAGAATGTTGTACATTTAGCAACGGAGAGTATGTAAAATCTGGTTTAACATTGTTAGAGGAATGGTGCGCCGAAACAAAAGAAGAAGTACTCCCTAACAAACCCTTCTTTATATTTCCTTGAATTATAGGTTTTATTTGTTGCACAGTTTGGCTCATTATACCTTTTGAATTGCAGTATGCTGGCTCATCCTGGGATGAACTTAAACATATCAGGCAAGCTGTTGGATTTTTGGTATGTGCTCTTACACTTTCGTTTGTTCTATTTTCCATATTTGCTATATCTGGTGATGAGAGGTTGTGCAGTTTCTCATGATTGTCTTTTGAATTGGCATTTACCAACAGGTAATCCATAAGAAGTACAGAATCTCGTACGATGACATCGCACTTGATCTATGCCCTGTGAGTCCCTTGTATTCTAGAATAGACGGGTATAATGTACATGCATGGGAATTTGCTTCTGAATTTGATTGTTCAATTTTGCAGATCCTTAGTGTCCAGCAACTTTACAGAATATGTACGCTGTACTGGGATGACAGCTACAACACAAGAAGTGTATCCCAAGATGTAAGCTTTTATGAAAAAACAGCTCTCTCTATCTCTTTCTCTCGTTCTAAGCGTTCTTATGCTCTTGCTCTGATTATGTTCATGAACAGGTGATTTCAAGCATGAGAGTGCTTATGATAGAGGATTCCAACGATGCTGACAGCAGCGCCTTCTTGTTAGACGAAGATTCTAGGTAACACAATAATCCTGACTCCAAACTCTTCATATCTGGCTATGTAGAAGCTCTGTTTAGCTCTGCTTATTGAACGATGTTTTTTTCTTTCTTGCTCAGCATTCCATTCACGACAGAGGATCTATCGAGCTCAATGCAAGATAAGGACTTTGCAGAGATGAAACCAGCTGAAGAGCTTGAAGAAAACCCAGCTTTCAGTTTCTTGCTCTAATGGGTGAAGTTACCAAAAGAAGCTGCAGGTTTACTACTCTGTCCCTTCAAGAACATACCTGTAAAAGCAGAAGGAATAAGAACAGATTTTTGTTTTCATTCTTCAACGTTATTGGCAAGATATTGAACAATTCTTCATTTCTTTTCTTTGTTATTTTTGTTTCTGATTCATCCCCGAAGTTCTTCAAGGTCTTATATGCTTTGGCTGGGAGAAAAAGAAAACAGAAGAACTCGTGTTTTGTTCAGTTTTTCTTCTTTTTTTTGGTACAACTTTAATTTAAATTTTTGTGTTTTAAATCTGGTGAAATGCACCAGTTGTTAGAGAAAGGATATAACAACTCATGTTTTGGCTTGTACAAAGGATATTAGTTTTGCTATATTGGATTTATTATTTATATCCATGTTTTTTAATGATAGATTCAGTCATTCACACAATCCGTTGGATAAATTTTAACGAACATCTTTTTCTGTATATATTTTTTTATAATATTTTTAAATCATAAGATAAGAACTAGTGTAATATTTTCAATTCGTCTCTCACCATCAAATGAAATGTGAATCGCGCTTATGGTTCTGTTGGTATATAGGAAAATAGTTATATAATTTGCCCCCAAAAAAAAGGAAAATAGCTATATAATTAATTAACATTTTTACTATTTCGAGTCCACGACTTGCCGGGGAAGCAAAACCTAAAAGTAACATCAAACCCGTGCTACACAAGCATATATCTTCACCGTTATATATACGATACATCGATTAAAGATACATCATCAACAAATCTCTCTCTCCTATTATGATGAGGCATACGATGAAACTCCTTGGCCAACAAGCAAGGCGGATCCAGCCTTCCAAACCTCCATCCGCCACGCCGGAACCCTAGTTTCTCCACACCGTAACAACAGCGCTTTACTGCTTCGTATCGCCACGGCTATAGATCAGAAGACACCAGTCGTTCAAGCCCTCGAGCAATGGCGAGAACAAGGTAATCAAGTGAAGCCTTCTGACCTAAGGTGCATCATCAAGAAGCTCCAAGATTCAGAACGATTCCCCCATGCCCTCCAGGTTTCAACCTAAACCCAACTCCTCCTTCGTTACAATACCTAATCTTTAAATTATATTTTAATTATTATATTATTTTTCTTTGTAGATATCAGAATGGATGAGTTCACATCGTGTCTACACTCTCTTTCCGGAAGATATGGCGTCTAGGGTTTTACTGATGGATACTGTTCTAGGTCTAAAAGAAGCAGAGAGGTTCTTCGAAACCATCCCTGAGACAATGAAGGACTACACAGTCTACACATCTCTGTTAACTTTGTACACAAGAAACGACGACACTCTAGACAAAGCAGAAGCTGTATTCGAGAAGATGAGAGAGCTAGGGTTCCTCTTGAAACCTACCCCGTTCAACCTAATGCTATCTCTCTACAGTCCACTGAAACGCCACGATAATGTCAACAGTCTCCTGAGCGAGATGGAAGATAACAACGTCAAGCCGGATGATCTCACAGCGAACCACGCCCTCTTGGTATACGCAGCTGTGTCCAACATCAAGGCAATGGAGAAGTTTCTTAGCAGCAACCAGAGAATCAAACTGGAGTGGGGAACGTGCATCGACATGGCAAAGGCTTACTTGAAGTCAGGCGCAACGGAGAAGTCCTTAGCTATGCTGCATAGAACAGAGCTGCTGGTTGATTGCGCGTCAAGGAAGCCCGCTTACGAGGCGCTGATGAGTGTGTATGGAGACGTGGGGGAGAGGGAAGATGTGTATAGGATTTGGGAGCTTCACAAGAACGCGGGTTCGAGTAACGAAGGGTATAGGGCTGTGATAAGTGCACTCTCGAGTATAGGAGACATGGAAGGTGCTGAAGTGATATATAGGGAGTGGGAGCTTGGTGGTCTTCCGTTTGATGCTAGCATCCCTAACACTCTCATCTCTGGATATCATGCTTTGGGAATGGAGAGAAGACTAAGAAACTAATCAACACTGATGTGCAAATGTGCACAGCATTACTCCAGTTCTCATGTGAAGACCATCTAATAGTTTCCATTTTTTTTCTTTAGAAATCGTATAACAATTAGTTAATTCTTCTTTCATGAAAAAGAAGCTATCTTTTGTCGTTCATAATCTGTCACTTAGTTGCTTCAAGCTTGATATGTGGAGTAATCGAATCAAGGATTAGCTGAAGAGTTACACATCATAGTTTCATAATCTATACATTCACGAAAGGTGTATTGGGAGGTGTGTGCGTTTGTGTGTGTGTGTGTGTTTTATGCTATTTTAACAAATTCCCCGTATATAATTTTACTCATGATGAGTTAATTAGAAAACTTGTGCCTTATATTAAAAATCAATTTTTCAATAAAAAGAAGAATACATAGTTGTTTCAGTAAATCTATACTATATTAAAAGATATATGAGCTCCATTGAGCTTGTCCATGTCAGCATAAAAAATCAACCAATAGGAAATCAGATATTCGCCACGTCAGCCCGTGTCTCTCTGAAGTCTCCTTTCTCCTTTGCACGAAGAACCAACCCTACGCAATGAACTGGAGCGTCCGCCGCGACAAAAAGTACCGTCTCGCCATCACCAGCCTCCTCGAGCAGTACCCGAACCGAGTCGAGATCGTCCATCTCGACGAGTCCAACGGCGAGATCCGCTCCGATCCCAACCTCGCCTTCGAGCACCCTTACCCTCACACAAAGACCATCTTCATCCTGGATAAGGGGTGCCAGCGCCCGATCTCCTCGCCACCTCCAGCGACTTCCTCCGCCTATGGCGAATCGCCGACGATCGCTCCCGCGTCGAGCTCAAGTCGTGCCTCAACAGCAACAAGAAAAGCGAGTTATGTGGACCGTTAACCTCCTTCGACTGGAACGAAGCTGAGCCGAGACGGATCGGGATTTCGAGCACCGATACAACGTGCACGATCTGGGACATTGATCGCGAGGCGGTTGATACTCAGCTTATAGCTCACGATAAGGAAGTGTTAGACATTGCTTGGGGTGGAGTTGGTGTGTTCGCGTCGGTCTCGGCCGATGGATCTGTGAGAGTTTTCTATCTTCGTGATAAGGAGCATTCGACGATTATCTACGAGAGCTCTGTCCTGATACTCTGTTAGTGCGTCTTGGTTGGAACAAGCAGGATCCTAGGTACATGGCGACTATCATCATGGACAGTGCTAAGGTTGTTGTGCTCGACATTCGTTTTCCGGCTCTTCCTGTTGTGGAGCTTCAGAGGCATCAGGCGAGTGTCAATGCAATTGCTTGGGCTCCTCATAGCTCATTGCATATCTGTACCGCGGGGGATGATTCTCAGGCTTTGATTTGGGATATTTCGTTGATGGGGCAGAAAAACTTGCCGTCGCCAGCTCAACCTCCGTCTGAGAGCGTAGAGCACGCCGCCCGCGCTTTCTGTGAACACCGCTATGATAAACCTGAGAAGAAGTCGGTGCCATTATCACACGACCGTAGTCATACTGAGCCGTGGTATCTGCACGGGTTCTCAGAGAATGAAGGATCGGCCTATACGATGAAACAACTAATTTTGCTATAAACCACTGCATCATCATCCAGTTTAAGATACGTTTTGTTTATTAGCTTTGGTGGTTGATAAAAGGAGATTTGAAAGCGGTTTCTAAATTAGTTGAGCTACCTATTTTGTCTGCTCTTGAGTTAAGTTATGGACTTTTTCATCTCTGAATTTTCAACATCCTTGAGCTGGTTAGGTTTAGCTTCTTTTTCTTTAAAGTTTAGGACTTCTTCCATCTTTTGATCTTCATCTTTTTGTAGGTCTTTCAATTCGGTGGCCTGGAATTCTAACGGGAAAAGCTTGCTTCTGGCTCTGTTGATCAAATGGGTCATATTTGGTAAATCAAACCTCACGCTTAGGTAGTGTCTTTGCCTTTCTGCTGGATATTTTTCAGTCTTCTGTCTTTCTACAAGTACTGAAATTTTTATAGGTTTTATTTGTTTTGAATTTAATGAGACTTTCTTCCCTACAGATTTTCCTTCTGATGTTTCGTATTACTGTACTTTCCAAGAACAGATATGCAATAGGCACATAAAAGTATTGACTCCAGAGGTATGTCTATGAAGTTTCCTTCCGCTTCCATTGTTGGCATCTACAAATAAAAAAGGGAAGAAGCAGAAGACCAAAAGTTCCTAGAATCCCAGATTATGAACTACATCCTCAAATGTTCACAGTCTAGCTGATTCCTACAATGAGAAATGTTGGAGCTTAATTATTCCCATGACAGATTCAGTTTCTATGTCCTGGGCAATGAATCAGGTGACATGCATATCTTAAAACTCTTAATTGTCCTATTTCCTTGCAATTGTTTCACTGATGCACTATTAGATTTGTTGTTACCTTGATTTATCATATTAAATGTCCTATCTCGATTTCTCTTTATATATATATAAGAATTTAAAAAGAAACTGTTAATCGAGAATTTGACATTTGTATATATGAGACAGGGGGAAGCAGGAAAATCTGCTCTAGAAAGAATCCAGGCCACCCTTCTTTTGTTTCAAGTCTAGAAATAGAACTAAGTTTACCCGTGCTGCAGAGATCATAGCCCAGATACATGTACATGTTTTCTTATATATCTTATATATTAGGATCACGTACTCAGAACTCATACTGAGGAAGCCCATGAGAGACCACTGCCACGATGAGATGAGTTAGTGGGTAGAACCTTCATTTTTGAGCTGACTCTATCTGAGTTCAACTTCACATTATAGCTCAATCATTCACCATCTCCCGCATATTTGATAAACATCAGCAGCTGCGACGTCTAAACTTTGCAGAACAAGTAGGCACACATCTAGACAGAAACAAACGTAAGCAGAACAAATCTTATCCGTTGTTTAATATTTGTCATTTTTTGTCCAGGGAGGTGGTAACCACGGTGGTGACGACATGCCTGGAGCTGGATTGGTCTCAACTAATCCATCTGATAGGATGATCCGTGATGCCTCAGATAAAACAACTGCGAGTGATAGTCTTAGGGTTGTTGAAGGAAGTGAGGCTGATCCACCTCTAGCCCCTGGTGCAGGTGTTTCAGTTGGATACACGACTCAAGTATCCACCCACGGAGGATGTGCGTGACAGAAAGAAGCCAGGCATTTCTTAGCTTGAGAACATAAGAAGGACCTAATCTCAAATTCGATTACCTCACCTCTATCGTTTCCCTCTTTATTCTACAGTTTAAATATTTTAATCTCCTATATTCTCTAATGCAAACCTGTTTCAGGGTTTTATTTTATCCTTGGTTTTTTGTTGTTGTTAAGACTAGGAAACACATTTGGTGTTTTGTTTTTAAATAAAATTGTGTTGGAATATGGTTGTGCTAATGATAAATTAAGCTTCAAGAATAGCATACAGTTAACGATCAAATGCCATCGTCGTGTTCATATCATCTTTCTCAGGGACTTCATATAGTTATACATTAATGCCAGTTCTTTTTCACTTTTACACTATTATAAGAACTTCATTATAATGAAGCAGAGAAACATACAGATAAGTATCAACCTCAAAGTAAGCCGTGAAGATTAATAACCATATTCTAGCTTCCTGCTAAATATCTCAAAAACTTCATCATCTGAAGTTTATCAAATCTGGAACCTTTTAACTTTTTGCTTACGAAACCTATAGAAACAGATTGATTAGCATTTTGGTTGCCTCACATCTCGAAAGTCTTACTGTAGATAACTTTTGTTGGTTTGTTTTGATTTAGTTTGGCGTGCTTCTGGTTTTTGTACAAATTATAGTGCATCATCAATTTCATGCAGTGCGTTGGAACAGCACTGCATATATTAATACATTTTCATCGAACTTCAAGTGTATGACATGGAGCTTACAAACGTAGTTTCGGGTAGTTTTGAATCAAAGTTATATATTAATAAACATAATAAATATACATAAACCAAAATAATAAATATATATATGAATATGAATATTTATATAATTATTGTATAGTCAAGTCAAAATAATTTTTGCTCTTGGTTATGAGACATCACTTTTTTATGATATAGTCTATTTTAAATAATTTATATCTGTTTTTCACTGCCAAAATATGCAAAGTATACTTCATTTCTTTTTCTCTCAATTATGAGACATCACTTTCGATGATATTGGTTTATTTTAAATTTTATATATGTTTTCAGAAACTATATTCTGCCAAAATATGCAAAACATGTTTTATATTCTTTGGTCTAGATTATAAACATAATGAAGTATATAGATCACTTATACCTCTGATTATATTTTAAAAAAATATTTATTTGGTTTATGATTAGAGATTCAAAGCAACAACACAACTTCACTTTTTAATTTTGTAAAGATAATCGTGAGTTAAATGAGATACTACTATCCAAAATTCATGTATCTATTTCCACAATGTAAAACATAAAATCCAATTATTTGAAAGTATTTTGAAGCACTAAATATTAATAGAAAATACTTCTATATAAAAGGCTAATATATTTTCAGAAAAAAATATTATTATGTATTCAAATTAATTATACTTAATTTTTTTAAAATACCACGGCAAAAAGTGTATTTCATCTATTAATTTCCATAAAAATATATTAACAGTTAGATATTATAACTAAGCAGCATTAAGAGAAATCGAGATAGGACATTAAAAAGAAACATAAAAATTTAATCTATTTAATTTTTTATATTATTGCTTCAAGATAGATAACAGTGACCTTAGAGAAAGGAGGCAAGCCTACTGTTATATTCTTAAATATATTATATTCTTGATAATTTTAAAATTACTTAAAAAGAAACTAAATTATTAAAAATTAGTATATAAATAAAACTAAAGCAATATTTTGAAGCGTCAAAATAATAAATGAATAAAAAATATATTATGTTAATAAAATAGATTTTAGATTTTAAAGACTTCTAATTCATGTAATATTACAAAATTAAAAATTTGTTTATTACAATTAATATTTTACAATTTGATATATTAAAATAATATTCTAGATCGATATTCAATTGCCAGTTTTCAACTATTACACGAAAAAAATTATTATTAAGTATGGTTTTTTTTAAAGGGGGTTTTATATTTGAAGTAAGTTATTGGAGTACTTTTTCTTTTCGTGAATTTATTCGAGATGAGATTCCAATATTTTAAACTAAGATAATTTATGTTCTATACATAATTATATTTTTTTTACATAACTGTGAATCTCAGACTTGATACTTCATATTTTATTAGTTTACATATAATAAAAATACTTATTTGAAACTAAAAATATAAAAAAAATAAAATTCAAAAATTAGTTATATATAATTTAATATACAAAAATTCACATACAAATAAAAATGATAGACGTAACAAATTTAAATATATTATCCGCGCGTAGCGCGGAAAAAGGATCTAGTAACAATAATGAAAATAAATACACATTGGAAATGCCTGTTTTTTTTTTGTTATAACCGGATATAATCTTAAAATCCTATTATAGTTTACCTGATTAGCATAATCTTTAGAAATCACTACTTATTGCTTCTTCAAATAGACATACGAAAAATAAAGGATATCAATTAGTTTTGTATCTTCAGACGTGCTTAAATTATTTTGAATCACCTAACCATCACCACAACAATCCCTAATATATTAATTGAGAAGAATTACAATGTTTTGGTAAGCACGCCACGTGTAATTACTATGATGATTTTTAGAATTCATCTCAACATATTTTAGATTTTTTATTAAACTAATTATCAAATTAATTAGTTGTGTACAAAATAATATTATCTATTTTTTTTTTTTTTTTTTTTTTTTTTTGACAAATAATATTATCTATTATTTTCTTAAATAAAAGTTATGAAATTACCTAATATGATTAACATATATATGATAATTAATTAATATGAATAATAAAGATTTGATAAGATTTTTGTATCATTTCTTCTTTTTGTTTAATTTTATATTATTAAAATAAATTAAAATTTTACATTAGTCATATAATAAAAATTTTAGATTTTTCTTATATGTTACATTTTGAATTGTTTAAAAAGACTATAAATTACTAAAAACATTAAAATTTCACGTTGAAAATTTTGTGATCAATGGTTTAACTTTTTTTGTTATAAATAGATATAAATGATCATAAAATCGTTTGGATATGAAGTCTCATTTAATATATATTCATATTAAATATATATATGTATCTTAACTTCGTTTTAAATTAAACTATTTACCAGACAAAATACATAAATATGTTATTTCAAAATTTACATTGAAAAAATGATTGTTTTGATTTATTTACCAAAAAATTATTGTAATCAAATAAGAGATAATTTTTATTTATATACTTACTCTAATTTCATTACATATATGTAAATGAATATAAAATAAATAATAATATATAAAAATTGTTTGTATATATAATGTTCCTTCCGCGTATATCTTAACTTAATTATCACTATTTCGGAATATAATGCTAAGTCGCCGCGATACCAAACCAATCAAGGCGATGATGAATGCTACGATGCTCCAGACGATACCACAACAAGTTTTGTCTTTTTTCAGGATTTGTTTTTCTTTTCTCCTATAATTACATTTCTAGATAATTACAAAAAATTAATTATAGTATGAGATACCGCATGCAAATATTAAATCATAAGAGTTAAGAAAACTCTTGCATGCCTCTTTACAGTTAAGAAGACGATAAAAATGCGATTCCTTTTACTAAAAAAATAGTTCCAAGAGTAGAGGATCTCCACTATCTTCAACAAATCCATCACCACCGCAAAAGAAAAGCTTTGCAGTTCCGTGGACAAATAGAACAATTTCTTGGCTTGATTTGGATCTATTCAAACTTTTTCCATATTACACAAATCTGGCTTTTCATATTATTACAACCATAAGTGGCATTGACAAATTATATTGAAAAAATATTAAAATACTGTTGATGAAAAAAATCTATCTTAAATTTTAATTTAATATATCTATGCATATATATATATATATATGTATATGTAAAATTACCGTTAATTATTATTCAGTTCTTTTGGTTACCAGAAATTTATATAGGGGTACCAAAAGAAGTTTTATGAAGTAATAATCGGGGTTTATTCAATCTACAATTTAAAATGATATGATTTTTAAGGATTTGAAGGTCTGATGGGAGCAAAAAATATACGGACTTCTCTAACTCCCTTGCATGCAGAGATGGAGGCGCTACAATGGGCTATAGAATGTATGAGAAATTTACGACAATTTCAGGTTACGTTTGCAACAGATTGTTCTCAATTGGGAAAGATGGTTTCGGAACCAGAAGATTGACCAGCTTTTGCAAGTTATTTAGAAGATATTAAAAGTCTGAAAGAGAGTTTCATACGATCAGAGATTATACATGTACCAAGTACGCAAAACAAAAAAGCGGATAACCTAGCACGCAGTGTCAGAAATGTCTTTCGTCGTTCACATGGATCAATATCTCTCGGTGTAGTTTACATCGTCAATATGAGTATGTAATATTGTTGACAAAAAAAAAAGATGATTTTAGACGAACTGAGGTATTTTTTTTTATCAAAGGGTTAATTGAGATTTAAGATTAGGAGATTTGTTTTTAACTAAGAAATCCCATCAGAGAATTTTAGTGACTAGAAAAATCTTGAAATTTACAACTTAATATTTTCAATAACAGTAAATAGTTTGTGTCCCAAATAATACTTATGTTACGTGTGTAATGAAATTCTCCCATTTAATTTAGTCACATATACAAACCTCCCACTGAAATAAATGTAGAACAAATTGATGATGAATTTTTTTGTTTTTGTAAATGTTAAGTTACAAATTGATGAAGTTATTGGGAAGGAGCCCGTCCACTTGGATCATCCCAGGACCATATTGAGTTACTTCCCTAACCGGAGGGACCATAAGAAAAGAGACTTTTGTATGTTTTTCTTTCTTTCTTACAATATGGTACGCATGATGAATTAACACCATCTCCCTCGTGGTCGTGGTACATTTCAAGTTTACATTTTTGTTTTTTTCTTCCTATATGGATAATCAATCTTCATTGCTAAAGTGGACCAATATTCCCCAATCGGTTAATACAATAAATATTAGTTGACTTTTAAAGTCGTAAGGATTGTTTAATGAGATATTTAAAAGTTCTGAAGATATGGTAGGTTCGTTTACTAACAAGTAACAACTGTAACGAATGTATTAAGATGAATAAAATATTAGTTGACTTTAAGCTTCTGTTGTTTAGTTTATCATATACTTTGAAACCTGGGTAAAACCTACAACGTTGTGGGGGCTAAGAATTAACAATATTTGCATTTCAAGAAAAATAATTTATCAAAGAGCGGACAATTTTTTAATCAAATTAAAAATATTTATTACATTTTAGCTTTGGACGGTCTCTACTCTGCTGAAGAGTGATGAACTCCTTACGTAACTCTAGCAAGTTACTACAATAACACCAACCTCATAAATATTACTAATATATAGCATATGCAGTGTCACGTGATTTTTAAAAAAAAACTGCGTTATGCGCGGGACGTATAGTATACGAAGGTGAAAGCCTTTTTTAAAAGTATAGTATACGAAGGATATGCATGTGACACATTAGTTTGATCAAAGCCAACAAAAAACAGCTCACTCTTCCTAATATAAACTGATAAATGAGGATTATTGAAGTAAACAAATGTCCCTGTAGCAGCTCAAGGGATGTCAAAGGGTGAAAGGACGTGGCTCTTCATGAATGTTCATGCATTATATCATGTTTGGCCGTCGACAGTTTCTTTGACATTCCAAATTAAACTTCAACGATTCTCTATATATATTTTATTGAGTTTTGAGTTGAATTAGGTTCATGTCCATCCACTCTTCTTAGTGTTACCTACGTTTCTCGGACAATTATAAAACCAATGTTTAAGAATATTCCTTTCTTAGTAATTGTCTACCGGCGACATAATATCTTCATTGTGAATGATAACAGAAACTGAAATTTTAAAAGTCTCTTGTCTTTGTATAATATACTTTGTTTTCTTCAAAAACATCTGTATATATAATTTCTCCAAGAGGAAAATTGAATGAATGGCGGCTCGTCCGACCAAATCTAAACCACAAATAATTATTTTACCTGCTTAAGCTCAATGATATGTATTCGTATTGGTTTCAATAATTAGCTAAATTGTAATAGTCATACATATGTAGTAAGAAAATATTTCAACCGTGTTATGTACATAAAATGAGACTTTACGTTTTACTTTTTTTTAACTCTATGTAAATTACTTATGAATATTAAACGGAACCCATTTCTAGATGCTTACGGAAATTTGTGCTTTTGTCATGTAAGGCATTCACAATGGTCAACCAGAATTGAAGTCATAAGAATAGTTTTTAACAAGAGTGTTTGAACCCTAGCCAATTCTATAGTTTTCAAAATAAACTCTCCAACTAGTAGACTACTATGATAATTGTCGCCCCAAACCAAAATGTGGATAATAAACGAGAATACAGGTTACAGGCGAAATATGGTCAAAATCAAAACTCGTACGCAATTTACCGATCAGAGTGGTAACTAAATAAATTAAACATTTCTAATCAAATTATAAATGATTTCAAATGCAATAGTTGGTTACCATAACGTGTTAATTAAAGAACACGGTTGATACTACCATTATGACCATATTAGTTCTATATTATTTATATAAGTATGTACACTACCTAATGTATGTATGTATGTGAGCACTGAGCAGCATGTGGATGTAAGTCATGTACCATACTGCAAGAAAACTTCCATGGACCTGAAGTTAATCACTTCCACCACGTCTCATTAAGTCTAACCACATGTTTCCATTATTCTAAATAATCTTTTATGCAAACAGTTAATCAAACTACGGTCTTATCTTTCTTGGTCTGACAAAATAACCATACTAGTTAATTAGGACATTACATGAAAATCCAAAATACATCCCACTCAGTAGTTAACATGAAGAGAACAAATAAATAAATAATTTCTTATATATTCACGGCTTCTAAAATTAAATTATAAACCTTTGAAACTCATGCGAAACCGATATTCAACAAAAGTATTGCGATAACAATTTAAAGAGAGATATGAACTACCATATGACAGTACCGCAGATTAATGTTTTTGCATATTTCAGATAAGAAGGTATCGATGAACATTTTCATAATAATACGGGATATGCAACAATGATTAGACGATACATCATCTGTTGAATCCATTATTTGAATTTAACAAAAACAAATGAAGTAATAACTTTGGTCCAGTTTCGGTTTAATTCAATTCCGGTTTACAGCTAAATATAATAAATCCTGGACCACTAATCCTTGAAATTTGAGTCTATTGGTGCCTCTGTCTCTTCTTTCGAAGTCGGGCGGTACCTAGTTTCAAGTTTTTTTCATCACCTTTATTGGAAGTTTTTGATTATTATACTAAACCTAATTACTAATAAAATACGAGGTTGCCACATGAAAAACCTTCACACGGTAGCGCCAGGTGCAATGGCCCTGTCACGGTACAAAATAAAATGATATTTCGAGGGATAGATCTTTTTTCTTTAACCAATATAAATTATGAAAAAATTGTGTACTCAGTGCACTTCGGCAGCTTTCTCTCTCCTCTCTGTTCTCTCTCCCAAACTTTTCACAGAGATGGATGATTGAGAAAGTGAAGCTGAATGGTCTCTCTCTGGTTTCTTTCCTTTATCCTTCAGAGAGAGAGGTTCCGTCAAGCTGGCCGGATCTGTTACCGGAGCTTGACTCCCGACGTTCGGGCTATGCTTCTGGCAAGCGGTGGCTTCCAAAGCACTGTCTTGGCCGGCTTCTGACTCCGGCAAGTAGGTGGTTCTCATAACACAATCTTGTCCGGCAACGACTCTAGCCTTTTCATCTTCTCCTTCGATGAATTGGTCTAGCTTAATCCGCTCTTTTCCGGGTTCTGTTTTATATTTGTTTTCATGGCTTTATTTTATCGGATTTTCTGAAACATCATCTTCTTTGATGTTTCTCGGCGAGCCTTATCGGTTCTAAGTGTGTTCTTCGTCGGTTCTCCTTTCGTCGCTTCCGGTTGTTTCTAGGTGGAAGCCGTTCAGTTTTTCCGGCGACGACTTTCAATGCTGTGAAGTTGGGTGACGTCTCGGTCAGCCACGTGTTCCCTTTTTGCTTGGTCTCTAACACGTGTTGTGTCTGCAAGACATGTTCACCGACCTTCATTGGGCTTTTGGTCTTGGCCTATTTATTGGGCCTTAGGTTGTAAATTATGGACCTTGTCATCGGTATATCTCCAACATCAGCAACAAGTCTTCTTCTTGTATGGAAATCGCAGTGAATTCTCTCTGAGCCTTCTTTCACCGGTCTGATTTGGTGTTTGACGGTTTCGGTTGGGCTTCGCTTCTTGATGCGTTATCAGATCTTGGTGTGATCTGGTCTTAAAGCTCTATACCTAGGCGTTCAACGGTCGTGTGTGACCCAGCCGCTTCCGGGAGTGTGTTTGATAGGATCTGTGTATGATTCTAACTTGCCGGATTATGGAGTTTTGGTTACTTTGGGTTCGTGAGGTGTGTCCTCTTTGTTCTTGAAGGAAGTAGCTTATTGGTGGTTTGGCCGTGGGCATTCCCAGTGAGCAATTTTCATTGGATTTTCAGAAGCTTAAAGGCGTTACTAGTTGTGTTTTGTGCCCTTGTGTTTGGATTTCGGTGTTTTTTTTTCTGTGGTTTATGTCCGTGTCGTTGTAAGTATTCCATGGTTGTTCTAATAAAAATTAGATGTCAAAAAAAAAGAAAAAATTGTGTACTTATTTGTGGTGATTATCTTCTCGATCGCCGACGTAGGCGATAATATTTTTCATTTTTTTGGTTATAAAAAGAGTGTAATAATTGGTGTGATAAATAGTTCGCATAAATAGTACGAATTTCGTAATTAATTATTGAAAATTTGTATTCTATAGCATGTGACCACTTCGACGTATGGTATGACGTAACACTATATCTGAAATCTTCTACCAATAACGAGATATATTTCAGTCAGTTTTACCTTTTTATGTTACAGAAATGTTTCAGCTACTTTGATCATACCAAACAGATTACATATTCATTCTTTATGTACATATATCATTGGTGTAGCTATAGCCTATATATCATTAAATTTTATTAGGTTTAGATGTACATATATAACAATTTGAAAACATTATCTTTAAGATTTAGTTGTTTATCAGTTTTGCCTTGCAGAGTAAAGTTGATTAAATTTAATCTCAAGTAAACTTTAAGTTAATCCATGATTAATGTAGTAGGATACACATTACACGGGTTAAGATAAAATCCTTCAAATCTGTCATACAGTCGAATCAGATTATCAGCTCTCATGCTCTGCCACATATGAACATCTATATGCAAGTTCTGATCAAACATCGGTATGTTAGAATTACAGGCATTTGTGTTTCTTAATTTATGCAACAAAAAAGCTAATATCAGATTGGTATCTGGTTTGCCGAATTGCCGTCATCATAAAATATATCATATTGGTTAGACCACACAGGAGACTTATCTAATAAAGATATCAATTATAATCTTTAACAGTTCACTAAGATCAAAACTTTCAGACCAATTAAGCTGTCAAATGTTTCAAGAACGATCACAATTTGCGGAACATCAACATTTAAAATTCGGAAACGAGGAGCAATTGAGTTTATTAAAAAAAATATATTATACTGTTGTAATTTTTCTTGTTGGCAAAAACAAAATCCGTAATTTGCTAATTCTTATTAAGATTTCCTATCTTGAAACTCTCTCGATAAAAATATATAATTAACTAACATCTATATGCTTATTACGATCACAAAAAAAAATCAAAACAAAACGACCATATATTCGGAAATCAATTTTATGAGGTCCTCCAATATTAACACACCGGGTATAGTGATAGTCAGATCTGAGTAATGTATGGGAGGAGTAGTTTCACAAGATCTTGGAAATCTAGGGGTTTTAAACTTCTAAATTGTAATAAAATTGATTGGTTAATATTTTTATTTGGCTCCTATATATTCGTCAAGTTTATTTATTCCTCTCTCTACGGTTATTTTGAAATACAATCCAAGGTTTTTATGTGACATGTTATCTTTTGGGTGCATCTTATTTTGCAAATGCATAGATACTTTTGTTATCACTTTCATATACTTATAGAAGTTTATACTCCCGCCTTTTCGAAAGTAAGATTTTCTAGATTTTCTTCTTGTTTCACAAAGATAGTTTTTCTATATTTTTAAGGTACTTTTTGTATATTTTTGAGAAACATTAGGGCCGATTGGTAATGGATGTAGCTTTAAAAAATTTGCTGTAGAAAAAAAATTGTATACTTTTTGTTGTGGCTTTAGATTTTATTGCTTTAAAATTTTAAGGAAATTGCTCTGGATTTTTGGCTCTGTAGAGCACTTGTACAGATGTAGGCACTACAAGAAAACACAAGCTTACCGAGGAAAATTAATGAGGAAAAATAATCCTCGTAAAATTACGTCGAGTTTACGAGGAAATTACGTGGAAAAATAAAATCAACGTTATTTCCTCGTAAAGTAACGACGAAACCGTTTCGTCGTAAAGTCGGTGTAAAGTGACGTGGCTTTTACGAGGAAATACGCTTTCCTCGTAAATTCCACGTAAAATTAACGTGTTCTTTACGAGGAAATAATTTACGTCTACTTAGGGAGGAAATTTTGAATCCACCAACTTTGTAGTTGTAACACTTTTTTTTTCGGCCACCTAACTAATTTTCGTCGTAAATTCCTAGGAAAATTACAACTACAAGATTCGAAAGTTTCCTATAAATATGAACGTTTGAACATCATTTTAAACACACAAAAAAAAACGTGAAAGAAAAAAATAGCGGCCTCCGGGAACATTTTCGAGTTGCGGAAGTGGATGTATATGCATAGAGATGCTAACGGGAGAGTGACGAAAGAATACCTTGCGGGGCTGGAGACATTTATGCATCAAGCAGATTTGACACCGCTCGCCCAAGAAAGTGGTAAGATGTTCTGTCGTTGTCGGAAATGCAACAATTCGAAATTGGCAAACCGTAAAAATGTTTGGAAGCATTTAATAAATAGAGGTTTCACGTCAAATTACTATATTTGGTTTCAGCATGGGGAAGATTATAATTATGATCAGAATGAAGCTACTAGTAGTAATAGCAATTTTCAGGAAGAACCGGTTGATCATCATTTGCATAATGAACATAGTTACCATCAGGAGGAGATGGTAGATTATGATAGGGTTCATGATATGGTAGTTGATGCATTCGTAGCTCATGATGAAGATGAAGAACCTAATATAGATGCAAAAAAGTTTTATGAAATGTTAAACGCGGCGAATCAGCCACTTTACAGTGGTTGTAGAGAAGGTCTCTCTAAATTGTCGTTGGCTGCTAGAATGATGAATATTAAAACTGATCACAATCTACCTGAAAGTTGCATGAATGAATGGGCAGACTTGTTTAAAGAGTATTTGCCGGAAGACAATGTGTCTGCTGATTCTTATTATGAGATTCAGAAACTGGTTTATAGTCTTGGGTTGCCTTCGGAGATGATCGATGTTTCATCGACAACTGCATGATCTACTGGGGAGATGATGAAAAGTTAGAAGAATGTCGATTCTGCAAGAAGCCATGATTCAAGCCGCAAGGACGGGGACGTAATAGGGTACCGTACCAAAGGATGTGGTACCTACTAATTACAGACAAATTGAAAAGATTGTACCAATCAGAGCAGACTGCTGGAAAGATGAGATGGCATGCCGAGCATACTCAGACGGATGGTGAGATGACTCATCCATCAGATGCAAGAGCCTGGACACATTTTAACAAAGTACATCCGGATTTTGCTAGCAATAGCCGGAATGTGTATCTCGGATTATGCACAGATGGATTTAGTCCATTCGGAATGTCAGAGAGACAATATTCATAGTGGCCAGTCTTTCTTATGCCATACAACCTGCCACTGGAGATGTGCATGCAACGGGAGTTGCTATTCTTGACCATATCAATACCTGGTCCGAACCATCCAAAAAGGTCTCTGGATGTTTTCCTACAACTACTGATAAAAGAGTTGAAGGATTTGTGGTCAACAGAGGTGAGGACGTATGACTGCTCAACGAAGACGAATTTTATGATGCAAGCGATGTTTTTGTGGACCATAAGTGACATTCCTGCCTATGGGATGTTGTCTGGATGGACTACACATGGGAGATTAGCTTGTCCATATTGTAATGGAACGACAGATGCGTTTCAACTGAAGAATGGTAGGAAGACAAGTTGGTTCGATTGTCACCGTCGATTTATTCCCATTGGCCATCCATACCGAAGAAACAAGGATTTGTTTAGGCACAAAAGGGTTGTGAGAGACACTCCTCCTCCATATCTAACTGGAGAACAAATTGAAGCGCAAATCGACTACTACGGAGCTAACGAAACAGTTCGTTGTGGTGGTAATTGGCAAGTCCCTCGTAATATGCTTGATTCTTACGGTATCATAACAACTGGCACAAGAAGAGTATATTTTGGGAGTTGCCATATTGGAAGGATCTTCTTCTGCGCCACAACCTCGATGTGATGCATATAGAAAAGAATTTCTTTGAGAACATCATGAATACAATTTTGAATGTCCCAGGGAAGACAAAAGATAACATAAAATCGAGGTTGGACTTGCCGGATATTTGCTCAAGAAGTGAGTTACATATAAAAAGCAATGGACAAGTTCTCGTTCCGATATTCAGATTGTCTTCAGAAAAAAAGTCGGTGTTGTTCAACTGGGTGGCATCAGATGTGAAGTTCTCCGATGGGTATGTTTCAAATCTCTCTAGATGTGTTGAAAAGGGTCAAAAGTTCTCCGGGATGAAGAGTCATGATTGTCATGTCTTTATGCAATGACTACTGCCTTTTGCATTTGCGGAGCTACTTCCAACAAACGTACATGAAGCACTTGCAGGTAGTATATTATAGCGCAATAATTTTATAATGGTTTAGTTTGCAATAATATATGACTAATAATGTGTTTAATTGTTTTTGGAATATAAAATAGGCATTGGAGCATTTTTCAGGGATCTGAGCACACGCACTCTTAAAGAAAAAGTTGTGGAACAGCTTCAGGAGAACATTCTCATCTTATTGTGCAACTTGGAGAAGATATTTCCTCCGGGATTTTTTGACGTCATGGAGCATCTAGCTGTCCACCTCCCATATGAGGCATTGCTCCGTGGACCTGTACATTACGGATGGATGTATCAGTATGAGCGAGCCATGAAATATTTGAAGGGAAAAGCAAAGAACCTCGCCAAAGTTGAAGGTTCTATAATTGCTGAAAGTTTGATGGAAGAAGTTTCTCACTTCACATCGTACTACTTTGCGTCAAAAGTACGTACCCGGAGAAGAGCTCCAAGAAGATATGATGATGGTGGTGTTGCGCCAACATATGCAATTGCTGGTGTTCCAGAAATCTTTAGCCAGATTGGGCGACTCAGTGGAAAATCAAAAGAGGTTTGGTGGTCGAGTGAAGAAGACGCTCATAGTGCACACACCTATATTCTACTCAATTGCGAGGATCCATTGATGCGTTATTTTGAAAGGTAACATATATGGACACTTCTAAACACATATAAGTATAAATTATATAATTGTGAAAGATTAATTAATATAAAATTTGATTTTACAGTCTATTTGTTTCTCAAGTCAAAGAAACATTTCCAGGTATATCCACAAGTGACGCAGACAAAAGGAAAGATCAATACTTTATTAAGTGGTTGAAGAATCATGTATTAACTCAAACTCTTTTTTCATACATGATTTGTATTTCAACGTTCTCTTTATTTTTGCATATTGATTATGACGACGATTCAGATTATCTTAAGTGCTTACACGAAGTAATTCAATCTCCACTTGTAAATGTCACCACATCACATATGTATTTCACACGAGGCTATACTTTTCATACATATGAGTATGGTAGACAGCGGGCAACCAGTAACTATGGAATATGTGTGAAAGGGAAATATGTATGAAAGGGGAAATAAATTTCTACGGGATCTTGACGGAGATTATTGAAGTCGAATTCCCAGGGATATTGAAGCTGAAATGCGTCCTCTTCAAATGTGAATGGTTCGACCCCGTCGTCAACAAAGGTATTCGGTTTAACAAATTCGGTGTAGTTGATGTCAATGGTGGACGAAGGTACAACAAATTCGAGCCTTTCATCTTAGCTTCACAAGCAGACCAAGTTAGCTTCCTTCCATACCCTCCCTCGGATGAGAGATTTGGGTATAAATTGGTTAGCTGTGATCAAAGTTACACCTCGAGGACGAATCATCAGCGGAGAAGAACCACCATTGCAAGAAGTACAGATAAATGAAGTCGAGGAACCTGAACAAGAAATTGATGACATCCTTCTCACTGATCCGCATAATCACGAGTTCGAAGATCTTACAGACGATGCCACGAACAAAGCTGTTGAAGACGAGTTTAATGAAAATGATGATGTTTCTAGTGATGACGAGAATGTTGATGTATCTGATTGATGTATTTGATTTTGTGTAAGTTAATGAGAGTTTGTTTTAGAAAAAAGATATTGAGATTATAAGTTAAGGAATTGTGGTTTTAGAATTTGGAGTTTGGAATGGAAAGAATAGATTGAGGTTAAAGGGAAGATGGGTTTGAGGTTTGGAATATACGAAGTAGAAGATAAGGAAGATGGGGTTTGGAGTTTCAGATTTTAGGGATTAAACATAATCCTCATTATTTCCTCGTAAACTAACGAGGAACTTACGACGAATCCTAAAAATAAAGAACGCGGGACTCGTTAATTTCACGTAAGCAGAAATCGTCGTAAACAACTCGTAAGCTAACGAGGAAATACCGACGAAATAAAAAAATAAAGAACGCGGGGCTCGTTAATTCCACGTAAGCAGAAATCACCGTAAATACCTCGTAATCGGAAAACGCGGACCTTGCTAATTCCTCGTAGAATAAACTAGAAAAAAATAAGAGAAAAAAGATACTGGAATCACATGTGGCGAGACCTTCGTATATCTAGCCCACATGTGTTCCAATATCTTTTTCTCCTGTTTTTTTTTTCAAATCTTTCTAATTTGAAAAGCAAACAGGTGAGTAATTAGTGTGTGATTTGAGATATTGTGTGATTTGTGAGTTTGTGTGTGATTTGAGAAGGAAACTTGTGTGTATTTATAGAAAAGCGGGCCTCGCTAAATCCTCGTAACGGAAAGACTCGTTAATTCCATGTAAGACAAAATCATCGTAAAGACCTCGTAACCAAAAAACGCGGGCCTCGCTATTTCCTTGTATAGTAAAACGCGGGCCTTTGTAATTCCTCGTAACTTTACGAGAAAATTACGAGGAGATGTAATCTCTTATATTTACTCCCGAGCGCTCACTCTTTATTTCATCTCAAATTTCTCTCCACTTTCTCTCCACTTTCTCTCTATTTCGCAGCAATGGTAAGTCTCTCAAATTCCTCTCTTATTTGATTAGTTTATGATATATTAGGTGGTTAGTGTATGGAATTTAGATAGGTTTACGGATTTTATGTTAATTAGTGTTGATTAGGTTGTTAGTGTAGGAATTTAAATAGGTTTATAGAATTTGTTAATTACTGTTGATGTTAATTTTAAAATTTAAGAAAAAAATTCCAGACGATTCGAAAGAACAGACTTACTCCCCATTACAGAGAGATGTTCGGTGAGCTTGGTAGTCGTTTAGACCCGTCTTCTTCAGCTCCCGGTTTTTCTTCAGCTCCCGGTTCTTCAGGTCCGGAGACTTTCCCTGAGACTCGGTCTTCTCAGAGAGTCTCTCAGTTGCCTTCTTCTAGTGCACCTCATGTGCCTCCTCTGATGGCTCCTCCGACGATGCCTCCTCCTGTGCCTCCTCCGATGGATCCTCTGATGCCCGCCGAGATTCATCCCGATTTGATGGTGCCTCCGAGTGCCCCTTACTCGAAGTACACTGTCGAGGACCTTCTCCGTCAGCCAGGCAGAGAAGGTTTACCACTCATAGACCCCGACCGACCGGACGGAACTTTGTGGTATGTTACATTATTTTTGTTTTCAATTATTTTATAACATTAATAAATAATTTATACTTTTAATTTGTTTTTTCAGCTTTGGGGTTGACAATTGTCTTGCATCAGACGTAACCGACACGATCAAAGGTTACTTCTCCATGCCACATCCGAACTGGAAAAAGACGCCGATCTACATCAGAAAGACGTGGTTCAAAATTTACGCTGTAAGTTACTTTTAATTAATTATATATACTTTTATTTTTTCATGACTTATATTTTTTTTAAAACTAATTATTATTAATTTAATTTTTTTTTGCAGCAAAAATATCATTGGTCCATGGGGGTCACTGAGAAGGTGAGGAAACAGTTTTACGCGAAGGCGAAAGTTCGCTTGTTGGACATGGTCTCCAACTGAAAGGTTGACTGGATCGTGAAGGGATATGAGTGTGGCAAACCCGCTGAGCTCACCACGGGTGTGTGGGATTGCCTCATCCGTTATTGGCGGGATCCTGAGTCCATCAGAATCGCCCAGTCTTGCTCTGCCTCCCGTAACACAGTAGATGAGCACGGCCACGGGCCGATGCTTCACTCTACGGGCCATAAACCCCACGCCGGTGTCCGTTTGGAAATGGTAATTAAATATTTTATTTAATTAAATTTTTAATATATATATATATATGTATATTCTAACTTTCTTAAATGTTTTTAGGCCAAAGAGACGGGACAACTCCCGTCTCTTATGCAACTTTACGAGCGGACCCACAAGAATAAGGCGGGCCAATTTCTAGATGGCAAGTCCGAGCAAATCTTCAACGACTTGGTTGATCAGGTTGACGACCGCCAGACCCAGCTGATCCAGTAGTCCACCGACGGATTACCCGTCACCTTATCCACATTTGAAGTGGATAAGATTTACGAGGAGGTATATTCTTTAAAATTTTAATTTTTTTTATTCAATTAATTTAACTTTAAATTTTCACTAACAATATTTTTTTGTTTTTGTTTTTAAGGTTGTCCCTAAGAAAAAGTGACGTACGTTGGGGATTGGTTCCGTCAACGATGTTCCGAGAGCGACATCGTCTTATGCTCAGACACGGGAAGATGAAGTCACTGCGCTGCGTAGAGAGTCCGAGCAGCTGCGTAGAGAGTCCGCTCAGCTGCGTAATGAGATGGACTCGACGCGATCTGCGTTCACAGCTCGTATGGGTGGACTCGAGGGCTTCTTGGACGTTGTAGCGGTCACAAATCCAGAATGGGAGTCCTTGTTGAGGAACATGTGACGACAAAATCTCAATCCAGGCGAGTCATCATCTGACACACATCCCGAGGCAGATGTAGAGAGGAGGAGTGATGAATTCTACCGGGCGATGAACGACTCTTAGTTCTTTTTTTCGGTTGTTGAATTATAAATTCAAAACTTATTTATATATAAAATATTTTGGTATTGATATTTTTTAAAAAATTAATTTTATTAATAAATTAAATAATTTTAGTTATTTTTTTAATTATATTTTTAAATTTTGTAAAATAAAAAAACGAATTAAATTCGTAGCTAATGTTACGAGGAAATGACGAGGAAAGATAAACGAGTGTTTTACGAGGAAATACTTCCGTGGTACTTACGTGTACTTTACGACGAAACACTTTCGATGTATTTACGTGTAGTTTACGAGGAAGACCTTTCGAGGTATTTACGAGGAAATGTAGCGACTTTCTTACGTGGAATATTTACGTGGTCTTTACGACGAAATGTTGTACTTTGTTTTTACGACGAAATCTTTTCCTCGCTTAGTTACAACGAATTGGCGAGGAATATGCGTTACGACAAACGAGTAATGACAAAACGTATTTCTTCGCTAATTCCTCATAAAGGCTCTTTTACGACGAACTCGCGAAGAATACTGCCGTCGTTAAACTTATGTTTTCTTGTAGTGAGGTTATTTCAAAAGCTGTGATTTTGAAATTTTTATTAAAGCTTGAATGCTGTAAATTTAGTACTGTAGAAATAAATGGGGCTGTGGACAGCACCTACAGCCACTACCAATCACACCCATTAATTACAAATATTTGAATTGAATTGATTAGATTTAATTAATGGAGAAGAATTGAAAAGTGTATAGAAAAATAAATAATAAATTAAACTGTAAACATTTATTATATTCTTAATAAGTGTAAAATCTTTAGAAAATATTACTTTCGGGAGCAGATGTAGTATTTTCTTAAGGTATATGTACTATGTAGGTGTTAAAACTTGGAATATATAATAAAACGATGAATCGTAAAAGAATGTGCTTATCTGATCCTTTCATTATACTATTATCTTAATATTCCTACTTGCCATTAAAATTTGCAGGAAAAATAAATGAAAAACATCGTGATTGTGCAAAATCTTGTGATAATAAAAACTTGTGAAAGAGCAAAATCTTCGGTTATTCTGTAGAATGTAGCAGTACGCTTTACATATGACCAATCAAAACCATCGGATATATTATTTCGAAGACGATTCCAAAGAACTTACTTAATGCGGTCTATTGGTCTAATTGCTTTAAAAAAAAAAGTATTTAGCTTGATTGATCAAATAAGTAAAAAGAAATACATGCAATAATAAACAAAAAGATTCTTTTTATTTGCTGTCAAAAAAAAAAAAAAAAGATTCTTTTTATTTTTATCTCAAAAGAGTTCTTTCATCATTGCATAAATCAGTTGATAATCAGGAAAAGCTGAACTAATCTCGGGAATCGCTTCCTTTACAATTATTCTCTGAGCGTAATCCTAAATTATTATTTTTGTGCATTGCTGATAAAATACACAACTGTTTAAATATTCAGAATTTTGATAATTTTTATCTTGATATAACATTTTGTTTTAAACTATAGAATATATTTGACTGTAAATATGTTCTATGTGTACTGTTATATATTGGTGCTTTGATTTTGTTTATTTCCTGAATATTACTAGTAATAAATATTTAAATAACTTAAAATCCATCTCAACAGTTAATAACAAAACATATATGGCTGAAATTTTTATGTAGTTATAGTTTCGAGTTTTGTAAAATATGTGATTCAAACATGTATGTAATCTTTTGATATGAACTTTTTATGAAAGTGGAGCGTAAATATTTAATAAACTGAATTAAAGACAACTTCAAAATCCAAAGAAGAGTATATACTTCTCAAAGAGTATTCTGGAATAACTTAATACGTACCAACCGTAAAGGTTACACCATAATACTTTGAGATAGAAGTGCACCGCCATTTGTAGGAAACGAAGCAATGTATATACTTATATAATGGATAGTATAGCTTTTTTTTTTTTTTTTTGATCAAATGATAGTATAGCTTTTTATGATTACAACTAATTAAGTAAAATTTAAAACTTTCTGCGGCGAATGAGCTGCAGTTTGCACTTTACGCCTAATTGTGAAGAAGCGATTCCTTTTCATATCACAATGATTTCATATTTCTCCTTTTCTCCTTCCGCGTGACCACTTAATCGATTATCGTTCATATTTGTTTATTTAGTACTTTGAGATACTAAACTCAACTCGTTTTAATTCTTTAATTTTAAGTTCAAACATATAGCCAACACTAAGAGCATCTCCAACGTATATCTCTATAATTTCCTCTAAAATAGAGATTTCTATTATAGAAGTAAAAATGCTCTAATGTATGTCTCTATAATAGAGTTCCTCTATTTTTAGAGGTGAAAAATAACATATCTCTATATTTCCCCCTATAAATAGAAAAACTCTATTATAGAGGTATATTTTGGAGCATTTTCACTTTTATTATAGAATTTCTCTATTTTATGAGAAAATATAGAGATAGAAATAAAGGTGGGTTGGAGATGGTCTAAGTCATTTGCTACCAATTTCGTTAAAATTCTTAAAAAAACATTTGTTCAATTTTTAAAAATGATTAAATTTGCTATCACTATCAAGGGACTATAAATTCTTAAAAATGCATGAAACAAACCCATTATATATCATTTTTTACTTCATTTGAAAGCATGATTGCAAATAATTCAAGCTATCACTATCAAAGTGTTATTTTTTTAATCAATAATTCACAATGCTAACATAACTTAATTCAAGTTTTAGGTAACTACACTTTTGGGGAAGAACTGATTTATGACTCTGGATATGTCACAAACATTATCAAATATTTGTCTTAGATTTAAAGATATCGTAGAACAAAATAAGAGTATGACTTCTCCATAACTGAGAGAAAAAGGTCTTTCAAAAATGGAGAAAGTGTGTTCTACAACAAACCTAGAAAGGCTTGAATGCAAAGTACAGTAGAACCTCTATAAATTAATACTCGATAAATTAATAATCTCTATAAATTAATAAATTTCGCCGGTCCCAACTTGGGCCGGTTCAAAATTTGACACAAATCGATAAAATAATAAGATAATAATTTTTAAAAAAATTCTATGTAAATATATGGTCCCATTGAAATCAGAAATTGATAATTTATATGTATACATATTTTATATAAGTAAGAACCTATTATTATATTGTTTATATTCACAATAAAAATTTCTTTATATCTTCTTAACACTTAATATAGTTTTGATGAGATTTAGTAATATTATATCTAAAATCACATTTAAGTTCTATGCAATATATATTATATACACCAAATCATATATATAAAATTAATATAAATGTCAAATTTTAAAAGATAACAATTAATGCCTATACAATAAAATAAAATATTTATTTTATTTTAAAATAAATATATCTTAAAATAAAAATCTAATTTATAGAGGTTTTACTGTATAGCTTAATTATTTCTTTATTCTTTGTAATAGTAGACATATACTAGTGAATGCCTTCTTCCTTTTCTTTTACAGCTTGAATATATGAGGTTTCTACTAAGCTAGTGTTGTTTAACTTATTTTCCCTAAAGTAAAATAGTACCTATCCTTAGATAAAACTGGCATAGGAAAGAAAAGAAAAATGTATAGTTGGCATATGAAATAACGCGAAGTCATTACAAACATCCAACGACAAAAACCAAAAATCAGTATACAAAAAATCGTACAATAAAGGGATCGACATTCGTGAGGGAAACACTCTTTCGCCCTCTCTATCACATAAATAATAAAGGCTTTCTGAATAAGTGGTTAATATCGAATTAACACATTAATAGTGTAATAACAATAAAAGTGTTTGGTACGTTTCTTTTATCTAAGTGGTCGTGACTCATGCACGATGATAATTCATTGATTCATACCTAATAAGCTTTTCTAGTGACCCATATCCCAAACTGCTATTCTTTATAGAAAAGGTGAATGTATTGTTTAAAACCGTGAAGTACTATGTATATTTTAGTCTTTCCGAACCAAGGATCAGGATCAGTTTAACTAGAGTGAATCTTTTTTCCAGACGAGATTTAAAATTCAATCCGACATCGATGAAATAACACTGTTTTAACCTGCTGAAGTAAATAACATTAAAATGAGTGCATATTGGTTATTTTGTATATGCGCGTATGTATATATAGATATGCCAAACTTAAAGCTTCCAAAATGTTGTGACATGAAAAGAAGAGAAAGCTCCATGGAAATCAAGGTTCCGTGCACATGGCTTTACATCTCTAATTTTAGGTTTCTTCCTTCCACAATCCCATCTAGTGGGTTTTGGTGGGATCCAATATTTTTAAAATGCAAATAGCTTTTTCTTTTGACAAACTCAAAAACTTAACTCATAGCCACCAATACGAGTGCCTTTTTTGGTGTACTTTGTTAAACGCACTTTACAATTGTGATTTCAAGTTCCAATGAAGAGAAAAAGATCTTATCATTGCAACTAAGTTAGTCACCATCACTTGGCTAGCATAGGTTTAGCTAGTTACAAAAGCTATAATCGTACTTATTATTTATACTTTAATAAAGTTAATAGAGCCTTCCTTAACCTATCATATATTTTATTTTGATGGGTTCTATTGCCTAATTTAATTTTAATATGAAATATCATACAAAAGTTTGGAGATGTCGACATTTCTATAGTATGATAAAGCTTGGAAAATATGTATAGGTAATTAAGCTGTTTTCAGAAATTTACCTCTTTTAATAACATCTTCAATCGATGTCAAAAATAAGAAATAACATCAATCACACTCCATTTTAATTCTAAAAAAGTTCAAAGTAAAAAAATCAATTCTACTTTTTCATTATGTAATGAAGTAAAAATGATTATTTAAAAAATGAAATCGTGTAACCATTTTTTTACTTATTACTCTAGAACTTCAGCTTCATTATATAGATGCTATTTTGAAAAGTATAGAATAATACATTAAAGATGTTGTAGTTACATTTAAAAAAAATTAGATACTCAAATAATATTTTGTTATATTAGTTCTGTGAAATTTGCAAGAACCTGTGTGGATACTCTAACTTCTGTAATAATGTACCTAGTCTTTAATTTGGATTTTGAATTATAAGCAGAAAATGTACCTATTGATATGATGTTATAATCACATTTTCCGTACCTATCATTACGTATTGCAAAAATATCAGGTATTATCTACTATGTATGTTTCCAAACATTAAAAGAATATTATTTCAAATTAGAATTTTCATATTTGTAGAAAAAAATGAAAATTGTGGAGATGGCGGGACCAAAAAAAAAGACAGTGGAGAAGCTTAATGGCAGGGAATGGGCTTGATGTGGTTTTAGTTGTTTGGTTCCACATACCAACAGCTTGGCTCCTCATCCTCTCCACGTGGCTGTCCAGTCCACGTCATCATCTACTTCCCCACGTGGCTTCCTCTTGCGGGTCCCACGAAAATCAGTTCCAATGACAGACGAGTCACCATCGTTGCTCCCTAATTCGACTTTTTCTTGGGTTCACCCCCTAGGGTGAACCTTTAGGTTCACCAACCAATAGAAAGTTGTCATTTTAGATCTAGTATCTTTTAATTAAGGAAACAAAATAACTTGCCAAATTATATTATGCTTTTAAAATAAAAAATAAAAAATTAAATAAATAAAAATAACAATAGTTCTAAAAAAATATTATTTAAAAAAAATATTTATTTTTAAGATTTAGAGTTTAGTGTTTAAGATTTATAATTTAGAATTTATCCAAATGTTTAGTGTTTTTCCAAGGGTTTAGGGTTTACCTAAGGGTTTAGGGTTTACCCAAGGGTTTAGGGTTTACCCAAGGGTTTAAGGTTTTCCCAAGGGTTTAGGGTTTAGGATTAGAGTTTAGGGTTTAGTGTTTTGTTGACAACATGTTTAGTGTTTTTCCAAGGGTTTAGGGGTTTACCCAAGGATTTAGGGTTTACCCAAAGATTTAGGGTTTAGGATTTGAGTTTAGGGTTTAGTATTAAAGCTTAGGGTTTAGTGTTTTGTTGACAACATTTTTTTTTTTTGAATTCGTTTTTTATATATTATTTTTATTTGTTTTTAAATTTTATTTTGAAAAAATAATATAATTTGCAAGTTATTTGGTTTCCTTAATTAAAAAATACTAGATTTAAAATGACAATTTTCTATTGGTTGGTGAACCTAAAGGTTCACCCTAGGGGGTGAACCCAAGAATAACTCCCCTAATTCCATCACTTCCTTTTCTATTAAATGCCTTACCAAAAGTTACTTAATTAGCACATTTATTTTATCAGAGTGCTCTTGTTTACTTGTTAGTTCATAACTTATCTTGAATTAACAGATGTGTAATGAGTAACACACAACAATGGTCGGTAGAAATATTACTTCGTCCTCAAGCATTACCACTGTTTATTTTTCAAGTGCTCAACTGTCACACACCATTAGCTATTTGTTTATTAGAAATAAATCATAATCAATGTACTTCAACTCTAACCAATCACAAATAGTCAGTTATTATAACTAGTTAAAATAATACTACTATATGAGAAGCTCACCATTATGATTATTATACTAATAAAATAAATATCGTCTTGTGAAAAATATTCAACGCCACATGTATCTTCCCTCTATATAAGCATCATAACCTCCAAACACTATCTTCATTCCAATTTCAAAACCATTTACAATATAACCTTCATTGCTTCTATCTCCCTCTACAAACCTTCAGCTTGTAAAACTCGTTAAAGAAAATTTTAAAGAAAAATGGAGAATATGTTTCGTTTGATAGATAATGATCAAGAAGTAGCTACTAACCGGTGCATTTGGGTCAACGGACCGGTTATCGTCGGAGCAGGACCGTCCGGTCTAGCCACAGCCGCTTGTCTCAGGGAACAAAACGTTCCTTTCGTGGTTCTCGAGAGAGCAGACTGTATCGCTTCCCTGTGGCAAAAAAGAACGTACGATCGTCTCAAGCTTCACCTCCCGAAGCAGTTCTGCCAATTACCGAAAATGTTCTTCCCGGAGAGCTTCCCGGAGTACCCGACGAAACGACAGTTCATAGATTATCTCGAGTCTTACGCCTCGCGGTTCGACATCAGCCCTAAGTTCAACGAGTGCGTGCAGACCGCTCGGTTCGACGAGACAAGCGGGTTGTGGCGAGTCAAGACCGTGTCCAACGCTGAGTCGACTCGGACGGAGGTGGAGTATATTTGCCGGTGGCTTGTGGTGGCCACGGGAGAGAATGCGGAGAGGGTGATGCCGGAGATCGAAGGGCTTTCTGAGTTCACCGGGGAGGTGATCCATGCCTGTGATTACAAGTCCGGCGAGAAGTTCGCCGGAAAGAAAGTGTTGGTCGTCGGTTGTGGAAACTCCGGGATGGAGGTTTCTCTTGACCTCGCTAATCATCTCGCTAAGCCTTCCATGGTCATTAGAAGCTCCGTAAGTCATTTAAAAATCAAAACTTTTATAATAAAAATATAATTTTTTTTTTTTTGAAACTATAAAAATATAATCAAAGACTGATTAAAGTTTAAATTTTTAAAAATTTCAGGTTCATGTGATGCCGAGAGAAATAATGGGGAAGTCCACGTTTGAGCTTGCGATGAAGATGCTGAAGTGGTTTCCTTTATGGCTCGTGGACAAGATATTGTTGGTTTTGTGTTGGTTCGTGCTTGGAAACATCGAGAAGTACGGTTTGAAACGACCGGAGATGGGTCCGATGGAGCTAAAGAGCGCGAAAGGGAAGACGCCGGTTCTTGACATCGGAGCTTTAGAGAAGATCCGGTCGGGAAAGATCGATGTGGTTCCAGGAGTCAAAAGGTTTAACGGAAACAGAGTCGAGCTTGTTAATGGAGAGGAACTCGATGTCGACTCGGTTGTTCTCGCTACTGGTTATCGCAGCAACGTCCCTTATTGGCTACAGGTGAGAAAACAATACAAAAAAAACAAAGAATTTAAAATTTTGCTAACCGGGTTTTGCTGAACCAAACCGGACCAGACTGTTTTGTTCATATGTACTGATTTGTTTTGTGTTTGTTTGTTATAGGAGAGTGAGTTCTTTGCAAAGAATGGTTTCCCGAAAACGGCGATTGGAAACAGCGGTTGGAAAGGAAGGACCGGGTTGTATGCGGTTGGGTTCACGAGGAGAGGGCTCTCAGGTGCGTCAATGGACGCGGTAAACATCGCACAAGACATAGGCTCTGTTTGGAAACTTGAAACAAAACAACCCACAAAACGCTCGACAACTAGTCATCGAAGATGTATCTCTCAACAGTTCTAATGTTAGGAGAATGACTAGAGTTTTAGGACATAGATACAGAAGTAAAGAAGAAGAGCCCTCTCTGAAGAAGACCCAAAGTGAATCAAAGGGTGTTGTGTGTGTTTGTTTTTTATTACCTCCTCCACTTGTTGTGTTTGGGCGTTTTGTGTAAGCAGAGGATGATGTGGCCTTTTTTTTTTACATTTTACAGTTATCTTTTTGGGGGTTCTTTGATTTGTTTGTTTGTCCTAATTTGCATAGTTTTGACATTTATATTGTATACAATTTTCTTATATTTATAAAAGTAAAAAAAAAAGTTTTAATTTCAGCTTACTATCTTTTTTTTTTAGCTTACCATCTTTTCCATTAGGTTATGTCAAGTAATTTTTTTTCATCTGTCAAAAAGGGTTTTATAGGCTACTCTGTTATTCGGTATTGAACAATCTCCCTTTGACATTTGGATTCATTTCTATTCTATTCTTACTACAAACATTACTCTAGTATTGATTGCAAAAAATGCAGGACTTCACGTTAATTTTGAAGAGCCAATATTGGAAATAATTTTAAAATGACAATTTTCTTTTAAAATTTTAATTTTATTTACTAAAAACCAAAGAACGTTTAGAATCAAAGTGTAGAAACAAATTATAACTAGAGCCAAAACAAGAAGAATGACTGAAAAGATGTTGACCGACTCAACCAGTATCGCGTCTCCAGGGAATGTAGGATTCCTGTGACGACGAAAGTTACTTAATCCTCAGAGGCGAACAATGTTAATAAGCAGATGACACGGGTGAGTCTCCCGACCCCATTCCTTACTTCCTATTTGCTAAACACTTTTATTAACTACGCACAGTTGCTTGACTAAAACTCATGGGTATATTATGTAAAGCCAGAAGGCAGAAATATCTTCATTTCATATACAATTTTAACCTAGTTAATTAATACGATTCTTTTAACAATTTTAAATTAAATTAACTAAAAATTACTTTCACATGCATGTGATAGCTAGGTATTTTATGTCGGTTGGAATTAATAAAATTAGGTTATTAAACCTAATTAACAGAACGTCAAATTAAATTCCCACTTTACATTCGATTTGATTCATATATGCAATTATCAGTATCGTGGTTCATGCATCAATTTCCGCTTTGCACGGAAGGATAATATGTACATTCTTTAAATTAGGTAATTGAGTTTTCTTAATCGAAGTTATTTTGACCCTCCCCAAAAAACTGTGTAGTTTATTTAGTTGATAGCCCTCTGAACGTAGAAAACAATGTCCAACGTTGACCAATATCACAGCATACTAACTAAACTATAACCACTGGCTAATTGATAAACATGTATGCAATGTATATAAACGTGAATTACCTGATGTTCAAAACTCATAACACCATGATTAACCCAAGTTCTCGGGGTGGAGTTCTTAGCTTCGAATAATAACCGTTTTTTAGCTTTTTTAGCTTTTAATTAAGAAAAATTAAGAACCGTCTTTTAAATAAGAGATATAAGAACCAACTCTTAGCCGAAAAGTGTAAAGAAAAAAAATTGTGTCAAATTATGAGTTAAGAATCTCAAATTAAAAACCCGGGTTAATCATATCCTTCAGAAGTTAGTATATCTAATTTAGCATAGCTGATCCACGCAAAAATTGGATTCTGTCTCAAACCAAAAAAAATCTAATACTTATACTCATCCCTATAATATATATTCCACTCATTCGTTTTGATGCATTCTACTTATGATCAACTAATTCGAGTTAAAAACTCATGAAACTTGACAAGATTTGTATAAAATTAAGTCTAAGTACAGTACGTATAAACCAAATCACGTATTCATGGTGATGTGTTATATACTTATATTTTTTAAGATATACTCTCACTGTTTTTAAATACTTAACGTTTTAGAAAATTATTATTCCAAATTATATTATTTTTTCAGTTTCAATATAAAATTTATTAATAATTTTTGTTATGTGACCAATAATCTTATTTGGTTTAGTTTATTATTGGTTTAATTGTGATTATGTAAATATTTAATAATGATTTTTTTATAGAAAATATAAAAATTAAATATTTTTTTAATCTATGTGCACGTTTTTAAAACATCGTCTCTTAAAAAATGGAGTATGTTTTGAAAGATAAAACAGGACAATGGTAGTTTAGAGGTTTCTTATAAAATATATTATTATTTACAATTCTCAGGCAAATAAAAGTATTAATAATCCATTTTGAAATTCGAAAGCAGAAGCACGGTACTTCCTTAATCTAGAAAACAATTTCAATTTAGGGTTTATTTGCCAAATAACCAAAAAAAGAGTAATTAGATTTTTAATAAGAGGTTAGAGAGAGATAGGAATAGAAATAAGAAGATAGAGGATGTTTTCGGTCAGATAGTGGGTTTGTGTTTTTTTTTTATGGTTATTGGGGCAAATTTCCCTTCAGGAAGAAGAAAAACAGAAGAAAAAGGTAAATACGGTTTCTGATGACATTAAAACCCACATGTGTTGGGTCCAAATTTCAATTAGATCCGATAATAAAAGAGATCTTACAATGTCATATCAGATGTAGATGGCCTATGTCCAACGTCAAAGGATAAAGCCAACCGTTTAAAGTTCAAACCAATTTCGACCACATCATTTGTACATTTATTATTATAATAATATCATCGATCTGTGGAGTTTATAATATTTCAATTTTCAGTCTTTTTTTTATACATTCTATTGCCGGTAGATGTTTTTCTTTTGTAAAAGAATTGCTGGTATATGTTATCCTTGTTATATTGCAAAATCATTATCCTCTTTGGTGGAATATAAAGATAGTGCGTTTTAAAAAAAGAATTAAAAACCTCATAATTTTTATTTGATACCTCGGTATGAATCATGTACACATTAAGGATGTTTTCATATAGACGTCAAAATCATATTTTATTGACATATATCGGTTAAAGAAAAAAGGGAATCTAGCTCCATAAGTAGTAAATTTAAAATTCCAGCAAAATGCTTGAACTGGATATGTCTATAATATCTTGGAAGTAGGAATTCTGATGATTATGACTATACATTTATCATATATATATAATGCATGTACGTGAAGTCTATTTCAAAGGCATGGAGATCATCATCTAGTTTCGCATGTACCCTCACCTCATGTTACCTATTTAGAAACTACACGGAAATGTTGATTTCGAGTGACCATTACTCTTTTTGCTTTCTTCTTTGTCTTTTGCTATATTAGTCACTTGTCACCCTCACATTCATACATAATATTCCTCAATCAATTTTCGTTACATTAGCAAAAACCCTAGCTAGATAGAGCATCATCTTAGATTCTAGTTATAATTAAATCATGGTTTTGAAGACCTAGCTAGCTAGGGAGCTATCACATATAGGTAGATATGCGTCGGCTTACATTCAAGGTCATTTGCATTTTTTATATTGCGTACTAAGATTTTATACGACTTTGGTTTAAAGTTGTCATGCATCATATCAACGTGACATTTTCGGCCATGTCCTTAACATGATTGTATATATGTCGGTTTAGTCTGACTAACCAATTAACCAAAAATCGATTACATCTTATCCTAAATTCTAACTACCCTTTGGGATTGTTTTATACAATCAGATCGTCAGTTTAGACCATAATTGACGCTTTTAATGTTGATTAGAATATATACAAGGTAGGTATATACTGATCAATATGAGGTGAGATTTGATTTGAGGAGAACAGTGACAAAGAGTGAAAGAGTAACACATGGGAATGGTCACAAATTCTCCAATGAAAAAATCACTCATGTTCAAGGGCCCATATTGTCCACCATACAAATTACCAGTCTGCAAACAAAAACTAGGGTTTGTTCCTCTCACATTCCTATGTCTGTTACTGTTAGATGAACTACCTCAATTGTGGAAAAAAGAAAGATATTCCTCTACACTAAACACAAGAAAGAAGAAACCAACAAGCACTTCATCTTACCACGCGCAATGTTTAAAAGTTCAATTTAAGTAACTCATTTTTACAAGTCCAACGATTAAAGACATGCACCGAAAGAAATTAATACATGTATGTTATACGAGCTAGTACGAATGACTTCTCCAACAAGTTCATCAAAGGGTTTTTCTTCTAAGTTTGTCTACGTCGATATATAAATTTAGTTTCTCAAATTTAGTTCTTTACTCTAAACAGGTATGTGAAGAGTAATAATTCAAACGTACATGGTTTTAATCATTGGGATATGGGTAAACTTTCTAATAGAAAGATTATCGGCGACTCTAAGATTAATTTCTTAGCAATTAAGTGTCGAAAATTAAATAAAAAACGCTTAAAAACAATAGAAACAAAGCTTAACTAAGAGGTTTTCGTTACTCGTCCTTAAAGTTATCTGGCAGCTTGTGATTAGGTGTCTAAAACGTGTAGGGGAAACTCGCTTGGGGTCTCGATTTCACTTTCATCTTTTTCCTTTTCTCTCTTAACGGCGAAACCTTTCTTTCCCACCGATCTGTTGTGTGTTTGTTGTGCTCACTCCACACCGAGCTGTTGTCTCATCTGAATCTTGTCTGCCGCTTCCAATCTAAACAAGGTATGTGTTTCTCCTCCGTTTTGAGATTTAGGGTTTTCATTGTCTTTGTCGATCTACCTCCTCCGTTTTGTTATCTTTGTCGATCTACCTCGTCGGTATCTGGGATTGGTTGCTTTTGGTTGTGATGATATGATTGCCGTTGTTAATTGTATGCTTGGTGTTTGACTAAGTTTAATTGAAAATTTTGTGTGGATTTAGGGTTTTCAGAATCTTGTCTCGTCTTTGTCGTCTGTGATCATAACCGGTGAAATTGTAATGAACATAATATTCCTTCTTCGATGAATCTGGCATTTGTTAAGTTCTTAAAGGCTAATGGTTTGCTATCTGCATACATTGTAATCAAGTTAATGGTTTATTGTGACATTGTTAGAGATAACTCGTTAACTCTTTAATCAACAAGAACGAAGTGTGGGACTGGTCAAGTTAATGAGTAATCAAGTTAATGGAGTTTTATTAAATGTTTAGTCTTTAACTAGAGATAACTGGTTAACTCTTTAATGGAGAACCTACTTGTCATTTGACTGTAGTCGTTAGTTTCTAAAATGAATTGATAAGTCTGATTGAAGTGTAGTTTGTTTGCAACCAAATATGCTTTTAATTTAATGGAAATTTACTAAAATGCATCACCAAGTCTGATTGAGAAGTTGGTTTGAAACGAAATCCCCTTTGAATTTAATGAAGTTGTAAAAGATACTTGATAGCTTTTTAATTGTGTAATGTGTAATAACTTCTGATTAGACTTAGGTAGTTTATGGTTAGGTCATTATGATTGTTACTTATCACTTGTCATGTCACAGTTTCACCTATTAAACCCCAACCATCCTTCATTCTATCATATAATCTCCATCATCTTCTTTCTCTCTTCTTAGTAACCATTCTGCTTTCTCTTCTATAATCCTTTCTCTGTTCTTATTGCTATGGATTCAAAGAATCCATATAGTCAGTCTTCTAGTTATGTAGACCTTCTTACCAGTCAACGAGGAAGTGTTATGAAAGTTTTCCTTCTAGTCTTAACTTTGGAGCATCAGAAATATCTCCTTTCAGTTCACAACAATCTGACGCTCCAACTCTACCTGAAGACACACCAGTGGAGCGTAGGGAGAGAAGGAAATGGACCCCAGCTGATGACGAGGTTCTAATCAGTGCGTGGCTAAACACATCTAAGGATGATATTGTTGGAACTGAAGAAAAGTAGGGGACCTTCTGGAAACGAGTAGGAGAATATTATGCAGCAAGTCCTCACGCTAGAGAGGGTGGTGAAAAGAGAGAGCATATCCATTGTAAGCAGAAGTGGAACAAAATCAATGATCTCACCAACAAGTTCTGTGGCGCATTTACAGCTGCAGAGAGACAAAGTAGTAGTGGTCAGAATGAGAATGATGTTCTGAAGGTGGCTCATGAAATCTTCTACTCTGATTACAACATGAAGTTTACCCTTGAGCATGCTTGGTGTGTGTTGAGGTATGAATAGAAATGGCTTAGCTTTAACACTCCTAAAGCTACTGGCAGTTCAAAGAGGAAAACTGGTGAGACAGGTTCCCAAACCTCAAGCACCAATGTTGGTGATCATGAGATCCGGCCTGAAGGTATCAAAGCTGTAAAAGCCAGAAGGAATAATGCGCAAGAGAAGACTCTTGATGAGTATAAGAGCATTTGGGAAATGAAAAAGGAGGATTTAGCGATGAAGGAGAAACTGTCCAAGCTGGCCATACTAGACACTCTTCTTACTAAAAAAAAGCCACTAAGTGAGGCTGAAGAAGTTGTCATGAATAAGCTCATGGCCGAGTATTTCTGAGAATGATGTTCTAGCTATGTTTGTAGTTTCTATTTTAAGTACTTATGTTTTATCTTCTTTATGTTGAATGTACTTCATGTTTGCTTCTATGATGAATGTACTTCCTGTTTTAATAGCTATGTTTGAAGTTTCTGTTTGCTTCTATGACTATCTCTTATGTTAATGCTGCGACTTTAACTCAATTATTTCATTGAATCAGATTGGGAATAAAGTTGTGCACATTTGTAATCTTCTCTTTATTTCATTTTTCAGGTTAAGGAACAGATGGGACAAGATTATAGCTATAGCCAGCCTTCATGGTCAGAGGATTATTATAGGAACACGACTGACAGTGGCTACAGCCAAGCAGAGGCAGATATTCTTGAGGACCAAGCTGAGAGTAGGTACAATAATCCAGAGCCGGTTCAGTACCCTCCTCAACCTGAGGTTGAGTTCGGCTTCCCGAAGACATGCTACTGTGGTGGTGAACCTCTTCTAGCAACATCTTACACTAGAAATGATCCAGGCAGAAGATACTACACGTGTGAGAATGTTGATGATGGAGAGTGACATGTTTGGAAATGGTGGGATGTGGCGGTTATGGAGGAGATGAGAGCCAGGGACACACAGTATGGCCACTTGGCTGACAAGGTAAATCATCTAACCTTTTTGAGTGACTATGAGACACAACTTAACCAGGTTAAGGATCTCCATAATGACACTGAACAGAAGCTGGTTCAGCTAGAGAAGCTAGTTTGTGAGTTAGCTAAGAAGAAATCAAAGTTTACAAATGGCTTTGAATTGGGTGTTGGTGTAATGGTTGTTGTATTAGTTTTAGTAGGTTTGGTGCTCATGTATAACTAAATCAGATTGTTGTTTATCTCCTCACTACTTAAAAACAGATCTATTGGAGAATGTTTTGTAATGAATCAGATTATATGAAGTAGGTATTGTATTAGACGCTATTGTAATGACTTGTATTATAATTGTATGAAACTGATCAAGCCTGATCAAGGCTGTTGTAATGAATGTAATGTTTGTAATGTGTAATTGTATTATCATCAGATTGTATGAAGCTTCACATGTGAAAGATACTCAAAGCCTGATCAAAGTTCACGTGTGATGTCCGTATTCAAACATACTAAAGGTTCACATGTTATTGTTTGTTTCTTCCACAAGAAAACAAGCAACTAATGTCACGGGAGAATCATGCAACTAATGTCACAGGAGAATCGTACAACTAATGTCACAAGCTACACTTCTTTACCCTATAAATATGAGACATCTTCTCTCATTACACAAATACAAAGCATCTCTCCTCTACTCATTTTCGAAACATTTTCTCCCTTTTTTCATTTTAAATGGCATCTTCTTCCCATTATCATTACCACAAAGATGATGATGCTGATTTTGAATCCCCTTTTGAAGAGAATTTTGAAAATTATGATCTTATTCCAGAACCAAAAGAGCGAAAAAATGCATTTATGTCGAGAGAAACCGGGAAGAAGGCCACAATAAACTCTGGAATGATTATTTTAGTGAAGCTCCAACATACCCTCGCAGTTTATTCCGGCGACGGTTTCGAATGAACAAGTCATTGTTCATGCGTATTGTGCATCGTCTCTCTACAGAAGTAGAGTATTTTCAACCAATACAAGATGCAGTCGGACGGTCTAGTCTATCACCGCTCCAAAAATGTACTGCAGCAATTCGTCAATTGGCATATGGTGGTGGGGCTGATACAGTTGACGAATATGTACGACTTGGTGAAACAACAGCTCGAAAATGTTTGCACCATTTTACCGCCGGAATAATCCACTTGTTTGGCGATGAATACCTAAGATGTCCCACACCGGAGGATCTTGAATGCCTACTCCATATTGGAGAACAACGTGGATTTCCTGGGATGGTTGGAAGCATCGACTGTATGTATTGGGGGTGGAAGAATTGCCCTACCTCTTGGAAAGGAATGTATTCACGAGGAACCGGAAAACCAACAATTATGTTGGAGGCAGTAGCTTCATATGACCTCTGGATATGGCACGCGTTTTTTTGGAGCTCCAGGTACTATGAACGATCTTAATATTCTTGATCTATCACCTGTTTTTGATGATATTATTAACAGAATAGCTCCACAAGTCAACTTCTACGTCAACGGAAGGAAGTACCATTTCGCTTACTATCTCACGGATGATATTTATCCGAAATGAGTGACTTTTATTCAATCTATCCGACTACCACATGGTCCGAAAAATTCATTATTTGCTAAAACCTAAGAAGCTGTGCGAAAAGATTTTGAACGTGTCTTCAGAGTCCTGCAAGCTAGATTCACCGTTGTTAAAAATTCATCTAATTTATGAGACAAAAACAAAATAGCAAATATTATGAGAGCATGTATCATACTCCATAATATGATTGTCGAAGATGAACGAGATTCGTACACCCAATATGACGTTTTAGAATTTCAACAAGGAGAAGGTGTGGATCTTACATATTCCGTCGATATAGCTACAAATCTCGGTAATTCAATTGATCGTCGAACAAGAGTTCGGGATAGACAAGCCCATCAACAATTAAAAGATGATTTGATTGAAAATATATGAGCTAAATTTGGACATCTTCCAAATAACATATAATGTTTAAGTTTTTATGAATTGAATAAAATGTTTGTTTGCTTTTATTTATGATGTTTGTATGTTTTATGTTTTTAATCTTTTCTTATAAATTTTTTAATGTTTAAATTGTAAGTTTTTTTTTTTTGCAACTTTGTAATTTTCTCGTGTTTTCAATTTTATTGTTATATGTTTTATTTTAAACACATCTTTTATATGTTATTACTTATTAAAATAAATAATTTATTTACTAAGAAACACCATAAGTATCTACCAATAATCTACACATTTTCTATTGTATCTTAACATTGTCTCTTTCTCTAAAAATAATAATAAAAAATGCTAAAATACCAACATTTTGTCCCGGCAATAATGTTGCTCTAATAAATCACTAGCGCGTGCGCCCATGTCTTTGTATCACTTTTTTCTTGTACCTGCAACCCTACACACATTATATTATGTATACTAGTATATTTCACCAGAGCTACGCTCGGGTATTTAATTCATTGTTTTTTTTCTTATCTTTAATTGATAACAAAAACCTTTTTTTAGTTTAATTTAGTAAAAGTAAATTTGAATAATTGGAAGAAAATAAATTATGATAACATGATATTTTAGTATATTATAAAATTGTATACTTTAGATAGTATACTTGGTTGACCAATATTATTGTAGATGTAAGCATACTTAAATAATTATTTATAATATTTTATTTTTATTTTAACGAATTCACCTCAACCATATCTAGATATATTTATATATGTTAATCCCTTGATATTTATTATATAAATTACTGTCCAAAATTAGTCATTTAAGAGTTTTACAAATTTGATATTTAATAATTGGTCAACCATACAATGTTTACAACACTAACTATTGTTTAAAAAGAAACAAATTTAGTCGTCAAGGTTTTGTTTTATGCCTTCTTTGAATAATTAAAAGGTTTTGCATATGACATGTGGGTTGAGAGTCTTCGTGTAAGTTGTCTCCTTTCCCTTTAATTTTTCTTCAATCGTTGTAGACTTCAATTTAAACATGTTTTCTTTGTTTTAAGCTGAGAATCATTTTCTACGTTGAAAACAGTGATGATTCCTCTGCAAAAAAAAGGAAATAAAAAAACAAAAACATAAGGAATGCAAACTGTACGACGAAACATAATTAATTGCTGGAATTAAGATACTTTATCACTTACTCATTTACTATAAAGCCACCATCGGATTGAAAATTCATCCAGAAAAGAAAAAGAAAGAGGATAGGATGTTGTCGATATCAAAATAAAATTATGGGAGAGATTAAAGCATCAGTTACCTCATTGAAGAAATTAAACTGTTTGAAACCATTAAACAAATTTGTTGAATAACTGATTTTAATGTAGGATGAGGAGGTGGAGATCGTGGCAAGGAATACAAAAATTTTGTTCTTTCTTTTCGTTGGAAATATAGATGACAAAAACTGCTGTGTTTCAATTTTTTTTCTTTTTAACTTTTTTTGATAAATGAAACTTAAAACACGTGGCAAAATAGGATTGGTTGTGTGACTTGTGCTTTAGTATATAAGAAATTGTGTTTGTGTGAACATTTTAGTTCCGAACCATTTCAGTTCTTTCCGATTTTTTTGATAGATATCTAATAGTGTGTGTATATAGCTGGTTTAGTATGGTTAAATAGTTGGTTTAGTCCAGAGTGATTTACATGTATTTAAACTAACTCCTCTTTTTTCTTTTTTGAGAAAGGGCTTAACTAACTCTTCTTCCTCATTTACATTAAAGATTTATTTTCACAATTTCTTTCTCTCAATCTTGGTCACCTTGAGAAAATCTGAAAATATCCAGAAAATCAGGTCTCTGAAGTGATAGATATATATGGGTGCAGAATTGATATACTAAACAAAATTTCTTTTGACCAAAAAAAAAACAAAAAAAAAAACAAAATTTCTATGTGGGTTTTGATATTCAAGCTCAACCTAAAACTTCTATGTTTTTAGTCAACACCTAAATTTTTATATAGGAGTCTTAAACTCTAATTTTATACATTATTTTAATACCTGAAATATATACTTGAAGCCGGTATGATACATATACCCTGATTTTTTTAATCATTTCATTTGAGCCAATTGCCAATCTTGAATATACATACCGTGAAACCTCTATAAATTAATAATGTTGGGACTACACCAAAACTATAATTTTTTTATTAATTTATAGAGATATTAATTTATCGATATACTAATCGAACCAAAAACTTAATTTGGGACTATAAAATTATATTATTTTATAGAGATTTTTAGTGTATATTAATTTATAGAGTAGTAATTTAGAGAGGTTATACTGTATATACACAGTACAAGAAATCGAACAAGTTAGGATACTTACCAATTCTTCTTGCCTGTTTTGTGATACAATTGTTTATACTTAAAGTGGGTTATCTTACTGTGTGTGCTTATATATAATATTAATATATATATCATGTACATATCAAAAGTGTTCAGATATACTATATGTAGATGCATGTCAGTAGAACAAAGATTTGGGCTATAAATGAATGAAGAAGATGTTGGTGGGATCTAGACAAATAACAAATTGAGTAACAATGAAATAATTCGAACCCATGACGTTACAACTAGTCAAAAGTCCCCACATGATCTTATCAAGGTAGGTCCATAGATGAGTTGTTTCTTTAAAATCACATCTTTCTCACGATTTTTTTTTTGTTATGGCATCTTCGTGTAAACGACAATTTTTTTTGGATTTAGTAGTTGAGTTTCGCCAAAACGTTCGACTAATTGTGGTGGTGAGCATATTTTCTGGTAAAGATTATTTTTTCTTTTGGCAAATTTCAAGTCAGATAAAGCACCCGAGCCAAAGTCCAAATGATCAACTGGTCCACATGCAGGAATCACATACAATTGTCAGTAGATATGAACATGTGATTAGACAGTTTACACTCTTGATCATAATGAAATATCGCACACGCGAATTAACAACTATAAAACTTGCCAAAAGAACTTGGTAAAGATTGTATTCGCAATGTAAAAATTACAAGAAGTCGATGGAAAGAACAGCAATAAATCATTATCTGACTTGCTGCCTTGCCAAAACATAATAGGCTCTAGAATGGCTACACACACCGCCTAGACGTTCAATTCAATTTTTTTTCATAAACATTCATCAAAAATAATTATAAGAAAACTCTAAAAAAATTATAATTTGTCTGACTGATTTTTTAATTCAGTTGTATAAAAATAAAACGTTTAAGACGCAAGTTATTATAAAAAATAAAAAATAAAACATTTTAAGATAAAACCCCAATAAATAAATAAAAAGCAAATGCTGTTAAAAAAGATGCAAATTTAGTAGTATTTCTTAAGAAGTGTGCGTCTATTGTTCGCGGGTATGGATTTGAGGCTATAAGGCCCATTAGTGGCTAGAACCATTAAATAAACAAAACAAAATTGTACAGAAGTAAAGCCCATTAAATTTAATAAAGGCCCATTGAGTATGGTCGTCACAAGTCACAGGAGAGACAAGAAGTACAACGCAAACGATAAGCTCCAAGAATCTGTCGGCTTTCCCAGAACCCAAGGGTCAGAAAATAGCCATGGCAGTCACAGCATTCAACCCACTGAAACTTGCATCTTCGCCTCGAGATTCGTTTCCTTCAATCTCCTCTTCAACTTCTTATTCGGTGTCTCTGATAAGCTTCGGTATCAGAAACTCCGTGGGATCTCCTCTCAAGAGATGTCTAAAGCAGACGTGTTCTGTTCGAGCCATGTCTTCCTCCTCTTCTCCGTCATTCGGATCGGGAATGGAGGAGAGCGTGAAGAAAACGGTGGCTGATAACACTGTGGTTGTTTACTCGAAAACTTGGTGCCCGTACGTTCCGTTCCACTTCTCATCAAATTTCTCTTAAATTTTGCTGTTCTTGAGATCTTAATGCTGTTGCTTTTGTTGGGTGTGTGTATTGAAGATACTGTTCTGAAGTGAAGACATTGTTCAAGAGACTTGGAGTTCAGCCACTGGTGGTTGAGTTGGATGAACTTGGTATGTGCTTAACATTTCTATAATAAAAGAAGATATATTTATAAATTAGTGTTGATTTGATTATGACAAACTCAAGACTTATAGTTATGTCACGGCTTTGGATAAAGGATGGAACAATGCCTTCTAAGTATCCATTAGTATTGCGTTCTAGGCTCAATTTTCATTTGTTTTTTCCAAATTAGTTCATATCTTTGTATTTTGCTCCTCCTGGAATTTGGAGGTTCTCATCTGCATTTGGTATTTTGTGTAGAATTAATTATGTTTGATTTGGTAAATGTGGTCTCTTTTTGAAAACAGTTGAAGATGAAACTGTCGAGATATTCCTGATTCAGATTCTTTATACCTTACTTTGAATCTCTGTCTCGTTTTTCAGGTCCACAAGGGACACAACTGCAGAGCGTACTGGAAACACTTACTGGGCAACGCACTGTTCCTAATGTGTTCGTCGGTAAGCAGTTTAATACCCTTTTGGATCAATATATTTCCTCATTAACTTGGATACTTTGCTTGAAAACTGAAGAGCGCATATACAAAACCCCTTTAGATGCCCCTTAAAGAATTGGACAATATAGTTTCGGTTTATGACAACACTTAACAGTGTATATAATCATCTTTGTTCCTAATTATCAGGAGGCAAGCACATTGGTGGCTGCACAGGTACTTTCTCTCTCGGTTTGATAGTTTCGTCAAATATTCTACACATTCAAGAGATAATATTATATCCTACCCTGCCTACTTTATCTTCTTCTTCTTGTTGTACTACAGATACAGTAAACCTGAACAGGAAAGGAGAACTGGAATTGATGTTAGCTGAAGCCAACGCTAAAACCGATCAGACTTGAGGAAATGATGGAAACTGGCTTTGGAGATGAACCCACTTCTCTCTCTCTCTCTTTTGTAAACATTGAACCTCGATTTCTTTCGTCTACACTTTCTAGAACATCATTCAAATAATACATGAACAGAGGTAAAGTTGCAGAGATTTAAGGAGACCAATGTCTACTCTGCTCTCGCACCAGGCTTGTCAGTTTTTGAATAAACGATCTCTTACTCGGGCAAAAGAACCATACTAATCTCATAATGATGTGAGTCTGTAAAAGAATTATAGAAAACCGATTCGAGATGAAAGATAAATAAATGGTAAACTTGTCGGTACATACGGTTCGGGTCGACTTACAAACAGATAAATTGGTATAAACATTAAACCAAACACACAATTGTTTTTCAGCTATCATTTTCAAGCTTTGACTTCTTCAATCTCGTCTAATGCATAGTTGTTGGTCGATATGTTGGCGTAATTCACTTTCGCGAACCTGACCACAACAGGGTACCGGGTCTTCGGGTCCTGCACGTTTGTAACCAGGTAAGATAACTATACAAATCGCATGGTGAAATTAATATGTGACGCTTAGATCTTTAACTAGAGACTACAATGTGTTACCTGATCAACAGCCACAACTGATCCAACGTTCTTGAACCAGTAGGATTCTCTCCTTAGGATCTTCACCTACGAACCACAACAATTTATATAAATATATCGAATATAACCCGTAATTTCTATGATATAAGTGTAACTCAAATACAATTGTGCATAGTGGTTTTGTTATTCCTCCATTTCAGTTACCATTTGCCAATAAAAATTATAAGTATTACACCAAAAATATATATAATATCAAAGTAACACAAATAATAATACAAACAATATCAAAGTAACACAAATAATAATACAAACCCATCATCGATTTCGATATGTAAATTTGGCGTATGTATGTGCATGTTAGTAGATGCAAAGATGGCTTAGGATAACTGACCTTGGACCCTCTCTTAGGGCCGATCGGAGGCGGCTTGGGTTTGGTGGCAGTGGCTCCAGCCGGAGCTACGGCAGTTGCTGGAGCACCTTCTGAAGAAGATGTTTCCGGAGCCGCATCTTCAGCTGCTCTGACTACGAGTCTAGAGCCAGCGTTTCTCATCGGTAAGAAAGACACGGAGTTCCTGGACGAGGAAACGCCTGCGGACGCCGTGACGTTGGACGTCAAAACAAAGGCTGAAGATGCTGACATCATCGCCATCTTTGGGGATTCTTTTTTGCTTCTTGTTGTTGTTGTTCAGACAGGAAAGTGTGAGTTCTTAGATTGTTTTCTTGGTTTGTAATCTGCTCGGCTAAGAAAAGAGGTGATAGATGTTTTTGAGTTAGACAAAATCGTTTCCCTCCTCTTGAGATCTGACACGTGTACATTACATATCGTTCTCAAGGATAATGTGATGACGTGGAATTAAAGATAAAAAATGAATTTTATTGCATGGTCGGAAATTGGAATTAAAAAAAAAACTTTTTGGTCCGTAAGCATTCTTGTTGCACAATTATGGAGTTAATAAAACCAGCCGAATACGGCCCATCGAAAGCCCACATGTCCGTAAGCTCGTGGACAGCCCATCGGGGCTCCAAGAATAAGCATGTAGGGGTGCTTCTATTGTCATACCAAAATATTTATCTTGTAAAAATTGTATGAGATTTCATCTTGACATCCAGAGAAAATCTATATTATGAATTTTTTTTTTTTTTTTTTTTGTCACGGGCGGTCTCCGAAATCCCAGAGGACTCGAACCCAGGTGCCTTGGGATCCAGTTCACTCTAGTGTTACCACTAGGCTATTCTGTCCCGGCATCTATATTATGAATTTTTTTTTTTTTTTTTTTTGTCACGGGCGGTCTCCGGAATCCCAGAGGACTCGAACCCAGGTGCCTTGGGATCCAGTTCACTCTAGTGTTACCACTAGGCTATTCTGTCCCGGCATCTATATTATGAATTAACTGATATAATATATAAACAAACAAATGAAGTGATGGACCTGATGGTTGGTTCTTTGACTATTAATTAAAACTACAGTCAATTGCTTATGCATATTTCAACATCATTTTGATACTCGTATTTTCTTTGATAATCATGCGTTTGCATTTACTTTTATGTTGTGGCTATTTTTTGTTCTGCCAGATGCATTGATGCAAGTCCTTTTGTAAACACAGTAAAACAAGTTACAACTTTGCAACTGAATCCTACCATCATTTGTTCTTACTTAGTGTATGCTTATTCAAGCCAAATTACCTAACAGGTTTCTAGGCAATTCTAGCTACAAAATTGCTCCCTAACGTTGGATATTCTCCACCAACTTGGTAAAACGTTCCTAAAAGCTCTTGCACCAAACTGTACACGTTATAATTTATAATGCTGTAGTACAGTAATAGACAATACACGACAAAGACGAATCACAAACCCTTATTAAGATCAGTAATAATGCATCAATCAAATCTCTCTATTTTTCTTGTACTTCTTATTTTATTTTTTCTTTCTTGTACTTAACTGATCTCTAAACCCGGTTAATTTGATTAGGCGTATCCACATTGTTCAGTTCATCTATTTACCAACTCTTAAGACCATTACGTATCAATATGCGAAACACAAGTGATTGCCATAAGAAATATAACAGGGCAGATAATCAAAGACTAGTTGTATTAACTTTCGAGTATATAATTTTGTTTTGTCTCGTCTCTTATTATATTCCTAGTCATTAGCATTATTACAAAAATGGAGAGATTACACGTTTGGACAACAGTTATTTTAAAAATACAAATTCCAACTGGCCTGTCCCCAACTTAGGTGATTGGTTGGTTACGCTGTTTAGTGGACCCTACATCGTCACGTCGTTTTAACCTTATAATCACCGCCATAATTTTCATTGTGACAAAGCAAAATAAGGAACGATTAAACATAAATCCGGTACGGTGTTCAAAAAAGGTGTTAAAAAAAAACATAAATCTGGTATTAGTGTGACTTAAATTCTACGAAGCTGATAATAATTCGATGGTCTAGTTTGATACCGGTGTTGTGAACCGGTGGGAATGATGAAACTGTGGACTAAACACGTGGGTGGACTACTATGGCTTGTCTGTGATTTATGTAGTTTTCCCGTGACAGTAAAATCTCTATATTAAAAGGCACACTAGGGCCTCAAAATTATCATAAGATATTAAGTTACAAGTACTATGTATCGTCAGGAAAAAAAAAGACATTTGGGCGTATCATCCTTTGTTTCATAACCATCTTTAGTCGTAATCTTGTTCATATTACATAATACACAAACCAAAATATATAAATACTATTACTGTCGTAGTTTTAAACATGATATTTTTTTGTGGAGTTCCAAACATATTGACCGTAAATGTGAGATACAAGCTAGCAAAAACTAGTAAAAATATGTAATGTTAAAGCCACAAGCCCCATATGGTCTACGGTTTTATTGCTCTTTCTGATACACTATTATTTTTATTAATTGCTATATTAAAGATACATATATATTGGCTGGTCCATTTCAGATTTTCTTTTATTTGGTCCCGAATTTATTTTAGCATATAAAACATGCAGAACCAATCAAACTAGCCTAGTCGTTATCTTTTTGTTATACTAGAAGAAGACATATTACGATTGTTGTTAATTTTGGCGCATCGTCTCCTTTGCAACTGCATCATTTACATGGCTTGAGCATGCATGTTCTACATATTAGAAATTAGCAACAAACTGTATAGGAAACATATAGTATAGGATTATACGAAACATATAGTATAGGTTTTAACCCTAATCATACAGACTTGTTTGAGTTAAATAGCGAAAAATACAGTATAGGAGACAATAAACTTTATGATCGATACCGATAGTTATCCCCAACAATAACTTGACAGCAGAGAAATGGATCATCATTCTGTTGCCCATACATGAAAAGGACGAGTTATGTGCATACGGTTCTGTTAACCAATAAAGTTTTTTTTTTTTTTTTTTTTTTTTTTGTAATAAACCAATAAAGTTTATTCCCGTCACTTATCAAAGTTAGTGCTTGTATAGTTCTATTGTTGTATTAATTAAATTGCAATTGTAAAATTAAAATGCTTATAGAAATATGGACAAACAAAAAGGAAAATAACAGTTTTTTCATACTAACATTATAAAGATGACTGTAATCATTGGTTTAGCACTGCTTTCATTTCGCATGTCACCCATATTCGATACTTTAGTAAAATATATACATTTGATGTAAAACAACTGAGTAAAATATATAGATTGAGAATATGATATTAAAAGTTTATATGTTTAAAACTTGTGTGTTTGCTCGATTTGTTCTTTATGAGCAAAAATTAAGTTAGGTTATATAGTATACAACAAAGGGGTTGGTTCATTTTGAATCAAAATGCATATATGAACAATCCTCGTGAAAGATTGCATCCACTGAATTTAGGAGCAATAAATAAATAATTAATATATGCATTTATTCTGGGACAAATTATTAATTTGAGCCTATCAAGTGTCAGTAATAAAACTAAAAGGGATATCTATCTATATATATAAAGAAATGTTTGTCTTCTCTCCCGTGAAGCCACGTCATCAAGTCGTGCCTTATGGGAGTGACACGTGTCCCATTTTATATTTGGAGCCAAAATAAATGAATGCAGTCAGGGGTAATCGAACCCAGCACCTCTAGCACTGGTAATTTTTCTTAGGATCACTAAGCTGAAGTCACTTTTTATAAATATGTGGCCGCGAAAATATTTATTATCGTGTCGGCTAGAAGCTCATGCTTCTTCTGCTTGTGGCCAAAACCGACACTGAACTGACGTCAAGATGAAGATCGTGAAGTTAAAAACTTTGCTCCAAACGGTTTTGCAATGTTTCCAACCTTTATAACTTGATGCATATAATATATATCAAAATACATTTGTTGTACACGTTTTTATTAGTTTTGCTTTTAAAAGAAGATATTTACAGTTATAAATGTTTTGTGCCAGTGAAGTAATGGTTGAAAAACCTCTATACATATGTCATTTTAAAATAACACTCAACTTCTATATATAGTCAATACATATGTTCATGTTATATTATAGACTAAATATTTTCTCTTTTAAAAATATAGAAAACAGTTTTTTTTATTTTACAAGCAAATGTTGTAGAGCAAGTATGCATTATACAAAATAATATATATTTAAAATCCATACGCAAAAACATAAAAGTTGTTATAGGTCTCTTTCTGACACATGCACACTCCACTATGAATAAGAATTAAAAAGAAAAAACAATATTGTCATCAAACTTTATCACAAATTCACATTTCTACATCTATAATTATGAGTTGGACAATTAGTTAATTTGATACAATACCAAAGCAATAATAATCGAAAAACAACTATACCACCGCATACTAATAAGTAACACATAACAGATAACCAAATTTTTGAATCTTAAAACAAATTTCAACTCGAACATTTAGTGAATATCAAATTAACTAATATCCCGCCCATAGGGCGGGCCGACCCTAGTAATCTATATAAAGTTGATTTTTTCTCTATTCTGACAAATAGCATGAGCATTATTCGACACATGTCCTCATATTTTTTTTCCTATTTTAGATCTTTCTGTTTTTATATTATTACAATTTAGTTCATCATTTTCTAATTGTGCACTATCTAATTCTTTTCACACTAACCATCATTTCAACTGGTCACTAAAATTCAAGAAATAAATAAAATAATATAAATATATTTTCAATGTTTAATTTATTCACAACTGAAAGTAGATCATAAACTTTCACGAGTTTATTATTTTTACTATTTTATATTATTTTATTTACAAACTATATTTTTATTAAACTATTAAAATCACAAATAACCAAATTTAAACCTAAAATATCCACAATCATTGAGAAAAACAAAATGACTTAGTAATACTAACTCAATAAAAGTCTGGACCTGGAAAGAGATCAAGACCGAAGACTAACTTACCTTACACAAAGAAGTACCGTAGAATATCTTGGCCAGAACAAGTAGAAATAAAAAAGGATAGAAAGATACAATCGAAACAAAGTAATCCCCAAAACACAAAGAAGCTTGATCAAGCACCAACAAAATCAGAAATATACCGGTGCCGTCCTCGAGTAATGAAAAAGAGCACATAAGTCAAATCACCAAAAACTAGATCTTAAAAACCAAGACGAGCAGGGACTATTGACGGTAAGACAACAACGAGAAATACAACATCAAAGACAGCTAAATTCTGATCCAACCCAAGGAGATATAGTTTCTAACATCAGCTGAAATCTAAGTAAGAAGAGAAACATCCAATATTGACTGGAACCTACGTTGCACGGAAGCTTCATCGGACGTCCGCTTCCCGCTTCGGAACCGGAATCGGAATCGGAACCTTGTGGAAGCTTCGGAATCTCGATTCCAAAATGTTTCTAAAATATTCACTTTAAAAACATGTTGGAAGCTTACGATTCCGTTTTGGAATCACGCTTCCGTTTTGGAATCACGCTTCCGTTTTAAAAAAAAATGCAATGTATATCAATAAAATATAAAACCATAGTTTTAATCTATATAAAATAAAAAAATAATAGTAATGAATATTGAGTTATAAATATACAAATATTAAAAATATTAAAAATAATACTATAAATTATCTTTATGCACTAACATTTTTTATTAAAGATATAGCACATATTGAAATATATTGTGTCAATTATTTATGAAGTATTAAAAATAATTAATATAATATTTTTTTGTAAACTTAATTTATGTGTCTTTTTACAGTTTTAATATAAAATCATTTCAAAATTATTATAAATGAATAAATGCTTTATTTCAAATTTAAATCATATAATTTTTAGTCCTATTTTTTTTTAAAAAAATTATATATATATATGGATATACGCTTCCAACACGTACCCGCTTCCTAATATTTTAAAAAACCTCGCTTCTGCGCTTCATTACTCTTCCGCTTCCACGTACCTGCTTCCGTTTCCATGTAACATAGATTGGAACAACCTAAAACGACGCGAGAAACAACCGCACAACTGGGAACTCCTAATCCCGATCTACAAAAATACCAGAAATCTCAAGGCGAAGAAGGCGATAAAGAACAAGAGCAGGAGGTGAATCTTTTTCGGTGATGGTGAGAAACACCACATACCAGAAAGGTAAACAAAATATATAGATGTTGACGGCTCAATGTCAAAATATGGAAAGAAGACAAAAAAACATCTTAAAAGTTATAATGTTCTAAAAGAAAAAAACAATTTTGACGCTGAAACCGTTAATCTTAGAATCAACAAATGCATAAATGCAAAGTTATTGAAATTCAATATATTTTTACATTAGAAGCTCACTTCACTACTAATAAGTACTATACACACAAAACATATTATTAAAAAAACAAAGACAAAATATATTAACATATCAGTACTACTATATAACAAAATAAAAAATACCAAATAATGTTCCTAATGGATAAAAGTGACTATATAATTACATTATTAAAAAGTGACAATAAAACAATAGTACAGCCCCTAGTTATTTTATAAATATGAGCATATTTCCATATACGTAGAAGAATCATTAAACAATATGTTATCAATAGTGATGGTGAAAGTAGTACAAGCAAAGTATATGGTTGTTGGGCCATACCAAATTTTGATCAAAAGCATTCATTGTGAATGTGAAATTGGGACGAACTATCTATCCATGCAACAAAATAAAATACAGATATCATAATTTGATTTGGTTTTATTGGTTAAGTTTAGTATAAACATATCTTTTCAATTTCATTTTTTTTTGCTTCACCAAACTTGTGAATAGTTTTGATGGTTATGAATTGATGCTGTTGACTAAGAGCATCTCCAAAAAAAGAACTCTATTTTGAAGTTTCTAAAACTTTATATTTGAAGTTTAAAAGTGTTCTTCTCCAAAAGTAAAACTTTAATTTTTTTGTATTTTATAATATGGTTCTTATATTTATCATAACTAATTTGAATTCATAAAACTTTTGTAAATAACTAGCACATATAAACATATTACAACAATATTAATTAATAAAATATAATATTATAATATAAAATTTTAAACAAAATAACTTAATTAATATTAAACTTCAATAATACCATATTATTTCATAAAGTGATTTTCGTAATGCATATATGATCTACTAGTGCATTTTGAAGAAAAATGGCTATCCTCATTTTTAATCTGTAGATTAGAGATAAAAAATTGTTAAAATCGGGTGATATTAATAATTGTAAATACATTAGATAAGAACAAGAACGTAAAAGAGAAACATAAAATATTGCTAAAAGACTAACTTTTATCGATGATATTAATACTTGTGAATATATTCAATATAAACAAAAAAGAATTGTACCAAAAGACATCATTATGAGCAACAACAACAACCATCTTCAGTTACTTAAACAAAATTGGACAATATTTAGAAATTTTGAAGGTTCCGGTTCAAACTTACCGACTATTAGTGTTGTTGTAATATTTAAATTTGTGTAATAGTTATGTCTTCATGTAACTTTTTAAAAGTTTTTTTTGTGAATTTTTTTTGTATTTTTTTGTTATCTAAATCTAGTTTTAAATATTTTAAATCTTATTTTAAAGTTTTATTTAATTTTATGTATAAGCTTAAATTTTGTAAACAAAACTTAAAATATTTATGAGATATAATTTTTATAAGGATTAAAACAATAAACAAGAAAATATTTATGAATCATAAATGTGATATGTAATTGTAGAGACCAAAATGCAAATAAAAATATGAAACTTTAAATTTGAAGTTTTGAATAGTGAAACTTCAAATATAGAATTTCACTATTCGAAGTTTTGAAATTCCTTTGCGGAGAGCAAAAAAACTTTATATTTGAAGTTATAGAGTGTGTTTTGCAGATGCTCTAATAGGTTCACACTACAACAAACAGTTGTTGACTATTTTGCCTGCTTACGTTGACCCCCTTTGCTAAAATGAATTATACAAGCACCGTCTATTTATTTTTATAAACGAGTAATTAACTAACCGAGCTTCAGAATTACATTTACAAAAACTAAAATGAATCATTACGATGTGCTAAGCATTTTATAATCAGTAAATCTCAGTTCAATATAAACAAATGGAGGAAAAATAAATAAATTGGTAAAGCAAAGAGAGAGAGAAGACAAGAAAAAGAGGAAGGAGTAGTACAGAGCAGCATTTTCTTTCTTCCTCTCTCTCTCTTCATATGTTTTGTCTGTACTTGATATTCTGTAAAGAAACTCTATTTTATTAAAAGCCCTTTATCCCACTCGGTGAGCGCGTGGAAGATACCTGCTAGAGAGAGAGAAGCAGATTTGGGTACATCTTCTTTAATCTCCGGCGGCATCTTCTACGGCTGAGTTTCTGACGTACTCCAGCTACCTCCTAACAGTTGTACAGGTCTTCTCTTCCTTCCCCTATGTGCTGAAAAAAGTATCTGAGTCTTCTGATCTCCACTTTTCTAAAGCTTTCGCCTTTTTTCACATTTTTTTTTCTTGTTTGCCTTTGATCTCTTCTTACTAGGAATAGATTCTTCTGATCTTTACCTTTTTACTCTTCTCTCTGCACCGATTAGCTTCTTCTTCTTCTTCTTCCTCTCTCTTGTCTGTTTCCTGCATCGAAAAATTACAGTTTTTTTTTTGTCTTTCCAATTTTTCTGATTGTTTTTTTTTTTTTTACTCATCTCCTGTTTGTTATAAAAGTTGTCGCATTTATTAATGCTTGTGACTTCTTTCTGGGGTGGGTCACATTTTGAGTGTCTATATATCTATATGGTATGAGAGTTCATAGAGATTACTAGAGAGTTCTATGATCTACCGCTGATTTGCTGCAATCTGGTTAATTTCAGATCCAGTGTGCCTGAGGACTCAGTTTCCTTCTGAAATTGATCACAAAAGGGTGAGTACAAAAGTGACTGTCTTTTGATTGTGATAGGTCATGTGAAAATGGTAAATTGGCTCTTCTTTCCTTTTTGTATATACTCTATGAAGTGTCCCTTTGGATTACAGAATCTTATTCTTCCTTCTTACCAAACTCTTGTTTTGTTATGCTTTGGCCTATTCTTCTTCTTTTTTTTTTTTGCTGCTAGAAGAAAGTCCTCTCTTCTTCTTCTAAACTCTCCTCCTCCCTTCTCCTGGATCTTTTAGGTTTTAGACAATCTTGCATTTTCTCCTCCAGCAACCATTATTGCCTTTCATTTCATTTTCTTTTGCTTCCAAGCACCAATAGCAACCTTATATAAGCTGTGAAACTGCAGGGACCAAAAATGAATGAGCTCCGAGGCAGAAAGGTTCAAAAGATTGAAAGTCCAGTTCCTGGATGCTTAGGGAGGATGGTTAACCTATTTGATCTCGGAACAGCTGTTAACGGGAACAAGATGCTTACAGATAAACCTCATCGTGATGGTAATGACTGAACTCCCTCTGCGACTAGTTTCTTCACTTGTCAAAAGTTATTTTCAACTCAAGGACTAATATAACTATATCTCTGTTTGAGTTTTGTATTCACTTGTGTGTTATTGACACGAGGTAGTTTGTTGGCAGGATCCTCTCTGTCAAGGAGCCGATCTGATGTGTCTCGAATGCCAATCCCCTCCTATAAAGGCCACTCAGAACCTGAATTGGTAATATTTGGTTGAAACATTGTCATTGTCCTTATTGGCACCACTTGATGTTTCTTGTTTGCACAGATTATGTCTGATTTAAGGAGAACTGCTTCTAGCAAAGCAAGTGGTACACCTATGAAGAAGCTCATTGCTCGAGAAATGTCAAAAGAGGTCGAACCTAAGCAGAGTCCTACTAACGTGGTTGCGAAGTTAATGGGTTTGGAGACGCTTCCCCAGACTGCTACACAGCGAAGCAAATCCAGAGGCTATTCACACTCTTCTATGGATGATGAGATCCAAAAGTATCAGGAGCTCAGCAGAGAATATAAAGATGTGTATGAAACGTGGCAGTCCCCTCAGAAGGTGAGCTCTTCAAGGGATAGCTCGCCTAGAAAAGGAAGATATGATGAAAGCGCAACCGAGAAACTCGTTCGTCAAAAGTTTGCAGAAGCGAAACGACTTGTTACTGATGAGAGTCTTCACCAATCCAAAGAGTTCCAAGAGGCTCTCGAAGTTTTGAGCTCCAACAAGGATTTGTTTGTTAAGTTGCTCCAGGAATCAAATTCTTTCTCTCAGCAAACTGTTCCTACTCATCAGTCAGAGGCGAAACGCATCACAGTGTTGAGACCTTCAAAGGCTGTTGAGACTGAGAGATTTGTGGTTCAAGGGAGGAAGAACAAGCAGGTTAAGAAAGTGGTTTCTTCATCAAGTGGATGGGGAAACCGTGGAAACGAGGAAAGAACTGTACAACAGCCAACACGTATCGTTGTCTTGAAGCCTAGTGTAGGGAAGACTCTAGATATGAAAGGTGTTTCATCATCCCCATCCACTCCGAGAGGTTTGCCCAATGAAGGCTATTTTGATGATGTTGATCAGTCTAAAGAAGTGGCAAAGGAGATAATGCAACAAGTGCGTGAGAATCTGATGTGTCACCACCGCAGGAATGAGACTCAGTGCTCATCTGTCTTGTCTAATGGTTATATTGGTGATGACAGCTCCTTTAACAAATCTGATAACGAAGATCCAGTGGGTAACCTTAGTGATTCTGAGATCATGTCACCATGGGACTGTGCTAACAGGTTTGAAAGTCCTTTCTCTCCTTCCTCTTTCAGCCGAGCTTCATTTTCTCCGGAGTCATCTGTCTGCAGAGAGGCTAAGAAGCGACTTTCTGAAAGATGGGCGTTGATGTCAGTAACCAGAGGCAGCACTCAGCCGCATAAACAAGTACCGAGAAGCTCCAGCACCTTGGGGGAAATGCTTGCACTCTCAGAGACCAAAGTGACTACTGGATCCTACGGAGATAGTGATGAGATAGTACCGGAGACAAGGGTGTCAACATCGTGTATAAACACTCATTTGAATCAAGTGGAAATGGGTAGTGATTCTCTGAATGTCCTTGCAAGGTCAAAATCAGTCTCTGACGCTTCCAAAGCACAGCTTCCACAAGAGCTCACTGATACGGGAAGCTTGAAGTCGTCTTGGAAAGTTTCTAACTTGTTCTCATTCAAGAATAAGAAAGCAAGCAAGGAGAAGAGAGATGCAACGCCTTCTTCAGTGACACTTCCCAGCGAAGAATGTCTCCCTCCTCATGCATTACAACAGCAAAGCATAATCCCAGGCGAGGTATTTCACCAGTTCTTTAACCTCGAAGAGCCATTGGTGATTGTGGACATTCATGGTTAAATCAGCAGCCATTTTGATTTGTTTGCAGGAGGAACTGACTACACCTAGGCCCCTAGAAGCTGGGAATACAAGTGAGAAACAGGACGAACCAAGTCCAGTTTCGGTTTTGTTTCCTCCATTTGAAGAGGATCCAGAATGTTCCACGTCAAGCAAGCTAGGTAAGTTCTCTGGTTGCTTAGCTTTTCTTTCAGAGAGTTTGTTACTCACCTCTCCTCTTACGCTTGCATTCTCAACAGGAGAGGAAATGTCTCTTAAGTCTAATCTAATTGACAAATCACCACCAATCGGATCAATTTCTCGGATTCTCTCATGGGATGATGACTCTTGCACTGACAACATATCTAAACCCGCAATGAGAGGAGTCCATGAGGATGAAGACTGGTTCTTATTCATAGAAACAATATTGACAGCTGCTGGTTTCAGCAAGGGTTGCACCCTCTCTCATGACACGGTTATGCCAAACAGTCCATTAGACCCTTCACTCAGAGAGAAATACACCAACCTAGATAACAACAACATCAAGGAGTTCGTTAACGAAGGAAAACGCAGACAACACAGGTCAACTCGTAAGCTCATATTCGACTGCATTAACTCCATGGTTTCAGAAACAACGACTACACGCATGGGTAAAGATTCTCCGGCTTTAGACTTGGTGGAGCGTGTCTGGTCCCAGATAAAGGACTGGCTTTCAGATGAGTATGTAGAGGACATGGACGCAAGCAGTGTGGCTGCAGAGAGTCTAGTGAAGGAGGAGATCGTTGGGAGGAGATGGATGAATAGCTTTCAAGGTGAAATAAACGACCTTGGGATTGGTATTGAAAAGGCATTGTTGCAGGAGCTCGTAGAGGAAGCCGTTCTAGATTTTACACAATGAGAGGAGAGGAGAACAAGTAACTACTACATTGAATAAAAATGTAAGATAAGTGTAGTTTTGTCTTATGGGAAGATTTGTGTCCATTTTTTTTGTAATGATTTGAGAGAGAACTAAATGCTAAAGCAGACTAATAATCACTTGATCCCATTTTAAACACAAATCTCGTTACGCTTTTGTGCAAACACACGAAAGAGAAACCAATGTTCCAATCTAAACATCAAACAATAACAGTTGTGTAATACTTATGCACACTCGAAAGTAACAACCGTAGCAAGAGAGGAACAAAACGAAACAGGAACTCAAGTCTTTTGAATTAAACTGAGGGACTCTGGCTCTGACCGTTGTTGAGACCGTACTGCAGAAGAATAAAAGACAATCAATCACAAAGCTTAAATCTCACGTACTAAGTTCAGGAGAATAAGTTTTTTTTTTTTTTTAACCTTCTCTCTGATTCTGGACCTCCAATTGTCAATATTGCTTGATCCAGAAGATGTCTGGTTAGCCTGTGGAGCAAGGAGGTTCTCACGTGCTCTATTAATCGGATTCTCATAATCATCTTCATCGTCAAGGTCTGATTGTCTGGGAGAAACCATAGCTCTCAGAACCATAGCCAGTAGCAACGAGAGTAACTGAAACACCAAAACAAAAGGAGAGTAACTCAAAAATGTGGAAAAGGCAAGAACTGAGCTAGAGTTAGTTACCTGGATAGCTACCACACCAACACCAACCCATTTGCAAATATCGATGTTTGCTTCAATGAAAGCTCGAAGGCTAGTGAGTTCTCCAGTTGGATCATAAGGAAGATCCTAAAAGAGACACGTCTCTAGACTGTTTTACTACATCACAACGCAAGATACAAGATTTCAAATGTGAAGAAGTGAAACTCACCTTCTCCCAGTGACGATCAATGGCAATGAATCCAACGAGAGCTGCTTCAAGTATGATGACAAGAGTTTTGAGGATTGAATACTAAAGGCATGTCAAGGATTAAACTTGCTAATAATCTTCACATTACTGAATAAGAAGCAAATCAATATGTATTAATAGGCAAGGATACGAAACACAAGCAGCAGCCATTGATAGCTTCAGCTGCAATGAAACCAATGATAGTGACAATGCAGACCAAAATCCCAATCGCCATGAAACAGTAGATGAACCTGCATTGAATTCAAAAACAAAACAAAACCACATCGATTCATTGGAACATCCCTTCAAAACATTAAACTGCGTCATACCAAACACACATCATCATGCATTCAAAGCTTTGACCTTTATCATTTGCTTTCTATCAAAAACGCAAATGAACAAGAAGATTCACAGTCAAATCAAAATTCAAAATTGACTAATCACAAAACTGATCTAGAAGTATCCAAAAAACCATAAAAATGGAAACTTTTATTGGAAAAGAGAGTACCATGGAGCAGGAAGATCTAGTGAGCGGAGGTCGAAACCCGAATCTCCGAGGACGAGACCCGATGGGTTTCTTAAACGAGTCAGAGACGCTGTTGATCTCGATTCGTGAGCTAGAGAAGAGATAAGAAGAGTCGGGAGAAGAAGCCGTGGGAGGCTGAGAAGGAGGTGGGTCGACGGGGACGTGGCGATTGTATTGATCGAGCATCCATATGGAGTAGATGATGATGGAGATGCCGATGAAGGCTTGGAGGAAATTGAGGATCTTGAGGACGGAAGCGAAGGAGAGATGGCAGCAGTTGTGTCGCATCTTTAACTCGATGATTATCGGAGAGACAGATGAAAAAGCAGAAGGAAAATTCTGATGATTTGCTGGCGGAAGAAAAAAAAGTAGTATAATGCTGTTTTGTCGGATAGGATCCGAAGCTTTGCTAATTATAATGGTCGTATTATTTGTTTGTTTAAGATAATTGATTAAATTATATAGTTCCCCTTCGTATTATTTTATCAATTCTCATTATCCCTTATTGTTTAATACTACTTAAGGAAATATTTAAGACTTTTACACAGTGTATTAAGCTAATATTTATTTATTAACTAAAATATCAATTATTGTTTATTCAAACATAAAGCAATCATCCGAATTCCGAATAAAAGGACGATCGGTAAGTGCTGTGACTTTTATTTTTTGGTTTTAGAATAATAGATGTAGATTTTATTGGTGTAGCTGTAGATTAATTATTTTCAGAGCATTAATATAAAGCTCTAGAAAAATTGATTTCCAAAGCTATTTTGTTTCCTATTTTAGTTTTTATGGTTGTAGTTTTAAATTTTTTCTTAAACCATGATTGTTAACTAAAGTGGATGTAGAAAAAAAAAGTGACGTGGAAAGCACTCACAGAACTTACCAATCACTCCCTAAATTGTCAAAAAACATTAGAAGTGTAGTTAATATCCCGGGTGAGAAAGGTTCGAGATTACCGGGAGGAATCCGACTAATGTCAGACGTAGAGATGGCAATCATGGACTTAGACCGCGGGCATGGCCCGTAAAGGATTGTCGCGGGACGGTATTGAGACGAGGTTTTCTAGGTCCGTAAATTTGCGGGCCTTGCGGGACGGGTCTTTGCGGGACTGGGCCTTTTGCGGGATGGACCAAAACGGGTCATGCGGGATTATATGGACCCGCATTTTTTTCTTATTTTACCTGAAAAAACGAGAGAGAGAATGAGAAGAAAGCGATTCTTGTGACTTTTCCCCCCCAGAAAACATAAGGAGTTCCGGCGATGATGATTTGAGCTCCAGTGATGATGATTCGAGATCCGGCGATGCCGACTCCAGCTCCAGCGATGACGATTCGAGCTCTGGTGGTGTTTTGATTTGGTTTTCTCTTTTTATTACACACAACTATGAATTGCTTTACTACAATGTAGAATTTCTTGTTTAAGTTGATTGATTTTGTTTTCAGTACTGTACAATGGTGTTTTTCTTAAATTAAATTTGGTTACGATGATGTTGTTTAGGAGAAAAGTTAGTCATATATCATGTCACTTGTAAATTTGACAAAGTGATTCATGATTTTTTTTTTGAAATCCAAAGAATTACAAAAAGAGATGGTTTGATGACGACATACAACGCTTGAGTCAAGTTATTACAAAGACAACAACTCAATCAAATTCAAACTTAATAAAATCTTATGCTGATAACAAAAAAAGGCTTTAAACTCAAGAACACAAGCACAAACAGAGCTTTATGACATTGAATTTGACAAGGCTTTGGTGAAACTTAATGAGCTCTCTTCAACTCTCTTATACAACTCTTCCACTTGAACATTCATGAAGGAAGCTGTAGTAGGCGGTTTGATAAGGAGGCATCCCGTAGGACGGCCCACAAAGACCTATATGTTTTGCGGTACGGATTTGGACCGACATTCTGAGGACCGCAGTCCGCACGGGACAAGCCCGCTGTGACCCGCTCAATAACTAATCTGCCGCGGTACGGGACGGGACAGAATGAGTAAACCTATTTGACATCTCTGGTCAGACATGACGTGAGGTTTGAAGCTGAAATTGATGAAGGTAATGAGGCCGAGCAAACTTAATGGGCTATAGTAACTCGGCCTATTATTTATTGGGCTATATTAAGCTCACTATGGAAAGACTTTTCTCTTGCACCTTCAGTAGTTCAAATTCCCCACAACGTGGGGGCTGTGTAGATTCAAATGATGCAGTGCAAAAGGTACAGCTTATATATGATGAATCATGATTGTATTGCGATGATAATGGTAATGGTGATGAACTGATGATGGTGACAGGAGTTAAGTGTGCATGTGAATATAGATGACTGAAAATGATAGCCAGCTACTTATAACCAACACACGACCTTTTAGTCTTTCCTCTTTCTCTTCCCCTCTCTTTTTTATTTACTGATTTTGATTATCCAAAATGTTATTTTTGCAAACTGGCATTTAATCTGGATAGCGCTCTTGGAATGTTTAGTTTTCTTGCGTTAAACCTTTTTTGGTTGATCCATAACCAATCTTACAAGTTACAACATGGAGAAACATGATTTAGTAGAATTGAATTCTTGTAAGAAACTGCAGAAATGGACATTTAACCTCTTAACTAAAGACACTTCTTCCATAAACCATATTCAGATACATGTCATTTCGTCATGTGCTATTGTTTTTCTGTATCGTTTCCTTTATTAAGTTTATATAGCTCCAAATCAAATGTTATACGATCTATCATACATGTACTCCTGAGATCTACCTCACCTGAAGAGATATTTGGATCAACAATAGAGTTCAAGTTACAGTGACGTGGATATTCTGAACAGATAACTATAGCTACATGCATTGCACGTATTAGTCATGCCACATTTTGGAAAAAAAAAAAATCATGGACTATACATAGCTAAAAGTAATAAAATGTAAGATATAATAATCCTATTCAAGAAATCAGTTATCTATTTTATTTTGTAAGGATATAGTGCAATCCTTTAGGTTTAATAATGTAAAATACCGTGTATGTATGGATTAAAAAGAAATATATATATGGATAATTGTTATAAAAGTAATGGAAAAATGTATCTTTATTCATAACATAGAGGTTTCTTATATAGAAGATTACACCGTCATAGATAAATGGAAAGATTACAAATCATAATCTCTTGGTTATGAGCCATCCACAATATGGTTCATAACACTCCCCCTTGGATGCCATAACCATTTAGAGCTTGTAATGTGCTTTAATGTTACCTCATTAAAACTTTACCTGGAAAACTCAATTGAGACAAAACCATGGTGAAGGAAAAAGAGTACAACACACATTACTCCCCCTGATTTGGACATCACTGAAGGTCCCTTGGACCTCTCCAATTTTTTGCAATCCGTGGGTGATGAAAATCTTGGGTAGAATATGCTTCGTTCTCGAACATGATAGTTGGTTCTTCTTTACCATCGGCCATGCCACAATCTGATCGAACATATTGAGTCATCGACCTCAAATACACACACGCGAAATCTTGGATGATGTTGCTGTGATATGCGTGTACCACCATGTATAAAACATAACATGTCTGAAAACAAATCAACAAAACCAAATAACCCCTCTTTGGGCTGGTTAGTATAAAATAAACCAAAATCAAAGGCTTCTTCATCGTTCTTCTTATGGACCAATCAGATCAGTGTCTAAAACAAGACTTCTGCATCATCCATCTCAGGACTAAATAGACTTCTTTATTGTCCACCTTTGGACTGAATGGATCAGTGTCCAAAACAAGTGATCTCACGCCCATGTACTAGATAATGGGTGAGACTGGTCCATATTAAATCTCTTGAGTACCCTTTTCTGTATATACTATTTGATGCACAAGAATTTCATTGTTAATGTACTCGAGATGTAATCCCAAACAAAACTTTGTTTTCCAAGATCTTTCATCTCAAACTCTTTCTTGAGATATTCAACTGTTTGGGAAATTGTATCCAGATGTTCATAGGATATTCAGATCATATACTTTGATGATTATCAATATTGTTCTCGAGAACTTGCTGTACTTTCAGCTCAATACCCTCTAGTACTTTCATTATCCAGTGGACCATATAAATATGCAGTCACTACATCAACTTGCTGCAAGTCTAATTTTCTCTCTTATATAGCCAGACTTATGAGAAATCTAAAAGTAGTTGCATCCACCACATGGAAGTATGTCTCCTCATAATCTATTACTGGTCTTTGTGAGAATCCTTGTGCAACATCAGCTTTATATCTCACGATTTCTATTCCTCACAAGATCCATTTATATCCGCTGGTTTTAACATCATATGGCATCTTAATCATATGGCCAAATACGTCTTTCTTCCTTAAACTATTTAACCCCACGTTTCCATCCAATCCAATATGTTCTACGAGTGCACACTCTTATATTGACGTGGATTCATGATCCTCGCTTATATTCATAAATTCAAGTGCTACCTTGTATGCAAATAAATCATCTTATGTCGACATTCCTTATTGGTTCCATTATGTTCCAGATATGATATAATCGATTGAGATTCATTATTATCAGGACCTTTAATACTTTGCAGCTTGGCGTCCCAAGCTACATTGTTTGGTACCTGTACCTTAGAGCCGGCCAGCCTTATCTCCATGTCTGGGATGGTTTCCTTAGTAACCTCGGATTTGGATTTTGATTATCATTCTCTGCACCTTTCTTTTGTTTCCGAGGATTCTTATCTTTTGGAACCTATTTGGTCTACCACATTTCATACGTTGTCTAGACTCTGTAGCAACTTGACTGTGTCTCTTCTTGGACATCAAATTCGTTGGTGCTTTACAAGCTGGTTTATATATGATTTAGTCATTCTTTTTCGGGTCAACAAATGTGTCTGGCATTTGATTAGCTAGCTTTGTAAATGTATAATCTTTGGACGTCTATTTCACATTCTTTAGTCCGAGGATCTTTCTAAGACATTGATGGTTGATTTCATTCTATTTCTTTTACCATTCTTTTACCAGCTTTATTATTTTTCTCTTCCTAGTCTTAAAATAATCCGTGTACATGGCCTCAAATATAATCACTCATAGTTGGCTCAAAGTACTTTATTATTGTGGGAGAATCATATCTAACATATATCCCCATCCTCCTTTTGAGGTCCCATCTTAGTTCTCTGTGGTGGAGCAATTAGTACATAGACAACACATCCAAATGTCTTATGATGGGGTATGACTGGCTCTTGACCCGTTAATAATTGTGATAGGGGATATCTATGCTCACTAAATGGTCTGATGCGTATTAACTTAGGTGCATGTAAATTTCGTGTGGCCCAAGCTGTGAATGGGAGTTTTGACCTCATAAGTTATGGTCTATCAATCAGCTATTTGCGTTTAAAAATATTTCGGCCAAGCCGTTCTTGGTATGGACATGTATCACAGAATTGTCCACACTTACCCCATTCGACATACCATAATCATTTAAACGCTTGAGACATGTATTCACCAGTATTATCTAGACGTATAGTCTTTATTTATGAAAAAGAGGCTCGTAGCCGTTTTACTGGTGATGGCCTAATGAGTTTCCCTTGTGTACATGCTACACACGTGAGATTCTTTGGGATAACTCTTCTTATCTTTTAATGTGTGCCTTTTGAATATCAATTTTCACATCATGTTTGGACCAGGAAGGCCAATCCGGTCGTGCCATAAAGTGTATATTTTCGCAGACTTTTAGCCTCTATCATACTGATCTATGCATAATCTAGGTCAGTAGAGAATGCATGTATAGTCTTTAGGACTTATTATGGTCTTGGGCGATTTTATACATATATCTGAAGGAACTCTTTGTTTCCTTCGCCCATTGTTTCAATATGGAAACCATTCATTCTTATATCTTTAAAACTCAATAGGCTGCTCTTGCTCTTAGAGCTGGGTGAATATAAGGCATCACTGATTTCTAGATGCATACCCTTGTGTAATAATATATTAGTCTAGTCATAGTCTTCTTTCAGACTGGCGATCCCTGCTTTAGTACTTATATTGGCGTTTTTCAGTGTACTCATATAGAAAAATCATTCATTCATTTAATCTAAGCAAACAATGTAATAGAAATAAATTCAAGGAGATAAAAATCAGAGGAAGCATGCAAGCAAAGCAATCACACAAGTTTGATGTCGAAATCAGATTATCAACTTGATTCTTTTAGGCAATCATAAGCCTCATATTCCATAAGATCATCTTGATCATGTTCGAAATTATTTTCACCATCTTTATAGACCAAGTGGGTTTCAGGATTCTTCCCTTTCAGACTCTCTTTGATAGAGGTCACATAAATGTTTGGGAGTCCTTCATATCTTAGCCAAATGGTTCCCCATTCCACATCTATGGCACACTGATTTGGTCGAGCTTTGTGGTTTAAAGGATATACCACGGCCACTGCCTTGACCATGGCTCAAATTGGGTTGATACCCACGGCCTCTGCCATAGTGATTCCCACTGCCAAATGTGTTATAGTGGCCAAGGCCACGTCCTTTCCACCCTCCACGGCCATGACCGCGTGGTCTATCATTCTGGACATGGTTACCTTTTTTTTTCTTCTGCGGCCTTATTGGTATCAGGTAATAGGGTTAATCCAGGAGGTCTCAATTCACTGTTTCTCATCAGTAATCCATTATTTTGCCCAGCTAGCAATAGACTCATCCACAGACTTATAGTCATGGATTCTGGGATTCCTCCAATCAAATAGGGTCTTTGGTAATAACACCGTTCTTTGGTGATCATATCTTGATTTTTAACTATGTCCAAAGGTCTAGAGTATTCTCTATAGTCAGATACTGATCTTTGAGACTCTTAATAAGATGATGGCTAATAATTAGTATTGCCATATATCAATCTTTCTCATTGGCATTATTGCCTTCTATGATACATTCACCAAGTCTTTTTTTTGACTTTAGGATAATCTTTGTATCCAATGCCCACCGTAAATAATTATCTCCAGAGAGATTTAGGGCAGCAAAATCCAGGTTGATTTTCGACATCTCAAATCATATATCACTCAATATTTAGGTATAATTTTCATGCGGCCTTACTCTTAAAAACAATCAATTCGGATTTCAATCTTGTGAGGACAATGAGACTATTAATCTTAAAGGCATTTAATCAATCAGTCAATTTCTAGCAAGTCTCAGCAATACTATTTCTATGTGCTCATAATATTATGGTTTATCAAGACTAGCAAAAACGGATTCAATTAATCATGCAATTATGGTTTAACAATCAATGGATTTTAGCAAGACTAGTAAAAAGATTTATTAATCACTCAATCAGTTTCAAGGCTGATTTTAGCAATACTAGAATATAGATTTCAAGCATGAATTTCAATGAATCAGTTTCAAGGCTGATTTTAGCAATACTAGAATATAGATTTCAAGCATGAATTTCAATGAATCAGTTTCAAGGCTGATTGGTATTTAGCATAAACCATGTGTAAATAATTTATCTAGTATCCGAATTTATCAAACCTCAAAAACATATAATCAGATCAATCAATTTAATCGAACTTAGCATACAATCTTAAACCTCAAGACATTAGATTTTATCATGAATCTATCAACCTAGCATACGGATTCTCAATTCTCAAAGACATCCAAATCATATCAATATAACCTATCATACGGATTATTTAGGGTTTCTATTTAAAACATATCAGATTACAAAACTATCAATCCTAGCAGATGATATTAAACCTCAGGAATCATGCAATCAGAGCATTCAGATTTTAAACAAGTAAAGCTCAATCAATCAATCAGATTATATAAGCAAAGCAAGCTAGCAACCTATCGGATTCAATCAATATTTTAACAGGCTGTTCGGTTTAAACCATTTTAAATTAGATGAACAATTAACCAAGCAGGATGAGAAAATAAATCTATTAATTTAACGCTCAAACAATTCTAGCAACATAGCATCAGATTCAATCAGATTTAAAACCTCAATGATCAAAACCGAAAACAATTTTGATTTCAAAATATTCGATTAGGGTTTTAATATGTGATTTGATAATTATAGTATAATTAATTCTGATACTTATATTATTTAGGGTTTATAGATATATGGTTAGGGTTTATCGGATTTTAACTTGTAAAAACCAATTTGGGGTTTTAATCATGTAGGAACATGATTTAGGGTTTGAGGTATCGAACTTTTAGAGCTTCGATTTACTCAATTAGGATTTTTGATCTATTACCCTATGGTTTTGATTCATAAAGATTAGGGTTTTAGGGGTTCATTCTTTATCAATCTATCCATGTTCGATTATGGGTTCTTAGGTTTTGAATTACCTTTTAACCTTAGATGATTGTTGAATCGGACCACCAAAGGAGTTGAGCCGCGAGCTGGACACGAACGGGACGCGAGCTGGAATGGATCGAGTCGCTTCTATCGGGTTACGGACGTCCTTTGTTGCTTGATCGGGAACGCCTTGATCGTCGGATGCGAGCTGTCTGATGCTGTCGTGAACGAGGAAGAGGTCGCGTGCTAGAGCTGCTCTCGAGTCGCGAACGTCTGAGCTAGGATCAGGAACGCCTTGGGCTGAAGCTGATCGGGGACGCGAGCTGGAACAGATGCGGGAACAAGAGACGCGATCGGGGTTTAGGGTTCGTCGGATCGCCGGCTAGGGTTAGAGTTTTAGGATTTTTCGATTTGGGTATTAGCTTAGGGATTTAGAGTTTCGTGCTAATAACGTGTTATAAAAGTAATGGAAAAGTCTATCTTTATTCATAACATAGAAGTTCCTTATATAGGAGATTACATCGTCATAGATAAATGGAAAGATTACAAATCATAATCTCTTGGTTATGAGCCATCCACAATCTGGTTCATAACAATAATATAATAATTCTTGGTTGAACAATTATATCTTTTATTCATAACGTTATAACTTATAATATTCCAATATTGAAATATGTGGTCGGATACTTTTGTTGCCAGCTAATCATTTATTATATTGGACCTAGCTATGTTTTTGGTTTGATCGGACTTCAGTTCTGGTTACTGGTTAGGTCAAAAATAAGTGTTTGATTGGTCCATATTATAACTAAATATTTGTGGTTTACCATTCATATAAACTTGTTGGCTATAACAAGACTAATATAACACGGTTAACACCACCACTACAAGAAAACACCGGTATTCCGACGACAAATATCGTCGGTATGTCCTCGGAATAACGGTATTCCGAGGACATACCGACGAGAATGGTCGTCAGAAATTTCTCGTCGGAAGGTAAAATTTCCTCGGAATTTCTTCGGAAAATTCCGAGGGAATACCGAGAATCAAAGATTCCGAGGACATTCTGAACAAACATTTCCTAGGACTGTTTGTCGGTATCTCCTCGGATATTTCCGATGGAACGGTCCTCGGAAACATTCCGAGAGAAGAGAGGTATCGGAATATTCCTACGAACTTTGGCCGTCGGAATATTCCGAGAAACCTTTGCCGTCGGAATATTCCGAGGAAGTGTATCCGTCGGGATATTCCGAGGAGATATGCCTTCGGAATATTCCAAGGAACTACGGCCGTCGGAATATTCCGAGAAACCATTGCCGTCGGAATATTCCGAGGAAGTGTATCCGTCGGAATATCCCGAGGGATACACTTCCTCGGAATATTCCCAAAATTTTTTTTTTTTAATGGAAATTCGAAAATATATAAAATTAAAATTGAAATAGAAAACATATTAGATAATATTCAAAGTTGTACGTACCAAAATAAAACATTCAGAGTTTTTGAAAAAAAAAGAAAGAAACTACGGGAACTGCTCGTTCGGGTGCATCCTCTTCATCATCTCCATCATTTGCTCGTTCTGCCTCCTCGTTGCCTCCCATCCAGCCTCTTGATCCGCCATCTTTTGCTCCAACGCAGCTATGCAGTCATCTTTGTCCTTCAATTGGTCCAGCACTTCTGGATCAACATAAGTCTGTGGTGCAGAAGGAGGAACCGACCGGGCTCGACGACCCAAACCGACCAAACGTCCCTTCTTCTTTGGAACCGACTGAAATAGAAAATAAACAAATTTAAATAATAGAAAAGATGATAAAATGAAAATAAAGAAATAAATGAATTGAACGTTTTTATAAACAACATACCGATTCAACGATTTCGTTGATTCGAATCCAGGACAAGTTGGTCGAAGCCGTCGAAGTGGCGTCCAGGTCGGTTTGAAGCTGAGATAGACGGGTCTCTTCGTCTTCCTTTTGAGTTTCGATCAGGCTGAGCACATCCCTCACAACACCATCATCAATCTCCCCAGTGTGCTTGTTGGTATGCGCCGTCTTCATTAGGACGAAATCATTAACCATTATCAAAAAACTTTTAAAATCATCAAATCTACACAAAAACCTAACAAATAGAACCTAGGAGAGTGAGATAGGGTCCTTACATGATTTGTGTAGGTTTAGAGAGGATTGGCCGGAGAGATCGTCGGGAGAGAAAAGGGAGATCGCCGGAGAGGAGGGAGAGGAGCCGGAGAGGAAGAAGAGAGAAATGGGGAAGAAGAAGTGTTTCGTCTTTATAAAACCTAGGGTCCGACGGAGACTATCCGTCGGAATTTCCTCGGTATTTTCAATTTCAATTTTCGCGAAATATTTCGCGGCTGGTTTGTCCGGTTAAATGAAAATATTCCGAGGAAATTCCGACGGACACTTAAATATATGTCGGAATTTGCTCGGATATTTCATTAATTCGAAGAAAAAGAATATTCTATGCATGTATTTCTATTGGTTTATATTGTTCCTCGGAATTTCCTCGGAATATTCCGAGAAAATTTCGAGGAACACATGTTTGGGGTTTCAAAACATCAATTTTTTTTGCCCTATATAATTTCTTATACAAATGCAATGCATACCATTGAGGAATCTTTGTATAGATGATCATAAACTATGAAATAACAAAATTTCAAAACGAATTGTAAGTATTCCCTTTACCGTTCATTAAAGTGTATAAGTGTTTCTCTTATGTTGTGGGGATTTCGTTCATACAATCGGAAAAGTGTTTATTATAGGGTAAGGAACAAATTTTTGACTTCATAATCAGTCTAAGACACTTAATAAGGGTTATATAAGTGTTATTCAAACCGCAAAACGTTGTTTTCGGTTTAAAAACCCTACTTCCTCGAAATATTCCGAGGAAATTCCGAGGAACACTTGGATTTCCTCGGAATTTCCTCGGAATATTCCGAGGCTTTTCCGAGGAAACAGAAACCCTAAAAGAAGAGCCTTAAATCGTCGAAAAAGTCTCGGACTATTCCGAGGAAATTCCGAGGAAATCCCTAAATCCTATTATCCCTCGAAATTTCCTCGGTATTCTTATATTAAAAAAAAAAAGCGATGCTACTCTGTTTCCGAGTCATCATCACCAGATGAATCTGAATCTGGATCTTGGTGAAACTCTCCAATCTCTTGTTTATCCTCTACGTGAACGACAGCTTCCTCTCCAAAGTCGGTTAAATCGACTACAAGGCCAATTGCAGCTAAATCTTCTGCTGCACTTAAGTTACCGGATGTGCTTGGTTGTAGTGGGTCTTCCAGCTCAGAACTTCCCTGAACTCGGCCTCTCGGGTTGAGTGATGTAACAGTGACCCATAGATCATCTCTGTTCCTAACCCGGGGGTACTTGATATAACAAACCTGTAACATTAAAAAAATTATTTAATTTATAAATAAGTGTTATTACTACACATGATGATGAATCATTATGAATAATTGATATATGTATATTTAATTACCTGATCGGCTTGAGAAGCAAGAATGAAAGGATCATAATATTGCAACTTTCGCCTCGAATGTACTGATGTAACACCAAATGCATCTGTTCTCACACCTCGATCTGGAGTGTTGTCGTACCAATCATAATAGAAAACAGTACAGCGCAATCCAACCATACCCGGATACTTGATTTCCATAATCTCCCGCATGTTTCCGTAGTATACATCATCTCCAGATGCAGAACAAACGCCAGCATCATAAGTCGTACTCGAACGTCTCCTCTTTTGAGTTGTGAATGCATATCCTCGAGTACAAAATCTCGGATATGACTTCACAACATACTCTGCTCCACGCACCATCTCGCGTATCCAATCGTCAAATGTTTCACCTCTGGTCATACCAGCAGACACCTATTAATAGCACATATATATGTTATATCAATATATGTGAATTAGTATAAATATGTGATAAATAATATTTTAATTTGTGTAAAGCACTCACATAAGTAAGCATCCATCCAGAAAATTCTCTCTGCTTCAGTTCTTCAAGTTCCTCCTCTGTGGCGTATCTATATTCGAACCGCTTTTCTGCCATGAAAATCCTGTACATATGTTGACAATAATATAATTAATTAAGATTCAAATTTCAACTTGTTAAAATAAAAATTTGTAAGCTAATTTATTTACCTCTCATATTGAAGAACATCTTCGCAGTTGGTGAGCAAATATGTTTGCAAATGACTACGCTCCTGCTCAGTAAGTCGACGGTCCTTTGGTTTTCCACTAAGTCGTCCAACATCTGTGAAGATGTCTGGAACCGTAACATGATATGTTGCCCGTTCGCCTCTATCATCATGCCGAGCAGGTCTTCTTTTTTTGGTCTGCACTTCTGCTGGAAAGTAGAACTCGGCAAAGTTTGAAGTTTATGAATTTATCATCTGTGCGATTATAGAACCTTCCACCCTACTATAATTTTTCACCATCTTCTTCAAATGGTACATATACCGCTCATACAAATACATCCATCTATACTGCACAGGACCACCAAGTTCCAATTCTCTTGCCAGGTGAATAACAAGATGCTCCATAACATCAAAAAATGATGGAGGAAATATCTTCTCAAGGTTGCACTGAATCACAGCTATGTTAGTCTTCAAACTTTCAATACCTTCAAGAGTCACTGATCTCGTGCATAAATCGCGGAAGAAAGCACTAATCCCTGCAATTGCTTCATGAACATTCCGTGGTAATAGTTCATTGAAGGCAAACGGAAGGAGGCGCTGCATCATTACATGGCAATCGTGACTCTTCAAGCCGATAAACTTTCCTTCCTTTCTGTCGACACAGTTACGCAAATGAGATGCGTAACCGTCTGGAAATTCCACATCGTTTGAAATCCAATCAAAGAACGCATCTTTTCCCTCTGCATCAAGTCGGTATATGGGAAAAGGAGCCCTACCATTCTCATCAACATGAAGTTTTGAACGAGCACATATATTGACTAAATCCAGTCTTGACTTCAAATTATCCTTTGTTTTACCTTGAACGTTAAGGATCGTGTTCATGAGATTGTCAAAAAAATTCTTCTCAATATACATGACATCTAAATTATGCCTCAGCAGATGATCCTGCCAGTATGGCAGATCCCATAAAATACTCTTTTTGTGCCAGTTATGTAGCTCTCCAACCGCAATGACTCGAATGTTTTCATGTCCACCTACATCTGGCGTCCTTTCTACATCAAAATACCTAAACTGCTTCAACGAATCTTTCCCACTAACTTCCTCAGGTGGACCATCAAACACCTGCTTGTTCTTCGTAAACGAAGTCTTACTCCTGCGGTATGGATGATCAGGTGGTAGAAATTGTCTGTGACAGTCAAACCAACACGGTTTCCTTCCGTTCTTTAGTTGGAAAGCATCTGTGCCATCTTGACAATATGGACATGATAGCCTTCCATGCGTTGTCCATCCAGATAACATACCATATGCTGGAAAATCACTTATTTTCCACATAAGTACTGCCCGCATTTGAAAGTTTTCTTTACATTAAACATCGTATGTTTCAGCACCTTGAGCCCATAGTTGTTGCAACTCATATATTAGTGTCTGAAGAAACACATCAAGTGATCTCTTAGGATGCTCTGGTCCGGGAACGAGAATGGAGAGAAACAAAAACTCTCGTCGCAAGCACAAGTTTGGCGGTAAGTTATATGGTGTAAGAATGACTGGCCATAGAGAATACTGTCTTCCACTCTTGCCAAACGGGCTGAAACCATCAGTACATAATCCAAGGTAGACATTTCTTCTCTCATACGCAAAGTCGGGATATTTTGATTGGAAATGCTTCCACGCTTTTACATCTGAAGGATGTCTAATCTCACCATTTGTTGAATGCTCCGCATGCCATCTCATTGGTTGCGCTGTGCGTTCAGACTGATACAACCTCTGCAACCTTTCCGTCAAAGGCAAATACCACATCCTTTTAAATGGCACTGGAACTCTTCCACTCGTATCTTTATAACGAGCCTTTCCACAAAATTTGCATGTAACCCGCTCTTCATCCACCCTCCAATAAATCATGCAGTTATCGCTGCATACATCTATTACCTGATACGATAAACCAAGACCAGCTACCAGTTTCTGAACCTCGTAGTATGAACCAGGGGCTACATTATCCTCAGGTAGAATACCTTTTACAAAATCAGCAATCACATCCACACAGTCTTCAGCCAAATTATAATCTGTTTTAATGCCCATCAGTCTTGTTGCAGATGATAAAGCTGAATGACCATCTCTGCAACCTTCGTACAAGGGTTGCTTTCCAGCATCCAACATATCATAAAATCTCATAGCTTCTGCATTGGGTAAATCTTCCCCTCTAAAATGATCATTTACCATCTGCTCAGTACCTACACCATAATCTACATCCATTCTAATTGGTTCTTCTAACCTAACCGCAAGCTGAGGTTCGCTAGTACTACCATATTCATAATCAGTTTCTCCATGATGATACCAAATTTTGTAACTTCGTGTAAACCCATTCAAATATAGATGAGTCCAAACATCACACTCTTTAATAATCTTTCTATTTTTACAATTAGAGCAAGGACATCTTAACATACCCGTTTCTACTTCCGGTTGTCGTTGAACTAACCCCATGAATTCTGTTATACCTCGTTGGTATTCTTCCGTAAGCAATCTCGTGTTCGGATCCAAATGAGGTCGATCGATCCAAGAACGATAATAATTTGAAGAAGATATGCTTTTTTCAATCAAATTCGTGTGTAAATATAGTATGTGAGAGGATGAAGAAATGGAGTGAATGAAGAGGTTGGGGGTGCGGGTATTTATAGATGAAATGCTGCCGACAGTACCGAGGAAATTCCGACGGAATACCGACGGCAACGACTCTTTCCTCGGAATTTCTTCGGAATTTTTAAAATTTCCAACGGCTCTCCAACGGCTATAATATATCCTCGGATATTCGTCGGTGTTTTCCGAGGAATATGCCTTCCTCGGTATTTCATCGGTAAATTCCGAGGAAACCCAAATTCCTCGGAATTTCCTCGGAAATTCCGAGGAATATTCCGAGGATCTCATTTTCCGTCAGAATGTCCGTCAGAATTACGATGTTTTCTTGTAGTGCACCTTATAAGGTATACTTTGTGTTGGCACACCCATATATATACGTTTTGTTGGGTTCACTTTCAAGGTAAAACGTTAAAATAGTGTTATATTCTTCAAAACCGTAACATATTTTCATATAACTAAAGATCAACATTTCATAACATATGTGGTTCCAATAGAACATGATTCATCTCCCTCTCAACGAAAGTACTGGATTCGAACTTAAATCCACATACTGTTCTTACCTATTGATTTAATTTTGCATTCCACATGTTATCTCTTTAATTAGAACAGCTTTGTTTTCTCCTAAGTTGATCAACCGACAACAACATAACATTTATTACATACACCAAAAAAAGTTAACCATTAAAACGATTTTCCGTTGTATATATAACAAACGAAGAGACAAATCATCTTTTAAACTTTTCATATATTACAAAGTATCACCAAAGACGTTCGCGTTTACATCATGTCCACACTTCTCCTAACATCGTTATGCGTAACGTTATTTCTTATGCCGCAACAAACAAATGCGGCACGAGCGTTCTTCGTCTTTGGCGACTCACTCGTGGACAGTGGTAATAACAATTACTTAGTCACCACAGCTCGTGCTGATTCTCCGCCTTATGGAATCGATTATCCGACCGGTCGTCCTACGGGTCGTTTCTCCAACGGCTTAAACCTCCCTGACATCATCAGTATGAAGCCATTTTTATTTACTTCATTTTCATTTTTATTTCAATATTTTAGAGCTATTAAGAGTGATTTTTGCCTGGGGTTTAGGTGAACAAATTGGATCTGAGCCAACATTACCAATCCTTAGCCCCGAGCTCACCGGAAAGAAATTATTGATCGGAGCTAATTTTGCCTCTGCCGGCATCGGAATTCTCAACGACACCGGTGTTCAGTTTGTAAGTCATCTATCACATTATTCTATCGAAATAATATCTTAATTTCATTTTTATATGAGATGAAGACAAAACTCGTTTTCATAGTATTAATTCATGATGGTATTAGCTGATACTCTTCCTGAAAAATAAAGATCCAAATATAATTAATTTTGTTCAAACATTATTAAAGATATAATAAAGGAGGAATGTAGAGAATGAAAATATAATAGTTCCTTTCCAATTTAAAATATATTCAGATATTCAGATCTCCTACAGCTCTGCTTATGTTTAATAACCAAAAGGGACATTTTTGAGTCATCTATCACATCATTCTATCGAAATAATCTCTTAATTTCATTTTAACTAAAGTATTATGGGCTGAAGACAAAACTCGGCTTCATAGCATTATTACATGATGGTACTAGCTGAATAGTTTTTCCACTAACTAAAAATTTAATATGAGATATGATTAATTTTGTTCAAGCATTATTAGATTCGATGAAAATGTAAATGTAGAGAATTAAAATAAAAATAATTCTCTAACTGAAACATACATTTAGATAGTCAGGTCTCCTATAATTTTGATTATATATGTTTAATAACCAAAAATTGACATTTCCTCTGACCAATTTGATCATGAGATTCATTATTCCGATTATAGTTTTTTATTCCTTTGAACTAAACCGGTTTTAGTCCTTTTCGATCTTAGAAACATTAAACTCGAGTTGCATCCAAGAAAACATTAAACTCCAAAACTAAGCTTTCATTTTCTTTCTTCTAAATATACATTTTAGAGTTAAAATGCTTACTTTGTTTTCCTCTGAGACAATAAAAGAAGAACCCTATATTTTAACCAAATCTAATATTTTTTCTTGTTGTGAATAAATAATGTAGTTGAACATACTTAGGATCGGTAGACAATTCGAGCTGTTCCAAGAGTATCAAGAGAGAGTGAGTGAGATTATAGGTTCAGACAAAACACAACAACTTGTAAACGGAGCTCTTGTCCTCATGACTCTTGGTGGAAACGATTTCGTCAACAACTACTTCTTGCCATTCTCTGCTAGAAGTCGTCAGTCTTCCCTCAGCGAATTTAGCCAGCTTCTAATCTCCGAATACAAGAAAATACTAATGGTATATATATATTTCTTGGGTTGCACGCTAGTCTTAGGGTATCATTGTATACTCTTATGCTTTTGACTCTTGTTTGGTGATACAGAGACTGTATGAATTGGGAGCAAGGAGGGTCATGGTTACGGGAACCGGACCCTTGGGTTGCGTACCGGCCGAGCTTGCTTCATCCGGAAGCGCAAACGGAGAATGTGCACCCGAGGCCCAACAAGCTGCAGCCATATTTAACCCGCTTTTGGATCAAATGCTTCAAGGACTTAACCGTAAAGTCGGTTCTGATGTTTTCATTGGGGCTAATGCGTTCAATATGAATGCAGATTTCATAAACAATCCCCAGAGGTTTGGTGAGTACTCCTACAATGGTTTTGAAATTAGAAACTGTATGCCATTGTTACTTATGAAATTGCGACTTATATTCATCATTGTGAGTGTTTCCAACAATAAAAAAAAGTCATCATTGTGCTATTCTGCAAGTTTATATTTTCTGCCATTGTTGTTTTTGTTAATGGCCAAGAATTATTTTTCTGACCTAATTTGATCAAAATTTCATAGGTTTCGTGACGTCCAAGGTAGCGTGTTGTGGACAAGGAGCATACAACGGGCAAGGTGTTTGCACCCCGTTGTCAAGCTTATGTCCAGACCGTAACGCCTATGCATTTTGGGACCCTTTCCATCCGACTGAGAAAGCTACCCGACTCATCGTCCAACAGATCATGACTGGTTCGGTTGAGTACATGAACCCCATGAACCTTAGCACCATCATGGCGTTAGATTCCAGAATATAATCAAGGAAGCAATCTTTTCAGTATACGTGATACACGATGTCCAATTTGCAAGTGTAATTTAAATATATCTATTTGATTTTTGTTTACTACTTATCATTGTATTGTTTATTAATTTCCAACTTTTCATATATATAATAAAGGTTACGTCAAAAGAAGATTTTAAATCTGTGACCATGCATGCTTATGCCAAACAATCGTGTATATACTGGAGATGTTGTCTATGACAGGTTTAATGTGACAGCACTAACTTGGAGGAATCAAAATGCATATCGTAGAAAGTTCTCTGGCCATATGATTGTGTTGAAAAATGCATACTTAGACAGTTAGACACATGCCTATATTGTGATTGTTACTCATGCTAAATAACCCAACAAAAGACTTAATGATTCAATCAGTGCCGGTCCTAGGAAATCTAAGACTAGAAGCAAATTTTGAAAAGGCCACTTTTCTGAGATTCAAATCTAGGTCAGGGACAAGAAAAGTTAGTAACCTTGAGATTTTATATACCACTAGACCAAAGGAAAATTTTGAAATTTTGTAGCCAGAGATTTTTCAGCCAATGCTTGATTCATAGAGGGTTTTCAAGTAGACCCGAACTGTAAGTTGTGCAACTATCATGTGACGCAAGACCACGTGTTCTTTATGCGTCCTGATAATAATATGTGGAGAAACCCAAAACTTCCATCTCCTTCCAGCGAGATTCACACTAAACTAGGGGCAAAAGCGGCATCATAAACTACACACACCTAATTTGTCACCCTCTTAATTCTCTTGCTTGTTGGTAAGGTATTTGGACATTTCTTGGCTATGTTGTTATTTGTCAAGTGTCCCAACAAAAACAGAAAAGTCGCTGCAGAAAGAGCCGATATCTAAAGCCTAGACTGATATTGCAGAAATAATGGGCGTAAGCCCGATGGTGTTGTTTCCTTAGGTTGATACAAAAACCTCAAATATTATATTGTTTTTTGAATGATTTTGTTTATGCTGATGTGTCGCCATCAGTCAGATGACTCAGATCAACATGGAAAGAGACAAATAACAATAAAATGAAAAGATAAAATGCCTACGTAGAGAGTGATTACGTCATTATGAATGCAAAAAAAATGTCATAGCTTACACATACTCTAAGATTTATGGTGAGAGAGATAGAATAGAGAGCTTATTATCCCCAAGCAAATAGAATTAGTTAAAAAAGTAATAAAATTAAAAAATAAATAGTTGAAAAAAACAACACCAGCGTTAAAACGTCTACAAAATCCCAAACTTTAAAAATCTAAAATCTAAACCTTAAACTTAAAACCTAAACTTCAAACCTCATATCCTAAACCTTAAACCCTAAATCTAAATCCTAAATTCCAAACCCAAAATCCTAAACTCTAAGCCCAAAACTCTAAACCCAAAACTCTAAATTTTAACTCTAACCCAAAATTCTAAACCCTAACCACTACCCTAAATCCAAAACCTTAAACACATCACTTGATTAAGGTTCGTGTTTGTGGTTTAGAGTTTATGGTTTAGGGTTAGAATTTAAAATTTAGAGTTTAAAGCTTATGATTGATGGTTTAGGATTTATGGTTTAGAGTTTTGAGTTTAGAGTTTAGGATTTAAGGTTTATGGTTTAGAGTTTTGGATTTTTGGGTTTTGGGTTTAAAGTTTAGGTCTTAGAGTTTTTGATTTAATGCTTAGGATTTAGGATTTAAAGTTTAGAGTTTAGATTTTAGATTTCTAGAGTTTCGGGGTTTTGCTGACGGTGTTAACGTCGGTGTTGTTTTTTTCAGTCATTTAATTTTTTAGTTTTATTATTTTTTTAACTAATCCTATATGAATTTTTGGTTGGTTATAGGAGATGAATCTAAGTATTGTTATAAATTTCTACCACTATGTACACCTGATTTTTAATTCTTTGTTGAATTTTGACTTTTTCAAAAGTAAACATGGTAAAACAAGGGAGAAGAATCATGCATGACGATTCATGATTTTCATGAAACAATTTGTCGCACAGTCTAGTCTATCCAACCATTCTAGTTATGTAATACAGCACTGAAACATGGATACCAATTGTTTTATCGTTGATTCTTTGAATATATTGAAAACTAGTAACTGTGAGATATCTAAGTTCATTACTTAAACATAAGCTGAATATTTTATTTATAATATATACAAAAGCAATATAAAATTTTAAAACAATATCAAGGAGTTAATAAATACTTGAATACTATGCAAATATCTCGTTTCATTATGAATTCTTTCCGTGTAAGAGAAAATTCATTCTCAAATATCAATGTTGATATTCATCTTCCGATTGTTCAACTAGTTACGTGATACCTTCTTTAGTTTTCTCCAAACTCCTTAAGAGTTAAAAGTTATACGCACCAATAACCAATTTTTTTCATACTTCCAGAATCTATTGTCCAATAATGATATGTTACACAAGCTATGATGAGTAGACATGAAACTCAACTTATGAGCTAAATGGAAAGTTTGAACTTTTCTAGTAGTCCTCCTTTTGAAGATTGAATAACTCTAGCATTTTGTTAAATGAGAATATCATTCATTATCAACAAAATAATGGAGCTTCAGAAATTTTCTGATTTTCGCAAATTAAAGATTCTCATATTAAGCAAAAGAGTATTCATCCGTGGGATATCAAATAGAAGATTTGTCAAAAATAGTAGTTCATTTTTAAATTACCTCTACTTTTCCACTATATCTTTTCTCTTTCTTTTGCCAAAAATAAAAAATAAATTGTTGAAGTGTTAAAAAACTTCTGAACATTAACGTCTATCTTTACATATTCTCCATTATGGATTAAAACTAAAAACCCTAAAGCTAAAGCTAAAAGAGAACAAAAATCTCCATTCAATATTGAAAAGGCCAAAGGAAGAACCAACATCAGTGTTATAACAAAACGAAAACAAGTATTTACTACAGTTGATACAAGAATCTCATTTTTCATTGACACAATATTCCCCTAAATCCTATATCGATCCTCCCTATTCTTCTTTGATATAATGGTTTCTCAAATGGTTTTAGAAGAATACCACTAGCTTGCTTGTTCTCATATGAAAATATAATTTATGTCCAGGGTGGACCCATCAAAAGAGATGAAAGAGACCAAAGAAAAGAGACAAAAGGGCTTACGAGTAGAGGGACGACGTCATTGTGAATTTCGCAAACGTCATAGCACGCACAGGGACACTCATTCCCGGGGTAGAGAAGTGAGAGAGGGAGGGCGTATTATTTGTGTAAAGCACAGACTTCGGAGTCGATATTCAGACAAGCAAAGAGAAAAAGACGGAAAGAAACCAGTAGAAGAAAAATAAATTCAAAGGATCTGACCCAGACACACTAACTTCCAAACATAACCCTTTAAAAAACATCTCAGTTGCGTTGAACAAAAAAAAAGGGGGTATATATCTCAGAGCATGTTTATTAGTGAAATCTATTAGTGTCTCTTAAGTGAGTTGTAATGATTTTTTAATTATTAAAATTATGATAAGAGACTTTGCTAAGATACAGTTAATTATAGAAGTTTATTGGTGGTATCTTAATTAAGGTTCTTAACAATAAAAAAAGATTAAATTTATTTTTAAACATAAAATTTTAAACAAAAATTAAATTTATTTATTAAATAAAACAAAGTCAAACTTAACATTTTAAACATAGATTTTAAAATAGAAACATAAAAACATAAAAACAAATATTACGGAAATAAACGATAATAATTTCAAAGCGGCATCGAAGTTCAGTTGTTGTCTTGATCACTTCCGAATTTACGCCATATATGTTCAACCAAATCACCTTTTAGTTGTTCATGCGCTTGTCTATCACGAATTTTTGTTCGAACACCCATCTGGTTGGCGATATTAGTAGGGATATCTGTAGAATAGGTGAGATCAACATGTGAACTTCCGCTCCCTTCTCCTTGTTGGAAATCTGAGACATCATATTCAGTGTATTCATCTCGTTCGTCTTCTACTATCATATTATGGAGTATGATGCATGCTCTCATAATCTTCCCAATCTTGACTTTATCCCAACAAAGTGCCAGATTTTTAACAATGGCAAATCGAGCTTGCAAAACTCCGAAAGCCCGCTCGACATCTTTTCGGACAGCTTCTTGACGTTGCGCAAATAAAACTGCTTTTGGCCCTTGTGGAATTGAAATAGATTGGATAAAAGTTGTCCATTTTGGATAAATACCATCGGTGAGATAGTAAGCCAAATGGTACTCTCTTCCGTTGACCGAGAAATTCACTTGCGGGGCTCGACCATTTATTATGTCATCAAAAACCGGTGAGCGATCAAGAACATTAATATCATTTAAGGTACCTGGAGGTCCAAAAAACGCATGCCATATCCAGAAATCATATGAAGCAACCGCATCTAAAACGATTGTGGGTTTTCCCGAACCACGAGAATATTGGCCTTTCCAAGCCGTGGGACAATTCTTCCACTCCCAATATATACAATCGATGCTTCCTATCATCCCGGGAAATCCACGAAGCTCTCCAATATGAAGAAGACGCTGAAGATCAGCCGGTGTTGGTCTTCTTAGGTACTCATCTCCGAACAAATTTATTATTGCTTCCAAAAAGTTTTCCACCCATAACCGAGCTGTGGTTGCACCGAGCCGGAGGTATTCGTCGACCGCATCAAGCGCAGAACCATATGCCAACACACGAATAGCTGCTGTACACTTTTGAAGTGCAGATAGACCAAGTCTTCCGGTAACGTCTTGCTTTTGACGAAAGAATTGAACTTCATTGGAGGGGCGATCAACAATACGCATGAACAATGGCTTGTTCATTCGAAATCGTCATCTGAATAGATTTTCAGGATATGTGGGAGTGTCACTGAAATAATCATTCCATAACTCGAGATGTCCTTCTTCACGGTTTCGTTCGATAAAAACTTGTTTTTTTTCTTGTCCTCCTTTCATCTTCTTGATCACCTTGATCATTGAACAGATTCTGAAATGTTTGATCAAAATGTTGATCAAAATATTGATCGAAAGTTTCGTCAATTGACTCTTCGAAATTGTTTTGAGAAGAAGATGCTATGAGATGATAATATATATATTTTCTTCTGTGAAATAAGTGATGGAAATTTTTTGGGGTTACAAGATTGAATTTATTTTCCCGGGAAAGAAGAGATGGAAAACTTTTCTTATCAAAAAAGAGATTCTTGGTTACAAGATATAATTGTTTTCTTATGAAAGAAGAGAATGGTGAGAATCGTTTTGGAGAGAAGTACATGAGATTATAGTAAAAAGCAAATGGAGAGAAGAGCATGAGATTATGGTGAGAATACAAACCAATTTATAAGTGTTCTTTTACACAATCTTGTGACCTCGTGACACACACGGACAACAACAACAACAACAACTCAGACTCGTGACACACATAGACAACAACAACAACTCAGACTCGTGACACACACAGACAAGACTCCAAGGACAAAAACATTTAACGTGACACACACAGACATACATTTCTCGTGACTACACAGACAGCCCACTCTCGTGCTTTCACCACTTCACCTCTCTCGCGTGTTCTTCTAAAATCACAGACCTCACACTTTCTCTTCTTCACCACTTCACCTCTCTCTCTTGCCTCCGACATACTCGCTCACCTGCATTACAAGAACGATAAGGACAAAACGTTTTAGCTGAAACAAAAACGAGATCAATGTAAGTATTTTAGAACAGCAAGGAGAAGAACATTTGAGGACAATAAAACCAGTGACATTTTACCATTTTAAACAAACTTTGAACTACATTAACACCGTCAGAACTACATAAACATCAAACAGCAGAAGAACATCAGAACAATAAACAGCACAAGAAACAAAATACAATGACACGACTAACTAATCAGAGAACAATTCATTTATCAGCTTCTTCTTGAGGGTTTCTTCATACTCAGCAAGAGGTTCCTTTTTCCAATGAGACTCTCAAGCAGACTCAGCCTAGACAACTTATCTTTGGCGGCCAAATCTTGATGTTTGATTGTCCACATTGTATGAAACTTATTAAGCGTATTCTCATCTATCACCGTCTTCTTAGCACTCATCTTTGCGGCCTTCACACCCGCATGACGCTTGTTCTCAGTGGCTTGGGAGTTTGATGAATCTGCACCGTCCTCACACTTCCTCTTCTTTGAGCTCCCTTCGTTTTTAGCAGTAGCTAGATCGCACCACTTCTGGTCGTGCCGAAGCCCTCTCCAAGCGTGTTCAAGCGTAAATCTCTTCTTGTAGTTGTTGTAGAATATTTGATGAGCTAGCTTCAGGACATCATTCTCATTCTGGCCGCTTGTTCTCTCCCTAGTAGCCGCTTCATACGATCCACAGAACTTTGACACAAGGTCATTGATTCTGTGCCATCGTTGCTTGCAGTGCCCTGCCTCTCTCTCTTGGCATCCAGCCACCAGAGGACTTGCCACAAAGTAGGTGGCAATCCTTTGCCAAAAACCAGAGGATTTTTGCTCGTTGCCCACCACTGGATCCTTGCTCGTGTTTAACCACGAGCTGATCAGCACCACATCATCCGTTGGTGTCCATTTCCGGTGTTCCGTACGCGCTGCTGCTGTGTCTCCATCAAAGTTTGAAGCTTCCATCCCTACACTTCCGAGAAATGGAGATTGTGATGAAGATAGTTCGACACTATCTTCATACTGCCCAAAGGAAATATTTTGTTGTCTAGTAAGTAGATCAAAAAATCTAGAAGGCTGGACAGATGATGGAAAAGAATCCATATAGGAAGATAGAAAGAAAAGAACAAAGTTAAGACAGTGGAAATGAGGTTGAGCAAAGCTCGGAGAGATTTAGTAATGAGCTTTGAAATGAAATCAAGAAAGAGGAGAATGAAACTTTTAAATAGACGAGAAGGAAAAACAGAGCATTGATCATAGACATTCAAACCGAGTTGACATAAACCAACCACATTCATCACACATCACCATTATTTTCTATCTAACCATAAAATCAATTTATTACCTAAGTTAACTGTGAGCTAACTCTAAATTTATTATCTAACCATAAAATCAATTTCTATCTAACCATAAATTTCAATTTATTACACCATAACTTTATGAACAATCGTATAGCTTTCTTTGGTGTGGTCATAGAGCAGAGTCATGTGGTCTTCATTACCGTCCACTCTACATTACAAACAATATACTGCATTATCATCTAACTATCAATCGCAACTTAAATCACAAACAATGATATATCCAATTGAAGTGGGAAAATTCAACAGAGAGATAGCTTTTACCTCTATCAACAATGGGTATGTGTTTCGCCCACTATCACAAGACAATGCAACGGTGACCGAGAAACCATCACTCTCTGCTTTCTTCATCCTTCCTTAACCTTGAGCATGCCTCTTGATCTTGCCATCTAAAGACACAAAGACAGGAAAATATCAAAACAGAGCAAATAGAAAGGTTTTATTCAATTGAATTTCATTTCAAACAAGAATAAAAATCAAGAACAATCCCAACATAACTCACAAAACACCAACGAGTATAAACAATGGTTTATCCAATTCAAAAGATCAAAGACAAAGGTTTTACCTTTGTCAAAAATCTTGGGGTTTTCGTCTGACAAAGAGAAAGGTTTATCCTGGATCATGCCTCTTGATCACTCGATCTCAAGACACAAAGACAGAAAAAAAAATTACACAAATCAGTAACAGAACTTCTTAAGATTATCGATGAAATAGCCACAATCTACGACATGCAAAGTTGAAATTTTCAAACATTAAAACATATTTTCGGACCTTTACCTTTCGATTCGCTTGAAAAAGTCACCGTTCTCCTTCGTCTCCGACAGCCAACACGAGATAGATCTCGCCGTTTTCTTTGGTCGAGGAGAGAAACCGATAGAGAGGACGCCGATTTCCATCATCGACAAGAGCCACCGTGAGGGGACGACGTTTCGTGGAGGAGAACCCCGAGAAGAAGAGAAATCGCCTTTTGGGTCGGCGAAGAGAGGAGCGAAGGAAGAGAGAAAGAAGGAAAAGAAGAAAAGATACGAAACCTACAGACCCACTTCGGTTTGGTCGAATGAATAATAGACACGTGGCTCGCAAGGGACGTGCCTTCGCTCCCTTAATTAAAGGATGAGTCTTCGCTTAATTCATGTTTTCCTTTTTGTTTTTAATGCCATTAATCATAAGATCCCAGCCTAACAGCTGACGATAAACATGCCCTCAGTTGTCAACAGTTTTTTGTGTTCTATAGGTAGTTTCTTCGAGCTTTATGGCTGGCTAAACCAGAAGTGAAACCAGAACAACAACTTTTTCTTTTTAAAAGTCAAAATCTTTTATTTACTTATAACAATAATTTAATTTAACAATACTATATAAGACAAATCTCACAAAAATTCTAAAATGATTTATTTTTACCAAATATACAAAGAAAAAAATTACTAAAATATATTTCATTAAGAAGTTAAAAGACATTTCGACTCTTAAATTACGTAAATAAATATTTAAATAAATAATATAATTTTTTAGATTTGTTCAAAACTTTTTTCAATTTTTTTTTAATAAGAATTAAATTTTATTTTGAAATCCAAAATTTTATTTTTTTAAACTATTTTTAAATTTTAAATATTATTTATTATTTTTAAGAAAATCACCTCAAACCACATCCCTAAATTTAAACTATAAATCTAGATTAACAAATCTTATCAGTATAAATGTCTTTTACCCTCTTTTTTTTTTTGTTGTTGTTCAACTTCTTTTACCTCTTTAATACATTCTATCTAGGTTATTTTGATTTTCGTGTGCTATATTCGTGATAAAAAATGTTTTATTGTTATCTTAAAAAAAAATCTGTAATATATATATATATATATTTTTTTTTTTGTTAATGATAAAAGGGGTAGATACATAGAATTTCACAAGTTTCCAATATGAGTTTCTGGGCTACTCTCAGAGGGTTTTGTATCTTTATGTCTTAAGATATGAATCAGCTCTGTTCCCGACTTTGGAACCGACGATGATTCTTCTTCACCTTCTTCTACTTCTACTTCTTCTTTCTCCTCCTTGAATCTCAATCTCCTCCAGAACATTAATCCATCATGTAAGTTGATCCGTTCTGGTTCTGAGTGTCTCTTTATCTCTTCTTCCTTTTTTCTTTTCATGCAATGTAATGACAGGCATCTGAAGTTAGGGTTTGGTTTTCTTTGTCAGGGGTGAAGATGATATAGTGGAGCTCTTATGGAAAAGCGGCCAAGTTGTTGAAAGCAGCCAGGAACAGAGACCACCTGTTCCTCCTTCCATTCTCCGAGGCAGCGGAAGTGGCGGCGGAGAAGAAAGTGCTCCGCTTCCATCGCCTCCGCCTCTCCCTAGTCACCAACAGCAACTGTCTGATGATCAGAATCTATTCATAGGCGAAGACGAAATGGCGTCTTGGCTTCTTCACCATCATCCTCTCCGCGAAGAAGGTGATTTCCACTCCCATCTTTTTTACTCCGGCGTCGTCTCAGCCGTCCCATCTACTCAGCTGCAGGCCTCCGCCTCTCTCACACCACCACCGCCCCCAGCAGCAGGTAGTGCTATTTACACTCCAACGGCGGCGGAGAGACCGATGGGTCAGGCTATCGCCTCGAGAAGGGCGGCGAGCTTCTTCAACTTCTGGAGGCTAAGAGAGAATATACATACGGGCGGTAGAGTTGAAGCAGCAGCTGCACCGTGGGTTCCGGTGGTTAAAGATTCGACGCAGGTGGGATCAAGCGCGACTCCGTCGTCTTCGGCGGCGACGGCCACTAGCGGAGTCTTGCAGACTTTTGCAGTTCCGAGTCTTGGTCAGAGGGGGGTTGATACGGTCTGCGATATCCCCCGACCATCTTCGTCGGTGGTCTCAAAGACAGAAACGGAGCTGTTTCGGATAGAGACAGAAGCTGGTGATGATGAGAGGAAGCGAAAGGAGAGAGAGGAACCCTCTGATGATGAAGAGGTAAGTCAGTGCTCTGAGGTGCATGTTAGTCACTTTGACCGCGCGCAGAGTCAGTCAAACTGTTTGGTGGCGTTACAGGAAACTGGTGAAGAAGCTCGTGGTTCAACGTCTAGGAAGAGGTCACGCGCTGCGGAAATGCATAACATCTCTGAAAGGGTTCTTCTTGAGATTATCCTTTCTTGACTTTCAAGCAACAAATGTAATGGATCTCCTGTTTAATCTCACTTTTCTTTTCTTTTTCCTGTAACAGAGAAGGAGAGAAAAGATCAACGAGAAGCTGAAAGCTCTCCAAGAACTCATTCCTCGCTGCAACAAGGTTAGTTTTATACTTGCTCATCAAGCTTTGCTTGATGATTCTAATTGAGAGCATATTTTGCTTCTACTTTTGATCAGACTGATAAAGCTTCAATGCTAGAAGATGCTATTGAGTACGTTAAGTCGCTTCAGATGCAAATACAGGTATGTCCTCAAAACACACAATTGTATTAGATACCGTAAAAGGGTATAGGGTTTTAGAGTTCTTTTATATTTTTGTTAATCAACAACCGTTGTCGGCTGCGACCATAGATTTTGGTTCCTATATGTCTGCTGAAAACTCATCTTCGTGGAAGGTTTTATAAAAAAGTTTCATGGAAGAGGATACGCAATAAGTGTCTACTTGGATCGCTATGGTACTTGGTTTAGATAAATGGACTTGATAGCTGATCGCTTTTATTATGCTCTGTTTCTTGCATGTCATGCATATGCTTCCCACGTTAACAGCTTTATGAAGAAGGAACATGACCGAGTCAATTTTTACCTGAATCAAAAATGCAGATGATGTCAATGAGAGGTGGTGGTATGATGCCGATGATGTATACACCAAATATGCAACGTTTCATGCCTTCCTCAGCAATGGGAATGATGGGCATGAACCGGCCTCCATTTATACCTTTCCCTGGCATGGCTTTACCTAGGCCGGCTCATATGGAAGGTCTAGGTCCACCGTATCCACCACCAAGATATCCTTTTCCAAACGTTCAAGCCTTTGACCCGAACCAGCCTCAGTTTCCGGGTTACATGAATCCTTATAGCCAGTTTGTTGGTCTCCAACAAATGCAACAACCTCCTCCTCCTACTCAGTTGCAGGTAATTCTTTCCCATTATCCATTGTATTTTTTCATCTGTTCCTACATATGGCCGATAGCTCACAAGATAGTGTTTTAAAATGTTTCTATAGAATCAATCATCTTCACAGCTGAGTTTCAGCCAGGCAAGTAGTAGTAAGGAACCTGAAGATCAGGATAACAAACCAAAAGGTTAGTAAGAATCAGGGAATGGCCTGAGGCATTTCTAGGGAGATGAGTTAATGCTCATGATTTGACAGATACATCTCCATCGTGTTGTTGCAGGTTAATAAAGGATCGGTTCTCCAAGCAAATCCATAAAGTTGAAGATATAACCAGAGACATAGCATGTAAATTTTAGTCAAGGTTAAAATAGGCCCCCTTTTTCTGTTTCTGTAAATTTCAAAACATGGAATCTTGAGGGTAATATAGACAGATAAGGTGAGTAAGAGAAGAGATATATGTGTTCACCAAAAGCGGTCTTGTTTTTCTATAAAGACAATGAACATTTCTCTCCTGCAACTAACAATAACACGTTGTAACGAAAACAATAATCAAGAGTACTTCTGGAACTTATGTTTGGATGCTGCGACTACGATCATTGCTTGCCATTACTTTTGAAAATTCTCGAGAGAATCTGAAATTCACAAGTTGAATATAGAGCTATGGTTTTATACTGAATGAGCTGAAGTGGATTAAAGATGTGTCATCATCTATATTGCACACTCATGTACCGTAGATATGTATTGTGATACTAAATATGTTTATTACATTGCAGGTAATCATGTGTTTTGCAAGAGGACGAAACATATGAAATCAGATTGTCACTTTATTAAGGATGATATACAAGCGGAGATTCTACGCATGAATTATATACCACAATGGATAAATTAGTAGATGTCTTTATTAAAATATTTAGATGATGTCTTTTTCAAATGATTTAACCCAAACTAAATACTTGATGTTTTTATGTACTAATTTGAAGGGGAATTTTGAGATCTATATATATTCTATAATATTTATGAATTAAAATTTTAAATTTTAAATATTGTTTATTGGTTTTAGAGTTTTCTATATATAATCAAAATATTTTTTTATTTGTAAAGAGCAACAATAAATAATACAAAGAAATTTTAGATTTTTTTAGTCTACCCAACCATTCTAGTTATGTAAGAACAACCTTGTTGAGATAGTATCTCAAAATAGTTTTGGCAAACATATAATAATATTTTAATATAGCTTAACAATATGATTTAGTTTTAATGCTGAAAAATAATTGAATCAACTATAAGATGATAAGTATTATGGTATCTCATGAATATTTCATAAGTTATTTTTTTTTAGAACTATCTTTCGTTCTCCTTCTTACTTTTATATATATATATATACTAGGGCAAGCCCGCTGTACGGACGGGTAAACAAATAAGCAAATAATATAAAATACTTAAAATGTTTAATTTATTCTTAACCGAAACAAAAATTAAATTTCATGTTTTTATTAAAACAATTTGTCTATTTGTTTTAAAAATCATAAACATAATAATATTAAAAGTTTTATAGAAGATTAGTATTTTGGTTTCTTTTAATGTTTGTTTTAGTTTAACTATAGTAATAGTTAGAATTGGTTATTATATATAAATTATTCGATGAGTTTAGTGAAGTTATAAAGTAATAAGTAGTGCGAAGTTTGATTCATACTAACTGAAAATATATTTAAGTCAGGTAGACTACATACAAATTTAATAGTGATCATTAATATTTTAAACTATACATGTTTGTTTGAGTCTTAAATATATTTCTATTATGTTTGAAAATAAAATAAATCATGTAATCTAAGTTACTCATGATATAATCGTAGCTAAACATTCAAATAAGTTACAACATAAACTGATAGTCTTGTTACCTTAACCTTGTGGAGTGATATCCTTAAAGAAAGTAAAAGCGATTCAGTAGTAGCAGCGTGTGGAATGGGAGTCACTAGCATTGGTTCATTTTGATTGTGCTTATTCTCCATCCAAACATGTTCAAACTATGCATGACTGATCTCTGTCTCATCCCTGAATATATCATTATGCCGTATTCATAAATGTTATTGTCATACACTTCAATCGTTGTGTGTAGATGTTGTAAGCCTTAATGTGTTATTATTACGAAAATAGTTTTGTAATCCTGGGACGTAGTGTGCCTCACTGTTTTTATATCGAGCTTTAACGTGTTCTGTGATTCCGTATTGATTATTGCTCTTCCATTTAGTTGCATGCATTAGAGTGGTTGGAGATTATCTACATTTTTAAAACGTAATAGAAAGATATTTCATATTTAATATATGTTTTATAATATATACCTTAGTCTCAGTTAAAGTGATATTAATATATATACACTATTTTTTTTGTTATTCTTCTTAGAAATCTAAGAAATCATATTGTCACTAATAAGAAAAAAAATCATTTTTCACTGTTAGGCAGGTACACTCGGTTAGCATATGAGGAACGGAACATAAGCACATAAAAATAATAATTTGATTAGACGGTGCTCTCAGGAACCTATACTCCAGTAAGTTTAGACTCTTGTGTTATTGTCACCATATATATACAGGCTAACCTGTAGTAAAGCAAACACAAATATTATACAGAACATGAGAAACTAAATCATATTCACATTCCCTACTGAGTGGACCCGCCAACCAGTTTCTATGCGGTTAAGATTATGTCTGGATGAGCCACCGGGAAGCCATATCTGCGAGAAGCTGAACTTGTTCTTCAGCTGTATCTTTGACTCCCACACATTTACAGTTGCTTTAGCTCCATAGTACTTATCCCCTTCCATATAAGCTATCGCAAGCAACAGTTCAAGAAACCAAAAAAATAAACGACACAAGTCATATAAAGAAACCAACAAAATAAAAAGAAATTTGACTCACCTGGTGACCACTTTGGTTGATGAGATTAGGTTCTGAAGATTTAGGAAACTGGACAGTTCTATGCTTCATCTAAAGAAAAACCGCAAGTAGAGTAAAATAAACATCATCACTTAGAATATAAAATACAAAGGCCAAATAAAACCTAAGTAAGCGTTGTATCTATGTGTACCTGAATCATGTGATCTTTGAGGAAATGATGATCAAAAGCTGGTCGCTTGGTGATAGGAACACAATCAGTTATATCGCCATCTGGGGGTGTATTAATCACATCAAAAGTTGTAAACTTTCATCAGATAAATCATAGCTCTTTTTTTTTTTGAAATCTCGACACAATGTGTATTGTTCGTTCAGTTCGAAATAAATAAACAGAGCCAAAAGGTAATAGAAATCATCATAGGTGGTGTAGTATGAGAGAGAGAGAGCATGAATCATCAGATTATGATACAAAAATTAATCGAAACAGAAAAATACTCAAAAGAAGAAGATAATAGAATTTCCCTACTTGAACGCACTTGACGACGAGTTTATTTAGACTGTTCACATGCTTCTTGACTTCAAACTCCTGCTTGCGTAAGATGGCGAGAAGAAACCACACAACCATAAACACAGTAAGAAACTTCTAGCTACGCTCTCTAAGATGCATCCATAATATTTTTAATCATCTCCAAATTTGGAAAATTTAAAACTCTGCTAGCAATTGGGAAGATGATCACGTGTTTGCTTACCGGAATTGCTCTGATGCCGGGCTTTCAAATCAGCAATGAGGAGAGATGAATTAGCCATTCTGATCTGCATAAGTTTTTGGATTATTAAGATTGTGACGAATGGAATGATGAATTTGACGGAGACAAACTCACCTATTTATAGCTGCAGATTCAGAGAACCAAAGAGAGTAGATGATGTATTGAATGATAAATTCTGAAAGGATAAGAAGGAATACATAACGAATCAATCGAACATTAATACAAAGATTCTTCAGGACGATTCAACTCAATCATTCGCTGCAGACGTATTAGGGTTAGCGGAACTAAGTCTCATAGGGCCGGATACTCTTTCAATCTCACAGCCCAATAACACATAAAATAACTAAGCCCAAGACGATGATGTTTAATGAAACGCTGCGGTTTCTTCTTCTGAACACGTGTCGCAACACCAGGGTTCGACTTTCCTAGGTGGAATCATACGTGGCGCAAAGAGGAGAGAGCAAAACACTCTTTTATATATATATATATATACTATGACCGGCCCGCCCTACGGGCGGGATATATTTTACTCGTGATTTAGATTATTATTTTTTGTATGATTTTGTGGTTTGTGTTTTAAGTGTGCATTTGCAAAAGATGTGTATGATAATGATTTTTGTCTTTTAGAAAATTTCAGGTGAAGAAGAATTACATGTGATAAAATATATTTTGCTTGTTTACAATGGTTGTTTGTCAAAAACAAAAAAAATAGTTGTTTTAGAGAGATGTGGCATTGATATGCTGTAGGGGCTTCACATGGTCTTCATGTTAATTTTTTTTACAACAATTTGATCACATATTCGGTGCGTTAATTGTAGTTTTTAATATTTTAGGTTCGGAAGGATTGGTGTGTGATAATTTTTTTGTGTATGTTATAAGAGTAATTATATTTTACGTTGAAATCATAGTCTTTCGACATGCTATTGGAGTGGAAGTGGTGATTATTTGAAGTTGCGTTTCTTATTTAAAGTAGAGTGTTATATTGAATGCGAAGAAGATAGTAAAGCAAAGCTAATCAAAATAAGAAAACATTGAAACCGGAAAATGTAAGAACTGAGTAGTGGTTGATGAGTGTAGGCATTTGTTACTCACCGTAAAACCAACTCCAAGAACTTTTCCATTTGTTTATACTAATAACAATCACTGCATTGATTTTCCAGATTATTGAGATGACACTTTCTTAGTGGCATAATAAAGATCATATTAGTTCCATAACAATTCTTTTTCAATATAGAAACGTCGGGTATTGAACATTTGGTTAGTATTGATATATACTATTTTATTAATTTAAGTTGTTGGTTAGGTTGTTTGTATGTAATTTTTGTTTTGAATTTTTGTTTCTATGGCATCATCATATGAGTTGTTATGTTTTGAATAATTTGTATCTAACAACTAATGTATATGACTCTTTTTGAAGTTCTCGTCAGCCGTAAGGCCTTTGCATAATTTTCCATAAAGGAAATCTCAACTTTGGTGAGAAATTGGCAATCCAAACATTAGCCATATAATTGGATTGGAAATGGTGTTCTGGGTTGGAATGTTGTTCCGAGTGTTCATCGTTCTTATTTTTTAAGTTTACTGTTGGATGATACTCAGTTTTGGTAAAATTGGCTATTATTGTTTGTTAGGAACAAATATCAACATCTCTGAACCATTTTTTGATTCGTCAGAAGAGATTGAAAACAGTTTTTTTTTTTTCCATTGGAGATCAGTTAAGATTTGGAGATCAATTGGTAGAAATTGGTTTATTTGAAGAGATTGAAGTTGCATTCGAATTAAATTAAATATTTTTTGTTCTATAAACAGAGATGATTTTTTGTATAAAAAAAAACAACTAACATACTTTCTTAAAAAACGTGAAGTATGGGTGGCAGAGATTTTAATATATTTATAGAGTGAACTATGTATTTATTATGCACATATCAGTATATTTTTAATTAGTCAAAGATTGTTGTAAAGAAAAATTCATTTTAATCATTTTTTTAATTTTATTTATATAGGCTAGAAAATTATTTACAACCAAATAAATGGGAATATAATCACTTAATTTCAACAACATGACATAGAATCTAGGTTTTGACATATCAACACTTACCAGTTACCACCAATTAGCATCGTAATTTTCTGTTACTTACTTGATTTATTTATTTTTACATAAAGTGTGATTTTCATAATAAAATATGAGCATGTATGGGTTATTTAGAGACATATATATGCTTTAGCCCAATTGTATTTATCTTCTAAAATAACTATATTTTTCTTCTATAAACATAATATGTTTTCGTACTTTATGATGAAATGTTATTTACAGAAAAGAATTAGAGTAAGCTTAAACTTTGTTATAGTTTCTTTTAGGGTTTTTAGTAATTAAACCCCTCAACTAAAGATTAATCGTAAAAAAAACCCTCAACTAAAAATCATGTGAAATAAACCCCCAACTTTAATTCTGTTAACATATGTTACCCTGATGCGCCTCGGATCATAGACCCGGGCCAGGATGATGCGACCATGGCTGAGCCAGATGATTCTTCGACAAAGGACAAACCAGGATGGATTAATGGTGAGGATACTGATCTAAAACCAGCTGTCGAGACTGAGGGCGAGCTGGAACCAGCTGAAGAGAGTATGCTTGAGCTGAAACCAGCTGAAGTGATAGTAGATGAGCTGGATGAGCTGAGTGAGCTAAGTGATACTAGCTTGGAGCTGAATGAGCTAAGTGACACTGAAGATGGAGCTGGTTTAGTTGTTGGGTGAAATGAGCCTTTTTCAGTCCAAAGAAAAATTCATAACAAATTCAATTTGGGTCGGTTTTACACCAAATTCGACCAGACCTTTCCTCAGTCCATTTCAAGCCCATTCTCATCAAGAATGCTAAGAGGGAGTCAGCAAGGAAGTCTTGGTCATGGGAAAAAGAATTCAACAAAAATCATTAATTTCGGTCTTTAGTCAAAGTCTTCATTTCTAGTTTCTATGTCTTGTTTTTAGCACATTCTTCTTTGGATTTCTACAACTTGTAATTCTATATATAGGGCCTAAGAGCCACGAAATAAGATAAGCTTTTTCCCCTTTTATTTGAGTTTATCTATTTGTTCTTTGTAGAACACTTCTTTGTTTCTTGGTGAGGTTATCTCCGAGTAAACAGCCTCTAATTCGTTGGACCTGTCCGTCATATCAGGCAACGTTTAGAAATCCTTCTTTTGGTGGACTTGTGAGTCATATCAAGCACCAACTGAAGTCTGGTAGTATCATTGGGCCATCTGCAACCCATTGTGTCACCATTCAATCCATCAGTTCTCCCTTTTGGCGAGTTCATATCCCTTAAGTCCGATTGAGTGATCCTTCCCTAATTTAGGGCGCATCAAGTGGTATCAAAGCCACTCAACCGGTACTATCTATCCATCTTTCTCATCTTCCATTTCTAAACACTTCTTCTTCATTTTTCTATCTCAAATCCGGGCCACTACCTTACCTATCGCCATTCTTCTATAACAAAAAAGAGAAAAGAAAAGAAAAAAAAATAATCTATCAAAAAAAAAGAGAAAAGAAAAAAAAAGTTTGATTTATTTTGCTAGGTGGTGGAAGAGAAATCCTGCTGGCTGAGGAGAAATCCAGCCTTAGAGTGGTTAATACGGATTTCAAAACCAATTCTCTTATCTTTCTATCTTGTGTTCATCTCTTGCTTGCTTTGGAGAAATCCATTGGGTTATTTGATTTGTTCTCTTAGAACTTTGAGAGGAAACTCTTGAGTGACCACTAAAATTTGAGAGAAACACTTGTGTGGGTGAGATGAAACACTTGTGTGGGTGAGATCAAACACTTGAGAGTGTGAGGATTATTTTTATCTGTTAACCTTTTGTGTTGAGAATTTTCAGGTTAAGATGTTTGAAGCTGATCAAAGAAGGCTTTTCAGTCAGTTTGAAGTCCGGGAGTTTTGTGACAACCTTGTGGAGGGTGTGGTGAAAGCCCTCAAGGATGTCAGCAAGATCCAAAAGAAGAGCACAACCACACGTGCATCTGTAGCTAAGCCATCCTTATTCATCAATGAAAAACCCAAAGGTAAATCTGAAAACAACCTTGAAGATCAAAAAGATTTTTCAGTTTCTTTACCAATTTTTGATGAGTATGATGAAGAGATGATTGAAAGTTTGATCATTTGTGAGGATGAATGTGATCTTCCATCTCCAAAATCTTATTTTATGCTTGATGATGAAGAGACTAATGGACTAACCTGTTTTGAACCGGAGCATCCGAGTAGTCTTGTTCTATTTTCACAGGATTTTAAGGAAGAACCATTCGACTACTCACATCAAGGACTGCTTCTTGGCACCAGGAGACCCATGGACGATGATCTAGGTCCCATATTTGATGAGGAAGAAGAATCTGGTCCAACCTTTGAAGCGGAAGCACCAAGCGTAACATCCATCATCATGGAGAACCAACTTTGCTTTGATCCCGGCACAGCTCCTACACCTTTGTTCAAAGAGCACTGTAAGGAACTTTGTATCATCAGTTATGTGCCTGATCTGTTTGATAAAGTCAGTTCCAATGACATAAAACTTTCTGGTCTTGATCATCTTGAAAAGTCATTTGAGCTTGATTTGCAACAACTAGTTTTCTGCTCTAGAAAATCGTTTGATTCATTTGTCTTCAAAGAAAATAGCTTTAGTCTGAGATCTTATGGACATGAACTGATCACTGGAATTTTGTTTGCATCCTCATATGATTTGGAAGATTTTATGGTTAGCACATTGCTGGAACAGAATTCACATAAAGCTGAAACCGATTTTTGTGGTGATTCTGTTTTGAAACCTGTCCATTCTTATTCTGAATCTGATCTTGAACTAAAACTTTTGTGTTCTGAATCTGATCAAGTTAGGCACGTTTTGGAAATTTTCTATGGTAGTTCATGCCTTGAAAACATTCTGATTTACAACACCTTCTTTGATAAACATGCTGAGCCTTGGATAAGAAATTCTCAATTTGAACTTAATCTTTTGTGTTCTAAATCTGAGAAACTTGCGCATGATTTGAATTTGTTCTTTAGGAACTGTGCTATCACGTGCCCTGACACCATTCTGGTGTACAAGACTTACTTTGATAGGCTTCATGATGATCTGAAACGTGTGCTACATGTTCTAGGGAAGGAAAATTTGGTTTATGATCTGAACAAGTACTTGTCTTGTACATATGATCCTGGTATTTTAATGTTTGTTTTGAGTGTCCAGGATAAACAGGATCAGTCTCCAAGAGGTGTCAGGAACAGAAGCAGAGATCGTGCTTATCAGTTTAAGACTTGGAGATGCATGTACTCGAGGAAACCAACTTCAAAACTCCAAGGAAGTTTCTTTCCAAAATTTTCATTCACTAAATTTTACATGATTTTTAAATTCTTTTTGTCTGATTCATTTCCTTTTGATACAGGTAAAATGGATTTGAGGTCAAATCCTTTTCAAGAGGGAGGGAATGATGCGCCTCGGATCATAGACCCGGGCCAGGATGATGCGACTATGGCTGAGCCAGATGATTCTTCAACAAAGGAAAAACCAGGATGGATTAATGGTGAGGATACTGATCTAAAACCAGCTGATGAGACTGAGGACGAGCTGGAACCAGCTGAAGAGAGTATGCTTGAGCTGAAACCAGCTGAAGTGATAGTAGATGAGCTGGATGAGCTGAGTGAGCTAAGTGATACTAGCTTGGAGCTGAATAAGCTAAGTGACACTAAAGATGGAGCTGGTTTAGTTGCTGGGTGAAATGAGCCTTTTTCAGCCCAAAGAAAAATTCATAACAAATTCAATTTGGGTCGGTTTTACACCAAATTCGACCAGACCTTTCCTCAGTCCATTTCAAGCCCATTCTCATCAAGAATGCCAAGAGGGAGTCAGCAAAGAAGTCTTGGTCGTGCATGGGAAAAAGAATTCAACAAAAATCATTAATTTTGGTCTTTAGTCAAAGTCTTAATTTCTAGTTTCTATGTCTTGTTTTTAGCACATTCTTCTTTGGATTTCTACAACTTGTAATCCTATATATAGGGCCTAAAAACCACGAAATAAGATAAGATTTTTCCTCTTTTATTTGAGTTTATCTATTTGTTCTTTGTAGAACACTTCTTTGTTTCTTGGTGAGGTTATCTCCGAGTAAACAGCCTCTAATTCGTTGGACCTGTGCGTCATATCAGGCAACGTTTAGAAATCCTTTTTTTGGTGGACTTGTGAGTCATATCAAGCACCAACTGAAGTCTGGTAGTATCATTGGGCCATCCGCAACCCATTGTGTCACCATTCAATCCATCAGTTCTCCCTTTTGGCGAGTTCATATCCCTTAAGTCCGATTGAATGATCCTTCCCTAATTTAGGGCGCATCATACCCTCCGTCTAAAAAACCGTGACGGAGGGTGACATACGTTAACGGTTTATAACTTGAGGGTTTATAATGTTGAAAAATTAGTTGAGGGGTTTTTTTACGATTCAAAAATAGTTGAGGGGTTTTATCACTAAAAGTCATTAAATAGTTTAAAAACTTTATTATCATTTATAAATTTTTATATTGATATAAGCCTTTAAAACTAATTTATCAATTTTAATACATTAATTTATTATAAAATTAATTTATACATCCTAAATTAATATTTTTTTAGTAATACTTACAACTTAATATAACTTCAAAATATTAATTATTTGATATTTAGAAAATTTGTGTGTTTATATCGTCATTGTCAAATATCAAATAATTTAAAGTTTCTAAATTATATTAAGGCTGCAACTGGAATGACATTTTTTGGAATAAAATCATTTGGAATGGATCATTCCATGGGATTCCATGAATTAGTTACCAATTATTATGAATGTTTTCCAAAATCAATTCCACTTATTCCATTTTTGGAATGGAACAAAAAAATAATTCTTTTGTAAAAGTCATTCCTTTTATTCATGATTCTAAACCTCCGTGAATGAATGGAATGTGTGGAATCTTTATTCCATTTATAATTTCAGTTTTTATTTCATTTTTAACATCATTCCAATTTTTCTTATTCCATAAAAAATCATTCATTTTATTCCTAACATTCCTATTAGGAATAACCAGTTGCACCCTAAGTTTTAAGTAGTGTTGAGGATAATTCATCCATGAAGTCAATCTTTCTATTTAGAGTATAACGCATTTTTTCTATTTTCATGATTCTGTCCTCCGGCTCATACTTTTCTCCTATCCTTATTCTCACTGATTTGTGAATAAATATGTTATATTTTTGTTTTCTTGATCAATAAAATAATATATTTGATATATTATTCTTGATTTATTGTATTACTTTATGTTTCAGTAGTATCACGAAGAATGTTATATTATTTGATCCTAACAAGTAGCAGAAATTGTAAGAACTTACTAGATCTTGACCCGCACAACCGTGCGGGTAGTTATTTTTATTTTCTGTTTATAAATATTTGATTTACATGATTAGTGGTATATAGTTTTAAAATTTACCATATTGATGATCGTTTAATAGTTTAATTTAATATTTTCAAATACAACAATTTTGTAGTTTGAATGCAGTAATTTAATTTATTGTTTCAAATTATTAGTGATATTTGTTTTAATAAAACATGAACAATTACTAAAACCCTTATATTATGAGATATTTACGATAAATTCTATTCAATTTAACTTAGATATTAATTTCTTTAAATTAAACTTTTTTAGTTATGTATTTATTTGTTTCTTTGTTCTTCATACTATAAATAAAGAATGAGTTAAAGGTAACACAACTTTCATACAGAAATAAAATAAAATAAAGGTGACACAAATAAAACAACCCACCATCTGCTATAAAAGTCATTAGCAACCAAACATGTATTTGTAAATACTTGCTTCTGTTTTTTAGGTTTTAGAATGTTTATGTTGTGCAACCTCATGGTTGCTGCTGGACCTGTGCTTGAAGACAAATACACGTTGTTAGATAAAAAGCAAGTCATTACAGAGGACTTTGTCTCTTGGTTTAAGACAAGACTTAAAACAAAAGATGTAATATTTTCTCTAAGAGAATAGAATTAGTTCAGTAAAGTCCAGTTTTGTAAACCAACATTCTCTGACAAAAAACATTTTTGTTCTTCAAGATCCGTAAAAAAATTGATTATCCAAAGTTGGGTTCAGATATCATAATCATTAGGTTTTTAATAAAAAAATTAGAATAGAGTTTTAGAGACAAATAAAACTATGCTCGAAATCAAATACATTAACAACATAAGTAATTACTCTAGAACCTAAAAAACAGAAGCACATGTTTGTATTTTTCAGCCTTCACTTTCTTTTGAACAGAGCTGCTAGGTTTTTTAGAGTTGCGATCATTTATTTTTCTCTTTCCCTTGGATGGTTTTGGAGAAGGTGTTCCATGGGAAGATGAAGGTGGTGCAGGATTTTGAAGACTGCTTTAAACAGGTTCTTCTTTGGTTGCAACCTTTTATTTTGAATTCGTAAGGGGCTGAAGTTTGTCTATTCCTCCACCGCTTTAAATATAATGAGTCCCATATACACTACCACAGATAAGAAGCTGCACATATATATTCACATTATTCTTCTGTTACTTAACCAGCATGAGTCCATTTCTTATGATAAAAAATCTGAAGTTGAGATCATTGGCGTATGAAGAAGAGACTATCAGGAATGTGCCGAGACCCAACACAAGCTCCAACGATTCATTTTATTCCATCATTTAGATGTATGTAGATGGAATTATGCATACTAAGTCTTCAAGAATTATTTTATATTAGGGTTCACCAGACCTCTGGCTGCATCTTCAGCTATTTCAAGCCGTTTAATCAAAAAGTAAGAGGCTTTGGAGAATACATCCATATCGTTTTTGACTACTCTTGTGGCTGCATCTCTCTAGGATTTGTTCTCATCTTACGCAAACCTGATACAAATCTTGCTAATTCTCTATGTAAGAGCTGTGGATATCTGATGTATATGAGATAACAGGTTTTGATCGGGGAAAAAACTTGAAAGTATGAGAGTGTACCTTTTTGTTGTTGATTACTTGATGACTTCTTGTGTTTATTTTTCTGAGAACTGAGATATCATTTTCTTCTGTTTATGTAAACAACCCAGAAATTGAAATTAGGGTTTGCCAAAATCAAATTACAAATAATCAAAGAAAGAATCAGACGTATTTGGGCTAAGGTTCATATTTACCTTGGGGTTCGTGATTGCAATTAGAATTTGTGTGTTTTGGTATCTATTAATGTAAATACACTGAATGAAATTTCTAAAGAATAGTCCAAATAAAAGATTACATTTTAAATGATAGGATAATTAAACGTGATGATTTCCTATAAAAAGTTCCAAAGTAAAATATCCCACATGAAAGAAGTCATTTGTAGCATAAGTGGAATTCAAAAAAGGAAATGACGGTATTTTTTTTATGAAAACTATTAAAAATATGATGATGGCCAAAAATAACGATCGCTAGGGAATCAATTGATGAACCTAGCAGTAGCATGTGTACTCAGTGCCGTGCCTACTGAAAAAAAGAAGCCTTTGCTTTCGGTATCATTGTAACATATAAACACATTTTTACATATTTGTAAAACTATCAAATAGGTATAGTAAAATAATAGTTGTAAATGAACTCGTAACAATATATAAGAATGAATGAATTCAGACGAATGTATATGTCAACAGAGCAATTAAGATTACGTACACTTGTCATTAGATAAGAGTCGTAAGACATAAACACCAAAGGCGAAACACAGATACTAATGCCCTTTCCCAAAAAAAAACAAAAAAAAAAAGAGAAACACAGATAACATTTCAAGTTCTTCACCGTTCACAGAGCTGTAGTTGGCTTTATGCCTTCTTCCACCTGCCACCTGGTGTCATCATCATTTATTGTAAAGCTATAACTCCATGTCATTGTCGTACGGGATAACTAAAAGCTTGAAGACAAATATCCCTGTTTTAAACGAGATGGAAATACTTAAATATGATGTACCTACCTGATGTGTGCGTGAGAAATCTTAAGAAGTGGCAATGATTCAAAGAACCTGCCAAGAAGGAGTGACATGTGCTCTTGTTTCTCTTGTCCTAGAGTTGACATGCATGTTGTAACTACAAAGAAAGATTCAACGTAGGGATTGTTGCAAACTGCAGAAAATTGCAGGTTCTCTTCATGCTTCTCTTGTTCTGTTTTTGGTCTTGTTCAAAGAAAAGAAAACAGATGAATGTTTGTGTGTAGAACGTATGAGTGAGAGGTGGTAGTAGATAGAGAAAGATGAAGTAGAGAACTGATTTCTTACTTGCTTCCTTTATACAACAATGGCCATTACATATTTATACAGAGAACAGAACACTCTCGATCTTTCTCCATATAGCCTCATTATTAACTTAGACTTAGGAGTACTCTACACACTTTTGACTTATACTTCAACTGCAACACAAAGACTTTTTCACACCAAAACAACAGTTACCTTGACTTATTACTCTTCTTTTCCAACGTTTTATGTTTTGTGGTTTGAGAACAAATAGGCATTATTCAACACTCCCTCTTGCATTTTTGTTCCTCAAACCAAGTTGAACACGAAACCTTTCAAAAGGCTGTCCTCCCAATGCCTTGGTGAGTGTATCAGCCAGCTGCTCTTCACTCTTGCAATATTCCAGCTTGATGTCTCCATTTTTCACAGATTCTCTAACAAAGTGATACTTGATTTGAATGTGCTTGGTTCTTCTATGCTGGACTGGATTCTTCCCAATTGCAATGGCTGATTGACTGTCACAGTAGATAGGAACTCCCTCTTGAGTGTTGAACTTCAAATCTTCAAGCAAACGCCTTAGCCATATTGCTTGATTTGTTGCTGCACACAAAGCCATGTATTCTGCCTCAGCGGTGGATTGAGCGATAGTGTCTTGCTTGCTGGTTTTCCATGAGAATATTGCAGACCCAATGCTAAAGCAATATCCAGTTGTTGATTTTAGATCTTCTTTGCATCCTCCCCAATCACTATCTGAATATCCAAGAAGCTTTGGCTCCTTGACTGCAGAAAACATCAATCCTATATCAGCTGTCCCTTTGATGTATCTGAGAACTCTCTTTGCCTCCTTGAAATGCTTGGCTTTAGGTTCCTTCAGATACCTAGACAAATAAGATGCAGAGAACATCAGATCAGGTCGAGTAGCTGTTAGATACAGCAGACCTCCCACAAGGCTCCTATAAGTTTTAGAATCGGCAGGTTCTTCTTCTTCATCTTGAATCTTGCTTTGAGGTGCCAATGGTGTTCTCATGATCTTGCATTCTTTCATGTTGAACTTCTCCAGCAGCTTCTTTGCATAGCACTCTTGGGATAGAAAAATTCCTTCTTCACTCTGCACAATCTCCATTCCCAAGAAATAGTTCAACAGTCCTAGATCAGACATCTCAAATTCATTCTTCATTGCCATCTTGAAATCATTCACCATTTTCTTGTCGTCTCCAGTGACAATAAGATCATCCACATAGATGCACACCACCAAAATCTTCCCATGAGCTTCTTTTGTGTATAAGGCATGATCATTGTCACTTCTCTTGAAGTTTTCTCGCAAGAAAAACTCATCAATTCTGCTGTACCATGCTCTAGGCGCCTGTTTTAAACCATAAAGAGCTTTGTGTAGACGAAGAACATAGTCTTCCTTTCCTTCTTCTTCAAACCCAGGTGGTTGCTCCGCATATATCTCTTCTTCTAGCTTTCCATTTAGAAAAGCAGACTTGACATCAAGTTGAAATAACTCCCATTTTCTTTGAGCAGCAACAGCAAGGAGTAGTCTGATAGTTTCAAGTCTTGAAACTGGGGCAAAAGTCTCCAAATAATCAATTCCATGCTGCTGAGTAAACCCCTTGGCCACTAACCTTGCTTTGTGCTTCACAACATCTCCTTTTGCGTTTGTTTTGAGCCTGAATATCCACTTCACTTCCACCACATTTTTGTCTGCAGGTCTTTTAACCAACTGCCATGTCTGGTTCTTTTCGATCATGTGTATTTCTTCTTCCATAGCATGTCTCCACTCAGTATGCTTTACAGCTTCTTCGAATGTTGCTGGTTCTTCAAAACTCAAGTAACATCCTTCACATACTTCAGCAGATTCAACATCAACGTGTGGAGCAGTTCGTAAGATATCATTCATTGATCTGGTTCTTCTATTTGGCTGGCTTGAACTGCTTTCTGGACTGTCAGGATCCAGATTAAAGGGCACCGGCTGAATGATTCTTCTTCCTCTTGATTCATCATCGCTAGAACTTGAATCACCAACCCTTAGATCTTCTTGTCTACAATCTGGTTCCAGAGATACAACAGATTTTTTGTTCACTTCTTTTTGCTTCCAGTCCCATTTGCTTCCTTCATCAAATATCACATCTCTTGAAACGTCTATTTTTTCTTCCTCCAGTAAATAGACTCGGTAGCCTTTAGTTTGAGAGCTGTAGCCAACAAAGATTGCTTTCTTGGACTTGTCATCCCACTTCTTTCTCTTTTCATCTGGTATGTGTACATAGCATACACAACCAAACACCTTTAAATGATTCATTGATGGCTTTGTTCCATTCCAAGCTTCAAGCGGCGTCTTGTTCTCAAGTGCTTTGGTTGGAATTCTGTTCTGAATGTAAGCTGCTGTATGGACAGCTTCTGCCCAGAACTTCATTGGTAAGTCTTTAGCTTTGATCATCGCCCTTGCCATCTCCACTAGACTTCTGTTTCTTCTTTCCGAGACACCATTTTGTTGTGGAGAATATGCTGCTGTTAACTGTCTTTCGATGCCATGATCCTCCAAAAACTTTGTGAATTCTCCAGAGAGATATTCAGATCCTCTGTCTGATCTAATCTTCTTTATCTTGCAGCTAGCTTGATTTTCGACAAGGTTTTTGAACTTCTTGAAGGTTTGAAAGACTTCTGATTTTGACTTCAAGAAATAAACCCAGACCATCCTTGTTGCATCATCAATGAATGTGAGGAAATATCGGCTCCCAATGATTGATAAATTCTGCATTGGTCCACACACATCACTGTGAATCAACTCAAGTTTCTTTGTTGCTCTTGTCTCTGATTCTTTTGGGAATGAATCACGACTATGTTTGCTTAGAATACAGTTCTCGCATCCTTCCTTCTCCACCACGAACTTGGGAAGATTCAGAACCATATCCATTGACTGCAAGATCTTCAGATTTGAGTAACCAGTGTGCCCAAGCCTTTGATGCCATAATTCTGCAGCTTCATTTTTTGCCACCATTGCTGTTTCAGGGCTCGAGGACCACTTGATGGGAAAGCTCTTGTTTACCATCTCCACTTCGGCTACCTTTCTTCCAGCACCATCATGTATGATGCAACATCTTTTCTTAAAGGTGACTTGATATCCATTTTCAATCATTTGAGGGACACTTAACAGATTCTTTGCAAGCGTTGGCACAAGAAAAACATCTCGGATGATTCTCTTGCCTTTCTTTGTCATGACTTCAACGTCTCCTTTTCCTTTTGTCATCAACACAGCTCCATTACCAACTCTTATTGGAACTTTGATGTTTGTGTTGATTCTGGAAAACATCTTTTCGTTTGGAGTCATGTGATTAGTGCACCCACTATCGATGAGCCATAAGTTCTCTTCAAATGACTCTTGATCATCCTGTCTTGCGGTGAACAAGTGATTATCTTCTGCTTCTTCTTGTTGATGGGACACTTGTGCTTGTTCTGGTCTCTTGCTTCTACATTCTCTTGAAAAGTGACCAGGTTTTCCACAGTTGTAGCATTCACTTCTACCTTTGTTTTTGTTGAAGTCTGGCTTCTTTCTTCCATTCTTTAGATAGCAGACATCTTCATTGTGGTTATCTTTCTTGCAGAAGCCACACCACTTCTTTCCTTTTCCTTTATAACTTGTCTTCCATGAGCTTGTCTTGCCATGGTCTCTGACTTTCAAGCTTCTAAAACGTGCATGGAATGCACCTTCACCATTTTCTTCATCTTCAGGGAAGAACTTCTTCTCATGAGCTTCCAAAGAACCCACCAACTCAGCAAAAGTTACTGTCTTGAGATCTTTAGTTTCTTCCATCAGTGATGACAATGGAGCATAGCTCTTAGGCATAGAAGCAAGAATTTTAACGACCAAATCAAAGTTTGATCTTCCTTCACCTAGAGCTCTCATTTGATTAGCTACAGCCTGGATTCTCTCAGAGTAAGGCTTGACCTTTTCTCCTTCCTTCATTTTCAGATTCTCAAAATCTCTTCTCAAGGCTTGTAGTCTAACCATCTTAACTTTTTCATTACCTTGATAGGAATGTTCAAGTAGCTCCCATGCTTGCTTGGCTGAGGTTGCAGAAAGAATTTTGTCAAAGACAACATCAGCTACAGCAAGTTGAATGAGTTGTAGAGCTGCTGTGTCTTTCGTCTTACGGGATCGCCAGTCTCCAAGCTCTTTTGCATAGTCAGCTCCAGACGTCTCCGGTGATCTAGATGGTGGTTCAGGAAGTCCCTCTTCAACTATTTCCCAGAGTTCTCTGTTCATCAGAGTTGTCTTCATCCTAGCTGCCCAGAATTCATAGTTATTTCCTTCAAAGACAGCCACAAGTTGTGAAGGTTGCAGGTTTGACGCCATGTGTTTTTCTCCTTCTTGTTCTTCTTTCCTTCTTGTTCTTTTGATTTTCTGGTTCTGTCTTGTTCTTTTCTTGTTCAGACTTGTTCAAGCTTCTTCAGTCTTCTTCAGCAAGGCTCCAGGGATCAGCAGGAGCTCTGATACCATGTTGCAAACTGCAGAAAATTGCAGGTTCTCTTCATGCTTCTCTTGTTCTGTTTTTGGTCTTGTTCAAAGAAAAGAAAACAGATGAATGTTTGTGTGTAGAACGTATGAGTGAGAGGTGGTAGTAGATAGAGAAAGATGAAGTAGAGAACTGATTTCTTACTTGCTTCCTTTATACAACAATGGCCATTACATATTTATACAGAGAACAGAACACTCTCGATCTTTCTCCATATAGCCTCATTATTAACTTAGACTTAGGAGTACTCTACACACTTTTGACTTATACTTCAACTGCAACACAAAGACTTTTTCACACCAAAACAACAGTTACCTTGACTTATTACTCTTCTTTTCCAACGTTTTATGTTTTGTGGTTTGAGAACAAATAGGCATTATTCAACAGGGATAGGGTTAATGCTTTCAGCCAATCTCAACAAAACTGGTCTTCTCTGAGAACCTAATAGAAACGGAGCGTCGAGTTAATAGAAACTGGTCTTCTCTGTAAAATATAAGAGCATAAGTTAAGAAAAATATACCTTCTCATCCACCAAAGCAATATAAACAGCCATGAGATCACCACCCTTATTCACATTATGTGCTTCTCAAAAATGCAGAAGCTTTGTCACAATGGTCTCCTCATACCTACCAGCATTCAAATCCGAAACCAGACGTTGCAAATTTGCCATTATCGTACTGAACTTGAGAGTAAAAGGATTGAAGTGATGATTTGCAGGGGACTGAGACTTACATATGTTTATACTTGCAGTTTCACTCTATCCAAGTATATGGGAGAGGCATTGAATGAGAGATCATGAGAGGACTGGGAAGTTGTTGTTAATGGTGGTGTTATAGACGACGTTTGGACTCAACACACTTTCTTAACGTCTCCAGATTTCTTTCGCCGGTATGTGGAGACCAAAGGATAAGACACGACTGCTCAGCTACACCGGGATAATGTAACACCATATTCTGTCTAGCCATTCCTCTTCCCAACCTCCACAAACATGGCCTCTCTCCTAATCTCTCCCTCAACCACCAGATCCTTCTCAACCACCATCTCAAACTCCCTGACTCCACTCTCTCCTAGCTCGATCCCACTACGGTGGTCTTAAAACAGTCACCGTCTCCTCCCTAACTGCCGGGAAGAAACCAATCTTCTTCGCTAGCCCATGAGCTTTCACTCCAACCTGCTCGCAGAAACACGTCCATAGATTCGTTAAAGCCGGAGAGCTCAAATCCAAAACAAAGAGGGCAATAACAATGGAAAGTGAAGCATGAAATGATGAATTATACGATACAAACTCAACTATTTATAGTTGCAGATTCATTGTCTTGAAGAAGAAGAGATGCACTGAATGAGTTAATATTAACTTACATTCACGCACACCGTTTCAGAAATTGTGAAGAAAGCTCAGGCGTTACTGTCACCGTCGAACGCAGAGGAGAGAAGAACACACATGTCTCGCGCTATCAGATTAGGGTTACACGCACGGGCTTATGAACCAGACAAACCATCTGAAATAAAGCCCAATAACATTAAACAACACATAACAATTAAAAAGCCCAGCCGATTTCCAATTAATGAAGTGTTGCGTTTTAGTTTGCGGGAAAGGTGGAAGCCGATTTATTGACGTGGCATCTTACGTGTCACGCCCAGAAGTGAGAAAACAATATTTTATATATACATATATATATATATATATACTAGATATGGACCCATGCTTTGCACGGATTTTATTTGATGTTTTAATTTTACGAAAAACATAAAAAGAATGAAAATATTTTTCACATTAGTTCTTGAAATTTTCAGTATATATTGGTGTAAGACTTATTTTAGTATAATAATTAATTTTCCTACATAAACTTTGATTAGTATTTTTACTTCAATAATCATGGTATTTTAAAATAGTATATAATTTTTTTCCTATAAATAATTCATTTTAAATTATTTTTAATATTGCAGTTAATTGAAAAATATAGAATTGTTGTAAACTATCTATATTATTTATATTGTGCAAGAAAATTCAAAAAAAAAATCAAAATTGATGTCAGACGAAACCAATCAATATGTATGATTGATATTCAGCTAAATATCAAATATATTGCTTGATAAACATCAATTTTTTTTTGTTCTGCCCTACCTTAGCATCAATAGTGTGACTATGACCTTTATATATATATATATATATATATATATCATATATTATTGAAAATGTCTTGATATACAATATTTTGTAGAACACTATTGTCGATATGTTTTGTGTCTACTTTAAGAATTCTAAAGTCATGCAGCTGTAGTGACTCTTTGATAGTGAAGCGTACAATTGTCCATGAGAGACCATCTTGCATCTGTTGGTTGGTGTGAGACTTATTTTACCAATAAGACTCTGTTGATTATTGATCTCGGTTAGGATTTCTGATTTAGTAATCACGTTGTCTAGGCTGGTTATTAGTAAAATTGTTCCATTGCAAATTTCTTTCATTGATTTAAATTCCTTAATAACATGACTGGAACATCTATTTTGAGATCAAGTTTGTGATTTGGAATCCCGGAAAATTTGAACGTATTTAAAAATCTGTGGAATATAGAATATACTAATTTGTAATTTCTTCTTTGTCGTTACCAATATTATCAGAACTCAAATATTTATTTTGCTCACCGTCTAAGCAAATTAACATATAGTTATTCACTTTACCAACCGTTTCATTCCTTATTCTTTGGAGTAAACATTTCTTTTTCGATGAGATAATTCTTGTCTTTAAAAGTGAATTTGGAAATCTTGATATATAGATGTTGTAATGCATTCAGAAGGAGCTGCATTGTTTTTCAAGAGCAATTTGTTGTCTTATCTCGGAAGGTAAATTATGTGAACATCAGTTTAGATGTGAAAGGACATGCAGAAAAATTCACCTAGATAGAAAAGTTGATTATTAATAAATAAATTGACACTGACATTAACTTAACTACAACAGTAAAACCAATTTATTTTGTCGATAAGAACAAACACATATAAGCATAATAGTCACATTAACTTTTGTACAACAACATAACTGCATAAATCTATTTAGCTATATGTACAAACGCCAAAGTATAATTGTGGCAATAACTAACGTATAGCAGTATGACAATTATGACAAAAAAAAATCAACATCAGTTTAAGAAGAAAAAAACATGTGAAAATTGGGAAACCTAGTTATTTTGTGACAAAAAAAAGAACACACAAAGATATGAAAGAACATGCAGAAAAACTCTCGTACTATTTTTCTTCTACTCTTATTATGTTTAGTGACAAAATATGAGAGATCTTAATCCGAAATATAGATGTGAATAATTGTAGTTCCTTTTGGTTTATGATTTTTAAACAGAAAATTAAATATTTAATTAGGAAAGTTGATTATTCATAAAAATACTGAAATAGTTATTCTACTAATTTTTTTTGTTTAGGATTTGAAGAAAGGAAAATTACTATTAAACACTCTTTTACAATATTCCTATGTTTACAATTTTAGAAAAGGACAATTACTATCAAATATTTTTATAGTGATCATTTCTTTAGGATTTAGAAAAGGAAAATTAGTATTAAATAAATTATTTTACAAATACTTTTTGTTTAGAATTTTTAAAAAGAAAAAAATTTAGTAAAAAAATACTATCAAAATTTTATTGAAACATCTACTGTTAAATAACTTTTGAAATTAATTCTTGCTATAAAATAATTTTAAATTTTCGTTTTTATTATCTTAGCATATATATATTATTTAATCATGAGAGATTTTAACACATGCCGATATATTAAAAGGAAAATCACTCTCATATAATTATTTGCTTAATATTTTTAAAAAAGGAAAATTATTTTAAATAATATTTATAGTTACTTTTTTTATAAAGCGTTTATTTTGTTATTATTTATTTATATATATATATATATATTTAATTAGAAGATAATTTAACACATGTCACAATCTTAAATATATAATTGTCACGTGTCACAATCGCGTTAATTAGCAACTTTGAAGAACCAAGCTTTATATAATAAGATATATATATATTTAAAATGTCGAGATACTCTTTGAAAAATTTCTATTAGAGGTGCTATAAGAGCAACCTCAATGCTAAAACATTTTTTTTTGTCATCAACATAAACAGATTCATCAAAATTCTGTAAACCAAGCTGACAATTCTGCATCTATATAAACGACAAATGATGGTTGTTTCTTGGCACTGCGTGCAAAACTGTCCGTCTTTGTATTATGCGTTCTGGGTATATGAATGATCTTTGAATGGTTGAAACTTCCTTTGAAGATCTTGATGTCTTCCAAATAATTTGCAAATACCAACCATTCTTCTGGTTCCAAAACGACTTTCACCAATTGAGAACAATCTGTTGCAAATGTAACATGAAACAACTATAAATTTCTCATACATTCCATTAACCAAATGAGCGTCTCTAAATCTAAATGAAGGGGTGAGAGGGTAGGTCTGATATTCCTTACCCCATCAGTCCATCAAAGCCCTCTCGCCTAAAATATCTAAAAAATATTCTGATCAAATTTTAATCAATATTCTAATATATTTTATTCTTTTGATTAAAGTTTATTATATTTCAAAAAATAACTAGTTAAAACATTACATGTGGCAAGTGAATATCAGAAAAATTTCTGTAAACATCTTATTGAGACACAGACTTGTGTCTCTCCTGTTTTGTTAATTTTTTTTATTTTCTTTTAATTTAAGAATCTCATTTACATATATAGCTGGCAGAGCAAGTGCAATGGGAGGATCAAGTTAAATATCTAAACAATTAAAAAATGAAGAAAATAGAAGAGAGACAATGAGAAAAATTCTGAAATAAAGAGCTTTTAGAACTTCTTATGATACTTTTATTGACACATGTCAACTTAACTTTAATTGGTTATTTAAAAGAAAATATATTTTAGCTTAATAAAAAAGTTGTATTAGAATAATACTTAACCTGCACTTTACGCAGAGTTATTATTAATTTCATTTTTTAAGATAAGAAGACATTAGTTCTGTTTAATCTGGATATCGGTTCAGTTTTTTCGTTGTTTCTCGGTTTTTAGTCTCCTAAAATATAAGTACCATTCTAAATCTATATTTATTTTGTTTTGTTAAATTCTGAAATAAAGAGATTTTAGAACTTCAAATGATACTTTTATTGACACATGTCAACTTAACTTTGATTTGGATATTTAAAAGAAAATATATTTTAGCTGAATAAAAAAGTTGTACTAGAATAATACTATTTTAACCCGCGCTTGACGCAGAGTGAAATTATTAATTTTTTTTTTAAGATAAGAAGACATTAGCTCTGTTTAATCTGGATATCAGTTCAGTTTTACGTTGTTTTTTTGGTTTTTAGTCTCCTAAAATATAAGTACAACTCTAAATCTATATTTATTTTGTTTTGTTCGGTAAAATGAGTGAAGTTTTTTTTGTTTTTTTTGGTGATAAACCCAAAAATATTATTATTTGTTTGGTTTCATGTTAATTTTAGATTGTTTCAATGTCGAACCAATGGTTTCATTTTACAATTTCTAAACTAATGAAAAATAAAATCAAATCTAAATAATAGTTGGAGAAAAAGGACATCTAATATTATTTGTGTTGTTTGTACAAACAATATTGGTGGCATTTTAAGATTATGTATTTTATATAAGATAATCGACTATTATTTGTGTTGTTTGAATTTTCATATATGTTAGACATCATATAAAATGTATATTTATACTCATATAAATTTGTTTTTCTTGAGTTTAAAAATATAATTTTATTAATAGTAGTTTTTATAGAATTTATATTAAATAGTTATTTTATTTTATTTAAATTTGTATTCCCTAAATCTAATATAATTTATAAAGTAAATCAATTTGATTTTTAATGGATACTGAGAATGGGAGAAGTGAGTCTTATATAGGTTTAATAAAATTTATTAAAGTCACGATGTATCTCCAGTAAATTTGAATTAAATGTCATATATTTGTACTTTGCTCATCGCACTTCGATATATATATTGCCATAAACTGCCATAAACCAAAGATGTGAAATATATGCAAATCTACTATCATTAATCGCCTTTGCCATCAATGTAGCAAAATATTGTCTAAACGCACACGTAGCGGTTCCCTTCGGTATTACAAAAATCGATTTTGTAATTCGGTTTAATATGCTTGACCATAATAATACAAATTTCATCTACGATAAAATCTTGGGTGCATGAATAAGCAACCTCACATAACGAACTCCAAAATGTATAAAATTAACAAAATCTTGCACGTAAGATCATAAGCTATGACACAAACAAAAGTTGGGCCCTCTGTCGAGAACTTGATTTCTTAGCTGATATAAGCTAAGTTTTGTATAACATCAACAAAATAATGCACGTAGGATCTGAGCTATAACATCAACGAAATCTTCCACTGACATAGTTGTCGAGAACCTGATTTATTAGTTGCCTTTAGTTTCAACCTCCACGCAGCAAGTTTTATTTGCGGTTGCTGCGAAGGAGAGATGCTGAAGCCTGGATGGAAGCAAATTCAATAGAATAAAATGGGGAACAGCAGATAAACTCTTGCATGTCATGTCATCGCTCGTAGGATGGCAAAAACCATGTCACTCTTTCGTTAAATTCATGGTAGCTCGTCTTGTATAAACGCTAATGTGAAATGTGGAGTACCATAGCTAGTACGCGATCTTATGGAACAACATGTTGTTCATGGCCATCCAGATTTCTAAAGGGTACCATTGGGTTTATCATATGCTTTAGAGGCAGACCTTCTAAGTGTTTTCTGGACAGTTGAGTGCTTCGGAACACTCCATCTCTAAAAATGCCCCTCGAACACCCATCTCTAGAACGCCCATGCTGCACCACCACTACAGAGACTTCCACCAGATCACGTTATTAGTCTTATACAGTGTGTGCTGATCCGTCGTGGTTGAACCAATTAATCCAAGAAAAAGCAGCTGTAAATGTTGCACCAGGCTAAGACTCCTCGAAGCCTTTCAACGTAGAAGGCTCTCTTGAGGTGTGATGGCCTCTGTTTTATTCTGGATAAAGCATTCTCTTTTGAGCTCTTTATATATGTTGATATTTTTTATATGTTTTAGTCCTTTTTAAGATTCATTTTCTCTCTTTTTCGTATCTTTTGTCGAGATTGAGATGTCTCATTTACCATAATGAAGTTATAAAGTGCGATGAAAAAAATTAGTTCCATTTTTAGTCAAATGATCTGCGACTTGGTATGAACTTTGCATCATATCTTTCGGTATGAGCTAAAGGATACAACTTCCTTGTGTTTAACTGTAAATAAAATAGGAAAAATTATTGTGATGAGTTCTATTAAGGCGACATGTCAGTTTCCATATTTTCAATTATTATAAGACTGTCAGGTGTACAATATAGTGTGAAAACATTAAATGGCAATGCTTCTCTTTTAATATATAAGGAATTTGCTGAGAACACGTGTTAGAAACTTTACCGTTGAGAGTGGCCTTTTGACATGCTCTAAGACGACTAAAACTTAACATGCTCTAAGGGCATGATTAACCCTGGTCTCTTACCCTGGGTTCTTAACTCATGATTTGACATTTTTTTATTTTTTTTTACACTTTCGGCTAAGAGAACAGCTCTTAGATCATGATTAACCCGGGTTCTTAGGGTGGGATTCTTAGCTTCGGTTAAGAACTGTTTCCTAGCTTTTAACTAAGAAAAGCTAAGAACCGGCTCTTAAATAAGAGATATAAGAGCCGGTTCTTAGCCGAAAAGTGTAAAAAAAACAAAAAAAAATGTCAAATCATGAGTTAAGAACCCCAAATTAAGAGCTCGGGTTAATCATTGATATATGGTGTTTTTAATACCATTATACGTGTGCTTTGAGTTAATTCTCAGTCCTAATTCGTGTTTAATTGATATCATTCCAGGTTTGGAGCAGGTGAAAGAGAAAAGAAGAGAGATTTAGGAAGTCAGATGTCGTTTTGAAGGATTCGATGCTGAACAGCCATCTAGAACAACCCGAAGGTTGTTCCCGAAGAGAACAAGCATCTGACTGTTCCCGATCATTAAGGAAACTTCCTATTCCGGAAGTTTGCCCTAGATTTCACTCTCTCTTATCTCTTTACCACCAGCGCCTCCATATAAAAAGGCCATGCTATCATTTCTTTTTCTTACATTAGTTTTAGCAAGAGACCTATAACTATTTTCTTTGGATTAAGCAACTTGTAAGGGAGAAGGCTTCATCCTCACGAGAAGATCATCCTGAACCCTTGTCTTTCTACTTTATTTTATATGCAGTATTATTCAGAAACCATGTCTGTGTCATCCTGCTTTATGATTGAGTAGTAGGCTTAGCTTGCTTAGGGTTGTAGGGTGTTAGCCGCATGAACTGAACACAAATAAGTGATCTTAACTGTTCTTCATTCATATTGTTCTTACTGCCAGCATTGAACTGATCACTTAATGTTTGATCTTTGATTTAATCCCCTAGCTAACCGTTTAGGAGATAAATTGATATACATTGAATGAGCTTTGTATCCCTAATCAGCGAGAGTAGATATTAGGGTATTAAGTGAACTAATCAGATCTCGCATCTAAGGCTTGCTATTGTGTCTTGTTCCAAGCGAGAGCTTAGGACTCAAGACCGACACGCAAAAGGAACAAGATCACGATAGTGGATTGTTCTAGCCGAGTGATCTGAGTTCTAGACTGCATTTCATCGCACTTGAATAGTTGTTCAGTCCTGCAATTAACATCCGATTAATGACCCTAAGCCAGCTTCACTTAGATCGAATTTGAATCACCTAGGCATTCTTGTTACTCGTGTCACAATTAATTCTCAAAACCCCACTTGTTTCTCAGCTTAACATTGAACCCATAAGAGTAAAGAGTAAACTGGTCCTCTGGATTGAATCTCAAATATTACAATTACCACTGTTAACTTGACAGTAGCAAAGATTAATTTTTAGTGTATCAATCATGCTCTTATATCTCTTATTTAAGAGACGGTTCTTAGCTTTTCTTAGATTTTATCTAAAAAAATCTAAGAACCGTCTCTTATCCAAAAGTAAGAATCCCAATTAAAGAGTGGGGTTAACAACTAAAATATAGATGGTCTTATGGCTGATTCTTTGGATATTTGGCGAACTTGTATCTGTAAGATATTTACTACGATTGATAAAAGAAACTCATTTTTGAGAGAATGTACCTCCAAATTCTCTATCGGTCATCCTCCAGATTCTTCTCTGGGATGTTGTGGTATCTCAAATGGTTTTATAATGAACGATACTTAGGTTCACTCCTGTGGTGAATGATTAAATTCACCACACTCTTCATATCCAACCAAAATGCCTTGTAAGAATAGTTTAAAAAGGCAATAAAAATAAAAAAAATAAATAGCTAGAAAAAAAACAATACCGACATTAATTAGCGTCATCTGCAAAATTCTAAATTCTAAAAACCTAAACTCTAAAACCATAAACCCTAAATCCAAAACACAAAACCATAAACCCCAATCCTAAAATCTAAACCCTAAATTTTAAACCCTAAACCCAAACTCTACGCAATAAACCCTAAACCCTAAATCTAAACCCTAAAGCCTGAACCCAAAACTCTAAATCCTAAACCCTAAATCCTTAAATCTAAACCCTAAATCCTAAACCCTAAACCCAAAACTTTAAATCTTAAAACCAAACCCTAAATCATAAACCTAAAACTTTAAATCTTAAACTCAAACCATAAATCATAAACCCTAAACCCAAACCTCAAAACCTCTAAACCGTAAACCTTAATCTTATTAACTAGCAGATGGGTTTATGGTTTAAAGATTTGGGTTTAGGGTTTATGATTTAAAGGTTTGGGTTTAGGGTTTATGATTTAGAGTTTAGGGTTTAGGATTTGAAATTTTGAGTTTAGAGTTTAGGATTTGAGTTTAGGGTTTAGGATTTAGGGTTTAGATTTTAGGGTTTAGGGTTTAGAATTGTGGGTTTAGGGTTTAGATTTTAGGATTTAAGGTTTATTGCTTAGAGTTTGGGTTTAAACTTTAAGATTTAGGGTTTAGATTTTAGGATTGAGATTTATGGTTTAGTGTTTCATATTTAGGATTTATGGTTTTAGAGTTTAGGTTTTTAGACGGCGTTAATTAATGTCGGTGTTGTTTTTTCAGCTATTTTTTTAAAAAAGTTATTGCTTTTTTCAACTATTCTTACAAGACACTTTGATTAGTTACGAAGAGTGTGGTGAATTTAATCATTCACCACGGGGGTGCATCTAAGTATTGTTCTTTTATAATTGAGCGATTTGCACCATAAATATAGAAAGATTAGGAAATTTGCGCAAATGGAAAAACAGTCGGCCCAGGCGCAAGGCCCAGTTCCTGCGAGTGAGAAAAGACATCGGTGACCCTATAGCTCTTCTCTTTACGTAGTGCAATCATCACGTGCATGTAATCATTAGAAAATCTATATATACACATGGCTGTTTGTATTTGCTTAGCCTCCTATCTAAAAATAGCCAAATAAACTGACCATTACGAGTGCTTAGGAAACATAAACCTTTCCGCCCAGTATTACACATGTAATATATGTTGGTCGACGTCAAGATTATTTGTTCGAGCTTCGGAAAGGCGAAGCTCCTCGATCTCGGCGCGTAGCGTAGCTATAATGTTGGTTAGCCGTTTAATCTCTGAGTTTGATATTGCACGGTTATATACACATATACAAATTATATCGCCAATATATAGCATATAGATCGTGTTCTATAAGAGGTGTTCGGGAGAGAGTGAAACACACAGTAAACAATCTATTTTCTTCTGCATCGTCTTTAATAACTCTCATAAACTCTGAGTCTTCCGGGTTCATCATTAGCTTCAGGTGAGTCGTGCTGAGCATTTATGTGGGTTTCCATTTATAGCGAAGAATGTTTATGTATTAATGGTGATTGCGTGTCAGAAAAAAAAATTAACTGAGCTGTTCTGACATTCTTTTTATTGAACCAGGAACAAAGATCTCATTGATTTTGTCTTGCATGCGGTATTAATGTTTGTTTGCTCCCTTTACTTATAGAATTTTTTATTTTTCAGATGGGGAGCTTGTGGGATTGTGGTGGGTGAGTGGAACAAGGAGGAAGACGGCGCTTGGAATTTCCACCCGGACCCCACGGACTTTGGTTTCGAAGCTATGATCCGAGACAATGAAACGTTCGAGTCTTTGATGAGCATAGTGAGGATGAGATATGTGGTGGGAGAACGGACACCAATAGTGCTATCTTACCAGTTTTCATCGTGGACGGGGAATGAACAAAGCAGATGCATTAACACTCATAGACAGATAACATGACACTTAACACACAAAGACGGATAACATGACAGTTAGCAGTACAATCAAAATGGATATCTTGATAAGCTAAATCATAGACGGATATTTTTATATATGTACGAACGTCTTCAATATATACAAGTCAGGATAATTACGGAGTTAGCGGGATAATGAGTGTGGTAACCGTACAAGTGAATAGGTAGCTGGTTATTATGACTAAAATATAGATTAGGTTGTCAAATCGATGCAACGTAAACACATGGCTGCATATTTTTGGTTTTAGACACTTATATGAATTTCGTATAAACGAATAATTTTGAAGTTATATCAGTATAACTTCAAGAACTTCAAAATTTGCAAACTAAGAAAAATACAGACTTCACTACATGATTGATATACCAGCATCAGTGTGTGCTTGCATGAACAAGATGGATGTGATCCCAGAATGAGCATGATTGGGGTTTTGAAGGACAGACCTTGCCCTTTCCACGGTCAGTGCTTTCAGGTCCTGAGGAATAATAGACGTAACATGGACCTACAACTAATGAAAATATTTTATCTTGTTAGCCGGATATCTAATAAAATTCATGTTTATATGTGTGTTAGCCGGATAATCTAGAAAAATTCATGTTTTCTGTGTGCGTTAGCCGGATAATCTAGAAAAGTTCATGTTTTTGAGTTTGTTAGCCGGTTAATAGACACATCAAATGATCAGTTATTACTAGAAATAGATATATCAATTGAATACTTACATTTTCAGCTGCGTCCAGCGTCCTTGCGTGTGCTGGTTTAATACCATTGCCTCGTATTTCTTGTTTACTTTAAGCTGTCTCGACTTCGTGAAACGTCCAAGACGACCGGAATATGGAGACTGGTCTGCCAGCTCTATGAATTTGCCAAAAGACGACGCCTTTAGGACTTCGAGTTCGTCTTCCTCGAGTGTCTCTAATATATGCTTTATGCATCCAGGCTTGTGGTAGGTGGTAGAAAGTGACTCTCAAACCATCGGGTTCATCTCCAATGGCAAAGAACCGAGATGGAAAAGGTGTGTGCCATTTGATCTCCCGTGGGGAACATGAAATCTGCACGGGATCGAAATATTTAATCAGATCTACCAAATTGCATATGATGAAAATGAAAGAGTTTAGATATCTTAAAAAGATATACGAAGAGTTTTACTTGAAGAAACTTCGGAGAGAAACGATTAGATGTGCAGAATAATTGACTTACCGTCAAAGGATGTGATAAGTAATCGCGACTCGGAATTAGGTTTGCGGTGATCGGAGATTGGTATTAGAAACCTGCGAAAATAATTTTCTACGGAGAAGACGAAGAATTCCCAAAAAAATGAGCGGTGAAGTAAACGAGGAGAGAGATGAGTGTTGTATCGATTTTGGTGACGCGTGAGGAAGGAGGTTTCGAAATTGAATAGGCTGTAGGTAGCGTTACACGAATCTAGGGGCAGAATGGTCATAAAATCAAGTGCGTGTCGATGAAAAAAATACTTTTCCACATCTGCAAATTAAGCGGTTATGCTTGTATATGCAGTGCAATTTCTCTTTATAATTTTATGAAAATACCACTAGCTTGCTTGTTCTTATACGTAAAATACTATTATATATTTACGTACCAATGTGGACCCATCAAAGGAGAGAGACAAAAGTCCCCACTTGGAAAGTGATGACGTCATGTAGATATAGTAAACTTTGTAGCACGCACACAAACACACTCACTTTCGGGGCAGAGGAGATAGAGAGCTGATTATTTGTGCAAGACAAAATTCGAAGTGAACATTCAGATAAACTAAGAGAAAGAACCGAAAGAACGCAGTAGAAGGGAAAATAAATTTCGCTGTCCAAAAAAAAAGGAAAAATAAATTCAAAGGATCTGACCCAAAAGGCCAAAACACACTATCTTTTTTTTTTAATGTTTTTTTTGAAAGAATTGCACAAAAATAAAATATATCCAAAATATAATATATGTTTGAGAAACTCTATGAGATTCATTTTATAAGGATAAAACACACTATCTTCCAAAAAGATAATCAATTTGAAAAAAATATTGGAGGTTTTCCGCAGGGTGTTGTTTTGGGTGCGCTCTGGGTGGTTTCTTGGAGCTTTATGGCTTAAACCAGAAGAGAAACAGCTACAAGAAAAAAGTTTATTTTGTCGAACTCTCTTACTACAATATTTAAAATACTATATATATATGGTGGTACATAGATACAAGTCATATAACTTCACAAAGTTCCAATATGAGTACTCTAAAAGATTTGGTGTCTATATATATCTCAAAGATATGAATCAACTATGTTCCAGACTTGGGATTTGACGATGATTCTTCTTCACATCCTACTACTTCTACTTCTTCTTCCTCCTCCTTGAACCTGTCTACCCCAAGAACAGTTCGTTATGTAAGTTTTTGTTTTTTCTTTGTGGTAAAAAGTAAGTTCTTGTTTTTTTTTGTGGTAAAAGTAAGTTATTGTTTTTATTATCTCTTCTTCTCTATTTTTTCTTTAACCGTATCTCTTCTTACCCCTCTTAATGTAAGTTGTGGTTTTTGTTAGGGGTGAAGATGATATCGTGGAGCTCTTATGGAAGAGCGGTCATCTTGTTCGAAGCAGCCAAGCACAGAGACCCTCTGTTCCTCCTCCTCCTCCTGTTTTACGAGGCAGCGGAAGTGGCGGCGGCAGTGCAGAAGAAAGTGCTCCACTTCATCTTCTGCTTCCGCCACCTCTCCACAGTCAACCGTCTGATCAGAGTCTTTTCATACGCGAAGACGAAATGGCGTCTTGGCTTCACCATCATCCTCTCGGGGAAGAAGATGAGTTCCTCCGCTCCCAACTTTTCTACTCCGGCCTAGTCGCCACCCCATTTACTCAGCCGCAGGGCTCCGTCTCTCTCGCACCACCACCAGCCAGTGCTATTTACACTCCAACGGCGGCGGAGAGACCGATGGGTCAGGTCATCGCCGAGAGAAGGGCTGAGAACTTCTCGAGGCTAAGAGGGAACATACAGACGAGCGGTGGAGTCGAAGTAGCAGCTGCACCGTGGGTTCCGGTGGTAGTTAGAGATTTGACGCAGGTGGGATCAAGCGCGACACCGTCGTCTTCAGCACCGGAGTCCTGTCTGACACCAGCGACGGTCACTAGCGGAGTCGCGCAGACTTTTGCAGTTCCCAGAGCGGTTGAGACGGTTTGCGCCATCGCCGGACCATCTTCGTCAGTGGTCTCATCAAAGACCGAAACAGAGACGTTTCAGATACAACCAGCCACGGAGACGGAAGCTGCCGACGAGAGGAAGAGAAAGGAGAGAGAAGAACCTGCTGAGGTGAGTCAGAGAGCACCGAGTGCGCATGTTAGTCCCTTGGACGGGTGCAGTTTAGCAAGTCTCAAAGGTTTTATTAAGTAAACTGTATTTGGCGTACAGGAAACTGGTGGTTCGACATCTAGGAAGAGGTCACGAGCTGCGGAAACGCATAACATCTCCGAAAGGGTTCTTTCACACTTTTCTTTTCTTAAGTTTCAAGCAACAAGCTCTCCTGTTTTTTTTTTTTTTTTTTGAAACTAACATGCTCTTCTGTTTCATGTAGCATTCTTTTTTTCCTTTTTTGTAACAGAGAAGGAGAGAAAAGATCAACGAGAAGATGAAAGCTCTCCAAGAACTCATTCCTCGCTGCAACAAGGTATATATCTTTCTTACTCAAGGTAAGGTTGATGATTCTGATTGAGATTTTGTTCTGCTTCTACTTTGAACAGACTGATAAAGCTTCAATGCTGGAGGATGCTATTGAGTACGTGAAGTCACTACAGATGCAAATACAGGTATGTCCTAAAAGAACAGAACTATTTTTTATTGGTCATAGATCTCATGCAGAATAGTAAAAGGGTTTAGGGTTTTAGCGTTTTTTTTTTAAATGTTAATCAACTGCGTCGATGGATTTTGGTTCTTAACTGTCTGCAGAAGATTCATCTCCGTGGAAGGGTTATTAAAGTTTCATGGGAAGAGATGTGCAATATCTAATAATGTCTCTACTTGGAAACAATGGTACTTTGTCTAGATGGATGGACTTGAGAACTTGATAGTTGATCGCTTTTTTATTATGTCCTGTTTCTTGCAAGTCATGAATTTGCTCTCACACGTTTACAGCGTTATATATGAAGAAGGATCATGACCAACGATTTCAACTAATCCCATGAATCAAAATGCAGATGATGTCAATGGGAGGCGGCGGTATGATGTATAATCCAAACATGCAACGTTTCATGCCCCCCTCAGCAATGGGCATGAACCGGCCTCCATTTATACCTTTACCTGGCACAGCTTTTCCTACGCCGGCTCATATGCCAGGTCCAGGTCCATTATATCCAGCACCGAGATATCCTTTTCCAAACATTCAAGCATTTGACCCATCCAGAGTCAATTTACCAAGTCAGCAGCCTGACCCAGTGCCAAACCAGTCTCAGTTTCCGGGTTACTTGAATCCTTATAGCCATTTTGTTGGCCTCCAATCAATGCATCAACCTCCTCCTCCATTGCAGGTAATACTTTCCCATTGTTCATTGTGCTTATTCCTCTGTTCCTACAAATGGTTGACGCTCACAAGAAGGTGTTTTTAAAATGTTTTTTATATAGAATCAAACAACATCACAGATGAGTTTCAGCCAGGCTAGTAGTAGCAAGGAACCTGAAGATCAGGACAACAAACCAACAGGTTGGTAGGGAATGGCCAGAGGCCCAGAGGCATTTCTAGCGAGATGAGTTAATGCTCATGATTTCCATCGTGTTGTTGCAGGTTAATAAAGGATCGGTTCTCCAAGCAAATCCACAAAGTTGAAGATATAAACAGAGAGATAGCATGTAAAATTTAGTCAAGGTTAAAGTAGGCCCTCTTTTTCTGTTTCTGTAAATGTCAGTGCATGGAATCTTGAGGGTAATATAGACAGGTAAGGTGACTATGAGAAGATATATATGTGTTCACTAAAATGATCATGTTTTTCTATAAACACAATGAAGATTTCTCTCCTGCAACTAATGATAACCCGTTGTAAGAAAACAATAATCAAGAGTACTTCTGGAACTTATGTTTGGATGCTGCGACTACTATCATTGCTTGTCATTACTCTTGGATATGCTCGATAGGATCTGAAACTCACAAGTTGAATATAAAGCTAAGGTTGTTGTACTGAATGAGCTAAGGATGTGTTATCATCTATGGATATTGCATACTCATGTACCATATATATGTATTGTGATACTAAATATGTTTTTTTCTATATTGCAGGTAATCATGTGCTTCGCACGGCATGCCGGAATTATGCGAATTAATGGAGAGAAGACTTATCAGAGAAGAATCAGACCTGAATCTTCATAAGACATGTAGATTTGTTAAATGTGAAATCATCGGTAATATTTCTCATAGTTTGTAATAGCATTTAAAAAAAATATATCCACAATGGATATATGTCTTTACTAAGATATTTGGATGACGTCTTTTTCAAATGATTTTACCCAAATTAAATACTTGATATCTTTAAAAAGGGAATTTTGAGATTTATATATATTATATAATATTTATGAATTAAAATTTTAAATATTATTTATTAGTTTAGAGTTTTGTATATATAAGCAAAATATTCTGACAGCAACCATTCTAGTTTGTAAGAACAACCTTGTTAAGATAATATTTGAAAATGGGACTTTAGAAAAATATATGATAACATTTTAATATAACTTTACAATATGATTTAATTTTAATGCTGAAAAATAACTGATCAACTAGAAGATGATAAGTGTTTTATGGTATTTCTTGAATATTTTATAAGTTATCTTCTTCTTGTTTATTCTCCTTTGGCACTTTTACATTTTCTTCATTTTTCAATGTTGATATACTTTTTGAGAATATCCCAAAGGAGGTGTCCCGTTGTTACACATAAGGTTTTATGGCTGATTCTTTGGATATTTGGAAAACTAGTTTCTGTAAAATATTTACTACAGTTGATACAAGAAAATCATTTTTTTGGGAGAATATACCGCCAGATTCTCTATCGGTCATCCTCCAGATTCTTCTCTGGGATGTTGTGGTAATCTAAAATAGTTTTAGAAAAATACCACTAGCATGTTGTTCTCATTTGTAAATACTATTATCTAATGTCTCAATGTGGACCCATCAAAAGAGAGAGACAAAAGACGCTACTTGGAAAGTGATGAGGTTATCGATAAGTCGTCTGGTAAGTCTTCTACGTAGACGACTTACCAGTAAGTCGTCTGATATTTTCTGACGACTTACTGGTAAATCGTCTACGTAAGTCGTCTGGTCAGTTTTCTACGTAGACGATTTACCAGACGACTTATTGGTAAGTCGTCTACAAAAAAAACTTATCAGTAAGTCATCTAAATCATAGCAGAAAACTTACACAGTCCTCCAGCCACTCTAAGGAGGTCCGGAGGATTTGATACCACCAAGTTCTACTTGTCCGTGGTTTTTTATCGAGAGGTATTTTATAATGACTGCAAACACAAAATGTTGAAAAGTAATCAGTTTTTGTAGACTAAAGCAAGCTATTATGGGAAAAGCAAACATTTACGGACAAGTTTTCAACCAATCAGCGAGCTCCTTCAATTTCTTCTTGTCAATTGGTGCAAAAGGATTATAGCCTGGATAAAGCTTTTTGTTTGGAATGATCAATTTGGCTGTGTTGTTTGCCGTATAAGGAGATTGCTGTGAGGCAGCAAGTTTCCTTGTTTGATCACTCTTTGCACGGCAAAATGCCAAAGCAGCATCCTTCTTTTCCAGATATCTAGCATCCTCCTTCTGTAAATCTGAAACAGTGGATTGATTTTTGTCCAATAGAACAAGGCTCGGTTCTGGAGCTTTATCTTTCGAGGAACTAGCATCTGCGGGCACATCTGGACCTTTATCCTCCGGCAAGCTCTTCCTTCCCGCGTTCGTCCCATTAACACTTTCACTCTGCAATATATAACTTTTCAGTTCTTATTCTTAAGACTTTGTCTAGTCAATTTCTTGTTGGGAGAGAATTCATTACTAACCCCGGGTTCGAGCGTCGGTTTAGGTGGAGGGGTAGTGTTTTGAGCTGATGTCCCTTTCTGTTTTGTGGTGATATCAACCTTCTTCTCCACAGCTTCCACCCTTTTCGACAGATACTTGATCTCCTTAAGGCTCGTCCCAAACCCTTCCCTCATGGCATCAACTATGTCCTTGAACATGATTTTAATATCCTCTTTGGTCAACCCACCAATAGTCATATGAACCTCTTCACTAGCCTCTGCAGCTGCCTCTTCACTAGCCACTGCAGCTGCCTCTTCACTAGCCTCTTTACGAGCTTTTTTCCGAGGTCTTAGACTGTCTTCCTTCACTGCCTTTTTCTTCGCTGGACTCACAACCGCCGGCTTTGTATTGACCCAAGTACCGGTGACTTCCCAGCAATCCATGGTCCACTTCCACGATTTCTTTACAAACATGAGTTTAATTATGTTCTCCGCGGGCGTGTCCTCAACATCAAACTCCCATTTTGGAAACAATTCACCAATGTCCTTCTGAACAAAGTTGATCACCCTAGTTTGCAGTAAATAGAAGATATGAACTTAGATATTTGACGGATTAAGAAAGATGGAAAGAAAAGACTTCGCAGACGACTTATAATTAAGTCGTCTGGAAAGTCTTCTAGCTGGACGACTTAGTAGACGACTTATAATTAAGTCGTCTGGAAAGTCTTCCAGCTGGAAGACTTAGTAGAAGATTTATAATTAAGTAGTCTGGATAGTCTTCCCAGAAGACTTAATTATAAGTCTTCTACTAAGTCATTCAGCTGGAAAACTTTCCAGAAGACTTAATTATAAGTCTTCTACTAAGTCGTCCAGTTGGAAGACTTATCAGACGACTTAATTATAAGTTTTCTCCGAAGTAGTCCAGATTGCAGTAACTACCTGACTGAGGATAGCCTCTTTAAACTGTATGCGTCCTTTGCGACCCTTATAAGCCAGTATCGGTGGAGACGGATTGTTTGGGAGAGGATTACCATAATTAGCACCCAATTCCGGCAGAGCTGTGTACACACAGACTTGGAGAGCTTGCGCAAACCCATTAATAGTGTAACAACCCGAAATATCTCTGCCCTTCACAGAGTCCATCAGCACCTTAAACGCGACTCTCCCCCATGGATAATTCTCAAACCGTTCTAGCTCTATCACTAGCCTTGCCAGACTAACCCGTGTAATATTTCTCCCTTCAATGTATCCAGTGAAGATGGCAAGGTACGCGAGCTGCTTGCGATCATCCCGAGACCACCCTTCGCATCTCTCAAATGATGATATTATCTCCTGAGTAGATGGCCCAGCTTCGACATGAACTCCCAACATCTCCCAGAAAGAAGTCAACTCCTTTGAAACGACACAGTGAGGTCTCTCAAGGTCCTCGATGTACTCGCATTTTAGACCAGTGAGGTTTTCAAACTCTAACAGTGAAAACCTCACAGGTTCTGGACCAACGAGACTTCATAGCTCATACTTCTTCTTTATGTCCAGCTGGAAACCGAGCATGTAGTGAACCAGCCTTGAAGCCCAATCAAATCTCAGCTCTTGGAACTTGATGAAAACTCCCAACTTCGACTCCTTCAGCTCTTCATATTCGTCATCATAAAGAGCTTTCTTTAAAGCAGTATGTAACGTCCAACAAGTATGATACGAATTGCTATGCACTGCGGGGGGGGCTCTTCCCCTAATGTATGTATCCTACGGGGGAGTTCTGGTATATCCATTTTTTTTCCTGCAAAACAATCAAAGACAACCATCTCAAAACAATCAAAGACTTATAATTAAGTTGTCTGGCAAGTTTTCCAGCTGAAAGACTTCCACCTGGAAGACTTTGCAGACGACTTAATTATAAGTCTTCCAAGACTTCCAGTAGAACATTTTAAAGCAAACCTGAAAATTCGGAGAAGATATAATCGCCTTCGACATAGCGGTTATATATCTGCAAAAATAGACGTGAAAAAAAGAACGAGTGTATAAATTGATAGAGACAACGTTTTATGTTCATCTTTTCCTCAATCAATCACTCGACAGTAAGAGATATAACTTACCGGCGGCGGAGTTCAACGAGACGCCTCTGAGAGAATGCGTGCTAGGGTTTCCTCTCAGATTTTATATAGAGGAAGCGGCTGTGAGAACGGTGGTGAGAACGATGGTGATAACGGCGGAGAGATAACCGGTGGTGAGAACGATGGATTAGAGAGAATCGACGGAAATCGCCTTCGAAATCGCCTTTGAGAGAAACGGCGTTAGGGTTTTCTGAATTTCGCGAAACAGTGAATAAAAAAAACACCTTATATATGTCCGGTAAATAATCCGGTTAGGTTTAAAAGTACATTGAAAAATTAAAGGTTTGGTCCAGTTTTGACGACTTACTAGTAAGTCGTCTGTTGAATATTGTACATCAGACGACTTACTAGTAAGTCGTCCCAGACCCTAAATTTAACCCCTAAATTAAATTGACTAAATTAACTAACTAACCACGTTATAAAGTCGTAGTTATACTTAAATAGTGTTTACTATACACAAAAATAAACACACTTAGGTAAATTTTAAAGTTTTCAAAAAAACATTTATGCATTCCAAAATCTAACCCTAAGAACACATACAATACTACAACATATGTTGGCAAAACCTAAACCAAAGAATATCATGACTCACTACTAGTTTTCGTAAGATATTTACTACAGTTGATACAAGAAACTCATTTTTGAGAGAATATACAGCCAGACTTCTCAGGGATGTTGTGGTAATCTAAAATGGTTTTAGAAAAATACCACTAGCATGTTGTTTTCATATGTAAAAACTACTCCATCTGTTTTCGAAAGTAAGATTTTTTAGAGTTTTCACGTTTATTAAAAATATAATAAATATTTACAATTTAATCTACAATTTACTTTTTAATACAATTTCCAATAACTATCCACCAATAAAATTTAATCAATTCAAATATTCATAATTAATGTTTTTTAAAAGTATACAAAAGTACCTTAAAAATATAAAAAAATCTCAGTTTGTGGAACAAAAATAAATTTTATAAAATTTTATTTTCGGAAACGAAGGGAGTATTATTTTATGCCTCAGTGAGAGAGAAAAAAACCCACTTGGAAAGTGATGAGGTCATGTAAATATCGCAAACTTTGTTGCACAGAGACGCTCACTTTTGGGGGGCAGAGAAGATAGGGAGCTTATTATTTATGTAAAGCACAAAATTCGGAGCGAACATTCAGACAAAATAAGAGAAAGAAGCGAAAGAAAAGAGTAGAGGCAAAAATGAAATTCAAAGGGTCATTACCCAAACACACACAATGTTCCAAAATATATAAACAAAAATATCCTTCTTTCAACAGGTGATTTTTTTCGTTTTCTGAGTAGTTTCTTGGAGCTTTATGGCTAAACCAGAAGAGAAACAGCTACTACAAAAATGTTTTTCATGTCAAACTCTTTTAACAATATATATATATATATATATATATATGGTGTGATTCAACTTCACAAAGTTCCAATATGATATATTGATATTTGGTGTCGAAAGATATGAATCAACTCTGTTACCGACTTAGGATTTGACGATGATTCGTCATCTCTTACTTCTACTTCTACTTCTTCTTCCTCCTCCTTGAATCTCAATACCCTAAACCCTAGACCAATCCATCATGTAAGTTCTTGTTTTTGTTGTCTCTTCTTTTCTTGGTTTTTCCTTTTAATGTAAGTTGTCGTTTATTGTTAGGGGTGAAGATGATATCGTGGAGCTCTTATGGAAGAGCGGCCATGTTGTTGAAAGCAGCCACACACAGAGACGTTCCGTTCCTCCTCCCATTCTCCGAGGCAGCGGAAGTGGCGGAGGTGGAGAAGAAAGTGCTCCCCTTCCGCTTCCTCCGCCTCTCCACAGTCAACCGTCTGATCAGAATATTTTCATCCGCGGAGAAGAAATGGCGTCTTGGCTTAACCATCATCCTCGTCCAGGCGAAGATGAGTTAAACTATCATCTTTTCTACTCCGGCCTCGTCTCAACCCCATTTACTCACCCCCAGGGCTCCGTCTCTCTCACACCTCAACCACTACCACCGCCACCGCCAGCTAGTGTTATTATGTTCACTCCGACGGCAGCGGAGAGACCGATGGGTCAGGTCATCGCCGGGAGAAGGGCGGAGAGCTTCTTCAACTTGTCGAGGGTAAGAGGGAACGTACATACAGGCGGTCGAGTCGAAGCAGCCGCTGCACAGTGGGTTAAAGATTCAACGCAGGTGGGATCAAGCGCGACTCCGACTTATTCTGCACCCGAGTCCTGTCTGACACCAGCGACGTTCACTGGCGGAGTGGCGCAGACTTTTGCAGTCCCCAGTCTTAGTCGGAAGGTGGTTGAGACGGTTTGCGAGATCGCCGGACCGTCTTCTTCGAGGGTCTCAAAGACGGAAACAGAGCCGTTTCAGATGCAACCAGCGACTGCGGATGAGAGGAAGCGAAAAGAGAGAGAAGAAGCCGTTGACGATACCGAGGTAAAGTCAAAGCTTGGAAGCGCATGTTAGTCACTTGGACGGGCGCAGTTTAGCAAGTCTCATGGTTTTGATAAGTCAACTGTGTTTGTGGTTTGGTGGCGTTACAGGAAACTGGCGAAGAAGCTCGTGGTTCAACTTCTAGGAAGAGGTCACGCGCTGCGGAAATGCATAACATCTCCGAAAGGGTTCTTCCACGTTATCCTTTCTTGAGTTTCAAGCAACAGTGTCATGGCTCTTATGTTTCATCTCACATATATATATATATATATATTTTTAATGTAACAGAGACGGAGAGAAAAGATCAACGAGAAGATGAAAGCTCTCCAAGAACTCATTCCTCGCTGCAACAAGGTTAGTTTTATACTTACTCAAGGTAAGGTTGATGATTCTGATTGAGATCTCGTGTTCTGCTTCTACTTTTGAACAGACTGATAAAGCTTCAACGCTGGAAGATGCTATCGAGTACGTCAAGTCGCTACAGCTGCAAATACAGGCATGTCCTCGAAAAAAAAAAAACAGACTCGTGTTTCTTTTTCTTGGTAATGGAACTCATGCAGAAAAATAAAAGGTTTAGGGTTTTATAGTTTCTTTTTTTGTTAATCAACAAGCGTTTCCAGCCACCATGGATTTTGGTTCCCTATACGTGGAAGGGTTATAAAAAGTTTCATTTTGATTTCAACTAATCCCTGAATACCGAAATGCAGATGATGTCTACAGGAGGCGGCTGTATGATGACTATGATGTATGCTCCAAATATGCAACGTTTCATTGCCCCCTCGGCAATGGGCATGGACCGGCCTCCATTTATACCTTTCCCTGGCATGGCTTTACCTAGGCAGGCTCATATGGAAGGTCTAGGTCCACCGTATCCACCACCAAGATATCCTTTTCCAAACGTTCAAGCCTTTGACCCGAACCAGTCTCAGTTTCCGGGTTACATGAATCCTTATAGCCAGTTTGTAGGTCTCCAACAAATGCAACAACCTCCTCCTCCTACTCAGTTGCAGGTAACTTTTTACCATTATCCATTGTCACAATTTGATACTCACAGGATCCTGTCTTCAAATGTTCTTTTTTTTATAGAATCAATCACTGGTGAGTTTCAGCCAGGCGAGTAGTAGCAAGGAACCTGAAGATCAGGATAACAAACCAATAGGTAAGCGGGGAAGGGCCAGAGGCGTTTCTTGCGAGATGAGTTAATGTTCACTATTTTGACAGATACATCTCAATCGCTTTGTTGCAGGTTAAAAGAAAAAGGAATCAGCTCTCCAAGCAAATGCACAAAGTTGAAGATGCAACCAGAGGGATAATACGTAAAATAATATAGTCGGTTAGATAAGTCGGCGAAGAGATGTCTGCGTTTGCGTTGTTTTTTTTTTCTTTAGGCCAATGAATATTTCTCTCCTGCAACTACAACTTTTGTAACGAAAACAATAATCTAGAGTGCTACTAGAACTTTTGTTTGGATGCTGCGACTAGGATCGTTGCTTGTCACTACTCTTGGAAATGTTTGATAGAATCTGAAATTAACAAGGTGAGAAACTTAGCAGATGCTCTTTTGCCAGGTCATTTACTCTTTGCAAGTTCTTGAAATCAAGATAAGAGTGTACCTTTTCTGTGAGCACGCGGAAAGCTTCTACTCCCATTGCTTCATCCAGTTCCTGATACATCCATAAAACAGTTTCGTCAATACCAGTAAACAAAGATTTAATCTCCAATGAAACATGACGGTGTAGATGAGCTTACCTGCAGAGGGTTGGAGGAACTATCGATAGTGGAGATGAGTTTCTGAAGGGCTTCATCCTTTAGAGCTTCTCTGATTTCACTAGAAGAAGCTGCAAAAAAGTTTCTAAATTAAGCAATGGATGAAGACACAGATTCATTCATTCATTTAAAATTCGTTAAATTATTCTATACTACTTAGACTGAGTTGGGAGAACATTACCGATAGCCTCGAGCTGTGTCTTCTCTACAACATACTTTTCTTCCTCCACAGTTATTGGTCTCGCCACCGGAACTTCCTTTGCTGCAGATGAAGCTACAAAACACACAGGTAATGTGACTCAACCCAAAGTTCAAATGTTTATTATCTGACGCTAGCTAGCATCTCTGGCTAATTTAGAGGTTTCGAAACGCAGACTTAAGTTGGAAGAGGCATACCACTAGCCTTGTGCTCTGTCTTTACTACGACATGTTTTGTTTCCACTACCGAGACTTCCTTTGCTGGAGAAGCTGCTACAAAACAAGTTCATGAATCAAACCACGAAACAACTGACAAAAGCAATGAAAATTAAAAGAAATATACTATGCTACTAATCGAATGGACCAATCATAGATATGCAAACCAAGAGACAAACACAATGACTAACCTGGCTTCTCCTCGGCAGCAGAAGGTTTAGCACATGGAGTCTCTGCATCATAAGTCAGACTACATAGTCAGTAACCCCTGAAGTAACTCAAGCTACAACGTCAATGAGACAAAAAAGATTCTTTCTCTTTGGGGGTACAATAGACAAGCTAAGAGACACTAATCCAATTCACAATTACAAAAGACAAAACACTTTTTAGGTGAGAGTTAAAAAATAACTTGCCTTTGTGCTTCTTGAAACAAACCAAGGAACAGCTGCAGGACACACAAGGAAGTAATATCAATGACAATGCAAAAAGAATGAGGACAGCTAGATGAAAGAGAAGAAGAAGAAGAAAGACTTCTTACTAAGGAACAAGACAAGAGGGACACTTGTACTTGGATACAACTTTCTCGCATATTTCGCATGTCGGAGCAGCTCGAGGACACATCTCTCTGTCTGTCTGTTATCTCAGCAAGCGACGCGATTCAGGGTATAGAGAAAACCTTTCAAAATTCAAAGAGGCGTCCCAATGTGTAACCTTGAAAGAGAGAGAGAGAGAGAGAGAGAGAGAGAGAGAGAGCCTAATGGGCCTAAAGTTTATTTATTGGCCCATATTATGTTTTTTTTTTTTTTTTTGCCTTTTCTTATTTATTTTTATTTCTCCGAGTCATTGGTAGCTGAGAAGCGCCGGAGAAGATGAAGCTGAAGCAATTAGAAGGCTTATTGGGTGATCTTCAACAGTTCTCTAATCCTAAAGTATGCATAAAGTTTATGTCTTTTATTACCTTTGATTGAAAGTTGAGTTTTTTTTTTTTTTCTTTTGTCTTGCAGGTGGAATTGGAGCAGTACCCAACTGGTCCTCACATTGCCTCTCGCATGCTTTTCACTGTAAAGTCTCTTTCTTTTGTTATTATGCGATTACTTTCATGCTTTCTGTGGATTTGGTGCTTCATAACTGGCTAGTAATGATTTCAATGAGTGGATGTGTGTCTTAAGCTGCTGTTTGGCTTGGCTTTGTTTCTTTATTTTTTTAGGAAGTGTGTGTTGGTTGAATCAATGTGTGTCTTGTTTAGGCAGAGAATTCATATGGAGACATAACTGGTAAAGTTGTTGCGGATTTTGGCTGTGGATGTGGTACTTTAAGTGCTGCTGCTTCTCTTCTAGATGCAGCGTGAGTTTAAAAAAAAAAAAATCTTCATCTTTGCTCCAATCTTTATCTCATCACTACTTTAAGTTATATTCATTCTGTGTATTGTTCTATGTATTGCTTCAAACAGCTGTGTGATTGGATTCGATATAGATCCTCAATCTCTTGAAACAGCATCACTAAATGCAGATGAACTTGAGGTATACTCTTCTTCATGTGAATAAGCCTTCTTTTTGGTTGTAGCAATATTGTTTGCTGTAGTCTGTTAGTGTGGCAGGTGGAGATAGATTTCGTTCAGTGTGACATTACAAAGTTAGAGTTAAAAGGTGAAACCTCCTTTTTCAATTTTACTTTCTTTAGACAAATAAAAGAAAGATATCTGGTGGAAATGAATCCATATTTGCTTATTGATAGGCCAGATTGTGGATACTGTCGTGATGAATCCTCCCTTTGGGACACGAAAGAAAGGAGCTGACATGGAGTTTCTCTCCGCGGCAATGAAGGTCGCCTCTCAAGCTGTTTACTCTCTGCATAAGACATCTACCAGAGAAGTAAGCTGGATGAAGCCTTTCTTCTTCTTCCTTAACTATCTAGTTTGCGTAGATATTATAGTTTGTGACAACATTTTGATTATTGCAGCACATTAAAAGGGCAGCGTTGCGTGATTTTAATGCCAAGAGTGCTGAAGTTATATGTGAGGTTGGGGGCCATAAAGATTTTGAAAACATCATATGAAACTCTGATGAACATTCTAACTTACTCATGTTGTTTCCCTTTGCAGCTCCGGTATGACTTGCCGAAACTCTACAAGTTCCACAAGCGAAAAGAAGTCGATATCGCGGTTGATCTCTGGCGTTTTGAGCCTAGACAGAACTAGACCGCTACGATCTTGCAATCTTTAGCTTTGAGTTAAGAGTGTGACAATATGTGGAATGATTCATGATATGAACTCAAGTTTTATAAATGTTTGCTGAGATACTCTGTTTGCTGATAAGACTTTATTAGGTAACCTCACATTTACAACTTACAAGAATGTTCCCTGACATAAACAAGTGTGTTTGTCTAAAGAAACGCTGCACCAACATACATAAAATTGATCCATCAACCTCTATGACTAAGATGACAATCATCAACAACTTTAATAACATTGTTTAACTGGTTGCTTCTGAAAATGTTATGCCTGGTGGCTCGACCACTATAGTCTCCGCAACTTATGGGTTGTAATATCCCGAATTGTGATATATGGAAAGGCTTAACATAATTGATTTGGCTATTTATGTCATCAAAGTTGACTTACTTTTTCCGTTACACATCCGTTTAGAACTCCAAAGTTAAACGTGTTTGGATTGGAGTAGTGAAAAGATGAGTGACCTATCAGAAGTGATTCGCGATACCGTGCGAGTGAGACCAAAGCACGGAAAAAAGTCATGTGGTGATTGGAAGGTCAGTAAACAATGATTTCGAGTCTTGGAAAATTTACACACCGGCCATTAGAACGGAATGGACCCACAGGCCGAAAAAACGGACGTGGATGGTCCATATTAGTCGTGACGGTCGGACAATTACATTTACATTCAACAAGCTAACTCAAGAAAAGTGGAGGCACTCATCGAATTCTCAATTACAAAGTCCAATACTTTGTAATTAAAAACAAAAAAAAAAAAACTAGTAAGATATTGATGTAATGGCAGGAACAACATGGATGCCAACTTAATTGTTTAATACATAATCAACCAACGGATCAAATCTGTACTATCTAACACATAGTTAAAGCTTAAAAGTAATCAATCATTCAGAAAAAGCTGGAAAGCTATTAAAGATCCAATGGTGGAGGAAGCTTCATAGAACCTTAATTTACTCGCTCAGAGCTAATAAAGATCCAGACATCAACGATTCTCATGATTGAATCATATCTTCTCCCACGTGGGACGAACAAAATAACTCTAGATGGATGTCGCATTAGTCAAAATGTACATTTTGTTTGAAACAATCAACAACATCGACCTATATATATGATGAATATTTTCTTGAAGTGGTTTAATAAGTGTATGCATTACACACACATACACGAACATGTACATAACCTAACAACAGCTGCTGCGTAAAACGAAGCTCCAACATGTACTGAATGTATATCTAGTTGAGTTATCGGACGGAAGAAACCTTTTCAGTTCGACTGCTCAATAAAAACCATCAAGACATCAACAGTTATACTTATACGCGAATGAATCATTCCATAAATGAGATATTAAAATTCGTAGACGGATATTCCTCTAATAATCTAGGCATAATATTAACAAAAAATAGTTTGGAATAACCTTTAAAAAAATCATCGTATGCATATAAGCCTATATCCAAGGATAAATCACACAGGGAAACTATATAGGGATGTCGTTTTAGCTACAAAACCAACATATCCATACTTAGCTATATGACGACTTAACGAATACTTGTAAGGATACTGTATAACATTGGGATCTATAGGAAAGATAAATGATTTATTCTTATTAAAAACATGATTTATTTATTGGGGTGTCACCAGTTATCAATCTTGACATAGATATAGAGCTTTCTCACAAGTGTATGGTCGACTTGTGATCATTTAAATGCATGGTTTGGATTTAAACGAATCAACGTAATTGTTAAACTATCGTGTATCTACTTCTATATAAGTATATGTACAGTACAAGCATAGTATACTCCCTCTATTTAAAAAAAAACATTATTCTAACTTTTTTTCTTGTTTTAAAAAGTATCGTCCTACATTTTCAATACAATTTTAATACACAGTTTTTTTTATCATTTTAACTAACCAATATATATTTATTTAAATTAATTTTATTTAAATAATTACATATTAAATAATAATATATTAATATATTTTATCACTTTCTTAATCTCCGCAAAATATTTTTAAATGACATTTTTATTATGAAACGGAAAGAATATAGGGGAATTGCCACTAATACCACTTTCTTAATACCACTTTTCAACTTTACACTTTTCAATTTTACCATTAAAATTTTAATAGGTAAAAAACTATTGTACCCTAACTAATCAAAAGAAATGGAAAACCCATCATCGTATCCAACCTGGCCAACGCCTCCGCTTATGAGTCCGTCACCGCCGAATTGAGCTCGATGCTCATCGAGAATCGTCAATCCGCCATTGTTATATCCACCTCCATAGCTGTTCCCATCGGCTGCATCGTCATGCTCGTCTGGTGAAGATCTGATGGTTCCGACAGCTCGTAACGTGTCGAGCAGCTTAAGCCTTTGGTGATCAAACGCCTCTTCTTACGAGTCCGCCGCCGTATATTGACATCTTCGATTCGCCTCAGCTCATGTCTTCGCCTGCTCAGGTGAACTCATCCTTTCCAATTCCAATCCCTAGATGATGGATCTCACGCCAATGACGAGTTCTCCACGAAGCTAACATAATTTACAAGCTCAAACGAACAAGACGATTTCTCTCCCAACACCTAAGAAACGCTAACAAAGGTAAGAGGATAATATATGGTGATTTTCGTCTCTTTCTGTAATTGTAGGTTGGTATATCAAATTCGATCAATTTCTAGGAAAGAAGACGAAGTTTTGAAGTTTTTCTCATGAAGTTTTCAAATCTCAAATTTATAAGACCTTATAAATTGGGTCCTTTGGAATCTTACTGTTGATCTGTTAGCAATCAAAATACATAGAACTTAACATATATTTAAATCATGAGAAATTAATAATTTAAGATTAAGATTATTCCATGATTTCTTCTTCTCTTGGTTGATATGTTAATGTTGTAGGAAATTACAAAGGTGTGGTATGAGCTTTTGGATTTAAAGGATGCTGTAGAGAATATGTGTGATGATATACATATCAAGTACCTCACTTTCTTGAGGTAATACAATGATACCATTTGTAGTTTGACTAGCAAGGTTTAGTATGTGCAGTATATGAGGTGGAAGGTTGGTGTTTTGGTAGTGTAATGTTATGTTTGGTACTATATGAGATTCATTTTTTATGTGTTGTTTGTGTATAATATCTATAGAAGCAGTGGAGATGGAGCATGAGTTTGTTGAGTTACCAAAGCATATTATTTTTGAATCTTGTTTTTGGAAGTGAGTGATGATGCGTATGAATAACATGTGATTGGCTTGCGCTCAGATTTTAAAGATCGACGAGGTTGGTGAGCTGTTTGAAGAAGCAAGAGGAACTCTGAACAAGAATGTGGTTTGTATGATCAAAGAATTAAATATTTATAACTCTTTATAAAAATTGCAGAGTTGGCTTCTTTATACATCCTTCTCTCTCATTTTCTTCAGATATCTCTTATACTAAACCAATTGTATATTCTCTTACGAGTTGCATAGTTGAAGAGATTAGTTCGACATGTAAATGAGTGTGGTTCCAATCGTTTCTTTTATAGAAGAATGAAATATGGAGAAGCCTTGATATTCTCAGATCATGTTAGTAACAACTAACAAAAACTGAGTTTTGCAAGTACAAACTCTATTGGAACTAGATTCAAATGATTTACAAAGCTTTATAAATTAGTTTATAAATATTTATAATTAACTTATAGACTGCAGTAGATATTTTATAAAGTATTACAAATCTATTTATAAACCTATATGAATCAATTTATACATTCTTGTAAAACAAAATAAAATATCTCAAGTCTGCTGATTGCTTGAAGAGCTCATCAACTTGGTGCTCCCCAATCCGCCATGGCTCTGTGATGATGATGCCTTCTACTCCTCTTGCTCGGCGGTTTGATTCAGCTGAATTCACACTCAAAGAAGACTATAACGACTTCTTTCTGAATGTATGTTTCTTAATGTCTCAAGAAACATTCATCCTTCAGATTAAGTACTAGTAACAAGCAACTATCTTTTAACAATGCTTCATTTCTTAATATACTTACAACGCTTTGTCATAAACTCTACACCTGATTTCATGAAATAAAAAGTTGTAACACTTCAAAATACCACTAACCTGATTCTTCTGATATGTTTTTTGGCTGAATAGATATTTCTCTAACAGCTTAAAAAGACTCTCTAAACTATTTATAAATCTTTTGATAAAGTCTTATAAAACCTTTATATTTTTTTGTAAACCCTATACAAACTCTTCAAAACCCATTAAAATCTTTTATAAACCCTTACAAATCTTTTTTTTGTCAACATTCTTTTCATTTAAGCCTCATGGGCTGAAATTATGGGCACATGTCTTTCGTCTTAAAGCCCAACACTTTGATACACAAGATTAAATTCATAAAAATAAAGAACACGTGCATGTTTTATAAAGAGATGATGATACGTGGCAGATTCTGAGGCACATGCGGACAACGAACAATGCTCCACCGCTTCAGACCCCACCGCTTCAGCTCCACGAACGAAGAAACCTCCTTTGTCGAACTTACAAATCTTATATGTCTTAATAAATGGTTTATAGACTCCTACAAATAATTTTACATATCCTTATAAATTATTTTATAATGGTGTATCAATTTTATAAATTATTTTTATAAACTCTTATAAATTATCTATATACCTTTATAAACCCTTATAAACTATTATACAAACCATTATAAGTTATTTTATAAAGCTTTCTAAATGGTTATAGACTCTTTTAATTGATTTATAAACCTATACAACTCTTATAACACCCCTTATAAATTGAATATATGCTTTCATAACATTTTTATAAGCTTTTATAAATAGTTAATAAATTGCTTTTATAAATAGTTTATAAATTTATAAATTATTTACATTCATCAATAATCATAGATCTACCCCCATTGGTTGATCTGAGAAAGTGAACCATAGATCTTAGAGACATTTATAAATCGCTTATAAACTTACAAAAATGTTTTATAAACTTTTGTAAATGATTTATAAACTCTTATTTGCCCTTTAAATTTCTTTTTTCTTCATTTTTATCTTCTTTCATGTGTTATTGCTCTATATCATATACTGCAAAAAGTAAATCCACAAATTTTGTTCCCATTAACTTTTCTTCTTTTTATATCCTTGTTGAACTAATTCTACAACACTGTCAAAATCTATGTCATTAAGATCTGAATGCGTTGGGGTCACCAAATGTTTGTATTCCTTAGAGAATCCAGACATTGTATTAACCAAAAGATGTAACAAAAAATAAACAAGTTTTATAAGTTTCCCAAATCTCTAATTTACAAATTTATAAACCCATATAAAACTACATTTATAATCTTTTATAAAATGCTTCACATTATTGACCAAGACACCGATTGGATAATCACTTTTGGATTGTCTAGTGGATCTGTTCCAGCTTCATAAATCCTCAGATGAATCACGAAGATGTGCAAAATTCATTGCTATCTAACTGCCTAACGAAATAAAAAGATAATGTTAACTTTTAATCGTGTAAAGATACCTTATCCAAGCATAATATTCATGTATTTTGGTAACAGTCTTACAAAGAATATAGGATAACACAACACAAGACTTCTCATGTTCACACGTTTATATGTTGTTCTATAGATATATACGATGAACTCTTGTTTAATAACTTCTTTTATAACACCTTGTTTAATAAAACTCTCTAAATGATTATAGACTCTTATAATTGATTTAAAGACCTCCGGTTGATTTCTTAACATGTATATACCTATATAAACCTTGAAAATAATTTACATACCTTTATAAACCCTTTAAAATTATTTTATTAACTCTTATAGATTGTTTAATAAGCCTTTCTAAATGGTTATAGACTCTTATAATTGATTTAAAGACTTCCAATTGATTTCTAAACATGTATATACATATATAAACCTTATAATTATATACATACCCCTTATAAATTATTTATAAACATTTATAATTTTTGTAATAAACATTTATATATAGTTTATATACTTTATAAATTGTTTTATAAGCCTTTCTAAATGGTTATAGACTCTTATAATTGATTTAAAGACCTCCAATTGATTTATAAACATGTATATACCTATATAAACCTTATAAATTATATACATTCCCCTTATGAATTATTTATAAACTTTTATAATTTTTGTAATAAACATTTATAAATAGTTTATATACTTTATAAACTGTTTTATCAGCCTTTATAATAGGTTTATAAAATTCATAAAAATAAAAAATAAATTTTTATAAATGATCTATAAACTCTTATTAATTATTTATATATCCTTATAAACCCTTATAAATTATTTTACAAACTCTTATAAATGATTTTTATAAGTCTTCATTAATTATTAGAGACTCTTATAAATTATTTAAGAGACTTTCTAATTGATTCCTAAACCTATAAACCATATAAATTGTATACATACCCCTTATAAATTGTTTATAAAATTTCATTATGTTTTTATAAACAGTTATAAATGGTTTATAGACATTATTAATTGTTCTATAAACCTTTATAAATGGTTTAGATACTCTTACAAATAATTTATAAACCTTTATAAATAGCTTATAAACTTTACAAACCGTTTTATAAATGATTTACAAACTCTTATTTGCTTTTCAGCTTTCTTTTTTCTTCATTTTTATCTTCTTTCATGTGTTATTTTCCTATATCATATGTTGCAAAAAGTAAATCTACAAATCCTTGTTCCCATTAAATTTTCTTCATTTTATATCCTTGTTGAACTAATTGTACAACACTGTTAAAATTCATGTCATCAAGATCAGGATGTGTTGGGGTCACCAAATGTTTGTATTCATCAGGAAATCCAAGCATTGTATTAACCATAAGAAGTAATAAAGAATAAACAACGTTTTATAAGTCTCTACAAACTTCTAATTTATAAACCCTTATAAAACTACATTTATAATCTTTTATAAAATGCTTCACATTATTGACCAGGACACCGATTGGATAATCACTTTTAGATTGTCTAGTGGTTCTGTTCTAGCTTCATCAATCCTCGGACGCAATCTCAAAGATGTGCAAAATTCATTGTTATCTAACTGCAAGACGAAATAAAAAGATGATGTTAACTTTTAATCATGGTCTAAAGATTCTTTATAAAACCTTGTAAAGCATTGAGTTGTACTATCAATAATATCTTAAAACCCAGATTTATAAGAGGTTCTAATTCTTTAAAATACAATGTTCACTATTCAAAAATATTTCTCCTAACCAGAACTATTCAAATGACAAGTCTAAATCAATCTTATTTGTTTTTTGAATAACAGAGGAAAGAAAATCCTAAAATTACTTGAACCCAGATTTATAAAAGTTTATAATTTTTTGAAAACTCAATGTTCACTATCGAAACTCTTTCTCTTAGATCGACCAGTTATAAACCAACCTTCGTTGATTTTTTTTTATAACAGAAAGAACAAATCCAAAATATTACTTGAATCGAACAAAAAAAAACACAAATTAGAAACATACCAGTGTGAATTGTGGAGAGGAGCCAACATCTTTGAGGTTTTGAATCGTGATTCTCGTAATTGCTTATCACCAGATACGTGAGAGAGAGTGACGATGGAACTCAACGGAGACGACGACGGATCTCGACGGAGATGACGACAGATCTCAACGAAGAGAGAAGAAGGATCTCAACGGGGAGAGAGACGATGGATCTCGAAAAGAAGGACGGTGGATCCGACGGAGAGAGAAGAAGGATCATGACGGTAGAGAAGAAGGAGACGATAGATTGAAGATAAGGTAGGGTTAGTTTAGTCATTTACACATTAATGAATGTGGTATTTATGAAAATGTCCTTTGAGTGGTGGTATAAGTGAAAAGTAGTATCAAGAAAAGTGTATAAGTAAAATTTCCCCAAGAATATATACTATATATAAAAAAAATCCCAAGTGAGATTGGTAGACAATTAGAGAGAGACGATGGACCTTGGAAAATGGAAATTGAGATATCAGCTTCCTGAATCCTGAAGCCCTTGCATGCGGTGAGATGCTCTCTTTTTTTTGTCAAACACTTCGCTTTTATTTTCTTTACTTTATTGTTTTTCTAAGTTTATATATATTAATTAACTACTTTCTCCTTTTCTAAAAATATATAAGATGTTTTACGTAAAAACAAATATATTAAAAAAAAACTTTTTATCTAAAAAATATAATTAAAATTATAAATTTTAAACAATTCAACTAATCACAAAAATAGACTATTAAATATGATTAGCTATATACACATATTTTAATAAAGTAAAAAATTACTTTAAATATTTTATATATTAAAACATAAAAAAATATCTTATATTTGAGAACGAAGGAAGTATAATTTAGCATTTTATATTTTAACATTTTTACCTCGGCAAGTTAAATACGTAGGATTTGTATTGTATACATTTTTAACTGTCGACACTTGGGACTTTTTTTATTATGTTACATATATACCATATGATGCCTGATCTAGAGCAATAAGTCAACAAATTTTGAACTGTCCAATATATCTACATGATATGGTATTGGAACCTTCACTTCTGTGTTCTGTGTGTTCTTGCAAACAAAACCAAATATGATCGATGAATTACTAATCTGAATCAAATTTAATTTGGTAAAAATGCAACAACCAACCTCATCATTATTTAATCTATTTATTTTAAGCTATTGTTTACTTTCATTCAACAAATTACAAGTTCAGTGCACCAATTTTTAATAATGTATGAGCTCAACTTTAAAATTCAATAAAAAGGACAAGACATTGGTGGAGATCAACAGAACTCCAATCTCTAACGTAGAATTGTATGCACGTCCGCATTACATCGCAAAATCATAACTAAAATCAGGATACATAAAAATTTCCAAAATAAAACTACATCGCATGCACGGAAATCTTCATAATATTTTATTTGTGTATTTGATATAGTTGTTGAAATTTGAACATCCAGTTGGTTTTGTTACGTTATGCATGTGTTTTTATGTGACCAATCTCTTTGTTTAATGAATTAATTTGATCTCCATCGCTGAAGCCAAATTAATTGGATACACCTTATTAGATATATTTAGCTAATAAGTAACTGTGCATATATAGTAGAAACATCTAAGCAGTGGATAATAATTATTTGTTACAAACGATAATTATGTTTAGGCCCCTGCGTCCATAATTCATATGTGATGTTGTCCCCTGCTCGAGACATACTACGACAGAGAGTAAATATTTTAAACAGAAAACTCCGGAATTCTGCTTCAAATTTACTCTTTATCTTTTTAATCCTTGTTCATGCTTATTTATGGTTAGTCCCGACTATTCTAGCTTTTTTATCTTATTTCTTAACTGTTTGTTGCTCCTCTTTTGCTTGATTCGTTTTAGTTGTTTAATCTTTTGCTTGCTTAGCATGTTAGTACTAGTTAACTTTGAGACCTTGATTGCCTTGTTTATTGTCAGCTTTAGATGTAAAGGAAAAAAGCTTGCAACTACAAATCTTTTACCTTATCTTAATGAAATTTACCATCATCTTTATCCTGTATATAAGAAAAAACATCTCTAGAACTAAAACTCGATTACATTGATATTTACATCTCAAAAAACACCAAACCAAAATGAAAAATATGATTAAGATAAATATAAATAATAGGATTATTTTGCAACATGAAACTTTATGTTTGATTTGCTGTCAACGTAAGAAGAGGATCAACAAGATTTGATCCTGGTCCCTATTTTATAAAAAAAAAGTATTTCAGAAAATAATATGACACCATTTAAAAAAGATAGAAAGAAGGATATGGACAGTGTAATAATGTAGCAGGAAAATGTATGTGCAGGAAATCTACGGTAGATATTATTTCGTAGATTATAAACTAGTTATGGTGTATACATTCGTTCCACTATGCTATGTAAATTATTGTATTATGCTATCAGGATATATAATCTAGTGGGTTTTACTAGTGTTGTAATAGCTTCACACCATCAAAATTTAAATATGCATATATAGGATTTGATACTTGTATCTCTTGTGCATTAGGGCAGCTTCATAGGCGTCTGAGTTTTTGATTTTCTAGAAGCAAATTTGATCAAATTAAAGCGTAGTAAACTCGAGAGCTCTCTGTCCGCCGGTTGATCGAGGCCGAGGACGGTTTCTCTCGATAATTCGTTTTAGATAAAATATGATTACCACTCAAAACCTATTCGAATATACAAGTGGTGCTCGTAGATGTCAATAGTCTTCCGTGACTAACTAGACGACGAAGTCACTGATACTGAATGCATTAATCGTTACTACATAAGGCATGCGGAGTGGTGGATTACCATGTGGATGCAAGATATGCTGAGATGGAAAAGGATAAACTGAGGGTTTATGTCTTGACGTAGTCGTTGAACTAGTTGCTGAGGCAGTGTGTGTCAGAGAGTGAACCAGGAGGCATGCGAAGTGGTAGAGACCATGTGAACGCAAGATGCTGAGCTGGCGTGGGATAAACTTGAGGAGCAAGTTTATACAGTGGAGAAAATGCAAGAGATAAACTTGTGGAGCAAGTTTATGCCTTGAGTAATAAGTGCATTTTAAGAAAATGAAAGTGTACTTATTAATATGGAAGTTGTCCATATTCATGTTCCTTGGAGACTAGGGTTTCAGGAACGTGAAAATCACTATAAAAGAGCTATGGAGTTGTGTGTATTCCATAAGACACTGACTATTATTATAGAGGAAGGGTGAAAATCCCTTAGGAGTGTTCTTGGGTCGTTCTGAAGCAGTTGATGAAGTATTGACGACAGAGAGACAAGTTTGGGTAGATTAGAAATCTTTCAGCAGCAACTGTTAGGGTGTTAACAGGCTATGTAAAGCTGATAAGCAAGTCTTGTAATAAATTGTTTAGGCGATTTCTAATAAAGCAATAGTTGGTTGCTTGTATCTATTTTGTCTCTTGATTTATTTTCTGCATTACTCAATTGTGGTGTCATCTTTGCACTAACAAGTGGTATCAGAGTAGGTCACCTAAGTTATTGATGTGATCCTGAAGGTGAAGATGGACACGATTGTTCTATGCAGAAGACAATCATGTTGAAGGATGGCTGGTATGGTCAGTGGAAGGTGCGCATGAAGCTATTGGTTCGAGGAATCAATGATGATGCGTGGATAGCTGTGAAGACTGGGTGGGAGGAGCCTACCATATTGACAGCAGAGGGGAAGAATCCCAAGCCTAAAGAGCCAAGACAAGAAGTGGTTCGAGAGGTAGTTTGAGAAGTTGTTCAGCGGATGCGTCAGAGTCTGATGCAGTATGCGTGGAGGAGCAGACAGGTGTGTCTGTGATGGAAGGCTTGACATCTAAGCATCTTTATTTTAGTTTAGTATGCAATCAAGCAGGGGGAGAAGTGGTGACGTTCTGGTCCAAGGAGTGCATATCTCGTGGGGAAGAAGAGCATGGTGATGGACGCCCTGATGTAGATGGTGCTTATCTCATGGGAGAGAAAATATATCTATTGTAGAAGATGAAGATAGTGCAACTCTCGTGGGGGAGAATACCATATCGAGTGTGGAAGTTTCCAGGTGGGAAAAAGTGGTTGTTGAACCAGAAGGATATTGTGTTTGATCAGCACACAAAGCTAAAAATGGGAGATTGAAGATGCAAGTAGAGCTTGTAGATGTCAATAGTCTTCCGTGACTAACTAGACGACGAAGTCACTGATGCTGGATGCATTAGTCGTTGCTACATAAGGCATGCGGAGTGGTGGGTTACCATGTGGATGCAAGATATGCTGAGATGAAGAAGGATAAACTGATGGTTTATGTCTTGACGTAGTCGTTGAAGTAGTTGCTGAGGCAGTGTGTGTCAGAGAGTGAACCAGAAGGCATGCGGAGTGGTAGAGACCATGTGGACGCAAGATGCTGAGCTGGCGTGGGATAAACTTGAGGAGCAAGTTTATACAGTGGAAAAAAGACAAGTGATAAATTTGTGGATCAAGTTTATGCCTCGAGGAATAAGTGTATTTAAAAAAAAGAAAAGGGTACTTATTGATATGAAAGTTGTCCATATTCATGTTCTTTGGAAACTAGGGTTTCAGGAACGTGGAGATCACTATAAAAGAGCTATTGAGTTGTGTGTATTCCATAAGACACTGGCTATTATTATAGAGGAATGGTGAAAATCTCTTAGGAGTGTTCTTGGGTCGTACTGAAGCAGTTGCTGAAGTACTGACGATAAAAAGACAAGTTTGGGTAGATTAGGAATCTTTCAGTAGCAGCTGTTAGAGTGTTAACAAGCTGTGTAAATTAAGCTGATAAGTAAGTCTTGTAATAGATTGTTTATGCGATTTCTAATAAAACAATAATTGGTTGTTTGTATCTATTTTGTTTCTTGATTTATTTTCTGCATTACTCAATTGTGGTGTCATCTTTGCACTAACACTATTGATGTATTAAACATAGTATAACTCAAAAATTAAGTTTACTTATTGATTAAAATGAAAGTGGCGTCATTACTAAGAAAGAATATTAACTCGTCACCATCTGACCTACCAAGTGGCACACACCTGTTAGTTCATTGTCTTTAAAAAAATGTGACCCTTTGCTACTTAATTGTTATTTATCGAGTTACTAGGCTAGGAGAGATGTTCGGGGGATCACATGATTCACGACATACTTATATATTCCAATTTATAATTGGTATTCTTTTGGCAGATAATATAGTATGATAAATTGATAATTGTATTGTAGCTAATATAATTAATCGACGGCGATTGTTTTATATTTGTAGAGCATCCTTAGTCTAATAGTACTAGTGCCGAAAACTCGTCCTCGCGTATAAAGCAACCACAACCCGAACTAAAGAAAGTTCTTATAAGCTACTTATAAACAATGGTTAGTTAAGTATACATATTGTGACAAAGTCTTTAGAAAGTAAAATATAATTAAACTTATTGGAGTGAACTCTTAGACTATTTAGGAGGGGGAGTGTATTGAGCAAAAAGTTTCAAGTGATTTGTATTAAAATGACAAATCCACTGCTATTAAAACATAGATTTAAAAAACACTTTAAAATTCAATGTTATTGAGTTTGTCATTTCATAAAACACTCTGAAATCTACTGGTATTGAACAAAATTTAAGTTAGAGATTTTAGAGTATTTTAATTGTTTCTTGAGTGTTTGAAGAGAATTCTTTAGTTATAAAAATAAAAATTCAAATCTCACTGTTTTATATGAGATTCTAGAGTGTTTTAAAAAAAATCACACCAAATTCTTTAATTTTCATGCAATCATATACAAACTCATTAAAAATCAAATTATTTCGAATTTCAGATTCAATACACCCCTTTAGTAATATTTTTTGTTGGTTGATACTATTCCAACTGTCAGTTATTATTATCTCAAATGACTTAGGAGAACATACTTAAATTAGGAAAATTTAAAAATTTATCGATCTTTAGAGGTAAATGGATTGAAAAAATCATTTAATCTTGCTGAGGCTATTCTCAATGCAAGGAGGGCATCGATAAAGTATTTACTGAATCTGCAATATGAATATGACTTTTGATCAAACTATAATATGCAATTAATTATATCTAAGTCGTTTTACGTTATAATATATTGTTCGATTGCTTTCCTTTTTCAGCTTTTTAAGCAAGTCCCTTATGGAAGTGTTTATCTACATTGCATCTCATAAAAGTTAAACAAAAATCTCAAAGCTATTGTATAATCATCGCTATCCCAGCAATTTTTTTTCTTTTTATTTACAGCCAGCACACTTATTTATAATACAAGATTAATGATTATATATGCAACACCAGAATAATAATAAAACAACTATACTTTGAGAAAGTTATGATGCGGCATGAAAAAAGTAAACAAAATATTACACAAATGCTCAAGCCTTAAGCTATGGGTGTCTTAGTAAAAATCCGTTTCTGGTCCAGTTTCAGAATTTACAATATAATTATATTGCGAATTGAGTTTTGGATTGTACGTAGTACTGTAATCAGAAATAGTTAATCAGAAATAGTTTCTTACGCATAAAATGTTTTTAATTGGTGTATGTGTATAGATGTTTTGTTCGATTAAGATTTATATGAATATATCTAAAATGTACAATAGGATTTTTTTCTATCTATTTTAGATTTTAGATCTATTTGCCAGGTAATTGTTGGTTTTAATTGTACATCTCTAGTATAAACCGATAATTAAGATTTCAAAATTGTGATTTCATTCTCTAATCATTTAACATATCCATCAAAGCTTTACAATTTCTATTTTAATAAAGTAATATCGATATATATATATATCATGACGACAAGGTAAAAATACTATAGTAAAAATGAAATATTTTTACTTTAATTAAAAGAATTTTTAGCATTGTATAATTAATTTTAAAAGAAAATTAAGCCCAAGTTATAATATTTTTTGCTATTATATAATACTGATATTGTATATACAAACCTATTATTATGTGGTTTACTGGTTTTTATTAAAACCCCTCATTTACTAAAATACTGAAATAACCCGTTAGCTAGTGAATAGGGTACATGAAAATACTGAAATAACCTGTTAGCTAGTGAATAATATTGTAATAATTAAGATCCTATATATATATTGTTGTGAAATTAGAGAATATAATTTATGTTTATGTATTATTCATAAACATAAGTAGCCCTTTATATATAGGGAATTACACTGTCATAGAATAATGGAAAGACTAAACAAATGAAATACAAATATGGAAATAGTACAAATCATAATATAATAAAGAAAATGCAAGATGCCGATTATCTCTCTCTCTCTCCTCACGGTCGACTCTCTCTCTCTCTCTTTAGTATTGAGCCGGTTATGAACCGGACCGGTTATGTACATTCACAATATGATTTATAACACTCCCCCTTGGATGCCATAATCATACAGGGATTGTAATACACTTTAGATGTTGCCTCATCAAAACCTTACCAGGAAAACCCAGTGGGACAAAACCATGGTGAAGGAAAAAGAGTACAACACGTATTACTCCCCCTGTTCTGAACAACTCGCGGTTGGCCTCATGAACAACCAAGATCTCTGAATGGTTTGAAGATGTGGTCGCGATCGTTTGCTTCATGGAACGCCATGATATGGCCATTCCACCATGTGTGAAAACATAGTCTGTCTGTGATCGAGCATTGTGTGGATCCGAAAGATAACCTGCATCAGCAAAATGAACTAAACCTTCTTTGTTTTGGTTAGTATAAAATAAACCCAAGTCTTTCGTGCCTTGCAGGTAACGAAGAACATGTTTAATCCCGTTCCAGTGCCTTTGGGTTGGACAAGAGCTTAATCTAGACAATAGATTCACGACAAAACATATATATGGTCGTGTGACTAGCCAGATACATCAAAGCTCCTATGGCACTGAGATATGGCACTTCGGGACCAAGGACATCTTTATCGTCAATCTTAGGATGGAATTGATCAGTGTCCAGGCCGAGGGACCCCACGACCATGGGGCTAGATAATGGGTGAGACTCGGCCATGTTGAATCTCTTGAGTTCTTTTCAGTATATGCCATTTGATGCACAAGGATTCCATCTCTTATGTACTCAAGATGTAATCCCAAACAAAACTTTATTTTTTTTCAAGATCTTTCATCTCGAATTCTTTCTTAAGATATTCAACTGTTTGGGAAATCTCTCCAGAGGTTCCTAGGATATTTAAGTCATCAACATACACTGCTATAATCACAAAGCCCTGGCCGAATTTCTTTATAAAGATACAAGGGCTGATCGGATCATTCTTGTATCCTTCTCTCTCTAGGTACTCACTTAACATATTGTACCACATTCGGCCAGATTGTTTCAATCCATAAAGTGACTTATTCAACTTTATACAGTGTTGTTCTCGAGTACTCGATTTGTTTTTTAACTCTATACCCTCTAGTACTTTCATATAAATCTCATTATCCAGTGGCCCATATAAGTATGCAGTTACAACATCCATTAACCGCAAGTCTAATTTCTCTCTTATAGCCAGACTTATCAGGAATCTAAAAGTAGTAGCATCCACCACAGGGGAGTATGTCTCCTCATAATCGATTCCTGGTCTCTGTGAGAATCCTTGTGCAACAAGTCGTGCTTTATATCTCACCTACCTTGCCGTGTTCATTTCTTTTCCTCACAAAGACCCACTTATAGCCGACTGGTTTAACATCATATGGTGTCCAGACTATTGGTCCAAAGACATCTCTCTTCTTTAAAGAGTTTAACTCCACGTTTATAGCTTCTTTTCGTTTGATCCAATCTGATCGTTGAGTGCACTCATAAATAGACGTGGGTTCATGATCCTCATTCAAATCCATAAGTTCAAGTGCTACCTTGTATGCAAATATATCATCAATGTCGACGTTCTTTCTGTTCCATTGTATCCCAGACAAGACATAGTTTATTGAGATCTCATTATTATCAGGACCTTCAGTACCTTGAATCTTAGCGTCCCAAGAATCAGTATTAGATACATCAGGGCCGGCCGCATCTAAGCAATCATGATCGGCCGCGATCGCTATTAGGGTTTTGGGATCGGCCGCGGTTAAGTCCCGAGATTTAGGAACAGTTGCGGTCGTGTCTAGGGTTTCAACAACCTCGGTTTCATTCTCTGCACCTTTCTTAGTTTTCCGAGGGTTCTTATCTTTGGAACCTATTGGTCTACCACATTTCAAACGTTGTCTAGACTCTGTAGCAACTTGATTGTGTCCCTCTTGAACATCAATTCTGATTGGTGCATTAGCAGCTGGTATATATGACTTAGTCACTCTTTTTGGGTCAGCAAAGGAATCTGGCAATTGATTAGCTAGCTTTTGTAAATGTATAATCTTTTGGACTTCTAAATCACATTCCTGAGTCCGGGGATCTTGCCAAGATAATGATGTTTGATTCCATGTAAGCTTTTTTTTACCAGCTTATTGCTATCTCCCCCTAATGTTGGATGTTCGGATTCATCAAGGTGACAATCCGCATACCTGACCTTAAATAAATCACCCGTAGTTGGTTCAAGGTATTTTATAATCGTGGGGGAATCATATCCAACATATATCTCCATCCTCCTTTGAGGTCCCATCTTTGTTCTCTGTGGTGGAACAATTGGTACATAGACGGCACAGCCAAATGTCTTAAAATGGGATATGTCTGGCTCATGACCCGTAAGCAATTGTAATGGGGAATATTTATGTTCACTAGACGGTCTGATACGAATAAGTTCGGCCGCGTGCAAGACCGTGTGTCCCCAAGCTGTGGCCGGAAGCTTAGACCTCATAAGCAATGGTCTAGCTATTAGCTGAATTCGTTTTATGAATGATTCGGCCAAGCCGTTCTGTATATGTACATGTGCCACAGAGTGTTCCACACTTACCCCCATGGACATACAATAATCATTAAACGCTTGGGACGTGAACTCACCAGCATTGGTCTCTATCATTCCGACCTTAGCATAGTAAAAGGCCAGTAGAGAGCGCATGTATAGACTCTAGGACTTTCTTATAGCCTTGGCCGATCTCTATGATATGAAGGAACTCTTTGTTTCCTTCGCCCTTAGTCTCAATATGAAAGTCATTCATTCGAATGTCTTTAAAGCTCAATAGGCTTCTCTTAGAGCTGGGTGAATACAATGCATCAGATATCACTAGATGCGTACCCTTAGGCAACATGATGTTAGCCTAGCCGTAGCCCTCTATGAGACTGGCTATACCCGGAATGATACTTTGGAGACTTCATATAAAAACTTTCATTCATTAATAAAATAAGTTCAAAGTAATCAAAACATAGAAAACATAAAGCAAAGAACACGAAAATATAGATGTCGAATTCAACTTCATTCTTTTAAACAATCTGAAGTTTCATAATCCATAAGATCGTCTCGTTCATGATTGAAATCATCTTCACCATCTTGATAAGTCATATGAGCTTCAGGATTCTTCCCTTTCAAACTCTCTTGGTAGAGGTCAACGAGATGTTTGGAAGTCCTACATGTCTTAGCCCAATGATTATCCATACCACATCTATGGCACACGGATTTGGTCGAGTTTTGTGGCTTGAAAGATGTACCATGGCCTCGGCCATGTCCACGGCCTCCATAGGAGCCACGGCCATATGAGTTGCCTTGGCCTCGACCAAACGAGTTTCGGTCTCGACCACCACGTCCATGCCATTTTCCACGACCACGGTTGTGTTGGCTATCACTCTGGACATGGTTCGACTCTTTCTTAGCCTCTACGGTTGCATGTGCCTCAGGTAATGGGTTTGTTCCAGGAGGTCTCAATTCACTATTTCTCATCAACTGTTCATTGTTCTGCTCAGCGAGCAAGAGACAAAAGATCATATTAGCATAAGTTGTGAAGCCCTTCTCACGGTACTGCTGTTGTAACAACACATTGCTTGTGTGGAAGGTGGAAAATATTTTCTCAAGCATATCCTTATCCGTTATATCCTCACCACACAGTTTCAATTTTGAAACTATTTTAAACAGGGCCGAGTTATACTCGTCCACAGACTTGAAGTCCTGGATTCTGAGATTCCTCCAATCATACATAGCCTTTGGTAATAACACCGTTCTCTGGTGATCATATCTCGTTTTCAACTCTGTCCAAAGGTCTAGAGGATTCTAAATAGTCAAATACTAATCTTTGAGACTCTCAATAAGATGATGGCGTATAATTAATTTCGCACTGTATCTATCTCTCTCACTTGCATTATTGCCCTCGGTGATACATTCACCGAGTCCCTTGGATTTTAAGATGATCTTAGCATCATGTGCTCATTGCAAGTAATTATCTCCAGAGAGACTTAAGGCAGCAAAATCAAAGTTGTTGATTTTCGACATCTGAAATCATATGTTTCCTAATTTAGATTTAAAAGTGTTCAAGCGAATGGAATCAATATGCTCAAGGAATCCGGATTCTAGGTATGATGCAAATAGGTCATTCATATATGATGCATACATGTTCAATCTTAGCATTCAGATTCTATATGCAATCAGTTCGTACTATTATGCATGCATGATGCAAACAAGCCGCACGGCTACAATCTTAGCAAACGGTTTCAATGCAATCAATACAATGGTTATTCATTTTCAATCTTAGCAAATGGTTTTCTAAGAGTTCAATGTGTAATTGCAATCAAACATTCGAGCAATGCAACAATTAGGGTTCATTCGAGAATGTATGAAAACTATCAATACTAGCAGGATCATTATCAAGACAAGAATGCATAAATCATTTAACCTAGCAAGCGATTACTATTTCAATTCAAGCATTCAGTTTTAATCAATCAAACACGATAGTATTCGATTTTAATTTCAAGACATTAGGGTTTTGATCAAACAATCAATACGACTTCAATTTGAAAATCATTCAATCGGTTTTATCAATTCAAACAACCAAATTTAAGAATGAGATTATCAATCCTAGCAATCAATTTCTATGTGATCAAATTCAATACGGTTTTAATTAATCAAGGCTAGCATACTATATCCAAACATATAATCATTCAAATAATCAATTTTGATTCAAAGCATTAGATTAGGGTTTCGATTTTAATTCATTCAATCAATCAATTTGATTTCGAATTAGAGTTTATAAAATCGAATGTGTTTTAGTATTAGGGTTTTAAATAAAATTGATTTCATGCATTCATGCAATAAGCATGTATGCGGCTAGGATCATGGATATTAGGGTTTCGATTTTGATCTTAGATCATTGGGGTTTTGAGATTCAAAATCATTAAGGTTTCGATTTTAATTGATCAAACAATCAATCTCGATTAGGGTTTGGGGTATCGAACTTGTTATTATGAGCTTCGATTTACTCATTGGGGTTTTGATCTATTACCCTATGGTTTTGATTTCAACATTAGATCATACTATTAGGGTTTGTAGTTTTTATGGTTTCGATTCTTATCAAACAATCAAATTCGATTATGGGTTCTCTTTAAGGTTTTGAATTACCTTAACCTCAAGTACGGTTGAATGGACCACCAAAGAGATGAATCGCGAGCTGGAACTGATCGAAACGCGAGCTGATGTTGTCGCGAGCTGTCTGATTGCTGAGATCGGGAACGCGAGCTGTCCAACGTGCTGATCGGGTCGCGAGCTTTCCGCGAGCTGTCTGAGATCGTCTTATTTGCGAGCTGAGGTTGAACAAGCCGAGATCGTCTGAGCTAGGATCAGGAACGCCTTAAGCTGAAGCTGATCGGGAACAGATTGCAAACAAGGATTGAGATGTAAGGTTTTGCGATCGGGATTAGGATGGTTCGCCGGTAAGGATGTTCGCCGATTAGGGTTAGGGTTTTATGCGGTTTGTTTTAGCTTAGGAATTTAGATTCTATCGTGCTGATAACGTGTTGTGAAACTAGAGAATAGAATCTATGTTTATGTATTATTCATAAACATAAGGAGCCCTTTATATATAGGGAATTACACCGTCATAGAATAATGGAAAAATTAAAAAAAAAAATACAAATATGAAAAGAGTACAAATCATAATCTAATAAAAAAAGCAAGATATCGATTCTCTCTCTCTCTCTCTCCTCACGGTCGACTTTCTCTCTCTCTAGGATTGGGCCGGTTATGAACCGTGCCGGTTATGGACATCCACAATATGATTTATAACATATATATTATTTTTTAATGTTTGTAGTCTTTTGTGTTTGAAGTCATTCAGCAACGATTTAAATAGGAAAATATGATAAATCATGATTAAAATATCGCACAATCATTGTTATTTATTAAATGATATATTTTTGTCAGAATTAATTGTGAAATCAAATAAGGCATAAAATCTATGTAATGTATGTATGTGTGTATGGGACGTATCTAATGAAATCTGGACACAATCTGATCCAGCGATGCAATAGTTACTGATCTTTAAAACAAACCATAAAAGTTGTTTTTTCTATCTTAAAAGATAAAATAAAAATCTTATAAAGAAGAGATCACCATTGGACATCTCTTTGATTCCTCAGCTCAAAGCTAACCAAACCAACCCACAGGTACACACACACATATTGTTGGGTCTCTCTCTCTCTCTCTACCAATCTTGTCTCTCTCTAGGTATTGATTATAAGTTGCTTCGGTGTATAAATCAAGAAATGGGTAGTAGTTTCTTTGGGAGACCAAAAATGGGTGGATCTTCGTCTTCCTCACCAACATCTTCTCCGGCAAAGAGAGGGAAGAACAAGAATGGTTCTGACAAGCCTAAGCAGCCACAGAGAGGTCTCGGGGTGGCGCAGTTAGAGAAGATTAGATTACACAGCGAATTAAACTGCAACAGTTTCAATACTTATCCTTCTTATCATCCCTCAACTAATAATGATCAGGTAAAAACTCCACATATATATAGATTCATTAATCTAACTTTTAAAAAATATCAAAATTAACTTTGTTATTGACTATTGAGTCTATTAACCATGATAGCTAATTAATCGAAGAACGTATATCTGCTTTATCTGTTGTGTGTTTTACAGATTTTGAAGCAAAGGTTTAGAAAGAAACCATATTTGCATTTATAGCATCACATCATGATCATTTATCGCAAAAAGCTTATATATTTTAATTTTCAGTTACAAGAAAGTATTTTTGTATATTTAAATCGAGATGAATTATATAGTTTTAGATACATTTTTCATTCGTTTGTTTCATCTTATTGACTAATTCAGGAGGATGTGAGGATTCACGCAGAATATTCATCTATACCATCATCAACTCATTATGGCCTTCATCCAAACATAATGGTAAATATATATATATATATTACTTTCAGCGTTGCATGTATATATGTACGGTACTAAGTATAATATCATTAATTGATTTCACAAACTAATGTACACATCACATGGTGTTCCTAAATGCATATCTTTTAGATTATAAGAAATTTCAGTCAGATTCTTAATTGAATTCGAAATCATTTTCTTTTCAAACATCTGATCTTCTAATACGCAAAATCTTTAATTGTGATTATCATGTTTTTAAAAAACAGTTACAAAAAAAAGAAGAAGATTATCATGTTTTCTAACTATCAAAATAAAAGGAATTTTAACAAGTTTCATACCGAATTCTAATTATTTTTATGAACTGTAGTCATGAACTGAAAACAAATAAATAAAATCTATTTAACTAAATTCGAGGTAAATAATAATATGTAACAATGTTTTATTAAAGCACTTTTTCATTATTCTATTTGCGATCTTGTAGATGAATGCAAGTAATGATCAATACGAGAGAACACCCATAAGATACAGAGATGCTCAGCCTCACATAGCAACAAGGTGTGTACACATTGTTATAACTAGCTCATAAATACATGTATAATATTTAATTATATGTCATGGTGTTTTTACACACATATACATAATAGATGTATGTGATATATAAATAAAGGCTAATGGTTTTTACATGTGTACAGTTGGAACCCCAACTACGGCATCCTGGAGAGCCAACATTTTGTTGAACCTAACATAACCAGACACTTTTTACATGAGGTTAGTACGTACTATATATATATTGTGTCAAGATATTTAATGCAACTTAATTTGATATGATCATCTGCGTTCATCGTCTTAAAATTAGGGCTTAATAATATATGGATCTCTGAATGATTTTCCGTAATGATATAGGACCAGAGAAATAAATTGGGATCGGGTATCCAGATGAACTTCGAAACAAGTGACGCAACTGAGCCAGATTTAGAGTTGAGATTGTCACTTTGAGTAATGTATGAACTTATGTTATTTTCAATGAGGCCATGGATTTGTTATACACTCAAAGCAACTTAGAAAGAAATAATATGTAACTTAGGTCATCATTTGATTTTGATACCATGATGTTATGTTTTCTAAAGAGTATGTTTGTAAATCAACATAAGTTTGAAATACAAATCAAAGCAGTTATAAAGTCATCTCCGTATATTGCTAAGCCATGCAAATGCAGTAGATGGAATTATTAATAAGAAGACAGAAGATCATGAGCAAGGTACGAGTGATTAATCTGCAGGATGGAAACGGCTAAGTAAATCGTATTTATATGTTCGTATAATACAAGAATAAAAAGTTAAAAACTGTATACCTGTTTTTTTCTTGTGTAATTAGCACATTCTTCAAATTACAAATTACGTAAGGGAAGAAGATGGTGAGCTTGTCATCAAAAACAAAAGAGGATGGTGAGCACACTTACATACCGTAATTATGTAAACAAAATCCAGACAAAAGTATGTTCGGATCAATTTAAATGTTAGTCATACTTTTATATGATTAGATGTTGTAAGAAGAGCCAACAAATGGTACAACGTCATAAAAATGGTGTTGAATGCTTTCTTTTCTGATTATTATTTAAATTAATTGTTATGTAATTGGTTGGCTTCTTCGGTTTATTGTGGTAAAATAAAAATAGAAGCGTAAAATTATTTGGAATGATAGGGACTGGTGGCACTGAACAATAATGACAAGAAATGAAAATGAAACTAAAAGTTTTGAATATACAATCATGATCATTTCTGAACAAGACTAGCAAAAACGCGATCAACATTCTCTTTTACTCATTATCAAACTTTTTCTCGTACAATATTTGTCTATTTACCATTGATCGAGATTTATTGTGAATATAATATAAACGAATATTCCAATACTAATCAACCCCACCGAAAGTTATTCTTGATTGATCACTAGCTAGATTTGATTATTTTTAATCACAAAAACTTAAAACACGTTATAGTTATGTCTTAAATATTTAGTCCTTTATGAATGTGAATAATCAGAATGAAGAATCGTTGCCTACAATATTAAAGCTTACCGTGGCCGAAATAATATTGCTTTTGAAAAGAGAAGACACCTTATTTTAGTGTCCAATCTCTGCTATGTTCAAAAAGAACAAGATTGTAAGATGGCCAACTCAATGGACCCAGCCTGCTTAGGCCAGTCTGATCAGCTGGAACGATCGACAATGCTTAGCCTGTCCAGAAGGGCCATATACGGGTCCGATACTCGAAAGAAGTAAACATAACCAACGACATAAACAACACAATTATCTAAAGTGCAATGTTAGCGGTACCAAAACTGATCAAACCTGGTTATTAAAATAATAGTAGTTACAGAACAAAAAATCATATTTTACCTAATTCTGATTAGGAATAAAAATATACATGATATGCCTACAAAATTATTTTTGTAAAACTCTGATTAGGAATAAAAATAATATGGAGATTGGAATAAGAGAAGTGAGAAGCTGGTGACAAGGTCATCGACCCCATTAGTGTAGTCTTACGCACGTTTATTCCTCGGCTTCTGTCACAACCGCGTGGGACACTGTCCATGTTATTCTTTTTTTTGTTATCAATTTTAAATTTATCAAAATCCACATAGTGGTCATTACAAAATTTAAGAAAAAACTAGTTCAATGTACCCTTTTAGCATAGTCATTTCCTTATATACATGAAAATGTTTTTTAATTGTCATGTTGTTCAATTAATGTATACATACTTCATTCTCTGCACGTCGAAACTAATATTCTTTTTGGACAAACATCAGAAATTCGAATTTTTAGAAGTTATATATAAATAAAGCCTTCCTCACAGCCAAATGGTGATCAAATAGAATACCAATTTATAACGTGTTTCATACAACACTCAAAATTCGTAAGAATGGCCGGTCTCCGAGTGCAAACGCTGATCTTCGTTCTGGTGACCGCGTTAGCGATTCTAGATCGTACCTTCGTGGAGGCAAACTTCGACAAGAATTTTATTGTTACATGGGGTAAACATCATATTGGAACGACCAACGGCAACCTTCGACTTGTCCTCGACAAATCTGCAGGTATATTGTAATATAATATCATCAACGTATATTATGTGAGAGTCTGATATATAAATGCGTGAAAACTAATTTTCTTTTTGTTTATTTTCAAGGATCTGCTATTCGCTCAAAGGTGGCTCACTTGTTCGGAACTGTAGAAATGCTTATCAAACTTGTGCCAGGGAACTCTGCTGGAACCGTTGCAGCTTATTACGTAAACTTTCGCCTTAAAATCGATATCACGAAATTATTCGTGAAAAGTTGGTTAATATTTTTTTTTAATGAGAGTAATGATGAATACTTTTTTTTTATTAGATGTCGTCCACGGGAACTGCACACGACGAGATAGACTTTGAGTTCCTAGGGAATTCCACTGGCGAGCCGTACACGATCCACACCAACATATTTGCTAAAGGGAAAGGAGATCGCGAGCAACAATTCAAACCATGGTTTAACCCGACCAATGGTTTCCACAATTATACCATTCATTGGAACCCATCTGAAGTTGTGTAAGTAATAGGACTTGGGGTCGTGTCTTAAGTTTTAAAGCACTCCAGATGAAGCTAAGAACTTTTTTTTATCAGTAAAATACTTCATAAAAAGCATAACTAAGATTAGAAAAGTAAAGAGCAGATATTTTCTTACTTGATGCATGTAAACATTTAAGTACCCACTTCTTTAAAAAAAAAAAAAAAAGTACCCACTTCTTGATAATTTTGTTTTATAGTCTTACATAGATACCTAAATGTAAATGAACTTATGTATTATAGTTCTATACAACATATACATGTCAGACATCATAGGTACAGTGTACTACTACCACAAATTAAAACTTTATAGGAGGTCATGAAGACCGGAGATTCATCACGTATGAATTGTATGATCGTTGTTTATATTTAATTTACGTTATGTAACATATGTTATATATAGGTGGTTCGTGGATGGAACTCCAATCAGAGTTTTTAGGAACTACGAGAAAGAAGGAATAGCATACCCAAACAAGCAAGGTATGAAAGTGTTTGCGAGTCTATGGAGCGCAGACGATTGGGCAACACAAGGAGGTCGAGTGAAGACAAACTGGACACAAGCACCATTTGTCGCCGAGGGTCGTAGGTACAAGGCAAGAGCTTGCTTGTGGCAAGGACCGGTTAGCATCAAGCAATGCGCAGACCCAACCATTAAGTCTAATTGGTGGACTTCACCGTCATTTAACCAGCTAACTCGAACGCAGCTAGACAGGATGCAAAAGATACGATCTGGCTTCATGATCTATGATTACTGCAAGGACACTAACAGGTTTAAAGGTGTCATGCCTCCGGAATGCTCCAAGAGACAATTCTAATCAAAGTTTTTTTTTTCTAATATATTTTCCCCTTTTCTGAATTTCAATCGTAATATGTTTCTTTGTGTGGAATTCGTCTTGTGTGTTGATTCATTTATAATTTTCCATTTATATAATAAACAAGGATAAGTTTGCTCTTTTCACTTAAAACTCCAATATAAAGATGAAAACCCCTAATTAGAGTCAAAATCTAATACAATTTTATCCAATGTAAGAGAGTATCCAAGGAAAAAAAAGTCTTGTATGTCAAATAGTTTTTTATTAACATATTATATTACATAGAAATCTTATAATTAGGGACCTTTTTATATATAGTTTACAAATAATTATAAATTATACTAAATATTTGTAACATTTATAATAATGTTGAATTAAGAATAGTATCTACATCATTTTTATTTTATAAAATGTATATAACTTTTTTTAGTTTACCCATTTTTATATATTTTCGTGTAAGTTAAAAAAAAAATTAAACTTAAATACTTAAATATATGTATACTATAAATGTAAATATTACCTTTGCGTTGACCAAAAAGACAAGTCTGGCAATAATGTATCTGTCCACATCATCCAAACACAAATCCACTCGTGTCACGTCTATTCAAACAAAGCCCTAACTCTTCTTATCTATTGATCTCCCACCAGATTCGGTTGTAATCGGAGCTTCCATGGAACGTATCATCGGCGGCAAGTTCAAGCTCGGACGCAAGATCGGCAGCGGTTCCTTCGGAGAGATTTTCCTCGGTCTGTGTCTTCCTCATCTATACTCTTTTGGTTTCAAATTTGATTCCTATTTGACCTTTCTTGTTTGCTTTTCTCCGCAGCTACACACGTCGATACTTACGAGATCGTAGCTGTTAAAATCGTAAGTTTAAGCTACTTGATATTTTGATTTGGATCTCTTCTGTCTGAATTGACGTTGTCGGAATTGGAATTAAATAGTCTTTTAATTCGATCATCTTGGATTTGTTTTTTTTTTTTTTTGTGTAGGAGAACAGTAAAACAAAGCATCCTCAACTTCTATATGAAGCTAAGCTATACAGAGTTCTTGAAGGAGGAAGTATGTATGCTCTCATTTCTATCTTTTTCTTGGAGTTTGGTTGTTATTATTATTATTTTTTTAATACCAGGAGGTTTGGGCCGAAACTAATAACATGTAGAAGTTGAGGCCCGAAACCACAATACGTAATATTAGTTTTCGTCCCTGTGATCACTGAAACTGACTGAAGCTGGTTCTTTGTGCTCTGCAGGTGGGATTCCGCGTATAAGATGGTTTGGAGTGGACGGAACAGAGAATGCTTTAGTGATGGATTTGCTAGGGCCAAGTCTCGAAGATCTTTTCGTTTATTGTGGGAGGAAGTTCTCACCAAAGACGGTCTTGCTGTTAGCTGATCAAATGGTATGCCATGTGTTTTGGCTGCTTACATTTATTCTAGTGTGATTCCAATTTATTTATCATACGACTGTTACAGCTAACAAGAATAGAGTATGTACACTCCAAAGGATATCTGCATAGAGATATCAAACCTGATAACTTCCTCATGGGCCTAGGGAGGAAAGCGAATCAGGTTTATCTAATTGACTTTGGACTTGCTAAAAGATACCGTGATGCCAACACCAACCGACACATCCCTTACAAGTATTTTTTTTTTTTTTTGCCATTGTTCATTGTAGTATTTTTTTGGCTTATTGTTAATTACTAGTCACATTATACAAGTTATTCGTTTTTTTTTTCTCAGGGAAAACAAGAATTTAACAGGAACTGCAAGGTATGCAAGTTGCAATACACATCTTGGGATTGGTAAGGAATGCTTCCACATGTTCTCTTTATGTCTATGACTTTACGCTCATATACTTTAATTTGTTTCACAGAGCAAAGTCGACGTGATGATCTAGAATCTCTTGGATATGTGCTTCTTTATTTCCTAAGAGGCAGGTGTGTTGGACTTTTCTGACTTGAAAGAAACTCTCTAGCATTGTATTTCTCGAAGTTTGTGTTTCTAGTTTCATGAACCTCTCTTTTTAGTCTTCCATGGCAGGGTCTTAAAGCTGTTGACAAGAAGCAAAAATATGAGAAAATATGTGAGAAGAAGACATCAACTCCTATTGAGGTCTAACTTCTCTCTACTGTGCGTCACAATTGATACTCTTTCGGCTGGATATTCATACCACAATCCTTTTGCAGGTTCTATGCAAAGATCACGCTGTGGAGTTTGCTTCATATTTTCATTATTGCCACACACTGACATTTGATCAGCGCCCTGATTACGGGTTCTTGAAGCGGCTTTTTCGTGATCTATTCTCCCGGGAAGGTATTTATAAAAAAAAAAAAGGCATATCTCTATAATTTTCACCAGCATCAGTTACCTACCTTGCTCAGTTTAAAAGTGTTTTCTTCTTTGCAGGATATGAATTCGACTATATATTTGATTGGACTATTATAAAGTATCAACAAGCACAGAAAGCTAGAAATCAGTCTCAGGTATCCTTGAATGTATGCATATTTTTGTCTCATTCATAAAGAAGATTACTTAGTGATAAATGTTTTGTATACTGCAGGCAATTCCTGGGTCTAGCAATGGTCGTGCAATGCCAATGGACACAAGCAATCATCAAGGTTAGCAGCTCTAGTTAACAATTTTGATTTAGTCACTTGCTGGTTAATAATAATGATTCCAATATCTCTGTTGAGTTGATGCTAACTCTCTGTCTTGCAGGAGGAACTAATATCTCACATGAAGCTGAGTCCTCTGAGCGCGTTAGATCCTCTAATACTATTGGTCCAACCCCCCGGATGAATAATAATAGGAGTCCAGGTTTTGATCACTCCCTCCACAATAAGGTACATACCTCCCACCCCCCTTGTTGATGGTTCTTCTCTGACAAAAACTCTATCCTGTTTTATTTTTATTCAAAGTGCCTTTGTCCTTGACCGTTACTTAACTGAAAACTCCTTGTCCATTGCAGATGCAAATGCCATCCACTTCAGCATCTCCTGCAAGTACTTCTAAAAGAAATGACGTAAAGACAGTGTTCCCTCCTGAAACCTCAAGTTCTGGGAATGGGGGTGGGAAGAGAACCGGTGGCTGGGCTTCATCATTCATGTCTCGAGGGAAATGACGCCAAAGCAAAAAGCAAAGTGTAGTTTTTCTTTCTTCTGAACTGCTGAGCAAAGATTATATATAGCCTTTGGGAGAAATGAAGGAGTTAGTGACTAAGTGAGAGCTTTAAAACTGTGATTTCTGCAGTGGAATCTCTAGGCGAGGTTGCAGATTCTACATGACCAAAGCCTACTGTTACACACAAGGCATGAAAGTCTTTTATCTTTCCATGAACAGCTTACTGACTTCACACCTTTATATAATATATCTTGCAAACCGGACTTGTAATTTGATTGTAATTTGATTCTTGTGTTCCATTCTCATCTGTGTACTCTGGTTTCATATACATGTTCATAGTTCACTTGATTTGTGGCGTAATTTGCGTTTTGCTACTTGATCATCATTTTGTTTGCAGAAACTTCAAGAGCCAGGCCTTGAGCAAAGAGTTTGTACATGTCCTAAAAAGGCTTTTGAGTCAAGAGCTTGCTTGTGGCAGGGGACTTCAACATCATTTAGCCAGCTTTCTGATATCAATGATTTTGCCAAGAGTGGAGCAGTTTAATCTGGAAAAGAACAAATGTTAGTGAGCTCATGAAGCCAGTCTATTGGTGTCGGCCTGTGTTTCTGCGGTATCAGACAGCTCGGTTTGTTTGCGCTCTTTAGGAAAACCATCATCACTTGCGTCATCATCTTCATCATCATAATTATCATCATCACTATCATCCAAGATATAGGTGTAGGTGTGTTATCTGCAGCTTCAACGGAAACAAAATCTCAAGGCGTAAGAGAGGACCTATTCACTATCGTCATAAAGTTGAACCACCACATGATATTATGATGCAGTGACTTGCTTTCTATATAACAACAATCTTTGGCCTCATTTACCTATTTCTTATATATCTCTATATTTTTTTTTGTGCACATTTCTTATTATATTTATGTTCTTTGAATTGTTTACATATGTAGTTGAAATTTTCTCAAATCTGAAAAGAATTACTTATTTTGTTGTTGTCAGCTATCCCAATAAAGGGCAATTAAAATGAGAATTTATGTCAATCATCACAAAAGACTACTTCAATATTGTGGACAAATGGGTTTCGTGTTGTTAATGAACTCCACATTTTGTTTTGTACTATAAGTCATAACCAACTTTGTGAGTATATTAATTGAAAATAATATCTATATATATATATATATATATATTTAACACATTGCAGAACCACTTGGAACATATATATTTTTCATGATTCTCAAATGTAGAAATGAGATCTATTTACACGCAAATAAGTTATGTATACCCTATTATCTTATAAGATTTTAGATGAAATATTACAACATACAGTATTAAAAAGGTGCCCGCCTATGGTGCTGCACAGCCTGCACTCAAGGCATCCCAGGTCCTATCCTCGTGTCCCTCGTTACAAGGTATAATAATGTTCAAGTAAAAGAAAAGGTTTTCCATTAAACTATAGAGACTTTAGATAGCATATTTACGTGCAATGTGCATGACGAAAATATACGTCTATTTTAAGTTTAGTGGCAGATATATACATAAAAGACAAGATCCGAGGAGTCAGATTCCTACATCAAATCATGATAAATAAATATCATATATTATATACTGATTGGTGATATGATATTATAGTTTGCAATTGGAAAAGAGTTTAAAATACTCTGAAGGAAAATGCTATAAAATGGGATTAGTTCATATTATTGGGATTGTTGAGAAAGTGACAAACTAATATGTTGCTTATAACCTAGATTCATTGTTTCTAACATTCTATTTTATTAAAATGAGATATTTATTGATGATTAAATTTGCAAATGCAGTGTTCGTATGAAGCTATAAGTCTACATTATTAGCAGTTTAGTTTACCTACTATTATGTGTTTTGTAATCAAACACTTGAGTTAGTAATGTTAGTCCAAACAAGAGAACACAATTATCAAGAGCCGAACCAAATTGGTATAACTAATACTTTGTTTTTTTTTAAATCTATAGACGCTTAAGCAAATATTACATGTGTGTATTTATATTGATATGATGCAGTCGTTGACAAAAGAATTAATAATGCAGTCATATTAATAAATTTAATAAATTTCAAATGAGCGTGGTTGCTTCTGTAACCAGGTAAGCTGACATGTTCTATTTATTGAAAACAATTATTAAAAAAATAAAATAATACCAGAATAAAACCCAGTAATAATTCAATACACTAATATGTATTGTCAAAAAAATCATATATATTTTTACCAAAAAAAAACAGTCATATATATACATATCTCAAATTTATTTACGCAAATCATCTTCTTTTTGATCTAACATGTGTAAGAATTTTGTAAAGAGAACATAGATCAAAATTAAATATTTGTAAAAGGTAAAAAAAAATTGCAAAGAAACTAAACATCAAAGTGTTGGTGTGTTGTGTTAATTTGATGTCTTTTTTCTCTATTGGCAAACCACTGAGCGGTTTTTCTAGCGATGGGCAGCCACAAACGCCGTCTTCTCTCCTCCGTCTCGTTTCCACCGTTTTCTAACGCAGACGCTGCGTTTGAACCGCTACAATCTCCATGGACCACAATACTCAGTCTAGGAACCGCAGTGATGTCAGAAATCGATCTTCTTCCCGGCTCGATCATAACGTTTCTTGATTTAGAACCAAGATCTCTGTTTTCCGACAACTTGTTCTCCAACATTCTATTATCTTCCTTGACTTGCAAGTTACCTCTTCGATCCTCTTCATCACCTCTCTTCACTCTATCCATCGACGAGAATCTCTCACTGGAAATCGAACTAACCATCTCCGAATTCAAAAACATCAAATCAGATGAGCTCACGTTGCTCCAACGATTCTTGAACACAACATCAGACACAAGGATCCTATGATTGAACTTATGCATCACCTTATCTTCTCCGTGTTGATCAAGTAACGGTTTATCTTTATGACCTAATTTAAGAATCTTCCTGAAACTCCCTCCGATGCTGAACCTCGACGACCCACCAAGTTCCTCTCTCTGTCTCCTCTCTTCTTCTTCTTCTTCTCTCTCGATGTAAAGCTCCAAGCTCGAGTCTTCCCGTACCTCAGACTGATTCAAGAACCGGAAGCTGTTTCCATGGACAGAGGACTCATCTTCCACTGAGACTCTCGCTCTGCAGAGAGGACAAGTTGCGTGCTGCTCAAGCCACTGATCGATGCATCCCACGTGGAAAGCGTGACGACATTTAGGCAACAATCTAAGAATCTCGACGCTTTCGAATTTAGATAGACAGACAGAACACTCAAGCCCTTGTTTTGATCCTTTCAAAGCAGAGAATCTAAACAGAGGAAGTGACTCTATCGCGGTTTTGTCTAAACCGGAGAATCGGTCCGAGGAGTTGGTAGACCGGTTAAAGAATATTCCTTGTCGGAGCCGGCGATCTTGCCGTCTTCCGTCGCCGGTACCTGACCGGAGATCGATGTGGCAGCACTTAGCGTAGACGAGGAGGACGAAAGTGAGTGTGAACATGATGGCGAGAACGCCGGTGACGACGGCTAAACTCGGCTCGAAGTTTGTGACTAGGTCGCCGTTTCTGAACGGAGGAGCAGGAGGCTGAGCAGATACATAGTAATAACTGTGGAAGATTGTTACAAAGAAGATGAAGATTTGATACATCGGAAGAAGAATAGTTTTACAGAGAATTTTTTTGTTTTTCTTGATTTTCTTGGAAAGTCTTTTTCTTGTGTCTTAAATAGTTTTATTGCAGAGGAGAATTAATTTTTATTTTCCATGTAGACATAAATTAATATAAGTTGTCAAAAAAAAAAAAAAAAAGACATAAATTAATATAATCACGTCGTCGTCATCTTCGTGACAACATTTTGTATGCTATTGCTTTCTCCTTGTCTCTTCTACTATTGCTATTCTCTCCATTAACTAGAAAACAAATCACCTTTTTTTTTTGCGAACATAAACAAATCACCTTTTGGTGGGCTGTTATTCTCTGACCTCATTTTTATCATATTTAGGACGATGGACTAATCGAAACTTGTTTGTACATCTATATATAGATTTACAACTTGCATCACATTTGGTTCTATGATTGATTTTTGGTGCATGGTTCTAGAAAATAGTTTAACTATACAATTAAACCGATTTTCTTCTCAATTCAGTTCAATATATTGTTGATTTTGGAAAAAAAGTTTAAGAAGTTTTAAACTTCAAAAATAAGGATATAACATTCAATTAATGGATTTGTTGGTATACAATATGTTCAATGAGAAAATAGATCATTTTCAGAAAAAAAATAAACAGTTTTATATTCTGATCAGCTATTGTTTTTCAAATTAGAGTAAAATTAATTGAAATATTAGATTTTGATAAGTTGTTTTTGGTTTGGTTGATCTGAAACACGTAGGGCAGTCCTTGCTCATGTTTTTTTTCAATTATGGTTTTATAATTTGATATTTTCGTTTATAAAACCTCAAAATGGAAAGGTATGTGGTTGAACAAAGAACTATAGATATATTATATCTAACATTCTTGTTTTAGTTAACTAATAATAAAAGCCAAATACCCTAAAATTATTCTCGACAATGTTTATTAAAATATTCATATATGAAAGGCCACTAACATATAAGTATAACCAATAAAAATGTTATATTCTTATTAATTATAATTTTAAAAAATGATAGTTGTTGAGATAGTAAGGGTCTGACGGATTCAAACGCAGCGGTTTCTAACGGTTTTAAGAGATTTGTACGACTGGTTCTGCGGTTAGAAATTAGTGCGTTTGCGGGATACTTATGACTGGTTAACTACCAAATACAGTATCAGTTAAATAATAAATTGACAATATTTACATTTTATTTAATTATAAAATATCAAAAATCATAATATTATAATAAATATGAAAATTATATTTAGAAAGTTATAGTTTTAAATTTTTTAAAATTATAGAAAATATTTTTATTTTAAAATTTTATAATAGTAATTAAAATATAATAGATATATTTTAGTATTTTTATAATTCCAATTTTAAATTTTTATTGAATATTTTTATTTATGTATTTATATGTTTACAAAAAAAATTATCATCGCGCAACCGTCCGCAACCACAAACGCTAGCTGGAACCAGCTTTTGATTTTAAGAGATTCAGAGCGGTTTGAAGCGATTTGTAACGATTTGTATGATTGTTTCGAAACGCTGTCAACCGCTACTAACCACAAAAACTCCGTTTGCGGATGTTATGGGGAAAACCAGCCATGCCCTAAATGGTGATGAGCTCAAAATAAATATTAAAATGTTTTTTTTTTCTGCAGTCGCCGGAAGTGTAAGTCAACAAGGACCAGTTGCACAGAATTCCGGTAGGGAAAAGAAAAGTCAAATTTTGCGTTTTTCATGATTGAGTGATGATAGGCTTCCATGCATTACTATTTACTCTTAAAATTATTGCACAAACCAATTCCCTAATAATAATCTTAGATTTGAAATGAATAAACTAACCTATATGTCGGTTTCACGATTCAAGCATCTGCACAATGATATATTGATATGAAATTTGATATTTAATATAACTAAATCACTTTGCTAGCTAAAATTTAATTTGTTTTTGTAGTTTTTAAGCTGTCTTAAAGAATCTTTTGTTATAAGATATGAGCTTACATATCAATCATTAGGCCCATTTGCTTAATTAGTTGGCTGCTCTAAGATCATGTGCTATTGTGTGTTAATCTAAATCAACAGACTAACAAAAGTAAATTCTCAGAATATTTATTTGAACCCAAAAACAAAGAGAAGAATCTTACAAAACTAAATGGTAATACACAAAAGTGATGAAAGCTGAAATGAGGAACAAAAGAAACAGAGAGATTACAGTAACATAGTGGAAAGCTCCAATAAAACTTTGGCCTTAGAGTATATCTTCCGAAAAGAAACCCCTCTTCTTCCATTTGTTTACAAAGATATAAGACACTTTTGACTTCTCCGGCGACTTTCAGGTATGAGCCGAGGCAGCAGTCATTCCTACAGATGACTCCGGGCTAACATACTCCTCGCTTGCATGCCTGACAAACTCCTCCGGCGACATGTGTGAGCCGTGACAAGCACATACGATTTTGATCTGGTTTGCATTGTACCGGTATGTAACACCCGAGATTGTTCGACCGTGTGGGCCTGAGCCAGTGCTTGAGACCCAGGGCAGGTTAGGACGTGCACCAGATCCTCCAAACTTCACATCTGCTGCCATTCCAGGTTTTATGGCAGAGAAGTCAAAAGAGAAAGCATTACTGATGTTGTTGTTGTTGCTGTCTCCTGGTGGTTGTTCTGATGCATCCTCTGATGAGCCTTCTTCTGCAACAGGCTGTTTTCCCTCACATTTCGCGGTAGCTTCTTGAGAGACAAAAAGAAGTTGTTATCTTTGCAAGTAAAGGACTTTATGACATGTTTGCTTACCCGAGTTTGATGGGACTCTTCCGGCGAATGGAGACTGAGAAAGGGCAACAATGCCGCCTGAACCATCCTTATCCAGCATAGGAAGCTGAACCGGTGAGTATCCGAACATAAGAGGGAGATTATTCCCAGCATTAGCAGTAGGCTGTGTTAGACTTGTACCTGCTGCATGTTGTCCAGACTCTTTTGCTGGAAAAGAGTAAGATAAACCAGTGAACGGTTTGGTGTAACTCATGTTGCGGACTGTAGTAAACTCTTCAGCACCTGACCCAACATGGCTGTTCTTCCTTTGACCGGCTAAGTTGTCCACAACGTTTGCATCAGCGGTAGGACGAGCCACCTCCTTAGCGAGGTTGGAGGAAGAACCACCACCACCTACTACAGATTCTGCTACATCTTCGTTTTCAGCTGTTGATCCTTCATCAGTAGCGTTTGAAACATGGGATGCTTTTGTCTTCTTCTCATGCGGATCAGCTGACAAGTCTTTCTCTTTCTTCTTTTCATCGTTCATCCCAGGGAACCCAAACTTTCTTTTGTTTCCTGCTTCTTGTCGTGTTGTATCATCCTCCACCCACAAAGGTTTCGTGGAAGCTTCAGCGTCAGCTGTAGGAGCTTTGGAGAGGTCATTGAAGAAATTCTGTGGAGGTCGTTGTTGACCAGAATCGCTTCTCTGAGAACCAGAACTCGGCTCAGGTGGTCTCTGAGAAGTTGGATGAAGGAAGTTCTTGAAGTCATCAATCACTTTAGCACTCCTATCTCCTCCTTGTACTATGTGCTTCTCCGAGGAGCTTCCAGCGTTACCCTTAGCTGATCCTCCACAAGAGAGACCCAAGCTGAGCTCTAGCCCATTATCATCATCCATTTTTTGAAGTAACTCCGAACAGCTTAACAGATGTTTAGAATATCCTCAGCAGCCTTGACTGTCATCTGAGAAGCATACCACAAAAAAGACTCATTATCACACAAAAAAAGGCTAAACTTTCTGTAGTCTTTAGATATATCAAATCTATTTGATTAGCGGCAACACATGAGTAACTAAAGCCACAGTCTTTACAAATTGTTACCTTAGGAACGAAACCATTGAAAGAACAGTGCAAGCAAGTAGAACCGCCCTGTAGTAGTAACAAGAAACAAAAGGAGTTATTTTCTACAAGTTTCCCCTTTTGAAGATCTAAACTAAAAAAGGAAACGAAGCAAAAGGAGAAGCTTTTCTCCATCTGTTCACGGAAACAAAACAAAACAAGACACACACTCCCGAAGCAACAAAGATTCATAACAAACACAATATGCAGCAGATCCATCAGATAACGAAAGGGCTTCACTCATCTTTAAATCAAAATAAATCACTCCAGTTCCAAATCATCGAAACATTCGTATCTAGATGAAATCGAGACCCCTATCTACGCAGCAGGAGCGTCAAATCAGCTGAAACCATAGAGATTCCGATCACAAAGAAATCGGGAAATAGATAAACAAAAGCTATTGCTTGAAATTGAAATCGAAATCGAAATCGAAATCGAGGCAGAGAAGTAACCTGAAGCTGGGAAGGAGATGATCAGAGAAGAAAAAACCTAGAACGTAGCTCCTTGCAGCGATTGGGGACTCAGGCTATGACTACTTTCGTTTTTTTTTCTCATGTGAATCTCGTGTGTTCTTTTATTTCCTAAATCTTATTTATTCAATTTGTTTGTTTTTTCACACACTCGATACTCATTAAGCATAAACAATGGCATGTTGTCTTTTTTTTTCACTGATATTTTATAAAAAGACCCAGGCCCAACAGGCATAGCCCAACAACAAGATAAACAAAGGGTCAAAAGGCCCAAACTGTACAAAAACAACTTTCGGCACAATGGCATGTTGTCTAATGGGAAAATGATCATTTAATTCCCCAAGTATTCGAAATTAACAGATAAACTTCTTAACTATCATGTGTGAAAGATAATTCCTCAAATCTATATTGACTTTACCAAATTAAACTCTTAAAAGTCCACGTTGGACATTTAAGGAGAAAACGTTAAGTTTAATTTCGTGGCTTTCTTGTGATCGTCTTGTTTGGCTTTTATGTCTTCTTCTTCCCCAAATCAAGCAACATAAACCCTAAATTGATTCAAAAGACTATTGGAGAGAAGATACACCATAAGTAAAATGTTCTCCCTTCTCTTTCTGAATCCATATATCATGTTGACACAAACTTATTGATGAATCTGAATTCTTTTCTCTAATCTCTGTTGAAAGAAAAGGAGATGTTGTTCTGGAGGTTGCACTACGTCAGAAGATCTACATCAATCCTTCAAAATTAAAACTCCTTGAATGCTTGGGTTTTTCTAAGGACGATATGCAGTGGTTCACAGGGAAGGAAGAGGAGAGCCACATTCACATTGTACCCTTGTGGATGCTTTCAAGTTTCAAACGACTGAAAATTTATCTAACTGATACTGCGATACACAGTTTCAAACGAGATCATTAGAGAAGCTGAATGAGTTTGTGCAACAAGTGTCACCTGAAGTTATTATACCGAGTGTTAACTTTGGACATGACTCTGTAACTGCAATGGTGTTTACGCTGGTTACTTAAGTCTATGTTTTAGCATAGGTGATTAAACTCACTGCTGCTCAAGTGCGTAACAAAAGGCTCGTGGGCTACCGACTGAGTAAAGTGAGTCAAAGATCACCAAAAAAGTAGATATTTTCAAATGTTCTAATATAAGGAATATGTAAACAAATGATAATGAATTGTTTTCCTCGCCAAACTCAAACCAACTAGTGTCATGAGGTGTTTTTCTTATATCAATTTTTTTTTTCTGATCTCCAGGAGAACAAATATTGTATTAGCTCTATGTACAATTACAGAGATTGACACATTTATCAGGTTTGTAGTCTTCTTAACAAGATAATCTACAATCATTCTTCAAGTATACAAACACATTAGGGTCTGTAGTTGCAGAGATAACATCAATAGTGAAGAACATCAATATATAAAGGTTTGATGATGATCTACTTTATCCACCGTGCAAGGTCGAGATGAAAACGATAACATCTTTCTCTTCAATTGTGGTCTAGAGCTGACCACTTAGCTCTCAATCACAGTCATTCACTAACACAAGAACACCATATCTCTTGCACAAGAATCAATTTTCCATGTTAACAACATTTACTAACCTTCAAATAAAATTGAGCCAATGAAAGAAGAGAATCAGACATACACATCTCCCTTGATGAACATTTCAGGCCTTGCTTTGATCAGATTTGTGCGAACCCACAAAAGCAAATGCTTAATTGTTAACTAATTTAAAAGAAAGCTGTGAGCTTTTAGATAAATTATAAATAGTTTGACCAGAAACACATAAAAATGAAGTTTTGCATCATCTTCTCCATAGAAAAATCCGTTTCTGAGCAATGTTTTTCGTTCTTCATGCTCAAATAATTTGAATTCTTGCTTTTCTTGGAAGGATTCATGGGAAATCACCTCTACAATCATCCTGAGAATCAATTTAGGGTTCATTGGTTTTCAGATTAGAAGAAAAGGGAAGAAGAAAACGATTAAAAGAAGGCTACAAAATTAGACTAACGTTTCCCGTTAATTGTTCGATGTGGATTTTTCAAGAGTTCAATTTTGCAAGGTCAATGCAGATTTGGGGAATTATTTTGCATATGTGATAGTTGGAGAATTTATCTACCAATTTCAGATACTTGGAGAATTAAATGACCATTTTCCCGTTGTCTAATTATAATTTTCTTTCATTTATATTTAAGGCAGTAAATGACATTGAATAATTGTGAAGCAACAACACAATATGAGTTCAATGCAATTGACGACATATTATTATTTTCTTATTTTAATGATTTGATTTTCTCTATGAAATTTTATTCAGCTTTTAAGTTTTTTTTTTTAAATCCAAATGTTAGTTCTGTGATATTTATTGAGCATTATCTCAATCTGAACGGCTCATATTCACTTTATAGTATGGATCTATGTTATACCATTTACTTCAAACAATCTGTTTTTTCAAGAAAATATAAATTTAATCTATTTTTTAATCTGTGGTATAAATAAACGAGGCTAACAAACATATCATTTTCCATAGTCGTAAATATGTTACGTGTGATTATGAATATATATATGTTATACTAGTCGTTGGTCCGACCTGCGGACGGGTAAGTTTACATTGAAATGATTTTATATTAAAATGTATTTTTATTTTATTGATCAAAAAAATATTTAAATTTCATTAATCGAAAAAAGTATTTTATATTTTTTTTCAAATTTACTTTAAATTTTATTAATAAATATAATATGTTTTTTTCTAAAATCAAATTGTAAATTTTATTAAATTTTGTTGGTCTAAGTTGAAAAATCCACTAACATTTTTTTGTTAGAGAACACAAAATTATTAAATTAAACAGTTAAGAAAAATGTAATGATTTATATTTTTTTCTTTTTATTTCTATTTCACTTTGATATAGTTAAGAAAAATATAAAGTAAGAATAATTTTTTTTATTATTTATAAGAGTATAATTTCAATATTATTACAATAATTAATTTAATCACGATAATAAATTAATCCACATCGAAGCTAAATCAATTATATTTAAAATATAATATAATGTGATAAAATCATAAAAAGATATATTTTAAAGTAATATATAAATAGTTTCAATAATGTCATAAATAATAATTAATATATATATTTTTCCCCATTTATATTAGATTTCCAATTAATAATTTTTTTTTTATTTTTAGTGTTTTACTAATTATGTTTCGTAAATTATTTTAGCATTTGTTGAACTTTGTTTAGTTATCTATGCATGTATATTTATAAGTAATTTTTAATAAAAATTAATTATAAAAATTTGGGAGTTTATCTGTTTTGTCAAGAGAAATAATATTTATAATTTTTTTCTATTTAAAATTTGAAAGGTATGACCGTGGTTTATGAGGTGATTGGTGATAGTTGTCAGTGTTCTACATCAATAAAATCAAAAGAATCAAATTTTATTAAAAACAATTAAAGCTACAACCCAAAATCTTAAAAATGACATATTTTGGCTCTAAAAATCAATTTTTCTACAACTTTATATTTAGTGACTTAAATCTTTAAAATAATTCTACATCAATAAAATCTAAAACTATAGTTGTAAAATCAACAACTTCAATTTTAAAGAAGAAAAAATTAAACCTACATTCGCTACCAATCAACCCCTTAGTTTTTCATATGTATTTAGTACTCCTTCATTTTGGCTAATTAGAGTCTTTTGTTTTCCCATTTTTAATATTGGGAAACCATTTATATAAATTATTTTGATACATCTTTTACATATTTAAAATCTTAACTAATGTCGTATGTGTATAATTGAACATTTAGTTTGAGCAAAAGTTTCATATAAATATGTTTCGAAGAGTTTTGCAATTTTCGTAACCAAATTAACAATAACGGTTTACAACTATGAGATGATATTTTTTTGTTGTAAATCTTTATTATTATGATACAAAGTCTTTAAAAATCTGATGTCAAAATTCATTGGTTTTTCGAGATAACAAAAACAATTCACACCCACATGATTTTGGATCCTGTGACATTATAGATATATGTTTAATATTAAAAAGTTTACTGAAACGTGACTCCTTTTTAGTACGATGGAGCCATTTCACCTTTATCAGTAACAAAACCAAAACCTCAAATGACACAAAACGTGTTAAAAAAAGATTTGCATCTCGAGGAAAAAACAGGTATGTATCTGGTACTCCTTAACTTCTCCCACCACTTCGTCTTCATCTTCTCCACTGAACCACCAGTTTCTTCACTCCCAAATTTGCTACGTATCGTTTTGTTTCCCTCGGTCTTCCTCCATATAATACTTTTTCCATGTCTCAAACATCTTTTTCAGCATCCTAAGATTCCTTTATAGATTCAAGTGTAACTCCACTTTACCAGATTTCAGTTTCATCAACACACACTTGATCTCTTTACTGAATATTTTTGCTAACCGGCTTTATCCCACTTAATCCCACAACCAGACTTCTAGTTCTCCCAAGGGTCCTCCTGTAGTCACACCAATTCTAGAGAAATCAGTGGACATCGCTAGCCTTCTCAGATGCATCCAAGTTTCTATCTGAATCCTCGGCCTTTAGTCATCTCTTTGTAGTGGACATACTGGATTGCAAAGTATTAATTTTCTTTTGCCAACTTTCTTCCATGAATTTCATCATCGTTACATATTCACACAACCGGTTGGCCTGCTGGAGTCCACCGACGAATATCACTCTTCTTGGTCAAAGAATATTGTTCTCCGTTCAGAAATCTGTGCTGAAGTTTTGATCTTGAAATTATAAAAGTATAAAATTGTATTACGAAATTATAAAGATGAGGTCGAGAACAAAAAGTAGTCAAATTTTTTGAATAAAAGTTCAACTGAAATAAACATACCACAAAACGATAATGATGGAGACTTATCATTCAAAGATCACCGTAAATAGTTTGAGATAACATAGATAAGCTACACGTAAGCGGATAAAAAACGCTCAATCTTATAGATCATTGTCGAAATAAAGAAACATAGAAATCATAAGAAATACAGATGTCAGTTATACACCAAACCTCTTCAAAGGTCTGCTTAAACTCGGCATTACAATTTACATTGTAGGCATCGTTAGATCTTATGAGTTCAATGATGGAAGCAACCTGTAACCAAACAAAGAGATGTCAGCAGAAATGAAATCAACATTCTTTAACGTTTGATATATGAAACTTGAATTGAGCATTAACACATCTTTTGCCCAATTTTTACCTGATGGACTCGTTGCCTTCTGGCGCAATTCAAGATACTCCAGTCTTCCTTTGGAGTTAATTTTCATCCTCATACTCATTGTCTGATCCACCATACCTTGTCAAGGTTGTGCAATAGAAACAGAAAATCATGTTTATTAATCATGTAGCAAATTCGAACAAAATCACTAAACAATTCTTACTTCTTCATAACCATGCATCTTTGGTAGAAGATCTGCTCCTAATTAATTAGCACATTCCTGCAAACCAAAAATTATGTTTGAAACATGATCTTGATACAAAACATATAACACATACCAATGAATTTAATATTAAAATATGGATTCATCACAGATAAAGATCATAGCTGATATCTGATCAAATAAAAGATATGAGCAGATGAAAAAATACAGTTTAAAAGCATCTTCCCCTCAGACATACACCAGCGACAACGTATCAGGAGAAAACAGTTGGAAGGTTGGCGACGATAGATTTGGAGCCTTTTTGAGAAATAACTGATGTGGTTTTTGTGGGATTAGGAGTGATAATCGGGACTTCGTGTAAGGGGTGAGCTCCGTATATATATAGCGAAGCAGGAGAGGATGAAGAGAGGGGCATCTTGAAATTGTAACTGTGTTGTTCGATTATTACTGATGTAGTTATTGGGAAGGGGATGTGCCATAGTCTTCAAAACGGAAGGAGCAGTGACGGCGAACTAAGCTGAAGAGAGGTTGCGAAAGGTCACATACGGCTAGATACGGCTAGAAGGAGATTGCTAGGTTTAGAGAAAAATGGGCTTAATAACTTGTTCAACTTTTTAGAGCCCATTAAAGCACACGAAACTTCAGTCTTTATTAGTATAGATGACATGTGTCCAGATTTGCCCCACCTGGATAGATAGATAGATAGATGTACATGCAGATAGATAGATAGATAGATGTACATGGCTACATGCAGAGTGCCTGAATGTGAACTTGTAATATGGGCGATTTCTTTAATGTCCAACAATAACGTAGGCCTAAAAATTCAACATCCTTTATATACTAGGACATAAATATAATGGATCGATATTGTGTTTAGTATAGAAAACATGTCTATGCATTAAAAAACATTTTTATTTTGATAAATTTGTATTCGTTTTATGATATTTGTTATGTGCAAAACAGCTATATCCAATAGGATAACAATCTTGAATAAATGGTCGTGAAAAGATCCAAATAAAATACAATAAGATAAAAGATAACAAAGGAAAAATAAACAAAAGAAGTAAATAAAGAATAAATATGTGTATTGTGTATGGATATATAGGTATATTAGTATATATTATACAAAATATAAAATATAAAATATCATAGCACTTTTTGTTATATAGTGTATCAAAAATATGTTAAACATTCATTCTAAAACTTTTTTTAGAAAAAGGAAAGAAAAAAATGGTATACAATACTTTATTTTTAATTCATTGACAAGAAAGTAAGCTGAGAGAAAATAAACAAAATTTATGGAATCAAACATATCCGGTTCTCTCATGTTACCAATGTGTTGAGTAATCATATATATTAGTCCATCTAGTTCAAAGAACAAATAAATCATTTTTTGCTTTTCAAATCAATTTTGATTTAGATGAATTGTTTGTTCTTTTTTGCCGTAGATATTTGTGATAAAGTGAAATGAGAATTACAAAACTAGAACATATATGGTATTGCTATGTTTCTTCTTTACTTTTTGGAACAACATTTGTCATCCCCTTTCTTTCTTCTACATTCATAAAGTTAATAAAAAGTTATGTTTTCCTAATTTTTCTGTTAGCATGTTGCTTATACGTGATTGTCTTTTCTTTCAGGTGAAAGAAGAAAAATTGAACAAATATTAGTTTGATATATCGAGTAATTCATATAGTTTGGTACATTGTGTAATTCAAATAGTTTGATACATGTGTATTGTTATTGTAGTTCACATTCATCATACTTGAAGAGATTTATAATGTGTAAGAGAATTTTAAGACCAATCTTGGAATCTATCATAAGCTCAAAACTTTTTTTTTATGAAATTGGACTTCGTTGGGTGGTACACATACTTCTCAGCTCAATTTCTAGTGGACTTTGTTGATAGAGAGAATGAGAAGAGAAATTTTATGGAAAAAATATTACTGCTTCAAATACACCATTGCAAAGACTTTGAAGTTTGTGATGGATGTGGGTATCTCGAAAGAAAACATTGGATGTATGTAGGCTGTAGAGCACCGAACAGTCCACCCGAAGGGATTAACACTATGAACAAAGGCAGCATATAAAAAATATCCAAAAATTTCTCGATGACACAGAAGGCCAAGAAGAGGTGTATGTCGGTGGTTAGACAAAATCTTCTACCATCCACCACAGGAGTGAGCATAAACAGCATATCAAACGCTAAACACACCATGCAGAGAAACAATAAGAACTTCTCCCAAAAAGCAATCACTTTTTCCCGTAGATTACCATTACAAGAACTCTCTAGTGACCTCTCTATCTCAATCTGCAAATGATACTAAGAAATCAACAACTTATAGTTTGAAAGAGAAATATGATATATAAGATACACACCTGAAAGCGAGATTTGGCGATAACCGGCGAAGTTGTCTGAGCTGGAACCGGCTGAGTCTGATCAGCATGAACAGGCTGAGCGTCCAGAAGAGCAGTGATATCGAGAGCTATTGGCGAAGAAGTCGCCGTAATGGGAGTCTGAGGCTGAGTCTGAGGGATAACCGACGAAGTTGTCTGAGCTGGAACCGGCTGAGTCTGACCAGCATGAACAAGCTGAGCGCCAGAAGAGGAGTGATATCAGGAGTTATTGGCGAATAATTATGAAGAAATTCTCATGCGAACTACAAATAGTCAGTACGTCTACTCCCTCGATTTTCTTTCCCAACATTTGCAATCAATGAGGTTACCGTCTTTGCAATTTGTGAGTTACAATCTCTTTTCTCGTATTTTTTTATTGTTAAAAAGCATGTGTTCTTTTTGTGCATCAGCTTTTATCATTTCCATTGATTTAATGAATCAGTTGTGTTGATTTCAATATGTAGGAGGAGTTTGATTTCAATAATAGGTGTTAAGAGTTCCTGAGCATTTACATCACAAGTAGTTTTCAGAAAATGTCTATTGAATGAACATGTATTAACTAGTCTAGTAGTATTTAATGGTTTGTAGTTTGGACATGTTGTGACCTCTATTTACTATGTAAATCCTTTTGAAAATCGTATTTATCTGGTTTGGTAATGAATGTGAACATAAAAACAAACTCACACTATATAATTATAGTTTTTGGTAGAAGCGGATTTTCATAACTAACAAGTGTGACAAAACGAAGTCAAGCATAAAAAGCATCTATTTGTTTGTTACTTGGCTCAATCAAACTGAGATAAAACATAAGAACATATTGATGTTGCTACTACTACTTACTATTCAGATAGATCAACGGTCATAAAAGGCTGACAAGATCAAACAAATAATCTAAATTTTGTAGTACAATTAAATCTTGGTTTCATATTGTTGAAGGACTCTTGGTTCATATAAATATGCTAGCATTTTCATATATCATCCTCACTCCATAAACTGAAGCTTCAACATCTTTTGGCTATGCATTTCAAACATAAACATGCCACCTACAGTTTTTCGATAATGTAACTAAGTCGCATAAAACAATTTTTGATCAGATAAAACAAACCAACACAGGATTTGGATCTTGTCTCTTTGAATCTGCTTTTATGTTCTGAGATCTGTTTTCCTTTGTCATTTGACTATCTCAGTGGATCCATGTTTTTATTCCTAGTTTCACCTTCTTCACAATTCAATGTTTTAGGAGTTGATATACCACTTTTCCAGAGGTAATTTGGACCCTAATATCATCTCCTTTAATCAGCTATATATGCCACTTATGTATCATAAAATTTGATAAAACATTTAGTCAAAAGCTTTTTTCTGAAGAACAAAAAATAGCGGTGTGAGATAATTTATTTATTATTCAACATAAAAAAATAAGCTGAGAGTCAAAACAAATAAAATAAGTCAATAGTATTCATTTTTCTCATTTTACCAATGTTTTGAATATATGAGGTGTATTAGTTCATTTTTTCTAAAAATCTCAAATAACAATTAAACAAAAAAAAATGATTGGTTTTTACGCATTTTCTACTTTTTAAAACCAAAGGCTTGATTTAAATTATTTTTCTGCTCATTTCTCTTCTTTTTATCGTAGTTTACAACTTTGGTGGTATGGCCAGTATGTTTTGTTCTAAGGGTAATTCTTTATTTTGGACGAACTGCATACCCTTTAGAAAAGTATGCATGTATCAAATAGTGACTACTTTCTCTTTGCTTCTGATAGGCCTTTTTGGGGGCAAATATAATCCACTAACACATTATCATAGAAAAATTGTTCGTTTCTAAATTAATATAAAATGTTAAGTTTATAAACAAGATTCAGAAGCAATTTTTGGTCAATTAAAAAGGAAAAATAAATATTATGTAAAAGTTGGTGAAAAACGACAAGATATCGTCTGTATACCAAAGGACAAGTCACTCTACCAATTAAGTTTTGCCACGTCATTTAAGAAATAAAAATAATTTAAATAAGAAAACAAAAAATAAATAAAAAGCAAAAGGATATACGTTGCACATTAACGAAAATCAAAAATGTATTTTCACTCCACTTTCCTGCGGTTTTCTTTCCCGGTTTCACACATCCACGATCCAACAGTTTCCAGATAACTAACCTTGATTCCATTATTTATATTCTCTTTCTCTGCTGTGCTTTAAAAAGTTAAATCTCTTTTCTGATTCAGTAATACACATGCTTGATGTAGGCATGCAACGCTTTGACTAAAAGATAAGTTATTAGTTCTTTTTTTTTTTGTTCTATCTTAATCTCTTTGGATCTCACTCTTTCCTCTACTTCTAATATGACTTTTTTCTACCTCCGTCAAACCTCGATCGGTGACATGCAATGTTTTTTTTTCTGGAAAACTGAAGATTGTTTTTCTTTTCAAACCCAAAAATCTACGACCAAGGTATGACCCCCTTTTGTCAGTTATGAGATTTTGCACCCATTAGAAAATTACTCTAACTTTGCCCCTGCTTCCAGATTGATATTTATATGTTTTCTGGTAAAAAAAAAAGTCATGATGATAACACTTATACTATCATCTTTTCGTAGTTTATGCTGAAAGGCTGCTTGAATAGCAAATATATATTTTTGTTTTATTTACCAAATGGTCCAATGAACATATTTTAAAATTGAAAATTGCTATTTAACACTCAGTCTGCTCTAATAAAATTAGAATCTGGTTAAATATTTGCAGTCTCGGGGTGGGAGCGGAAATGAATTTCCAAAATATGATTAATGTAGACGGTTGTGTATCTATAAAGCATGTTTTACAACACATAAGATAGTTTTTAATATTTAATCATAATTATCATGAGAACTGTTGTAGGAGAAACATAACCAGAGCTAAAAAAACCTTGCAACCAGTATAATTTAAATATATTTTCTTTAAAAACAAATAAACCAGATAAAATGTTCTTAACAAATTAGTCAGTCAAAAAAAGAAGAATGTTATTATCATTCTAACTGAACTCAAGTATATATGCTGTCTACAAATTTGCAATACATTTGGATATTTGCATGAATCCATCAATAAATTTTGTTACAAAACATACTATTTTAATTGTTTTAAAAACATACTATTTTAACATAACAAATTAATGATCTTCTTTTCCCGTATGCAGTACGGGTATAATACTAGTACTAAGCAAAGGAAAAGAAAATTGTACACGGTAAAAGATAAAAAAAAAAAAAATGACGGGATGAGGTAGCTCACTTGGTAATGATCCTGTGGACCAATTGTTATGTTCACGGGTTCGACGTCAGGCGGAGGCGAACTGCCCATTCTGTCACCAAATGCGGTACTGGGTGTTGGACCTTGTCCCCAGCCCAGGTAAAGCCCTTCCGGGTGAAGTGGACCGCTGCCTAACCGGACCCAGGGGAATGATCCACGTAAGTGGGGAACCTCTGGATTATAAAAAAAAATAATAATAATAATAATAATCGACAACTAACTGAATTTATTTGAATTTGTAAAACCTACCTTAATTCAGACATCGTATCGTAGCTCCCTATAGTTTTTAGCCTTATTTCGGTCGACACGTGATGATTCTTCTTTTCAATAGAGGATCTAACAACTATATATTACATCCATACTATCACCAGAGCAATCATAATCATATGAAGAAACAAACATCCCTCTATTGTTGAGACAAAACATAGTACTTGCTAATTTCTCAAGAGGTTTTTTTGTTCATTAACCTATCAGATTTATGTGATTATGATCATAATGTTTCAGTTCGCAAGCATTTAGTTGACATATGATTCATCATGGGAAAGCTTCAATTTGTAGATAAGATAACATAGGCATCATTAAGGCAATATGTCCACCGCAATATATTGCTCACTTGATAAAATTAAAAGATAACAAACACATCCAATCTTATCAGCATTGAAGACAAATTGTATTAGACAAGAGAAGGATCTTTGAGTATTTTGCTACAAAATTTACCTTTTAGTCTGGAAATTTGGTCTGCGCAAAGATGCCTATTTTCGAAGTAAATCTTTGAAAACACACGTCTGAAGATTGCAAAGAGAGTTGCCGGAATGTGTCAATGGCTCCAGCATAATGGGGCTGATAGAGACACCTAGTAAACCTTAGCTCATATCGTTGTGTATGTTTATAGAAACCAGTTTGAGACTGGTTTCCATCAAGATTTGGTTCCCAAGAAAATTCAAAGAGCCAAATGAGTGGAACGTAAAAGGAAGCAACCAAGTAACAAGTTCTTCATCCATGTCAATAATATAGAAAGCTAAAGTCTTGAGAGTAACAGTGAAGCCTCACTTAGAGCATGATTAACGCTAAAATCCCATTTGGGGTTCTTAATTAATTTTTTTTTATTTTTTTTTATTTTGTTTGATTTAAAAAAAAAATTAAAAACGAATCAATCGCGGACCGCTACATGTCAGTGGCACCCGTGAACAGGGCAAAGACAACTCTAAAAGCGGTTCTTATTTTGCAACTTTAGTAACCGTTTTTTTTTTTTTGTGGAGTCCACTGACGCGAACAGTGCAAGAATTCTTTTAAAGATCGGTGATATTTATGCTCTTAGAGCATCAACATCTCAAGGTCCTTAGACTACTTGCAATGGGCTAGTTGAATTTTAGATTCAACAGTTTAATGCTTGCAATAGGCTAGTTGAATGAAACAAAATTGTTAGGTGGATTACATTCAGTTGAATAAATTCAACCAGTTGAATTTTAAAAAAGTGGGACACAGAGACACGTGGCGACAAGTGAATGGAGAGAAAGTTGAGCAAGTGAGATTCACGCAACCATTCCACATAAAAAAAAAAACATTTATCTTCTTTAAATCAGCTCCTATATTTTCATTAGTTGATTAAATTCTTTTGAGATTCTTATCTCCTCCAATTATTAAAACTCAATTATTTTATAGTAATCGTTTTTTATATATAAAAAAAATTATATGAAAATTCATGATTTTTTATGATCTATAAAAAGAGACTAGTCTCACTTCATTTGGATACATAAAAAAAACGTCAATTTTCACTATAATTTTTGTATTAGCATTCAATTAAAAAAAAGTTGTGTTTAAACTCTTTTTCTTTTGCAAATGGATCACAATAATAATCCATTTAACACTCAAATTTTGTCAAATTTTCCTTTCAACTATCCAAATCCCAACAACTATCATTTTCAAAATCAACCTTCAAACACACCCAAATTAAGTTGTGTGTTTTTATTTGTTGTATTACATCGTGTGTATTTGAATTTTCATAAGTTTATTTGTTTAATAAAAAATATTGTATTTTTAAAAATAGTTAAAAATATAACTGTATTTTTTTTTTAAATATGTCATTTTAATTATTTATGTTAATTATACTCAAAATTATTATTTATGTAACTATTAAATTGTAAAGAATAATAAGATGATTTAAAAAAATGGTGGGGTAGGGTGTTGAATTTTATTAAACAAAACTATTGTAGATGTTAAAAATAAAGTGGGTCTTGAATAATTAGGTGGAAAAAAGAAAAGATGATGTGGAGTGTTAAAAAGAGAAAAAAAGGGTTTTGAATAAATCAACCATTTGACAAAATGTGGGTTCCACTGACGCGTGGATCCCACAAAAGTTTTAAAAACCACTTTCAGAAATCACCAGATAAAGATCGGTAATTGGGGAGTTTTGGCACTGTTTGCGGATCCCACCGATACGTGGCGGTCTGCGATTGTCTTATTTTTAATTTTTTTTTTTAAGAAAAAAAATAAACCTTTGGATCGCTTATGCGATAATCATGGTCTTACCTACCAAAGACGCCGATGTCATATGGATAATCATTACTTGTCTTTCAATATTAGGGGAAATTTTCCACCATATGGAAAATAATATTAGGGGAACTTTTCCACAAATCATCTTATACTTTTAAAGGGCATTTTCAATAATAGTCTCTCACCATAAAAATATATAAAACAATTGAAAATGAAGAAAAAAGTGTAGGAGACTATTGTTTGAAAAAAATGGTTTTTGAGAAATCCATTGTGCATGTGTCATTCACAGATTTATGTATAAATAGATATTAATGTATTAATTATTTTTAAGAGGCTTATATGGTATCTAAGCATTGCTGATACTTATGATTACAACTCATGCCATTATATTTAATTTGTTGTAAAATAAAGTTAATAATTTAAAGATGAAATCAAAGTAGCAAAGATTAAACCTTGATACTTTAGGGCCACACATAATAGTTGAGCATATATAATGTCCACTTTCTTAACGTGTGTATTAGACTATTCGTCTAGTACATTTGCATGTACGTATAAAAGGTACCTAAGGGGAGATATGAGACTCACGATCGATAAGCATACAATAAAGGGTGAGAGAGAGAAGAAATTATGGGATGCTTTTTGATTGGTCTTCTTGTGGTTATTTTGTCGATTGGAAATATTATTGAAGAAGCAAATGGTGAAATATCTCCAAAAATTTTGAGCAACATAAAGATGATGAATAAAAGAGGCCCTTATTTGGGGATTGTAGCTCCAAACAACTTTGAGCTTAATCCTCTTCTCGCTTCTCGAGCCTATGTTCCTTATCCCTCTTTACCCTTCATCGATTTTGCGGGTAACAATGTTTCTATAATCTAACTTTAGGTTCATTGAATCAATTCATAAAGTCAATCTCCTTCTTGTATATGTCATCGATTATATTCCACAAAAGATTATATAATATGTTTTTGAACTGTTTATTAGCATGCGTACGTATAGCTTAAGTTGTTTTTATTACCTTTAGTCAAAACTTTTATTTTTTGCTAAATTGTAAATGTCATTAATCATAATGAAGTTTTTCGTCAAAACTTTTAAATAGGGTGTCATTATGTTTTTTCACTATTAATTAAGAGAGCTTTTCGTGTGAATGTCTATATATATATATATATATATATATATATATATATATATATATGTCGATATTGATCTGTTTTTTATAAATTACGCAGGTAGAAGATTTCGATTTGGAAATATATCAAACCAACGGGTGGTGATCGTAATGACGGGATTAGGAATGGTTCGCTCATTTATCAAATACTTATGCCCATCTATACATATATAAAATAATATTATTATTTTTTGTATGTAATATTCTTTAAATAATATACATATATGAACAGGTAAATGCAGGAGTAGCAACACAATTACTAGTGAGCCTGTTTAGGCTGAAAGGAGTTTTGCATTATGGAATCGCTGGAAACGCAGATGTTAGCCTTGATATTGGTGACGTCACTATTCCTAAGTTTTGGGCACACTCTGGTCTTTGGAATTGGCAGGTAGAGTTGTATCAAAAAGATAGTTCATTGTTTTTTTGGGATAAAATGTTAAGAAGGATAGCTCATAGTTATTTTGACATGTTGGATCTCATATATCATATATTCACACCTACGTGCTAATCAGAATAAATGTACCTAGCTACATCCAGCTATTTTGTTGGAAAGACTAGAAAATCTATTGGACCAGGTCTCAATATATATTGCCGTGGCCTTTAGTTTATATGGTTTCATAAATATTAAATATTGAAACTTGTGGTCGTGGATGCTAAGAGACGTATATGAAAAGTTTTTACTATAGTTTATCATGGGTTGGATTCTCTGTACGCATTAATTAGTATCATTTGCACATGTTCAGAATCTGTTATCATATATCAATAAGAATATTCTACTTTGCAACTATCAATAACGATTTCATATTGATGATGCAATGTTGAGAATATATTACGTATATATTTTACGTGGTATCTAAATATACAGAGGTATGGAGATGGGATTGACGACGAGCTAGCTTTGGAAGCTGGTGGAGACTATACTCGGGACATTGGTTATCTCCAGTTTTCTAAGTACAATAACCAAAGCGACAATTTGCTCAATCGAGTTTGGTACCAACCGGAAGAAATCTTTCCGGTCACCGGAACTCCGGAAGTCCGGGAACACGTCTTTTGGGTTCCCGTTGACAAGTCCTACTTGGATCTTTCACGCCAACTCAAGGTTTGACTAAACTCACATATTTAGATTCGTTTCGTTAATACTCATTAACTGATTTTATAATCAAGTTGCATTCTCGGCAAACATGTACCACACGTTACCTAGATTAGATATCATTGACTACAAATTTAAATTTCAACATTTCATGGACACCCTGTAAAACCATTCACTATCCAACTATATAATTCGGAAAATAAATATATCAATGTCGTCCACTGAACGTTAGTAGTAGTACTACACGAGCATAAATTAATAAATTTGAAAATGTACATATTAGTCATATGAGCATAAATTACTAAATTTGAAAATGTACATATTAGTCATTAAATGTACATATGTTCTTTTTCTCTTGGTCAAAGATTTGTCAAATTTACATCAATATAAAAATGACGTAAGCTCGACTATTATATAATTCATTGTATGAAATTATTTTGTCTACGTTACGTGAACTGAAATGATATATTCAAACAAACAACAGGACATGAGACTACCACAATGCGTGAATACCACGTGTCTCCCTCGACCACCGAAGGTAACCATCGTTGACCGTGGGGTGAGTGCAAGTGTCTTCGTCGACAACGCCGCTTACCGGACTTTCCTACGCTCCAAATTCAACGCCACCGCGATCGACATGGAAAGCGCCGCCGTTGCTCTAATCTGCCACCAGCAAGCCCTCCCTTTCGTCGTTATCCGTGCCCTATCCGATCTCGCCGGGGGCGGCTCCGACGTTTCCAACGAGGCTGACTTGTTTGGCAGCTTAGCCGCGCAAAACTCCGTCGATGTGCTTGTGAAGTTCGTTGGTTTGTTACCTACACACAAAAGCAAGACTCATTCATAATAATAAGTGTAAAAACAAGATGTATGATGTAATATTAACATTTCCACCAACAAAAAAGATGTATGATGTATCTGTCTTTTTCAATAATAATAGCTATGTTTGTATTCCAAAATAAAACTGTGTTTTGCTCATTTGCTCAAACACATTCATACACTTTTATTTTATTTATTTTGAGTTGTTTAGAATGAGTTTTGATTGCATAATAAGATTGTTTCGTATATTTACAAGGCGTTAAAAAAAATCAAAAACAAAACTGAATACTGCATGCATTGGCCATACTGAAATAAGTTTTATCGAGAAGTCTATAAAATTTGTATAAAATAAAATAATATGTAAAAAAAAAAAAAAATAAAAAAAAAATAAAATAATATGTAATATTTTGTATAAAATAAAATAATATGTGAAAAAAAAGGGCTATATGTAATATTATAACAAAATATAGAAACTATATGAATTAAAGAGGGCTATCCTAGGAAATTCTCTCAAATAGTCATTTTTAATTTTTTGTCACAAAAATATTCCTAAAAAAATGACCAAAACAGCTTACTTTTTATTTTGAAATTTTTAACATTTATTTTTTATTTTTTTAAATTTGAAACTCTATCCCAAAAACTCAATCAATTAACTTTAATAAAATTTATTTTAGTCATTTTCTTCTTTGAATGTTATTTTTGTGAAAATAAACTAAAAAGACTATCCTAGGAAATTTCTCTTATTTTATTTTAAAATTTAGTTTTTTAAAGTCTAAAATCAATAGAGCAATTTTCTCAAATAAACCTTTTTAAGTTTTTGTCACAAAAAGCATTCAAAAAAGAAAATGACCAAAATAACTCTTTTTTATTTTTAAAAATTTGAAACATATCCCCAAAACGTTACCCCAAAACGTTACCCCTTAACTCTAAACTCTAAGTCCAGAATAGTTAACCCTACGGTAAAATATATTTTTATCTTTTAATAAAATTTATTTTGGTCATTTTCTTCATTGAATGATATTTTTGTGACAAAAACTTAAAAAAGACTATTGTAGAGAATTTCTGGAATCTCAATAAGTAGTATAAAGAGAATTAGGTGGCATATACCTGCAAAAATCTTGAATTAAGTGTTTGAATGGAAGAGTGAGACAAAGACAGTTCATCCACTTGGGCAAGAGAACTGCTTTTATATCGCCATTCATGTTTTTTTTAGTTGTAAAAATATTACGCAGAAGAACTGCTTTTTTTTTGTCCTTTTCTGCATAAAAGCAGGATATCTACAGGCAATTTGACCCATCCCATTTTTGATGATGTTCAGTTGTTCTACTTTTCATTTAACCAATAGATAATTTTCTCTAAAATAAATTAATTCTAAAAATATTTTAGAAGAGGCTTCATGTTGGTTATGTTAACTAATCACACACTTTATTTAAAAATTTCTATATTTATAGTTAAATAAATTCGTAATTTAAAAAAATACTCTCGTTTATCTGATTTAGGTATAATTGATTTATTTAACTTCTAATTTAATATATATATGAATATAAATTAGCAAAGAGGGTTTTTCAAGAAAATTGATTATGTGGGTTAGTTAAATATCTATTATTATATTTACAAGATGTGTTTAATTATAATGTCTATTATGCAAAATATAGTAATATAATTTAAATATGTAGGTTAGTTAAAATTATTTTATTTATATATTGATTTCAAAACTGTGGTAACATGGTTTCAGTGCAAGATTTATTGTTGTGTATGTATTATATTTCAATATTTATGTATTTTGATATATTTTATTATAATTTTATGTATTTAAACAATAATTTGTTTTATTTGAACTATTTTTATCATTCAAAATTATAATAGTTATTTGATTTACCTGCGTGATCTGCTTGATCTGCATCTCTCCTGCATGATCCATTTTATCTGTATTTCTCCTGCATGATCCGTTTGATATGCATCTCTCCTGCATGATCTGCTTGATTTGCATCTCTCCTGCATGATCCGTTTGATCTGTACTTCTTCGGCTTGATTTGCATGATTCGTTTGATCTGCACTGTTTGAACTCCTTTTACCATTCGGAATCTAAGTAACTACCCGTTCCCTATTCATAACACTATTGATTTTTCAATAACCCAACACTGCCCCTACCAACCTATACATCTATGTTATCTTAGCTAAGATACGTTATCTCATCAAAATCCATAGCCTTTCTCTCTCTCTTTCTTCTCATTTCTTTTCTCAGAAGTTTTCCTTTCACCTGTTTGCTTTTTTTCCTCACTTTTTTTTTTTGTGATTTTGGAAATACACATCTGGTGTATCTCATGAATCGAGATCATGGAGAATATTCCCTCCAACTGTAATCATTTTGAGGATCCGAAAATCACATTTAGGCCCCATAGCTTTATGCAAGAATATCAAGAACTTCATATGGTACCAACTCTTTTTTTTCTTTGATTTTTCAATATATGAGTTTGATCTATTTGTCTTTGAATCTAAAAAAGCAATTTTATCTAAAGAACTTGCTCTAGATTATGTTGTTCTCACCTGACCACAACCTGAAAACATGGAAGAATGATTTACTTTTTGTTTTAACAAAAAAATTGATTTTTGATTTTTTAAGCCTTAATTTGGGTGTAGAACTGACATATCTGCTTCTGATGTTAGTATTTTTTGTATCGTTTACTAATATTTTAGCAATTATTTGATTTAGCAGATAATCTAGTAACTTAGTAGAGAATGTCACCTACTATGGACAGTGATAATTTTTAAATTAGAGCCTAACATATATTAATTTAATGAGGTTAGCTGGTACATAGTTTGTTAGATGGTACATACGATCTCTAACTTCGATAAGAAATACATATTAGTTTCAACTAACATAATGTGTTACCGTTAACTCTCAATGTTATACATTGTGTTTTGCAGTCACAACGACAAGCCTATGTTGTTAGACATCGTTTGATTCCTCGCGCATCTCTTGAACCAGCAAGTCAAAGAGATTGACTCAAATGATGATTGAGGAGAAACAAAAGAAAACAAAAAGTCAAAGAGAAGAAGGAAAGAGACGACATTGCTGATCAAGCCGATGATGAATTATCTTATGCACCCAACCCTAACTAGATGGATAACCTTGTTGGTAGCCTTGTGAATCACAAAATTGATAAATCGCTAACCATTTGAGTAGTGTGACATTAATCTTTGTTAAATGATTACTTTAATTTGTAATGTAACTGTATCATCTTAGATGCTAACTTGTTTTATAGCAATTGTGACAAATGATATATTTTATGGTTAACATTTTGTGGTGTCTAGTAAGCGTTATATTAGTCGCGAAGATATGTATTAGCGATTATGTTTTATAAGTGAATCACATGTATAGGGGATAAAAAATAAGCAATGCGTCTAATATATAACTTAACATATAATAACATGAATATATGACTAACTCTATAATGTTAGATGATATATATAATGTTACCGAGTAATGTTTGATAACATATAGAATGTTACTGGTACTATTCAATGATACTTACATCAAGAAACATTACAAATATTTAACCACTAGATTAAGATCTGCGCCTTGCGCGGAATAAACATTATATATATAAATGATTTTATGTATTATATGTTCTTACATATTATACTATGAAGTAGTAAATATATGTTGAATAACTAAAAGTCAGTAACTATTACATATATAATTAAATTGGTGCGAACGTAAAAATCAATTTTATTAATCCAAATAATTTTTTTAAAAATTTGATAAGATATGTAATTAAATTTAAATGATATTAACATATATAATATATTTTTAATATTAATGTCTATTAAATGATGTTTTCTACTCATATGTTTTTTTGATCATGTGTATCTTTAATAGCAAAAACTTTAAATTACCGATAACAAAATTTTTATTGTGAGATTAATAATTTTAGTAATTTATAATTTAAAAAAATTTATCAATGTTAGTTCAAAACTTTTATCAAAAAAATTTATTCAAAGTAAATTTTGAAATTAAAATATTTATTTATTCAATATGGTTTATAGTTTAATTTAGAATGATATATATACATATATATATTTTATATATTAATGATTAATTAAATTAGACTTTTATTTATATGATTTTTTAATCATTTGTATTTTGTCATAATAAAAATTTTAAGCCATGGATCACAAAAATTTGAATGTGAGACTTTTAACAGTTTTAGTAATTGATAGTCGTTTTTTAAAATTCAAAATATAACATATACAGAAAAATTTAAATTTTTATAATATGGTTATTGTGATTTTTTTAAATTATTTTAATAGTTTAAAATTAAACAAATTTGATAGAAGATACATTATTTTTTTTATCAAATCTTTATTATTCAAAATCATTAATTGTCATATATCCTTTAGCCACATTAGACAATTCCGTAATCTTTATTTAAGGAAATAATAAATGACATTAATAATGAATTTATGGTTAGTTTAATAAAAAACTTATTATATAATTAGATAGACCAACATATTTTTTAAATAATTTTAAGAATCATCCTAGTGATTCACAAATAATATATAGGGGATTTGTCGTTTCCCTAAAATTTGATCCATATACCTATACACACTCCAAAAACCATGATTCATTTATTCAGAGCAGTATATGATAAGTTTGATATTTGATTATTGTTTCTTGTTAATTTGTTATCTTCCCTTTGATTTGACTTAACCCCTGCTATTTTTACATCGGTAATATCTTTAACAAAAAAAAAAATATGTGGCTATAATTTCCCCCATGTGCAGACCTATAATATACGGTCACCTAGCATATCCTATAAAATCTATGGAAAACATTATTTTAATCCTTTCAATGCAACGTATGCACTGACAAAGCGTAAACTCGTCCGTTTGAACACAATTAGCTACAACGATTTTATTTTTTACTGTTTAGGGTATTTATTTTGACCCATTTCATATATATCCAGCCAATTTTCTCTAGTATAAATATAAGTTAATATAACACATATTAAGCTAATATATGACTCATAATAAGGCCATATATGACACATATTAGCTTTGTTTCACAATATGGGCTAAACTGAGTCATGGTTGTATTCTGAAAACAATGGGCTTTAATTGGGCCCTATTAATAATTATCATAAAATATCTTTTTACCTTTTTTTTTTTTTTGGTTCTTTCATCTCGAAATCTTCTGCAGCCGTCAGATTTCATCGTACGATGTTGAATACTTTTTGAAAAACCCTAATTATCCCGCTCCCATCGCAAATTCAAATTTCGAATTCTGATCTGCCCAACCGTTGTCTCTCTCTCTCTTTCATCTAATATTTATTTATCATCTCACACTCTCCTATATTTCCATCGGTCGTCTTCTCACTTCACTCTCTGCTCTCCAGAAAAAAACCCTAACTCTGAGCCCAATCTCGTAAGACTTCTTCAATCCTCACTCGATTCCTCCAGATCTACACAGTTTCCCTCTCAGAAACTCGCGATCCCCCCCTCACCCCACCCCATGGCTACCAAACTCCCCCTGCAATCCAGCAACAACGTCAATGTCGCGAAGGCGAAGGCGGCTTCTCGCGGCGGGAAGACGATCGAGGAGATGTACCAGAAGAAATCTCAGCTCGAGCACATCTTGCTCCGTCCCGATACCTACATCGGATCCATCGAGAAGCACACGCAAACTCTCTGGGTGTACGAGAACGAGGAGATGGTCAATCGCCCCGTCACCTACGTCCCTGGCCTGTACAAGATCTTCGACGAGATTCTGGTGAACGCGGCTGACAACAAGCAGCGAGATCCGAAGATGGATTCCGTCAAAGTGGTGATCGACGTCGAGCGGAATCTGATCAGCGTCTGTAACAGTGGAGATGGAGTCCCCGTCGAGATCCATCAGGAGGAAGGCGTGTATGTTCCCGAGATGATCTTTGGTCATCTGTTGACTAGCAGTAACTACAATGATAACGAGAAGAAGACTACTGGTGGGAGAAACGGTTACGGAGCGAAGCTTACGAACATCTTCTCCACGGAGTTCACGATCGAAACAGCCGATGGCAAAAGGCAGAAGCAGTACAAGCAGGTACGATTCTGATTCATTTGCATATGTGATTTGACATTGCTTGATTTAGGTTTATGATTCTGTGATCGATTGATACATTTTAGATTAACATTTTGTGGTGATGTGTAGGTGTTTGAGAACAACATGGGGAAGAAGTCTGAACCGGTTATAACCAAGTGCAACAAGAGCGATAACTGGACCAAAGTCTCGTTCAAACCCGACTTGGGGAAGTTCGGGATGACTCATTTAGAAGACGATGTGGTTGCTTTGATGAGTAAAAGGGTCTTTGATATTGCTGGGTGTTTGGGAAAGACTGTGAAGGTGGAGCTGAATGGTAAACGGATTCCAATCAAATCGTTCACTGATTATGTTGATCTGTACCTGACTGCAGCCAACAAGTCAACGACTGAGCCTCTCCCAAGGTTTGTGTTCTTTCTTTGTACTATGCAAGTGATTGGGAGATTGTGTCTCGGAATTGAATTTTGTCATTTGGTTTTTGTGTTGTCATTAGGATGGTCGAGAAAGTTAATGACAGATGGGAGGTTTGTGTGAGCATTAGTGAAGGACAGTTTCAACAGGTATGGATTTGGCTGGATACTACCCTCACTCTCATCTCGCGAAGACTGAGTAGAAGTTTTAACAATGTTTTCTTGTGTTCTTTCAGGTCAGTTTTGTGAACTCTATTGCTACGATCAAGGGTGGGACGCATGTGGACTATGTGACCAGTCAGATCACGAACTACATTGTTGGTATTGTGAACAAGAAGAACAAAACCGCTAACGTCAAGGCTCACAATGTTAAGAGCCATCTGTGGGTGTTTGTCAACTCCTTGATTGACAATCCTGCTTTTGATTCGCAAACCAAAGAAACATTGACCCTTCGTCAGAGCAGTTTCGGGTCTAAATGCGAGCTTTCAGAAGATATTTTGAAGAAAGGTTTGTTGTGCTTCTTTTTTTCTTGTTGGGTCACTAATGTATTCGGTTTCTTGAAGAGTGCTTAAAATTTGCTTCTGTTTCATTTTATGTCCAGTGGCTAAATCTGGAGTAGTGGAAAATCTGCTTTCATGGGCAACTTTTAAGCAGAGTAAAGATCTTAAGAAAAGCGATGGAACTAAGACTGACAGGGTTCAGGTTGAGAAGTTGGAGGACGCTAACAAAGCTGGGGGAAAGGAATCCCAACGCTGTACGTTGATTCTGACCGAAGGAGACTCAGCTAAGGCTTTAGCGGTAAGTGGTTTTTGATCTCTTGTCAGCTACTTATATTGTTTTACCCCAACAGACACCTAACACTCATTATGTTTAGATGGCGGGGATGGCTGTTGTGGGACGTGACTATTACGGAGTGTTCCCTCTCCGAGGAAAGTTGTTGAATGTCAGGGAAGCCACCACCACTCAGATCACTAACAATAAGGAAATTGAGAATATCAAGAAGATCCTTGGACTTAAGCAAAATATGGTGTATGAAAACGTTAACTCACTGAGATATGGGCATATGATGATCATGACAGATCAGGTATTCTTATCTGTCTCTGCATTCAGCGCATATGCTACATATATGTGTGCGTCTCTTTATATGCTCATTTAACGAACTTTTCTCTGTCCACCTTGTTCAGGATCACGATGGTTCCCATATAAAGGGTCTCTTAATCAACTTCATCCACTCTTTTTGGCCAACATTACTGAAGGTTCCATCGTTCCTAGTTGAGTTTATCACCCCCATTGTGAAGGTAAATATAAATTCTTCCTTGTATAATATCTTAGTGCTTGGGAATGAATTTTAACAACTGCAAATTAATACATTGTACTCAGGCAACGCGCAAGAATGAAGTTCTGTCATTTTACTCCATGCCTGAGTATGAAAGCTGGAAAGAAAGTCTGAGTGGTAATGCAACCGGTTGGACTATTAAATACTACAAGGTTTGCGTTCTGTTATAACTATTAAGTTAGTACTCTTGTAAACGTCTCATGTTCTTTGTTTATGAACTGTCACTGTGTTTTTCTAGGGGTTGGGAACAAGTACGTCTAAGGAGGGCAAAGAGTACTTTGGAAACCTTGATGTTCACCAAAAGGATTTTGTTTGGGAGGATGAACAAGATGGAGAAGCGATTGAACTTGCATTTAGTAAAAAAAAAATTGAAGCTCGAAAGAACTGGCTTTCACATTTTGAGGTATGCAGGACAATTAAGTACCTTAAATATTTGTTCTTTGCTCATTATTTCTGCATGTTCTGATGTCGGTTTATTTTTTCAGCCTGGCACTCATCTTGATCAGAAGCAACAGAAAATTTCCTTCAGTGATTTCGTAAACAAAGAACTTATCTTATTCTCCATGGCGGATCTTCAAAGGTCAATTCCTTCCATGGTGGATGGGCTCAAACCAGGCCAGAGAAAGATACTTTTTTGTTCGTTTAAAAGGAATTTCACAAAGGAGGCCAAGGTTGCCCAGTTCTCTGGTTATGTATCTGAGCACTCGGCATATCATCACGGCGAGCAGAGTCTTGCCAGTACGATCATTGGCATGGCGCAGGATTATGTTGGCAGCAACAACATAAACCTGCTTCAACCAATTGGTCAATATGGCACACGGAACATGGTAAGTATAGACATTGAAACTGTTCTTTTTATCTCGATGTCCATACTCATCTTGTACATTGATTGTGGTAGGGTGGAAAAGATGCAGCAAGCCCAAGATACATTTTCACTAAGCTCTCTTCAGCAACAAGGGTGTTGTTTCCCAAGGATGATGATGTCCTCCTTAATTACTTGAATGAAGATGGGCAGAAGATAGAGCCAACTTGGTAATTCGTTGGGATGACAAAGTCCTCCTTACTCTCTTCAGTACACACGTTTTTTTTTTTTGCAGAGACTAACTTGATATGTTATTCCTTGTTAGGTACATGCCCATCATTCCAACTGTGCTTGTCAATGGTTGTGAAGGAATTGGAACCGGGTGGAGTACATTCATACCTAACTACAACCCAAGAGATATTGTTGCCAACATAAGGCGGCTACTTAATGGTGAAAGTATGGTGGCTATGGATCCTTGGTATAGGAATTTTAAAGGAACAATTGAGAAAACTGCGTCCAAGGAAGGCGGGTCTACCTACACTATCACTGGTGTATATGAGGAGATTGGCGAAACAACTATCCGTGTTACGGAGCTACCAATCAGAAGGTGGAGCGAAGATTATAAGCAGTTCCTGGAGGCTTTGAAGACAAATAATAACACCCCCTATTTTCAGGTAAAAGCCTAAGATCAGAAAACGATCATATTCTTAGATGCTTCTTATTTACTCATTCTTCTTATTTCTGCAGAGCGTTAAGGCGTACAATGATGATAGGTCTGTGGATTTTGAGCTTCATCTTAGCGAGGAGAACATGATGATGGCTCGGCAAGAGGGCATTTTGAAGATGCTCAAACTTACCACGACAATCGCTACAACAAATATGCATCTATTTGATGAAAACAATTTGATTAAGAAATACGCGACTCCAGAACAAAGTAAGAATCAGATCCAAATTGTTCAGTCTGTTTTTGGTCTTCATAAGAGACACTAACGTTTAATACAACCTTGCAGTCCTTGAAGAGTTCTTCCAACTCAGGCTCCAATATTATGAGAAGAGAAAGGTTTGTACATCTTATAATTCGATCAGTCTTTAAAGGTTTTCAGCAATTGAGGTAGTGGCTTAACACGTTAACTGTCTGTTATGTATGCAGAGAGTTATCCTGGAGAATCTGGAACTTGAGCTCTTGAAACTAGAGAACAAAGTGAAGTTTATTCATGGAGTTGTCAGTGGAGAAATCATAGTGAACAACAGGAAGAAGTCTGATCTTGTCCAGGAGTTGAGACAGAAAGGGTTCACACCATTCCCCAAGAAGGCCAAGCCTGTTGAAGCCGCGGTTGCTGGAGCAACGGATTCAGCTGAAGAAGAATCTGAAGAAACCTTGGCCGTTCCTGGTTCACGCTCAACGTTTATATCTGGTTCAGAGTATGACTACCTGTTGTCACTAGCTATAGCTACGTTGACTCTAGAGAAAGTGCAGGAGTTATGTGGGGAGAGAGATAAAATGGAGAAAGCAGTCGAAGAGATGAAGAAGGCCACACCAAGATCTCTCTGGTTCAGAGACCTAGAGTCTCTTGATGCAGAACTTGATGTAAGCATTCACAACCCTAAACCCTATATTTGCTTTTACAAAATTGCCACTTAGTCGTTTATGCAATATTTTATTCCATTTTTTTTTCAGAAACTTGATCAGAAAGATGTTGAAGCCGAAAAAGAGATAGAGAAAGCACAACAGAAGCTCAGGAACAAGGCTGGAGTACCACTAAAGGGTGGTAAAACAGCAGCGCCAAGGAAACAGGCACCAAAGAAAACAACAAAGGCGGCTTCCAGTTCTGCAATGGAGATAGGTATGTCCTGTACTAAAACTCAGTGAATCATCATAGTATTTGGAAACATTTTCTTGTATGGATCTGATTGACGTATATATTTGGAAACCTTTTTATTGATTGGTGAAGGTGACAGCGTAGTGGAAGTGGCCAAGCCGAAAGGTAGACAAGGAGCCAAAAAGAAGGCGCCTGCTGCCGATGTAAAGGCTGATGATGATGAGATGATGGATCTAGCACAAAGGCTTGCTCAATACAATTTCGGCTCCACCTCTGAGAATCCAAGCAGTAAGTTCATAATAACATTTTTGAGAAACAGACCACAATTGAATGATCATGAAGTTAAATACGTTTTTTATGCTGGTTTATCAACAGAAGCGGCAATCTCTTTGGATGACGATGAAGACGACGTGGTGGTTGAGGTTGCTGCACCAGCAAAAGGAGGAAGGAAACCAGCGGCTGCGAGTAAAGCCGTGAAACCACCGGCAGCTCCGAGGAAGCGTGGACCAGCGGCGAGCAAGAAGCAGCCAGCTGCGGAGGTTGTTACTGTGTCACCGGAGAAGAAAGTGAGGAAGATGAGATCTTCCCCGTTCAACAAGAAGAGTAGTTCGGTGTTGGGGAGGTTGGCTAACAAGGAAGGAGAGGAGGAGAGTACCGAGACTGTGGCGGTTGGAACCTCATCGAGGCCAAAAAGAGCTAACAGGAAGCAGATGAAGTATGTGCTGAGTGATTCAGAGAGTGAGTCTGGGAATGATTCTGAGTTTGATGATATTGAAGACGTCGAGGATGATGATGAGTAGAGTGAAGAGGAAACCAACTCGGTTCTTTTGCTATTTTCCAAAACTTGTTTGCAAATGCTATAACTTTAGTTTCTCGTGTATGCTTTTATTTGACAATGCCGTAGCTCGTGTTGTGCTCTCTAAACTATTGTCAAAAATTGTGTTCAACATTGGAGTTGCTTGTCCCGAACGAAATGGAAAAACAAAATATTGGTTATGTGTTAACCGCTGCTATCACCAAAGATTGCAAAGCATAATGACCATTAACTATATTTTGAGAACTTCATCATCCTATGCATCAAATTTAACTATAGTAGATTATGAAGAAAAACATAATCAAGCAACATGTAAATGAATGGGCTTGTTGTTTTGATCTATGGACATGAGTCATGACCACCAACATAACTAAACCTGATGAATCTACTTCTAAGTATAACCCAACGATTCCATTCAAAATTGGCCCACATACATATGAGGAATATTCGAATTTGAATGTTGGGGGAACAAAAGAAGTATTCTGAGGTTTACAAAAAGTTGAAACTCCACTTGTATAAAAGAAATAAATAATAAAAGAGTTAGGATTAAAATATAAAAGAAAAATCCATGGAAGGGCTCAAGAGAAACTCGTGCATGAGAAGAAACGTGAAACTCCCAAGAGAAAAAAAAAACAGACACACTTAGCTGTATACCAACAAGAGGACAAAAGGTCGAAACTGTGTCGTATCTCGCAACGGTCGATACGTGTTTCAACTCAACCGTTGATAATAATACCAAACTTTTTTGACAGAAAGGTTATAGAAACCGAAGGACTAATTTCAAATCATTTTCTTTTTTTTATATAATAGTATAAGTTTTCAATTGTGCTTAGTTTTTGAAATTTAATGAGAGGGACAATAAAAGTTTGACCCTTTTTAGAGAGACTATTGACTTGGACGAAACCTGAGAATCCGACACATTTAACTCTCCTCTTCTCTCTCTCTACAAACATTCATTTCTCCCTAATAACATATCGAAATTCACACACTCTTGTAAAGCTTATCTCCACACTTCTCCAGCACTCTTCTTCTTTAATTTTCTTCTGGGGTCTTAATTCTGGTTCTTTGTAAGACAATGAGTGCTTCAAAGTTCATTAAATGTGTAACTGTCGGAGACGGAGCTGTCGGGAAGACATGTATGCTTATCTGTTACACCAGCAACAAGTTTCCCACTGTGAGAGTTCCTTTCCTTTTTTTTTTCATTTTCAATTGTAAAGCTTTAAATTTTTCTTGCTGGGTTTCAAAGATTTCATTTGGGTCTCTCAAAGGTTTAAGCTTTGAACTCTTTAGGTAGAGATCTAGTGTATTTGTGGGTTTATATCGTCACGTCTCCTCATGATTCTTGATGTTTTGTTCAGGATTATATACCGACTGTGTTCGACAACTTCAGTGCCAATGTCTCCGTGGATGGACAGATCGTGAATCTGGGGCTATGGGACACTGCTGGTAAAAAAAACAAAACAAAAAACCAACAAAGTTTCATAATTTTAATCCTAAAAAAATCCATTGAGCCAAAGAATTCAAGTTGATGACATTGCATAAGTCTCTCTCCCCTTTAATAATCTCACAGAAACTGTTGTTGTTTAGGTCAAGAAGATTACAGTAGGTTGAGGCCGTTGAGTTACAGAGGAGCTGATATCTTCGTCTTAGCCTTTTCTCTTATCAGCAAGGCCAGTTACGAGAATGTACTTAAGAAGGTATTTGTCTTTTATTGAAAATAGATGTTTGATTGTGAGTTCTGGTGAATGTTGAATCTGATTGTTTTGTTTTTGGACAGTGGATGCCTGAACTTCGTAGGTTTGCTCCAAATGTTCCCATAGTTCTTGTTGGTACAAAGCTAGGTAAGTAATTTTGTATGCAAATTTTATTTTTTGTTTTTGAGTTTTTTTTTCTTTGCTGATACCTTTACATTGTGGTGTTCCTTAAGATCTTCGTGATGATAAGGGATACCTCGCTGATCATACCAATGTCATTACCTCTACTCAGGTATGTATATTTGCGTAATCTCTCTTTATTGATTTTTGTTTTCTCAAGCTTATGGACTTTGTTTGTGGAGACAGGGAGAGGAATTGAGGAAGCAAATCGGTGCAGCTGCTTACATCGAGTGCAGTTCCAAGACTCAACAGGTAAGCTCTCCTCGGAAAGCGAATGTTTTGGTGAATAAAAACAATATCAGAGTCTTTTTTTTTGTTGAACTTTGCCTTGGTCTTTTGTTGTAGAATGTGAAAGCAGTGTTTGACACAGCGATCAAAGTGGTTCTCCAGCCACCGTGGAGGAAAGAGGTCACTGGGAATAAGAAGAAACACAGAAGATCCGGTTGCTCCTTTGCGTAAGCCCTTTTTTTTTAATTATTTTGTATCTTCTTCTTATGATTTTCACTATGTGAAGAGGTTAAAGTAAAAAAAAAGCTTACAAACAAGAGTTATAAATATGCAGGAGCATTGTCTGTGGAGGCTGCGCCACAGCTTAGGACATAACACAAGTGAAGTGACAAGTCCCAGCAACATTGTCTCTCTCTCTCTCTCTCTCTGGTCGGTTTATTGGTACTATGGAAGATAAGGGAATTGTTGGTTCTCTTAATTTGTATGTGAAGTTCCTTTCTCTGCTTTTTCTCTCTCTCTCTTGATGTTTTGTTGTGTAGACTTTGCTGGATTCCAGTAATATTCATGTGTTGTTGTTAACATTGTTTGCATCATTTTGAAGGCCATGTAGAGTCATCATTTGTGGTGATACACTACTCTATGACACCACAAAAATAATGATGCACACTAAAACCGGACTAAAACAATATCGAACCAATCACAACTCCTTTCTCAATCCAAAAAATTGAAATGTCCATCTCCATAAACTAATGTTCTTATACATGCTCATTAATATATCTAACTAAATCACATAGTAGCATAGCAGGTGACATAGTTAAGCAAATACAGATGAAAAGCATGTTATAAGCAGCACATAGTAGCATAGCAGATAGCATCCAACAAATATTCTTGTGTTGTTGTTAACAATGTTTGCATCATTTGAAGGCCATGTTTATGTATATATATATGTATAGATTGTAGCACCCTCAAATAAGAGTAGACATCAAACCGGACTAAGCCAACATCGAATCGAACCCCACGGTTTTACCATCCAAAAATTGAAATGTCATGCTTTATCTCCATAAACTAATGCTCATAAATACAGGTAATTACAGTAGAGCATAAGCAGATGGTAAATTAGTTAAAAATCAGTACCAAAGGAATAAAATTACAGAGGGTATTTTCGTAATTTACAACTCTGGGTAAATTCGTTAGCGTTATATGTTATCATCATCGTCAAAAACCGGGAAACAAGGGGGGGAAGGATCTGTTCAAAAACGACGCCGTAATGGATAAACAGCCGGCGAGCAGCTGGAGTATCCACACCCGGCCGGAGATAATCGCCAAGTACGAGATCTTCGAGCGAGTCGGATCCGGAGCCTACGCCGACGTGTACCGAGCTCGCCGCATCTCCGACGGCCTCACCGTCGCTCTCAAGGAGATCTTCGACTACCAATCAGCCTTCCGGGAGATCGACGCCCTCTCGATCCTCCACGGATCTCCCAACGTCGTCCTTATGCACGAGTACTTCTGGCGTGAGGACGAGAACGCAGTGATCGTCCTCGAGTTCCTCAGGTCTGATCTCGCCGCAGTGATCCGAGACGCCAAGAGGAGGAAGAAGAAAGGGGAAGGAGGAGGGGATGGATTCTCCGTTGGGGAGATCAAGAGATGGATGGTTCAGATTCTCAATGGCGTCGATGCTTGTCATCGGAATATGATCGTTCACAGAGATTTAAAGCCTGGGAATATGTTGATTGGTGATGATGGAGTGCTCAAGCTTGCTGATTTTGGTCAGGTGATTTGTAAAAAGTTTCGATCTTTTAATCAAATTTAGTTTACCCTTATTGTAAAGTTTAGATCTTTGAATCAAGTTTGTAATAATGTGTGTGTTTGGCTGCTTGGTTTGTTTACAGGCTAGGATACTCATGGAGTCTGATAACCTCGCTACAGATGAAAACCAACAGGAAGAGAGAGAAGGAGAAGCCAGCAGGGAACCACCAGAAGTGATTCCTGATTATGTGAACTCCTCTCAGAAAGGGTCAGAAGGCCAGGAACAGGAAGTACTGAGTAGAGACGAGTACTTTCGGCAGGTGGAAGAGCTCAAGGCTAAGCAAGTTTTGAGAGACGATACTGATAAGGACTCCAACGTGCCTGATGGAGACGGAGCGTCTTGTCTTGCCACGTGTACTGTTAGCGAAATGGATGATGATTTCGGGACGAACTCTTTTACTTATGATGAGGGATTGGATGGTGGTGGAGAAGGTTTGATGACATCTTGCGTGGGGACCAGATGGTTTAGACCACCGGAGCTTCTCTACGGATCTACAATGTATGGGTTGGAGATCGATCTGTGGTCGCTTGGTTGCGTGTTTGCGGAGCTCTTGTCTCTGGAGCCTTTGTTCCCTGGAGTTTCGGATATTGATCAGATCAGCAGAGTGACCAACGTGCTGGGGAACTTAAACGAAGAGGTTTGGCCAGGCTGTGTTGATCTTCCTGACTATAAGTCGATCTCGTTTGCTGAAGTAGAGTCTCCTCTTGGTGTAGAAGGATGTCTTCCTAACCATTCGGGGGAAGTGATAGCGCTGCTCAAGAAGCTTATCTGTTATGATCCAGCTAGGAGAGCTACTGCTGTGGAGATGTTGAGTGATAAATATTTTAAGGAAGAGCCTCTTCCGGTACCTGTCTCAGAGCTCTATGTGCCTCCGGCAATGAGTGGACCAGATGAGGAGGATTCTCCTAGGAAGTGGAATGATTACAGAGAAATGGATTCAGATTCAGATGGCTTTGGACCTGTGAATGTGAAGCCTACAAGTAGTGGATTTACAATAGAGTTCCCCTGAACCTGAATGGCATATAAGGTACGCAGTCAAAAGCTTTGCCTCTTTCTTCTTCATACTACTAGGCCTAGCTAAGAAACTTGCTAACTTTAATGGTTGCAGTATTTTGAAGTTGCTTTTGGAATCGTTTGCTGCTTTCTTCTCTCATAACTCTGTTTCTTCATTGATTCTCAGTTTTGTGTGTTATCTCAGATGGATTGGATTGCACTTGCCTTGGCGCCATGATTGAGAATCTTGATCATCCTGAATCCGTCTGCTGTGTCAAGATTGTGTTGTCTCTGGAATAGAAAACGGTTACATTTACAATCCAGCATTGAGCTCTCTAAAGTGCTATAAAAGCGTTGTATTATCTGTTTATCCATTTTGTACTAATAACTTCCTCTTTTCTTGTTCACCATAAGTTTTCATGATGGTTCAATGAGTGATATAATAAGGCTACGAATCCTCGTTGTCATCCAGTTTTTTTGCTTATCTGTTGACCAAATTACATGATCAAACTCTTAGTTACAGGTTCAGTCGTCGTACCAAAACTAGTTTCTGCGTATTCATCATGTGAAAATAACACGTAAAGAATCCGCTTATCAGTCTATTGGACTATCATGTTAAATAATAAACTTAAGGGGTTGTTTTAGAAATTAGACAAAAGCTGAGAGGCCAAAAGATAAATAAACGACAGTTTCCTTCCACACAGCTTATTACACTCCCTTAGGGTTTTTTCTTGGGGGGGTGGGGAAACGGACATCGAGATTTCAGCAGGCCTTGTGAATCGGAGAGAAAATGGGGTCGAGTGTAAGAGAGGATCGGACGCCGCAGCATCACCCGCCTCACATAAGCAGTCTCGTCGTGCGTCCTTCCGGTAGCAACGACGGAGAGGGCGACCGCCACGCCGTCGCCGGAGATGACTCTCGTGACCGTCCCTCATTTGCCCGCTCCGATCGTCATAAGAGTGACAATGGTTCGTATCTCTTCCACAGTTAATTACATCCCAGTCCAGTTCTCTTTCTCGGTTATGGTTTCGATTTATGAATTGCGAGTTCTTTATTGGCTGTGTAATAGCTAAGAGTTCAGTTACACTTGACGTGTTCTTGAGATTTCTTAACACTGCTTCAGATGAATAACAACAATTCCCTTTTCTCTCGTATGGTTTGTTCGGTGTAAACACTTAATGTTTGGCGGTCAAAGACTGGTATTGAGCCACCAACGGCCTTGTCAGCACTTCACTGTTTTCTATTGTGCTTACCCTGGCTTCTTCTTTTTGTGTGTGTGTGTAGGGCATAGAACTCGTGCAAGTTCTAGCTCACCACCACCCCGTCGTCCATTTGAAGATCACCACCGACACGGCTCGGATCTGAATTATTCAGGAGTTCCACTTCGTGGTGGCCGAGATTTCAGCAGCAGAAGAGAATCATCTGGGAGATACAGAGACTATTCACCACCCCATGCTAGAGTTGGTCGTCGCTTTGATGGGCCTGAACCTACTCATGGCCGCCCTTTTAAAAGCGATGGCTTTGGCAGAAACAATAATCATCCAAAGGTGCAACCAAGAGATGGAGATTGGTACTGTCTTGATCCACTGTAAGTATCCTTACTCCTTGGCTATGAATAAGAACTCTTGATTTGTTTGTTTATTTATCTTTAATCTACCGAAGTTTATAGATTTCATTTGTATGTTTATTTTTGTTTTTGTTATGGATACAGATGCAGTAACTTGAACTTTGCCAGACGAGAAGTGTGTTTCAAGTGCAAGAGGCGTCGCTATGCACCTGCCAATACTCCTCCACCGCCTCGTCTTCTTCCTCCTCCCGTGAATCTCTCCCCAAGAAGAGACTTCAATGGCTACAGGTCTCCTCCACGTGGCTATCCTAGAGACTACCCGCCGCCAAGACTTGACCATCCCACATGGAGAGACAGAGACAGAGAAGGAGGAGACCGTCTGCGTTACTCAAACCTCGAGTATCCTCCAAACAGAAGATTAGCATCTGACTGGGTCCCGGAACCTCACTATGAGAGACGACCACCTCTCAGTCCACCTCGTGGTGGCGGATGGGGACGACATTCAAGAGAGAGGAGCAGGTCGCCGCCAATGAGAGACAACCCTCCACCACCGCCAATGAGAGATTACCGCCGTGATAGTTACTTAGAGAGAGGAGGGAGAGACGATCAGCGTGGTGGCGACAGAGACAGGATGAGAAACGCTTAGTGATATCAGAACAGTGTATGTCTTGGGGAACATCGTTTAGACAATCGAAAAATTCCCCTGAAAATTACACCTTAGATTCTTTTGTGCTAAATTTTGAATGTTTAGCGAATTTTTGTGCTCTTTATGCAAAAAAAAAAAAAAAAAAAAGTTCCGGAAAGAAATTAAAATACTACTCTTCTTTTCGTACTTCCACAACTCGACGGTAAGAGTGACGACTAGTCTGCCTACGTGTCGGTTCACAACTGGTAGGTATCTAAAACACGCACATTTTAAAGGTCTTTTAGATAGTTTTTTTTTAATTCAGAGGCGATCGAACGGTGGAAAGAGGGCGAAACATAAAGCTTTTATGAATTCAAACCGTTGGATCACTGAATATAACACAAACCGTACGATCAAAACGCCGCGCAAATCTAACCGTCGAATATAATTTAAGAAAAATTGAAATTTCAAAACATGTTAGAAAGAGGGAGGAGAGATGCTGTGTGGAAGAAGAAGAAGAAGAAGGAAGTACACAAAACCGAAAGTATCCTTCCTTGAGGGCTTTTCCTTCTTCTGCTTCGTCGTCATCGTCTTCGTGAGCTAAAAACCCTAATTCTCCCCCATCTCTCTCTCTGTCGAAGCTTATCACTTTCTCCCTCTCTATACGCGGATCAAATTCAAAGTCCCAACAGCCGCCGCGAATCGGTTCTGATTCTTTTTTTCGCGCTCCGTCGTGGGGGGATACGGATCTGGGTTTTCTCCGCGTGTTACTTTGAGCTGATCTGTGTCAATTTTAGAAAAGGAAACTTTCTGGGTTCCTTTGGAGATTCGAAAATTTTGGAGATGGGTGAAGAAGGCGGCGGAGGAGGAGGAGGAGGAGGAGGATTCCCGCCAAAAAAGGAAGGTGTAACTGATGAGTCTGGTTTCCCGGCGAAGACGCCAGCGAGGCAACTCGACTTCACTGGTGGCTCCGCTGAACATTCACTGTCTCCTACTGTCGTTGCTACGGCGGTTAAGACAATCGTCACTTCCTCCGTTTCTTCTTCACCGATTACGACGATGGCGTCGCGGCTTCATCCGGTGGTACGACCGACGGTGACTAACCCGCCGTCACAGTCACCAATCCTTAACGCGCCAATTAGGCATCCGTAAGTTTTATCTAATTGAGCTATTTGCTTCCTCCTTCTAGAATTTTTTGAAAATTTTGTGAAGAAAAATTCATACGATTGGATTTGCAGAAGTTTGATTTTTGTGAAAAATCCAAACTTTTAGTGATTGAATTTGCAGAAATTTGATTTAAATCTTCAACCTTTGGAATCTTTAACATATCCAATGATTAAAGCTTTCTTAGTACACTCTTATTCACCTTTCAATGATTTTCGAAATTTTCAACCTTTTCTTCTTTTTTTTTTTTTGGCAGAAAGCCGGAATCTCCGATATCTAGACCGAGGCCTATTGTGGAAGGTAGAGATGGAACCCCTCAAAAGAAGAAGCAGTGTAACTGTAAACACTCCCGCTGCTTGAAACTGTATGTCTTCTTCCCATTCATCTTTAGAGATTGACAAACTTGTTATGTTTGTTGTTTATTTGTGAGCTGTGTGAGTAACCTCTTCTTTTCAAGTTCGGGGAGACATGTTAGTGTGATTAAATTGTTTTTACTCGTTCATATCTTTCCCTTTTATCTACCGTTAATTGTTGAGTTACAAATTATAGATTCTGGTTAGGCTTTAACTTTTGTGCTTCCATAAACTTACATGTACCTTTTCAGGTACTGTGAATGCTTTGCGTCCGGAACATATTGTGATGGTTGTAACTGTGTCAATTGTTTCAACAACGTTGATAACGAACCTGCAAGACGAGATGCTGTTGAAGCAACTCTGGAGCGGAATCCAAATGCTTTCAGGCCGAAAATTGCTAGCAGTCCACATGGTGTTAGGGATAAAAGGGTACGTTCTTTGAGGATTAACAACGTTACTGATAAATATAAAAGCACTTACATTGTGAGATGCTTAGACTGTTGATGTGTCTTTTGCAGGAGGAGATTGGTGAAGTTGTGTTGTTAGGGAAACATAACAAAGGATGCCACTGCAAGAAATCAGGATGCCTTAAGAAGTATTGCGAGTGCTTTCAAGCCAACATTCTTTGCTCCGAGAACTGCAGATGCTTGGATTGCAAAAACTTTGACGGAAGTGAAGAGAGACAAGCTCTGTTTCACGGTGAACATGCCAACAACATGGCTTATCTCCAACAAGCGGCAAACGCAGCCATTACTGGAGCTGTTGGCTCCTCTGGCTTTGCTCCTTCCCCAGCACCTAAGAGAAGGAAAGGTCATGATATCTCTTTCAACCAAGCAACCAAAGATTCATCTTCTCATCGACTTGGCCAGTTTCAACAGGTTTTGCAAGTTCCCAATTTCGTCTATATATGTTTTTTATATCCCTTGCTTAATGAAGTGCAATCTTGTTACTGGTGTTTAGGCAAATAATGGAAGAAGTAGTGGCCCAACCTCAGGTACATCTCCAGCAACTGTTTCTAGGCCTGGTGGCACTTCATCGGCAGCTCCATCAAAGTTTGTATATAGGTGAAATTTCTGCTGTTCTCAAGTTATCTATTTGATCCAAAGAGCTGCATAGAACTGAAGTTTATGCTGTATATTTTTTTGAAGGTCTCTCTTAGCAGATATAATCCAACCTCAGGATGTGAAAGCGCTTTGCTCTGTGTTGGTGGCTGTAGCTGGAGAAGCAGCAAAGACATTAACAGGTTTAACTTTGAGTGAAAGACTCTTTATTGCTGACGTTTCACCTCTCTCTCTCTGTGTATTATTCATTGACCTTCCTTTATTTTTGTTCTTAGATAAAAGAAATGAAACAGAAACTTGTTTAGCTTCTTCTGCTCAAGATAACTCCCAAGGGAATAAAGATGTTGAGATGGTTGCAGCTGATGGAAACCAAGCTGATAAGTCTGAACCAGAGGGTTCCAATTCAGATGCCTCTAAAGGAAAGCCACTATCTCCAGCAACTCTGGCTTTGATGTGTGATGAGCAAGACACTATCTTCATGGTAGCAGCAGCTGAACCTAATGGTTCAGTGGACCCTGGTGGCTGCGGAACAAACTCACAGGAGAAGTCAGAGATTTACGCAGAGAAGGAGAGGGTGGTGTTAACCAAGTTCAGAGATTGCCTTAGTCGACTTATCTCTTACGCAGAAATAAAAGGTACTGTTGTTACTTGTTTCTAGTCCTTCACACACAACTCAGCGAGAAAGTTTCTTCTCTAATGTTTAGTTAAGTTTGTTGGTTTGCAGAATCAAAGTGTTCATATTTAGCAAGAAGACATATACAGCCACCCCCAACCGCAAGCGCAACGGTGAAAACCGAGAACGGGATTCAGCAAATACCACAGCCACCAACCACTGCTCAACCTACACTCACCAAACCACAGCCATTGCAGCCAACGACCACAACAAATACATCAACCACTCAGCATCCTCATAAACCTCCAGCTTTGCCGGAGAAGAAAGACTCTGCTTAGGACAAAAATAACTTACCAGAGAGAACATAAACAACAAGCTTCCTCACCACCTGCCTCACTTTACGAGGTAATGTTACCATAGTTTTTCTTGTCTCCTCTTTAAAAGCCTCTTCCAGATTTTGGAGAGAGCTTTGTTTCTTTACTACACGAGTTATTTATTATTATTACTTGTTAGTTTTCTGTAACTTTTTTTTCCATTGATTGTTTTAGTTGCTGAGGCATCCTTTGTTTCTCATGTCTGGTTATGATGTTCTCTTTTCAACTTATGTAACATTAGAGAGTAACATATAATAAAATCCCCAATTTTACAAAAGATGTAAATGATATATTATTCTGTTTGACGAAAATTATTTAACCATTGGAACACATACATGAGAATGGAGTCGCTACAAGCATTTTATTAAGAACATAATAAGTGTGTGTTTAAAACAAAACAGCTTAGTAACCGTTGCTTTGAAGTAAAGAGAGAAACTGATTTATTCTCTCATTTAGTGATTAACACTAAACTGATTTATTCTCTCATTTAGTGATTAACACTTTCAACCTCTCCATAAACTTATTTCAAACGTTTATTTGACGATTACTTTTAAGCTCCCTTCTTGTGCATTCACATTCGAGACCTCGATGACGCCTTAGGTTCACTCTGCAGTAAAAAACCAGAGTTCCATCATGAATCAGGGAAAAAAGAATGGGGAAAAAATGAATAAACTGATGATAGCCGGACTAGTACTGCATTCATAAGCTTGGAAACATTTATTTCATAGCTATAAGTAGGCTATAACCATACTACACGATCGTCTTTGCAGCCTTAGCGAACCAAATTACAAAAACAAATCTACATGGGTCAATGCTAAACTTAGTCTCAAGATATTATATCTATAACTCTGCTTGGGGGGGTTTAATCCATGTTCACCTTGTCAAGCTATTTGTTAATAGGCAACTTAGTTGGGGAACTGTGTTCTCTTGTGATATCATAAAATGTAAAAGAAAGTTGAGAGAGACTTTACCAGACGCATTCCATTCATTGCCCTTTCCTCCAGATACCTCGAAGGTTTGAAAAAGCCTCCATAAGTCTCGGACAATCTCTTGAGCCTTTCATATATGTACTTAGGTCCAACCGTGTCTGCCCAGAAAATAATTCCTCCGCTGCAACAAGGAACCAAAAAACAAAAGAGAAATGATCATCACCAACTTTTTAGTGACAGACAAAAACAAAGAAAAAACCTTGCTTATTGACTTGTTAACAAATGACCAAAGAGACTCAACGAGATGATAAAGATGGATACTTCAACTTTAAGTGCAAACAGAGCAGAATTTTTCTTTTCTGAATTACATTAAAATTCTTACCGGTAAGAAGGAAAACTCATTCCAAGGACAGAGGCAACGTCCAAGTCTGAGGCTCGGATCACAACTCCTTCATCCAGGACACGGCACGCCTCGTTAACCACAGGGAACAAGATCATCTCAACAATCTCTTTATCAGTTACTGATATAGGCTGCAAAAGAAAGACAAGGAGGCTTTATTAACTTTTGAAAACTACCAAATAATAATACTACTTATATTTCGTAAAACATAATTTTTGTTCATACCTTCTCACCGGGCATGATATTGGTAAGTTTCCTCGATTCCTCAACAACTGAAAGCACTGATGAATCAGGTTTTGGTTTGCTTCCCTTCTCATAAATATAGTATCCTCTCCCGTTGATTTTGCCTGAAGCAGCAAAATATTAAAAGTGGGCAGATGATAAATTTGCAAAGACAAGAGCAAATGACATACCATTTCGCCCGCTCTTAACCAGAAGCTCGGTCAGTGGAGATCTGAACATGCGGTCACCATAGGCCTTGGCATATATCTCCTTAACTGCCATTCCAATCCCATGTCCAGCCAGATCACCTAGCCTGAGAAGTAAGTCATCCCATAAAGAGTAAAGCTCTCTACACACATTCAAAAAGCGGTAGGTAACGAAATAAGGAAGGAGGGAGAGATTTACTGGAAAGGACCCAGTGGCAAGCCAAAAGAGGTGATAACCCTGTCGACTCTGAACAAGTCAACACCTAGATTGACCAACATATGAGCACCTTGTGTATACGGAAAGAATGTCCTGTTCACTGCAAAGCCTATGCAGTTTCCAACCACCACTGGAACTTTCTTTATGGCCTTTCCAAGCGACATGAGATCCAGGATCACCTGAGCAGAAGTATTCTCTGTACGAACAATCTCAAGAAGAGTCATGATATGTGCCGGGCTGTATAAAACAGATAAACCTCTGTTAGTTACATTAAAAATACAAAAAAGTAGAAAAATCTTTGTGACATTGAATATGCACCTGAAGAAATGTGCACCAACTATGCGATCTTTTGAGTTAGTTTTTTCTCCAATTACGTTGAGGTCGATAGTAGATGTGTTGCTCGCCAAGATGCAATGTGGTGGACAGACCTCTTCGATTTCTTTGAATATCTTTTGTTTCAACTGAATGTTTTCAATCACTGCCTGAAAAATGACACCAGAAGCAACACCTTATAGTCAGAGGAAAATTTTATTCACTAACTAGATTTGATTATACTTGAAACCAAAGAGAAGGGAGATAAAGAGTAAGGCATACCTCTATAACCATGTCCACATCTTTGAATTCTGAGTAATCGAGTACCCCCTTGAGCAACGAGAGGGCCTTTCCTGCTTTGTCTTGTGTCAGTTTTCCCCTAGATACCAAGCTTTTGAGATTTGCTGTCACAAGAAAAAAATTAACTTTATTGCATCTACTGTAAACAGGAACAGTGATAACCATATAGTCTATTACTCCATCATATGCTATGTATGCTTCTTTTGGCTCAAAACAACTCACTGAGGTGTTTATACACCTTTCTAACTTCTTATAATACCAAGATATATACTTTTATTATATAATAACTGGATATGTTCTGGATAAGATAAGAACCTTCAACTGATTTTAGTCCTTTCTGGAGGTAATCTGGATTAATTTCTTTGAGCACAACTCTTGTATTGCTTAGAAGTAGAGCGGTGGCGATGCCAGAACCCATCAGACCTCCACCAATAACTGCAACTTTCTTCATCGGTCTCGGTTTCAATCCAACGTCAGTTACATTAGGCACCTGAAAAGTGTTTTAAAATATGCTCAGGCGTGGAAACAAGAAGTACTAGGAGCAACAAACGCAGTGCAGTTTAATCCTAATGAAACTATAGCTTTAGGAGGATTAAAAGGGTTTGGCCAATCTCACCTTTGATGTTGCACGCTGTGCGAAGAAAACATGAACAAGAGCCTTTGCAGTGTCTGACATTACTAACTGCTTGAAAACTTCTGCTTCCTGCATAGTGAATCAAGGAGAGTTATTAACAAAACAAAAAGCTATTAAACAAATTAAGGAAACCAGAAGACAGTGTCAATGTCACCTTGAGAACGCCACTATATCCTCCATGGACGATTCCTTCTTCAATGACATCAATGCAAGCATGGTGCTGAGGCATATTCGGAGCTATCTTCTTGGCTAGCTGTCTAGTATCCTTCAGTATAGCACGAGCTTCAGATAAAGAACCAATCTTGTCGGTCCTGTGCAGTGAACGTAAAAAGGGTTTACGTCCAAGTGCAATGTCAAGAGCCCACTTTCTGGAAGTGCTCAACAATTCTCCAGACGGCACCAGAGCATCAACGAGACCGAACTTCTGCCCCTCCTCTGATGATATCGACTTGGAAAGCTGCAAAAGTAACAAACTTATCAGCCAAACAAATCAGATTTTGGTAATTAAACTGTTGGTAACTGCAAAAAATGCCATTTATACCAGGATCATATCAGTTGCTTTTGCAAGGCCTACTAATCTTGGAAGACGTTGTGTTCCTTCATAGACACAATTAGCTTGGTTATTCACCAAACACTATTGAAAGGTATCCATTGATAAACAAAACTGTCTTTGTCAGCTTTAAAAGAAGAGTCAAGCTGAACAAACAAATCCATACCTCCAAAACCTGGAATAACTCCAAGTGTCAGCTCTGGTAAGCCTAGCTGAGCTTTCGGGGCAGCAACTCGAGCATGACACGCCTAAAGAATTACGAGTGATACAATAATCAACAACAACAAAAAGATACTTTAAACTTGAAAAGTCTTACCATAGCCAGTTCTAAACCACCACCAAGAGCTAATCCTTCAACTGCAGCAACAAGCGGCTTCCTAGAGTCTTTGATAACAAGAAAACAGTATCAATATCACATCGTGTAACAATTGCAAGCTATCATATTGAGATCCTTCAAAACAAAAAGAAGGCTAAGCTAGATACCTTCCATAAGGTTGCACACAAGATCAATGGATACTTCAGGCATAAGTGATATATCCCCTGCCCAAGAAACAATATCGTCAACAACACAGGACACAATATGCTTTCACTATAAAAAAACTTAACAACAGAAGAAACATTTTGTTACCAGTCTTATGAACTTGCTGGAAAACATTGATGTCGAAACCACCCGAGAACCTTCCACCGTTGCCTGAAATGATCCAGAATACATTCAAGGACCTTAACCAAACCAAAAAAAGGATTGAACTTTCAAACTCTTCTTACACAATTCACAATTTTTACCAACGCTAAGATCGATACATGATTCGAACAAAAAAGAAATCTACCTGTCAAGACGATGGCCTTGATATCGCTCCTCTGATTCGCGTCTTGAAACTTCTCCTTCAACCCAGAAATAACTGAAAAAGATCCCACAAAAATCAGCTAACAAAGAAACACAGTGAATGAGATCAAAAGTAAGGAGCTTTTTAATACTTGGGCTGGCCAGAGAGTTAACAGGAGGATTCGAAATGGTGATCACAGCAACACCATCGTTTCCGACTTCCATCGTCACTCCAATCTTCTTCGCCATAGCTTTTAACAAAGTTTCTCCCGAAATCAGATGAAGATCTGTGCTTTTTATTTGTAAGAGATAAGATCAAAGCGTACATTAGATTAGTAACGTGAGTGGATTGTCTTTCCTAACATTGTTTGTTTGTTTCGTCGTTTTTGTCATAAGCAGCAACCAAATCTCCTAGTTTACAAGGCCGAATCGATGTTTTATTTGGGCCCTTGTTCACCTAACTAACTAATATTGGACCTTTAGTTTTCTTAAAAGTTTAAACCAAACAAAAAAAATTGCCGCCAATATATTTAAACACTAATATTAAGCTATTAGAACATCACTATCACTATACCATTTCTCCGCACTAGGATAATATATTTAAATTTGTCACATTTATCATTTTTATTTATATGTAAATTTTTGTATATTAAATTATATATAACTAATTTTTAAATCTGATTTGTTTTTTATATTTTTAGTTTGAAGTAAGTATTTCTATTATATGTAACACAATTAACTAATAAAATATGAAGAATCAAGTCCGAGATTTTAGAGTTCTGTAAAAAATATATAATTATGTATAGAAAATAAATTATCCTAGTCTAAAAGATTGGAATCTCATCTCGAATAAATTCACGAAAAGAAAAAGTACTCCAATAACCTACTTAAAATATAAAACCCATTTCCAAAAAAAAAATGTACTTAATAATATTTTTTCACGTGTAATAGTTGAAAACTGACAATTGAATGTCGATCTAGAATATTATTTTAATATATCTAATGGTAAAATATTAATTGTAATAAACAAATTTTGAATTTTGTAATATTACATGAATTATAAGTCATTAAAATCTAAAATATATTTTATTAACATAATATATTTTTTATTAATTTATTATTTTGATGTTACAAAATATTACTTTAGTTTTATTTGTATATAAATTTTTTAATAATTTAGTTTCTTTTTAAGTAATTTTAAAATTATCAAGAATATAATATATTTAAAAGTATTTATTTAAATATATTCAAATATGATGTCTCATTTTTATGTGTGTTTGCGTTGAGCATATTTAATTTGTAGTTTGTATATTTAATAAGTTCTATGGTTTTAATAAATGTGTTGTCATTTCATTTTTATTACTACTAACATGATTTTTTAGTGATCAGTGATAATATATTTTTAACGTTATGTATTATATTTTATCGTATATTTTCTAGCTCTTCATGCTGACACTTTTTTAGAATCATTTTAATTAGATAATAGGTTTAAAGATGTAAATAAAAATGTGTACGTTGTAAATTTAGACTTTTTAGTGTAACTGAGCACTTTCAATTATGGAAATTATATTATGATTTTATTTTACTAAATCTTTCTTTCTGTGTATATTTTTTGTTTTATTTTGTATTTCTACAATTTTATTGCATTATTCTTTAATTGCAGAGAATTGTTATTTCCAATTTTTATTTCATATACCTTAAAAGTCTTCGGTTGATTTTTGTTTGTTTTCTTTCTCCTATTACAATGTACAGTTCGACCATTTTTTTTTTTTGGATCAAACTACTAATATCATCAGATAGAAAAGCTTAAACTCCAAGAATGAAGTGAGTATTTGTGCTAGAAAAAACTGAGTTAGCCACTAATATAGTGAGATATTATAATATTTGAAAGTATGAAAACTCTTCTCTGTTGTCCTACGCTAGACATAATTAAGTTGTTGTCAATTGATTCTATATTTGTGATAAGTGGAAATACATCGTTATGTCTTCCTTATGTCTTACTGGAAATACATCTTTATGTAATCAGTTTTAATTAAAATCTGTAATATTTAAAAGTTATTATTTTAGAAAACTGTCATTTAATATATAAATTTAATCAATTACACAGTAATTTACATAATTTAATTGGCCACACAGTATCCAATAAATATAAAGTTACATTGAAATATAAAAATAATTTATATAGTGAAACAAAAAATACTTTTAAACCATTATATTATAAAACAAATATAATATTCAAATTATATTGAAACATTAGAATAGTAAGAATCAGAAAAGCTGAAATCTCAACGTCGATCATTTACGTCGGCCATCCCTTAGACCATCTCCAATGTATTTTTCTATTTTTTTCTCTAAAATAGAGGAATTTCATAATAGAGATGGATTTGTCTCCAATGTATTTTTCTATTTTCTCTCATAAAAAGAATATTCTTGATATATTCTTTTCTAAGGTTACAAATAATATTTTTTATTTGTGAAAGTTGAAAACCAGCCCAATTTATTTAGTATTTTATAAAATTATGATATTATTTACACTATATATTTCTTTACAAACTATTATGTAAATAAAACATATAATTATATTATATAAATAATATATTTCACTAAAAAAATATTTTCGATTATAATTGTTTAAGTAAAAAATTAAATGATCATTTTGTAAAAACAAATAGAGGAGGTGACGTGGCAAAAATATAGTTTCTCATTGGCCGATTATTTTCGCCTACGTGAACACTCTATCTGAGGTTTATATCCTTCAGTTTTAATTAAAATATGTAATATTTAAAAGTTATTACTTTAGAAAACCATCATTAATTTAATATATAAATTTAATCAATTACACAGTTATTTACATAATTTAATTGACCACACAATATTCAATAAATATAAAGTTACATTGAAATATAAAAATAATTTATATAGTGAAACAAAAAATACTTTTAAACCATTATATTATAAAGCAAAGGAAATATTCAAATTATATTGAAACATTAGAATAGTAAGAATCAGAAAAGCTGGAATCTCAACGTCAATCATTTACGTCGGTCATGCCTTAGACCATCTCCAATGTATTCCTCTATTTTTTTCTCTAAAATAGAGGAATTTCATAATAGAGATGGATTAGTTTCCGATGTATTTTTTCATTTTCTCTCTTGAAAAAGAATATTCTTGATATATTATTTTCTAAGTTAACAAATAATACTTTTTATTTGTGAAAGTTGAAAACCAACCCAATTTATTTTAGCATTTTATAAAATTATGATATTATTTATACTAAATATTTTTTTACAAACTATTATGTAAATAAAAAATATAATTACATTTATATAAATATATATATATTATTAATATTTTGATGCACAGATTGAGTCATTCCGGCAAGCGCTGGGCCGGGTACATTGTTGATGCATCGGGTAATTTTGTGTACCAGATTTATTATTAAAAAAAAACTGTTTTCCGTGGTCTGTAATGTTGATAAATGGAAGAGTGAAAGGCACACGGATTGTTTAGGTTGATATTAGTATACCTAGTGGTTTCTTATTTGTTTATATTTGAGATCGTAAATTTGTAATGAATTGATTTAACATTAATGTTTTTAGCGTTTTCTTGTAAAAAAACTTAGGTTTATAGGGTTGGTTAGTGTCTAGAGTTAGTTATTAGCAATGTTTTTAAACCAATCCGGACACTGAACTGGATGATGTTCCGGATTATCAGTCATCAGGTCGACTGCGGTTCAAGGTGAACCACGGGTTAAAAAATGAATTAATTTTATTATATAATAATATATTAGGTATGTAAGTAGATATATAGAAACTAAATTTAAGTATTTTATAAATGTTTTATAAAACATAAAACAATAGTTTGGATATTTAAAAATACATAACTTCAGTTTTATATTATATTATATTTGACATACAAAATATTAAAAAATAATTTAGACTATCTAATTTTTTTTTTGTAACAAATTAAGAGTTATGACATTTAACTAAATCAAGACTTTAAAATTCATAAATATTTAAATGTCTAATGTGAATAATAAAATTAAACTTCAAATCTAAAATAAACCCAAAGTAAAATATCATTAATAAATTATCGATAACAATAGCACCAAATTATCATTAATAAATTATCGATAACAATAAATTGTCGATTCTGCAAGAAGCCACGATTCAAGCCGCAAGGACGGGGATGTAATAGGGTACCGTACCAAAGGATGTGGTACCTACCAATTACAGACAGATTGAAAAGATTGTATCAATCAGAGCAGACTGCTGGAAAGATGAGATGGCATGCCGAGCATACTCAGACGGATGGTGAGATGACTCATCCATCAGATGCAAGAGCCTGGAAACATTTCAACAAAGTACATCCGGATTTCGCTAGCAATAGCCGGAATGTGTATATCTCGGACTATGCACAGATGGATTTAATCCGTTCGGAATGTCAGGGAGACAATATTCATTGTGGTCAGTCTTTCTTACACCATACAACCTGCCACCGGAGATGTGCATGCAACGGGAGTTGCTATTCTTGACCATATTAATACCTGGTCCGAACCATCCAAAAAGGTCCCTGAATGTTTTCCTACAACCACTGATAAAAGAATTGAAGGATTTGTGGTCAACAGGGGTGAGGACGTATGACTGTTCAACCAAGACGAATTTTACGATGCGAACGATGCTTTTGTGGACCATAAGTGATTTTCCTGCCTATGGGATGTTGTCTGGATGGACTACACATGCGAGATTAGCTTGTCCATATTGTAATGGAACGACAGATGCGTTTCAACTGAAGAATGGTAGGAAGACAAGTTGGTTTGATTGTCACCGTTGATTTCTTCCCATTTGCCATCCTTACCGAAGAAACAAGAATTTGTTTAGGCACAAAAGGGTTGTGAGAGACACTCCTCCTCCATATCTAACTGGAGAACAAATTGAAGCGCAAATCGACTACTACGGAGCTAACGAAACGGTTTGTTGGGGTGGTAATTGGCATGTCCCTCGTAATATATGCCTGATTCTTACGGTGTTCATCACAACTGACACAAGAAGGGTATATTTTGGGAGTTGCCATATTGGAAGGATCTTCTTCTGCGCCACAACCTCGATGTGATGCATATAGAGAAGAATTTCTTTAAGAACATCATGAATACAATATTGAATGTCCAAGGGAAGACAAAAGACAACATAAAATCGAGGTTGGACATGTCGGATATTTTCTCAAGAAGCGAGTTACATATTAAAAGCAATGGACAAGTTCCCGTACCGATATTCAGATTGTCTTCAGAAAAAAGTCGGTGTTGTTCAACTGGGTGGCATCAGAAGTGAAGTTCCCCGATGAGTATGTTTCGAATCTCTCTAGATGTGTTGAAAATGGTCAAAAGTTCTCCGGGATGAAGAGTCATGATTGTCATGTCTTTATGCAATGACAACTACCCTTTACATTTGCGGAGTTACTTCCAACAAACGTACATGAAGCACTTGCAGGTACGTAGTGTATTATATCATAATAATTTTATAACGGTCTAATTTGCAAAATAATATATGACTAACAATGTGTTTAATTGTTTTTGGAATATAAAAGGCATTGGAGCATTTTTCAGGGATCTAAGCACACACACTCCTAAAGAAGAAGTTGTGGAACAGCTTCAGGAGAACATTCCCATCTTGTTGTGCAACTTGGAGAAGATATTTCCTCCCGGATTTTTTGACTTCATGGAGCATCTAGCTGTCCACCTCCCATATGAGGCATTGCTTCGTGGACCTGTACATTACGGATGGATGTATCAGTATGAGCGAGCCATAAAATATTTGAAGGGAAAAGCAAAGAACCTCGCCAAAGTTGAAGGTTCTATAATTGCTGGAAGTTTGACGGAAGAAGTTTCTCACTTCACATCGTACTACTTTGCGTCAAAAGTACGTACCCGGAGAAGAGCTCCAAGAAGATATGATGGTGGTGGTGTTGCGCCAACATATGCAGTTGCTGGTGTTCCAGACATCTTTAGCCAGATTGGGCTACTCGGTGGGAAGTCTAAAGAGGTTTGGTGGTCGAGTGAACAAGACGCTCATAGTGCACACACCTATATTCTACTCAATTGCGAGGATCCATTGATGCGTTATTTTGAAAGGTAACATATATGGACACTTCGAAACACATATAAGTATAATTAATTATATAATTGCGAGAGATTCATTCCTATAAAATGTGATTTTACTGCCTATTTGTTTCTCAAGTCGAAGAAACATTTCCAGGTATATCCAAAAGTGACGTAGTGATTACGCGTTTAAGCACACACCAATTAACCTAATGTGCCAACAATACCACAATCGAATGGTATGTCATTGTAGCATTTTAGGATCGAATCCACAGGGAACTAATGATCTATAACACCAAGAATACACAAACCTTCCTAATCTAAGCAAACAAGAAGATAGATGATTTGTAACAAACTAATATCCTAGAAATATAGACAAGGTGATCTCAAATCCAATCAAGAAATAAGTGCAAGAATTCAATCAAATACTAAGGATGGATCCATGGTAAGGATAATTGATATAAAGTGATCAAGGTTCAATCTAAAGGTGGCAACATTCACTCAATCTATCAACCTTGGACCTAGACACAATCCTAAACAAACTCTATCTCTAGATGGATGTTCATTCACTACGATAACTCAAACATCAAATCTCTTTGGTTGAATATTATCTAAGCAATCATTAAAATCAAGTCTATTAGCCATCTTAACACCTTTAACAACAAATCTCTTTGGTAAAGAGTGTTAAAAGCTTAGGAGAGTTGGTTCAGACATTTCATCAAGCACCTTTCGGGTATGAAATGTCTAGAGCTCAATTTTAGAGAGGCCAACTCTAAAATGTCATTAAGATCACTCAACAAGCAAGGAATAAGAAAGATCTACAATAAAACACCCTAAATCTATACTTAATCACCCTAATCTACCTTAACCCATGAATCCAAGGAGAGTCTACTCTCTAAACTCCATGAGAAACCTCAAACCCATGATGGATTCAAGGCTCATCATGTTTATGAGAAAGAGAAACAAGATATAATATGAAGAACTTCCTTAGATTATGATATAAAGATTCAAGCTTTTTTACAAAGGAGGCAATGTTCTTGAGAGAAAAATGAGATTCTTCCTCAGATTAGGTCTTAAAGGTGTTTATAGATGTCTAAAAACGAGCTGGGTTAACCCAACAAACCTGGGTTAACCCACAAAAACATAGATATTTTTCTCCGTAGTGACCAGAAAAGGTCGCTACCAGAGGTCACTACGCTCTGTAGCGACTTGTCATGCCCGCTACGTGTGGCCGCTAGGATACTTAGACGATTTTTTCGCCTTCTTGAACTCGTAGCGACCTCATGAAGTCGCTATGGCTGGCCGCTGTAGAAGGCGCTTGAAGTCCTGAACGAATAGCGACCTCATGATGCCGCTACGTGTAGCCGCTAGGATACTTAGACGCCTCAGCTCTATCTTCTGTAGCGACCATCTTTTGCCGCTACGCCTGGCCGCTAAGAAGCTCCTTTTGTGCTTTAATCAGCTCCAAAACTCCAAACAATTCATCCAACACCTACAAGATGCAAATGTACATGCAATAGACTCTAAATGCAAATAAATGTAAGGTTAATGCATGAATATATATGAAATAACAAAGCTAAAACTATGCAAAATCACAACACATCACGTAGACAAAAGGAAAGATCAACAATTCATTAAGTGGTTGCTGAATCAGGTATTAACTCAAACTCTTTTTTCATACATGATCTGTATTTCAACATTCTCTTTATTTTTGCAGGTTGATTATGATAACGATGCAAATTATCCTAAGTGGTTACACGAAATAATTCAATCTCCACTTGTAAAGGTCCCCACATCACATATGTATTTCACACGAGACTATACTTTTCACACATATGAGTATGGTAGACAGCGGGCGACCAGTAACTATGGAATATGTGTGAAAGGGGAAACAGATTTCTACGGGATCTTGACGGAGATTATTGAAGTCGAATTTCCAGGGATACTGAAGCTGAAATGCGTCCTCTTCAAATGTGAATGGTTCGACCCCGTCGTCAACAGAGGTGTTCGGTCTAACAAATTCAGGTTAGTTGATGTCAACGGTGGACGAAGGTACAACAAATTCGAGCCTTTCATCTTAGCTTCACAAGCAGACCAAGTTAGCTTCCTTCCATACCCTCGGATGAGAGATTCAGGTATAAATTGGTTAGCAGTGATCAAAGTTACACCTCAAGGATGAATCATCAGTGGAGAAGAACCACCATTGCAAGAAGAACAGATAAATGAAGTCGAGGAACCTGAACAAGAAATTGATGACATCTTTCTCATTGATCCGCATAATCACGAGTATGAAGATCTTACCGATGATGCCACAGACGAAGCTGTTGAAGACGAGTTAATGAAAATGATGATGTTTCTAGTGATGACGAGAATGTCGATGTATCCGATTGATGTATTTGATTTTGTGTAGGGTGTTTTATGAATACGGTAATGTGAGAGTTTGTTTTATGAATAAGCAAATGTGAGAATTGTGGTTTGGAATGGAAATAAAGATGGGGTTTGGAATATATGAAGTAGAAAATAAAGAATATGGGGTTTGGGGTTTCGGATTTTAGGGATTTAAACATAACACTCGTTAATTCCTCGTAAAGCGACGTCGAACTTACGACTCAGGCCTCGTTAATTCCACGTAAGAGAGAATCGTCGTAAAGGACTCGTAAGAAGACGAGGAAATAACGATGAAAATTTTTTTTAAGAAAGCGACCCCCGTTAAATCCACGTACGACGAAATCGTCGTAAACACCTCGTAAAATAAATAAAGAACACGGGCCTCGTTAATTCCACGTAGGACGAAATCGTCGTAAATACCTCGTAGTGTAAAAACTAGAAATAAAAGAAAAAGAAGAAAATTACCAGATTCACATGTGGCAAGACTTCCAGCAATTATAATACGTAAGTCTCGCCCACATGAATTCTAATATCTTCTTCTCTTCCTTTTTTTTCAAATATTTATAATTTGAATAGGATTTTGCTGAGGAGTGTGATTTGGGAGTTTGTGTGTGGTTTGAGAAAGAGAGTTGTGGGTATATTTATAGGAAAGCGCGGCTCGTTAATACCTCGTACATAAAAACGCGGGCCTTTGTAATTCCTCGCTATTTCCTCGTAGAATAAAACGCGGGCCTTTGTAATTGCTCGCTATTTTGTCGTAACCTTACGAGGAAATTGCGACGATATGTAATCTTATATATACCCCGAGCGCTCACTCTTTCTTTCCTCTCTACTTCCTCTCCACTTCCTCTCCGCTTCCTCTCCATTTCGTGGCAATAGTAAGCCTCTCTAATTCCTCTCTAATTTGGTTAGTTTAGGATATATTAGGTGGTTAGTATAGGGAATTTAGATAGGTTTACGAATTTTATGTTATTTAGTATTGATTAGGTGGATAATGTTAGGAAATATAATGTTGATGTTAAATTTAAAAATTAATTTTTTTTCCCAGGTTCGAAAAGGCAGACTTACTGCTCATTACAGAGAGATGTTTGGTGAGCCGGGTAGTCGTTTAGACCAGTCTTCTTTAGCTCCCGGTTCTTCGGGTTAGGAGACTGTCCCCGAGACTCAGTACACTCAGAGAGTCTCTGGGTCTACTTCTTCTAGTGCACCATTGACTCCTCATGTGCCTTCCACGATGGCTCATCCGACGATGCCTCCTCCTGTGCCTCCTCCGATGGCACCTCTGATGCCCGCCGATATTCATCCCGATTTGATGGTGCCTCCAGGTGCTCTTTACTCGCAGTACAATGTAGAGGACATTCTCCGTCTGCCAGGCAGAGAAGGTTTACCCGTCATCGACCCCGACCGACCGACGGAACTTTGTGGTATGTTGCATTAATTTTTTTTTAATTTGTTTAAAATTCTTTTATAACATTAAAAAATAATTTATATTTTAAATTTGTATTTTCCAGGTGGGGGGTTGACGGATGTCTTGCATCGGACGTAACCGACACGATCAAAGGTTACTTCTCCATGGCACATCCGAACTGGAGTAAGACGCCTCACTACGTCAGAAAGACGTGGTTCAAAATTTACGCTGTAAGTTTCTATTAATTAATTATATATACTTTAATTTTTCCATGATTTATATATATACTTTCTAAAAAACTAATTGTTAATTTATTTTTTCCAACAGCAAAAATATAATTGGGCCTTGGGATCACTGAGAGGGTGAGGAAGAAGTTTAACGCGAAGGCGAAAGTTCGCTTGTTGGACACGGTCTCCAACTGGAAGGATGACTGGATCGTGAAGGGGTATGAGCGTGGCAAACCCGCTGAGCTCACCACGGATGTGTGGGATGGCCTCATCCGTTATTGGCGTCTTCCTGATTCCATTAGAATCGCCCAGTCTTGCTCTAACTCCCGTAACACGGTCGATGAGCACGGAAACGGACCGATGCTTCACACTACGGGCCAAAAACCCCACGCCGGTGTCCGTTTGGAAATGGTAATTAAATATTTTATTAAATAATTTTTTTAATATATATATTTTTATTCTAACTTTCTTAAATGTTTTTTTAGGCGAAAGAGACGGGACATCTCCCGTCTCTTATGGAACTTTACGAGAGGACCCACAAGAACAAGGCGGGCGTATTTGTAGATGGCAAGTCCGAGCAAATCCACAACGACGTGGTTGCTCGGGTTGAAGACCGCCAGACCCAGCTGACCCAGCAGTCTACCGACGGATTACCCGTCACCTTATCCACACTTGAAGTGGATAAGATTTACGAGGAGGTATATTTTCTAAAAGTTTAATTTTTTATTATTCATTTAATTTAACTTTAAATTTTTACTAACAACATTTATTTTTTGTTTTTAAGGTTGTCCCTAAATAAAAGGGACAGACGTTGGGGATTGGTTCCGTCAACGATGTTTTGAGAGCGACATCGTCTTATGGTCAGCGACGGGATGATGAAGTCACTGAGCTGCGTAACGAGTTGGCCGCGACAAAAGCTCGTATGGGTGGAGTCGAGGGCTTCTTGGACGTTATAGCGGCTACAAATCCGGAATGGGAGTCCATGTTGAGGAACATGCGACAACAACATCCCATTCCAGGCGAGTCATCCGACACACATAACGAGGCGGATGTTGCGAGGAGGAGTGATGAATTCTACCAGGCAATGAACGACCCTAAGTTCTTTTTTTCCGGTTGTTGTATTATAAATTCAAAACGTATTTATATATAAAATATTTTTGTATTGATTTGATTTTTATTTTAAATTATAATATTATTAATAAATTAAATAATTTTTTTTTTAATTATATTTTTAAATTCTGGAGAATAATAAAAATGAAGTAAATTCGTAGCTAATGTACGACCTATTTACGTGGAAACTTTGTGAGGAAATGACGAGAAAAAATAAACGAGTATTTTACGAAGAAACATTTACGAGAAAATAACGAGGAAAGATAAATGAGTATTTTACGAGGAAATACTTTCGTGGTAGTTACGTGTATTTTGCGAGGAAACACTTTCGAGGTATTTACGTGTAGTTTACGAGGAACACGTTTCGAGGGATTTACGAGGAAATATAGCGACCTCCTTACGTGGAATATTTACGTGGTCTTTACGACGAAATGATGTAATTCGTCTTTACGACGAAATATTTTCCTCGCTAAGTTACGATGAATTGGCGAGGAAATATGTGTTACGACGGATGAGTAACGAGAAAACGTGTTTCCTCGCTAATTCCTCGTAAAGCCTATTTTACGACAAACTCACGACGAAAACCACCCTCGTTAAGCTTATGTTTTCTTGTAGTGTCAGACTTAGAATCTCTCAAGTTTTCCTTAGCTTTCAACACTACAAGTTCTCCTCTGAGCTCACTAATACTAACGATGAGCATGTGTTTTTTATACACACTAAAAAAAACTCACTTCTGTTACTTCTCAAAGATCAAACCAAATTACAAAACTCCCGTGTGGAGTAAACCAGAGATTTTAGACAAGTAATGCCACTCTATTTGTACAACAGCTCTTAGGTACATGAAGTTTGGTCCCTTTGGGACAGTTAAAGGTCTTTTCTCCCCTGAAGAAACAACACAAACTAAAGGTTTGTTGATTAGTGTAGGCTGTGTAGCTTCCTGAGATTCACCATTCATCTTTGAGGTGTCCTCCATTGTTATAACTTTTTTGCTTGCCACTTGCTTCTTTGTACCTGATGCAACCTTGAGGAAATACACAAAATTTTCAGATTACATGCTGATGTAACTGTTATTGACATGTGAAAAATGGTCCTCTCACGTTGGAGAGAGAACTTTTTTTTCCAGAAAAAACAGTTATCTACCTCTTGCAATTCACCATATATTCATATGCATCCTGTCTATCAAAGTGTTGTGGATGTTCCTCTAAAATCTTTTGACCTGGAAGTTGTGTTCTTCTCCAGCTGCAGTTGAAATTAGTATGTCACAAAAAGAAAATAAAAAAATGAACTTGATTAACGATCATGGTTATGCTTCGGTTTAAGAACTTACTCGAGCTTACTGATGTTTAGGACCCAAGTTTTCACCATGGAAGCCAATGATGTTTTCATATTCTTCTTCTTTGACAAGAGAAAGTTGTGGTTTCTTCTCCACGTTTGCGTCTTTTTGAGGTTTTTTTTCCTAGAAACATGTTATTATTCTTCCATCAAAGAAAAAAAAATCAATCAAAAATTGCATATTACTGCACATCATACATCGGTCATAGTCGGAAAGGCTTTGTATAGGTGAGTTTAGGCTTTGTCTACTTGACACGAGTATTAACCTAAACAGTCTTCCCATTAAAACACTTATCCGATACTGTCATTGCGATGGGTTCAGTAGAAAGTACATCAGCAACACATAATAAACACATCACCATATCAGTATTTGTACAGAGAAATTCATTAGTTATAAGATCCAAAAATTCTTCCTGACAAGAATCTCTCACCAGATCGGTCTCCAACAAAAAACATGTGTACCTGATTTAATGGTATGACATTGTCTCTCTTGTTCCTCACCGTTTCTGGTTTCAATTACTTTTTTTTTCTATTCACCAGCTTGGATCTATCGAAGAACCCTATTCATGTCATATATCTACTTTCTCAAGACTTGGTTCTTGCATCGGCCTGAAATTTCTTCACTTCTCTTCCAAGACCCTATATTTTCCTGGGAAAGTTTTAGGTGGGCTGAAGCTTAGTTACTTGGAAGTTTTAGATCTCTCCACGCGTAACAACAATATGTCTACAGTGGCCAGTCATCAAATCACGAAGCTGGAGCGGCGATGGTTCCAGTGTTGTTTCATGGGTTTGAAATCGTGAGTTAGAAAGAAGGCATTTAATAGAGAGAGACCTTCGGGATTTCGTTTAGGTGTGTCTGTTCATCTTAAGCAACAAAGACATTTATAGGTGAAGCTTCAGTTGGTTACTTGGAGGATGCCATGGCTGATTTAATTCGAGAGAGAGTGGGAGAAGTGGTGCAAGAGACATTAATGCATGGCTTAAAGTATCAGAATTACGTTAATGGTAGCTGTTACATAGATGAATGGCGGAGGTCGTGACTCGTGAGAATTGAAGAGCTACGCGACTTATTCTCTAGCTTACGTAGTGATAATACATCTAACCCTAGAATATATGGGCTTCCTAAGAAAGACCAAAACAAAGCTCATCGTTTTATTCAGTTGGAAAACACGGTACAGCTCAAATAAAACAACGCAAGTGAAATTAGCGTTTAACTATATATGCCATGTGGCGGTTTTTGCCCTATGGTCTTTGGTGACGTAGAAGGCTGTGGGTAGAGCACAAGTCTACTTTATATATATAAGATATATAATCCCAAGAGAAGAAAGCAACTATTGTATATGAAACTCTTAGAACATGATTACTAGGGGTTAGTAGAACGAGATTCTTAGCGGAATATAAAAATCGGTTTCCTAACTTTTAACTAAAAAATATGATTAACCTCAGTCTCTTAGTCGGGGTTCTTAACTCATGATTTGATATTATTATTATTATTTTTATTTTTTTTTACATTTTTTGGTTAAGAGACGGTTCTTATATCTCTTATTTAAGAGACGGTTCTTAGCTTTTCTTAGATTTTAAAATCTAAGAAAAGCTAAGAACCCCAATTAAGAGACTGGTTAATCATTGTCTTAAATCTCTTATTTAAGAGCCGGTTCTTAGCTTTTTTTAGTTAAAAATTAAGAAACGATTTATTATATTCTGCTAAAAATCTCCACCGTAAAAACTCTCCATTAATCATGCTCTTATCATGTGAGGACAAAAGAACATTATAGAGGTGAAGTAAGTTAACTATATAAGTAAGGCCCAAGGAACAACTATTTTACTGGCTTCAAGCTGTCGTTGTTAATATTATGCGTTGGCTTGTAGAGTTATTGCTACTGACCGAAATCTCGTGATCATTTATTTTCCACTGGCCATTTATATATTCCACTTGTTTGGGTGTGTAGATTACCTGTAGTTCAGTTATGAGTTATTACTTAGATATCTCACTCTTTCAACAAGATTTTGACCATATGGATAATGGATCGTATCAAGTCTGTGTGTGCTTAAAACATGAGACTCTTTAACGTTTTCGTTTCAAACCCTCTAAATGTACAAAACCAAGGGTTTCGTTTCGTTTCGTTTATTTCTTTGTTTTCGTTTTCACTCAATTAACTAGTCATATATTGCTTCTTCTCATATACTAGTTTAACTAAATTTATCAATCTTTTCGAGAAATGCGTATTTACGGATTTTTTGTTGTTGTTAATTTCCATATTAATATTTTTTGTCTTCCAACTGTAAGGTCAATGCATTTACATGCTCTCTACTAACTTTGGGCTTGGGTGCAGCCACATGCCCTGCATGCTCACATTTATTTCACTTGTATTGTATATATGTAGTACATTATAAACTACTATTTTTATATACATTTTCGTTTTATATCTACATTTTTGTATGCATGTAAATTTCATTGAGTATATCTACATTTTTAATCCAGAGTTTCTTATAACTACGGCCGTTTATATGAGATTGATTAAAACACTTTAATGTCAAGTCTAATCTGCGTACATAATGATGCAAAAGTACATTGGTATATCAATATAAACAAATGCGAGCTAGGAAAAATACTGGTGGTAAAATCCTAGTAGTGCCCATATATATGACCTAACTCTAGATTTTGAAACAAAGGAAAACCAATACGAATTTCTATAACTTAGTTACTTTTTCTAAATAACTTTGTACCATATATATCTGCTCCACTTGAAAAAAAAAAATTTGCTCCGTTTGTCGATTAAAAGTTATAACTTATAACCCTAATTACAAATTGTATAGATAGAGTAGTAGAAAGTAACTGTAGACGTACGTGGAGGGATCTGCATCGAACATATAAGAGATGAGATGGTCCAACATTCATTTACAACTTATCTCCATGTGTCATTCCATAGCCCTAGTTTTAACCGTTCATTCTCCTATATAAACCTCCCAATGTATCATGCATTCTTCACTACATACTCTCTACTTACAAAACACACAATAAAGTTAAGTAACAAAAAGATTAACAAGAGATGGCAATAAAGTGTTTAGCCGTTTTCCTCGTTGCTCTCACTGTGGCTCAGTCCGTCACTGCCACAAGACCGGCCCCAAGACCGTCCCCGGCCAAGAATGTCGGAGCTGGCCTTGACGACCAGAAGAACTTTGTTGCGTTTGCTGGGATCGGTGGAGCTGCTGGAGTTGGTGGTGTTGGTGGTGTCGGAGCCGGTGGAGTCGGTGGTGTCGCCGGAGTTTTGCCTGTAGGCGGAGCAGGAGGAGGAATTGGTGGTTTAGGAGGTGTAGGTGGTCTCGGCGGTGGTTCAGGTCTCGGTGGTGGAATAGGTGGAATTGGTGGTGGTTCAGGTCTTGGTGGTGGTGTAGGTGGACTCGGCGGTGTAGGCGGTCTAGGCGGAGTTGGTGGCTTGGGAGGAATTGGCGGTGGAAGCGATTGCGGTGGTCTCACTCACCCTTGATGATAAAAGCGTTTTTTTTCTTCTCTCTATGTAAACAAAATTAGATCGATTGAAGGGTTCACAATTATTAATATTTGTATCAGTTTTATCATGTTGTAAGTTTTCCCCCGGATGTTATGTTTATGTCTTTGTATAGTTTATATATATGTTTACTTTTCATGCTGTTTGTTATGTTGTGAGAAACCTTGCTATCAATAAATAGAGTGCTTTTGTTGTAGCACAACAGTGTTGCTTTCTTGTGATCCAAGATATTCATATAACTGCAATTAGCATGCTAGAATATCAAACTTAATCTCGTTTGTAAAAGTTAACAAATGAAAACAAATCTCTGTCTCACCGTGCAATTTCTCATTATGAACGAGATTAAGTTTACAAAACTAAGCTTATGCGTCAAAGTGCTAGCAGTTATTTACATATTTCCAAGAGCCTACAGATTTGAATCCCCAAAAAACAATGGACATCAAATATTGTTAAACTTTGTTTTTGTTTTGAACTAAATCTAACTGGATCTCAATCAATTTAACAGTTTCTAAAAGAGTTTGTATGTACCTGTTTAAAAATCAAGAGATTAAGAGTCTGAGAGACTCGAATATCGTCGGTGGAGTATCTTACTATGTTATGAATGCAGTATAATGCATTGCTTGAGATGTTTTTGCAGTAGGATCTATATGGTGGGAGCTCAAACTATTCGTGAATGAATCATGTGTTTCAATTATTACAAATATATACACATATTTACCGATTTAGTTCCAATAAGGGATAACAAATGATGTCAAAAAAAAGGATAACAAATTAGTTACAACCACCAATAAGCTGAAGAGTAAATGTGTAGTTCCGAAACAGAAGCCTCTTTTGAAGCTGAAGTTAGCTACAGCTCTCTAAACAAACTAAATACATTTACTATGATTATAATGGTTTAAATAATTCAAAAAAATGATTTTAGAGCACCATTAACCCTAAGAGGTTAATTTGGGTTCTTAATGATTTTTTAGTAATTAATAATAGTTAAGATGTTGTACTTAAGAGACACTTAATTTGTTAGATCCAATGGGGTTCTTATTTTTGGGTTCTTAAGAAAAAAAAATATTAAACTAAAATATTTTTAAAGATAAAATTTATATATTAAATATAACATATTAAAATAAAACATTTTAGACATTAATTATTAAAAAGAACATTAAAACTAAGATTAGTAAAATAAACGAGAATAATTTGAAAGAAACATGTGAGCTTAGTTGTTGTCCTGACCACATCCGAATTTACGCCATACATGTTCAACCAAATCAGCTTTGAGTTGTTCATGCATGTGTTTATCACGAATTCTAGTTTGAACACCCATCATATTGCCGATATTTGTAGGGATATCAGTAGAGAATGTGAGATCGACATGTGAACTTCTGGTGTCTTGATATTCCGTGTTTTTAACGGTTTTAAACTCGTTTTGGAGCAATTAAATGGTCGGTTTTAATTAATGTTTTGGTCTATTTGATGCGTTTTGGTGTTCTTAAGTGTAATATTCAGGTTACTAGATAGCTTGCAAGAAAAGAACGCATTCGGGATTTATTCAGAAGCAAGATGGACCGAACAATGGACCGAATGAGAAGTGTTGATCGCACAGGACATAGATCGACCGATCCAGAGCTAAGAAGAAAAGCCGTGAATTGTAGCGACATGCGTAGCGACCAGAACTTGTCGCTACGGTTTCATGCACTAGATCGACCGATCCTACCACTGAGGATCGACCGATCTCACGCTCTACGGGCTCCACACGCACCAATGAGCTTTTCACTCCTTTTTACCCACTCCCTTCAATAATGGACGGGAGGAGAGGACTTTTGGGACTCAGAAAAGATTGGAGACGACCAAGAAGGAGATTTACAAGTTCTTGAGAGAGATTTGAGAGTTTTGTAACTTGTTTTGTGTGATTTGTGAAGATTTGTAAAGGAGTTCATCTCAAAACCATTTGGAGAAGATCTTCTGAACCTTTACTATGTTTTAATACAATCTTATCATGTTTTCTTCATCAAAATCGTGTTGTTCTTACTTAGTTATGTGTGAGTAGTCATCTAGTTGGGTTTAAGGGTTCTCATAGGGGATTTCTTGATGTTTTGATTCATAAAACGTGTGTAGACTAAGGGATTATGTTTTGGTTCTTCATCTAATGGATTTCTTACTGCTTGAACTGAATTGATCACTTAGTTCATGATATCAGATTGTTTGATGCACCGAAAGTGATTGTTTGAACTTCCGAAAATGCTTTAGATGAGCAAAGTGTCCTTAACCCTCAGAAGTTGATGTTATTGCGCTTTGTGAACATATTGAACCTGTTCTTAATGCTTGTTTAGAAATTGAAACTCAGCGGAAGTTAGTGTGGAGATTTCTATAACATAGAGAATTAGCGCTACGGAAGTAGGTTAATTCTAATATCGTGTTTGAGTTCTAGACGGTTCTTAATATATCCCTGTGTCTGCCAATAATTGTATTTTGATTAAAAAGAAATCCCTGAGAATTCCCAACGTTTGCTTTAAAATAGTTTTCAAATCGTTTAAATCATCTTTTTACAGCTTGTTTATGTTTTGTGACACTAAAGAAAATTAAATAAAAACCATCAAAAATATATATTCGTTCGCTGTAGCTATTAACTTGTCTGCAACTCTACGTGTGATCATCGGTCCCTGTGGATTCGATCCCGCATTACTACTGCGTACTTTACTGTGCACTTGCAGTTAGATAATCGGGTTAAAACTCGACACATCATGTCTTTTCCTTGTTGGAACTCTGAAACATCATATTGAGTGTATCCATCTCGTTCGTCTTCTACTATCATGTTATGGAGTATGATACATGCTCTAATTATCTTCCCAATTTTGCATTTATCCCAAAAAAATGCTGGATTTTTAACAATGGCAAAGCGAGCTTGCAAGACTCCAAAAGCACGCTCGACATCTTTTCGGACAGCTTCTTGGTGTTGAGCAAATAAACCGCTTTCGGCCCTTGTGGTATTGAAATTGATTGGATAAAAGTTTCCCATTTCGGATAAATACCGTCGGTGAGATAATAAGCCATAAGATACTCTCTTCCATTGACAGAGAAGGTGACTTGCGGAGCTTGACCTTTTATTATGTCATCAAAAACAGGTGATCGATCAAGAACATTGATATCATTTAAGGTACCTGGAGGTCCAAAAACCGCATGTCATATCCATAGATCATACGATGCAACCGCCTCTAAAACGATTGTGGGTTTTCCCGAACCACGTGTATATTGACATTTCCAAGAGGTGGGACAATTCTTCCACTCCCAATGCATACAATCGATGCTTCCTATCATCCCAGGGAATCCACGATGCTCACCAATATCAAGGAGACGTTGAAGATCAGCCGATGTTGGTCTTCTTAGGTACTCCTCGCCGAATAAATATATTATGCTTTCCATAAAATGTTCCACACATGACCATGTAGTAGTTTCACCGAGTCAGAGGTATTCGTCAACAGCATCAGCCGCAGTCCCATATGCCAAGACACGAATGGCCGCTGTACACTTCTGAAGTGGAGAGAGACTAAGTCTTCCGAGAGCATCTGTCTTTTGTTGAAAGAATTCAACTTCATTGGAGATTCGTTCAACAATATGCATGAACAACGACATGTTCATTCTAAATCGTCGCCGGAACATATTTGCGGGATACGTTGGAGTTTCACTGAAATAATCATTCCATAAATGAATATGCCCTTCTTCACGATTTCTTTCGATATAAGCTCGTTTTTTTCTTTATTTCTTTGCTTTTTCTTGATGACCATAATTTATGGTAAGATTCTCGAAAGTTTGATCAAATTGTTGATCCAAATATTGATCAAATTTTTGGTCAACATATTGATCAAATGCATCATCAAAACTTTGATCATCCAATCCATCAAACGAATTTTGAGAAGAAGATGCCATATGAAAAGGAAAAACAATTTTTTTTTAAATGTTTGGAACAAGAGAATAGAGGAGAGAATTGTGGGGAATGTTTTAATTGATCTAATGTTTTATTTGATCAAATGTTTCTCGAATCCAAACAGAATAAAGAGTTGTGTTTGTTGAGAGAGGAAGAAGAGATGAAGAGTTGTGTGATCAAGAATGAAAATTTTACCTTAATTTATAGAAGAAAACCAATAATACAAACATAGAAGACAAATTATTAAACATGTCTACATAAGTCTTGTGACCTGACATAGCATCAGTGACACAATAACACAAAGATAAAACATACAAACATACATGTCTTGTGACCTGACTATAAGCATTTGTGACACTAGAACACAAAGACAAAACGCAAACACACATGATCCGTGACACAATACCACAGTCCGTGACCTCCTCTCTCAGCTTTTTCTCTTCCTCTTCTTACCATCAACCTTAGAGGATTGTCCTTCTTCTAGCTAGATTCCCGACTTCATGGCTTTGAACTTCTCCTCTCTCAGCTTCTTCTCTTCCTCATGCATCCTTTGCAGCAGCCTTCTGAACTCAGGTTCAAGGTCATCTTCCGATTCCTCCACCCTAATCAAATAGCCCATATTTCTCCTGTATTCTTCGCTTGATAACTCCACCATATCAGATTCTTCTTCATCTGATATCTCCACTACTTCTACTTCACTTGGTGTGACATCCGCAACATCATCATCCGTGTTCTCTTGTGGGAGAGGTGGTGGTATCATACCTCTCGCTGAGAGGCCACAAACAATCGGCTTTCTTGCTTCCATTGCTGGTGGTGTGTGACTTGTTCCCCTGAAAAATAAAAATAAAAACAAAACAGAAACGCATTAGAACATTGATCACAAAGACTGATAACAGAAACGCAAGATTGATAACATTGATCAGAAATACTACTTATAACACACATGAACTACTTATATTACACATCAACTACTTATATAACACATCAAGACAAAGAAGATTACAGTGACAACATTTCAGTTATCAGTTTGTTCTTAAGCGCCACTTCTAATTCAGTAAGTGACTTTTTTTTTGCAATCAAACTGTCAAGCAGCTTCTTGTTTCTAAGCTTATCCTTGAAAGCTAAGTCCTTGGTCCTCATCTCCCACATATCCTTAAACCCTTCCGGAATCTTCACTTCTTCTCCCACTGGCCTTTTAGCCTTCGCCTTTGCATCCTTAACACCAATAGGCCTATCCATTGCTTCATCTTCCCCATTAACACTGGGCATAGATGCTGATGACTGAAAAGATTGTTCTTCCCCCACCCTCTTTCTTTTCGAACCTGAGCTATGTTGACTACTTCCTTGAGTCCCACACCATTTCTGATCATTCCTAAGCTCCCTCCACGCATGTTCCAATGAGAACTTCACCTTGTAATCGTTGAAGAATATCTCATGTGCAGCCTTCAAAACGTCATCTTCATTCTGGCCATTGGTCCTCTGTTTTGTTGCAGTTTCAAATGACCCCACAAACTTGCAGACACCTTCATTTATCTTCCCCCACCTTTGCTTGCAGTGGGTCTGCTCTCTTGGAGCCAAACCAACCACCTTGGGACTTGCGTTATAGTAAGCCGTAATCCTCTTCCAAAAGGTTCCTGCCTTTTGCTCATTTCCAACGAGTGGATCCTTGGAGGTGTTCAACCATGCACTGATGAGGACCAGGTCTTCAGCTGTTGACCACTTACACATTTGCTTACGGTCCTCACCAGTTTGTGCACTTGAAGCAGATCCTCCAACGTCTGGAGTAGGTGAAAAACTCAGAAACTGAGTTCGGTATTCATTGTTAGGGAGTTGACTGTTTAGTAAGTTTAAAAAGCTAAAGGACGGGCATTAGGATTCATACCGAGAAGAAGAAGTTGAGAAGAAAGATGAAGGAGATGACAGAGAAGGAAGAGAGGATGCATTCATGACAACCAACAAACAAAAACGTGTTGACATTTATCTACTACTTTCATCACATTAAGCGTTAATCAATTGTAGCTATCCATCACTTCTATTAATCACACAACCATATCCTAACTCTAACCAACTCATTAATTACAGTCGGTTCAATTCTAACCACAACCTAAATCAATTCTAGTAAGGAGAACCAGTTAAGAGTAACACTAACCTTATTTTGCAGTGAACTCCTGAGCTAGATGAACCTTTGCTCGATGAATTTTGATCCTTTTATCTGACAACATAAAGACATAAACAAAAAATGATTCAGACCATAATCCAACAGAAAGACATAATCAAAAGCGAAAACAAATCAAAGAACAGACACAGAGCAAGGATTGAAACATAGCAAATCAACTTTGATCGATCTGTATTAACTGAAACAAAATTAAAACCTAAGAACAAACAGGACATATCCAGAGATCAAACACATCAAAATTTTGATTTCAGGTGAAACAAACAGAACCAACAAACTACAATAATCAATCACATGCATAATGAAACAACAGAACAACCGGTTTACCTTTCGATTTGAGGTGAGAGCTTCGATTTGAGCCACCGAGGAAAAGCTTAGAGGAGAAAAACCACTGAGAGACAGAGCCAACAAACTACATAGAAAAACAACAGATCAGACCTAATCGAACACATGCATAGTCAAGAACACAACAACCGCTTACCTTTCGATTTTGAAAGAGCCACCGAGAGAGAGCTCTGTCGCCTCCAGGATAACCACCGAGAGAGAGTCGCCGACAAGAGCCACCGAAGAAGACGTCGCCGATGAGAGATACCGACGGAGACGTCGCCGATGAGAGATACCGACGGAGACGTCGCCGATGAGAGATACCGACGGAGACGTCGCCGATGAGAGACACCGAAAGAGACGAAATCACCTTTCGTCGAGAGAGTTTCGAGAGAGAGATGATCGAGATAGAGAGAGAGATGATCGAGAGAGACGCGTAACCGATTGCTTCGTCCTCTCATTTGTTGACACATGTCACTAAGTGGCGGGCCTTCGGCACCTCCCGTAAGAGGCAAGTCTTGGGCTTATGTGTTTTGTTAATTGTTTTTTAATTGAGTTTGGGGGGGAAGAGTTGGGCTAAGAGTCAGCGATAATGCTGCTCTTAGTTTACATCGAGTCACTAAGTGGCGGGCCTTCGGCACCTCCCGTAAGAGGCGAGTCTTGGGCTTATGTGTTTTGTTAATTGTTTTTTAATTGAGTTTGGGGGAAGAGTTGGGCTAAGAGTCAGCGATAATGCTGCTCTTAGTTTACATCGAAAGATTTTACTTTACTTTTCATGTATCTCTCAGCGAAAGTGTGTACCAGCATGTCTTTCAGAAGAAAGGTGAACCATTTGCCACTTCTTTGTAAAACTGGAGACTCTACCAATTCTTTTCCTTTTTCGATCAATCATCAAACTCTATGCACCACCGTATTAAACGTGGGTAGCTAATACAACAGATCTACAAAACGAAATCATTCGATAGAGACTATCGTTTTAAAGAACATGATTATTTTCAAAGAGGAAACCAGGACAGGATTATTTTTAAGATGTTTGGTCGCTTGATAAAGCTAAATTAAAAGCCTTAGAGAAAAATTACAATTCTCTAATTTCAATATTTTACCGTCTAAAATATCGTTCCAAATTTGAACAATTTTATCTGATAGCTTTGACTGGCTCAACCGCTTACACAGCCGTGGCGGAACGTTAGTTACTTACCACGTCACCACCAGTCATTTTCAGAATGTAAATAAACTTAAATTTGACATCAGAGCCTTTGGTAAAAAGCATTTACATTGGCAATAACTATCTTCACCGGTCATATTTTTGTATGTGGTCACTCGGGGCCTTTAAAAGGACCCAGATATCTCCCAGATCATCGGCAATGCAATAAACATAAAAATTCAAATTTGTCTACTTTCTTGTTATCAATATTACCGTTCTTAACCACTTTGAGATTATGGCGAAGTGTCTTTTCAGTCTCTTCTTGGTTCTTGCCCTAGCCTCAGCTTTTGCTTCCGGAGCAAGAAACATCCCAGGAGGGCTCTCTGACCAGAAGAACTACCTCGGATACGGTGGCGGGTACTCCGGCATCGGAGACAACGGTTTACCTTTCGGTGGCGTCGGTGGGGGTGTGTCTGGTCCCGGTGGTAACCTTGGTTTTGGTGGACTTGGTGGTGTTGGTGGAGGCTTAGGCGGTGGCTTAGGAAATGGGATAGGCGGTGGTTTAGGAAACGGGATAGGCGGTGGAGTTGGTTCCGGAGTCGGTGGAGGAAGTACTGGAGGAGTTCATTTCCCTTGAGTGGTTGAGTTGTTACTTTTGGTTTAAGGATTTGTAACGGTCCTTGAATTAGGTCTAGCTTAAGATGATGTCAGGGCAACAATAATAATCATGTTTTTTTTTTGGAATTTTCATTAGCTGTTTGACGTGCGTCTTAAGTTACTATGGTGTCCTTAGAATCAAACTCGTGTCTTTGTTGTGTCATGGCTTGGTCCAATTTCAAATTCTATTTAATTTCCAGTGTTTCACTTAATAAATTAGTCAACATATATGACTACTTTTTATCATAAAGTCTATTTACAGAGTTATAGTAAAGCCGTGTTACAAAAAAAAAAGAGTTATAGTAAAGCCCTCTAGGTATATAAATGTGTTTGGGACGCACCTCGAGCTAATTGAAGTTCAACTAAAATACAAAGAAAATAAGTTAACAAACGAATATCAAATAAAAAACTTTTACTTATTGAAATGGGATTTTCGTTTTATATGGCATTTGATAGATGTAACAAGTAATTAGATAGGAAATATGAAAACAATAATGTACGGATGACAACAAAAAATGAAAACAATATACATAATTAAAAACATGATTTAGTAGATGTAACAAGTAATTGTATAGGGTGGAAAGGATATACTTATCGAACAACACTTACACTTTTTTTTTTTTGACTAGGCATAAACAACACTTACACTTAAGTCGATCGATCTACAATTTTCGTATTTGGGATAGTTAGGTGACAACATATTAAAGTCGAAATGAGTACGTTCCAAGCTAGAATTAGAAGGCAAAAAAACAGTCAAACTTAGGCTGAGCTGACGTTGCATTTCAAAATACTTTTTGCGAGGTTGGTTTTGTGCATTTACTCTTTCTCTTCTTTACAAAATGTGTGAGGTTGGGAACTTGGTCTATTACACGTTGTGTTGCAGGTGAATATTAACTCATGGATATTTCCTTTTTTAATGATGAGAACTGAGAAATGTTAACTTCGCCAAACAAAATTTTACAGAAATTGCGATTTTGTATTATTTTTATTTCATATCATAGTCTTTGGAACTTCCAGCGTCAAACAATCACATCCAAAGCTATTCCAAACAATTCTGTCAAATAATTTAAAAATATAAATCAGAAAAATTCATCGTTTATATATATATCATATATGAGTGTGCCTAGCAGCAATACCCAACCGGTCCGGTTATGTCAGTTGTGCTACTTTTGTACGAGGTTGTACCAGAAATATTTCCTTTGATCTTGTTTTGATATCAATTTTGTAGGCTACAAGCAGTCATCTACAACGGAGGTTCACCGTAATATCTAATTGTATGTTATTTCGAGGGATCCTTTAGGGGTTCGAGTTTAACCCAAATCAAAGAAAATATAACCATGTCCAAGATTAATTACTCATGATATGAGAATAAGATGTGATATTATATGCTTTATAGCTGTTACTAAACTTTATGAATTCTTTGCTGAATTCTTTGTGGATCTATCCTAATGAAATAATAAAAAATAAAAAATTCAACCAAATTAATCGTAATTTGGTTATATCAGTTTTAGTTTGTTTAGCATATCAAAAAGTACAGCCGAGCGAAAGCTATTTAATTTAGAGAAAAAGACAAAAATAGCATTAAATCAAGTTTATGTTCCCAAACTAGCACTCAAGGTCAAAAGTCACAAAAATAGCACTTAATATTTTATCAAAAGTCACAAACTTAGGGTTTAGAGTTAAATGGTGGGGTTTAGGATTTAGGGTTTAGAGTTTAGAGTTTAGGGTTTAGGGTTTAGATTTTAGGGTTTAGGGTTTAGGGTTTAGGATTTTGGGTTTAGAGTTTTGGGTTTAGAATTTAGGGTTTAGGGTTTAGAATTGAGAAATGAGGTTTTGAGGATAAGATTTCAAATTTTAGAAAATAAAAAAATTAAAATTTTCAAATGATAAACTTAGAAATGTGCTATTTTGGTCATTTTAGTTTTTGAGTGCTATTTTTGTGATATAAAATTAGAAATGTGCTATTTTGAATATTTGCCCTTTAATTTATGAAGTGTCTTGATTTTTCTGTCCGTCTAGATTTGTTTTTCCTTTTTCTATATAAACTTGAATAGTGCGAAACCTTTCACTATGTAGACTGCTTCGAATATTTGGATTCGTGTTATTGTGTTCTTAGAATGTACTTAATTAGTTAATTGTATTGATTAATTTTTTTTATCGAATTTTTGGTATTGTTTTTAAGAAGAAAACTGAAATCATTTTTCGAAAAGGTGTTCTTCAAACACTCCAGTGATCCAATATTTTATATTCCAATAATGTAACGTACAACGTTATTGGTACTTACTTTATACTTTAAATAACAACTATATTTCGATCCGCGCAACCGTGCGGATGTTTATTTTCATTTATTTTTATATAAACATTTTATTTTTAATTCCATTTTGGTATATATTATAATATATATATGAAGTGTGTCTATTAGTTTTAAAACATAATAATTTTATCGTATATTTTTTTATTGAATTGGTTGTTTCCAGATCAATTTTTTTGCTTGGAAATGATTGATAGTTATTTAAGGGGGTTATTGGGAGATGAATTTGTGTAGAACTTGTGAATTTTAAAAATCCATTGTTATTAATTCTTGGATTTCAAAATTCTTAATAGAATTTATTATTATTGGTTTAAGAATTTTCAAAATCCATTCAAATATTTTGTTATTCAAAAAGTTTAGTTATCATTGATTCTCTAATTCTAACTAAATCTAGTGTTATTGGGAGATGAATTATATTTATTTTTACTTATAAGACTCAACTTTCAAGATATCATATGTATCCATGTGATTTTCAAAATCCTTGTGATAAAAATACTAGAAAAAAAATAATTATTCTTACCAAATATCTATTGCACCTTAAATTCAAATTATATGTTCAAAACTATAATTTATATATTTATATATTTTTAAATTTTTGAATATATAATTATTTTTAAGAATATTATATTTTTAATATAGATAATAATAATTAGATTTACAAATCTTAATAATTTTTTTTTTTTCAAAAAAATAGTTTCAAAAAACATTTTCGAATTTCAAAAAGAAAATTTTGAAAAAAATATTTTTTTTTAAAATAGAAAAAATATAAAAATGTTCGAATTTGAAAAACAAATATATAAGAACAACTTTTTATTTTATGTTTTATTTTTTATTACTTATACATCTACCCCGTAAGGGGTAAAATAGTCTTTTACATTTTTAATGAAACTTTTTTTGATTATTTTCTTTTTTTAATGCTCTTTTTTTTTGACAGCTTTTTAATGCTCTTTTTGTAACAAAATGTTTTAAAATGGCTATTTGAGAAAATTGTTCAATTTTGTATGTATCAGTATTATTTTCTTTTAATTTGAAAGAAAAAAATAAATAATCATGCTATATAATTTAGAAAATAAATATATTCTATATTTATTTTACAAAAAATGATAGAAAATAGGTAATGCAAATTCATGAAAATCTATATCAATCTAAAAAAGTTATGATCAAATTTAATAAGTCAATGTATATAAATTTTCACAATCCATATAACTTTTTTTAAATCTATCAACTCTAAAAATTCACAACCTGTACACAAATTCATCTCCCAATAACCCCTCTTAGTTCCTATAACATAGCAATATTGTGTTATAGACATATTATTTAGTTCCTATTATGTAGAAAGTGAGTTATTTAGACCTATAATAACGATAAGATTATAGATTAAATATAACATGACTTTCTAGTAATAAGTCTATTAGGTCTATTTTTTAAAAATCACACATGAGTCAAAATTGTGACTTCTGTTTTAATATAGAAGATAATAAATCAAGCATTTAGTTTAACTAAGGGGGAGTTATTGGGCAAAGAATTCTAGAGGAATTATTAAATTTTGAGATTCCGTTGTTATTGGTTTGTGAATTTTTAAAATCTAAATAGAATCAATTGTTATTGGGGTGATGATTTTTAAATTCCACTCAAAATCATTTGTTATTGAAAAAGTTTAGTTTTCATTGATTTTAAAATTCTATTAAAATCTATTGTTATTGAGATGTAAATTTTCTTTGTTTTTACTCATTGTACTCAACTTTGAGAATATCATCTACCCATAAGATTTTTGAAATCAATGTAATAAAATACACTCACACACAAAAACTCAAATTGAAGAATGAAATAATATACAAATCACAACTTTAACATAATACAATTCACAACTTAAAAAAATAGAAAAAATATTAAAAATTTAAAATAAAAATTGTAAAAATAGTTTTAAAAAGCACTTTCGAATTTAAAAAAAAAAACATTTCAAAAATAATAATTCAATTTTTTTTACAAAAATTCAAATTTAAAACATATATTTCAAAATTATATAAAAAAATATTTTTATTATTTATTATTTATATATCTATAAAGTAAAAAGTTGAAATTAAATTTTTTGGTCATTTTATTTCTTGAGATCTTTTTTGTGAGAAATTTTTTTTTAAAAGTTGTTTAAGAATTGTCTTAATTGAAATGATTTTCTTTCCATTTTTTTCTACCACCATTAATTTTTTACTTTAAAAGTTAATAACAATCAATAGAATTATATACACAAGTAATGAAAATCTAAGTAAAAGTATTTGATAAAATTTGTTAAATCTAGTTAACTTGTAAACTCCTCTCAACTATTAAAATCATCAAATTCCACAGAAATTCGTGTTCCAATAACCCCCATAAAAGAGGCTCAGGAAATACTATTTTTCTTAGAAATAAATACCCCCACCATGCTGAAACCTAAGGAAAATAATTTGTTTTGACATAATTACATAAACATTTGAGTTATAGTTTTGACATCCTAATCTATACTAACTTATATAATTTAATTTTGTTCGACTATAGATTTCGATGATACTAACTGGATCACAAAAATTTTAAGCTAACTTTTTTGTTTTCATAGAGAAGGCCGACCTTTGAGCTTCAAAATGATCACCCGTCAATGATCACGTAATTGATTTAATCGTTAATGCAATGCAATAACTTCAGAGTTCATAAGTTAATTAAACGTCAATTACCGTTTCGCTCTTCCATTATATAACCAAAGCAACAAAAAACAATTCTTCACAAATGTTTACTAGAAACAAAAGCATGAACAACATCAAACAGTTTCTCTTAGGCATTTTTATTTATCTTGTTTTAACATTTCATGATCGTGTATTAGCAAGCAGCACGACCACCAGAGACATCATAGTCCCGAAGATTTCTGACTGGCAAATCACGGTGGTCAACGGTTTAATCACCAGTGAAACTCTCTTCGTCCATTGTAAATCTAAAGACGACGACTTAGGCGAACAAAATCTGCATCTGGGAGATAGATTTTCTTGGAATTTTGGAGAAAATATGCTTCACTCAACGTTATTTTGGTGCTACTTGAGTAAAGATGATGGTCATATGAATGTGAAAGTGTTTTGGGATGATGTAATCTTGTTTCATAGATGCGGTTGGGAAAAATGCGTTTGGACCGCTAAAACTGATGGGCTTTATCTTTGGAACTCTGCTATTGGTGAAGACTTATTACTAGAGAAATGGGAAACTGGGTGGTGAAGAAATTTCTCTTGCTAATTGTATGATTATAAATTAATCTTGTTGTTTTATGCATAAACAAATACTAATTCATAATAGCTTTCATAAATCTCCATGTTTCACTTTTAAACTTTTCCACTAATAATAAAATGTTTTGTTTGTTATTAAATTTTATATATCTATATATACAAACCTGTTAATATATGTGATGTACTCATGGACATAAAATGATAAAAAATCATTAATTAAAATATATTGTTGCGACACTATAACGATAATGCATTACATGGTTTTTTATTTAAAGGATTTTCATTGAAAATTTTATCTGAAAATAAGATTTTGATTTAAAATGTATTGTTAATTTAAAATACTCTAACACACATTTTGGACAACAACATGAACTTCCTTCGATCTTGTATTGATCTCAATTGCTTATGGATATAATACGAAAATGTTTTGTTTCTGTATAACATACATCACTGAGGTTTGGTTTGATCTATAATTGTGATTATCATTCTCTAGATCAACTCGAGAAATACTCTAGTTGGTTATAAATAAGTTTTATTTTACTAATGGCTTTCATTATTTATGAATAAGTTAAATCTTAGTCATTTAGGATCTAACTGATAATCATTAGAAGAATATGAGGAATAAAAGAAAAGAATGAAGAGGAATAAAAGAAAAGAATGAAGAGAAATAAAATAAGAAAAAACATATATTTTTCTCCTAATTTGATAAAGAATAATTGTAGTATATTATTCCTTAACATTTAAGGAATGTAAAAAAATCCTAGGTAACAAATAATTTTTATAAATGGTATAAAATATAAGGAATGATAAGAAATTATTTTGCAGTTAGAAGATTGATCACCATTTAGAACCTTAGACCATGCGCATCAGGGAATGATAAGAGGAGTTCACACGCGTCCCGAGAAAAAAAAGATTATAATATGCTACAGTTATGACTCTGTCTCGCCACGCTCCTTCCGGATGAACCCGGATCATTACTGTTCAGCGGGCTCCACGCCACGTGGCGGCCCGCTATTGGTCAATTTTTTTTTTTTTAAACAAAAAAATCAAACGAAAAAATAAAAAAAATAATAATAAAAAAATCAAATTATGAATCCCAACCGGGTGTTTATTAATGCTGGTGCTCTTAGAAGATTGATCTTTTGCAGTTACACAGTTTATAGGAGTAAATCCCAAACCAGGAAATATTTTACTAGTCAAACCGGTGAAAACAACCAACTAGGCAAGTATATCACATTAAATATAAAACGCAGTCAAAGTATTTAATGGATGGGCAAATATATTCGTTCTTATTTTTTGTATATATATATATGAGTGACAGATTTATTGTCATATTCGTCACAAAACATCTATATTATACATCTGAGAAAAAATGGGAAAATATTTACTTTTTTTTTTGTTATCCTCATTTCCTTTGATTCTATAAACTCGTTGATGCCTCCTCTATTCAGAAAACATCTACATTGAATTTTCTGAATAAACAAGAAACTCAAGGTTCATTGCAAGAGCGGAAGTCATGATTTTCCGATTACGTATCTTAATATCGGCGAAAGTTTTCAATTTAAATTTACAATCCTCCTAACTACTCTATATTGGTGCAATTTGTGGCAGGTGAAAGATGTTTATACATTTTCTCGACATATGTAAATGCAAGCTCTTACATAATATATATAATTATGTTTCAGGGCCCAAATTACAAACACCATGTGGTTTTTGATGCGTTTCTTCCGGACAAAGATTTTATAGATGGTACATGTACTGGAATGCACCCTAATGTATGTATGTGGATCGCAAAGGAAGATGGAGTCTATGTCCTCAACAAGAAATTTCATGGAGAATATTTCATGTATAAATGGGATGCTCCCACAAGAAACACTTCAGAGGTTGCACCTGCGCGTGAATATGAATTTAATCATGTATAAATATATATCGTACAAGTGGATAACTTGTTTTTGGGTGGTCAATTCTTAATATTGAAACCGTTATGCTGTCGCTTTGGATAAATTATCAAATAACTTTTATTCCAGATCTACAATTATCAAATAAGTTATGCCGTCGCTTCTGTGTAGGGAGGTAGAGTACAACTGCTACAAATATCAGAGTTGATGTGATAGGAGTTACATATTACTAGTCCCTTCTTTTCGATTTAATTGTTCCAAGAAATTTTTTTCCCGTTTCAAATAAATGTCATTTTAAAATTTCAATGCAAAATTTATTAATCAGATTCTCTCTTTCATTTTTTCTGTTAGTTGAAATATGATTAGATGTATAGGTAATTGTGTTTTTATTTTGAAAATATACAAAATTATATGTTTTTTTAATCTATGTTCATAAACCTAGAAAGACAATTAAAATGAAACGGAGAGAATATATTTGATTAATTGGTAGAATTATTATTTTAACTTTTAAGGTATATAAATAATTCTATGATTATGACGAAATATGTTTCTAATCAATCATGTTTTAATTTTTAAATACAAACTACAAGTGGGATGATGTTTCACTATCGAATTACTTTAGTCTGTTCGAGTATGTTATTAAACAAAATCCCAAGATGTAGAAAATAGATCCTTTACATAGTTTTTGTAACAACTAACTTTATTTATTTATATAAAATAGCATTGCAGAAACTTGCAAATAAGAAATACAAAATTACATATTGTTTTTCTTTGATATGTTCTATTGGCTGATCCGGCCGGACTAGGAAGTAACACATTTTATGCTACATAGTAGACTACTTCAAAATCGTACCATATAGCATAATATGAGTTTGGAATACTTTATGGTTCTGACTAATGCTAAGGGTAAACCGATCATTTGCTATGGTCCATCTTGTTAGCCATTAAGGTTGAAACCCAAATTCATATTAACTAAGTAGTGATAATTTAATTTTTTTTAAAAATTGAGCTCAAAATTGATGTGGATACACACCAAACTTCAAAAGATTACCATTAAGATATCACTACTTAGTTAATTTTATTTTTTAATAGAACAGAACAACACCACATAGGTAGTAAAGTTCGAAAACGATTTCCAGAAAAGTCTAGAATGTTTATCCGAATAAATCCCAAATCAGGAAATATTTTACAGATCAATAAAAATTACCAGTTAAACAACCGCACACTATTACCATTTTCTATTTGTTTAGACAAGTATAGGGGTGATTTGAAGGGTTGTAAATATGTTAGACAACCATTTTTTTTAAAGCATTCTATTAAAACAATCATGTTTTAGGCTTGAAAAATAAATCTACGACCAAAAAGTTAGAAAATAAAATATACTATCTCGACCCGCACATCTGTGCGAGTTTTTTCTTTCTAAGTTAAAATATTTTAAATTTATATAACAAAATTTATCAATAACTTAATGTAATTTAGTATTATATTTCAATAATATCTATGTTTATGTGACTTATATATTATCACTATAAATTTTATAATTTTTTTATTTATGTAACAAAATTTATTTTGAAAACATTATTATGTAACAGTATTATTTTACATAATATTTTTTTATGACAAATCTTTTTTATATAGATCCAATTTAATTTAAATTCAATAATTGTTTTTTGAGATACTGTTAAAAACAACAATTTTTCTTTCAAATTAGCTATAATATATTGTACTTCAAAATAATTTTGTAGTAGTGATCTTATTTGAGAAATTACTTGAAATACCCTCATTTGGGTAAAATAGTTTTATTCTTTAATTGGAAATAGAAATGGATCTTTCTAAAAAAATCTTTTATCATTTAAATTTTCATTATCATTAAAATATAGTTAATAATATTTATATATTTTTAAAAATATATATAAATAAAAACTAAATTAAATTTTAATTTCTAGTTATAGTTTATTATAATTAAAGTTTAAATTAATTACTTGTTGTAAGTAAATTTTAAAATGATTCTGAATTATTTTTAAAAGTATTTTGTTAGAATCTTCTTATAAATATTTATTTGTATCTCAAATAAGAAGATGAAGATATTAAATCATGGCTATATGAATAATGTGTATTATAGTTCTCTTGAACTCTAGATGAAAGGATATGTTTTATAATGTTCCTTTTTAATTAAATAGCTACAATTAAATTTAAAGAATATATCACACGTTAAAAAAAAAAAAGAAGAAGCATATGGTTAGGAAGGAAACCAGGAAGAAATCTGGTTAACAATAAGTTTACTTAGTTGTTTAGGAAAATAAAAGACTAAAATGCAACTACAATTACTGTTATGATATTATTATGCAAATAGAAAATTTCATCAAAGTAATTATTTAATAGAATGTCCAACTTAAAAAATCACACATGAAAAAAGTTGTGACTTCTGTTTTAATATATAAGATTAGCTATGAAAATCATATTTTCTAGCTTTTATTAAATGCTTTGAATATTTTTCAAAATAAATCTATAGCAAATGAATTAAAATCAAAATAAAAAAGTTACAGCCTATTTCTATAGTAAAGAAACTAATGGAATAACAATAACCAATTAGTTCAAATATGTGTATGCATATTAAGGACATTTCCAATTTTACTCTATATTTTAATCTAAAATGGAGTAATGAACAAAAATAGAATATTACTCCATTACTCCATTTATAGAGTAGTGTTTTTATTTTGTGTTCATTACTCCATTTTAAAGTAAAATATAAAGAGGAATTGGGATGCTCTAATACCATATAAACTTGCTTTTTAAATGTAGTAAAAAAAAGACTTGCTTTTGAATTGAATGATTCATAAATGCAATAAAATAGAGTAAAAGTATTTAATGTATGGACTTTGATCAACAAAATATTTAATGTATGGACAAATTTAGTCGTACGTTTTTTTTGTATATATATTTTACATGGTAATAGATTTATTGTGGTACTCGGTACAAACATTTATTATACGTCTGATAGAAAAAAAAATAAGATGGGAAAATATTTACTATGTTTTTTCCTTGTCCTCCTTTCTGTTGATTCTATAAACTCTTATTTGATGCCTCCTCTCTTCAGAAAATTCAATATTGAAATTGTAAACCAGCTAGGGTTTCAGAAAAAACTCAAGGTTCATTGCAAGAGCGGAAGTCATGATTTTCCGATTACTTATCTTAATATCGGCGAAAATTTTCAATTTAAATTTACCATCAACCTAAAGACTCTGTATTGGTGTGATCTATGGCAGGTGAAATATACATTTTCAATATATGTAATATATATTTGCTTGTAGTAGAAATTAAAATAGATCAGATTAATTTATATCTTATGTTTCTGCATGCAGGGACCAAATTACAAACACCATGTGGTTTTTAATGCGTTTCTTCCAGACAAAGATTTTATAGATGGTACGTGTACTGGAATGGACCCTAATGTATGTAGGTGGATCGCAAAAGAAGAGGGAGTCTATGTCCTCAACAAGCAATTTCACGGGGAATATTTCATGTATAAATGGGATGCTCCCTCAAGAAACACTCGAGTGGGTGCACCTGCGAGTGAATATGAATGAGTTCAATGATCTATAAATATATATAGTACCATATATTATCTTTGTACAGTATTACTATTATCATGTAACAACAATAAACAATAATAAAGATTTATTAAATGGTTTCAGTTTACGTAGTAAACTTTCATGGTGGTCTCTTTAGGTTTGGTTACGCTTCGGAAGGGTAACTTCAAATTTTATGGGCCTTGTTTTACGTAGCACAATTAAGCTCGATTCCTTTTTGGGCCTAATACATATATAGGCCCAAAATCTGATTATTAATTTATTAAAAAAATGAATTAGATAAAAAAGATATCTTCTTCCCAAAGCCAAGAATCTCAGTACAAAGAGAGAAACACAAAAGGCAAAGCTCTCTCGGAGAAGAAGCAATCATGGGTCAAGGACCATCCGGAGGTTTGAATCGCCAAGGAGACAAGAAGCCCGATGGCGGCGATAAGAAAGAGAAGAAGTTCGAGCCGGCGGCTCCGCCGTCCCGCGTCGGGAGGAAGCAGCGTCGCCAAAAAGGACCCGAGGCGGCGGCGAGGCTCCCGACGGTGACTCCTTCCACTAAGTGCAAGCTCAGGCTGCTGAAGATGGAGCGGATCAAGGACTATCTCCTGATGGAGGAAGAGTTCGTAGCGAATCAGGAGAGGCTGAAGCCTCAGGAGGAGAAGGCGGAGGAAGATAGATCTAAGGTCGATGATCTCCGTGGGACGCCGATGAGCGTCGGGAACCTCGAGGAGTTGATTGATGAGAATCACGCAATCGTATCGTCTTCCGTGGGACCTGAGTATTACGTTGGGATCTTGTCGTTCGTTGATAAAGATCAGCTCGAGCCTGGTTGCTCGATCTTGATGCATAATAAGGTATTGTGAAATTAGGGTTTTGAAAAGATTGGATCTTTTTATGAGATGTGGTTTTAATTGGGGGTTTTTGTGGTTTAGGTTCTCTCTGTTGTTGGGATACTGCAAGATGAAGTGGATCCGATGGTGTCTGTGATGAAAGTTGAGAAGGCGCCTTTGGAGTCTTATGCTGATATTGGAGGGTTAGAAGCTCAGATTCAGGAGATTAAGGAGGCTGTTGAGTTGCCTTTGACTCATCCTGAGTTGTATGAGGATATTGGTATTAAGCCGCCCAAGGGTGTGATTTTGTATGGTGAGCCTGGAACTGGGAAGACTCTGCTTGCTAAGGTTTGAACTTTCTACCTTTAATCTAACATGTAGTATTATCTGTTAAGAGTATATATTAGTTTCTTATTTAAGGTTTCATTTACTTATAGTGACTTGTTCACATAGAGTCACTCGCAATGTAGTTGCAACAGAGTTCTTCCTGTTAGGAGTATCGCTTAGTCTCTTGTTTGAAATGTCATTTACATTCAGTGACCACTTGCTAAGGTTTTGCCTTTAATCTAACAAGTACCAGTATCTGTTAGGAGTATAGCGTAGTTTCTTGTTTAAAGTTTCATTTACATTCACTGACGTGTTCAGATGAATCTATAGTCTGATTGCAACAGATTTCTTCTTGTTATCTAGCTAAAAAACATACGAGGCTGTGCTCTAAGCAGAAATATTTGAAAAAGGTTAAACCTTTGTTGCGCTTGTCACCTGAATTACAGAAATTAAATCATAGCCAGAATGTTTTCCTCAAGGATGAAGATCTGATGAATCACTTGTTTTCTTTTGTTTCGGTCACATACATGTAACTGCTGCAGTTTGGTCGCTTAGTTTTTGTTTTGTGTTTGTACTTGCTTTACTATTGAACAATGCGGGAGTGATATATTGAATCTTTGTTTTTTTTCTCAGGCGGTGGCGAACTCTACATCAGCTACTTTCTTGAGAGTTGTTGGTAGTGAACTAATTCAGAAGTATTTGGGAGACGGTCCCAAGCTTGTGAGAGAGCTTTTCAGAGTTGCTGATGACCTTTCACCATCAATCGTCTTCATTGACGAGATTGATGCTATTGGTACCAAGCGGTAAGTCAAACTAACTCACAAACATGATCCATATAACCAATTGTTCATCGGAGATGGTTACTGATTAAATGATTGAAATGGAAACAGGTATGATGCTAACTCAGGAGGTGAGCGTGAGATCCAAAGAACTATGTTGGAACTTCTGAACCAGCTTGATGGGTTCGATTCAAGAGGAGACGTAAAGGTCATCCTTGCAACAAACAGAATCGAGAGTCTTGACCCGGCACTTCTTCGACCTGGACGTATTGATAGGAAGATCGAGTTCCCACTACCAGATATCAAAACGAGAAGACGCATCTTCCAGGTAATACTTATGCCGAGAAATCAAAATCAATTGCTTGTTAAAAAGTTTCTTGTCATTTGAGCTTGAGTGTCTTTGTTTAAAACAGATACACACATCAAAGATGACTCTTTCGGAAGATGTAAACTTGGAAGAGTTTGTGATGACAAAAGACGAGTTCTCAGGAGCTGATATCAAAGCTATTTGCACTGAGGCTGGTCTGCTTGCTCTCAGGGAGCGTCGTATGAAGGTAAAGAGTCTAAATCATTTGGTTCAAACCACACATCTTGGGAATTAGTAGCCACGAACTCTAATGTTTGATGTGTGGTCTGTTCAGGTGACGCATCCGGATTTCAAGAAAGCCAAGGAGAAGGTTATGTTCAAGAAGAAAGAAGGCGTCCCTGAAGGCCTTTACATGTAATATCATCATCGTCATCCTTTACACTTTGCTTATGATACATTTGTTTCTGCTTAGGATCTTTCGAATCATATGAGATGATGTCATCTGCTTTCCCTTCAAAATAACAATTTGTTTTCATTCTCATTTACATTTCGCAATCTCGGATCCTTAAAATGACTGAAACACACCCTAAATAGACATTCTCGTAGAAAAAACACTCGGACAAAAGTAGAGAGTTACACAATAGTTTTCAAACACAACTGTGACATGAAGAAAGAGTGTGATTCTGCGAGTTTGATGTTTTAGCGACCATGTGAGGTAAAAGGTTCCGTAAACGTCACCATGGCGACCGAACTAGGCTGCACAAGAGACTTAGCTGCTTCACCAAAGGCTTCAGTGCCTCCAACGATTTCTCGAGCTTTCACAATGTCAAACAAGTTAGGAGGTAGCTGAGCCACACCGTCCAAGAACTGGACAACGCTAGACATGCTCGGTCTAATGGCAGCAACCGGATGCGAACAGAGCAAGCCAAGCTTCAGAATCATTGTTATTTGCTCCTCGAGGTACGTATTATCATCATGTTTTAACCTCTCATCAACCACTTGCAATATGTCATCTTCCCAACAATCTAGCACCCAATCCGTAAGAACCATCTGGCTCGGCGAAGATGCTCGTGGCAAGACGGGTCTTCGGCCGCAAGCTATCTCTAACATCAACACTCCAAACGCGAATACATCAGAGCTTGTGCTTGCCTTCCCGGTTCTTGACAGCTCTGGGGAGATGTATCCAAACGTACCCGCCACGTTAGAGGTTTGCGGATCAATACCATGATCACAGAGCTTGGCAAGACCAAAATCACCAAGCTTTGCGTTCATAGATTCATCGAGAAGAATGTTTGCTGGTTTAATGTCCCTGTGAATGATAACTTGAACCCATTGCTGGTGCAAATAGCAAAGACCAGAAGCTACGTCTTTGATAACCTTGAACCTTTGTGACCAGTCAAGACTCTGTTCTTGTTTGTGGTAGAGAAACTTATCAAGACTGCCCATTGGCATACAGTCGTAGACCAAATAAAGCTCCCCCTTGCGTCTACAGTAACCAAGAAGCCGAACTAGATTAGCATGTCTGAGACGCCCAATGGTGGCGATCTCTGCTACGAACTCTCTCATCCCTTGTCTTGAATCATTTGAAACTTTCTTCACCGCGATATCTATCTTCGACGTCAGCAATGTACCTTAGTAAACTTTTCCGAACCCTCCTTTACCAAGAAGCTCGCTGTTCTTGAAACCCTTTGTAGCAACGTAAAGATCTTTGTAAGCAAACCTGTGCGGACCAAACTGAACCTCCCAGTCCTCGAGAACTTCCATTAACTTCTTCCTTTTCAAGAAAAGGGTAAGACTTATGGCCAAGAAGACGAGCACAGCGAAACCCGTTAAGCTCAAACTAATGGCCAAGATCCTTTTCAGACCACTTTCTTGATTGTCGTCATCAGGAAGTTTTGGGAGACGAGATATATCTAGGTTCGAAGCTTCCCCATTGAGCTTGAATGTCCAGCCTAGAACATATTGAGATGAACGAAGCATGCCGTTGGATGAAGTGAAGCCAACGTACATAGACTCGAGGAGATACGGTGACAAATCTTTGGTTAGAGAAAGTAATGGAATATTCGGCTTAGGGAGATGAGGAGGATGAAGCGTGACGTTAAGCTGTTTCCTTGAGGAATCATATTCAACCCATGCTTGTATCGGCTTACTGTTTGCAAGAGACATGTTTTTGAAAGTACCGTCTTCTTTGTAGTAACCTGCTGTGGAAGCTATCTCTGATTGCAAGCCATTGATGTCGATGCCGACATGGTTACTATCTATGTCACCAAACTCTTGGTTTTGGAAGGTATCAAACTCAACTGCTACGATATGATTTGAGGGATCTCCATTGTTGGTCAAGTTAAACAGTCCTAGATGTTGGGATGATGAGCCATAGGGCAAGCCTCTGGTGGGACAGATGACAAAAGCCATTCCATGGCCTAGGAATATTGGGACTATAGCGAAAACAAAGGTGGTGGAGAAGGAAGAGACTGTACCGTTTTTTGAGTTCTTGAACCGCACTGGTAAGTTGTAGAAAACTTGACCAGATTTGTAGCTGGTCGAGTTTGTGAGCGTTAATAAGCCATTGGAGTCAAGATTGGCAATTCCATAGCTGTTGTATAAGTAACCGTTGAAACCAAACTCTCCTTCTTCACTCTGAGAAACTGCTTTGTTGGAAAATATCAGAAGAAGAAGAATCACTAGTACAAACATATCCATCCTTTTGCAAATCTTGTCTCTTCCTGATGAATGATCTTTTTACCATATGTTTGTAATTATTGATCAGAACAATAAGCCAATAAGATTCATGAGCTAGAGTTTTAGTTTCAAAAATGTTGAATAGCCGTTGTTGAATAATTCAATTATTAAATTATTACAATAATGGTGTAAAAAGAGAAAACAAATACGTAGATTAATTTGTATTTAATAAATTCAATGAGAAGAAAATGATGTACACATTGATGATGTGGTTTATGTTAAACGAATCAAGTGGAGAGTGGAACCACGAACATAAAACAATCAAATACATAAAGTTAGTCCTGGTGTCTTTTTTTGTCGCTGAATTGTATAACCAAGTCTTCGGGACAAAGAGTTCTAAACAATACGAACCGATAAAACAAATATAGAAAATATATACACCAGTAAAGATCTAAAATAAATTAATACATCTATTTCGTGATGATTAAAAAAATTTCATATAAAACTTCAGATTTGGTTCTCAAATAAATGAACCTCAGAGGAGATAATTTTCATATTAATGTAAAACTACACGTTTCACAGTGAGTTGAAAGTGATTGTCATTCTCTTTTTATTACTCCAGTAAGAGTCACCGAGATAAAGACAACTCTTTATTGTGCTCTATTGATAATAACATAGTATTATCCTATTTGATAACTAGTATTATTTCCGGTGCTACGCACCTGTCAATTTTAATGTCTTCTAAAGTATTTGATCATAAAATGACTATCAAAATAAATTATTATTTTATTTATATATTTTCTTAACCTAGGTAAACATTAATACATAAACTTAGAAGTACTGAAACAATTTCTATGATGTAGTTTTGAAAAATATATACAACATACATGTTTTTTAAAGCTTGTTTCTATAAAAATAATATATATGCTAACACATAAAAGTAAATATTATAATACTGCTTTTAAAATAAGATATAATTTACATTTTAATTATTTTCTTTATAAAATTCTAACGTCCCATTTAATCAAAAATAAACATTATTTTAGTTAAATATTCTGGATTTAGATAAAATGGTGACGTAATATTAGAAGTGTTGTATTCAAACAACATATTTAGAAGGGTTAAAACAATTATTATTATTATTTTTTACGAACATAGATAATAATTTTATAGAAAAATTAAATATAGTTAAATTTACTACATCTAATCCATTCACTTTTACTATATTTGTTTTTAAAATAAGTCTTTAACAATATACTTTTGGAGTAAACATATTTATTTAAATACAATATTAGTAGGAAAAAATTATGAAAACATTAAATTTTTATTGAAAGTATATATTGAATAGTTTAATATCTGAGATGCAGGACAAAGATAAAATGCCAAGTAAAAAATACATTTTTGGATATTTTGTTTGAACTTTCATTTTTAGATTCTACTCCATCGTTTTCCTTTTCCTCAACAGTCATCAACAACCTGGAACTTCAATGATAACAAAGAAAACATGTATAAAATAGTCAACTTGTATATAATAGATTAATAAACAGATTTGAAAAATAGTTGAATATGCTTATTTTTTTTACTGAAAATAGTTGAATATGTTCGGTTATAAAAAAGCAAAAATCTGTAAATAATCAATTTGTATATAGTAAATTAAGACATACTTACTGTTACCTAAGTTGATTACAATTTTTTGAATTTTCTTTTTCTTCTTCTTTGAAAGAATTAAGTTTTCGGAATAGGAGAATACTTAAATACAATTTTCAACCTGAATCATGTAGAAAGAATTAGAGAGCACTAAAATTGTTAAACTGAGAAGGAAACAAATAAATATGAATATAGGCAAGACATTTGTATAAATTTTTTTGCTACACTCGAGCACAAAATGAAAAATAAAGAAGAAAAATGAAAAACAAAAGAGAGATCTTTTAAATTGTAGAGTAATGGAATAATCTTATAAATAATAGAATATAGGACGTAAAAACTAAATGGTGATCGTGGAGGTGTTGAAAGAATAACGGACGGCGAGGTAAAGTAAAAAAAAAAAATTTGATTTTATCTACTAACTATGTAAATTAACACGTAACTGTGAAACATTTTTGGTGCATTTTTCTTTTCTATTTTTTTCTTTTGTTTTTATTAATTCAAACTATTTTTATTTTATTTTAGTGATGTTCATCTTTGATAGTGTAATTAAGATCATTTACCATTGCGACAGATTGTATTTTGCCTTTTGATGTTGTTGTTGTATTCTTCGTTTTTCTTATATTTTTTTGAATTGAGAATTCTTTTTTTTCCTTTGAACACCTTGGATTGGAAATCTTCATTTTTCTAGTTTGTAGTGTTGGTTACGTTAAACATCTAACGGTTAAAGTAGCGTAAAACTTGCGAAATCAATGGATATTTCGTCTTTGTGATGAGGAAGTTATAAAAAATTATAAAAAATTAGTAATTTGAAAACTTTAACTTCCCTCTTATGCTAAACAAAAATTATGGGAACCTGTTTTGCTTTTGCTATTTTTTCTTTTCAATTCTTTTTATTTATTTATTATTTTGTAATAATTTTTACATGTCATTATTCAATTAGCTAGGCAACTTACTTTTTATTATACAAGGGATCACACAAAAAAAACCCTAAACCTATTTCTTTCTCAGTCGCGCTTCTCCATCCTCGCCGTAAGATCTCTCTCTCTCTCTCTCCCTCTCCTTGTTCATATTTGTCTCTTTTTTTTTATATTATCCTAATTCAGAGTTTTTATATTAGTTAATTGAAACTTTTGAATTACCAAGAAAGTAGGGTTTAAGTCATCTTTCTCGTGAGTGAATGGGGGGGAATATATAATGTGTAGGGTTTCCAAGGAGGCATCATGTCGTCATCCAACGAAGAGAAGATGAGCAAGAAAGCAGCAAAGAAGAGAGCCGCTAAACTGGAGAAGTTGTCCCGTAAACAGGAACGAGAAGAAGCCACATCATCTTCTCTTCCTCTTCCTCTGGAGGAGGAGGATGAATCGTTTTCCAGCAACTACGGTGACGTGACTCCTAAGTCGGCTGCAGGTAGAAGCTGGAGAGAGGCTGTTGAAGGAAAAGAGTTAACTGAAGTGAGCAACTTGGTTGAAGAGATTGTGGGGTCAGAGGTTTCCATCAGAGGTCGAGTGCACGATCATCGCTTAGTCGGTAAAAAATTGTTTGTGATCTTGAGGCAAAGTGAATTCAGGGTTCAATGCGTCGTGGAGGAGGCCCGAGTTGGTACAAGCATGCTTAAATTTGTCAAGCAGCTGAGTCATGAATCCGTTGTTGAGCTTATCGGTGTCGTCTCTCTCCCTAAGAAGCCTCTCACAGGAACCACTCAGCAGGTTTGCTTCTTGTTTCCTTTTCCTTTTGATTCTTTTGATTAGTGTGACATTATTAACTCATCGATAACAATGTTGCAGGTTGAAATACATGTCACAAAAATGTACTGCCTCAGCAGATCCTCGCTAAATTTACCACTTCTTGTGGAGGATGCTGCTCGAAGTGAAGCAGATATTGAAAAATCTGTCAAGGTAGAGAATAATAATGTTTTTAAGATTTGGAGAGCTGCTAATGTGCTTTTTTTTAATATCTTCGCTGCTGTTTCCATGATTGATTGTTGCAGGTTGGCAAACCAGCTGCTCGTGTCCTTCAGGACACGCGTTTCAATAATAGGTTTCTTGACCTCAGAACACCGGCTAATCAAGCCCTCTTCCGTATTCAGTGCCATGTCCAAATTGTAAGCCCTGATGGAGGATTTTAGGATAGGATTTGTCATTATACATGTGTTAATCCTGATACGTTCCTTGCATGCATGATTTTTAATTGTTTGTGTAGGCGTTCAGAGAATTCTTACTATCCAAGGGGTTTCTTGAAATCCACACACCGAAATTGATTGCTGGCAGTAGCGAAGGAGGTTCCGCTGTATTTAGGTTGGACTACAAAGGGCAGCCTGCTTGTCTGGCTCAGTCTCCTCAGCTTCATAAGCAGATGGCGATATGTGGTGACATGCGTCGCGTCTTTGAGGTTGGTCCTGTTTTCAGAGCTGAAGACTCTTTCACTCATAGACACCTGTGTGAATTCGTGGGTCTTGATGTGGAGATGGAGATACGAATGCACTACTCTGAGGTGTGTTTATATGATTGTGCGCCAAGTGTTCAAAAAATATTATTGATAATATTTCAATCTCTCCATTAGTGCTTCCTGTTTTGTGCAGATAATGGATCTTGTGGGGGACTTGTTTCCGTTCATATTCACAAAAATAGAAGAAAGGTGCCCAAAGGAACTTGAAACTGTCAGAAAGCAATACCCATTTCAATCTTTGAAGGTATCTATCTATCGTTTGGATTCTTAGGAAAAAAAACTTAAAGTTTCTTTTGTATTGAAAATTGATGATTTGGCACTAAACTTGTAGTTTCTTCCGCAAACATTGAGACTAACCTTTGCACAAGGGATTCAAATGCTTAAGGTATGACTGGATTTTTTTTTGCATTCAACTTGATGAGTTAAGAGTATGAATAATAATAATAATAATAATTGGGTCATCTTGACAGGAAGCTGGCGAGGAGGTTGATCCTCTTGGTGATTTAAATACAGAATCTGAGAGGAAACTTGGCCAGCTTGTTCTGGAAAAGTACAAGACAGAGTTCTACATGCTGCATCGCTATCCATCGGCTGTCAGACCGTTCTACACGATGCCATGTGAAGACGATTCTAACTACAGCAACTCATTCGATGTCTTCATCAGAGGTGCGAGTTTGTCACCCAATTATGTTGTTACTTGTACACTTGATTTAATAATAATACACTAAATTTGAGGTTTCTTTCTTATAGGAGAGGAGATCATGTCAGGAGCTCAACGTATCCATGACCCAGAACTCTTGGAGAAGCGTGCAAGAGAATGCGGCATTGATGTCAAGACAATATCCACATACATCGATGGATTCAGGTAACCACAAACTGATCGATCTACTGCATATCCACATACTATGAGTTGAGTTGAGTTTGAGTTGACAAGTGGCTGCATGTTTACAGGTATGGTGCACCGCCTCACGGTGGATTTGGAGTGGGGCTGGAGCGTGTGGTAATGCTCTTATGTGCCCTCGATAACATCCGCAAAACTTCTCTATTCCCTCGTGACTCTCAAAGGCTTGCTCCCTAATATCATCGCTCTTTCCCTCGTGTCTCTCAAAGCCTTTGCTCCCTTAATATATCTATCTCATCTTTGATAATTGTCAGGCTCCACTGATATTTTCTCATTGAAGATCTTTGACAATTCGTAGTGTTTTTGCATGAATTGAGGACAATATGGACTTTTTGTAAAAGAAAGATTAGATTATTGGTAATACAAACATATTCATCCTTTTGCAATTCTTGTTTCTTCCTGATGAATGATCTTACCATTTTTTTTATTTTTATTTTTATCAAACGATATGTTTATAATTATTGGTAATGAAAAAATAAGCTAAATGTTATGAAATAACTTATAATTTATAGTATCGAGAAATTTAAATAAGAGTAGAATTTAATACCCGTAGGAAGCAAATAACACTAGTATAAGGGAGATAGTTTATTATAAGAAGGAAGAAGAAAATGTAATGATTCTTTGATTATAAACTCTTGTTCTTGTTTTTGGTGTACAAAAGAGTGAGATGAGTGATGATATTTATAGTGAACAACAATACATAAAATAACAAAGATGGTGCTTAATTTGGTAAATGAGTGGGTGATCATAGTGCTTGATGAGTAGATGATCATAGTGCTTGAGTTGGTAAGGAGTGGATGATCATAGTGCTTGAGTTTGGTAAAGAAGTGGATGATCATTTCAATGCTTATCTTATAACACTCCCCCTTGATCATCCATCTTGTATTACGTGGTGCCTCGTTAAAAACCTAGTCATGGAAAACCCAATGGGAAAAACCGTAGTAAAAGTAAAAAGAGTACAACTACGTAAGCTCCCCCTCGAATGAGTAGTCATAGAACTTTTAGAACAATGATAGATTTTCATCTCTCAAATTGTAACATTCTCTTTGGGTGTCTATCTTTTGTATGTTCTTTGTTGCCTCGTTAAAACCTTGTCATGGAAAAACCCAATGGGATAAAAAAAAACCATGATAAGGAAAAAGAGTACAACCACACTTACTATCATATTTCTTTCCCTGGAAACAATATCTTCAGGATATGCATTCCAATCAACTCTCTTCAGAGAATTAAGCTTAAGAGAATAAACTCTATTCATTTCTATTATGATATCTAGGGCCTTTAGACTTCTTGTCCATAATTCTCTTTTGACTTAGACAATAGTTTATTGGTCTATTTGGATTTCAAACCAAATTTCTTACATATAATCGTATAAAAATTCGTCTCGTACATACGAATTATTCATTTGTAACTATAGAAGTTACTATTATGATTTTCTTTCTTTTTATATGAAATTACATCTTTCAGTAATGAAAAAGATTAATAATTTTCTTAAATAACACTCTTACGTATGGTATTTCAGGACCAAACATATACGAGCGTCTTAAATAAAATACTTTAAGGATATTTATGATAACATCTCAGTTTTAGAACTCCAGTTTAGATACATAAAAACAATATAGTATTGTCAAGAGTTTTCTTTCAAAATATAATTTTTCTATAACTCTTCAGGAGTTTTGATTATATTCAAATCATGATTCTATTGATTTATAATCTCTTGATAAATACAAATGGATACATTTGTTAACCTTATAATATTTCATATATCCCATAAAATAGTTTGTTTCAATTCGATCGAATATGCAGAGTTCCCGGGAACATGATTTTGATATCATCAATCCTTCATGGATTATACTTTCATGGATTAACATTTTTCAAGTGGATTGTTTTATTCAAGTTCTTCCTTTATTACCAGACTATAAGGAACTTGAAACTAGTTGCATCTACCATATGAAATTATGTCTCTTCACAATCAATTTCATATTGATCCTTCTTTGTGTGCAACGGTTCATTTACATCTCACTTGTTTTACACCTTTTAGTGTATGGACTACTGGTCCAAATACTTCTCTATTTCACAAGAAGTTTATATCTTTGTCTATTGCATCTTTCTGATTTGGCCAATCATTTCTTTGTGTACACTTTTCAATAGACTTTCTTTCATGATCCTCTTTCTCATTTATTATATCAACTGCTACTTTGCATGTATAATATCATCGACGTCAATTTTCTTATCGGTTCCATTTTGTTTCATACATGACATAACTTATTGAGATCTCTTCATTTGTCTCAGGTACCTGAATTTTCGTCAGTCATGTTTAATTTCTCTTCTGGAGATCATACAAAACTATATTGCCTCGTTTTGACCATTATCAATATATGCTCCTTTTCATTTACGAGGATTTATCTTGGGAACCAATCTGTTTACCACGCTGCAGGCGTGACTAGCAGTTTGATATTGTTCTTGTAGAACATTTATTCTTATTGGAGCATTTACAGCTGGTATATGTGACTTGATCACTATATTTATATGGGTCGTGTCTGGCAACTGCTTTAGTAAGTTTTGAAATGAATTATCTTTTGGACTTCTATTTCACATTGTGTTTAGCCCGAGGATCAATGATAATTCATTTCAACTTATTTTCTTTTCAGCTGTTTATTTTCTCCCCCTTATGTTGGAAGTACTAACTCACTTTTAGAATTCATGTATAGCCTTACTTATAGTTTTCGGGGATGGCTCTGGATTCTTAAGTGTCAATAGAGATTTATATCCAACATATATTTCCAACCTCATTTGAAAACACATCTTCATTTGAAGCTCTGTGGCGGAGCAACATCCAACATTCTTAGATGAAAATGATTGGTTTCTGATTCTATACCAATGATGGGGAGAACTAGTGAATATTTATTGGCTTGATGCGATCCAATGTTGCTCAAAATGTTTAGCACTTATCTCAGTGAATGTGCTATAGTCATTAAAGACTTTAAGAAGTGAATTCACCAATATTATAAAAATGCATAGTGGGTGATCAGTCCACTAACATCTTCGTTATTTATGCCAATATCTTATTTTGGCTGGTGAAAACCATATTACCCTTTTATCTTATGGGTAAGCAACATATGTCAAATCATTCGGAAGAATCTTCGGGTTCTTATATGACTATGCATATGACCTATATATTCGCATTATTAATGAACCAAAATGGTCTAACTGATTCATGCCAAATGTAAACTTCTAGTTTACTATACATTTATCTTCATTATACTAATCTTTATGTAGTACAATATATAAGAGGCTGTAGATAAAAAATACTTATACTGCTTTGAGAATTATTTCTGATTGAAATGTATATATCATTTCGTTTGCTTATTGTCTCAACATAAGTGTCTCAAAATCTCATGGATTTACTTTGAGAAAAATTCATCAATCTTAGTTTTAGTGTAAACATAATCTTCTGGATGTTTGACTTATCATAAAAAGTGAGATTCTTTAACTCTTCCCCTCGAGATGATAATACTACAGGTTTATCAATCTCGAATGTATCTCATTTTCTTAATCAACACTATATCCTACATGGGTTATGTATTTTTCGTAGATCCTTTTAACTTTTGATACTTATAAAAATACAATACCTTAAGAACTTTAAATTGCATTCTTAAAAACTTTAAATTGAATTTTTATGTGCAGTAATACTATGTACACTTCTGGAGCATCATATAGATCCTCTTTTTAAGCATTCTATAAGTTCTTACTACCTTGTATTGTACACACAATAAATTTTCTTTCATCTTCAGATGAATTCATAATTTCTTTTCTTTATTACCATGTTTATTTTCTCAACTTTAAGTGAGAGTATGAGTTCTATAAAGAAGGACCTTGACCTCATTTATGCTTACGTCTAAAACCACTTTTATGTTCATTTTCTTGACCAATGTTCACGTCTAAAAGGGTATAAATGTCATATTCTCTTCAGGAGAATGAATCATAATCAACTAGACGTGATTTATCAATAGATATTTTTCAATATATATGCATCATAAAAAAATTTCTTGAAGAAATTTTACTTTTAAACTTAACATCTAACATAGTTGGCTTTATTTACAGACTTCAGATCTTGTAATCTTTAAGTGCAAAATACAAAAATGAGCTTTAGGTAATCACTTCAGGTGATAATACCTTGTTTATATATATATCTTCCAAAACTTATGGATCTTTTAGAGTCAAGCTTTAAACTTAAAATCCTCAGTATAAATGGTAATAAAATCAAATTATTTCAAATATATATAAATATGTATTAACAAAGGTGTCTTATTATATCAGAAAATAAATAAAACTTTCATAGTAATTATTATATAGACTATATTATTACTCTCATGCTTTTTAACAAAGTTTAACCTATCAATCAATTTAATGAACAAATTTATATCACTGCCAACTTCATGCAAATTGATTTATCTAATCAAGTTTGTTAAACTTGTATATAAAGCATAAAAATACTTATCTTATAAACAGAAGTATATCGGCGATGAAAGTTTCAGCTGTTCACGTTTCTGAATTGGCTGATAACTTGTACATATCTTTCCGAGAGAATACACAATCCTGAAAACTTTAAATTTTGCTCATATAAACATGGCCATTACATTAGTAAATATCAACATATAATCCAAATTCTTTTATGATATTAGACCAAAGACTAATCGACCACAAAACTAACCGATTACAAATAATTTCTTTTATGATGTTAGACCATGAATCATAAAGTATGTTTCCTTAATACCATTAAACCATGAAGCATATTAAAGTATAATAAGCAAAATTTAATTCATCAAATAACTATTATTCTTACATATAGACAAGCGTTGATATATATATATATATATATATATATCATCGTCTAAAATGACTATATATATATATATATATTTTTTTTTTTTTAGAATTTCGCAATTTTAAAATGAACTATTTATTATGAACTTCATAATTTAAAAACCGTTTACATTAATCATACAAGCAATTACAAGGAGAAGAGATGTAAATAAAATTAAACCGATATTCATCTTAAATTCACTCGGAGTAAATTCTCCAACGAATAAACCATAAATAGAAACACAAATAAAAATGGCACATAAAAACAAAAGTGCGCGAATCATCTTTCTTGAAATGAAAAATCGGAGGAGAGCGATTTGAATTTTTTTTTTGAGAGAAGATGAAATGTTTTGGATGATGAAATGAAGTGAAAATGAGTTGTATTTATAGATGAAAATTACTGTTCATGACCGTTGGAGAAAGGGGAAATTTTTGAAAAATTTTATTTGTGACCGTTGGGGTTAAATCGAGTGCACCAAAAATTAGTCCGAAAATATCGTATTAAACGGTCAATCAAATCTATAAAATTTCATAAAAGTGAAAAATTATGACAATGAAATATTTATGTTATATGACAACAAATCATGCGACGGCTCAGCCGATCAATGCATAATATCAAATAAATTATACGGCGGCTCGGCCGACCAATTAATAATAAACAGAATATAAGGCGGCTCAGCCGACCAATAAATAATAAACAGGATATAAGGCGGCTCGGCCGACCAATAAATAATAAACAGGATATAAGGCGGCTCGGCCGACCAATAAATAAATTAAATTACTAGTAAATAATATAGGCGGTATTCCGGCCATTATAACATGATATAAATAATAGTAGAGGCGGTATACCGACCATTATAACAGGGTATAAATGATACAAATAAATTTTACCGAATCGCAGAGTGATCGTGCTGATAACGTGTTATGAAATAACTTATAATTTATAGTATCGAGAAATTTAAATAAGAGTAGAATTTAATACCCGTAGGAAGCAAATAACACTAGTATAAGGGAGAGAGTTTATTATAAGAAGGAAGAAGAAAATGTAATGATTCTTTGATTATAAACTCTTGTTATTGTTTTTGGTGTACAAAAGAGTGAGATGAGTGATGGTATTTATAGTGAACAACAATACATAAAATAACAAGGATGGTGCTTAATTTGGTAAATGAGTGGGTGATCATAGTGCTTGATGAGTAGATGATCATAGTGCTTGAGTTGGTAAGGAGTGGATGATCATAGTGCTTAAGTTTGGTAAAGAAGTGGATGATCATTTCAATGCTTATCTTATAACACTAAAGTCTTTGTGCCAAAAATGTTGAATAGTCCCTCACCAATCACAGGCTCAGAAAATTTAGCAGTTTCAGTCAAACTCTCAAGCTTCAGTAACTTTATGGGCTTAATTATAGTAACACAATGGGCCTTAGCCTAAAGCCCACAATCGACTCAGCCTGGAGTTATAGCTGATTGGTGCCGAGGAGGGAGAGAGAGAGAGAGATAAAGACAATCATCTGGTATGTAATCTTTGAAGAGACAGACAAAACGAGATAAGGCTTTAAAGCCTCTCACCACTTCCCTCGTTTCTCTTCTAAAGCTTATCAGGGAAAGCAGCAGCGATTTTATCGCCTTCTGGGAGAGCAAGCAAGGCGAAGTAAAAGGTAGCTCCTTTTCTTACTTGTAATCAATAAAATGGGTTTAGTTTCTGCAATCATATTCCACTTTACTGGTCTGGAGATATGAATTGTCAATTGTTTAGTTAGACTCTGTGTTTGTTCGATGGAGCTTTTGATACTGTGCTTTATGTGTATGTATGTCACAGTTTTTTAGATGGCTACGGTTACTCCTTCCTCTATCAGCAAACCATGGCTCGTTCCCGGAGCAGCTTTCACTGTAAAGAAGAATGATTGCTCCATCAAATGTTGCTTCTCGCGTAAAGCTGGCAAACATATACCACCATCAACTCAAAGACTCGTCCTTCCTCTTTCCACTTCGCTTAAACTGTTTCCTACTCATGGAAGACACTTTGTGCTGCATCCTCATCGTACTAGAGCCACCACAGAAACTGACCTCGTGGCGGCCGCTGTAGAGGGACAAGATTCTCCTCCTGTTCCGGAAACCGACGCCAATGACAAGTCAGATGATTCAGCTCCTCCTGCTGCTCCTACTTCAAGGGGAACAGCAAGACCTGGAAGGAAGAGCGAGATGCCTGCGGTTAAGAACGAGGAGCTTGTTGCTGGTGCTACCTTCACCGGGAAAGTAAGAGCCATCCAGCCCTTTGGTGCTTTCATCGATTTTGGTGCTTTCACTGATGGGTTAGTCCACGTCTCTCAACTGAGTGACACCTTTGTTAAAGATGTTGCGAGTGTTGTCTCTATTGGGCAAGAGGTGAAAGTGAGGCTGGTGGAAGCTGACATTGAGGCTAAACGTATCTCTCTCACTATGCGTTCCAATGACGATCCTCCTAAACGCCAGTCCGGTGGTGGTGATAATAAGCCGAGGCCAGGAGGGAAAAGAGGGGGACAGAAGAAGGAAGATGGGTTCAGCTCAAAGTATGTGAAAGGGCAGATGCTGGATGGAACGGTGAAGAACTTGACGAGGTCAGGAGCGTTTATAACGATTGGTGAAGGTGAAGAAGGGTTCTTGCCTACGAATGAGGAAGCAGATGATGGGATTGGGAGCATGATGATGGGTGGAGGGTCTTCGTTGCAAGCTGAACAAGAGGTTAAGGTTCGTGTGTTGAGGATAGCGAGGGGACGTGTTACTTTGACGATGAAAGAGGAAGATGATGGTAAGTTTGATGAAACGCTCAGTCAAGGAGTTGTGCATACAGCCACGAATCCGTTTGTGCTTGCTTTCCGTAAGAACGTGGAGATTGCTGCGTTTCTTGACAAGAGGGAGGAAGAAGCTGAGAAACCAGTGGAGCCTGTGAAGGAATCAGAGGAAGCTATCACCTCTGAGAAAGTTGATGAATCGTTATCTTTATCACCTGAAGAGGTTCTTTCAGAAACTCCAAAGGTAGAAGAAGAAGAAGTGATAGAGACCAAAGCTGAAGAGGAGACAGAAGAGCAAACGGAAACACTTGCTGCAGCAGCTGAAGTTGAGGAGGTGGAAAAGGTTGAGGAAACGCCAGATGTTCCTCCAGTTCCAGAAACCAAAAGTAGGTTGAGTTGCCTTTTTACTAGTACTAAATCAGTTAATTGGTTTTAATGTTTAATATCATTGATCCGTTTATTCTACTCGTTACCAGGTGAAGAGGAAGTTTCTGAGAACTCTATTCCTCAAAGTTCAGCTACTGATGAAGTTTCATCTCCAGAGGCTGTGGTAAGCGAAGACGTTGAGAAGAAGGAGGAAGTGGTGGCTGAAGTACCTGTTGCTGAAACTGTACCTGATGAAGTTCCATCTTCAGAAGCTGTAGCAACAGAAGACGTTGAGAAGAAGGAGGAGGTGGTAGCCGGAGTACCTGTTGCTGAAGCTATACCTGATGAAGTTTCATCTCCAGAAGCTGTAGCAAGTGAAGACGTTGAGAAAGTGGCCGAAGTACCTGTTGCTGAAGCCGAGACTCCTGCCGCAGTAGTCACAGAAGCTTCTACTGAGGAAAGTGGCATCAAAGGTATTTCTTTTGCTCATCTTTAGCTTCTGTAGATCTCTGCTTCATGATATAATGGGAAACTTCTCTCTGTTGCAGCTGGCATTTCACCGGCCTTAGTGAAGCAACTCAGAGAAGAAACAGGAGCCGGAATGATGGACTGCAAGAACGCTCTCTTGGAGAGCGAGGGAGATATGGTGAAAGCGCAAGAGTACCTCCGCAAGAAGGGACTAGCGAGCGCAGACAAGAAAGCCAGCAGAGCCACAGCCGAGGGGAGAATCGGTTCCTATATCCACGACAGCAGAATCGGTGTCCTCTTGGAAGTTAACTGCGAGACAGACTTTGTCTCACGCGGTGACATCTTCAAGGAACTGGTTGATGATCTGGCTATGCAGGTAAGTAACTCCAAAGATCCTAGCTAACAACATTTTCTTCATTTTCTGTAACTTAAAACATAAATTGACTTGTTACATAGGTGGCTGCGTGCCCTCAAGTAGAGTACCTTGTACCTGAAGATGTTTCAGAAGAGATTGTGATGAAGGAAAAGGAGATAGAGATGCAAAAGGAAGATCTTCTGTCGAAACCGGAGCAGATAAGGGAGAAGATAGTGGAAGGTCGGATAAAGAAGAGGGTAGACGCACTTGCACTGCTCGAGCAACCATACATTAAAGACGATAAGGTGATAGTGAAGGATCTCGTAAAGCAGAGGATAGCAACCATTGGAGAGAACATCAAGGTGAAGAGATTCATTAGGTACACTCTCGGAGAAGGCCTCGAGAAGAAGAGTCAGGACTTTGCTGCTGAGGTTGCTGCTCAAACCGCAGCTAAACCGAAAGCCGAACCAGAGAAAGAACAGCCAAAGGCTGAAGAGTTGCCCAAGGAAGCTGTTCCAAGGTGAAACGATATTATTCTCTCTTTCTTTATTATGTTCGTTAGAGACTTAAAACTATTTTGAAAATGGCGTTTGCAGTCCACCAACTGCAGTGGTTTCAGCTGGTCTTGTGAAGCAGCTGCGTGAAGAAACAGGAGCAGGGATGATGGATTGCAAGAAGGCGTTGGCGGAGACAGGAGGAGATCTTGAGAAAGCGCAAGAGTATCTCAGGAAGAAAGGTCTTTCAACAGCTGATAAGAAATCAAGCAGGCTTGCAGCTGAAGGGAGAATCGGTTCATACATCCACGATGCTCGCATTGGAGTCCTCATAGAAGTGAACTGCGAGACTGATTTTGTGGGAAGAAGCGAAAAGTTCAAGGAACTGGTTGATGATCTTGCAATGCAAGCAGTGGCTAATCCACAGGTAAAGAACATTTCTCATCTGAAAACAATAGCTTGGTGGTGGTCTCTGACATGAAACGTGTACACACGCAGGTGCAATATGTGTCCATCGAGGACATTCCAGAGGAGATAAAGCAGAAGGAAAAGGAGATTGAGATGCAAAGAGAGGATCTAGAGTCGAAACCAGAGAACATAAAGGAGAAGATTGTTGAAGGAAGGATCTCAAAGAGGCTTGGAGAAATGGCATTGCTTGAGCAGCCTTTCATTAAAGATGATAGCGTTCTGGTCAAGGATCTTGTGAAGCAAACGGTGGCTACTCTTGGTGAAAACATTAAGGTCAGGAGGTTTGTGAAGTTTACCCTTGGAGAAGACAACTGAACGGGGAGTTTCTCTTTTGTCACATGAGTTTAAAGCAAAGTCTTCCCTCTTTTGTTTTGTAGACAAAATCATTCAGTATTCACCTTTTGATTAGAGTTTTTAATCAAAAAGCTGTAAACTTTTTTGGTTCATGAAAATATGAGATTGTTTTTCATTTGTCTACAACCCATTTTACTAGATCACAAAAAAAGTCAGTGTCTTATTCAACACATGGAGGAGGAATATTTCAAAAAATTTAAGTTGCAGCGATTAGCTAACTAATACGACACTTAATAGCAGACACAGAGGTTAAAGGCTGACACTTAAGATTCAGACAACTTGCTAAACGCATCCCAATCAATTTCCACAGAAGGAAACTTCTCAAGCACGAAACTCCCAGTCTCATCAAACTCAGAATCCGAGAAACCCATGAACATAGTGGTAATACCTGACTCCGGAGACAAAGATCCAACCTGAGACTCATCGGAAAACGAATTCGCATCAGCTCTCAAAAACCCAAATTCACTCTCTTGATCCTCTGCTTTCGGCGGGAAAAGCTCTGTTTCAGAACAGGGGAGATCATCATCATCCTCTGTCTTTCTCAAGCTCTGACAAATCGCTTCGAGCTTTGCTTCAACAGAGGGATGAAGAGGCTTGAAGCTTCTACCACCGCCTCCGTATCCATACTCGTGTTTGATGTGTGGGAAATTAAGCCTGGCTGATTCGCCACGAAGCTGGTAAGCAGGAAAATTACACAAGAAGAAAGTATGGATACGGAGCTCTGAAAAAATTATGGACTCTATATATATATATATTAAGGAGTTAAACTGATTTACAAAAGAAAAATACACAAGAAATCGTAAGAGCCAAAAGTCATATTGTTGATTCTACGGCAAGTTGAAAGGCCAGTTTGCATTCGAACCACTTATATTCTTTATGACAAAATATCTTTTTATCAAGTCAAAACATATCACCAAAATATAACATGCAATTTTCTAATAGTATTATTATATATGTTACTCATGTGAATTAGAAGGAAAAAAAGCCATGGAAAATAACCGAAGTACTTACTATATATCATCCACGCAGACAAAATGAAGAAGCTGCCGTAATATCAACCGCAGTCACCATTAGGACCCTATTTCTTTTTCTTTCCTTTTTGTTGCTAAAATACTATTTCCCATTTCCCTGTGTAGTTTATGCGGTCCAACTCATGAAATTGTATTGGGTATACATAGATAAATGTATGTAAAAGTGGTGAATAGATAAATTTAGTCTGTGAGCAAGAAAAATAGTGAGTAAAGTCAAGAAAGCTATAGAAGGAAGATGGAAAGAGGTGAGAACTCAGGGAGGTTGAAGTTTTTTTTCCAAAAAAAAAAAAAACTCAGGGAGGTTGAAGTTTGCGTCACAAGGAAGCTATTGGATCTTGTTTTTTAAATTCCTTTTGACAATGTTTTGTTTCTTTTTATAAAATAACATTGTCAGAATGTGATGTAAGATTAACATTATTGTTTGAATGTGGTAGAAAGACAAAGAAGAGAAATTATAGAATGGTTTTGAAAAATTCAGATCTATAAATTGCGCTCTCATCTAACTTCGTTGCTTAATTTTCTTATCTTTTGGCACTAAATAATAACATTAAAAAAACGAAAGTTATTTACCTAAATATTTTTTTTTTTGGAACGGCACCTGATAATTTCTTTAAATAATAATTTTCACTTTAAACCAGGGGAAATCATATTGTCTAATTAGAGAAGGGAGATTCTCCAAAAACCCAATGTGGGGTCAGTTATTTAGAGAACAAGAAATATTTGGGATTCACTTTAGCGTGTACACACGTAGGATCCTACGTGAAGACACTATCTCTCGGTTCTCCACGACCTGACAAGTGACAAAAGCCAAAGAAAGAACCTATCTTTAATCTGGATCGTTAGTATCTAAAAGTTCCAAAATCCATTCCTAAACATGTTCCCATGTCCTTTTAAAACCAACAACACAAGACGGATCTGATTCTTCAACCAGAATCTTGAATTCAAGCTCTAGCTTGTTGTTCATTAGCCTACAACAATAGCCAAATCCATTACTAGAGAAGTTTCCCTAATCAATTAAACAAATGCAACATAAACTTTGGGTGCAATAAGAATCTCCAAAGCCCTAACTTGCTCGTCTTCCTTTCCCAAACAAGTTTTCTATTCCATAACACTAACACAAGATGATGCAACTAGAAAGCTCGTTGTTCATATCTTTTATATACAGAGGCTTCAATTTTCTTCAAGAAGATTGTGACCAACTGTTGCAACTTGAATCACGATCTAACGCTCCAAGTTCACCAATCTATCGATCGATCTCAGATCTCACCCTCTCTGTAACTCCTGTTAAACCTAATCAAGATTCAGAGCAAGAAAGATAACTACACAGAGATTGTTTACCCAGTGTATATCTCCGATATGGAGAACTAATCACTGGGGCCAGACCTCGATCCAGCAATTCACTAGAACAACAATGAAGCTCAACACTCCTGAGCTCGATACACGTTGTTGACTCTTAGATGAATGAGAACAACGATAACATCTCAGCTCTTGTTTACCCCCTTATATATCACTGAGGGTTTACACTTAACCGGACTATTAATTAGACTCTTAGATCAAACCGGCATTGACCCAATAAACCGGAAATCAATTAACACCAGGTTTGTCTAATCCTCGCTAAGACTCGTCTCATCATTCACCTAATGCCTCATGTCAAAGTTATGGTTCACACTCAACACCAACAAATCAAACACAGGCATAAAAGAGCAAGCATTACTTGAATTTTGTAAACATCAGGGGCTAGTTCTCTACAAACCTCACACCAATCAGCATAGAACTCCACCACTGTCGGCTTTCCATTCGACAAAGCCTAACCACAAAAGAAATCATTAAAGCATTTCGTGGATAAAGCTCAATAATCTAAAGACCACAAAACCAAGATGAACGAACGAGTCCAACCTCCTCGTAAGGCAACGCTGAAATCAAGCCTCGTCGACAGGAACAAGGCCAAAGCGGCGGTTACAGAAGCAGCAGCGACTATTCTATTTACATCCCTGTTTGGAGATTCGGGAAACAACGCAGAAGAAGAAAAAATTTCACCAGTGGAGCCATTATCCACCGCCAATTTCTCCTGAATCAAGGAAAAAACCATTCCTTTAGCTAAATTCGCCATTGACCCATATTAAAAAAAAAAATCGAAACTTTTCGGAAGGAAGAGCACGCTCCTGTTTGGGTTTAGGAGAAAAGGTTGAGATGATTTCGATTGATTCCATGAGTAGATGATGGAATAAGGCTTAATGAAAACACTGAGCGAGCTGCTCCCATCGTCACTAGACAGAGAGATGATAATCAGAATTCAGAAAGGGATGGATGGATGATAATCAAAGATGGCTTCTTCGTCTATTAATTTAATATCGAGTGGATTTGCCGAAGAGAAGAGAGAGTCGGCCAATGACCTAGCCTACTTAGAACATAGTATGTTTTCCTTTTCAATGTTTCAGTATGAACCCTCTGAGTTTTTTTTTTTTGTTTTTTGTTTTATTTTTATTTAAAAAAAAAGAACCGAACCGAACCTTAGTTTTTTTTTTTTTCCATCAAGGAGTTTTTATTGAATTTGATTGGCCTTAACACCATCATTCCTCTTACAAAAGCCAAGCCGAAGAACATTCAGGCTGGTGTAATTAACAAAATAAAACATAGCCATATAGAACAGAGCATCCAAGAACAGCAGTTTCTATCCTTTTTCCTCGTGCTCTTTAACAACTCTGGCGCATCTTCAACCTCTCTCAAAAGGCCGTCTACCGTTTCATCACCAATCAGAGGGATCGACTTTCATTAACAAAGAGCTCAAACAACCAAGGTGGATGCCCTTTGGCCACATATGAATTTATCAAACCATACTTGATGACACTTTGAGCAATGAAAAAAGCCCCTCTATTTGCTTCTCGGGTAATTACCTTCGTCTTCCAGTTCACTATCCCCTCCAATTCCTTCTCCATTAACATACATTGGTAGGAGAACGATGGCCACGCTTGAGGTCGTTGCAAAGCACCAAACAAGTCACCAAATTCTCCCGCAAAGATGATGTTAGATTGTCTCTGGCTTCTCATACTTTCCAAAGCCCATAATACAACCTTCAGCTTTGCATCATCTCTACTCTTTACCCCTGAAAAGGCCCTCCTACTGTGGCATAGGACAGTTCCTCTGTTATTTCTTAGAACCCACGCTCCTCCTACACAATGGTTGTTCTTAGAGAACTCCATTCCAACATTACACATGACCCAGTCAGTTTCCGGAGGCGTCCATTTTCTTTTAGAAACGACCAGCAAAGGGGTTTGAGCCTTTTCCCATTCAACCTCTGTTTCTTGAGCAGTGTACCATTCCTTAGCTTCTTGGACAGATTTGTGAATTAATTCAACTGCACTTAAACATTTGTTTTCAAAATGAACCTCATTCCTTCTCTTCCAAATGTTCCATATGATCCAAGGCCAAGCTCTTTTATCTTCCTCTTTTATCCGTTGAGATCCACTAAGGTTGAGAAGGAAGTTCACATTTGTGAAAATAGAGCCCTCGTCAAAACCCCCATTAGGATAGGGAATGGAGGAGCTCGCCCATACCAGCCTAGCAAAAGGGCACTGAAACAACATATGGTTGATCGATTCCGTCTCTTCACCACACGTTTGACATCTACTATCAACCCTCATTCCTCTGGCACTGATCAAGTCAGTCGTAGGGAGAGCAGCACTTAGTGATTTCCATAAGAAAACTCTGATTTTAGAGACTGTTTTCACTTGCCATACTTTCTCCTTGAGTAGATTGGTTGAGGGTTCTATGAAAGCTTCCGGAATCTGCTCCTTGGCCTTAAGTGACGAAGCCAGCCAATAAGCAGACTTTACTGTCATATCTCCACTTTTGTTTAACTTCCAGGTGAAAAAATCATCCCTTCCCACCACAGGTTCCGAACCGAACCTTAGTTACTCGTAACAAAATCTAATAAACTAAAAAAAAGGTAAAGTAGATGTGTCAGAGTTAGAGTTGTTAAAAGTTAAAATTCAAACGAACGGCTGAGATCTGTCTGAATTCTCAAAACGAAACACTCCTTTGTCTTTATATGGATCTAGATCTAACAATCGAGTCGAATTAAGGGTTTTCGTTCCATGATGAAACGCAAGGAACATGAGAAGGGCAGCCGAAGCATCTTGGAACCGATCCCTCTTGATCTGAAGAAGATGGCTAGATCGCCTGCAAAGAGTGTGACCCATCACCAAAAAGAAGTCTACGAGTCAAGGGACAAGAGCCCAGGTAAGAAGCTACATGTCTTCCTCCCTTACGATATGGAGGTGGAGACACTGACTAGATTGCCTGGAAAGTCGCTTATGAAGTTCCTATGCGTGTCCAAGAATTGGTATTCCCTTATCCGAAGCCAAAGATTCGTCGCTTCTTACTACGCTGCCAAGCCATCCCGTTTTGTAGCCGCTTTCACCAATAGTGTATTTGGTAAACCCGAGCGTCTGTTCATCTTCTCGGGAGAGGAGGAGAAAACTTGTTCTTCTTCTTTGGTTGCCAATCTAGACATGACAATACCCTCGGTGACCTTGCCTTGCAACGGCTACAAGTATTCTTCCGTCCATGGCTTTATGGCTTGTAATGATGTTACAACTTTCATTATTTGTAACCCTAGCACGCGGCAAGTCCTTTCCTTTCACTGCAAGGCATTTCGCACATCCTTGGGATACGATCCTGTCCATGATCAATTCAAAGCGTTGACCCTGTTGACATCTGAGTTTGATCATATTCATAACCCTAGTTTGATGATGTGCACGCACGAGGTTATAAGACTTGGAAGAGGAGGAGTAGTAGTATCTCGTAGCAGCCAAGTTACCTCCCCGTATTATCTCCCTTTGACTGTGGGACTAAGCATCAATGGTTTCATGTATTATGGTGCTTCTGTTCCAGTTCCAAATGAAGAAGAGACTCCTCCTACTCCTGTGTTTGTGTGTTTTGATGTTAGAAATGAGAGGATACTAAGTTTTATCACAACGCCTAAGGAGGTCCTGGTTTGGCAGTCTTATACATCATTGATAGAATACAAAGGGAAGCTAGCTGTCATTGTACCAAACTGCTTGGGATGTGCTTCTTCTTTCGACCGTTTTAATCTTTGGATACTGGAGGATGTGACGAAACATGAGTGGTCCAAACAAACATTTGAGCTTCCCTTGCCTCTTCCCTTCACTCGTGCGCCGATGGGTCAGAGATTGATCTCCCAAGGAACCAACAAGGCTGGTGAAATCATTTTCTCCCCAACAACTCTACCAGGCCGTGCCAAGCCCTTCTATGTTTTCTACTTCAACACAGACACGAAGAGCGCCAGAAGAGTCAGGATCCACGGTGTCGCAGATACTGAAGAGTTCTGGAGCCGTTATGGACTCACAGGCATTTGTTGCGCCTCTTTCTCACCCCAGCACGCTGATAGTATTGCTTTTCTATAAAATGTGTGTGTTTTTATGTCTAAGAGCTTGTTGACAAACAAAACCCTCTCGGGATTTTTTTTTTTTTCTTTATCAAATAATATTTATGCAGCAAACTTGTTTTTGTTTATCTTTATTGGCTCGCATCTGTTGATGGTTCTTTTTTTTCCTTTTCCTTGTTTATTCTAGTTTCACAACTCTTTACTTATATTTGTATATACTTGTGTATTGTGTTATATATGCACTAGATTTCTTTCAACTTGTGTCTTGCTACTGTGTTCTCTGTTTTGGGTCGATGATGTTTGGTACCGACAGCCATATCCCCCTGCTATATAACCATGTCACCCTTTTGACTACTCAAGATGGCTCCCATTCTATTCAAATTAGTACAATGATCTCGTGAACAAACTGAAAAGGAGCATGAATATTTTTGATGTTTGTTTAAATTTTTAAATGACATATGTTAAAAAGACACATTAAACTGATAAAACTTAGATTCTTTTCATATACATGTAACATACCTTTCAAAAAAACTAACACCTCTTTGACGTACCTCATTGTTAGAGCATCTCCGAAAATGAACTCTATTTTGAAGTTTCCAAAACTCTATATTTGAAGTTTAAAGTTGTTCTTCTCCAAAAGCAAAACTTCAAACTCAACTTCAAAACTATTTGTATTTTATAATATGGTCCTTATATTTGTCATAACTAATTTGAATTCATAAAAATTCTGTAAATAACTAGCACATATATAAACATATTACAACAATATTAATTAATAAAATATTATATTATAATATAAAATTTTAAACAAAATAACTTAATTAATATTAAACTTCAAGCAAAACAACATATTATTCCATAAAGTGATTTTCGTAATGCATATATGATATACTAGTGCATTTTTAAGTAAAAATGGCTCTCCTCATTTTAATTTGTAGATTAAAAATAAAAATTATTGAAATCAGATGATATTAATACTTGTAAATGCATTAGATTAGAGCAAGAAAGTAAAAGAGAAACATAAAATATTGCTAAAAGACTAAATTTTATCGATGATATTAACACTCGTGAATATATTCAATATGAACAAGAAAAAATTGTACGAAAAGACATTAACAACAACAACAACCATCTTCAGTTACACAAAACAAAATTGGACAATTTTTGGAAATTTTGAAGGTTTCGGATCAAACTTACCTGACTATTAGTGTTGTTATAATATTTAAATTTGTGTAATATTTATGTCTTCATGTAATTTTTTAAAAGCTTTTTGTTAAGTTTATTTGTATACTTTTGTTATCTAAATATAGTTTTAAATATTTTAAATCTTATTTTAAAGTTTTTATTTAATTTTATGTGTAAACTTAAATTTTGTAAACAAACTTAAAACTATTTATGAGATATAATTTTTATAAGGATTAAACAATAAACAAGAAAATATTTATGAACCATAAATGTGACGTGTAATTGTAGGGACCAAAATGCAAATAAAAATATGAAACTTCAAATTTGAAGTTTTGAGTAGTGAAACTTCAAATATAGAGTTTCACTTCTCAAAACATCAAATTTGAAGTTTTGAAGTTTATTTTAGAAAGCAAAAAACTTCATATTTAAAATTATAGAGTGTCTTTTGGAGATGCTCTCAGTGTTAACATATTACCTTACAACAACAATATTCTTACATAGTTACTTTACTTAACAATAATAAAACAAAATAACATGATTAAAAAAAAAATTATGGACTCTATATATATATGGACTAACATAATTGAAAAAGTCTATGAAAAAAAAATCAGTTATTTTAAAAATCTATAAACTTTAGAAATCCACAAAATCTCTTGTGCTCCGGCAAACTAATGAGACATACAAAACGACTTCCTAGAATTGAGAGGAAAAGAGGATTTGCATACCACTCCTTTAGCGTTTCTCTGCCTTGGTAATGCCACAGCGTGGATCAGCGAGTTCGTTAGTCTACTCCTTGAGCTCTCTCGTATCTGCTTTATATTCCGTCTTCCTTGGTTAACAGCAGTTTCTTTCGCGTTTGCCATTTTTGTGGTTTGTTATGTTCTTTATAACCTTCTCTCCACTTGCGGCTGAGGCAACCCAACTTGTTTCTGCAGCTCGTCTAGCTGCTCTACTCTAGCCTTTGTCAACTGCCCATCAGCTAGAATCACTTCAGCTAACGCCTAAACCTACGTGAATGTTGACTATTTCTTTCGAAATTAATCCAAGGATCCCACCAAGCTGATTCAGAAGCAAGTACTCTGAGTCGTCTCTCTTTGTTGTTACCTCTCCTGTTAGACAGTAGAGCAAGTATGTTTTGTAGAGATCGATCCTGTCCCTCTCGGGAAGGTCGTTTTTAAGAGTTATCTCAGTCTGGCCAGGCTTTCCCATCTTCTCCGCGAGTTCTTTGTCAGGTCTTGTCTTTCTGAGCGATTCAAGGCAATCATCTTCTTGGGCTCCTTTGCTCGTCTGATATAGTTTATCTTTTCTTATCAGAGAAACTATTAATATCAAAAATATGGGGAAAGTAAAGAGTGCGATGATGATACTCACAGCCTTGCTAGCAATAGACATGGCAGTCTCTCTGGATAACCGAAGACCATGAGTAGCCTTTCTTACTGATTTGTAGTTTCAGCATCGTAACCATCTCACTCCAGAAGAAATAACCTGCCTGCCAAACTGGTAACGAATAAGTATCTGTATTCAAATATGGTCCAAAGGAAGTTAATGGAAACGGATTGAAAACAGGCAAAAAAATTACTATTAACATGAGAGATTAAAAAACAGCGTTAAATCTGCAGAGCACTAAGACGAAAGACCATGGTAACAAACTAGGGCATAGAAGGGGACTAATAAGCTGGATTACCTTTTCAAATTTGCTTCCACAGATTTCTGCATGAGCTGCCTCAATAGTTCAGAGCATGACTCTTGACCTTAACAAAGCAGCGACATTGTCATCGCTCGGCTCTCCATCAGAACACATTGTTGAAGCTTCTGCCTGTAGATTTCTGAAGAAAAGCAGGTTATTGTCAGATGACTGGGAAGAAAAGACTTCATTCAATAGACATCAAAACTGTTAGATAACAGCGTGTAAACCCACACGAAAGTGCCAGACTTGTTGGAAGTCTGCTGAGAACCAAAATTCACAACAATTTAAGCTAGTTCGCAAGGTAAGGGACCAGCAGGTTCACAAGCCATCAACCAAATTGATAAGAATCTAGTTTTCCATGGCCCCATCCATCGTATCTTTGGGCGATACAGTGGTAAGTCAAACTATATAACGCAACAACATAAGGTCAGGTGGTCCCAATATACCTTCATGGATTGCAAGTCTTTTACGGTATGCCTTAGACGTGACATCAACAGTAATAGCTTCAGCCTCCCGTGTTCCCAGTCCGAGAATGTTTCTCACTTGGCTCACTGCCACAAGCTACCATTCAGCAGAAAGATGATCAAAAATGACATTGCAAGGGACGGAGATAGAGAAAAACAGAGTCTGAAACACATGCTCCATAAACACCTGCCTTTGTTGTAGCTCTGACATTGGCTCCTTTCTTAACCAAGTACTTGACGAGGTCCAACTGAGAACCTTGAGCAGCGTAGGGAAGAGGTGTCAGTCCCTTGCGAGTGATGGCTTTCAATGAAACTCCGACGGAAAGTAGAGTTCTGACAACTTCCAAGTATCCCTTCTGCGAAGCAAAGTGGATTATTTACCGCATCTCTATACTCTCCTTAAAAATCAAAATAGCAAAACAACTACAGGTGAATATTAAGTAATAACACTGTTTTAAAGACCAGCCTTGTAGATAAAACCCAAGGTGAATATGACCATCAAAATTCTCGGTTTCTATTAGAACATTCTTTTGCTCACACGGAGATCTTTTAACACCAAGAGCCATGAGAAGAAAATCTTATCAGACATCATATCTTAAAGTACACATTGAGATATACGTGGATCACTAAGGAGATTTAGGTAACACGCAAACTAACGAAGGCGTATTTTCCTCTTTAACCAAAGTTTCACTTTCCAGTAATCTAAGTACAGCCTAACTATACATACCTGTGTTCACCTAATCCATGGAACACAAACCCACGAAAGTGATAGGCCTTCCAAACCCTGGTCAAGACGGGAACATTTCCATTACTACGATGGCAAAGCCAGAAATATAGTAAGCATGTGATAGTTCATCCCAAATAAAGAGCTACCTGTTGTCGACTTGTAGAACCTGATCAATGCATTCCAAAGCTTTGATACAACTGCCAAGAAAATCAGGAAACAACGTCAGTGAATAAAAAAAGTGTGAAGGGTTCCATAGTCAATTGATTATGGAAAAAACTTGGATAAGACAACTAAAGTAAGGTCATTTTCCAATGGCTTTCAGGAAACTTTTTAAGTGTTTGCCTCCAAAGTCAATGAAAGAACTCTTCATTTACAAGTCTCACAAGCTTTACAGAAAGCCAACTTCGTTTATTCACCATCATATGCATGGAAACCCAGATTGAAAAAGGAAGAATAAAGCAATAACCAAAATACTGTTTTCATGACTAAATAGTTGAAAATTATATAGAAAACGCATAATTGTACATAAATAAGTATATGTGTGTTACCTGGGCGAGATGTAGCCATGCTTCAAGATAATTACTATCCAGCTGGATGGACTTCAGATGCGCCTCTTCAGCTTTAATATATTCACCAAGATATGCAAAAGATAGTCCCTGGAAAGATCAACAAATTTTTGCTAAGAAAACATTTGCGGACTTTGTCATTGTTATTTCGGAGACCAAGAATAAGAACAGAAGATAGTCTTACCAAATAAAGTATGTGCGGACTTGTTATCCTTTTCTTGTTTCAGACATATAGATAAGTCCTTTACGGCAGCAGTGAAGTCCTTAGATCTAAAATTGAAATACCTGAATACAATTATTAAGATATCAAAACTGAAATAGGTAAAGTAAAAGGAAATACATTACAAAGACACTTACCCCTTTCATGCAAAATATCAGGTGATTTTGGCTCCAATTCCAGTGCTCGAGTCAAAGCTTCAACCGCCTATCAATAACGAGTAGATTGAGAGTGTGTACAAGAAACTTGTATTTACCCATAAAATGCAAGCACTAAACAGGCTTAAACACAGACATCAATCAGAGAGTAATCCAAATCATTGGATATCAATCAGAAAATATTATTTATCATATTATGCAGGGGCGAATAGAGGACCATCAAATACATTTATTGTCTATGCTTTTAGCTCTGAACAAAGAAGTAGAGAAGACGTGGAACTACTAACCTCAGCAAATTCCCCAAGAGCAGCACGAGCCTGTCCTCTCCGCTTCCAGGCCTCACCTGCTGCCGGGTTTATTGGTACGGGACGGGACAGAACGGATCAACCCGTTTGACATCTCTACCTCTGAGAGGTGAAGACTTGAGACTTTTTTGTGATAATCTAGTTCCTATATGGGCTATAACGTCGGCCCACTAAAGTTTTCGGCTCATTAAAGTTTCTTCTCAATAAAATAAAACAAAGGGTTAGATAAAACTTGTGAAGGAAAACGAAAAAGCTGTCTTCTTCTCGTAGCGTCTCTGTAAAATTTCCTGTTCAGGTTCGTGAATTTCATTTTGATTCAATCAGTCTGATTCTATTTCCATTTTGGAGATCTTGATCTAATGTAATTTAGGTTTAGTAAATTTTAAATGTTTATTGAGATCTCGACTTGTTCATCATCATCCATTAAAACTGCTCTCTTTGCATTATCATGAAATTCAAAAACTTGAATTCCCAAACACTCGCGTCTTATTACACAGACCAAAGTTTATTCCTTTTCGTACACTACTAACCTATGTCTGAAAAAATTAAAACTTTTCTTCTTGTCTTGATCATTACACAAAAAAGGTCGGTTTCCAAGAAGTTTCAGAAACAAAGTCTTGTTTTTTTTAATTACTCAAACATGATTATATTCATAGTGATGACAGAGTTGATACTTAGTTTCTGAAGTCATTGTATGTACTGCTGTGTGTTGTTTACAGATGAACTTTGGGTTACCGAGCATCTCCTGGTTTAACAGCAACAGCTCGAAGAAAGATGCAACCATGGTAGAAACCGTGACATCCACCACTTCTCTCCTTGAACAGCAAGATCAAGGGCAAAGCTTGTTCGGCATAAAGATATGGACTTTCTCCCTTGGTTCTGTGTTTCCTTGGGCTGCAACTTCACCTGATGGGAAGCAGCAGAAACCCACTACTATAAACAGAGGGTTGAAAAGGCATGCCGTGTCTCGCAGGTCATCGAGAGTGAATACCGTGAGCACTGTTTATCGGTTTAGACCTTATGTGTCTAAGGTTCCGTGGCACACAGGGCCGAGAGCGCTTCTTTCGCAGCTTTTCCCGAGGTACGGGCATTACTGTGGACCGAATTGGTCTAGTGGGAAAGATGGGGGTTCGCCGATTTGGGATCAGAGACCTATTGATTGGTTAGACCATTGCTGTTATTGCCATGATATTGGTTATGACACTCATGACCAGGCTGAGTTGCTGAAAGCCGACCTGGCGTTTCTTGAGTGTTTGGAGTCGAACAAGCGCGTTGTGACCAAGGGTGATGCGCATGTTGCCCACTTCTACAAGACAATGTGCATAACAGGTAACTAACAACGCTCTTTATGTTTGATGTCTGTTAATGACTGTCTCCACTCTCCGTTTAATGATATCTATCTTGAATGCTCTCAGGTCTTAAGAACATACTGATACCTTACAGAAGCTACCTCGTGAAGATACAATACGGGCAAAATCTACTCGACTTTGGCTGGCTAGTGAACAGCCTTAGCAAGAGAAGCTGGAACTTCCAGAAGAATTGAGAGACACAAGGAAGCAAATCGGAGTGTGTTACGCTACAAGTCCTGTAAGCCTTTCCGGTTTCCAGTTTGGTACATAGAGGTTTAAAGAGAAGGGAACTGAGGATTAGGTTCTGTAATATATATTAGATCAAATACATTTAATATGAAACTGTGGTGTGCGTGTTTTAAACCCTTTGTACATGTTTAGTAATAGTATGATGATCCGTATCACTTCGTTTGAATCCAATAGTTCAATCAAATTAGATATCACTTCAACGTAAACTCTGAACCAGAGAATGTTCCAACTTTTGCTTCACTGCGACTTTTAGGTATATCATTTGGTTAGCCGGGACCAAACCAGAGAGAGAGTGCATCGATATGAAGTTTCAAAACGCAGCTGGTTTACACACTAACAATCTTTTTATACATATGAGTTATGAAGTCTCACTAAGCAAAAACACACATACACAAACAAACCCATTTGATGGATTAGAGACAGAGAGGCTGTTTAAACAAAGATCAAACATCACTCTTAGCACACAAACACACACACAAGAATACTTAGAAAACAAATTCATATATCATCAACTAGTTCCGGCTTCTGCATTTCTCCATCACCCTTGGAGCTGCAAAACAAACAAGATTTGTGTTATAGGACAGTTCTTAGTGTTTCAAGAGTTCGGAAGGGACCAAGTGGTATCCTTTCTGAGCTATTTATCACTGATATGTTTCTTTCTCTGAAGAAAAGTTTTATGCTTAGAGCAAGAGTTTAGAGAAGGAAGGCTAACCTAAGCCTATAGCCTCAAAGCTCTTCATGATCCTCAGCTTCTTGCAGGAGCATATAAACATTCTGCAGAGAAAACACAGTAAAGAGTTTCATTGATATATCCTTCTTCGGTTAAGCTTAAGTTGTTGATTGATCTTAGTGGTTTCTAAAATTGAGCACAATCAAAGACTTACTCCCAAGGGACATCACCAACCAACATCCAGTCACTGTCTTTGTCTTCATAGGTAACAACATACTCAGAACCACGCAAGAGATCGGTCAAACGACTCTCGTTTAACCCATCTCGGCCACACCCTCCGTGAGACCCAAACTGACCTGTAGAAAATGAAACAACTCAGTCACACTCACATGTATTATTATCTTCAATGAAAGAGACTTATAAACAACAATACCAATAGTGAAGCAGCTGAACATCTCCTCAAGAGCAGAAGAGAGCTCGACGTAGCTCTTGTAAGTCTTGAGATCGATTTTCCTCAAGTAAGGAGCACCTTCCATGCTCACTTTAACATACAAGCAAGGCTCAGCTCCAGACTTTGCTTCTCCTTCAGTCTCTGAGTTATTATTATCACCACCACCTTGTTTCTGAGATTGAGAAGAAGCCATTGTGTTCTTCCTGAATGATCTAATCGGTGGCCAACCCACAACTTGTGCCCTGCTCCATCAAATAAACATCATTAAAGCTCTAAAACAGAGATGTCTGAGTAGAAAGGAGAGAGCTTTTTTTTTTTTATATATCTTACTTGGAAGCTGGAGGTGCTGCTGCAGCAGAGCTCTTCTTCTCCTTAACCGGAACGGCCGGTTTAATGTCTTTGACATCAGTAGCGGATCCAGGAGAGAAGACCCATTTGGTAGACCCGTTAATGGCGTCGGAAAACACCCTTTTGGCACCTGACACTGGACATGAGCTCTTGGGAGACAAGAACCATTGGTCAACTCGCTCCGGTGACTCAGAACCGGGTAAACCGAGTCTTAACTCGGTTGCTTTGAAATTCAGAACGTCGTCGTTTTTGTTGTTGTTGTTGTCTCTGGTTTTGGTTTTGTTGTCAGACATTTGTGCTGCTTCCATGGACAAACCTATGTAATCATGCTCTGCTGCTACGGATTCAGACATTCTCAAGTATGATGAATGTGGAGTAACTGTTGAAGCATATAGTGATTTAGAGAAAACAGTAAAACCCTTCCTGTGCGAGAGAGAGAGAGAGAGAGAGAGAGAGAGATGAAGAAGAAGAGGAAAAATTAAAACTTGTGTGATAAACAAAAGCAAGAGCTTTCTCTTCTTTTATTTATTTGAATAAATATACTTAAGTTAATATTTTTTATAATCAATAATTAGAAGTAAATTATTTCCTCTTTGGGGTTTAAACACAAATCACGATACATTAGATTAACCTTAAAATAGACTACTGACTTTGAATTAAGAAAAAGAATGGTAGTACTGTATTTGGCAAATTGTATATACATGTATGAATCTATATATACACGCTACATATGTATAGACATCTACTCCCCGACAGGTCACAGAAAGCGTCCTGTTAGCTTTACGATTCTGCCATTGTCTCTCGCTTTCTCCATTTTCTTATTCTATTTTATTTAAAAACAATTTGCTTTCTCTTGGAAGCGCATGTTATGCTACCATGCATATGATTTAGCAGCTAAAATACGCTTTCTTAATGTAATCCGTCTTGATGATTGCACCGATAATTATGTTTAGTTAGTGAATTATAAAATCAACTTTTAATAGAGTTCATGACTTTTGTGAATTTGATTGAAATGAGTAGAAGTATGTAACTTTTTTTTCACTGCAATATCATTTTATAAAATAAAATGAAACTTTACATATTATGTTTCTAAATCGTAATGAATAGATATTAGTAATGTTACCCGTTCACTAATGGTATAGAGATTTACTAAATCGCCAATAATTGCAATGAAGATGATGAGACTTGAGGATGAGGGAGAGCAGAGAATCTCGAAAAGTTTTGGGCCCATGGGCTCTCATTATTGGGGCCACACGGGGCATGAAAAGTGGAAAGAAACAGTAGGGGGTAGGTCTTTGCCACTTAGCCGCAGTAGCAATATTGAGCAGTGTTCCCAAATAAAGAAGTGTCGTCTCCACAAACCACCTTTTTATTTTATACTATGCTTTCCCAAAATCAGGAATATGTTTAAAGTTTTGACCTATAATAAAATTTTGGATAGTTGGAATAATGTGTGAAAGTCATTAAAAAGATCAAGAATGGATTATGAAACTCTCTGTTAGTGTGTTTAGTATAAATGTTTATCAGATTATATATACATCATATTTTTTTGGACAAATATACATCACATTTCACTCGAATTTAGTGGGTTTTTGTGTATCTATTATATATTTGCATCATAATGTTTCATGTATAATATTTATACTATTATTTGCGAAGTGATTTTTGACATTCGAATTCTCATGTTAAAAACTAGAGCGGGTAATATTGTTTATACACATAATGAATAAAATATATTAGTTAGCTAAAAACAAAAATGAGTTTAATTTTTTGACAGGTAATTTTATTTGCGAAGTGATTTTTTGACATTTGTGTTCTCATGTTAAAAGTTAGAGCATATAATATCGTTTATACACATAATAAATAAAATATATTAATTAGCTAAAATAAAAAAGAGTTTACTTTCTTGATAACATAGGTAATTAAAATTAATATAATAAGAATTATCCAAAATTTTAAAAATATATTTTAAAATAAAAAGATACTTCCTATAGATATTGTGTTGTTAACCAAAAATATCTTTTAATCAAAAATTTAAAATTAAGAAACAGAAAATACATAATTAAATAATAATCAAGTAAAATTTCTATTATATAACTGAAAAATAATATTTAGTGAATTCTAAAATTTATTTAAATGATGAGTATAGTATACAAAGAAATTTTCAAAAAAAATAATATATAAGAATTTTCAAAAAACATAAATAATAATTTATCATTATAGTCTCTTAATTAGTAATGCATATATTAATAAATAATTATAAAATATTTATGTTTGCATGTGTGGATATTTATGTCCGGGAGAAACACATATATCCTATATATTCATGAAAGTATCATATTTCATCTATTACGTTTAGCGGTAGTTAGAGATATACATTTCTATCTTTATTATTACTAGAACTTTTTTCCACGCTACGCGCGGATAATGCCTGTAAATATATATTATTTTGATGTTTAATTAGAATGTGAACTATTTTTCTCATTTGTGTTTTTTTGAAAACTTTATTAGTTATATCATTGACCATTTTGATCTTAAGTTTGATATATTTGTTTTTTTGTTTGGTGTTTTGCAGTATATTAGTAATTAGTTTAAATTTTGATACTAAAATTTTTGTGTACAGTCTTTATGTAACCAAAAAATATGATTTGCATGCATAACTTTAGAAAGTTGAATGTGTTTATCGTCATTGTATATGACAACTGAAAAGGTTAATTATAACAATTTAACTACTGTATGAAATCAATAGTCTCTGGTAATATGGTAGAGAGTATTTGGAAAGGATCAAGAGAGGAATGTTGTAATAGCAATCGTTAGTTATAATATATAAATACATGTTTTCTCATATAAGGTTATAAACTTATAGTTAACATACGTTGACAACAATTAAATTGTGATCAGGACCGATTCAACACTAGTACGGGCTCTAAGACAAAACAAATCTTTCTTTTTCCTTTTAAATTTTATATTTATTTAATTTTAAAATATTTTCAAAACTTAATCAGTAACATTTTTTTTTTAATTTGTGATGAAAGTAAAACTATATACTTACAAATTATTTTGGGCTCTTATCAATTTTATTTATTAAATTTTAGTTTTTTGTACACTATGTTCTTCAGTTTTAGAAGATGTAACCTTTTTTTTTTGAATGATTGTCATTCCAGCTTTAGTTGTAATATGTAAGAAAGCAACCTATAATTGACCATTAGTTAAGACCAGTTTTAACAGATATATGAGAATCTTTTTTAAATTTTGTTCTCGGTGGATTTGAACCAAAAATTATAAAAATATGAATAAAGATATTATAAACTGATAACTTAGTTTAATTTTTCAATTAATTTTAAATATGAATAAAAGCATTATAAATTTTTAATTTTTATATATAAATATAGCTAAAATATGATGTTTCCATATACTTATTTATGTTTATAAAATATATAGATTTTATTATATATAAGTAAACCATGCATTTGATTTGTAGTTAGTTATGTAACTAATTTAAAAAAAAATACTTATACGCTTCTCGTCAAATTAGTTACATTCTAAATGTAGAAAGTAGAAACTAAAGTAGAAGAATAATGTTTTAAATTTTATAGAACTTAAAAACTGCATTGAATATTATCTATGTTATAAATTTTCAACATTTTTTTAATTTCTTTTTGCGTTTGGGCCTATTTGATAACATGTTTATTACTCGTTTTATTTTTCACTAATCACTAATTACTAATTACTCTCACCATTTAATTTATATTATCTGTTTTCCTACATCGTCAAGTGGGTGTTATACCATGTCCAAATTCCAGTTAGTTATGTCTCCAATTCACAATAAAGACATGATGGTTTCGAAATTCTTTTTGAATCTCTCTTATATTCCTTATAATGTTTTTTTGCCATTTTGTAATTTGTGATGTTGGCATGTATGTAATGTCGCTTTGAAATTTGTTTAAAAATAAAAATTTTAGTATATGTTTTCATGTAAGATGACTTTTGAAAAACCTTTAGTATGATCAGTAATTTTCACATCATTTTCAATGTGTGTTTGACTCGAATAGCATGTATATGTTTTACAATTTGAGTATGATTCACAAATCCTCTATAATTTATTTTTAAGTGTAATTTTAGAAAATGGCACTCGCATAGTCATATGTTGGCTATATGCTACACTGCACATGTCCAAATCATAATATGTTTATATCTATTATGTCCTTTTCAATATATTTTTTTTGGTTAAAATATTCATCATCTTCTTTCTTTCTACTTTGATGGCTTATCATTTCCTTTATTTCTTCTTTCTACTCTGGTGAGTTTTGGTTATTGTTTGCCACGCCCTAGGCTTCCTCTACATCCATACATCACACGCAAATAGCCTAAAGAGAAGATGAAAGAGGCGCTACATCCATACATCACACGCAAATAGCCTAAAGAGAAGATGAAAGAAGCGCATGACCGCCAAAAGAGCTATGCAGACAAGCGTAGGAAACATCTTGAGTTTGAGGTCAATGACCTGGTGTATCTCAAGATGATTACCTTTAAGGGTAGGACGAGGGTTTCTGGACGAAAGAAACTGGATCCTAGGTACTTGGGTCCATTCAGAATCATAGAGAGAATGGGTGCAGTGGCATACAAGTTGGACTTGCCATCAGCAATGGATGCATACCACAATGTGTTCCATGTATCCCAACTCCGGAAATGTTTGTCTAAACAAGACATTTTCTTGCCCGAGATTCCTGCTGACCTTGGTAAGGACCTGGCTTTGGAAACCTTACCGGTTCGGATTGTGGATCGGTCAAAGAAAGCTATGAGAAAGAAGACAGTTCCCATGATCAAAGTGGTGTGGGATTATAATGGTAAAGACCTCATCACTTGGGAAACAGAAGCAAAAATGAAAGCTACATATCCGGACTGGTACAAACAATTTCTTCCTGAGGAAACACTTAACATGGATTCGAGGACGAATCTCAAGTTAGTGGGGGAGACTTGTCATGTCTCCGATCCTAGATAGGATCGGCCGGACGGGCCATGGTGCGGGGAGACACACCAGTCAGGTCATTGGACCTTGAGACAAGCGTTTCATGGCCCTAAATGAAGGTTAAGGGCATCAGTCAGCTGAGACTTAACCAGGATAGGATGGAAACAAGGTTAAAGGAGTTGAGTGAGTGTTTAGGCAGCTGGACGAGTGTTGGTTTGAGTTCAATCAGATCGGTTCAGCTGGTATTCAGTTCACTAAGATATGTTCAGCTCACGGGAGCTGGTGGACTAGCTCACTCAGCTGGGAACAGCTGGAGGTCAGCTCAATCCGGTGATCGGTGCGTTCTGGTTCGGATCAGTGTGGACGAGTCTGGGACGGTTACTGGGCGAGCCGATGGTCCGGGTGCGGGACGGTTCGACCAAATTGGTCTTAGGCTTGGGACAGGGAGTGGGCAAGCTTCCAAAGTGTGAGCTAAGGCTCAGTGATTGATTTGTCAAAGGAAGAAAAGGGGAGAAACCGCCAATGGGCGGTTATGGGACGGTTTTGGGAAGAAGGGATGTGATTTTTGGTAACTGTTCGCCCAGGCGGTTGGGGACAGTTTAAGTCGTCCTCTCTCTCTCTTTTCTGCCATTCTGGTCGATTTTTACTCACTTTCACACAGAGAGAAACACAGAGAAAATTCAAGAGAGAAAGAGAGACACAAACCTTGGATTGGCCGATTTGATCCAAGCGATTGTTCTTGAGTGTTCCTGGTGTGTTTGGGCGTGTGATCAAGAGGATGGATTTGAGACAGAAAGACAAGGAGAAGGCAAAGGAGAAAGAGAAGGAAGTCGCCCCTGGAGACCGAACTCCTAAGGTGAGAGGTGTGGCCAAGAGTAACCGGACGAGGCTGCGGATGATGGCCGTGTGAGTCTGGCCGGTTTGGATCGATTGGCCACTCCTTACTCTGACTTCTTCTACTCTGTTTCTTTATATATATTGTACTAGGGATTGTTTTATGATATTACAGGGAAGGATCTATCAATCTTAAGGCCTTGGCCTGATCAAATCCCCATGAAAGCCCCTTGTTCTTGTGTGGGCTGATCATGGCCGAGATCACTATGATCTGAGCCGGTTCTTTTGAATCTGATTATGAGAATATTTTTCTTCTGAATTGTCATGATTTATCACGAATTTTATTTGGTATTTGGATCTCTTTTTAAAGGGGTCAGATTTGACATTTTTGATGATTGTTCTTGTCTAGATTGGATTCGACCATGCAATGTGAACTGATTCTAGTTTTGTAATCTAACCTTGTGATTGTGTGTTTGTCTGTGTTGGATCCAGGACCTGAAATGGACCGTGGTAAGGGAAAAGCACCATGAGGAAGCGGCCATGGGAAGATGTGTGGTGATTGGGTTGATTCGGAAAATTATGTAATTATTGTAGCCTATTGTGCAACTTGTGAACTTATGCGATTCTAGTGTGTGATCTATTTATTAGGATGATGAATGATGTATGAACCTTGGTTATTATCTATGAAATATCTATTTGCCCTAGTCGATGTTGGATGGTTTGACTGTGAATGTTGGAACCTCAAAACTCTGAAAAAGACTTAGAATTATTTATCACTTAAACTTGAATATGTAAATGAAACTGGTTGCATTGTTTGGTGAGGCTGCGGTCTGGTTGGATTGGGGAATCCAGGATCTGGTCATACAAGTTGGTATCAGAGCCTTGTAATGTCAATTGGTGACAGCTTGTCCAGTGGGAATGCTGTTAAAGGGTGAGGTTCTGGGTTCGAGGCTCACCAACAACCTAATTATGGAGTTAGAGAGAACTCATAATGGAGAGGTTGGGGTCGGTGCGCTGCAGCGCTGTGAGCCTGGGCCCCACGGGGCAGGTAGTTCCCACGGGGCGGGTTGTCACAAAAAAAGTCGACTTTTTTTTGTCGGAACTTCCGATGAAAATTTCGAGGAACATTTCGTCGGAACTTCCGAGGATTGGACCATCGGAAAATCCATCGAAATATCCTGAGGAAGCTCTCCCTCGGTATATTCCGAGGAGCTTTCCGACGAACAGGTGGTCCTCGGAATTCCGTCAGAAAATTCCGAGGGATTTCCGAGGAAAAATGAATTTCCGAGGAGTTATTTCCGAGGACTTGTTTCGTCGGTATGTCGTCGGAATAACGTTATTCCGACGACATACCGACGATTTTTTCCCTCAGTATGTCGCTGTTTTCTTGTAGTGCTAGAAGTGGATCAATTGAAATCGAAGCTCTGATTCGGCTGGACCTGGTGAGGCATCGCTGAAGTAAAAAACTGAGATTTTCCGGTCGATTTCATGGCCATGAATGTAGCTGTTTCAGTATGTTTTGATTTTGTGTGGAGTTAAGGAGTAGACGCAATGATTTATATAGGAGGAGGATGAATGGGAAGTGGAACGAAACAATCAAGAGGAGCTTAAAGACCTTCATTGATTGATCAGTAATGTCTGAAGGCTACGTTTAGTTCAGAGAGGGAACAGATGAGGGAGAAGAAGTGGAACAGTCGGGGGAGGGAGATATCGACTCTCAATAGACAGACGAAAAAAGGGCTTAGCAAGGTGGGTTTGTTATGGGCCGAATTAAAATGTTAAGACAGACTAAGACAGAGAAACGAAACCCAGTTTTGATCAGTCAAAACAGCAGTACTAATGTGGCGAATGAAAGCTTTCTGATTTGTCAATTTTTATAGATGACGTGGACAGCTTCTCTGTTGAGTATATCCAACTTTTAGTATTGTAATATTACAAAAGCTGCATACTCCGGATTTTAAGCCAGTTTTTTAATAGAAAAAAATTCAGAGATTCGCGTGGATGGAAAACGAAAAAGTAATAGATAAATATTTGCCATTTCTACCAACGAGATAACAGTTTCCATTTTATTAAATTGTATATATATATATATATAAAAAATACGTGTACGTTGCATTGTTACACCATGCATAGTAATTTGGTTAACTAAAGCCTCTAACGTGGATTCATCTTTGTATCTTATCTAAAGCTTTTTGGATTTGTGTTTTTGTGTAAGTTCGAGGGTCTTAATCATAAGGTGCCTTTATTTTCCTTTTTCATTTGTCTTTCTCTCTCTTTTTTGGTAAGTTTTTGTCGTTTTACAAACATCTCATCTTAAATTGCACCTCAACTCACCATCTAATCGAGCCATTAGTTCATTAAAAGTTATAGTTACAATGTTTTATCACTATCGAAATTTATGCAATATGTAAACTCTAAAGATGTATATGGCTGTTGCATAATCATTGTTGCATCAGATATTCAGATGTGCTGATTATAATTATTACTAGCTAGTAGCACTTTGTTTGACTAAATCATATAGGTTTTAATTATATTAGAAAGAGATACCATAAGTAACTTATAGATAAAATGTTGTCCTTGGATGTGTGTTTATTATTTTCAACGTATTAAGGGAACATAAAAAGTGCTAACTGAAGTGTAAATTATGATGATATATTAAAAACGTTATCAGATTCTAATTAATGCTTGTTATATTACTACAAATAGTTCCTGCAAGGCATCAAAACAATGACTAACTGAAAATATATTTAGTTGAATATCGACTGGAATTACACTATACCTAAAAACGTTAAATCAGTGAAAGATTGTACATACGACGTTAGTGAAAGATCGATTTGTGTAGCAATGGAAAGAAAAAGATCAAAGCGACAGTGTGAATCTTTACACAAAGCAGCCACTTACTCCACTGATTTAACATCTATACAAGAACCTCATGCTCCATTATAACCTACTATCGAATCAATACGACGACCATGAATGATTAGATATTATATTATCTTCATTCAGACGCGGTTATTTCACTCTGTTAAGAAATTGCTGTGATTAATAATAATGTTAGTGACCTTTGCCGCAACAGTAAAAGGTCGGTTATACCAATGACACTCCCGGTTGTTTTGGGGAAATTATATCAAATTTAGGAAAATTGTTTTGATCCTCGATGCAAATATACACATATATATAGGGTTACTGTGAGTATACATTTGATCGGAGGGTGTAATTTTTAAAGATTTCAAATACTGTAATCATGAGACACCTCCTGTGATGAACCTTTAGGTTCACCAACCAACATGATATCGTTATTTCATTTTTGATATCTTTTAGAAAAAGAAACAAAATATTGTCAAGTTATATTATGTTTTTAAATTAAAAAGGTAAAAATAAAAATAAAAATAATAGTAGTTACAATTTTTTTTTTTAATATATTTTTTAGGGTCGTCATCAAAACATTAAACCCTAAATCCTAAACCCTAAATTCTTTGGTAAACCCTAAATCCTACACTCTAAATAAAAAACATTAAACATTAAAACACTAAACCCTAAACCTAAATCTTAAACCCTAAACCCTTGAGTGTTTTAGTGTTTTAGATTTAGAATTTATGATTTATCCAAGGGTTTAGGGTTTACCCAAGGGTTTAGGGTTTACCCAAGTATTTATGGTTTACCCAAAAGTTTAGGATTTAGGGTTTAGTGTTTTGCTGATGACGCTAAAAATATTTTTTTATAACTATTACTATTTTTTATTTTTTTACCATTTTATTTTAAAAAACATAATATAACTTAACAATTTTTTTTCTTTCAAATATCGAATATGAAATAACAAGATCATTGGTGAACCTAGAAGTTCACCATAAAAGGTGAATCCAATAATAAGTAAAAAAATTATATCAAATTAGGAAAATTGTTTTGATCCTTGATGCAAATATAAATATAGGGTTAGTGTGAGTATACATTTGATCGAAGGGTATAATTTTTTTATAAGATTTCAAATACTGTAATCATGAGATTCATTAAAATTTTCTTTGACAAATATATGGTAGACATTTTAGAAAGTGATTGGTATTGGAAAATTGACTTTGTCAATCAGAGTCGACGTTTATAAGTCGTAAGCCTCAATGATGTAGGTTTACATATATGCTCCATTTGTATATGCATATTGCATTATTGCGTTCCACTATCAAGATTTATGAAGATATACCACATGATGATGCTTATTCACATTATTCTATTTGCCGAAATCTGTAAATACCAAATGTAATATATATCATGGCCACTGGCACATATAGGGTTTGTTCGATTTGGTTAGGTTTGATGAGTAGCTGACCAGAAACGGATATTGATATGGAATGGAAACCGGTTGACCTCAGATAGTTTCTACTCTCTAGACTCCAGTTACTGGAAAGTCAATGAAGAAAGCGGCCTACTGGCTACTGCCGTACTGCGTAGTGCGTACAATCTCTTGTAAAGCCATCTTTCGAAATTGTTGAAGCACTTACTATAGTGATTTGATTAAAATTTTATTAATGTTATTATACCAGAAGGTCTAAGTTTAGAGTATCAAAATATGAATTGTCATTAATTATATAAATAAATAATAATAATTTACATAAGATCTTTAATACGATGGAAGTCCCATTAGTCCAGTGATTTGACTAAAAGTTCATTAATGCTTCTACACCAAGAGGTTTGGGGTTCAAACTCCAGAAAACACAAATTATGCAGATTATGGAGAAAAATGGTTACAAGAGGTATTCATCATGGTGCAAGAGCGTATCATCGAACATGAATATCATAAGGCGGCTCAGAGTGATGCAGTCAGACATGCATTCTCATATGATATTAGAATTGTCGGCCGTAGAATCGTCTATATAATATTTTTTATCGTTGTAATAACATAATTAATCAGACGTTAAAAAAAAATCTTTAATATGGTATAGTTAGAACCATCAAGATTAGATTTTTATATGATGGTTAATTGTAGTGCACGTATATTTTTTTTTTGAAACTAGTGCACGTAGAATTTCATATTAATCTTAACAAAGTAGGTAAATTTGTTAGTAGATTTGTCTTATAATATTTTTTTGAATCTGTTATAGTATAAACTAGCAGTAGAAGCAATGTTTCAGAATCAAGGGGCTAATAGAGAATTGTTACAAAAAGAAGGGTTAATAGAGAATTTGTCGAAAAACTTTCTTTTTCTAAATTAAAACGCTCTCTTCCATCTCTAAAAGCGTATAGAGCGCAAACCCTAATTCAGCCGCTTTGGGTGGCCTGAACTCCACTTCCTGCTCTGGTCGCCCCCCCCCCCCTCCTTTTCGATTTGGCTCTCTCCGTCTCACCCCTCTCGATCCCTCCCTCCGTGATTCCTTTCTCTACACTCTAGGCCCTATCACCACCGCGGTTCAGATCTGGTGTGTTTGGCTCGGAGCATCGGAAAATCAAGGTGTTCGGTTTGTTGAGGGTTTTTTTTTGGTCGGGCTCGGGGGCTGAGGTTTTCGATCTAGTGTCAGATATCTGACCATTGGAAGTGGATCTCCTCCCTTCTCCTCTGCCTCACCTTCTCGGTGCGGGGGAGCTAGCTCTCTCGATCTGCATTCGCGACTGAGCTCTTCAGACGGTGAAGGTTCGGTGTTCTTGTGCATGTTCTTTGGTCACGGCGGCGCATGTCTTAAGGTAAGTCAGTCAAGCTCTTGACTGGTCTCTTCGGTTGCTTTGGTTCTGATCTGAGAAGTTCTGCTGCGGGTTCTCCGCTGTGGACGCGTAAAAGGAGGTCTGTTGCTGGTCTTGTCAACCACGATTCTCCTTCTATGTGGCTTGCGCGTTGAGACGATTAGCTTCAGGGGCATGATTTAGGGCTGTCTTCTGTCCTTCTTTTACTGGCGGTGCGTGTCTTCTCTAATTTCTTGGTGTTGGTCTGTGGTGTGTGGCTAGCCGTGGAGGCCTTTCTTTCCGAATAATTGCTCGGTTTGGTCGGAGCGGGTGTGTTTGGTCTCTGCCGGTGTTGTCTGCTCGTGTGTGTGGGTGCTTAGGTAGCCTTCCGCAAGCTGTTCTCGATGGAGTCGAATCATAAAGAGTGGATCATCGTGGAGGCCAAAATTACCGGATTTTAGCTCTCGGTTTAATTGCGGCTACTCTCTTTGCGGCAAGCTGTTAGTGCAATCCTGGTCAAGACCTCTGGACGGCTTATCGGTTTGTAGTGTCGCTCTCCAATAAATTTGGGTGTGTTTAGTTTTGTTTTCTGTTGATCTGCTTCTTGTTCTCTGTGTTTCTGTCCAAAAGCTCCTGGTAATAATAACTTTACATTTTTACCAAAAAAGAAATTTGTCACGTATTAATTGATGTCTCGTGACAAACCTTATTCGAAGCAATTTCAAGTTTAATATAAGGAGATGGATCGAAGCCCATTCACTAGTCTGGTATTATATATGATATATAGCCCATTTAAGCGATTCGGCCCAGTAATGGATTCGACGGCAATTGACCATTCAAAAAACTTTAGGGTTTGCTAAAACAACTCGAAGTTTACCCAAAAAAAGAATAGTGTGTTTTTCTCACCCAAAACAAAGACAGTATAAAAACAACGAAAGAGGTGTTCAGAAAAAAAAAAAAACAACGAAAGAAGGTTACCGCAACTACAACCTAATAATTCGAGAAAATTAACAAACCTAACAAATAACATGATCGTTGACAAAAAAACAAACAAACATCGTTATCGTTCTTACGGCAACTAACCAAAACAAACAAAATAGTAAGGAATCAAAGAGACGTATTAAAAGAATTATGGAGAAAAGTTCGCAAAAAAAAAATTATGAAGAAACATACACTTATAAACATATATATATATGACTAAGAGAAACTTATAAACTCCATGAAACAAAATTTATACTCTGCAACTGGAATAAGAAAGTAACCAGCAGCCTTGCGCTAGTGGTGCTCGAGGAAAAAATCCTCAATACGGTACCCGCAGTTCGAGTCCTGCTGGCCATCCGGGTTAGGGTTAAATCCCAAAAATACATGGAGTGCCGTGGACCTCGCAGGAATAGTCGGTTGACCACGGTCGCCGGAAACCCGCGGTTACCTAAAAAAAAAAAAAAAAAAAAACTAGAATAAGAATGTAAAGCCCGTTTTCAAAAAGAAACTAGAATAAGAATTAATGTAACGATACAGAAATGAGAAATCTATCTAACTAAAGAGAACATGTAATCAGTTAAAAAAAAAAAGAGAACATGTAGACACTTGGTTTTTTTCTCTACGAGCCTAAGGCAAAATATGGACACTGATTAAGGGTCCTTTATTCTAATCGCGTTATTAAAAACGAATAGATAGATTAACTGTTATCACTAATTATTAATACAAGTTGTCACTGCTCTTCTCAATGATTTAAGCTCTCTTTTAAGGCCTCCATGATTTAACTCCATATGTAATCATGCTAACTTTATTCTAATACTAGTGGTTTGTCCGCACTTCGCGTGAAAATTTAGTTTCAAATTATATTTTATTTATCATTTATTTTCATGATTTGATTATTTTGTATAAAATAATATTTATTTGATCCTTTTTATCTTACTTTTATCGTTTTTCGGTTGATTTTGTTTTTAATAATATTCAGCTTCCTTTTAGTTGAGGGTAACTAATTTTCATAATTAACAAAGTTTCAGTGAAGATATTCTCATTTAATGGTATATATTTTTATCGATTTGTTTTAATCTATACCACAATTGAGATAATTTTATTTATATTATTTTGTACTTTTCCGATCATTTATATTGTATCTCTTGTTTTCACTATATATATATATATATATATATATATTAATATCCATATTAGTATTTGATTTATGCTTGAAGAGTTTTTAGAACTGGAGAAATATGGTTTTTATTTTACAAATTTATTTAAACACAATTGCTTTAAATCTGTTGTGTATATTGCGTCTCACTTGTCCTTTATGTCTGCAGTAGGGCTGGGTATAATATTCATATCCGAAATATTTACCCGAACCGACCCGAAAAATAGGGTATCAGTTGGATCATGCCTGAACATCTGAATGTGACCATTTTTCAAAAATCCAAAAAAATCAAAACCAAACCCGACCCGTACGGAAAACTAAATGAGTATCCAAACATGTCCAAACATAAATATATATATAATATTATTTTAAATCATATTTATAATAGTATTAATACTTAAAATTAAAATTATAAATCAAATATATTAGTTATTTTAGGTATTCATAGATAAAAATAGATGCTTAGATTTAAAAAAAAAATACTCAAATAACATTATGTATATAGTTACTTTCAAATAAAATATAACTAATTCGAACTATATAAATTGAGTATTTTTAGGTTTTAAGTTATTTTATATTAGTTTGAGTAATTTGGATATAAAATACCCGAGTTGAATCGAATAGTTTGGTTATTTCGGATAAAATTCGAACCCACACGTATCTGGGAGGATCCGACTTGAACGTGATTATTTTTGTAATATCCGAATGAGACCAATTTTTTTAATCCAAAAAATTCTATCCGAAGGAATACCCAAATGTCCAAAGCCTGGTCTGCAGTGTCATCATTGGTTTGTAAGGTTGGTTGGACAATGGTTGAACCCTCTTGAATGTTACCATCAATAATACAGAAGACCCTGACTATCAACGGGGAGAATATATTCTACATATGGATTTTGTTTCAATCCCTTGGAAATTAAACTTATAATTCTAAGTTAATATTATAATTTAAATTCATAAGATGATGGGACTTATGAAAACAAATGATGAAAAATATTGTTTTGATTCGTAAGGTTTTCTTGTTCTATAGTTTTTTTTATAAGTGTTGGTTTTCAATAATATTTTAATGTAATTTTTTGCTTGATGTGTATTTCGCGGTCTAGTTTCCTCTTATCAACACAAAACATAAATATTCATATGCTAATAATTTTCATGATAATTATTTTAATTTTTTCAGTTCAAAGTTTATATTACAATCTTAAAATTTTAGAAGAGATTAATTATTTTCAAAAATTTATAGATTATTTTGTGTATAGCTAACTCATAAAAATTTGTTGTACATATATCAATATTTTAATGTTAAGTTTTAAGCTTCTGGTTATCATAAATTGAGATTATATGTGTTGATGGTTCATTTTAAAGCATCAAAATTTCACTGAAATATAACATTTGTTATAATAATTTGATCATATAAATTTGTTCCTTAAATGTTAAAATTTGCTAATCGTTCTATTAAATTTGGTAGTGTAAGACTACATATATATCACTTTAGGAAGTAGATACAATACATACATTAAAGGAGTTTTAGTGGTGAAATTTATTTTTATCATTATTTTTTAAAAAACTTTTTCAGTAATACAAAATATGTGATATATTTGGACCTTTTATAAATTACTAAAATGCTTTTAAATGTATTTACCACTTCTTTTTTTCATAAACTTTTTTCAGACTTTGGTGGTGTTTCCTTTGAGATCATTTTTTATATTGGAATCCGCGGGTTATTACTCGCTTTGGATCCTTGCTTCCAACCATCTACACTGTTGCGATGTTGAGAACAATGCTTCTCTTTCACCTAATGATATGATGAGTTTACTATTTTGCTGCAGGTCTTTCTACGGTCAAGGTATGGTGACTTGGGCCAAGTCAGAGAAACTGTGATGAAGCAACCCTAAGGATGTACAAAACAAAGTTGTCATACACAAACTAAGTGAAATAGTTTCATTTGACACCTTTTTAATGGAAGTTTCAGTGGAGAAGTGTGTTAGTAGAAATTTGGAAATGGAGTAGCTTTGTCATGTGTTAATATAATTAAGAGAAGATGTTAAAAACTAATCTGAGAAAACAAATGTCATGTGCCTAAAAACCCTTTTAATAATGATCCTTTTCTTCCGAGATCACGTATGAGCTTTCATCTGCAACCTCCTGATGCTCTCTACAGTTTTAATTGCTGCTATATGGATTCTTGAAGAGAGAATTGGCTTCAATTTCAGACGACATTTTCTCCATTAATTTATTCATTAGCATCTCCACCACTTCAGACATTGTTGGTCTCTTCTCCGGCTCCATCTGAGCATATTTTAGTCCCAGCAAGAAAAACTTCTCAGCTTCTCTTCCACGTTCTCTACTCTCAGTCTCTGATCAACAATTTTCACAAAACTTTCTTTCGAATCTCGACTTCAACAACAAAATCTATATCTTCTCTGTTTCTACATGCCTTGAGTCTCCTGACTACAACCTGCAAGAACACAAATGATCAGCAGAAGACCGAATAGGCGAGCAGAATGTTTCACCTCACAAGATGAGGTTAAAAATAAGAAGCACGTTCTACATAACAGTTTAAGTTAAAGAGAAGAAACGTTTACGATGAAAATACTTGTGAACCATCGGAGAGCTGACATGAAACTTTACATGAAAACCATTAGAGAAGGAAAGACATGAAGACTGAAGCACAAATAGACTCCAAAAGTGATATAAAAGTTTTAAATACTAATCAGGAAGAACACCATAACATATTTAGCCGATAACACTTTTTGCAGTAACCAAACAAATGAAATATTAGACAAATCGATAAACGAAAGAGGGACATTTTAAAAATCATCGGAGTCAATGAATTAAGAAGATAAGCAGATACATAACCATCAAATCCTTTTCCACAACAGCTAGTAAAAAGGATATTCGACTGTTACAGTAATCAGAATTAGAAGAAGCGAAGGAAAAGTTACGACTATTACATGTTAATGATCGCTGAGTTTCGGTTGGCATTGATGGTCCCTTGGATAAGCGGAGACTGCTTGACAAGAATAAACAATAACTTTACACAATCGGTTTTGTGATAAACGTTTGTATTAATAAGAAAGGGATGAGGTCGTGGGAGTTACCTTCTTGTCAAGGATGAGGTTGGAGCTGTTGCGTTACAGAGTTTAATCTTTCAGAAATCTGACGGAGATGTTCATCGCATCAAACGGACTCATTTATAGGTGGAGCTTCAAGCCGGTACCTACACCGATGATGAGACTGAATAAATGAGACGGAGTGTGAGGGGAGGTGGAGTGTAGTTTTAATGATTGGATTAATGGTGGAGTTACATAGAAGGGAAAACGTTACAATTCTTTTTAATGGGAACCTTGGAAATCTGAATGTTTACAGCGCCGAACAGTAACTTGAGCATGAGATAACCCTAAAAGACATATCGGGGTGAGATTTTCGTATAATCATGGGCCCAAATAAAATCAAACGAAACAAAGAGGACAAAAAAATCAAACATAAAGAAAGAGCCATGGAACAGAGACACGTGGCGAGTTTTGGAGCATGGAGAGATGATGTGGATGCACGAGGAGCTTTCTGAGCAACTTTATTATTATTATTATTATTATTACTAGGATAAGAGATGCGCCTTGCGCAGGATGAATTTATTTGTATATATTATCGATAGTTTCTTTTATATATTTGATCATTTTATTTATATATATAAAATATTTTGTGTTGTTATTATATAATTTTTTTCCGATGGATCGGATCAATTTTTATTAAAAATAATAGAACAAAACTATAATTAATACATCATGGGTTGATCGGATTGGACATTAAACAAATTATGACATAAAAACCTTATTTTTCCATCGAACACATTCTTGAACAAAATGAACAATATTATTTTCACAGTTGAGTTATTTTGACTTTTATCTTTCATATGGTTCTAAAAGTTTTCAAATCAACCATCGAATTGATACATGTCATTTTAATGTTTTTAGTCGTATACTTAAGAAAAACTTACATTTTTGTAATTTAAAGTCGTTTTAAAAAATTCAAAATTAACATATAAGAAAAAATCTAACATATAAGAAAAATATAACATATAAGGTGTCCTCATTTTTGTATTTTAAAGTCGTTTTTAAAAAAAAATATATAACATATAAGGTTTCCTCATTTTTGTAATTTAAAGTCATTTTAAAAAATTCAAAATATAACATATAAGAAAAAAATCTAATTTTTTTTATTATATGGTTAATGTGATTGTTTATTACTTTTAATAATATAAAATTAAACAAAATGAAGAAGGATGCAAAAATTGTTATCAAATCTTTATTATTCATAATCATTAATTGTCATATATATGTAAATAATATTAGGTAATTTCGTAGCTTTTATTTAGGGAAAGAATACACACTTCTTATATTTTAAGTTAATATAATGTTCTCTAGTGGACATTAAACAAATTATGACATAAAACCTTATTTTTCCCCTCGAACACATTCTTGAAAAAGTGAACAGTATTGTTTTCACAGTTGAATTGTTTTGACTTTTATCTTACATATGGTTTTGAAAGCTTTCAAATCAAACATCGAACTGATACATGTCATTTTAATGTTTTTAGTCGTATACTTGAGGAAAACTTACATTTTTGTAATTTAAAGTCGTTTTAAATAATTCAAAATATAACATATAAGAAAAATATAACATATAAGAAAAATATAACATATAAGGTGTCCTCATTCTTGTATTTTAAAGTCGTTTTAAAAAAATATATAACATATAAGGTTTCCTCATTTTTGTAATTTAAAATTATTTTAAAAAATTCAAAATATAACATATAAGAAAACATCTAATTTTTTTATTATATGGTTAATGTGATTGTTTATTTTTTTAATAATATAAAATTAAACAAAATGAAGAAGGATGTAAAAATTGTTATCAAATCTTTATTATTCATAATCATTAATTGTCATATATATGTAAATAATATTAGGTAATTTCGTAGCTTTTATTTAGGGAAAGAATACACACTTCTTATATTTTAGGTTAATATAATGTTCTCTAGTGGACATTAAACAAATTATGACATAAAAACCTTATTTTTCCCCTCGAACACATTCTTGAAAAAAGTGAACAGTATTGTTTCCACAGTTAAATTATTTTGACTTTTATCTTCCATATAGTTTTGAAAACTTTCAAATCAACCATCGAATTAATACATGTCATTTTAATGTTTTTAGTCGTTTACTTAAGAAAAACTTACATTTTTGTAATTTAAAATCGTTTTAAAAAAATTCAAAATATAACATATAAGAAAATTCTAACATATAAGAAAAATATAACATATAAGGTGTCCTCATTTTTGTATTTTAAAGTCATTTTTAAAAAAAATATAACATATAAGGTTTTCTCATTTTTGTAATTTAAAGTCATTTTAAAAAATTCAAAATATAACATATAAGAAAAAATCTAATTTTTTTATTATATAGTTAATGTGATTGTTTAATTTTTTTTAATAATATAAATTTAAACAAAAATGAAGAAGGATGTAAAAATTGTTATCAAATCTTTATTATTCATAATCATTAATTGCCATATATATGTAAATCATATTAGGTAATTCCGTAGCTTTTATTTAAGGAAAGAATACACACTTCCTATATTTTAGGTTAATATAATGTTCTCTAGTGTTATATAATTATGAAATAATGTGACACCATTAGATTAAACTATACTTTATATTAAATGCTCTAGAATTCTTTGAAATGAATTTTAGAAGGCATTTAGAGTGCCACATAGGATTTGAGGTTTTTTTAATTAATACAAAATTAAGGTTCTAATTTTTCAAATGCTTCTCAATTAATATATAGGGGATATAGATAACTAGGGTCGGTCCGCCCTACCGGCGGAATATACTTTACTTATGATCTAAGTTATTATTTTTTGTATGATTTTGTGGTTTGTATTTTAAATTTGAATTTGCAAGAGATGTGTATGATAACACTACAAAAAATATCATATTATATTACATAAATAGTAACAGAAAAACAAATGATATCAATTTGAGACACTTATTAATAAATTATACAAAATATTTGTTTTAATATCAGTTATTATAATTGATGTTGTTATTAACTTATTTTTGCCTATATTAATCTATGTTAAGCAAGTGAAGATCAATTAAAAGATTTATTGTATTTTCATGTACGTGTAAAAATATGCAGTTTACTCTAAACTAAAAATATTTTTTTCTATTGTTTCTTTTGTTCTTATTAGAAATAAAAGGTTTGATAAATTAACAAAAATATTTTATTTTTTAATTAATGTAATTATTTTTTTTTATATTTAGTGTTTGTTATATATTTATTATAAAAGTAAGTGAAATAAAAATACTTGTCATTATAGTTGAAATTCAATACAAATTATGAATTATTTTTCATTCTTATATATTTGTTTTTGAATGCATTGATATTTTTATACATTTTTAAACCTATTGATTTAGATAATGTGAAAATAAATGAAAATATACAGTTATATAATTATATAGATCACCGCCTAGGACTGTTATGGCCTAGGACTCGTCCACGCTACACATAATTTAAACATTGTGTTATTTCTTTTTGAACAGAATTGTGAAATCATTGTTTGTTATGAGATTTTTTTCCTATTGATTTTATTGTTTTATTTTATGGGATATTACAAATAAGTTGTGAATTTCACATTGTTAGATATTTTAGTTGGATTGGTATTTTGTGAATGTGTTCAATAATAAAATGAAGTCAGCATGATTGCGTGCTATAATTTTGAAGGAAGATATAATAGTTTTGAGTATAAGACAACCTTGGTTGCCTTGTGGCTGAAGGACCATGTAGGGTTTGTATAATCGTGTTCAAGAGAATGTCAATATTTTTTACCCATAGGTTGTGTCAATGCTATTAAGAAGCGACCGCCAATTAAGAGTTATTTACTTATTATTTGTCTTAAACTATCTATTGTAAGCTACGTTTGTTTGGGTTTGTAAATCATATGTGGACTTGTTGCCGTAAAATTAGTATATGTCTTTTTAGCTATGTTTGTGTGTTTGTAGTAATAACTTGTCTGTCAAGCAGTCTGTCAAGTAATCTTTAATGTATTATTGTACTTATTGCAGAGATAGCTTTCAATATCATTTTCGTGAATATGTTTTCTTAGTGTATCATATATCACTGTATATATGGTAAATATTTGTTGTTTTTAATATTTAATTTGTTATCTTTGATGATGTTTTCACGTAAGCTTCTAATAGCTAAGTATGCAACTTATGGAAAAGGAGATTAATTATTGAAACGGGAAAATTTGAAACAGAGTTTAGCAAACTAAAAATCATGGAAAATGTTAATCATGCATCTTGAAGATCCGCAGCAATAGTCTTAATCAGTTGTCTTGGTCTTCTTCTTGATCATGGCATCAAACCCAGCAGCTCCACCTCCACATCAGCCAAGCACGGCTTGTTCTCTGCTGTTTCTTCCTGGAGCCCTCCTCCTCCACCCTCTAGTTCAATTAAATTTCCACTAATAATTAGCGGGTTAGCAACTGAAGTTATCGATGAAGAAGAAGTCATTGCCGTGGTCATGTTCCCAATTTGCCTATTACCGGTTTCTCCGAGGATTATCTGACGCTTTTGTGACTCTAGGCATTGTAGAAGTTGCTACAACTCTCTCACAAACTCTATTGCTCCACCTATGATCAAAGCTTGATCTCCATGTTATATACGTGCATACTAAAAAATGTTTTAAGATATATGAATACAAAAAAGAAGTATATACGTTATTAGGGTGCCCTTTGAACGTAGGATCCAGGCATAAGAGACCTGAGGACATGAAGATGCTTGTTCATTTTCTTCATACAGTTCCTTTAACGACTGCGATATAAATCGTTCGTTGGCTTTCTACTTCTTCACTTGTCTTGCTTGTTCTTGTTCTCTTCTTCTTGCTCTTTAACTCCTTTGTCAAGTCATTCTTGTTCTCTCTATCTCCTTCTTCTTCTCCTCCAGTAAAACGGAGTTGCACGGAGCTATTGTCGTTTTCATCCTCTTGATTCTCCTTTTCTTCAAGAAACACGTTGACTATGTTTCCTTCACACTCACCTCCTGCTTGAGACATGAGATTATGGATTTGGTTATGATCCTCTATCTTATCATTTAAGACTTGTAACTTCAAGAAATAAACTGGGTCCATCCCGGTTTCTTGATCATCTTGGTTTCTGGTCTGGTTCAACGCCAGTTTCAGACCAAAGTGCGCAAACTGCATCACGCCTGCGAGGCTAGGTGTTGCTCCAAGTCCTGACGGAGACAGTTGATGCTGCTGCTGCATCGTTTGGTTTTGTTGTTGAATGCTTCTTCTGGACATATAGTAGTATATCATATCGGAGTTGTTATCGTCGTTAACACCTGAGGATTCACCTAAGAAGTTCGGTTCGTGAAAGAAACTGGAGTATTTATGTATATATATAGGTGAAATAATTATTAAGATATGGAGAAAACTTACATACCGAGTTACTTTTATCCACGGCTTCGTACTTGATTATAAAGCTTCTTGGCCTGATAACAACTATCCATGAACTTCACAGTGACTTTGAATCAATGTTTTCACACTGCAAGTTGATTCCATGGTTTACTAACGTGCTACACACAGAGCAAAATACAGAATTTTGGGTTTTAATGATTGTCACTTGATCAAGGAGGCATTATACCAATAGAACGGGCACGGAGGAGCGATCCAGTTAGCAAAGGCTTCTGCACAAAGTAATTAAACTGCAGAGCTTTTTCGGATCGACTACATGCTCAACAATCGATCGATCCGTAAAAAGATGGTCGATCTCCTTGGCCAGGTAAGTACAATTTTAGCAAAAATATCTTTGATTTTCAAATATTAAGTATATAACTATTCTTTTGAATATTTTTTTTGAATTGTATTTTTTGATTAAATTATTGTATTATAATGTTTATGTAAATATTTTTTGTGATGTTTGAATTTGTGTTGTTAGTATACTTAACCTAGATGATATTAATGTTTAACAATTTATTTTTTTCTGAAAATAGAAAATAATGATATATCAAAATGTATCTAATACTTGTTAAATGATAGTATAATGTAAATTGCATCCGTTATTTGAAAATAACCATTTGTTGTTTTTATTTTTTTTAAATCAGAAATTATTTTTATTTAAAAAAATTATTCATATATAATATAATAGTTTAAGTTTGGAAGATTAATCTATATATACAAATTATGTATATTTTTTTAAAAATAATTTAAGATATTATATATTGAGTAACTGAATAAAAGCTGAATTTCTTATCTTGAAAATGAAATATTTATATTTTTGTCTTCATGTTATACTCACCAATCGAGCATTGATATTTATAACTCAGTATGTTTTTCTTAAAAAAAACTTAGTTTTAAGTAATAAACGAATTTAATAAATTTAATAAATTTAATAAATTAAATTCATCACCTATAATGTTCTGTAAACTATATTTGAAAATTCTCTAAAATTATATTTTAAGCATAATATTACTATTATTTAATTTAAGTTATTTTAAGCATAATATATGCTAAACCAACTTAAATTATATTTACAATAGGATCATCCTAAACCGGTTAATAAACCAAAAACAATACTAAACCAACATGAACCAATACCTGATTCGGCGAGGAAAGAAGTGTTTCGGGATAAACGCTTGAATGGTTATTAAATGTAATGGTTTGATCATTAAAGAGTAATATAAATATTAACAATAAAATTATGGATTAGATTAATTTAAATTTGTAAGAATACCTTTGAGTATATGAAAAGCAATTCAATTCCCATGAATAAGTTTAGCTTTTGAAAGTTGCAGGTTTCCCAACAATGAATCCACCTAACAAAAAGTTCGTTGTTATAAAAAATCTCCTTCAAGGTCATTACAGGTTTTTGGGACGGCAAGAGTTGATGGTGGAACCATTTTTTTTGCTCGAGTGCTTTGAAGTTTTCCTTAATAGTGTGAGGTTGATGTTGATGAAATAATGAATTTTATAGGGACTTTCTTGATGTAAAACTATACATTTTTTTTTGTTTAATGTGGTATTTCCATTTTTATATAATTTACTATCATTTTAAGATAGATGTACATTTTAAGATAGATGTTTAAATTTTAATGTATTTTTTCCATTTTTTTAAATGTTTATTTTCATTTCTTATATTTTTTATTTACGTAATATCTATATTTATATTTTATATTTTAAAATAGATATTTAAATCTTAATGTACTTTTTCTATTTTTTAAAATTGTGTATTTACTTATATTATATATTTTACATTTTAAGATAGATGTTTAATGCTTAATGAACTTTTTCCATTTTTTAAATAAAAATGTGTATTTACTTATTATTATATATATAATTCATATATTATATATTTACATTATTTACTTATTACTTATTTTCCTGTATATGTATTTCTATTTCTTGTATTTTTTGTTTACTTAATATCTCTATTTTACATTTTAAGATAGATGTTTAGATCTTAATGTACATTTTCCTTTTTCTTTAAATTGTATATTTCCATTTGTTATACTTTCTATTTACGTAATATCTATATTATAAATTTTAAGATATATTTTTAAATCTTAATGTAATTTTCCATTTTTAAATTACGTATTTACTTATATTATATATTTACTTATTATTTATCTTTCTTTATATTGTGTATTTCTATTTCATATACTTTCTATTTACTAATAATTTTATATTTTAAGATAGATTTACATTTTAAGATGGATGTTTAAATACTAATGTACTTTTTCCATTTTTTTAAATTGTGTATTTCATTTTCTTATACTTTCTATTTGCGTAATATCTATATTTTACATTTTAAGATAGATGTTTAAATATTAATATACTTTTTCCATTGTTCTTAAGCTGTGTATTTCTTTTTCTTATACTTTCTATTTACTTAATATCTATATTTTATATTTTAAGATAGATGTTTAATATTTAATGTACTCTTTCCATATTTTAAAAATTGTGCATTTACTTATTATTGTATATATAATTCATATATTTATATATTTATAATATTTACTTATTATTTATTTTTCTATACATTGAGTATTTCTTTTTCTTATACTTTATATTTAGTTAATATCTATGTTTTATATTTTAAGATAGATGTTTAAATCTTAATGTTTTTTCCGTTTTTAATGTAAAACGGAAATGTTTAATAGAAGAACTTGGACAAATAATCAAATAGTTATATTTATGTTTTTTTTTTTTATAAAACGGTAATGTTACATTATGGAGATAAGCCATTTTTTTTAGTGAAAAATGGTAATCTTACATATGTTTAATGTAGTTTTTTTTTTTTTTTATGTTGTATGTTTACATATTCTTGTTATTTTTAAATGTAAAACGGTAATCTTACTTATGTTTAATGTAGTATTTCCATTTTTTTATGTTGTATGTTTACATATTATTTATTATTTTCGAAATTATATATAATGTTTTTTTTACAAAATAACATTATGGAGATAAGCCGTCGTTTTTTTAGTGAAAAATGGTAATCTTACATATGTTTAATGTAGTTTTTCATTTTTTATGTTGTATGTTTACATATTATTTTTTAAAAATAAAAATGTAAAACGGTAATCTTACATATGTTTAATGTAGTATTTCCATTTTTTATGTTGTATATTTACATATATTTATTATTTTCGAAATTATATATAACTTTTTTTGTTTTTTTATAAAACGGTAATGTTACATTATGGAGATAAACCGTCATTTTTTTTTAAGTGAAAAATTTTAAGTTTACATATGTTTAATGTAGTTTTTCATTTTTTATGCTGTATGTTTACATATTATTTATAATTTTCTAAAATTAGTAATATTAAAATGTAAAACTATATTTTATGCCACGTGTCATCTTTCGGGTGAAGTTTTTTTGCTGATGTGGACGCTCTATGGAGCCTCAAAAGGTCCCTTTTATTAGTAAGGATATGTTTAATGTAGTTTTTCCATTTTTTTTATGTTTGTATGTTTACATATTTTTGTTATTTTTAAATTTAAAAGGGTAGTCTTATATATGTTTAAAGTAGTATTTCCATTTTTTATGTTGTATGTTTACATATTATTTATTATTTTCGAAATTATATATAATGTTTTTTATTTACAAAATAGTAATGTTACATTATGGAGATAAGCCATCTTTTTTTTAGTGAAAAATGGTAATCTTACATATGTTTAATGTAGTTTTTCCATTTTTTAAGTTGTATGTTTACATATTATTTTTTAAAAATAAAAATGTAAAATGGTAGTCTTACATATGTTTAATGTAGTATTTCCATTTTTTATGTTGTATGTTTACATATATTTATTATTTTCGAAATTATATATAATTTTTTTTGTTTTTTTTATAAAACGGTAATGTTACATTATGGAGATAAACCGTCATTTTTTTTAAGTGAAAAATGGTAATTTTACATATGTTTAATGTAGTTTTTCTATTTTTTATGATGTATGTTTACATATTATTTATAATTTTCTAAAATTAATAATATTAAAATGTAAAACTATATTTTATGCCACGTGTCATCTTTCGAGTGAAGTTTTTTTGCTGATGTGGACGCTCTATGGAGCCTCAAAAGGTCTCTTTTATTAGTAAGGATATGTTTAATGTAGTTTTTCCATTTTTTTTTATGTTGTATGTTTACATATTTTTGTTATTTTTAAATGTAAAATAGTAATCTTACGTATGTTTAAAGTAGTATTTCAATTTTTATGTTGTATATTTGCATATTATTTATTATTTTCGAAATTATATATAATGTTTTTTTTTTACAAAATAGTAATGTTACATTATGGAGATAAACCGTCTTTTTTTTAGTGAAAAAATGGTAATCTTACATATGTTTAATGTAGTTTTTCCGCTTTTTATGTTGTATGTTTACATATTATTTTTAAAAAATAAAAATTTAAAATGGTAATCTTACTTATGTTCAATGTATTATTTCCATTTTTTATGTTGTATGTTTACATATATTTATTATTTTCGAAATTATATATAATTTTTTTGTTTTTTTCATAAAACGGTAATATTACATTATGGAGATAAGCCGTCTTTTTTTAAGTGAAAAATGGTAATTTTACATATGTTTAATGTAGTTTTTCTATTTTTTATGTTGTATGTTTACATGTTATTTATAATTTTTGAAAATTAGTAATATTAAAATGTAAAACTATATTTTATACCTCGTTTCATCTTTCGGGTGAAGTTTTTTGGGCTTTTTGCAAGATTGACTCAAAACTCAAAGTCAAACCTAAAACTAACTCATGCTTTTCTTGGATTGTTCTTTTGTCCTATTCACCCCACAAGTTCATGATATTCACGAAAATGCCATCAAATTTTTTTTATTTTTTTTTTCCGAAAATGATATTTTTACTCTCTCACCCTCATCATCTTCAAGTAATTACAAGATTGCCATTGTGATCAATACCCCAACCACCATGAGCAACCAATTTGAAGCTCTTAATGCACCTAAAATCGATTTACACTCTCTCTTTCTCACTTGTTATGAACTAAAAACAACATCTCTTTCACTTTGCCTCCATATTCATCCAAAAAACTCAAGCTTTTGATTCAATTTTTTTTATGGTTTATAGAGCCATTCAAGCATACTATTCTTGGTGGGTTACTTTCGTTTGAGATTGTGGGTGGTTGGAGAAGACTCTGTGTGCTAAGGAAGTCATCTCACTAGTTTAAGGTATGAAACTGAAATTTTTTCCAGATCTGTTTGTGTAGAAGACTTACCCGTAAGTAGTCTGGCTGTAGAAGACTTACGGGTAAGTCTTCTGGTCAAACGGACGACTTACTTTTAAGTCGTCATCTTTGTTTGTTAAAAAAAGAACTAGAGAATACCCTAGACGACTTACTGATAAGTCGTCTAGGATAAATGGGTTAGTTTTGCATTTGACCGAATTGTGTAAGATATTTGACTATTCCTGGACGACTTACCAGTAAGTCTTCTCTGGGAAAACAAAAATTTCAATATTTTATTAAATCTGGACGACTTATCTGTAAGTCATCTCAGGTTACTTTTGCAATTGGAAAATAAAACTTAAATTTAACTTTTCCCACACGACTTACGCGGAAGTCGTCCAGTAAGACGACTTACGCGGAAGTCGTCCAGTAAGACGACTTACTTGAAAGTCGTCCAGGATAAGCAAAGTCGTCCAGATTTAATTCCTAGATTATGGTCAAACATTGCTTATCTCGGACGACTTTCTTGTTTGTCGTCTGCCTGGACGACTTTCAAGTAAGTCGTCTGGGTAAAGTTAAATATATAAGTTTCTTTTTCGAATTGCAAACTAACCTGAGAAGACTTACAAATAAGTCGTCTAGCTTTAATAAACTATTGAAATTTTTGTTTTCCCTGAGATGACTTACTGGTAAGTCGTCCAAAAAAAGTCAAATATCTGATACAATTCGGTCAAATGCAAAACAAACCCATTTATCCTAGACGACTTACTGGTAAGTCGTCTAGGTTTTTTTTTTTTAACAAACAAAGCTGGACGACTTACAAGTAAGTCGTCCTATTTAAAATTCAATTGCAAAAATGACCTGTTTGGACAACTTACTGGTAAGTCTTCCAGACGACTTACTGGTATGTCGTCTGCGTCAATGTTTAGTAAACTTACATTTTCTCTATGTTTACTAATGTGTTTTATTTTGAATTTTTGTAGATGATGCGTCAGTTACATGCAGTGTATGGAGAATGGTTGTTGAATGATTGTCGTTGAGATTTTGTGGTTGATAATGTCAAAGGAGCGAGAATCATTTTTTTGGGGGAAGGTTCGACACATGCTGAACTTCTTGCAATGGCTCAAGAAGATTATAACCTGGACATGAGCACAGAATCTGTGGAGATAACCTACTCATTACCAGCAGAAATGATGCAGGCTCCAGACACCCCTCCTATTCATGTTACAAGTGATAGACAAGTTCGAAACTTGCTCGAGATAACCAAAACGCATGGAGTACGGCTTTGTGTATCAAGCCGTAGCAAGGTGGAAACGGTTTCAGAGTTCAGGGAAGATGATGAAGCTGATGAATGTTTTGAAGATGATGATGATGATGATTTGGTTGAAGATGAAAATCATGACGGGGAGGAGGACGATGGGGATGAGGACGATGGGGAGGAGGATGCTGGTATCTCTATTGTTGCTGAAGCGGACGAGAATGGTGAGGATTACAGTGTTTATGGAAAGGTTGAAGATGAGGATGAGGAAGATGATGATATGTGTTTTGAAGATATCGAAAAGATTGAAGGAGGAAAATCGGATGGTAACAGTATCTATGTCAACCAGAGTTTTTTTAGCAAGGATGCACTGCTTTCAGAGCTGCGGTTGACAGCAGTGAGGTTTAAGTTCTCCTTCAGAATATACAAGTCAACGAAAACTCTCCTTGTGACAACATGTCCGGTTAGTGGTTGTCAATGGAAGGTCAGAGCGAGTGTGAAACATGGGACAAACACGTTTTGGGTAACAAAGTATGTGGAAAAACATACATGCTCAGCGGGAGACCGACTCGCTCAGCGGAGACACTGTACTCCGAAGTATGTTGGTTGGCTTTTCATTGATCGTGTTGGAATCATTGATGGGTTGAATCCGCAGCATATCACTGATGCAATGAAGAACATGTTTGGCATGACGCTTGATTACACCACTTCATACAGAGCACTTTTATATGCACAAACATTGGTGAGAGGATCAGCAGAATATGGGTATTCGCGTCTGCCATCATATCTCGAGCAAATCTCCTTAGCAAATCCCGATTCTATCACGGCTATAGAACTTGATTCTATCAATAGATTTAAGTATCTATTTCTCTCTTTTGGAGCTTATATCAAAGGTTTTAAGTATCAGAGAAGGGTCATTGTGGTGGATGAGACTCACCTAAGTGGGAAATATGGAGGTGTTATGTTAGTTGCAGCCGCACAAGATGTGAATTTTCAGATATTTCCATTGGCTTTTGGGATCGTAGATGCTGAAGATGAACCTTCTTGAGAATGGTTTTTCACAAAATTGGCTAGTTGTGTATCTGATGAGCAGCCTCTGGTGATAGTCTCTGACCGGCACGCGGCCATTAAAAGTGCGTGTGATAAGGTGTTTCCTTGGGCAACCCGAGGAATATGTTATTATCACCTTCAAGATAACATTGTCAAAAAGTATAAAGGGAAACATCTCTTGTACTTGGTGAAAGGTGCTGCTTATGCTCATACGGTTTCAGATTTTGACCGGTACATGGCTTGTAACGTATTTGGAGAATGCCGACGTCAGCCTATGGTCAAGGGTTTATTGTCAGGGGGACAGGTACAACATAAAGACAAGCAACATCGCTGAATCTATTAATTCCGCTCTGAAGCGAGCTAGAGGATTTCCGGTTCAGTTCCTGTTGGAGTTCATAAGGGAGAAGCTAGGAAAGTGGTTTTGGAAAAGGAGAGAAGATGCTTTGAGTCTCCCAACTCAACATAGTCGAGGTGTTGAATACTTGCTTGTTGTTCGATCGGAGATAGCGGATACGATGACGGTACAACCAATTGATGGATGGCGATTCTTTGTGAAAGGTGGGAAAATGGACTGTGTGGTTGATTTGGAACATGGAAAGTGTGATTGTGGTGTCTATGCAGTGGAGAAAATACCTTGCCCTCATGCTATAGCTGCTGGAACATCTGTTGGTTTGCATATCTCCACACTTGTATGTCCAGTGTACTCAAAGGATTTTCTGTTTGCAGGATACTCAGAGAATATATATCCTTGTGTTGGACAACAAGTTGAGGAACGCACATGCTTTCCTCCGGAAGTAAAACGTGGTTCGGGAAGACAGAAGAAATCAAGATGGCAATCTTGGTTGGAGCTATCCAGGATGAGAGGACGTAAACCCCGGAAGCAACACAAGGCTTATAGATGCTCAAAATGCAAGGAAACTGGCCATACGAAACCACAATGTAAGTCGTCCAGTGTTTAGTCTTCCAGATGACCTTCAGTTAAGTCGTCCAGAAGGTCGTCCAGTTAGTCATCCAGGGTTTTTTCTTCCTGAAGACCTTCAAGTTAGTCGTCCAGTGTTTAGTCTTCCAGAAGACCTTCAATTAAGTCGTCCAGAAGGTCGTCCAGTTAGTTGTCCAGTGTTTAGTCTTCCAGAAGACCTTCAATTAAGTCGTCCAGAAGGTCGTCCAGAGTTTTTTCTTCTAGAAGACCTTCAAGTTAGTCGTCCAGTGTTCAGTCTTCCAGAAGACCTTCAATTAAGTCGTCCAGAAGGTCGTCCAGTTAGTCGTCCAGTGTTTAGTCTTCCAGAAGACCTTCAATTAAGTCGTCCAGAAGGTCGTCCAGTTAGTCGTCCAGTGTTCAGTCTATGTACTAAAAATTTGTGTTATGAACTTATCTGTGTCAACTTCTTTGTCAAATTGCACTACCAAACAAATTTGAGATGGTCTTGCCCTTTATATTATCCGAAATATAGTTACAAAAGGTCACTGCTCAGAAGACTTTCCAGACTACTTATAGTTAAGTCGTCCAGACGACTTAACTGTAAGTCTTCTGCGCAGAATATAGTTACAAAATAGGGATCAAGTTCAAATACACACATCAGCCTAATCTATCATACAAAATCATCTAAAGTGGCATGTTTATCACCCGTCATACGTACCCAGGATGTCATCCATGTCCTTGTTTTCGAACTCATGCGCGTCAGGAAGCTCTTGAAATATATCCACCGCCATCTTATCCCTCATACTCTTCCCGTTGGCCTTAGCAAAGTCTTTTTTACTAAACTCTATCCCAAGAGCATGACATTCAATGTACTTTAGAGTGTACACGCCACAATCACCAGCTCGGGCCGGAGGTATATTGGTCGGTCTCTCATATGTGAATGGCTCCATGCTGTATTGGGCACGTAGTTCGTCTGAGGAAGTGCACTCAACAAGCCGATAAGGGACCATGTAGAGAAAAGGCTCCATTACCACATCGAGTTCTTTTGGGGAGATACTGGAACAAATGCTGTCAAAGACGACTATGTGCCTCTTAGGGATCGATATCCAAATAGCAATCCAATGACTGTCGGCGAAGTTTACTGGCGCATAGATATCATCAATATCTGTCCCCCAAACCTTGTTCGATTGGCAAAATGATGGTATAGTGCTTGCATAATAATTCCACGCCCCACCAGTGAGTCTTCTTCCTAAACCGTTTTGATCGGGCTTCGAGTCCTTAAAATCCTTGAAGTTGAATCTCCATTGCTGAGCAGAGAGATGATCAAGGAAGCACATTCTCTCGCTCCTGAAATGTTGTGGGTTAGCGTTGTACCTCTTCCTCAGCACATTAATCCAAGCATCAATATGCTGCATATAAAATAAAGTAGAAGTCAGAAGATATCAGACGACTTAGTGGTAAGTCTTCTACGTCGATGACTTACCAGACGACTTACAAGTAAGTTGTCTACGTCATAGCAGAAGACTTACACAGTCCTCCAGCCACTCTAGGGAGGTTCGGAGGATTTGATACCACCGAGTTCTACTTTTACGTGGTTTTTTATCGAGAGCTGTTCTATAATAACTGAAAACACAAAATGTTGAAAAGCAATCAGGTTTTATGGGAAAAGCAAGCTATTACGTAAAAAGCAAGCTATTATGTGAAAAGCAAACACTTACGGACAAGACCAGTGAGGTGTTCAAACTCTAACAGTGAAAACCTCACAGGTTCTGGACCAACGAGACTCCACAGCTCATGCTTCTTCTTTATGTCCAGCTGGAAACCGAGCATGTAGTGAACCAGCCTTGAAGCCCAATCAAATCCCAGCTCTTGGAACTTGATGAAAACTCCCAACTTCGACTCCTTCAGCTCTTCATATTCGTCATCATGAAGAGCTTTCTTTAAAGCAGCATGCAACGTCCAACAAGTATGATACGAAATGCTATGCACTGCGGGGAGCTCTTCCCCTAATGTATATATCCTACGGGGGAGTTCTGGCATCTCCATTTTTTTTGTCTGCCTGCAAAACAATCAAAGACAACCATCTCAAACAATCAAAGACTTATAATTAAGTCGTCTGGCAAGTTTTCCAGCTGAAAGACTTATAATTAAGTCGTCTGGGAAGTCTTCCAGCTGGAAGACTTCCCAGACGACTTAATTATAAGTCTTCCAAGACTTCCAGTTTTATGTTCATCTTTTCCTCAATCAATCACTCGACAGTAAGAGATATAACTTACCGGCGGCGGAGTTCAACGAAACGCCTCTGAGAGAATGCGCGCAAGGGTTTCCTCTCGGATCTTAAATAGAGGAAGCGGCTGTGAGAACGGTGGTTAGAACGACGGTGATAACGGCGGAGAGATAACCGGCGGTGAGAACGATGGATTAGAGAGAATCGACGGAAATCGCCTTCGAAATCGCCTTTGAGAGAAACGGCTTCTGATTTTCGATAAACAGTGAAAAAAAAACACCTTATATATGGCCGGTAAATAATCCAGTTAGGTTTAAAAGTACATTGTAAAATTAAAGGTTTGGTCCGGTTGGACGACTTACTAGTAAGTCGTCTGTTGAATAATGTACATCAGACGACTTACTAGTAAGTCGTCCCAGACCCGAAATTTAACCCCTAAACTAAATTGACTAAATTAACTAACTAACCACGTTATAAACCCGTAGTTATACTTAAATAGTGTTTACTATACACAGAATTAAAACACTTAGGTAAATTTTAAAGTTTTCAAAAAAACATTTATGCATTCCAAAATCTAACCCTAAGAACACATACAATACTACAACATATGTTGGCAAAACATAAACCAAAGAATATCATGACTCACTACTTTCACTCATCTATGTTGAAAACAATTAACTTTTGTTATATCTTAATTTATATCTCTTAAAACATATGTTAATTACATGATTTCAATTTTTCGCTTATCAAAATATTTTTTACAAAATTTTTAAATTATTTCTAAGTAAAACTAGTCCAGATAAGTCGTCTGGACGACTTTCTGGTAAGTCGTCTGGACGACTTACTGGAAAGTCGTCTGGGCAGCGACTTACGGGGGTTAGAAACGTAAAAAAATTTTGGTTTTTTTTGTTTGTTCACAAGGGGTTGGTTGTAATTTCAATAGTCTTTTAGGTTACTTTTGCATTTGTTTCAAGTTTGGGTTAACCTTTCTGTTTGAAATCAAGTTGTGAGTCATATTTGGCAATTTTCTCAAGTTTTTTTGCTGATGTGAACGCTCTATGAAGCCTCAAAAGGCCCCTTCTATTAAACATTGCCGTTTTACATTAAAAATGGAAAAAACATTAAGATTTAAACATCTATCTTAAAATATAAAATATAGATATTAACTAAATATAAAGCATAAGAAAGAGAAATACTCAATGTATAGAAAAATAAATAATAAGTAAATCTTACTAATAAAAGGGACCTTTTGAGGCTCCACAGATCGTCCACATCAGCAAAAAAACTTCACCCGAAAGATGACACGTGGTATAAAATATAGTTTTACATTTTAATATTACTAATTTTTGAAAATTATAAATAATTTTTTTTGTTTTTTTTCATAAAACGGTAATATTACATTATGGAGATAAGCCGTCTTTTTTTTAAGTGAAAAATGGTAATTTTACATATGTTTAATGTAGTTTTTCTATTTTTTATGCTGTATGTTTACATATTATTTATAATTTTCGAAAATTAGTAATATTAAAATGTAAAACTATATTTTATACCACGTGTATTTTTCGGATGAAGTTTTTTTGCTGATGTGGACGCTCTATGGAGCCTTAAAAGATCCCTTTTATTAGTAAGGATATATATATATATATATATATATATATATATACTTTTGTTTTAAAACTGTACTCGTGAATTCTCTAAAAGAAATTGACTAATTTCGATTGCAAACAAGCTGAAGATAAACGTATATCTTATTGGTTCGTACTCAATCACTATAAATTTCTTTTTCTCACCTAGAAAAACCTTCTATTGCTTTGGAAGATCTAATCCAGATCTAAGACATGAGTTATGGATTCATCCGGTATGTTTAATGTTTCTTATACGGTTTTATTAATCAAAAACTGGTATTATTTTAAGAGGTTTCTTGTAGAACAAATCTAATTTATGTATATGTCGTTTACTTTGTATTAAATGAAGACAATATTTATATAATACGTTGATTGACTTCGTTACTTCATTTCACAATTGACGATTAGTAGCCAGTACTGACGACAGACATACTAACGTCGCTCAGGACCGGCCCTGGACTAAAGCCCGGAAAGGTAGGGCTTTAGGCGCCAAACATTATATAAGATTTATGGGCGCCAAACATTATATAAGATTTAGTCTACTGGTTGAGCTCTTCATTACTTAACTCCGAGATGTTCAGTTTGAATCCGCTGGTTCTATTTTTGTTTTCCTTTATTCTTTTTTTTGATAATAACTGAAAGAATCTAATTGATTTGTATTTATTTAGTGACAGTCTTGGTTTCCGATTTTATATATTTTTTCATTAAATGATACTATTAGTCATATAAAATAAAATAAAGCACTGATTTTGTTTCGTGCATGATGCATTTATTAAGACAATTCATCTTTCTTTCTTCTTTCATTTTCCATGAATAAATTTTGCTAGAACACTGATTTCTTGCAGAATTCCAACAAATTCGACCGTATTCTCTTTTTTCATTGTCAAAGCTCTTACATTATACTAATTATCCTTGTTTCTCCCAATTTTTCTTTTGTGTATTTTTTAAACTAAAGCCAAACATGAGGTTTATTGGTGGGTTCTAATACTATCTCACTATCCCTTCCACTTTCTCCAACTTCAACGGTTTAAGGATTCAGTTTACAAAAATTAAACTAAAACGAACTCAAAGTGATCGTTGTCTTGTGTTGTATTTACTAATATTTGTATTGTTCTGTTTCTCACTAGATATAACTAAATTATTCGGACTTTTGCATTTGTATAAATTGTTGCTGAAAGAAAAAACAGTTAGGTGAATACAAGATGAATTAGAGTAATAAGAAACCAATGGTATTCTCAATAACATGTTAGTGTTTTTATGAAATTTCGGCATTATGAACAATAATTTTGGATTTTTTTGGTTTAAAAAAACAAAAATCAAGAAAAAAATGTTGTTGCTAGGGGCATTATTTTGTTAGTGCGCTTTAGGTGCCCCAAAACTCCGGACCGGCACTGCGTCGCTATATTAGAATCTAAAGTTCCTAATAAACACTCTATTTTCATATTTTCCGCATCAAACAACACACTTGTTTCCAAAAAACGACATTAGCCAAAGAAGGAACTGCAATGTTTTGAGAGTGATTTTTTCTTTAAATTTTTTAATGTCATCAGTTGTATGCAAATGGAACAAGAGTTTTCCTAACTTTGTGAACCTTGTATAACGAGTTTTTCTTCATTTTTTGTTGGTTAGAGTGTTAAGAATTTTTTGTTTCCTTAAATATTTTTGCTTTCTATGATAAAAAAGACAAAAAAAATAGAACTTGAATTCTCTTATAAACTTATATACATCTAATCTATTAATTTAGAGTCTTATTTTTATCTACTGTTACAAGTTGTCATTTAAGTTTTGGACCTTTTCAAAAAGTTACAATCTAATTACGCTATTTATAAAAATATCATAAGAACTACTTAAACTAAACCAACATGGTAACACACAACTAAACCATCGCCATATTAAATGTATATTCGGTTATCTACTAAACCAACGCCATATTAAATTGTAATTGGACCTGATACACGACTCTGATTATTGTAATTCTCAGTGAATACTCTAAATAGACATAAGGGTCGTATAAGAAATCGTGTATGTATTATTTTTATACAAAATATAAAATTCTTAGCATGTGTTAAACTGTATGTCTACAGCTATATATTATTATTTTATTTATTTTGAAACTCACAAGAATATATTATCTAAAATGATTAGATGCAAAATATAAATGTATATAACAGCTTTTAATTGATGTGTTATTTTAAATATGCTATTATAAAATTTTAATTTTTAATAATTCATTAAATATAGTAATGAAAAATCAATTTTAACAATAACTTTTATTCTTTTAGTTATAAAAATAAGTTGAAAACGTTTTTAAAAATCTTACCAATTTTTTTTTTATAAAGACAACACATTAATTTAGTAACAAAAAAATTCAGTCGTATAATCTTCCAAATTCAAAATAGTTGTGTTACTTTTTTAAATTTCTCTTAACCAAATATACAAATTTGAAAAATATATTTCAAACTCGAAAATTATAATAGTCCAAATTTTAAAAAGATAAAATCATAGACCCTAAAGTATAATCTTTGTATAATGAAACACCGGAAAACAAATTATGTGATAACAATTAATAAATTTTTACTATATGAATTTATTGTATTGTACTCAAAATATATTAATATGCAATAACAATTAATAACATAGTAAAATACATAAACAACTTAGTATTTATTAATAATATCGAATAAGAAACCTAAACAATAATATTAAAAATTTATATAATATATAACACTAAAACGTCAATCACTATATTAAAAAATTTATCGATAATATCTAAAATAAATATTTATAAAATAAAAAAATATACATGTGCGGGTCAAAATCTAGTATACGTTAACTGTCGGATATCTATGTACTAAACAGGTAGACATCTTTATTCATCAGTTTTAGAAATATTTAGATTTTTACTCTTACAATTTTATATACATACACTTGGATTTTTTTTTAAAGATCAATTGTCGACAAAAGAAATCAATTATTATGCTGAAAATAGAGATAAATACCATAATATCACATGAAATAGAGGTGCAGTAATCCAGATTTGTGGCCATGATCGACAACAAGACAATCATCGTATTGGTATTATATACAGATTTAAGTGGTAAGGAACTTGCCCTAATTACGTTGTTCAAGATTGTCATAATTAAAAAGCACTATAGATTATTTTTTGCAATAATCAAGACTATTTTTTTTGTTGTATTGCAATATTTTTTGAATGGTTGAAAATTGGCAGATTTAAGTTTTTGTTATTCTAAAAGAATTATTATACTAAATTATTATTCGGTTGATGTCTATATATTGGAGTTTGACCAATATAATACAACAAAGAAAATTGCAAAATAAAATTTGGTCTATTTTATCGAAGAATATAGTTCAGAAGATAGATTTTCAAATTTTAATTTATGTATTATAATGTATTTTTTCTCTAAATTTGTAATTGATTGTACTGTATTTTTATTATCTTTTTGTAATGTTATATTTTATATAAATAAAATAGTTGATAAAAAAGAAAGAGAGGTGTTGAGTAGGGGGTGAAATCGGCAGACTGAAACTGGAGGCGACATGTAAGAAATGGGACGACGTGTGGGCCTAATCCTGCCTCCAAAACATGATTCGGTTATTTTCACGTGCGAAAGGCCCAACGTGTGAAAAGAGTTTTTGTTTTAGGTTAATAGTAAGCCCATATAATATGGGCCCCACACACCAGCCTCTGCAAATATTATTCACCTATTTATCTGCAACTAGTACATTATAAAAGTACACTGTAACATTATCATTTTGTAACATTACACACTAGACCTGATACTTTTATCTGAGATCTGGACTCCGATCCGGATCCGATCCGAAAATCTGAATATCCAAAGGGGTCGAATCCGGATCTGGATAGTAAAATGTTGGATCCGTCGAAGCCGGATCCGAATCCGAATATCTTAATTTTTTAGTCTGGATATCCGGATCCGTAAGTTTTATTAATAACTATTTCAAAAATAGTAATATCTATATATAAAAATTAATTTTATTTAATATATTTCATTTTTATAATAGTATATATAAATTTTATGTAAATTTTGTAATATCAATATATTATACATAGAAATAATTAAAAACATTATATTTTTTATTTTAAAATTATTTTTAATATTTTATATATATTTATATTATTTTGTATTTATTTTAAGGATCCAAATCAACATCAGGATATTACAATTTTTAGAAGGATATCCGACACCCGGATATCCGAGAACCCCAGATCCGGTAAGGATAGTAAAATTATGGATCCGCCGGATAAAAATCCGGATCCGGATACCTTAAAATTGGCCGGATACCCGATCCGTCTCAGACCTATTACACACCAGCAAACCTTATGTGAGGTGGGGGCGGCTGTCCCCAGTGAAGAATTATAATAATTATTTAAATGTGTGCAAATTCTTATAGAAAACGCTGGATGCACTGCTCTGTTACCCCCACTCAGAATATGTTTCTGCCCCATTGTCTCTAATTTGAGTCGTCTGGGTTTCTTTTAATATGTTTCTATTATTTTATTAGATTTATTTATCTTTTAATATAGCACCATTTTATAATTTTTATCCATGATAAATGAATAGCATATTCAGATCTATTCAATTGGAAGTCTGAAATGATTTGTAGTAAAATAACAAATTCAATGTTATTCAAATATTTATTCAATTTGTTATTTGACATGATATCTTAAAAGTTATTATTATTAAAAATATTTAAGTCGTAAATTTTATGCATTTTAGTTATTTTAGAGTGTTTTAATTAAAAAATTACATTCTAAATCTGATAATTTTTAAATGGTTTAACTAGAATTTAATAAAAATAAAACCAATTCCAATTTCAAATTGAATATACTCCAGTTTTTATGGTTATCTTAAAGCATGTTAATTAACTCAATACTGATAAAACAATGTTTTTAATATAACTAGATTAAGATCTGCACCTTGCGCGTGATAAACATTTCATATATATTATATATTTTCATACATATTATGAAATAATAAATATATATTAAATAATTAAAAAGTCAGTAACTATTACGTATATAATCAAATTGGTGTGAATACATAAATAAATTTTAATAATCCAAACACTCTTTTTCTATTTTATATGGTACATAATTAAATTTAAATGATATTAACGTATATATAGTGTAATTTAAATATTGATATATATTAAATGATAATTTCTACTCATATGGTTTTTTGATCATTTGTGTATTTTTATAACAAAAACATAAATCACTTGCAAAAAAAAAATATTGTGGGATTAATAGTTTTAGTAATTTATAATTTAAAAAAATCAAAGCAAAATTTAAAATTTAATATTAAGTTTTCAATTTTGTTCAAAGCAGATTTCCAAATTAAAATATTTATGTATTTTATATCGTTTATATTACAATTTAAACAATATTAATATATATATATATATATATCTTTTAATCTTAATATTTTTAAATGATACTACCTACTTATATGATTTTGTAATCATTTGTATCTTATCATAACAAAAAATTTAAATCATGGATCACAAAAATTATGTGAGACTTTTAATAGTTTTAATAATTTATAGTCCTTTACAAAAATCAAAATATAACATATACAGAAAAATCCAAAATTTTATTATATTTTTAATGTGGTTGTTTTATTTATTTTATTAATTTAAAATTAAAAAATATGATAGAGGTTACACTAATTTTTATCAAATATTTCTTATTCAAAATAATTAATTTTATGTTTACTTTAGTCAAATTAGGTAATTCTGTAATTTTTATTTTAGGAAAATGAGGAACATTAATAGTGAATATATGGTTATTTTAATAAAAAGTTTATTATATATTTAGATAGACCAACATATTTTCTAAGAATTCTAAGATTCATTGTGGTGATGATACATGACGACATTAAATGTTGTAATGTTTCTCCTTTAATATGTAGATAATATTTATTCAATCAGAAACATCGACAAATCAGATCTGGTTATAAGCCCATTTCGGACAAAAATTCCTAAGTCAAACTATTGCAAAACTAGCTTCGCCCGTCCACTAAACCCAGCATATTCCGCTAGTCTGTTTTTTGTAATCTTTAGGATTCGGTTGCCGTTCTCAACTATCGACGAAGTTCCCGGGAATGTGAGGTTCTCTTTGTTGCCTCGGATACCGGGACTTCTCGTGACGTTTTCGGAATAGCTAATTCTCAATGAACTCCACGGAGCTTATAACCGTGCCTCGAATGTTTTTCTTAGAATCAGTGTTTTGAAGGGAAAAAACCTAAAAACTCCAAACAATGCATAACATTAAAATAGTTTTAAACGAAATAGAACAAACCCAAAACTTAAACAGAGACAAAATGCTCACACTAACTCAAAACCTGCAAGACATACTACTTTTTAGAAAACCAATGAAGAATTACTGAGAATGTTAACGGTTAAACCACCGCCAACAATTTTCTCTTATAAAGACGGAAGACAAATTCTCAAGATCACAAACCCAAAGATTCATTATACAGTAAGAAAACAATAACTAAACGATCATAATACCAGGTGACATACATCGGATCCTACTAGTAACGCTTAGATAAAAGCCTTGATGAAATCTGATTTTCATGATGGAAATGGTAGTTGGGGTACGAGAGGAAAGTATGCACCTTTTAAATTTTCAAAACCTGAAATGTGCTTCTAAAAATAAAATTAATAATTTCATACGGCATAATGATAAAATTATTTATTGTAATATGTAGAAACACTAATAATAATGTGAAGTTGAAGCTTATACGTTAGACCAACTTGAAAGCTATAAATCATTAACCTTTTATTTCATTATGCCAAAGCAGACTACATTTGAAAGCAATACAAAGCAAACATAGTCAGCTCCACCAAAAGTTTTTTTTTTTTTTTTGCTTAAAGCTCCACCAAAAGTTGGTCGCATTAAATCTGGACTAATTAGTCTCTTAATTTAAGTTTAATTAGACTTACTTTTTCTCATGACGATGACTGTCTTCATAAATTCAATGCATTATTATCCAAATCAACAATTAATTTTAGCTGAATGAGCAATCCAACTCATTCTTGTTTGCATATACGTATCAGTTACAATATTATACGTAATTATCCTCAATTCTTTTCCTTTTCCTTTTAAAGACAGAAAAGCATTTTGAAGAACTTAAGGCATAAATAATTCTTTAAATTGGTCACTTTCACTACAAGAAAACAACGATATTCTGACGGACATTCCGACGGAAAATGAAATCCTCGGAATATCCCGAGGAATTTCCTCGGAAATTCCGAGGAAACACAAAATTTGGTTTCCTCGGAATTTCCTCGGAATAAACCGACGGAATTCCGAGGAAATATCAATCCGTCGGAATATTCCGAGGAAATTCCGAGGAAATATATTTTCCTCGGAAAAAACCGATGAATTCCGAGGAAATATTAGAGCCGTTGGAGAGCCGTTTGAGGATTTTACATAATTCCGAGGAAATTCCGACGGACTAGCCGTTGGCGTCGGAATTCCGTCGGAATTTCCTCGGTTTGTCGGCAGGATTTAACCTATAAATACAAGCTCCTCTTCCTCTTCATTCACTCCATATCTTCATCCTCCCTCTTACTCTATTTACACACGAATTTGATTCATAAAAATATGTCTTCTTCAAATTATTTTCGTTCTTGGATCGATCGACCTCATTTGGATCCGAACACGAGATTGCTTACGGAAGAATACCAACGAGGTATAACCGAATTCATGGGGTTAGTTCACCGACAACCGGAAGCAAAAACAGTAAGTTAAGATGTCCTTGCTCTAATTGTAAAAATAGAAAGGTTATTAAAGAGTGGGATGTTTGGACTCATCTATATTTGAGTGGGTTTACACGAAGTTACAAAATTTGGTATCATCATGGGGAAACTGATTATGAACATGGTAGTACTAGCGAACCTCAGCCAGCGGTTAGATTAGAAGAACCAATTAGAACGGATGTAGATTATGGTGTAGGTACTGAGCAGATGGTAAATGATCATTTTAGAGGGGAAGATTTACCCAATGCACAAGCTAGGAGATTTTATGATATGTTGGATGCTGGAAAGCAACCATTGTACGAAGGTTGCAGAGATGGTCATTCAGCTTTATCATCTGCTACAAGATTGATGGGCATTAAAACAGATTATAATTTGGCTGAAGACTGTGTGGATGCGATTGCTGATTTTGTAAAAGGTATTCTACCCGAGGATAATGTAGCTCCTGGTTCATACTACGAGGTTCAGAAACTCGTAGCTGGTCTTGGTTTATCGTATCAGGTAATAGATGTATGCAGCGACAACTGCATGATTTATTGGAGGGCGGATGAACAGCGGGTTACATGCAAATTTTGTGGGAAGCCTCGTTATAAAGATACGAGTGGAAGAGTTCCAGTGCCATATAAAAGGATGTGGTATTTGCCTTTGACGGAAAGGTTGCAGAGGTTGTATATGTCTGAACGCACAGCGCAACCAATGAGATGGCATGCGGAGCACTCAACAGATGGTGAGATCAGACATCCTTCAGATGCAAAAGCGTGGAAGCATTTCCAATCAAAGTATCCCGACTTTGCGTATGAGAGAAGAAATGTCTACCTTGGATTATGTACTGATGGTTTCAGTCCGTTTGGCAAGAGTGGAAGACAGTATTCTCTATGGCCCGTCATTCTTACACCATACAACCTACCCCCAAACTTGTGCTTGCGACGAGAGTTTTTGTTTCTCTCGATTCTCGTTCCCGGACCAGAGCATCCTAAGAGATCACTTGATGTGTTTCTTCAGCCACTAATATATGAGTTGCAACAACTATGGGCTCAAGGTGCTGAAACATATGATGTTTCGTGTAAAGAAAACTTTCAAATGCGGGCAGTACTAATGTGGACAATAAGTGATTTTCCAGCATATGGTATGTTGTCTGGATGGACAACGCATGGAAGGCTATCATGTCCATATTGTCAAGATAACACTGATGCTTTCCAACTAAAACACGGAAGGAAAACGTGTTGGTTTGACTGTCACAGGAGATTCCTACCACCTGATCATCCATATCGTAGGAGTAGGAATTTGTTTACGAAGAACAAGAGGGTGTTTGACAGTCCACCTCCGGAAATTTGTGGGAAAGATTTGAAGATACAACTAAGAGATTTTGGTGCAGAAAGGACGCCAGACGTCGGTGGACATGAGCGTTTTCCGGTAGATGCTGTTGGAGAACTACATAACTGGCACAAAAAAAGTATTTTCTGGGATTGCCATACTGGGAGGATCATCTGCTAAGGCATAATTTAGATGTCATGCATATTGAGAAGAACTTTTTTGACAATCTCATGAACACGATCCTTAATGTTCAAGGTAAAACAAAGGATAATTTGAAGTCAAGACAGGATTTAGTCGATATATGCGCTCGTTCAGAACTTCATGTTGATGAGAATGGTAGGGCTCCTTTTCCCATATACCGACTTGATGCAGAGGGAAAAGATGTGTTCTTTGATTGGATTTCAAACGATGTGGAATTTCCAGACGGTTACGCATCTAATTTGCGTAACTGTATCGACAGAAAGGAAGGAAAGTTTACTGGCTTGAAAAGCCACGATTGCCATGTAATGATGCAGCGCCTCCTTCCGTTTGCCTTCAAGGAACTATTACCACGAAATGTTCATGAAGCAATTGCAGGGATAAGTGGTTTCTTCCGCGATTTATGCACGAGATCAGTGACTCTTGAAGGTATTGAAAATTTGAAGACTAACATAGCCGTGATTCAGTGCAACCTAGAGAAGATATTTCCTCCTTCATTTTTTGATGTTATGGAGCATCTTGTTATTCACCTGGCAAGAGAATTGGAACTTGGTGGTCCTGTGCAGTATAGATGGATGTATCTGTATGAGCGGTATATGTTCCATTTGAAGAAGATGGTGAAAAATTTAAGTAGGGTGGAAGGTTCTATAGTCGCACAGATGATCAATGAAGAAACTTCAAACTTTGCCGAGTACTACTTTCCAGCAGAAGTTCAGACCAAAAACAGAAGACCTGCTCGGCATGATGATAGAGGCGAACGGGCAACATATCCTGTTACGGTTCCAGACATTTTCACAGACGTTGGGCGACTTAGCGGAAAACCAAAGGACCGTCGACTTACTGAGCAGGAGCGCAGTCATTTGCAAACATATTTGCTCACCAACTGCGAAGATGTTCTTCAATATGAGAGGTAAATAAATTAGCTTACAAATTTTTATTTTAACAAGTTGAAATTTAAATCTTAATTAATTACATTATTGTCATCATATGTACAGGATTTTCATGGCAGAAAAGCGGTTCGAATATAGATACGCCACAGAGGACGAACTAGAAGAAATGAAGCAGAGAGATTTTGCTAGATGGATGTTTATTTATGTGAGTGCTTTAAACAAATTAAAATATCATTTATCACATATTTATACTAATTCACATTTATTGATATAACATATATATGTGCTATTAATAGGTGTCTGCTGGTTTGGCCAGAGGTGAAACATTTGACGATTGGATACGCGAGATGGTCGTTGGACCAAACTTTGTTGTGAAGTCATATCCGAGATTTTGTACTCGAGGATATGCATTCACAACTCAGAAGAGGAGACGTTCGAGTACGACTTATGATGCTGGCGTTTGTTCTGCATCAGGAGATGATGTATACTACGGACACATACATGAGATTTTGGAAATCAAGTATTTGGGCATGGTTGGATTGCGCTGTACTGTTTTCTATTGTGATTGGCACGACAACACTCCAGATCGAGGTGTGAGAACAGATGCATTTGGTGTTACATCAGTAAATTCGAGGCGAAAGCTGCAATATTATGATCCTTTCATTCTTGCTTCTCAGGCCGATCAGGTAATTAAATGTTAATTATTCAGAATGATTCATCATCATGTGTATTAATTTATAATTTTTCTAAATGTTACAGGTTTGTTATATCAAGTACCCCCGGGTAAGGAACAGAGATGATCCATGGGTTACTGTTACAAGACTCAACCCGAGAGGCCGAGTTCAGGGAAGTTCTGAGCTGGAAGACCCACTACAACCAAGCACATCCGGCAACTTAAGTGCAGCAGAAGATTTAGCTGGAGTTGGTCTTGTAGTCGATTTAACCGACTTCGGAGAGGAAGCCGTCGTTCACGTAGAGGATGAACCAGTGATTGGAGAGTTTCACCAAGATCCAGATTCAGATTCATCTAGTGATGATGACTCGGAAACAGAATACCATTGATTTTTTTTTTTTTTTTAAAGAAATACCGAGGAAATTCCGAGGAACACTTGATATAACCTCTTTCCTCGGATATAAGTTATTTGGTTTATCTAGCAAGGCAAAGCTGAATACGAATTAAAAACTACTCAAAACACAACCAAATAAAACGAAGAAACCATGTAAAAGATATAGGAACTCATAATTAAGAAAAAAAAAAAATAAAAAACTAAGTTCAAAATTAAGTTCAAAATTAACCGAAAAAAAAACATAGCTCCTACTCCTCGTCTCCTGCTCCAGATGTTCCTGCATCTTTGGCTCTCTTAGACCTCTTTCTTACCCTGTGTGTACCACTCGAACCCGAACCAGAGCTGGATGGAGAGTTGTCCCGATGAACTACATCATCCTTTTGGCAACGACACGGCCTGATACGTGAAATGGCAGCCCAGATCTTGTGTAGCATGTCGTTGTTTGTCTTTATGCTCTGATCTCTCCAATGTTGTTGCTGGCGCGAAGTGGCGTTCGGTGGAAGCTCTTGCAGCTTGTACTGGCTGGAGTCTGATGGGAGTAGCTGATGGGGTTGTGAATCATCTGGAATGGCTTGTGCAGCCTCATCTTCTCCTTCTTCATCATCCACGGCCTTGCCTTTGGTCTGATATTTTGGCGTGAAGAAGGATGGCTTGTCTACTAGTGCGGTAGCAGGGGGTAGGAACTCAACTGCAGCGTCTGAAAGTAGAGCAGTCAGGCCGATCTGAGGCAGGTGGCAGTAGAGTGTTTTCTTCGCTCGGTCCTGGAATACGTAGACGTAAGGACCATCCCGATGGATCCTCGAGTGGGGACCAGCTATGAACTCTTTACTTACTAGATTTTTGACATCCAGGTAGTTCCAAGCAATTTTGTTCGATCTGTCCAGTGCTACCTGATGGTTCTCGCAGTCTACACCCACATGTGTAAGGATCCGAGTAATCACTGCACCAAATCCACATGCACGGCTCTTGGATTTGGTTACTTTCCCCTTGTATCCTGCTAAGTTTGCGGCCAGCACCGCTCCCATGTTGAAGGCAGTAGCAGGTGGGAATGTAGAGTTTCCAAATGCCGGTAGCAAATGCCTCACACCTTGGTACAGGAGGCACAACTCCCATTGCGTGACTGATGCGGCTGTGGTTGTCCCGTATAGCAATGAGCCAATGAGGCGTGTGGCATATCTCAGTACTGGGCTCCGGATAAGTGACTCCTTTGCCTGAGAAGATCTATAAACCCCTGTGCCAATCGTTTCCCAGAAGTTCAACAGCTCTGAAGTCCAATAAAGACCAGATGTCCTCTCCCCTGCACTCAATCCAAATAATCCGCAGAGGTCTGTGAAAGATACCTCAAAGTATTTTTTCTGCACTACGAATGCCAAAAACCTTCCTGATGGCTATCATCGGGATGGCTGACGTATGCGGATGCTATGAACTGGCGTACCAACTCCGGATAAGTGGGTTCGTTGAGGTTGCATAGTTGGCCTAGACCCATGTTCTGGAACAGCCCTTCAATGTCTGATTTGATTCCCAATATTGTCATCGTCTCAGGACATGCTAGTTGTGTAGCCGGAACGGCTACCTTCTTCATGTTGTTGTAGTGGGTGGTATCAGACTTATCCCAGTTCTTTGGCCTTTGCTTCTCTCGCTGAGACGAACCCTCTTCTTGTGTGTTCTTCTTTGCTGATGTTTTCGGACGGTTCATTCTCTACAAAATAGAATCTTTGAAACAAGTGAGTATGCAGTATATGTTTTGATAAAAAACAAGCGAGTTGTGATAAATAAAAACCAAATTGAAAAAAATTCTCAATCCCTAAATCATCTCAAATCCGGTTCCAAACTCGTTGATCACAGACAATTGTGTTCTATTTGGTGTTTAAACATCTGTTTCATACTTATTTGATCAAGGAATCAACACGGAAATAAGAAATTCACAAAACCCAAAAAATTGCTCAAGAACACGATTTGAGAATGTGGAGATTCGCGGAGTATACCTGTCTTAGGGTGAAAACGAGTGTAGGAATCAGGTAGAGCTCGAAAAATCAAGGGGAATAGAGCCCAAAATTGTTCAAATCGGATGATTATAGAGAGAGAAAAAGGGGGTCGAATTATAGGGGAAATCGGAGGGGATGAGAGTTCTGAGGTTTAGATCCAAAAAATTCGGGTTTTGCCTAATAATTCTGTTCGCACACGCATCGATCGATGCGTTTTGTTATATAAACGCATCGATCGATCGGTTTATAACAAAAGATACAAGATTTTCCGAGGCTATTCCGAGGAAGGCTTCAGATTTTGTTCGATCGATCGATCGTATAATCCAATCGATCGATTACATTCTTACGGCTTTCGTCCATCTGGTGATCGATCGATGCGATTTTTTACACAAACGCATCGATCGATCCGTTTTCCGAGGATATTCCGAGGAAGGTTTGAGATTTTGTTCAATCGATCGATAATATAATCTGATCGATCGATCACATTCTTACGGCTTTCGTCCATCTGGTGATCGATCGATGTGTTTTTTTACACAAATGCATCGATCGATCCGTTTTCCGAGGATATTCCGAGGAAGGTTTGAGATTTTGTTCAATCGATCGATTATATAATCTGATCGATCGATCACATTCTTACGGCTTTCGTCCATCTGGTGATCGATCGATGTATTTTTTTTTCAAAAACACATCGAGCGATTCGTTTATAAAAAAACATACAAGATTGAAACCCCAAACACTAGTTCCTCGGAATTTCCTCAGAATATTCCGACGGAATTACGAGGAAGAAAAGGGTTTCCTCGGAATTCCCTCGGAATAGTCTGAGGAAATTCCGAGGAAATAGGGGTTTTAAACCGAAAACAACGTTTTGCGGTTTGAATAACACCTATATAACCCTTATTAAGTGTCTTACGTTAATTATGAAGTCTAAAATTTGTTCCTTACCCCTTAATTAACACTTTTCCGATTGTATGAACGAAATCCCACAACATAAGAGAAACACTTATACGTTTTAATGAACGGTATAGGGAATACTTTCAATTAGTTTTGAAATTTGTTATTTCATGGTTTATGCTAATCTATACAAAGAATCCTCAATGGTATATATTACAATTGTATAAGAAATGAAAAACCCCAAAAAAAATTGATGTTTTGAAACCCCAAACACTAGTTCCTCGGTATTTCCTCGGAATATTCCGAGGAAATTCCGACGGATACTTTACTATCCGTCGGAATTTCCTCGGCATAAATTTTCATTTTACCGGGCAAATATTTCGCGAAAATTGAAATTAGAATTCCGACGGAAAATATCCGTCGGACCCTAGGTTTTATAACCACGAGCCACTTCTTCTTCCCCATTTCTCTCTTCTTCCTCTGCGCGACTCCTCTCTTTTTTCTCCGGCGATTTCCCCCTGAAATCCGACGATATCTCCGGCGATCTCCCACTTTTCTTACACAAATCATGTAAGGACCCTATCCCACTCTCTTAGGTTCTATTTGTTAGGTTTTTGTGGAGTTTTGATAGATTTTTGTTAAGGTGATTGGTTAGGACTGTGATTTTTGGTTGTATAATATGTTTAGAATTGTGATTTGGTTGAATAATTTGTTTTGTTGAATTGATTTATAATTTTTTTATAATTTTTTTATTTTTTTTGTATTTATAAAATTGATTTTAGTATATAAAATTGATTTTTTTATTTTACAAAACGATTTTTCTATATAAATTCGATTTTTTGGATTTTACAAAATCTTTTTTGTATATAAATTCGATTTTTTGGATTTTACAAAACATTTTTTAATATCTATACAACTTTTTTGTGATTAAAAACTATTATTTGGGATTTAAAAATATTTTTAATATATATATATATATTATTAAAACTATTTTTTGTAATTATTGAACTATTTTTTATTTATTAAAACTATTTTATTTATTAGAACTATTTTTATATATTTATTAAATATTTTTAATATCTATAAATCTTTTTTTGTGATTAAATTATTTGAGACTTTAAAAAAAAAAATTTATATATTTCTGTATTTATTAAATATATATTTTTTAATTTACAGGTCTCATGATGATCAGATCCGGCCTCGACAGCGTCGTGGTCGTGGTGGTACGGGGAGCCAGTCTCGGGATTCAAGCCAATTTCAGGATTCCCCTTCGCCCCACAGCTCCAACCAGACATCTCCCTCTGCTGCACCCGCTCCTGCTCCTCTCGCTCCCGCTACTGCATCCGCTCCTCCTCCTCCGGGTCCTCCGGGAGTGATGAGTGTTGCGGAGTTGGTTCAACAGCCCGGTCGTGACCATCTTCCGTATCTCACTCCGTATCCACATGGACATGGTCAAACATGGTAATTAAACATTTTTTTTCTTTAAATTTTGATTCATTATTAACCGTTTGTTCTTTTTATTAGGTTCAACCGATCCGGGAACGGGATCAGCGCATGGATCAACCGTATGATGTACTCGGCCCTCGACAAGGGACATCCGACTTTCACTCACTTCCCTACCGAAAAGCAGGTTCTGTGGTTTCGTCAGTTTGCGGTAAGTATTCTAATTTTTTACTTATATTTTTAATCTTTAATATAAATTTTTACTAATTGTGTTTTTTTTTCAGCAAGAGTTCAACTGGAATTCCGATGAGACGCTCTTTATCTATCACCACTTCGTCCATAAAGTTATGGACAACTATGGGAAGCAGATCCACGAGTGGAAGAAAAAGTGGGAAATCAATAAGGTTCGATTTAATTTATTAAACAATTTTTTAATTTATTAAACTATTTTTAAATTTAATAAACTATTTTTTTTTTTATTAAAAGGTACCAAAGTCGATGAACGACACGGTCTGGAAGGAGTTGTGTGCGCATTGGGATAAGGAAGAGACGAAAGAAACTTCTTCCACCAACTCCACCAACCGCAGGAGCGACCGTAAAGGGAAGGGCATCTACAAGCATAACTTGGGTGCTCAATCTATTGCCACTTGGGAGATCGCATGGTAAGTTCAAACGTTTTTTCTTCAATTATTTGAGTTTCAGAATTTTAATTTATTGTGCATTTCTTCTAATTTCTAATGTTTCTTTAATTTATGTTTTTTTTCAAGGCGGAAGAAAATGATGGCGAGCCGGTTGATGATCTCGCCCTAATGAGGAGGGCGTATACCAACAAGAAGACCGGCCAGATTGATGACGGTCTTGTGAGGGACGTGGTCGACCTGGTCCAAACTCAGGTGGTAGACGAAGTGTCTCAGCTTCAAACCGAGGATGACGCTTCGACGGCTTCGACCAACTTGTCTCGGTTTCGAATCAACGAAATCGTTGAATCCGTAAGTTCTTTTTTTTTAAAGTTCAATTCATTTATTTTTTGGTTTAAATTTGTAAATTTGGCTATTTTCTATTCAGTCGGTTCCAAAGAAGAAGGGACGTTTGGTCGGTTTGGGTCGTCGCACCCGGTCGGTTCCTCCTTCTTCTGCACCACCGCCCTTTGTTGATCCAGAAGTACTTACGGCTCAGTTGAAGGACAAAGATGATCGTATATCTTTGTTGGAGACCCAGATGGCGGCTCAACAGGCGGGCTATGAGGCACAGAGGAGGCTGAACCAGCAAATGATGGAGATGATGCAGATGATGTACCCGAACGAGGTGTTCCCGGACGTGCCAGACCCGTAGATTATTTTTTTTTTTCCAAAAACTCGGAATGTTTTATTTTTATTTGTGAAACTTTGAATATTAATTAATATGATTTCAATTTTAATTTTAATTTCATATTTTCGAATTTAAATTTCAGAAATTTTATTTTTTTAAAAAAATTAATATTTTTTACATTCCGAGGAAATTAATTATATTTTTTACGCGATCGATCGATGCGTTTTTGGACATAAATCCATCGATCGATCTGTTTACAAAAAAAACGTTCGGAATATACCGAGGGACATGTTCCTCAGAATATACCGAGGAACTGTTCCCTCGGAATATTCCGAGGAAGATGTCCCTCGGTATATTCCGAGGGAACAGTTCCGTCGGTATATTCCTATCGATCGATGTATATATGTCCAAAACGCATCGATCGATGAACGTTCGAGGAAATATCCCGACGATGTTCTCCCTCGGTATATTCCGAGGACATTTCCGACAAAATAATGGTCCTCGGAATTTCCTCGGAAATTTGTTTTCTCGGAATTCCGTCGGAAAATTCCGAGGGATTTCCGAGGAAAGAAGAAATTCCGAGGAATTATTTCCGACGACTTGTTTCGTCGGTATGTCGTCGGAATAACGGTATTCCGACGAAATTCCGACGATTTTTTCCCTCAGAATCCTTGCTGTTTTCTTGTAGTGTTTACTTGTGTCGACAAAGATTAAAATAACATCTCTTCTCATCTACATGTCTTTATTCTGACATATAAGTTCTAGACATGTCTAATACCAAAAAGCTATCTAAAGGTCTCAAAACTAATTCTACTTAGTTATTTAGATTTAACTGAAGATGATATGGAAGCGGTTGGGCGTGAGCCATCTCTTCATTCCTCAGTTAGCAAATTAGACGTGCGGATTACTTTCATAATTAAACAAACCGTTTATAAAAGTGGTCGAAGCATGTGGTTATAACTTATACTAGGAAAAGTATCTCCAACTTATCTTTATATTTGTTTCTATAGCAGCATTTAGAGGCAAATTTATTCCAATCCAACTCTATTTCTACTTCTAAAACAGAAGTTTCTATTTTTCTTCTACAAAAGTAATAATCTTTTATTTTTTATTCTGTAATTATTATTTTTTAATTATTTTAGAGGAATACACCTCTATTATATAGAGTTCTTCTATTTTAGACTCAAAAATAGAAATATACATTGAAAATGGTCTAAGTTATACAAATGGTTTAACAACCACTTAAGAAATAAAAGGGTATAAATATAAACATCGGTTTAGTAAACAAATGACTTTTAAAATTTTGGATATTTTATTATTATAGGAATTTTAGTATATGATATTTTTAAATATACTTTTTGCCTTCTATATTTTCAAATTCAATCATTTTAACAAGCCAGTTATAATTATAATTCAACAACTTATATATCTTCTCTTTAACAGATGAATAAAATCATAATCTTTTTGACCAAACGGGTAATTAACAGTCGGCCCTAATAGCAATTTGGAATAGTATATACAAGTAAACAATTTTAGATATTCATAATCTTAACTTCATGATTTATCGTTAATTCTCTTCAGAAATATTGTAAGACTTTATTTTTTGACATACTGTATTCTCATTTGATGAAGTCACTTTTAGAATTGTAATCAACTATTAATTTCGAATATATTTAAGTTTTCATATTGACAAAACCATAGACTATTTTCTTAAGATACGTTCCATTTTGTCAGGATTCTAGTACATTTTACATCTTTTAACTTTTTAAGCAGAAGGTTTATCATTCACCTTTTCCATCACCTGATTAGGATTATAAGTTTCACTTTAACATCAGATTTGGCCGAAGCATCCAACTAATATGAGAAGTAAAGTATGCTCCTTGATACAAGCCAACAGTGGGTTAAAACATTTAGACTAAAGTCCAAATAACGAAACGGACATACACGCAGTATATGGTAGTAAGAAACAAACTACGTACGAATCATCGCAAAATTTTCATATGTAGATAAAAGTAAAATATAGATTCATCTTGATCCGACTTAATCGAGCATGCCGATAAGTCTTAGCCACACTAAAAAGTCTACAAGACACAACACAAGATTTTCTTTTCTTTTTCAGTAATCATTGTCTTATGAGAATGGAAATTGCTTCTTTTTCTTTCTTAAATCAAGTGGATTCAATGTAATTGTTCAAGAAAATAATTTATTCCTAACAATTATTTTTTATGTTTCAATTTATACGTTTTTTTTCTTTGGTAAAAATGTTAAAATTCATTACCAGATTTTTAGTTTTTTACAGACAAACAGGGGAAACAAGAAGCGGAGTACAAAATTAAATCTAACAGAAACTCAGACCAACACATAAACATAAACATGACCTAAACTACAAGCAAAGCAACATCACATGAAGAAAGCATCAAAGATAAAGCCATAACTTGCCGCAGAATCGAACCCCCAGTTAGAACGAGATATTGGATCCGGTAGAATTGGGCGTACCCGGTGACCAAATCTTAAAGATCGGGAAGTCAAAAACAGCTCGCTAGGCCCACCTAATCCACGGCCTTCAAGGACAGACCGCTACACCTGCAACCAAGGACACCGGCCGAGAGAAGATCGAGCTTTATTTGGAGAAGGAGCACCCAAAGCCGCCACACTGCCATCGAACCTGCACCGGAGAGACAAAGACAACAACCTCCACCGTAAGGTGAATGTTCTCGAGACAGCCCTAGATCAGCCCCAGAACCCTGTTGACTCCGCACATGTTGCCACCGAAGAGCCTAGCTGCGGTTGACAAGACCAGCAACCATTCTCGCCGCACACGCCCCTGCGACGGAGAACCCGTCGAAGACCAAACCAGCTTGGAAACGAAGGCAACTCCGAGAAGCTCCTGGGAGAAAGTTGACCGGCCCAAAAAGAACGCCGCTGGAGACCAGACAGACAAGGGGAAGAAGCACCGCAGCTCCACCGTCAGAAGGGCCCAAGACGCCTTCAGCCAAGCCAACTCACTCACCCATCCGAGAAGACCGAGTAGAGAGGCAAGAGATACAATAAAAATCCTGCATCCAAAGCTCAGATCTGACACCAGATCGAAGCCCCCGCGACTCCACTCGCTCAAAGGAACCAACACATCCCCTCCTCTACCATGTTTCACCGGGATTCCAAGTCCGACGCGCCAGATCTAGCCCGCGCGGAGACGCGAAGACCTAGAACCACCGAGAAAGGAAACAAAGCAGAGGAGGGAGAAGAGCGGCGAGAGGAGAAACAGCGAAAAAAGGGGGGGGGGGTGGATGACCAGCGACTACAGAGAAGGAGGAGCGCCGCCGGCCACCAAGGTGAAGAACGAAATAGGGTTTTGTTTTTTGAGAGGATTTAGAGAGAGAGAGGGGAGTTAGAGAGAGGTTCAATTCAAGCCCAATTTATACGTTGTTTTAGTTTCTTTCGCACATATTAGGAAAATTACTAAATTTATTATTTTAACCCTAATTAATACATTATTTTTTTATTATGTTAATTAATAAGATAAAAATGGATATAAAATTGGAAAACTATCAAACAAATGCATTGAAAACATAAAACAATATTTAAAAAAATAAAATAAAATTTTAACTCTAAGACGAAAGCTAATATGAAACAGAAGAAGTATTTATTACGTAAATGAATTTCAAGGTTGACATTACTTGTTTGTAATAAATATATACAATATTTAAAAGATATTACAACAGAAAATGCATTAAAATTTTGCTTGGGAAATTTTATTTTTTCCTTTTTATATATTCCATTTTAAGTATTAAACATCTGTTTCTCCATATTTCATCACTCTTTTGGTTTCCACTTTCAATAATGAAAAAACTTCTATTTTTATACTTCAATGTTTTTAAGAGCGAGAGAGAAATTAGCCTTTGTACTTGCAATTTTTCAGACAGATCTCATGTAGTAAAGCAATTGGGCTTTTAAATAATATGGTCGAGGCCTGCGACTTCGGTTTTCCGAAACCGAACCGAACCGAACCGTCGGTTTTCGGTTAACCGAAGTTATTAAAAACAATTCCGAAATAAACCGAATGAAATTTCGGTTCGGTTCGGTTCGGTTATCGTTTTATTTCGGTTTTCAATTTTATTTCCGAAAATAACCAAATTTTTAAAATTTTGGTTAATTTTGGTATAATGTTTCCAAAATATTCGGATATTTTCGGTTAAATTCGGTTATTTCGGTTAAATTCGGTTATTTTTGGGTTATTCGGTTATTTTCGGTTCGGGTTTTCGGTTATTTTCGAATATTTTTGGTTATTTTCGGTTTTTTAATTTTTTTTTTTTGAAAATCAAAAACCGAACCGAAAACCGAATTAATTTTCAAAACCATACCGAATTGAATCGAATTGAAAACCGAACCGAACCGAAAACTGAAAAAAACCGGTTCGGTCCGGTTCGGCCCATTCGGTTCGGACAAAAATCCCAGGCCTAATATGGTCTGTTCCCAACACCACTAAGATCCACGGGTACAGCCACAGAAATATCGTCATTGGTTTTCTAAAATTTATGTATAATTATGCATCACAAAAACAAAACTTCGGAAAATATAAATGTGTATTGATTTATCGTCATTGGTTTTCTAAAATTTATGTATAATTATGCAGTCACAAAAACAAATTTTCGGAAAATATAAATGTGTATTGATTTATGTGTTTAAACTGTTTTCTTGTATTTAAAATATATCGTACAAAATCTATTTCTCATAATTTACACACTCATATATATGTCTATGTGTTCAATGTCTAGTCGTTTTAGAGTTTTTCTATGGATTTTTATTTCATATTTATCTTTTAGTATTTTATACTAAGAGTTATGTTGAATTATATTGTTAGTGGTTAACTACTACAGAAAACTAAAAATCGTTAGTAAGAGAATGTCTTTAACAAAACTTGTGGAAAATACCTTAAATTTTTATGTAAGATACAAAAAATAATTTCAATAAAATTTAGAAAACTTTATTTCACTATAAAATATAAGATAGACATTCTACATGCATTATGTTTACGATATATATCTAAACACGATATATAAACCTAGAACGAATGATTCTATTAAAATTAGATTAAATTGATTCACATTATATACAAATGCTCAAATACAAAAAAAAACGAATTATCATGTAAGATACAACGAATAGTTTCAAGAAAAGTTTATAATGTAAATCTATTTCAGTATAAAAATATAAGATATACATTCTACATGCATCAAGTTTACGGTCGTTTTTTGAACTCTTGATATACAAACCTAGAGCGAATGATTCTATATTTATGTTGTAATTATAGTAAACGGATTCAAATTATATACAAATGCTGCAATACAAAAAAAAATGGATGGCTTGCATATAAAAGTTTATTGTGGTTTCATCTAACTTATCTAACTTGTAGAATTCTGTTCTTGAGATATAATATAACTCTAAATAAAATCACTTACAGTAATCATCGTTATATTTTGTAGTTTCTTAGACTCATAAAATCAAAATTAGTTTTTTTATATTTATACTCCAGTTACAAATATAAGTATATAGTCTAAAAAAAAATACAAGGAATAGTTCTCTCGTCATCCACAAAAGTAGTTATTTTCCTTTATAGGCGACGAAAGTAATTAGAGTTCAGTAAGTGGAGAAAAAACTGCAAAAGAAGACATATATAATATTTAACTAAATATACTTTACATTTATATAGAAGACAAAACAACAAATAAAAAACACAAAAGGCATGATTTAAGGGGTTTTGGGATCTGTAGTTTAATCACTCCTTTTTTTATTTTATATGATAATTATTGAGAGTGTTTGATGATTTTTATAATCATACGCCACTGAGATATGGTCCAATACTATTGGGTATATAAAAATCGTAATTGTTACATATAGATATAAACCTTCCGTGGAAGCCCCGTGGTACCGTGGTTTAACTAAGGGTTTATTAATGCTTCTACACCATGAAATTTGGGGTTCAAACCCCAGAAAACACAAATTATGTAGATTACGGAGAAAAAAAATTACAAGAGGTCTTCAGTATGGTGCAGGACGTATCATCGAACATGGATCTCATAGGACGGTTCAGAGTGATACAGTCAGACGTGCATTTTCATATGATGGTAGAATTGTCGACCGTAGAATCGTATATGTAATATTTCTCATCGTTGTAATAGATGATGTTTTAGAAGATGTTAAAAAAAAAAATATAAACCTTCCATTTACTAGCCAGATAACATTTGCTAGCAATAAACCATAATTTAGATGATCCACTTTGTGATTTGGATCACAAAACCAAATTTCAAGAAAACAGTAAATAAAAGAACACGTGATTTATTTTTAATATAAGCTTTAAGTTCACTTCCCCTCGAAGTGGAGTTTACTGAAATCAAATTTGAACTCTTCATTTTAACAAAAGAAAAGACAGAGTATATATCTCAAATATTCGAAATAACATAATTAATCATAAAACCAGATCTGGCCTCCGATCCTAAATCCTCAATTCCTCACCCATGAGAGAAATTCACCCCTTTCCAACCTTCACGTTTACTTGACTGCCGCCATATCAATAGTCAATATAATAGACATAAGTTGTTGGTCGAATAGTGAACTTAGTAACCCACATGATTTATTTCCAATATGTTTAATTCTTCCAATATATTAAATTACAGAACTGACCAATATGTTTAAATTGATTAGGATTGCCACATGCACTATGCAACCGAGTTAGATTCTGTTATTTACTCCAATTTGTCTTCTCAAACAAATGAATACAAGTAGTTAATGAATAGTTTTAGTTACAAAAAAGTACTTATATAGTTTTAAGAAAATAAATTAAAATAGGGATGATTGAGGAAGACAAGAAACAGGAATTTGGCGCTTGGTGTTTGTTCGTAAGCATTAAGATGATAAAATAAGAAGAAATAGTAAGGAAGAGAATAAATATGGGAAGAAACGACACATCCTCTCCGACAAAGATTTAGAAGAAAACTCAAACCCATTAAAACGGGAGGACCAAATTATATGGTTCGAATTAGATTGCTTTTAATTATTTTATCTTATTTTGATTCAAATTAGATAGTTTCTACTGTATTAAACTGAAGTTAGAAAAACTGAAAAAAGTTTATTATTTTTTGTTGAATTTTTAAATTGATTATCAACGAAAGAAAAAATTACATGCCACTGAGGTTTATGCTTTCGGATAAAGAAACACAAGTCATATAATGGAAAAACAACATATTACAGTTGTAGCGAAGAAGCCCAAACGAGTCATCGCTGCATCATGTCACCATAGAAGCTTGGCTTCCGCTTTCAGAGAGAGGATATCATGTTCCTAATTGTCTTGTCAATGTACCGAACCATTTGACCCGCGCTGAGGAGAGTACCCTGGTGGCGCCTGCTGTTCCTCTCACGCCAAATACTATGGATGCTAGCTTGGAGAGCAAGCTTCAGGATACATATATCAATCTCCCTCCTGCGAGGAGATAGAAGAGATGTGACGGTGATAGTCCAGTCAGGATTCACACGAGAACCCAATAGAAACCCTACTAGATCGATCCATACTGTAAATGAGTAAGGGCAAGCGAAAAACAGGTGGTCACGAGTTTCGTCCGGTTCACCACAGAGGAAACACGGTTGCACGCAACCCCAAGCTCTACTTCTCGCTCATGTCGACAATCTATCCTGAAAAGCCAACCATATGATAAAAACAAACCGTGGAATGCTCTGTTGAAACCAAACAACTTTGCACCAAGGGAGTTTTGGATTGTGGACCCGAAGTTGTTCCCATGTTGCTTTGCTTGAGAAGGTTGGTTTGTAATCTTCATCTCCGTGGCGCCATAGACGACGATCAGCAACCGCGTCCTCTGCCGGAGCTGGAACAGAGTTGATGCAGGCTATCATCGCCCATAGGTGATAGCCACGACACCGAAGAATGTTCCATTGTCCACCAGAGGCCGCTTCCAAGACCGTCGCGTAGCGAGGGATATCCAAACTTGTGTTCCTGAAGGGCCTGTAATGTTGAGAAGCCTTCCAACCCGAAGCCAGTTATCAAACCAGAATAAGGTGGTCTTGCTATTCCCTATCTCAGACAGGAGAAACGATGCAACTTGGTCCCTAAGTTTCAATAGTTTACGCCATATACAAAAAAAAATTAAATTTGTTATTACTCCCCAAATCTTTATTTACTACTTTTTAAAGAGATCAGAGATATTTATTATAAAAATGTCATTTATTAAATCTAATTAAATTTGTAAAACATAAAATTGCATTTGATGTTCATTTTTAAGGGCATGCCTAAATATATTAATAGTTATGTCTTCATATACCTTTAAAAAAATAATTATTGAGTTTATTTTGTAATATTCTTGTTCTCTAATTCTAATTTTAAAATATTACAAATCTTAATTTATTTATTTTTTTGATTTATGTGTAAAATTTGAGTTTTTTTTTAAAAAATTAAAATATTTATGAGATATAAAATTTTTAAGAATTAAAATGATAAACGAAAAATACTTATAATTTTTTAATATGATGTGTAATTAATTGTAAGGACCAAAATTGAAGTTTCACTATTTAAAACTTTAATTTGAAGTTTTGAAAAAATTTTAGAGAGCAAAATACTCTATATTTAGAGTTATAAAGTTTTTTTTTGGAAATTCTCTTAGTCGCTAGGTGATATATATGTTGAGTTTTAACCATTTTTAGTATTTGAATTTATTTTTTTCCCATTGCAATGCTTTCTTTCTTTTCTTGCAGTATAACTGTATAACAAAAACTGGATAAAGTTCTTCGGATCACTTTTTTTTTTCTTCGGATCACACTTTTAAAGAAAAAAAAAATACAACTAAAAATGGAACAATAATATCAGCAATTGTATATTTTTGTGTTTTGAGAAAGGGTTACAATTACTTCTTCAAAAAAAGAAAGGGTTACTTACAATCGTATCAATTTATACTTCGTTTACAAAAAAAAAAAAAATTATACCCTTCAATTCATTTAGGTGCAAACTACACATTATTAAATACATATCTAAGACGTATAGTTAAGTATATCTGTATTTTTTCTGACTCGATATATTTATATTTTACCAGTAAGAATTTCTTGGAAATTGAATAACTGAGGAGGAGAATATTAGGGATCTCCAAACCCTAGGACATTATTGACGCGTTCGAGAAATTGGTCATCTTCCTTGTTAGTACTTAGTACTATCAGACAAAAAAACAAATACTCAAATAGTAGAGTATTTTGCTCTCTAAAAAAATTTCAAAACTTAAAAGCAAGTTATATTTGTGTGCGTCATATGACACAATGCTCTCGTCACCGTGTAAGTAGCAAACCATTTTATTATTACATCTATTTTCCGTCAACTTTTTTATTATATTGGATATTGCTTAAAAATAAATTTTCCTCGATTATAAACCAGCGGCAGTGGTGCATACATATAGCCACACTTTAATATGCCAGCTTTCTATTGCCCCACTATAACATGGTTGAATACAAAATAAAAACGAACAATTGTGTATGCACAATATACAAATACGATCACAACTAAAAAAACCGACCATCATAGCAGTATGTACTTTTTTTTGAGATACTTATATAATAAAATATAATGAAATACATTTTGTAAACAAACACATAGCCTCAAAATGTAATTATATACACAAATACGATTACAACATAAAAAAAGACCATCGTAGCAGTATGTACACTTATATAATAAAATATAATAAAATACATTTTGTAAAACAAACACACATAACCTCAAAATGTAAGTATATAAAATTAATTAATACATTAAATAATAAAAGTATACAAAAGTATTTGATTCCAACTAAATAGCATAAGCTAGCGTTATAGTTGAGTTCTTCACCGTCGACTTTGACTTCTTTGCTTTTCTTCGAATGCAAATTTTACGATTACAAGTAAAGCTTCTCTATAGATTTTTTCTCTATTTAGTCACATTTATTTTTTGGCATATTTTAGTTATTTTCGTTTATCAGCTCATCGTGGAAAATCTCTCGGTTATAACCGACTTAATTTATTAGGCCTTTAATTTTAATAAACATTTGGTATTAAAAAGCTAATTTTGAATTATCTATTCATTAGATCAAATACATTGAAAATATAATAATCATATAGTGATTTTTTTGGAAAATCTATTCAAATTTGTAAATTGTTGTTGTTACGACGTTTATTTGTTGTTACATTTTATCATTCATTATAAAATTATTTCTTGTTTGATAGTTACTGATTTCTTTCATACACTATATATATATATTCCACGTTGTTTGATATCTATTCTAGTTCGATTCAGGTTTATTCGGGTTTCGAGTTTTCGGAATCAAAGATTTCAGTCACATTCAGGTATTTCTAAATTTTGGACCGGGTTCGGTTCGGATATTTTTGGATCGGGTTCGGATAACCCATTTAAATTATTTAAAAATTTAAAAATTCATTATATACTTTGTATTTCTCAAAATCTATAAACAAAATAATATATTACATATACATTTGAATAAAAAAATGTCAAAATACCTAAATTTAACATATAAATTAGTTTGGTGTGAATTTTTGGATAGAGAATCAATATTTTAAGTATTTTTGGTGTTTTGAGTATATTTTAGCTATTTTAGACATTTAATTTTGACTATTTATATATATTTTTTCAAGTATTTTGGACAACTTAAAACACTACAAGAAAACAGCGGTATTCTGACGGACATTCCTACGTAAAATGAAATCCTCGAATATCCCGAGGAATTTCCGAGGAAATTCCGAGGAAACACAAAATTTGGTTTCCTCGGAATTTCCCCGGAATATACCGACGGAATTCCGAGGAAATATCAATCCGTCGGAATATTCCGAGGAAATTCCGAGGAAATTATGTGTTCCTCGGAAAAAACCGATGAATTCCGAAGAAATATTATAGCCGTTGGAGAGCCGTTTGGGGATTTTACAAAATTCCGATGAAATTCCGACGAACTAGCCGTTGGCGTCGGAATTCCGTCGGAATTTCCTCGGTCTGTCGGCAGGATTTAAACAATAAATACAAGCACTCCTCTTCCTCTTCATTCACTCCATATCTTCATCCTCCCTCTTACTCTATTTACACACGAATTTGATTCATAAAAAATATATCTTCTTCAAATTATTTTCGTTCTTGGATCGATCGACCTCATTTGGATCCGAACACGAGATTGCTTACGGAAGAATACCAACGAGGTATAACCGAATTCATGGGGTTAGTTCACCGACAACCGGAAGCAAAAACAGGTATGTTAAGATGTCCTTGCTCTAATTGTAAAAATAGAAAGGTTATTAAAGAGTGGGATGTTTGGACTCATCTATATTTGAGTGGGTTTACACGAAGTTACAAAATTTGGTATCATCATGGGGAAACTGATTATGAACATGGTAGTACTAGCGAACCTCAGCCAGCGGTTAGATTAGAAGAACCAATTAGAACGGATGTAGATTATGGTGTAGGTACTGAGCAGATGGTAAATGATCATTTTAGAGGGGAAGATTTACCCAATGCACAAGCTAGGAGATTTTATGATATGTTGGATGCTGGAAAGCAACCATTGTACGAAGGTTGCAGAGATGGTCATTCAGCTTTATCATCTGCTACAAGATTGATGGGCATTAAAACAGATTATAATTTGGCTGAAGACTGTGTGGATGCGATTGCTGATTTTGTAAAAGGTATTCTACCCGAGGATAATGTAGCTCCTGGTTCATACTACGAGGTTCAGAAACTCGTAGCTGGTCTTGGTTTATCGTATCAGGTAATAGATGTATGCAGCGACAACTGCATGATTTATTGGAGGGCGGATGAACAGCGGGTTACATGCAAATTTTGTGGAAAGCCTCGTTATAAAGATACGAGTGGAAGAGTTCCAGTGCCATATAAAAGGATGTGGTATTTACCTTTGACGGAAAGGTTGCAGAGGTTGTATCTGTCTGAACGCACAGCGCAACCAATGAGATGGCATGCGGAGCACTCAACAGATGGTGAGATCAGACATCCTTCAGATGCAAAAGCGTGGAAGCATTTCCAATCAAAGTATCCCGACTTTGCGTATGAGAGAAGAAATGTCTACCTTGGATTATGTACTGATGGTTTCAGTCCGTTTGGCAAGAGTGGAAGACAGTATTCTCTATGGCCCGTCATTCTTACACCATACAACCTACCCCCAAACTTGTGCTTGCGACGAGAGTTTTTGTTTCTCTCGATTCTCGTTCCCGGACCAGAGCATCCTAAGAGATCACTTGATGTGTTTCTTCAGCCACTAATATATGAGTTGCAACAACTATGGGCTCAAGGTGCTGAAACATACGATGTTTCGTGTAAAGAAAACTTTCAAATGCGGGCAGTACTAATGTGGACAATAAGTGATTTTCCAGCATATGGTATGTTGTCTGGATGGACAACGCATGGAAGGCTATCATGTCCATATTGTCAAGATAACACTGATGCTTTCCAACTAAAACACGGAAGGAAAACGTGTTGGTTTGACTGTCACAGGAGATTCCTACCACCTGATCATCCATATCGTAGGAGTAGGAATTTGTTTACGAAGAACAAGAGGGTGTTTGACAGTCCACCTCCGGAAATTTGTGGGAAAGATTTGAAGATACAACTAAGAGATTTTGGTGCAGAAAGGACGCCAGACGTCGGTGGACATGAGCGTTTTCCGGTAGATGCTGTTGGAGAACTACATAACTGGCACAAAAAAAATATTTTCTGGGATCTGCCATACTGGGAGGATCATCTGCTAAGGCATAATTTAGATGTCATGCATATTGAGAAGAACTTTTTTGACAATCTCATGAACACGATCCTTAATGTTCAAGGTAAAACAAAGGATAATTTGAAGTCAAGACTGGATTTAGTCGATATATGTGCTCGTTCAGAACTTCATGTTGATGAGAATGGTAGGGCTCCTTTTCCCATATACCGACTTGATGCAGAGGGAAAAGATGCGTTCTTTGATTGGATTTCAAACGATGTGGAATTTCCAGACGGTTACGCATCAAATTTGCGTAACTGTATCGACAGAAAGGAAGGAAAGTTTACTGGCTTGAAAAGCCACGATTGCCATGTAATGATGCAGCGCCTCCTTCCGTTCGCCTTCAAGGAACTATTACCACGAAATGTTCATGAAGCAATTGCAGGGATAAGTGGTTTCTTCCGCGATTTATGCACGAGATCAGTGACTCTTGAAGGTATTGAAAATTTGAAGACTAACATAGCCGTGATTCAGTGCAACCTTGAGAAGATATTTCCTCCCTCATTTTTTGATGTTATGGAGCATCTTGTTATTCACCTGGCAAGAGAATTGGAACTTGGTGGTCCTGTGCAGTATAGATGGATGTATCTGTATGAGCGGTATATGTTCCATTTGAAGAAGATGGTGAAAAATTTAAGTAGGGTGGAAGGTTCTATAGTCGCACAGATGATCAATGAAGAAACTTCAAACTTTGCCGAGTACTACTTTCCAGCAGAAGTTCAGACCAAAAACAGAAGACCTGCTCGGCATGATGATAGAGGCGAACGGGCAACATATCATGTTACGGTTCCAGACATTTTCACAGACGTTGGACGACTTAGCGGAAAACCAAAGGACCGTCGACTTACTGAGCAGGAGCGCAGTCATTTGCAAACATATTTGCTCACCAACTGCGAAGACGTTCTTCAATATGAGAGGTAAATAAATGAGCTTACAAATTTTTATTTTAACAAGTTGAAATTTAAATCTTAATTAATTACATTATTGTCATCATATACAGGATTTTCATGGCAGAAAAGCGGTTCGAGTATAGATACGCCACAGAGGACGAACTAGAAGAAATGAAGCAGAGAGAATTTACTGGATGGATGTTTACTTATGTGAGTGCTTTAAACAAATTAAAATATATTTTATCACATATTTATACTAATTCACATTTATTGATATAACATATATATATGTGCTATTAATAGGTGTCTGCTGGTTTGGCCAGAGGTGAAACATTTGACGATTGGATACGTGAGATGGTCGTTGGACCAAACTTTGTTGTGAAGTCATATCCGAGATTTTGTACTCGAGGATATGCATTCACAACTCAGAAGAGGAGACGTTCGAGTACGACTTATGATGCTGGCGTTTGTTCTGCATCAGGAGATGATGTATACTACGGACACATACATGAGATTTTGGAAATCAAGTATTTGGGCATGGTTGGATTGCGCTGTACTGTTTTCTATTGTGATTGGCACGACAACACTCCAGATCGAGGTGTGAGAACAGATGCATTTGGTGTTACATCAGTAAATTCGAGGCGAAAGCTGCAATATTATGATCCTTTCATTCTTGCTTCTCAGGCCGATCAGGTAATTAAATGTTAATTATTCAGAATGATTCATCATCATGTGTATTAATTTATAATTTTTCTAAATGTTACAGGTTTGTTATATCAAGTACCCCCGGTAAGGAACAGAGATGATCCATGGGTTACTGTTACAAGACTCAACCCGAGAGGCCGAGTTCAGGGAAGTTCTGAGCTGGAAGACCCACTACAACCAAGCACATCCGGCAACTTAAGTGCAGCAGAAGATTTAGCTGGAGTTGGCCTTGTAGTCGATTTAACCGACTTCGGAGAGGAAGCCGTCGTTCACGTAGAGGATGAACCAGTGATTGGAGAGTTTCACCAAGATCCAGATTCAGATTCATCTGGTGATGATGACTCGGAAACAGACTACCATTGATTTTTTTTTTTTTTTTTTTAAGAAATACCGAGGAAATTCTGAGGAACACTTGATATAACCTCTTTCCTCGGATATTAGTTATTTGGTTTATCTAGCAAGGCAAAGCAGAATACGAATTAAAAACTACTCAAAACACAACCAAATAAAACGAAGAAACCATGTAAAAGATAAACGAACGCATAATTAAGAAAAAAAATAAAAAAAAACTAAGTTCAAAACTAAGTTCAAAATTAACCGAAAAAAAACGTAGCTCCTACTCCTCGTCTCCTGCTCCAGATGTTCCTGCATGTTTGGGTCTCTTAGACCTCTTTCTTACCCTGTGTGTACCACTCGAACCCGAACCAGAGCTGGATGGAGAGTTGTCCGGATGAACTACATCATCCTTTTGGCAACGACACGGCCTGATACGTGAAATGGCAGCCCAGATCTTGTGTAGCATGTCGTTGTTTGTCTTTGCTCTGATCTCTCCAATGTTGTTGCTGGCGCGAAGTGGCGTTCGGTGGAAGCTCTTGCAGCTTGTACTGGCTGGAGTCTGATGGGAGTAGCTGATGGGGTTGTGAATCATCTGGAATGGCTTGTGCAGCCTCATCTTCTCCTTCTTCATCATCCACGGCCTTGCCTTTGGTATGATATTTTGGCGTGAAGAAGGATGGCTTGTCTACTAGTGCGGTAGCAGGGGGTAGGAACTCAACTGCAGCCTCTGAAAGTAGAGCAGTCAGGCCGATCTGAGGCAGGTGGCAGTAGAGTGTTTTCTTCGCTCGGTCCTGGAATACGTAGACGTAAGGACCATCCCGATGGATCCTCGAGTGGGACCAGCTATGAACTCCTTACTTACTAGATTTTTGACATCCAGGTAGTTCCAAGCAATGTTGTTCGATCTGTCCAGTGCTACCTGATGGTTCTCGCAGTCTACACCCACATGTGTAAGGATCCGAGTAATCACTGCACCAAATCCACATGCACTGCTCTTGGATTTGGTTACTTTCCCCTTGTATCCTGCTAAGTTTACGGCCAGCACCGCTCCCATGTTGAAGGCAGTAGCAGGTGGGAATGTAGAGTTTCCAAATGCCGGTAGCAAATGCCTCACACCTTGGTACAGGAGGCACAACTCCCATTGCGTGACTGATGCGGCTGTGGTTGTCCCGTATAGCAATAAGCCAATGAGGCGTGTGGCATATCTCAGTACTGGGCTCCGGATAAGTGACTCCTTTGCCTGAGAAGATCTATAAACCCCTGTGCCAGTCGTTTCCCAGAAGTTCAACAGCTCTGAAGTCCAATAAAGACCAGATGTCCTCTCCCCTACACTCAATCCAAATAGTCCGCAGAGGTCTGTGAAAGATACCTCAAAGTATACTTTCTGCACTACGAATGCCAGAAAACCTTCCTGATGGCTATCATCGGGATGGCTGACGTATGCGGATGCTAGGAACTGGCGTACCAACTCTGGATAAGTGGGTTCGTTGGGGTTGCATAGTTGGCATAGACCCATGTTCTGGAACAGCCCTTCAATGTCTGATTTGATTCCAATATTGTCATCGTCTCAAGACATGCTAGTTGTGTAGCCGGAACGGCTACCTTCTTCATGTTGTTGTAGTGGGTGGTATTAGACTTATCCCACTTCTTTGGCCTTTGCTTCTCTCGCTGAGACGAACCCTCTTCTTGTGTGTTCTTCTTTGCTGATATTTTCGTGCGCTTCATTCTCTACAAAATAGAATCTTTGAAACAAGTGAGTATGCATGCAGTATATGTTTTGATAAAAAACAAGCGAGAGTTGTGATAAAAAAAACCAAATTGAAAAAAATTCTCAATCCCTAAATCATCTCAAATCCTGTTCCAAACTCGTTGATCACAGACAATTGTGTTCTATTCCATGTTTAAACATCAGTTTCATGCATATTTGATCAAGGAATCAACACGGAAATAAGAAATTCACAAAACCCAAAAAATTGCTCAAGAACACGATTTGAGAATGTGGAGATTCGTGGAGTATACCTGTCTTAGGGTGAAAACGAGTGTATGAATCAGGTAGAGCTCGAAAAATCAAGGGGAATAGAGCCCAAAATTGTTCAAATCGGATGATTATAGAGAGAGAAAAAGGGGGGGGGTCGAATTATAGGGGAAATCGGAGGGGATGAGAGTTCTGAGGTTTTGATCCAAAAAGTTCGGGTTTTGCATTATAATTCTGTTCGCACACGCATCGATCGATGCGTTTTTGTACAATTACGCATCGATGGATCCGTTTATAAAAAAACGTACGAGATTTTCCGAGGATATTCCGAGGAACGCTTGAGATTTTGTTCGATCGATCGATGGTATAATCTAATCGATCGATCACATTGTTACGGCTTTCGTCCATCTTAGTGATCGATCGATGCGTTTTTGGATATATATACATCGATCGATCCGTTTATAAAAAACGTACGAGATTTTCCGAGGAAATTCCGAGGAACGCTTGAGATTTTGTTCGATCGATCGATGGTATAATCTAATCGATCGATCACATTGTTACGGCTTTCGTCCATCTTAGTGATCGATCGATGCGTTTTTGGATATATATACATCGATCGATCCGTTTATAAAAAACGTACGAGATTTTCCGAGGAAATTCCGAGGAACGCTTGAGATTTTGTTCGATCTATCGATGGTATAATCTAATCGATCGATCACATTGTTACGGCTTTCGTCCATCTTGGTGATCGATCGATGCGTTTTTGTATATATATACATCGATCAATCCGTTTAGAAACAAAAGTTGACGTATTGAAACCCCAAACACTAGTTCCTCGGAATATTCCTCGGAATTCCGAGGAAGAATAGGGTTTCCTCGCAATTCCCTCGGATTAGTCCGAGGAAATTCCGAGGAAATAGGGTTTTTAAACCTAATACAATGTTTTGCGGTTTGAATAACACATATATAACCCTTATTAAGTGTCTTACGTTCATTATGAAGTCAAAAATTTGTTCCTAACCGTATAATTAACACTTTTCCGATTGTATGAACGAAATCCCACAACATAAGAGAAGCACTTATACCTTTTAATGAACGGTAAAGAGAATACTTTCAATTAGTTTTGAAATTTGTTATTTCATGGTTTATGCTCATCTATACAAAGAATCCTCAATGGTATGCATTACAGTTGTATAGGAAATGAAATACGGCAAAAAAAATTGATGTTTTGAAACCCCGAACACTAGTTCCTCGGTATTTCCTCGGAATATTCCGAGGAAATTCCGACAGATAATTTACTATCCGTCGAAATTTCCTCGGAATATTTTGATTTTACCTGGCAAATATTTCGCGAAAATTGAAATTATATTTCCAACGGAATTCCGACGGATAATATCTGTCGGACCCTAGGTTTTATAACCACGAGCCACTTCTTCTTCCCCATTTCTCTCTTCTTCCTCTGCGCGACTCCTCTCTTCTCTCCGGCGATTTCCCACTCAAATCCGACGATATCTCCGGCGATCTCCCCCTTCTCTTACACAAATCATGTAAGGACCCTATCCCACTCTCTTAGGTTCTATTTGTTAGGTTTTTGTGTAGTTTTGATAGATTTTTGTTGGGGTGATTGGTTAGGATTGTGATTTGGTTGTATAATAGGTTTAGAATTGTGATTTGGTTGAATAATTTGTTTTGTTGAATTGATTTATAATTTTTTTATAATTTTTTTATTTTTTTTGTATTTATAAAATTGATTTTTGTATATAAAATCGATTTTTGTATTTTACAAAACGATTTTTCTATATAAACTCGATTTTTTGGATTTTACAAAATCTTTTTTGTATATAAATTCGATTTTTTGGATTTTACAAAACATTTTTTAATATCTATAAAACTTTTTTTCTAATTAAAAACTATTATTTGGGATTTAAAAATATTTTTAATATATATATATTATTAGAACTAGTTTTTGTAATTATTAAACTATTTTTTATTTATTAAAACTATTTTTTGTTTATTAGAATTATTTTTATATATTTATTAATTATTTTTAATATCTATAAATATTTTTTTTGTGATTAAATTATTTGGGACTTTTTTTTTTAAAAAAAATTAATTTATATATTTCTGTATTTATTAAATATATTTTTTTAATTTACAGGTCTCATGATGATCAGATCCGGCCTCGACAGCGTCGTGGTCGTGGTGGTACGGGGAGCCAGTCTCGGGATTCCAGCCATTTTCAGGATTCCCCTTCGCCCCAAAGCTCCAACCATACATCTCCCTCTGCTGCACCCGCTCCTGCTCCTCTTGCTCCCGCTGCTGCATCCGCTCCTGCTCCTCCGGGTCCTCCGGGAGTGATGAGTGTTGCGGAGTTGGTTCAACAACCCGGTCGTGACCATCTTCCGTATCTCACTCCGTATGCACATGGACGGGGTCAAACATGGTAATTAAACATTTTTTTTCTTTAAATTTGGATTCATTATTAACCGTTTGTTCTTTTTATTAGGTTCAACCGATCCGGGAACGGGATCAGCGCATGGATCAACCGTATGATGTACCCGGCCCTCGACAGGGGACATCCGACTTTCACTCACTTCCCTACCGACAAGCAGGTTCTGTGGTTTCGTCAGTTTGCGGTAAGTATTCTAATTTTTTACTTATATTTTTAATCTTTAATATAAATTTTCTACTAATTGTGTGTTTTTTTCAGCAAGAGTTCAACTGGAATTCCGATGAGACGCTCTTTATCTATCACCACTTCGTCCATAAAGTTATGGACAACTATGGGAAGCAGATCCACGAGTGGAAGAAAAAGTGGGAAATCAATAAGGTTCGATTTAATTTATTAAATAATTTTTTAATTTATTAAACTATTTTTTAATTTAATAAACTATTTTTTTTTAATTATTAAAAGGTCCCAAAGTCGATGAACGACACGGTCTGGAATGAGTTGTGTGCGCATTGGGATAAGGAAGAGACGAAAGAAACTTCTTCCACCAACTCCACCAACCGCAGGAGCGACCGTAAAGAGAAGGGCATCTACAAGCATAACTTGGGTGCTCAATCTATTGCCACTCTGGGAGATCGCTTGGTAAGTTCAACCGTTTTTTCTTCAATTATTTGAGTTTCACAATTTTAATTTATTGTGCATTTCTTCAAATTTCTAATGTTTCTTTAATTTATGTTTTTTTTCAAGGCGGAAGAAAATAATGGCGAGCCGGTTGATGATCTCGCCCTAATGAGGAGGGCGTATACCAACAAGAAGACCGGACAGATTGATGACGGTCTTGTGAGGGACGTGGTCGACCTGGTCCAAACTCAGGTGGTAGACGAAGTGTCTCAGCTTCAAACCGAGGATGACGCTTCGACGGCTTCGACCAACTTGTCCCGGTTTCGAATCAACGAAATCGTTGAATCCGTAAGTTCTTTTTTTTTTAAAGTTCAATTCATTTATTTCTTGGTTTAGATTTGTAAATTTGGCTATTTTCTATTTAGTCGGTTCCAAAGAAGAAGGGACGTTTGGTCGGTTTGGGTCGTCGCACCCGGTCGGTTCCTCCTTCTTCTGCACCACCGCCCTTTGTTGATCCAGAAGTACTTACGGCTCAGTTGAAGGACAAGGATGATCGCATATCTTTGTTGGAGACCCAGATGGCGGCTCAACAGGCGGGCTATGAGGCACAGAGGAGGCTGAACCAGCAAATGATGGAGATGATGCAGAGGATGTACCCGAACGAGGTGTTCTCGGACGTGCCAGACCCGTAGTTTTTTTTTTTTCCAAAAACTCGGAATGTTTTATTTTTATTTGTGAAACTTCGAATATTAATTAATATGATTTCAATTTTAATTTTGTATTTTCGAATTTAAATTTCAAAAATTTTATTTTTAAAAAAAAATTAATATTTTTAACATTCCGATGAAATTAAATATATTTTTTACTCGATCGATCGATGCGTTTTTGGACATATATCCATCGATCGATCCGTTTATAAAAAAACTTTCGGAATATACCGAGGGACATATTCCTCGGAATATACCGAGGGACACCTTTCCTCGGAATATACCGAGAGACACCTTTCCTCGGAATATACCGAGGGACATGTTCCTCGGAATATACCGAGGGACATGTTCCTCGGAATATACCGAGGGACTTCCGAGGAAGTTTTTCCTCGGTATATTCCGAACTTTTTTTTATAAACGGATCGATCGGTGGATATACGTCCAAAAACGCATCGATCGATCGAGTACTCCGAGGAGATATCCCGACGAAGTTCTCCCTCGGTATATTCCGAGGAGTTTTCCGACAAACAAGTGATCCTCGGAATTTCCTCGGAAATATGTTTCCTCAGAATTCCGTCGGAAAATTCCGAGGGATTTCCGAGGAAAGAAGAAATTCCAAGGAATTATTTCCGAGGACTTGTTTCGTCGGTATGTCGTCGGAATAACATTATTCCGACGAAATTCCGACGATTTTTTCCCTCAGTATCCTTGCTGTTTTCTTGTAGTTAAAGTATCTTATATATTTTAGATGTTTTTAGTATACATTAATCTAAGAATAATTAATATATTTAAGTATATAAATCTATTTCTGTTATATTCGGATACTCGAAATACTTCAGTTCAGATCAGGTTTGATTTCACATCTCTAGATACCAAAATTTTAAACCCATTCAAATATTTAATCAATTTCGGTTCGGTTCTTCGAATTCTAGTTTTTTGTCCAATCCTAGATATCAGACATATATGTTCTTTCGATCTTTTAGAAAATAAGGAAAGAAACTTTGTAGCATTTGAAGAAACGGTTGAGCAATTGTTTCTCAAAAAAATATGTTGAGCAATTTGATCAGCCGATGTATAAAGATGCTTACATATTTTGTGACTTGTTTTTACGTATTACTGAATATTATTTAAATACATTAAACCCTTAAAAGAATATTATATTTTAGTTAATTAAATACATCTAAAATAATTAATACAAGATCATATACAAACACAGTTACTCATTAATACAACGTATTTAATTAACTAAAATAACAAACGTTGCAAAACCATGTATGAGGTGTGATCATATACAAACAAAGTTATTAATTAATATAAGATCAAACAATAATATATTTTTAGTTTTTAGTCTTAACATTATTTATAATTTATACTTTATACGTTTGAATGTTAACTAAGAAAATTCAATTCTAACGAACAAGTACTAAAAATATTTTTGTTTCTAACTATTATTTTTGAAATATTTTTTTGGGTTTTAAACTCATGTTTAAGTTACAATTGGCTGGATAGACCATAAAGAAGAAAAAGCAGGAGGGGGCGCAGAGAGTATAGTGGCAAAAATTAGTAATTGTCGTCATGAAATTGCTAAATGGCGGAAAAATAATCCACCTTATGGTAAGAAAAAAATAAATATGTTACAACAAGCACTTGAAGAGATACAAACAGATAATACCAGGACTCAAGAGGATATTCTGGAGGTTTCTAAGAAATTACAGGATGCATATAAGGATGAAGAAGAGTATTGGCACCAAAAAAGTAGGAACATGTGGTATTCATCTCGGGATCTTAACACAAAATTTTATCATGCTTTAACTAAGCAACGGAGGGTTCGTAATAGGATTGTTGGATTACATGATGCTAATGGGAATTGGATTACAGGGGATAATGGAGTGGAAAGAGTGGCAGTGGATTATTTTGAGGACTTATTTAGTACCACCTCTCCATCGAACTTTGATAGTTTCCTGACGGAGATTACACCGACCATCACCCCTCAGATGAATCAATGTTTGTTGAGGCTAGCAACAGAGGAGGAGGTTAAAGAGGCTCTATTTATGATGCACCCAGAAAAGGCACCAGACTCGGACGGCATGACAGCACTATTCTTCCAACATTCTTGGCATGTTATTAAGAAAGATTTGGTAGAGATGATGAATAATTTTCTGGTTTCGGGGGCAATGGATGCACGACTAAATATTACTAATATATGTATGATACCAAAAACAGAGAGACCTACAAGGATGACGGAGTTGAGACCAATCAGTCTCTGTAATGTAGGATATAAAATCATTTCCAAGGTCTTGTGTCAGCGATTGAAAATCTGTCTTCCTTTACTCATATCAGAGACTCAATCGGCTTTTGTGGCAGGAATGTTGATTTCTGATAATATTCTTATCGCCCAGGAAATGTTTCATGGATTGCGGACTAAAAAGCATGTCAGGGAAAGTATATGGCAATTAAAACAGATATGAGCAAAGCATATGATAGAGTGGAATGAGATTTTATTGAGGCTTTATTCCAGAAAATGGGTTTTGATCTTCATTGGATTAAATTGATGATGGAATGCATTTCATCGGTTCAATATCGGGTTCTTATAAATGGTCAACCTTGTGGCCTCATTGTTCCACATAGAGGTCTACGCCAAGGAGATCCTTTATTGCCTTATTTATTTATTCTCTGCACTGAGGCTTTAATTGCAAACATAAAAAAGGCAGAGAGAGAGAAACAAATTACGGGAATGAAGGTAGCTAGAGGTTGCCCATCGATTTCTCATTTGCTTTTTGCGGATGATAGTCTCTTCTTTTGTAAAGCTCAAAAGGAAGAGTGTCAAACCATCCGTAGGATTTTAAAGGATTATGAGACAGTCTCGGGCCAGCTAATAAATTTTGATAAATCTTCCATTCAATTTGGATATAAGATTGAAGAACCTGTCAGACAGGAATTAAGAGATATCTTGGGTATTCAGAATCTTGGAGGAATGAGATCATATCTTGGTCTTCCAGAAAATCTGGGGGGATCAAAGATTCAAGTTTTTAGTTTTGTTCAGGATCGTTTAAATAATAGAGTAAATGGGTGGACTTTCAATTTTTTTTACAAAAGGGGGAAAGGAAGTGATTATTAAGTCGGTGATCACGACATTACCAAATCATTCGATGTCCTTTTATCGATTACCTAAAGCAACGGTGAAAAAACTAACAAGTGCGGTATCACAATTTTGGTGGAGCCTAGGAGGAAGCACAAGAGGGATGCACTGGAAATCATGGGACAAGGTATGTGTAGATAAGGAGGAAGGTGGCTTAGGTTTTAAAGATATCACTGATTTCAACACAGCGATGCTTGGTAAACAGTTATGGCGTCTGATAGAGAAGCCAAATACTTTATTTTCTCGAGTCTTCAAAGGTCGGTATTATAGGAATGCTTCACCTTTAGAACCGATTCGCTCATATTCTCCGTCATATGGCTGGCGGAGTATTGTTTCTGCTAGTTCTCTGGTTAGCAAAGGACTAATCAAAAGGGTGGGATCAGGATCTTCTATATCAGTATGGAATGACCCTTGGCTCCCAACCACTCGCCCGAGACCAGCTAATAAAAATCAACACAATGTATACCCTCATCTTACAGTAGAGTCCCTCATTGACTCTACCTCGCGTACTTGGAATTTAGAGGTAATTCGGGCTTTGGTGGATCCTCAGGATGCGAAACTTATAGAAAGTATTCCACTAAGTAGGAATCAGAGGGTGGATAGAGATGGATGACACTTTACAAAAAATGGAAAATATACAGTCAAATCAGGATATCAGGTAGAACGGATTTATCCAGACAAAGGAAGACCACCATTACTGATTGGTCCCACAGTTGATGTTTTGAACGCTTACTGCTGGAAAATACGGTGCCCACCAAAGCTAAAACATTTTATATGGCAATTAGTGACAGGATGCATAGCAGTTCGTAAGAATTTACAGGCAAGGGGGATTCAAGGGGATATTTGTTGTACCCGATGTGGAGCTCCTGAGGAATTGATAAATCATGTATTTTTTGAATGTCCTCCAGCTCTCCAGGTTTGGGCTCTTTCGAAGATACCATCAAACCCAGTCTATTTTCCAACAAGTTCCCTATTCACAAATATGGATCATCTATTCTGGAGAGTTTTCCCGCAGATGGAGGATCCCCAGTTTGCATGGATTCTATGGTATATCTGGAAAGGTAGGAATAATAAAGTTTTCAGCAACTTGGATATAGATCCTATGGATACGATTAAATTGGCGGAAACAGAATCAACATTATGGGCTGAGGCACAAGTAGTAAATGACCAGAGGACGCCAACACCAAGAATAGACACGGTATTGCCGTCGATCTCAGGAAGATGGTGTTTTACGGATGGCTCGTGGAAGGAGGGTGCTAGGTTTTCAGGACAAGGTTGGCTTAGTACTTTGGAAGGTTTCGATGGATTACTGGGGGCGAAGAATGTAAGGGCTAGTCTTTCGCCTCTTCATGCGGAGATGGAAGCACGTTTATGGGCAATGGAATGCATGAGGAACTTACGTCAATTTCAGATTACGTTTGCAACAGATTGTTCTCAATTGGTGAAGATGATTTCGGAACCAGAAGAATGACCTGCTTTTGCAACATATTTGGAAGATATCAAGACCCTGAAAGAGAGTTTCACCCGATCAGAGATCATCTATGTACCACAGACGCAAAATTCAAAGGCGGATAGTCTAGCACGCAGTGCTAGAAAACAGCCGTCTTTCGTCGTTCACATGGATGCAGATCACCCGGTTTGGTTCACAGAGTCAATATAAATCTGTATTGTTGATGACAAAAAAAAACTCATGTTTAAGTTAGAGTGGCCTAAAGTGTTTTTACCCTTAATGAATAATTTTTTTTAATTATATATTAAATTTGTTATTCTAAAATTAACTAAAGTTCTAGGTTTGATTTTTTTCGAAATAGATTTATTAAAATCCGTTTTAGATATGCTCTTTAAATTTTTAAAAGTATTAAATGCTATGTTTTCTGAATACAAATATCATCGTTCACTTATGATATCATGACCGGCAGCTAAAGTAATTATTATCTAAAGAATAATATATATTGTATGATTCAAATCCCCGCTTTTTTTAAATCATAATTTTTTTAAAAAATTTATATTTTTAATTATAAAATTTTAAAATCTATGAAACAGAAAAATGAGGATTGCTAAAATCTCTTAACTCTTAACATTTATATTTATAGGTTAGATGAGAATTAATGAAAACATTGGCCAGAATGTTTTACTTCTGATATCTCCAATATAAGATGAGACATACAAAAAAAAATGCTGTCTTTGATTTTGTTATGATTATTAATAAATTTTAGGCCCATACCCTGCTAGAAAATAATAGATTACTTTTGCCAAATATAAAAATGATTATAAATATTGGTAATTGATGAGAAAAAATATATAATGAATGTAGTGTGTAAAAGACTCTCTAAATTGATGACAAAAAAAAAAGACTCTCTAAATTATTTAGAAAGAAATTCTATTTTTTCTTCAAATTTAATACCACTCTTCAATGTTACTTTTAAATGATGACTATTTTCCTAAATACTCTAAATTTGTGATGAAAAGATTAAACTAACTCTATTAAATCATTTATAAATTTTTAATAATCATTTATAAAATTTTATAAAGCCCAATCCCACTTCTTAAATTTAAACATAAACAGTAATGATTTTTTTTTTTTGTCGGCTCCCATTTTCTAAGATCAAGTGGTAGTTGAGTCCAAGTCGTTTCGAAGACACGCTATGTCCGACTGGGTCTGATCTATATGGGAAAAAAGAGTACCGCTATTTCTAGCTTCCTTAGTGAGAGAGTCTGCACGCGAGTTCCTAGTCCTGGGTATGCGGGATATGCTGAAGTCCGAGCAACCGTCCTTGAAAAGATGGAAAGAGACTAGCTCGGAAGCAAAGGCCGGCCACACACAGTAATGATTAAACAATAAATTCAAATGTTAAAGTATTTTTTTAAATGGTAGCTTGTTTCAAACAATTTAACTTTATTTAATGTTCTCAAGTTTATGCAGTAAAGAGTATACTATATTAACAAATACCTACATGAATGAGCATTTAATTTATTATATTAATGTTTTTGAACATATAAACCATAGTTTTGACTATAATTAATATGTGTAAAATAATCATATCCACCTTTGCAAAAATCAGAAATGGAACTACAAAGTAGTTTCAAAAGAATTAAGGCAACACAACAAGAAAACACAAGCTTAACGAGGAAAATTAACGAGGAAAATTAACGATAAATATTTTTCCTCGTTAATTTATGTCGACTTTATGAGGAAATTACGCGGAAAAATAAAATCAGCGTTATTTCCTCGTAAAGTAACGACGAAACAGTTTCGTCGTAAAGTCGATGTAAAGTGACGTTGCTTTTACGAGGAAATCGTATATCCTCGTACATTCCACGTTAACTTAGCGTGGTGTTTACGAGGAAATAATTTACGTCTACTTAGCGACAAAATTTTGAATCCACCAACTTTGTTTGTCACACGTTTTTTTCGGCCACCTAACTAATTTTCGTCGTAAATTCGTAGGAATATTACAACTACCAGATTCGAAAATTTTCTATAAATAGGGACGTTTGAACATCATTTTAAACAAACCAACAAAAAACGTGAAAGAAAAAAAATGGCTGGCTCCGGGAATATTTTCGAGTTGCGGAAGTGGATGTGTATGCATAGAGATGCTAACGGGAGAGTGACGAAAGAATACCTTGCGGGGCTGGAGACATTTATGCATCAAGAAGATTCAACACCGCTCGCCCAAGAAAGTGGTAAGATGTTCTGTCTTTGTCGAAAATGCAACAATTCGAAATTGGCAAACAGTGAAAATGTTTGGAATCATTTAATAAATAGAGGTTTCACGCCAAATTACTATATCTGGTTTCAACATGGAGAAGGTTATAATTATGATCATAATGAAGCTAGTAGTAGTAATAGAAATTTTCAAGAAGAACCGGTTGATCATCATTTGCATAATGAACATATTTACCATCAGGAGGAGATGGTAGATTATGATAGGGTTCATGATATGGTAGCTGATGTATTCATAGCTCATGATGAAGTTGAAGAACCTAATATAGATGCAAAAACGTTTTACGAAATGTTAAACGCGGCAAATCAACCACTTTACATTGGTTGTAGAGAAGGTCTCTCTAATTTGACGTTGGCTGCTAGAATGATGAATATTAAAACTGATCACAATCTATCGGAAAATTGCATGAACGAATAGGCAGACTTGTTTAAAGAGTATTTGCCGGAAGACAATGTGTCTGCTGATTTTTATTATGAGATTCAGAAACTGGTTTATAGTCTTGGGTTGCCTTCGGAGATGATAGATGTTTGCATCGACAACTGCATGATCTACTGGGGAAATAATGAGAAGTTAGAAGAATGTCGATTCTGCAAGAAGCCACGATTCAAGCCGCAAGGACGGGGACGTAATAGGGTACCGTACCAAAGGATATGGTACCTACCAATTACAGACAGATTGAAAAGATTGTACCAATCAGAGCAGACAGCTGGAAAGTTGAGATGGCATGCCGAGCATACTCAGACAGATGGTGAGATGACTCATCCATCAGATGCAAGAGCCTGGAAACATTTTAACAAAGTACATCTGGATTTCGATAGCAATAGTCGAAATGTGTATCTCGGATTATGCACAAATGGATTTAGTCCGTTCGGAATGTCAGGGAGACAATATTCATTATGGCCAGTTTTTCTTACGCCATACAACCTGCCATCGGAGATGTGCATGCAACGGGAGTTGATATTCTTGAAAATATAAATACCTGGTCCGAACCATCCAAAAAGGTTCTTGGATGTTTTCCTACAACCACTGATAAAAGAGTTGAAGGATTTGTGGTCAACAGGGGTGAGAACGTATGACTGTTCAACGAAGACGAATTTTACGATGCAAGCGATGCTTTTGTGGACCATAAGTGACTTTCCTGCCTATGGGATGTTGTCTGTATGGACTACACATGGGAGATTAGCTTGTCCATATTGTAATGGAACGACAAATGCCTTTCAACTGAAGAATGGTAGGAAGACAAGTTGGTTTGATTGTCACCGTCGATTTCTTACCATTGGCCATCCGTACCGAAGAAACAAGAATTTGTTTAGGCACAAAAGGGTTGTGAGAGACACTCCTCCTCCATATCTAACTGGAGAACAAATTGAAGCGCAAATAGACTACTACGGAGCTAACGAAACAGTTCGTTGGGGTGGTAATTGGCATGTCCCTCGTAATATGTCTGATTCTTACGGTGTTCATCACAACTGGCACAAGAAGAATATATTTTGGGAGTTGTCATATTGGAAGGATCTTCTTCTGCGCCACAACCTCGATGTGATGCATATAGAGAAGAATTTCTTTGAGAACATCATGAATACAATATTAAATGTCCCAGAGAAGACAAAAGACAACATAAAATCAAGGTTGGACTTGCCGGATATTTGCTCAAGAAGCGAGTTACATATAAAAAGCAATAAAAAAGTTCCAGTTCCGATATTCAGATTGTCTTCGGAAAAAAAGTCGGTGTTGTTCAACTGGGTGGCATCAGAAGTGAAGTTTCCCGATGGGTATGTTTCAAATCTCTCTAGATGTGTTGAAAAGGGTCAAAAGTTCTCGGGGATGAAGAGTCATGATTGTCATGTCTTTATGCAACAACTACTGCCCTTTGCATTTGCGGAGCTACTTCCAACAAACGTACATGAAGCACTTGCAGGTAGTGTTTTATAGCGCAATAATTTTATAACGGTTTAGTTTGCAAAATAGTATATGACTAACAATGTGTTTAATTGTTTTTGGAATATAAAAGGCATTGGAGCATTCAGGACCGGCTCAACACTGTTAAGGGTCGTAGGGCAAAAAATATTTTTTTTTACCCTCTAAAATTATATGTAGATAATGTTTAAAATGTTTTTAAAATTTAATCAGTAATATTTTGTAATGAAAATAAAACTATATACATATCAAATAATTTGGGCCCTTTTCAATTTTATTTATTATATTTATAATTTTTTATATATAAAAATACAGATTTTTTTTAAAATTGGGCCCCTTAATTAGTATTGTACGGGGGGACACGAGCTTGGGCCTGGGGCGGTCGCACCGCTTGTCCCCCCTAATAAGCCGGTCCTGGGAGCATTTTTCAGGGATCTGAGCACACGCACTCTTAAAGAAGAAGTTGTGGAACAGCTTCAGGAGAACATTCTCATCTTATTGTGCAACTTGGAGAAGATATTTCCTCCCGGATTTTTTGACGTCATGGAGCATCTAGCTGTCCACCTCCCATATGAGGCGTTGCTTCGTGGACCTGTACATTACGGATGGATGTATCAGTATGAGCGAGCCATGAAATATTTGAAGGGAAAAGCAAGGAACCTCGCCAAAGTTGAAGGTTCTATAATTACTGGAAGTTTAACGGAAGAAGTTTCTCACTTCACATCGTACTACTTTGCGTCAAAAATACGTCCGAGCAAATCTACAACGACGTGGTTGCTCGGGTTGAAGACCGCCAGGCTCAGCTGACCCAGCAGTCTACCGACGGATTACCCGTCCCCTTATCCACACTTGAAGTGGATAAGATTTACGATGAGGTAAATTTTCTAAAATTTTAATTTTTTATTATTCATTTAATTTAACTTTAAATTTTTACTAACAATATTTATTTTTTGTTTTTAAAGTTATCCCTAAAAAAAAGGGACGTATGTTGGGGATTGGTTCCTTCAACGATGTTCCGAGAGCGACATCGTCCTATGGTCAGCGACAGGATGATGAAGTCACTGAGCTGCGTAACGAGTTGGCCTCGACAAAAGCTCGTATGGGTGGAGTCGAGGGCTTCTTGGACGTTATAGTGGCCACAAATCCGGAATGGGAGTCCATGTTGAGGAACATGCGACAACAACATCCCATTCCAGGCGAGTCATCCGACACACATAACGAGGCGGATGTTGCGAGGAGGAGTAAGAAATTCTACCAGGCGATGAACGACCCTTAGTTCTTTTTTTTTCCGGTTGTTGTATTATAAATTCTAAACTTATTTATATATAAAATATTTTCGTATTGATTTGATTTTTATTTTAAATTATAATTTTATTAATAAATCAAATAATTTTAATTATTTTTTTAATTATATTTTTAAATTCTGTAAAATAAAAAAAACAAAGTAAATTCGTAGCTAATTTACGACCTATTTACTGGAAACTTTACGAGGAAATAACGAGAAAAAATAAACGAGTATTTTACGAGGAAACATTTACGAGGAAATGACGAGGAAAGATAAACGAATATTTTACGATGAAATACTTTCGTGGTAGTTACGTGTACTTTACGAGGAAACACTTTCGAGGTATTTACGTGTAGTTTACGAGGAACACGTTTCGAGGTATTTACGAGGAAATATAGCGACCTCCTTACGTGGAATATTTACGTGGTTTTTACGACGAAATGATGTACTTCGTCTTTACGACGAAATATTTTCCTCGCTAAGTTACGACGAATTGGCGAGGAAATATGTGTTACGACGAACGAGTAACGAGAAAACGTGTTTCCTCACTAATTCCTCGTAAAGCTTCTTTTACGACGAACTCACGAGGAAAACCGCCCTCGTTAAACTTATGTTTTCTTGTAGTGCAATAACAATCATACATATTTTGATGAAATAATTTGTGATATATTGATATTCAGTTTAAACCTTTTTAGTATATAAATAATAATTTATCATTATGGCTTCGATTGGTGACATGTAGTATTAGCTTTGAGTTACAATAAAAATTATAATTTGTTGTAATTCGCAGTAAAAATTATGTGGTAGAAACTATAGATTTATAATTTGTTATAACTCGCAGTAAAAATTATGTGGTAGAAACTACAGCATGTATAATTTTATAGAATAAATTTAGATATCAATAATAATAACATTTAATATATTTGATAAGATAATTTAAATATATAAATTAAAATTTAAGAAAATATATTAATTTTAGATATACTATAACAATATGTATATATTTTTGACATTGATATATATATATATATATATATATATATGTATTTACAAGAATTTTATGTATGTCAATTTTTAGTTACTAAGCAGAATTAACAATTAAAACTTATATAAATAATTTAAATAAAAGATAAGAAAGCTTATAATATATTTGACTAATTAATTAGTAACTATACATTTTTTTTTTAAGAAAACGATTTATTAACTAAAGGAAAGTGATGTGAAATAGTGGTGTAGTGTATTAAAAATTAAAATTAATAAAAATCAAAACAAACCGTAACTTAACTAACATAATGCAAAACAAATACTAACTCAACTTCTAATACATGAAATTTTGTTTGATGTTGAATTAAGATTTGATTTATCCAATTTACTAAAGGGCTAACTCAAAATTGTAACTCAAACATCCCCTATATATTATTTATGAAGCATTACAACTTTTTTTTGTAGCTACATGTCATCACTAGGATGATTCTTAGAATTATTAGAAAAATATGTTGATCCATCTAATTATATTATAAGCTTTTTATTAAACTAACCATAAATTCATTATTAATGTCATTTATTATTTCCTTAAATAAAGATTTCGGAATTGCCTAATGTGACTAAAGTATATATGACAATTAATGATTTTGAATAATAAAGATCTGATAAAAAATAATGTATCTTCTATCAAATTTGTTTAATTTTAAACTATTAAAATCATTTTTTAAAAATCACAATAACCATATTATAAAAATTTAGATTTTTCTGTATATGTTATATTTTGAATTTTAAAAAACGACTATAAATTACTAAAACTGTTAAAAGTCTCACATTCAAATTTTGCGATCCATGGTTTAAAATTTTTTGTTATGACAAAATACAAATGATTACAAAATCATATAAATAAAAGACTAATTTAATTAATCATTAAGATTTAAAATATATATGTATATATATCATTCTAAATTAAACTATAAACCATATTGAATAAATAAATATTTTAATTTTAAAATTTACTTTGAATAATTTTTTTTGATAAAAGTTTTGAACTAACATTGATAAATTTTTTAAAATTATAAATTACTAAAATTATTAATCCCACAATGAAAATTTTGTTATCAGTAATTTAAAGTTTTTGCTATTAAAGATACACATGATAAGAAAAACATATGAGTAGAAAACATCATTTAATAGACACTAATATTAAAAATATACAATGTATGTTAATATCATTTAAATTTAATTACATATCGTATCAAATTTTTTAAAAAAATGTTTGGATTAATAAAATTGATTTATACGTTCGCACTAATTTAATTATATATGTAATAGTTACTTACTTTTAATTATTCAATATATATTTATTATTTCATAACATGTAAGAACATATAATACATAAAATAATTTATATATATAATGTTTATCTCGCGCAATGTGCGGATCTTAATCTAGTAACACATTATAATTCAAGCATTAACTCAAAAAAATTAAAAGTAATTCATAATTGGTGACATTTATGAATTATGCTTCTAACTCAAATTCAATCAAATTTAACTCATGTCACCGATAAAACCTATGTTTTTTAACTGGCTCTCTCATTCAGTAAAACTGTTAGGTCGCCTAGTACAAATTTAAAGCCCTCGTATTGGCCCAGAATACAATCATTGCAAGTTTAGAACTCACTGATTAATCTAAACCGTTAGATCGAAAAAGCAACCCTACTAATTGGAAAATAAGATCAAGAATGATTAAATCTGGAAAGAGGATGTTAAATTTTCCATTCGATGAAAAAGGCAGATACATAGACCATAGATGCAAGACACTTGTGATATATCCAAAAGAAAAATATTCACTGTATATATTTGAAAATTTTAGACACCGTATATAAAATATTCGAATAATCTTCCTCGATTTAAATCTTATTTGCTTGTTTTCTCAACTCATGTATTGATTTAAATAACAAAAGTAGCTACCACCTTTCTCTGCCCCACTTTAAGATAAAGCTAAAGCATGGGAAAAAAGTAAATATATGATATTCAATAAAATATATATTTAAAGAAGATAAAATTAAAGGAACAAAAAAGTGAGGAAAAAGACAAAACTAAATACAATTAAAAAACTTCAACAAAAATTAACATCACATCACATGTTAACAAATGAGATAGAAATGCTATAAGTTAGTTTTTTTCCTCTCTCTTTCTCTTCTCCGAGAAAACTAAAACTACTTAACCTAAAGAATCAAACACTTCTCAAAGTTTTTCCAAAGCCCTTGATTAGTAAACACATAAAGAGATCTAGAGAGACAGTAGAGAGAGAAGGTGATGAATAGAGGTGTGTTGGAGAGTTCGCCGGTTCAACAGTTGATGGCGCCCGGAAACCCTAATTGGTGGAACGCAAGCGGCAGCATGAGGCCACCACAACCGTTGATGGGTCATCAGCATGGGCCGTTGCCGCCACGAATGACCCCTAACAATTATGTCCGACCACAAATGATGCCGACTCTCTTGCCGCCCTTCATGCCATACCCGGCAACTTCTTCTTCGTCTTCTTCTTCGCCGTCTTTGCCTAATAACCCTAATCTCTCCTCTTGGCTCGAAAGCAATGATCTCCCTCCTGAGTCTTGGAGCCTTAGCCAACTTCTTTTGTAACTCTCATCTCTCTCTCCCCTCCATATATAGAGATATTCCGAAACGAAAATATTCTCTCTAAGCACATGATCTTGAGTTCACCTAATCAACTTCATGACTTTGTTTTGTCATGTGTTGTAACCTAATATTGACTTCTTTAATATATTTATAATTTATCAGTTTCCATGAAACCCAAACTTTGCTTTGTTTGTGTGTTTCTCGTATCTTCAGTATCAAATACGCAAATCTAATACGTGTATCTTATTTGTGACCTAAGGGGTGGATTGATGATGGGAGAGGACGAGAGATTGGAGATGATGATCCATCATAATCATCATGTTGAACAGCAGCACCATAATTTTCAAGGGAAGATGGGATTAGAGAACTGGGAAGAACAAGTGCTAAGCCACCAACAAGCTTCCATGGGGGTTGATGACATCAAACAAGAGAGCAACATTAACAACAGCAATGGCTACCTCACACCTTCTCCAAACTCACCTCCTAACAAGTCTTGTGTTTCAACCATAACCACAACAAGTCTAAATAGCAACGATGATAACAACAACAACAGTAATATGTTGGATTTCTCGAGCATTCACAATGGTCTTAATTTGTCCGAGGGTAGACACATTCCTCCGGATCGTTCCTCTGAGGTAATTATTTTTCCACATCTCTGATAATTTGATAGAATACAAGTTTTTTCTTTTCTTTTTAAATGCTAAAAGGAGTTAAAATTAAGAGATAACAGAGAGAAAAAATCCGAAACACGATCTAATTAATATACATATAAACACATCAACTACTCTGAAAAAGTGAAATCTAAAAAGATCAATTAAGAAAACAGGACAAACCATGTCTTATTTTACGGTTTGGATTAAATTCAATAATCAACCATAATAGGTTTGCAATGAATATTTTTGATTAATGGCTAATTGATCTTTATTTTGTTTGTTATCTATACATGCGATGAAGTGTAACAGCTTAGAGATTGGTGGGTCTACTAATAAAAAGCCAAGGCTTCAGCCTTCTCCTTCGTCACAATCGACCCTCAAGGTAGCTAACTGATTATATCAACGAAACTTTAGTTTACCTATATAACTTCTCATATAAAATCTCTCCCTGACATCATAATAACAAAACAAAGACACAAACACAAAGAAGAACAGAAGAAGCAAACAAAACAGAATGGGCACAGAATAAGCTGTGTGATTTTTGTGTTTCGCAACTCTTTTGTTCTTTCTTGTTTTGTCTTCTTCTCCCTTCTTCATTATTCCTTTTTCTTTTTTGGGGAAAATCAAACTTTAAACTCCTCAATATTCCTTAGATATTATATACTCACTCCGTTTCAATATAAATGATGTTTTAGAAAGTTTGTTTTGTTTCAATTTACATGAAGTTTTGAGATTTTAAAGAAGTTTTAAGATTTTAAGGTTAACTTTAACTTTATTGGAAACTGTTCAACCAATTAGATTTTAGATTCTTTTTTATAATTGGTTAACTGATTTTAAAATTATATCTTTAAAATATTTTTTTAGGGAAATGTAATATTCTTAATTTTTGTGTACTATTACAAAACATCAAGTATTATGAAACGGAGTGAGTATTATATAGTTTAGATTTCAATTTTACTGTACTGTTTTGAAATATATAGTCATGGAAACTCGTATAAGAATTAGAATCCGATGATACAATTGTTAGCTATATGACAAATAGACTGAACCCTTCTAACTTATAAAGCAAGCACGTTTTCTATATGCATGGTAACTAGTAAAAAAATATAACGGCACATGCATATATATAAAGCTTCTATTTTATGTTTGTGCTATTAATTAATTTTGGTGATAATTAATTAAAGGTGAGAAAAGAGAAACTCGGAGGCCGGATCGCAGCGCTTCATCAGCTAGTATCACCTTTTGGAAAGGTAAATATTGAAGATAATTTTATATTACACTAATCTTATTCTTATCAATTCAACTTTGAAACATTAAAAGAAAAAAGATGACAAAAAAAAAACATTAAAAGAAAAAACTTAATTTGTATCATTATTCTTAACATCTACACCTACAAATATTAGCATTAATATTGAAGATAATTTTAAATCTTTTATAATCTAAATCATTCTTCTTTCTTTTTTTACCCATTTTTTGCAGACTGACACAGCTTCTGTCCTGTCGGAAGCTATTGGATACATTAGATTCCTTCAGAGTCAAATTGAGGTGCGACTCGTCTTTTCCAGACTCTCAATATTCTCAGTTTCCTTTCAATAGAAGAAAGATAATGCTACTTGTTATAGTAATCAAAGTTAACTGAAACATAAATTATATCACTAATTATTTTGGTATTAGGTCTCTGAGTATCAATTTCGTGGTTAGTGGGAATCCATCTCAGTATTATCACTAGATTAACATATTTGATAAAAAAAACATATTTAATATAAAACATTATATATGCAATGATGGACGAAAATTATTTCATTGATTTAAAATGATGGCGAAAGAGACACTTGTTAAAACAACAATAAAAGAGAGGGTAGATATATAAAGATAGTATTCGACCAAAAAAAAAAAAGAGTAAAAAGTTTTGTTTTCTCCATGTTAAGTAATCTTTGATTGATGTGATTATATATAAAGTATTATGTTTCTTTCTTGAAACTGTTGCAGGCTCTGAGTCATCCATACTTTGGTACGACTGCCTCGGGGAATATGAGGCACCAACAACTTGTAAGCACCAAATTTCCATTTATACATATACTGCATAAGACGCACATATATCCTGAATATTCATACACATCATCATACTATAGTTTATACTATGTACTTACGTACTCATATATACAAATTTCTCTTAACTATGGTTTTTTATACATAGCTGCAAGGAGACAGAAATTGCTTATTTCCTGAGGACCCCGGTCAGGTATACTTCCAGTTTTATACGTCTGCATTATATATAGAGCAATAGTTTAAACAATATACTTTTTATTGGATCAGTTGAATCCAAATCTAAAAATGTGGACAGCTTCAGTTTCCAACATATACCCCTTTTCCTTTTTACTGTTTTCTTCAAAGATAAAGTTTTAAATTTTAAAAGATGCAATCGCCAGCCTTTTTCACCTTCCCTTGCATTATTGATAATAATAACCAAGAAAGCTTGTTAAAACCAACAAAGCCACCGCATTTATTTAAATATCAACTTTTCTCCTTATTTGTGTTCTCCATCAAAGTACATTTCAAATTCTTTGGGCGGTCTTGTATTAATTATATGCTCTTAAAACTATTTATTATATGCCTTCCTCTAAAGAAAACCCAATGAAATTATATATACAAAAGCCTTACCTCTTTCTTTTCCATTCTACATGTTGATTCATATTTTGCATATGTTAAGTAGTACAATTGTCTAAGAATTATATTTTTGATAAAAACACAATATCTTTTAAGAAAATCAATTGTTGTCATTTTATATTTCGTATCTAGTAAGTACAATATATGTAATAAAACTAAACACATATTTCTTACCTCGTTATATATGTGACAGATCAATATGTGTTATTTTGCTATTAGTCAATGCAACAAAACTTACCAATTGTTTCTTATTTTATTATATGGTTTTAGCTCCTGAATGATCAGTGCATGAAGAGAAGAGAAGCATCGTTTTCGTCTACGGAAACTCAAAATGCAAATGAAGAACCTAAGAAAGATTTGAGAAGTCGAGGTTTATGTCTTGTTCCAATCTCCTGCACACTCCAAGTTGGGAGTGACAACGGTGCCGACTACTGGGCTCCAGCACTCGGCTCTGCCGGTTTCCATTGAGCCAGACAAACTACGCCACGTGAAATTCCAACGTTAGAGAAAATGATATAACATCATGAGCAGTCAGTCTACTGAGAAACCAACAAAGTGAGTTTCCAAGGCTGATTGCTCATGATGGTATACAAAGTACTTCGTCTAATGCTTTGCTAGAGAATTTCCGTTTGGCGTTTGACGAATATGCGTTTATTGTTACATCACTTTTGTTATCAGATGCTCAAGCAGTATGTCTCCGTGCTTTAAGAAATTGTTATTTCATTTACCGGTTAATTGTAATTTGTTTTTAAGTACTTATTTTATTACTTCCACGTGGTTTGTATCGTTATTAACTTATTATTGCTGTTATGAGTTTACATGTCTACTGTGTGTTAAAGATACAACATAACACCGTTTCTCCGATCATGATCTATTGCGGAAGAAATTAAGCAGACAGTCTTTGTAACATCCCGGGCCCGGCCCAAAAGGAAACTCAAGTGCAGGAGGCCCAAGGAGTAGAAACCCTAGACATAACCCTTTCCATTGCTTATAAAAGGAGAAGTTTCCCTAGGGTTCAGCCACAAGAGAGACAGCAAGCGAAGCCCTGCCTGAGCAGAACCCCGCCGCCGCCTCCGCCTCAAGCCGCCGCCGCTCCATCTTCGGCGAAGCCAGCCGCCCGCGAAGCCCTAGCCGCCGCAACCGAGCTCCTAGCCGCCGCCTCCTTGATTCAGTTTCGTGCAAGCAACTGAGATCTGAACCCTAAAGGTAAAACTAAGATCTCTAGCTCTAAGTCATTGAAAAATGACAGATTCTAAACCCATCTCTCTCTTGTGTGAATCCGATTCTCAAATCAGATCTCGAGAAGTGACTGTTCCCCAAACCTAGATCCAGACCTACTTCTGCAAAAAGCTAAGGTGAGGACTTGGCTGTGAACTTGCCTCATGTTGAGTAACCAATGGGACTTAGTCCTTTGTTAATCAGTTCTAGATATTGTGTGTATGTGTGATGTGATATGTGATTGATCTTGTCTAGACGATAGTACGTGTTGAAGTGATAAGAACGTAGGCATGTTAGGGTGGTCAAGAATATGATGATAAGGTGTTGAGACGTGTTGTGAATGATAAGTGAAAGATGTAAGAATAAATACGAATAAGGGATCATATAGAGTCTAAGGAAAGTATGTGGGGTAGTAGTCCACGCTAGGTATCCATAGGAGATGTGGCCAATCCACAAGAATATGGAAACACCCATAGGAGATGTGGCCAATCCACAAGAATATGGGGTAGAAGCCTAGTTGGGGCTACCCACTGATGAAAAGGACGAAAAGATGAAAAGGATGTGCATTGTAGGGTCTTTAGTTCATGTCGGGTAGTATGGGTTTCTGTGTAATAGATCTTATTAGCTCATGACTTGTGATTGTTTGCTCTTCCTGAGTTGAGCTCGTGGGTTCCTAGAACCTACCCTCACTGAGTATTATGTACTCACCCCTCTTTTTACAGGTAGGGCCGAGAGGGAGCGGGAGTAGATGTCCGTATGGTGCAAGTGTTTTCTCGAGTCTTTCATTTATGACTCCTTTCTTTCAACCATTTCTTCTTCAGTTTTTATTCGACATTTCAGTTTTGTTGAGTTTGGTTTTATGTAAGACAATTTGAGTTTTAATAAGAGTTTTTGAACGAAAAGGTTTGGGGTAAAGCATTTGATAAGGTTCTTTGGGCCAAGGCCGTTACAATTGGTATCAGAGCCAGGTTAAACCCACCCGGTGCTGTCCCGGGTGGGAAGGGCAGGTCGGGTAGAAGTAGGAAAAAAAAAAAAAGGTTTCAAAAGGACTTCTTCCGAACGTTTTTCTAAGTGTTTCAAAATGGAGTTTAAAAAAAAAAAAAAAAAAAAAAAAATGCACCACTCGGACGGAACTCCTAGCTCACTCGGTGGACAATAGAATACGAGTAGAACCGTAGCTAATACTCCTTCACTTGTCAACAGAATGCCTCCCAAGAATGCCAGAGTTGCAAGGCCAGCTGCGGCCATCCCGAGAGCGACACGACGGGTCACCAGGTCTGCGTCTCAAGCCTCCAGCGAGGCAGAAAGCCGAAGAGAGGGCGCACCCGAGAATGGAAACCCAGTGGAAATGCCGAACGTGGTGAATGCAGCGCTCCTGGCAGAACTGCAAAGATACCGTGACGCCTATGGGGGTCAATTGCCCAATGGTGAAGCCGCCGCAGAGGCGGGGGACAACCCCATACCACCTGGGGCGGCCCAGAATCCGCCACCACCCCCGGCAGCGCCTGCGGTGGTGCACGCCCCAGGCCCCAACTACTGGGACATGCTGAGACACATGAAGAGTATGCAGACGGAGTTTTTCAATGGAAAGGCCGACGCAATTGTCGCGGATAACTGGAGACGTCAACTCGAGAGGAACTTCGCTTCTGCAAGGTGCCCACCGGAGTTCCGTAGGGACCTGGCTGCTCACTATCTTAAGGACGACGCACTAGTGTGGTGGGACGAAGTGGTCGAAAGGTCACACGGGATACGACTGACCTGGGATGATTTCCTGGAAGCATTCAATGGGAAGTACTTCCCCTTAGAAGCCATGGACGCGATGGAAAGCAAGTTTCAGGACATCCGTCAGGGTCAAGGAATGTACGAGACTACGGAGACGAGTTCAACCGACTTCGGAGATTTGCGGGTCACTACCTGAGTGATCACGACTTAATCCGCCGTTTCCTCAAAGGCATGAGAGTGGAACTGAGGAATAGCTGCAACGTGAGGGAGTATCGTGATGTCCATGAGCTGATTGAGAAAGCCGCAGAACAGGAATCAGGGCTCGAGGAAGAACGAAAACAGAACCAGAACTCCCAGAACCGGGGTGCCAAACGGCCCCGGGATGCACTGCCCGCGGCTGAGCCTGCCCCATTAAGGCCCGCATGTGAAAGGTGTGGACAATTCCATGCGGGGGAGTGCAGAGCAGGAGCATGCTTCGCCTGCGGCGAGCGCGGCCATATGGCGAGGGATTGCCCGAAGGAGAGACAGGCCAAACGCAGGTGCTGTCACCGCTGCGGCCAGGAGGGACATCAGGCGTGGGAGTGCCCAACACACCAAAGAGGAAATGCGGAAGGGACGCAACCCCAACAGCAGAGAGGGCAAGCCGCAGGGCCAAGAGCGTAAGCCGTCGAGGGTCGCGAAGGAGCCGAACCAATCGCGGGTATGTTTTGATTTAACGCTACGATTATGCTATATGAAAAGAACTGTTAGTAGTCGTGTAGCTTAGCGTTAGTGTTGTGTAGGGTCTGTCGCGGTCGGAGGAGTGACATCGTTCACTCTCTTCGACACCGGGGCAACTCACAGTTTTGTAAGCCCTAGACTTCGCGTGAGTGGGACTTTAAGGGGAACTTCAACCCCATGGTGACGGGAGTCGAGACGGCAGGAACAGAGAAAATGGCCACGAGGGGAAGACATGAAGAAGTACCGGTGATCCTCGCAGGAGTGAATTTACCCGGAGACCTGCTGGAGTTAGAATTGGGGCGTTACGAGGTGATCTTGGGAATGGATTGGCTAGCACAACACAGAGCTGTGGTCGAGTGTGCCAAAGCATGCGTTAGGATTCCGCTTGATGGGAGGCAAATCGTGTACAGAGGAATGAGAACTAGGACCGGAATAATGTGGTGTCGATGGCCCATGCTGAAAGAAGCAATCCGGAAAGGAGGAGAAGCCTTTTTAGCCACTATTGAAATGGTGGGTGAGACCCA